>NC_049238.1:12638320-14037070 GCF_011100685.1 Canis lupus familiaris
CAGCTACTGCTCATTAAATTTCTACAGTGTGCTAGGCTCTTTGCTGCACAACTTATATACAGTATCTCTTTCCCTCCAATCGATTCTGCAAATCAGGGCTACTGTCCATAGGAGCAAGTCAGTTCATAGTCTCAGGTCACAGAGCTTGTAAGGATCAGAACAGAAATACAAATCTTCCCACTCCAAAACCCCTATATTTATCACCATATCTTGCTACTTTTATTGTTCAATCTGTCCATGATAACTTTAGATGGCTCAGAAGCAGCCCTTCACCCTGATGCCTTCAGCATATGGGTACATGGGGGAAGACATATTTCTTCTCCATTGCAACCTTCCCACTTTACTGCACTGGGAATGCTGCCATTTGGGGGAAGAGATCAATATTTTACCAAGTGCAGGTACTCATGCTTGAACTTGCTTTAGAGGAGCCAATTCTAGGCTTCATTATCACATATGAATGGAAACAAATTATGGGTGAGAAATATCTGATAGAAAAAAATTGTATACCCTGTTTTGATGAGCATTGCTCAGAATCAGAGGTCTGGAGGTCAACCCATTTCCAGCATGGGGTCCCTGCAGAATCGGTAGGGAGGAGAACAAAACATCATCTGAGCTGTGAGTAAAGTAGCTCCAGCTTTATCTGCAAGTCTGAACATTGAGGGTCACTGGAAGCCTCCCCGGACAACCTGATAAGGAATATTCATTATATTAAAAAGTTATTTTCTTTTGGGAGAACTTTATTGTCATATTCTCTGGTCCAAGGTACCCAGTAAGGAAAAAAACAAAAACAAAAATAAAAAAAACACGTAAGAAAGGAAGTATTTAGGGGAAGTTATGAGAGGTCAGAAACCAACATCTTTGGTTTTTATTTAAACTACAATTTAGCTGCTACTAAAAAAATTGCTTCCTAAGTTAACAGATGTTTCAAGAAGTATTTTAGGTACCTCGTTTCATTTCATCATCATAAGAACTTGATGAAGTATATATTAGCCTCCTTTATATAAGAATGGGCTCTAGTATCTTAACTGAGATCACACCACAGACACAGATTTCAAATCTCACCATGGTCAGCCCATTTCATGGATCTTCTGAAGCCTGATTCACTGCTCCCAATATTCAAAATTAAGGAAATATTCACAATTAAGGAAACATAAAAATAAATACTTAACAATTAAATTGTCATCTTTACAGACTGAAGAGCTCATAAGGACAAGATAGCCTTTTATATAGAGCTTATTTAACCAACATTTGGTCAGAGATTGACTTTTTGGAACTTAATGGCTGGTAAAAACTTCTAAAATACCCTCAATTTTAAAGAGGAACCCACTTACACTGTTGCTGGGAGTGCAAACTGGTACAGCCACTCTGCAAAAAATGAATGGCGTTTCCTCAAAAAAGTTAAAAATAGAACTACTCTATGATCCAGAAATTGCACCACTAAGTATTTATCCAAAGGATACATACATAGTGATTCAAAGGGGCACATGCACCCCAATGTTTATAGCAGCAATGTCCACAATAGCCAAACTATGGAAAGAGCCCAGATGTCCATCGACAGGTGAATAGATAAAGAAGATGTAGTGTATATATTCAATGGATAGTTCTCTGCCATCAAAAAGAATGAAATCTCACCATTTGCAATGACATGGATGGAAGAGAGTGTATTATGCTAAGCAAAGTAAGGCAGAGAAAGACAAATACTATCTTATTTTACTCATATGTGGAATTTAAGAAACAAAACAGATGAACATAGAGGAAGAGAAAGAAAAATATAGATGAAAATTGAGAGGGAGGCAAACCATAAGAGACACTAAACTCTAGGAAATAAATAAAGGTTGCTGGAGGGGTGTGGGGGGGGAAGGGATAACTGGGTGATGGGCATTAAGGAGGGCACTTGATGTAATGAGCACTGGGTATTACATGCAACTGATGAATCACTAAATTTTACCTTTGAAGCTAATTACAAAATACCCTCCATTTCAATGAAGATACAGGTCTCTGGATCGCGTTGGCATAGCTGTCTGTTTCCTTTCAGTAACACATCAGTGCCCATGGCAGCCCTGCCATAGCAGAGCCTGCTCAATCCAATATTGTCAAAGGAAGACCAAGTGCCTCAGAAAGGGTGGCATTCTTAATCAGAGAAAATCTCTTTGTTGAATAATCACAAGTCATTTGATTAAGTGCTCTCTCCCCATGACACTAACATTTCAAGTTGAGGTTCAGGGCTGAGTTGTCCCAACACTAATTAGTTGGAAAACAGACTGTGATTAGAGAGCTAAAGAGCCATAGGAGGATAAAACAGAAGTGGCTAGTGGCTAAATTGGTTTCCTACAGAAAGGAATCTTTCTTCAGGAGCCAGCTGTGATGCCCGGAGAGTTATATATCTGATCCCTTCACACAGGAAACTTGAAAGAGTAGCAGATGGGAGAGTCAATTATATAGTCTCCAATAGACTTGGCCAAGGCGAGGCCACTGTGACTCTCCGTGCCAAGGATGTCTAACCACAATAGAGGACATTCCCTCCAAGCATGACTTGTTTCTGTCCTATGCAAACCTAAGTCTAAGAGCTGCCAGATGGGCAGTTTTGCTTACTAATCACTTGAGATTCCAGTCATTAATCAAATGAATTTATTAAGGGTCTTTCAAAAATTAAGACTATTTATTTAAGACCATTGTTTTAGAGTAGTCTTCTATTCAGAACATAATTGATAGGATGGTACAGAGATTTCCCGGACATCCATGTCCCACCACACCCCCAAATAGCATTTTGCGTTATTGGTATCCCCCACTAGAGTGGCACGTTTGTTAAAACTGGTATACCTACATCAACATATCACAATCCCCCAAAGTCTAGAGTTTACATTATGTTTTACTCCTGCTGTTATATATTCTACGCATTTGGACACATGTGTAATGATGTATATCCATAATTATGGTATCATACAGAGTATTTTCCTGCCTGACAAGTCTTCTATGTTTCGCCTAGTTATCCCTCCACTGTTGAACCCCTGACAGTCCCTGAATTTTCTCCTGTGTCTATAGGATTGCCTTCTCCAAAATGTCTTGTAGTTGGAGTAATACCCAATGTACAGTTTTCAGTTTGTAGTGCCAGTCATCCAACTTTCTTCTTCTCCTTCACTATTGTTTGTTATTCTGGGACTTTGGCCTCTCTTTATAAACTTTAGAATAAGTTTGTCAGTATACACAAAAGAAATTGCTGGGATTTTGATTGGAATTGTATTAAAACTATCAATCAAGCTGGGAAGCACTGACACCTTGACAGTACTGAGATTTCCTATCCATGAAGAGAGACATCCCTTCCGTTATTTAGTTCTTTGATTTTGTTCATCAGAGTTTTCATAAATTCTTCTCATACAGATCTTGTACAGATTTTGTTAGATTTAGACCTAAGTATTTCATATTTGTGTCTGCTAATATAAATGGTAATTGTGTTTCAAATGTCAAATTCCACTTGTGCATTACTAGCATATAGGAAATTAATTGATCTTTGTACTTTAGCCTTGTATCTTACAACTTTGGCATAAACACTTATTAGTTCCAGTAGATTTTTTGGTCAATCTTTTAAGATTTTCTATGTAGATAATTGTGTCATCTGTAAACAAAGACAGTTTTATTTCTTCCTTCACAATCTGTATTCCTTTTATTTCTTCTCTTGCCTTACTGCATTAGATAGAACTTCCAGTGCAATGTTGAAAAGGAGTGGAGAGAGGAGATACCCTTGGCCTGTTCCTGATCTTAGGGGAAAGCTTTGAGTTTCTCACCATTACCTATGTTGTTAGTTGTAGGTTTTGATGTAGATATTCTTTATGAAGTTGAGAAAGTTTCCCTCTATTTCTAGTTTACTGGGATTTTTAAATCATGGATGGCATGATAAATTTTGTCAAATGCTTTCCCAAAGGTCAATAGATTTGATGTAATTGTGTGCTTTTTTTCTCTTTTAGCCTATTGATATGATCAATTATTAATGGTCTTTAAAACACATCTTCCAAAACTAAAAATAAAAATAAAGTACGTCTTCCAACTCATCCTCTATATCACTCTTATGGCAATAATTTGAATATGCAAACATAATCATGCTACTTACCATATATTATTCATGAATGATGCCTTATTTCCTACATAATAAAATCAAACATTACTGGCTTGGCAAAGAAGACCTTTCATAATCTGACTTTTGCTGATATCCAGACTTGTACCCTGCCTTTTCTAATATCCTTACATTTTATATTTCAGGTGAACTCAACTCTATATAGTTCATTGAATTCCTGAGCTTAAAATATCTTCTCCAGGGATGCCTGGGTAGCTCAGGCATACCCTTCAGCTCAGGGTATGATCTTGGGGTCCAGAATTGAGTCCCACAGGCATTGGACTCCCCAGAGGGAGCCTGCTTCTCCCTCTGCCTAAGTTTCTGCCTCTCTGTGTGTATCTCTCATGAATAAAAAAATATTTAAAATAAAATAAAATAAAATATCTTCTCCAGACTTGTCCACCTAAAAAAAATTTCTATATAACCCTCAAATCTCAGCTCAAAGTTTTCTCTTCTATAAAAGCTTCCCTGATGCTCCTCAAAAGATTTAGGTTATTTCTCAGTGTTTATAGAACTTATAACAATTGTTACATTGCACTGTAAATATGTTTATTTTCTATTCCCCCTAGTGTACAGAAAATAATTTTATATCTATCTTTCATATTTTGGTATAAAAATACTAGACAACTTATGATTAATATGGAATGCAGAATAGAGGAGGTACCTCATCTACACATAACTAGATACAAAGGAAAAATAAAATAAATGCAAATCTTTGGATCCCATCACATGTATACTGCTTCATTATTTCTACATTAGACCATGTTGTTTATCTTATGTATGACCTTCCTCATTAAATTTGGGTTTCTGTTATATTTGCGTAGCAGTAACAAGAAGAGATAAGTAAGGTTCTAAATCAATCCTTCATTACAATTGAAAACATTTGCCTTTACCCTACTCTCTTTATCCATCAACCACAGACCATTAAAGGTATAAATAAGCTCATGTTTACAGTGACTTGAGTAATTAGTGCTATTTGTCCTTCTCATGTTGGAGCAGAGCAAGAATTCTCTGGATGTTATGACTACTTCACATTTTGATCTTCTTTCAACCTCATATTTTTCCTTTTTTCCTTATCTCTCCCCTTAAATCCAACCTGCTAGTTGGGACAAGATATTCTTTTCCCCTTGCCCAAACTTCTCCCTGAGCCATTTTCACCTGACAGGTAGCATAGCCTGTACCCTGCAGTCAGGGAGCAGGTGGCCAGAAGCAGAGTTGGAAAAAAGGCTCTCAGACTACACCCAGAGTGGAAAAAGTCAATGCATTAGACGTAAGTGATCATCATCAGTTATATTAATCACACATTCTATTAATCTAGAAATCCACAAACTAAATCCATTTACTCATCAATTAATTTGTCACTCATCGGCTTGGTGTCTACTAAGTGTCACACACAAAGTATAGACTGAGCATAAAAACTGAAAACACAGTGCTGAGTCTAGGAGTTAGTGGGTTTTGGTAGCTGCAAAGCAGCTTGTACGGGTCAGACCAGAGGCAAGGAGCTGAAATAAAATTAATTCGTAGATCAGGGTGTCTCTGAGGAGTATCAAGAGAGTAATGAACTTTATAAAACTATATTGCTAAAAACTGTCAGGAAGAATTTGCAGTGATGAGATAAATTATTTCAAAAGGTATTTGGTGTTTATTGGTGCAACTGCATTCCTTCTTTGTCTCACCCCAGTAGCTCCAATGGTCACAGAGTTTTATCTACATAAAAAGATTTTCTTCCCACTGATTGCCACTCTGTCAGTAGATTAACATAAAATAGAATAGAATAAAGTCAAATAAAATAAAAGAGGGAGGACTAAAATGCAGGCCACATAGGCAATTCAATTATCTGAAATTCAAGTATGAACTTTGTTCTCCCCAAGGAGAGAAGAAATGCAAGGATCCTGGTAGGAGTCACCAACAAAGCGACTTAATTGATTTTTTTCATATATATATATATTTTTTCATATATATATATTTCATATATATATATAAATTTTGTGATTCAAAATAGCATTTAGTACTGCAACACTTTAAGTTTTCAAAGCACTTAAATATTTGTTTTATGCTCAATTTCTTAAAATCACTACATGTTTATTTGCTCTAGCCTCTTCCCTCAGGAAGCTCACAGTTCCACGGTACAATGATCGTGCTATCCAGGCTCCTATATAAAGGTGGACTCAGTAATAGTTCTAAAGTACAAAGCAAACAGTGTGGAAGTTTACAGAAAGTGATGAGTAGCACATTGTTAATGGGTTGAATGGTGTCTCCCCCAAATCCCCATGTTGAAGTCCTCACCTGTAGTACCTCAAGCTGTGATCTTATTTGGAAATAAGGTTTTACAGATGTAATTAAAGTGAGGTCATCGCTGTGGACCCTAACCCAGTATTACTAGTGTCCTTGTCAGAAGGGGAAATTTGGACACAGACACAGGTAGATGGAGAATGCCAGGTGAAGATGAGTCAGAGGGGAGTAATCCCTCTGTACCTGAGATTGCCAGCAGACTGCCAGCAGCCAGGGAAGGGGCATGGGACAGGTTCTCCCTTACAGTCTCCGAAGGAACCAACCCTGCCAACATCTGGATGGGACCTCAGACTCTGTCCACCAAACTGTGAGACTGTACATTTTAGTTGTTTAAGCTGCTCAATGTATGGCACTTTGTTACAGTAACCTCAGAAAACCAACACACAGGACGCCTAAGGGGCTCAATGGTTGAGCATCTGCCTTCAGCTCAGGGTGAGATCCAGGGATCCTGGGATTGAGTCCTGCATCAGGCTCCTTACAGGGAGCCTGCATCTATGCCTCTGTGTGTGTGTTTCTCTCAGGAGCAAATAAATAAAAATATTTAAAAGAAAAAGAAAACTAACATTCTTTCTCTCCATATTCTGATCACACTTTTTCTCCTTAACCTCTTGGAGAGTATTTCCATTTCTGCCACTTAACAGTTTTTCAAAGAACCCCAGTAAGGCTCTAATCTTCATACAACTGGGCATGGCCTCTCTCCTCCTCCTTCTGGGCCCTCCGTGGCATATGACTCTGCTTACCATCTGCCCCAGCCCCTGTTAGACAGGTAGGCAGGGGGCCGGTCTCTCTGTGGTGGTGGTGGGGGGGAGGTGCTTAGTGCTCAGGTCCCAATAAATGTCACAATCATGTCTAAAGGTGGCTGCCGAGTTTGAAGAAAATTCCTATGAAAGCATCTTCTTCAGTGAGGGTGGGAAGCCAAGGGTTAAATAGAATAACCTAAGCCTTCTCAATATCAACCTCAGCACTATTAATATTTTTAAGATTTATTTATGAGAGATAGAGATAGAGATGATAGAGATAGAGACAGAGAGACAGAGAGAAAGATAGAGATAGAGATAGAGATAGAGATAGATAGAGATAGAGATAGATAGAGATAGAGATAGAGATGATAGAGATAGAGATAGAGATAGAGATAGAGATAGAGAGATAGAGAATCCTCAAGCAGACTCCTCCCTGAGCATGAAGCCCGTGCTGGACTTGATCCCAGGACTCTGAGATCATGACCTGAGCTGAAATCAAAAGTTGACCACTTAACCAGCTGAGCCACCCGGGAGCCCCATCACTATTAACATTTTGAACTGGATAACTCTCTATATTTTTGCAAAAAAATAAAAAAATATTTGCAACTCTTTACATTTCAAGATGCCCTCCACCATCTAGATACCAGTAACATTTTTTTCTAGTTGTGACAATCAAAAATGTCCAGTGATAAGAGTGGGGGATTAGGGACAAAATCACCCCAAATTGAGAATGGCTTGAATGATAGTACTGAGAGAAACAGACAGGCAGAAGTCAAAGAGCTCCAGCCAAGTTGAGCCAAGAGAGCAGGGTGAAGGGGATAGATACAAGGAGGGCCTAACTGCTTCTGGAGAGCTACGAGGGGACAGTGGATCTGTCAATGCCTCTGGGCCTCTGTTCATATCCTTTCTTCTTCTTGAATACTGTCTTATCAATTGATTCAGTCACTAGCTGTCCTTTGAAGTCCAGATGAAGGCCACCAAGTTTGACCACATCATGGCTCAGAGATCTTTCCCTTTCCTTCTGAGTTCGACCACCCTGGATCATCTCTGTCCCTCTTTGGAAACCCAGCCACTCAGTCTTCTCAAGTTGTTGTTGACTTAAGTATGAAGCTTCCTTTCCAATTACAAGGTAGCTCCAGAAAGGTGGGGTATGGCCCTTGTCTACGGGGCCTTGCACATCAGGGATGTTCCAGACACTGATGAGGAAGGGAGGAATCAGATAATTATGAATGGTTGAATGCTCTCTGATATATATGGGACCTTTTCCAGAGCCACCTCCTTCTGAATTTGCATTGTGCTGCCTTTCAGAAGAGAAAGTAAAAACTACTGGGGTGGAACTCCCCAGCAGTAGTCATCTGAGGATCAGCAATGAGATGTTCAGACTCAAGAGGCCATGGTTCCCCCTTTATCCTATCTAAGTGACAACCCCATCGTGGCAGATTTTGTGCTCCTAGTGTAGCTGAAGACTAGAACATTCTTACAAAGTTCTGTTTCTGAGAGACCTAGTAAATAGGACTACAGGGATCCAGGATCCTCCACCATCTGGTGGCCATTGTTGCTCTGTTCACACAGTTTCCATGCATGGTCATGCACCCATTTACAACAATCTGTCCAAGGCAGATACCTGCATGCCCACACATCTCTATCGGCTATTTGGCATACAGATTTTCTCTGCATCCATAGCACTCCCCCAAAATACCTTTTGACCCACAGCAAGGACTCCTCTATGCCAAACTACTAGTGAACGAGGCACCTGCAGAATTAGTGCCACATTCTTATTATATATTATATGAAGGGCCATTACCATGTGGTCCTTGGGCTTCAGCCCTACCTACTCCTGTTCTGCATCTGAATCCCACTGTATACTTCTTAACCACTTACTGTCCCTCAGACAGACTTGCCCTCTGCCCTCCATTTCTCTCTCCTATTGTTTACTTGGAAAACATCTATCTGCTCACCCTTTGAGACTCAGCCCACTGAAACTTTTCTCAAGCCCCCTAAGCAGAGTAGATTCCTACTGTCTTAGGCCATCTCTTTTCCTCACATCCAACTCCATTATGTATTCATTTTGTCCTATTTTAATTACTTATTTCCCTGGGTCTCTTTCTCATCATTTCTTAACTCAACCAAGTAACATTTTGATTCATCCTCATAAATTTATAGAGATAGGTCAGGCTGTACTAGGGTCTTTTCCTATACCAACTGGCATTTTGTAACTTAAATGGTGATCAATCACTTGAGAACACATTTGACATCTTCTAGATCAAATTAATGGGGGAAATTGACTGACATTAATATAAGGATTTTATTGTCCTTTATTTCTCTATATTTCATGACATCAATAGAACCACTCATGCAAATTTTACATACATAATGTTTACTCAGAAATGATGGATTAACATTCATTTGACTAAAGTGCAAACTGTCTCAATTATATTAAAAATTATTCATTAAAACTGGTATATGTCATATCAATCTTTCCTCAGAAATAGAATTCTGTATTATATAATAAGGGGAAAACTTCTCATTTAGAAGAAATGCATTTAAGCTTTAAAATCTACCTCTAAATGTTCGAGGATTTGGCACTGGCAGTTGAAGTGTTTGTACTTGTCAGGAATTTAATAATTCCCTTTGAAAATGCATTTTTTTCTGATCACAAAATTTTTTTTGACAATTTGTCAAAGTAATAATTGCTAACTTTTATTGAGCAACCCTCAATATTATTATAAACTGCTTTATTTAATTCTCATAGTAGTAGTTTGAGATGGATTGCCCTTCATCTTGCAGATTAAAAATTTACAGCTCAGAGACATAGGTGACTTGTACAAAACCACACAGCTGGGAGGGGTGAAACTGGGATGTGACACCATCTGTCTTGCTCCAGGAGGCCCACTCTTACCCTCTGCTTATGCTGCATTTACCTAGATCAATTTGCAATCCAAGACTTCTGCAATCCAGCTACTAATGATACCTTAATGTACATGATCCTGTACAATTTGCACTTTGGGCACACATGCTAGACAAGTCTGGTAATTCATGTGCTTGTTCTTCCCGTTACAAATAAGTAATCTGTGGCCCAGCTATGTAAAACGACTAAATTTAAAAAGCTAAAAAGTAGCAAAGCTTGGGCATCAGGGCCAGGTAATATTCAGGTATCGTTATTCTCAGGTCAATGCCTAATCCACCCAGCACACCTTGTCCGCATATTTGGACATTTATAAGAATTAGGGAATTATTCACAAGCGGATACACATACACATGCCAGTTTTACCTAATTCTGAGGCCTTTAAAAGTAACATGAAAAAGAGACATTAATGGTAAGAATTCACCACTCATTTAACCCTCCAGCTGGATTAAAACATATGTTAAAAAATTGGCATGAATTCCCCTAACTGCTCCATCCTTCATAGGGATAGGGAGGGTTCATACTTGGCAGCTTGATTGTTGTTAAAAGAATTTGTATAAGGTAATATCAACATATGATTCCTTACATATGATGAAAATGAATCAATAGTTTCTAACTTAAAATTTTTAGAAAGATGCAATTTTCTCTGCAGGTTAGATATGCTCATCATCAAGGTCATTCAAGACTCAAATAGCTCACAGTACAACCAGAACGCTTGCTCAGATTTACTCATAGACTTACAGTCTGTGTTTGCTGGTGAAGAGCATCGGCTGCATACAAATGACTTCACCTCTGCAGCACAGAATTTAAATCAACCAAGCAAGAAGCCAACTAGTCCCTCCACTACATGGTAATCTGCCTCTAGAATAAGGCCACAGACTGACTAAATATTTTGGTTGCATCAGGACTTTACCATATCAAACAGAACTTCATCTAAGGGGACTGCTAAAAGCAATCGATTGTATAAAACTACTCAGCATTTCTTTTTTCTTTCTTTCTAGCATTTCTTATAAGAAGCTCAGCTCTGTTCATCTCTCGTTTACACCCTCACTGAAGAATAATTGACAGCCAACAAAATGCATATATTTAAAGTGTTCAATTTGATATGTTTCACATAAATATACAGGCATGAAACCATCACCACAATCAAGAAAATAAACATATCTGTCACCCCCAAAAGTATCCTGAAGATCCTTTGTAATCACTTGTTCCTGCCTTTCTCTATCTCATTCTTCTCATCCACTGATCTGCTTTCTGTCACTAGAAGTTAATTGGCATTTCCTGAAGTTTTTTTATGAATGGAATCAAACAACATGTACTCTTTTTATCCAACTTCTTCACACAACATAACTGTGTTGTCATATGTGTTTACAGAATACATATTGTCACATGCATTAGTATTTCATTTGTTTTTATCTCTGCATGGTGTCTCATTGAATGAGAACACCACAATTGGTTTAGACATCCATATGTTGATGGACATTTGATTTAGTTCCAGTTTTTTTTGGAGGGGGGGTGTTTGTTTGTTTTTAAGATTTTATTTATTTATTTGAGAGAGAGAGAGAGAGAGAGCAAGACAGAGCATGATCAGGGAGGAGAGGGAGAAGCAGGCTCCCCACTGAGCAGTGAGCCCAATGAGGGGCTCAATCCCAGAACCCTGGGATCATGACCTGACCCGAAGGTAGATGTTTCTGCACCACCCAAGTGCTCCTCCAGTTGTCTTTATAGTTTCTTTCTTTCTTTCTTTCTTTCTTTCTTTCTTCTTTTCTTTGGAGGGGGGAGGGGCTGGAGGGAGGCGGCTTCTTTCTTCTCTTCGGGGGGGATTCTTTCCTTTCCTTCTTTCCCTTGTCTTTCTTTCTTTTATTCTTGTCTTGTTGTCTTTTCTTTTTCTTTTCTTTTGTCTTTTCATGTTCGTTTCTTTTAGTTTTCTTTTCTTTTCTTTTCTTTTCTTTCTTTCTTTTCTTTTTACAAACAAAGCTACAATGAACATTTTCCTGTAAGTTTTCAATGCATGTAGACTTTCTTTCCTCTTAGGAAAATATGGAAAGAGTGGCTGGATCACATTTTGGACATATGTTTACCTTTTTTTAAAGAAACTGCCAAAACATTTACCAAAGGATTTGTATCATCTTAAATTCCCACCAACAGCAGATGAGATTCTTGTTTTCCATATTCTTGCCATCACTTGGTACAGTCTATCTTAAGTTTTAACTGTTCTATTAGAAGTATAGGGCATCTTGTACTTTTAATTTGTATCCCACCAGTGACTGAGAAAGTCAGTTTATACATGCTCATTTTCTATTTATACTTCTTCTTTAGCAAAGCATCTATCCAAATCCTATAAGAAATTTTAACTGGATTGTTTTCTTATTGAGTTCTGAGAAATCTTTATCTAGATACAAGTCTTTCGGCACATCTATGCTTCTAAAATATATTTTCTCTCAAATTGTCTATTGTCTTTTCATTCTCTCAGGAATCCCTCCTGAGAAGCAGCTGTGTTAATTTTGATGTAGTCCAGTTTCCCCATTTTCTCTTTCATGGGTTCAGATTTGGGGAGAAATCATTGCCTAACCCAAGCTCCAAAGATTTCCTACAATTTTTTTCAGAAGTTTTATAGTTTTAGACATTTAGATGTATGATCCATTTTGAGTTAATTTTTGTACGTATATCTGGCACCATTTATTGAAAAGATGATCACTTGTCAGAATGGCTAAAATCAAGAAGACAAGAAACAACAGGTGCTGGAACGGATGTGGAGGAAAAAGAACCCTGGTGCACTGTTGGTGGGAATGCAAACTGGTGCAGCCACTGTGGAGAAAAGATGGAGGTTTCTCAAAAAATTAAAAATAGAAATACCACATGATCCAATAATTCTACTATGAGGTATTTACCCGGGGAAAACAAAACACTAATTCAAAAAGATATATGCATCCCTATGTTTATTGCAGGATTATTTACAATAGCCAAGGCATCAAAGCAATCTAGGTGTCCATCAACAGACAAATGGATAAGAAAAATGTGGTATATATACAATGGGATATTATTACATAGCCATAAAAAAGGATGAGCTTATGCCACTTAAGATGGATGGAACTAGAGGGTATTATACTAAGTGAAATAAGTCAGATAATACCATATGATTCCACTCATAAATAGAATCTAAAAAATGAATAAAACAGGTATGAGGTGATATCTCATTGTGGTTTGGACTTGAGTTCCCTGATGATGAGTGATGTTGAGCATTTTTTTTCATATGCCTGTTAGCCATCTATATGTATTTTTGAAGAAATGTCTGTTCATTCTTCTGTCCACTTTTAATTGGATTGTTTTTTCAGTGTTGAGTTGTATAAATTAATTATATATTTTGGATACTAACCCTTTATTGCATACATCACTTTCAAATCTCTTCTATTCCTTAGGTTGCCTTTTAGTTTTGTTGATTGTTTCCTTCACTATGCAGATTTTTATTTTGATGTAGTCTCAATAGTTTATTTTTGCTTTTGTTTCCTTTGTCTCAAGAGACCTAGAAAAATGCTGATGGATGATGTCAGAGACATAACTGCCTGTGCTCTCTTCTAAAATTTTTATAGTTTTGGGTCTCACATTTAGGTCTTTAATCCATATTTACTTTACTTTTTGTGTATGGTGTAAGAAAGTGGTCCAGTTACATTCTCTTACATGTAGCTGTCCAGTTTTCTTAACACCATTTATTGAAGAGACTATCTCTTTTCCTCCTTTGTCAAACATTAATTGACTATATAATTGTGGGTTTATTTATGGGATCTCTACTTGGTTCTGTTCATCTATTTGTCTACTTTTGTGCCAGTACTATTCTGTTTTCATTTCTTCATCTTTATATTATATCTTGAACACTGGGATTGTGATACTTCCAGTTTTTTTCTTCCTTTTCAAGATTGCTTTGGCTATTTGGGGTCTTTTGTGGTTCCATACAAATTTCAAGATTATTTTTTCTAGTACTGTGAAAAATGCTATTGGTAATTTATATTAGGATTTAATAAGGATTGCATTAAACCTGTAGATTGCTTTGAATAGTATGAAAATTTTAACAATACTTGTTATTCCAATCCATGAGTATGGAATATCTTTCCATTTGCTGAGTCATCTTCAATTTCTTTCATCACTATTTTATAGTTTTCAGAGGTTTCCACCTCCTTGGTTAAGTTTATTCCTAGATATTTTATTATTTTTGGTGCAATTGTAAATGGAATTTGTTTCTTATTTTCCTTCTGCTTCCTCATAGTGTATGGAAATGCAATGGCTTTTCCTTCTGCTTCATAGTGTATGGAAATGCAATGGCTTTTGTATATTGGTTTTGTATCCTGAGACCTTACTGAATTTATGTATCAGTTCTAGAAGTTTTTTGGTGGAGTCTTTAGGGTTTTCTATAGGTAGTATCAGGTCACCTGCTAATAGTGAAAGTTTTGCTTCTTCCTTACTAATTTTGATGCCTTTTATTGCTTTTACCTGTTTGATTGCTATGCCTAGGACTTCCAGTACTATGTTGAATAAAAGTGGAGAAAGTGTTAGTTTCATTTCTACATTTCTAATTTTGTTTTAATCTTTTTTTTTTGATGTCTAGCAAAAGGTTTTTCAATGTTGTTGATCTTTTTAAGAACCAAAAAAATTATCTTGTTTTATTGATCTGTTCTATTGTTTTTTTTAGCTTCTATATCATTTATTTCTGTTTTAATCTTTATTATTTCCTTCATTCTTCTGATTTTCAGTTTTGTTCTTCTTTTTCTAGCTCCACTATGCATAAGGCTAGGTTGTTTGAGATATTCCGGCTTGAGGTAGACCTATATTGCTATAAATCCCTCTTAGAACAGCTTTTACTGCATCCCAGTTGGACTGTTATGTTTTTATTTTCATTTTTCTCCACGTATTTTTTATTTCTTCTTTGATTTCTTCACTGACCCATTTATTATTTAGTAGTATGTTATTTAACTTTCATGTATTTGTGCTCTCTTGAGATTTTTTTTTCTTGTGTTGATTTCTAGTTTCATAGTGTTGTGGTTAGAAGAGATACATGGTATAACTTTGATCTTTTTGAATTTGTTAAGACTTGTTTTCTGTCCTACTATGTTATCTCTTCATGTTCCTTGTGCACTTTAAAGGAATGTGTATTCTGCTCATTTAGGTTGGAATGTTCTGAATATGTCCGTTAGATCCATCAGGTCCAAGGTATCATTCAAAGTCACTGCTGCCTTGTTGATTTTCTGTTTGGATGATTTATCCATTGATTTAAGCAGGGTGTTAAAGTCTCCTACTTTATGTATTACTATGAATTACTTCCTTTATGTTTGTTAATAGCTATTTTATGTATTTTGGTGCTCCCACGTTAGGTCCATAAGTATTTACAATTGGCATATCTTCTCGATGGATTGTTCCCTTTATGATTAGGTAGTGTCCTTCTTTGTCTCTTGTTACAGTCTTTGTTTTAAAAGCCTATTTTGTCTGATAGAAGTATTGCTACCCGGGCTTTTTTCACTTCCATTTGTATGATAAATGCTTTTCCATCCTATCACTTTCAATCCATGTGCCTTTAGTCTAAAATTAATCTCTTATAAGCAGTATATAGATGTATCTTGCTTTTTTTTTAGCCATTCCATCACCCTATGTGTTCTGATTGGCACATTTAGTCCATTTACATTCAAAGTAATTATTGATAGATATGTACTTACTAACATTTTGTTACTTGTTCTATGGTTGTTTTTGTAGTTCTCTGTTCCTTTCTTCTCTTGCTCCCTTCTCTCACAGTTTGCTGGCCCCTTTTAGTGATACAGTTGGATTACTTTCTCTTTATTTTTTTGCAGAGCTATTACTAGTTTTTGATTTGTGGTTATCATTAGGCTTATAACATCTTATGCTTATAGCAGTGTATATTAAGTTGATGGTTGCTTAAGTTTGACCCCGTTTAGAAGCACTATATCTTTACTCCTCTCCCCTCCATGTTTCAGGTAAATGGTGTTATACTTTGCATCCTTTTATTTTGTGATATCCTTGACTGGTTTTTTATAGATATCCTTAATTGCTTTGCTTTTGTGCTTCCAACTGTTCTTAATCCTATGGTCTTTCCACTCAAAGAGTTCCCTTGTTAAAGAAATGTTAATTTCTTGTAAGCCTGGTTTAGTGGTGATGAATTTCTTCAACTTTTGTCTGTGTGGGAGACTCTATCTCTCCTTCTATTCCAAATGATAGGTTTGCTTTATAGAGTATGCTTGGTTACACATTTTTTTTTTCTTTCAGTACTTTGAATATATCATGCCACTCCCTTCTGGCCTGCAGTTTCTGCTAAAAAAAAAAATTATCTGATAGCCTTATGGGGTTTCCCTTAAATGTAACTTTTCTTTTCTGTTGCTGTTTTAAAAATTTCTCTTTATCACCACTTTCTGCCATTTTAATTACTATGTGTCATGGTGTGGACCTCCTTGGGTTGATTTTGTTGGGTGCTCTCTATGACTCCTGGATCTAGATTTCTGCTTTCTTCCCAATATTCAGAAAGATTTCAGATATTATTTCTTCAAATAGATTTTCTGCCTCCCTGAAGATCTCTTCAGGGATCTCTGTGATCCCTATCATGTGAATGTTATTACACCTGATGGTGTTGCTTTGTTCCCTTAATCAAATTTCATGTTTTAATTATTCTTTTATTCTCTCTCCTGTTCCTCTTGTGTGCTTCCTATCACTCTGTCCTCCAGTTCTCTGATCCATTCTTCTTCTTCTTCCTCTGGCTTACTATTTATTCCCTCTAGTGTATTTTTTTATTTCAGTTATTGAGTTCTTCATCTCTGATTGGTTCTTTTTTGTTTTATGTCTCTTTGTTGAGGGTCTCACTGATGTTCTTCCAGTCTTTTTCTGAGTCCAATTTACTTTACTTTAAATTCTCTATCAGATGTATTAATTATCTCCATTTCATTTAGACCTCTTGTTGTGATTTTGTCTTATTCTCTATTAAGGACATAATCCTCTCTCTCTTCTTTTGTCAAGTTCTGTGTCTGTGTCTATGTATTAGGAAAGTCAGCTATGTCCTCTGCAAGATCCTAGGGTGCCCTGTAGTGCAATGTTTCCTGTTCATCAGAACCTGGCAGTTCAGGAAGGTCTTCTTTGCATGCTGCATGTGCCCTACGGTCATGCTGAGCCATGTTTGCCTTCAGTCCAATCATCTGTAATGCTTTCTTTGGTGTGGGCAGGTTTGGTCCCTGTATTGTTAGTGGGCCAGTCAGGCTGTCTTGGACTTGAGGTGAGTCAGACCAGGTATTTGCCAGAGGTATAGTAGCACTGAACCACAGGACACTTTCCCTCTGTTGTCCCCTGAGAAGCTTTTGTTGGTGGGCAGCACCTGCTGTCATACCGGAGGCCCACCCCAGCACATTGCTTGGGCCACAGTCAGACTGGTAGGTGTGGTTATGTTCCCCCCTGGGGCAGGAGTCACTTTGGAGTGGTATTGGTCCCTGTTGAGGCTGTTTGCCTACTGCCAGGCTTGTGGCACTGCTTTAGATGGGCCCAGGCCAAGGCTATATTGGAGGGGGCAAGTCTGCAGGGGAATGTAGGGGCAGAGTACACTCTGTTAGCAAGGTTTACACAGGTCTGCTGTGGGAGGAGACGGATCTGAAGAAGAATATGGGGGTGGGGCACACAGTGTTAGCAAGGTTTTCAGGAATCTGCTGTGGGAGGAGACCTAGAGTGGAGGTCTGGATGGACAGGCATGTCCACAGGAGAATGCCTGTGTGGGGCATACTGTTAGCAAATTAGGTAGAGAGCATTGATGCTGAGCTGGTGCCCAAAGGTGAACCTGTGTTTTAAGTGGAGGTGTGGGAGAGGAAAATGGCACCTCTCAGCTCCTTCATTCCTGGAAAAAATCTAAAGATCCTGGCTCTCTAGCACATGCTCTGAAATTAGTAAATAAACCTTCCTGTATACCCCAGGCATTTCTCAAACTGCTGCTTCTATGTTATGTCTCCTGTTACATCCTGTTATATCTCCTGTTATCTCCAGGCTGTTTGTTGGACTGTTTCTGTAAGGGATGGGACTCAGTTTCCTATTGCTTTCCAGCTCTCCCAGATCCATGCCCACTGATTTTTCAAGTTCCAGGTGTGAAGCCCCACTGACTATAAGAACTTGAAAAGTTAGGCCTCTCTGGTTTTTAAAGTTATGGGTTTAAAGTTACGGGTTTTAAAGTTTTCAAATGTTATGGGGATTCATCTTCCCAATGTAGGTCATTGGTACCAAAGTGCTTGATGTGAGTGTTTGTTTCTCTTCTCTGCTTCCATGGTGTCCCTCCCTCCCAGAGACAGTCCTGTGGGTCAGTTTTGCTTCTGACCAGGTTTCTGCCCTTCCTACCCTCTTTAGTGGGGTCTCCTTACATTTCACTGTGGAGAGTCTGTCCTGACAGGTCTTCAGCTCTTTTTATGGATTTCATGCCAATGTGGGTGTTACCCAGCTATATCCATGGGTTGAGGTGAGCCTAGGATGTTCCTACTCTGCTATTCTCCCCAGAAGTTGATCTTAACTTACCTATCCTGATGTCAGTATCACTCTATCTTGGTGACTCTTGTTTTAACAAGACTTGAAGTCAAGTAGTCACAAACCTTGTCTCACATTTTCAAAGGTGTCTTGGCTATTCTAATTTCTTTGCATTTCAATATAAATTTTACAGTCAACTTGTCAGCCTACCAAAAATTTATAAGAATTTTTATGGCCGTTGAATCTTGAGATAATTTGGAAATAATTAACATCCTAATAATAATGAATCTTCTGCTCTTTGAAAATGTATTTAGGTACATTCTCTTAATCTTTTGTATTTTTCAGTGCACATGTCACTCACACCTTTTGTCAGATTTGACTATAATCATTTCACATAGTTTGACACTATGGTAAATTACATTTTAAAATTTCAACTGAATAATCTTCTAGTCTTTTGGTAGATTCCATTAGATTTTCTAGGTAGATAATAATCTAGTTTAGAAATAATGGCAGTTTAGGAGTACCTGGGTAGCTCAGTGGGTTAAGCATTTGACTCTTGGTTTTGGCTCAGGTTATGATCTCAGGATCATGAGATCAAGTCCCATGTCGGGCCCTCCATGCTGCAAGGAGCTTGCTTAAGATTCTCTCTCTCCCTCTCCTTCTGTCTCTCCTCCCCACCATGTGCTCTCTTTCTCACTCTCAGAAAAAAGGAACAAAGGAAGGATAGAAGAAAAAGAGAAAAAGGAAAGAAAGAAAAAAGAAAGAAGGAAAGAATGAAAAAGGATGAAAGAAAAAAACAGTTTTTTAAATTCTTTCAATCCAAATGCTTTCAATTTACTTTATTCATTTTTCTTGCCTCATTGTATTTAGCGCCTCCAATGTAATGTTGAATAGAATTGATAAAAAGTGGACATCCTTGTCTTATTCCTGACCTTAGGAGAAAGTGTTTAGGCATTAGGTATGATGTTAACTGTAGTGTTTTCCTAGATGCCCTTTATTAGAGTGAGAAAGTTTCCTGATATCCTTAATTCACTGAGAATAGATGTTGGATATTGCCAAACATTTTTTTTTCTGCATTTATTAATATGGTAAATCACATTGCTTGGTTTTTTGAAGGTTAAATCAACCCTGCATTCTTGAGATAGACAACACTTGATCATGATGTATTAAGCTTTGTATAGATTTTTAAAGTCTTGTTTGGAACATTTTCCTCTATGTTCATGACAGATATTTTTCTTTATTGGAACATTTCCTGAAATATGTATGCCTGGCTTGTGTGTCAGATAATGTCAGTCTCATAGAATGAATTAGGAAGTATTTCCTCTTTTTGAATATTCTGGGATACTATGTGTAGAAAATTATAGTTGGTAGAACTTACCAGTGAAACCACTTAGACCTGGGATTTCCCTTCTGGAAAGGTTTGTAACCACATATTTAATTTTCTCAATGCATATAGGTTATCTATTTCTTCTTGAATAAGCTTTTGCAGTTTGTGTTTTTCAAGGAATTTGCCCATTTCATCTGAGTTTTCAAATGTATAGACATATTATCTTTAATAACATTGCCTTTTAATATCTAATAATATAGTGATTTCAGCTCTCTGATTCATAACTCTGGTAAATGATGTCTTCTATCTTCTCTAATCAAACTCTAGAGGCTTATTAATTTTACTGATTTTCTCAAAGATCCAGTTTGAAATCTTGATGTATGGGAAGAAATATTGAAGTATGTGAGGGAGATAAAAGGATAAGTAGAATATTGATAGAGTCTTACAGCCTTAAATAACCTTAAGTCAAAATATTTTTAATATCAAAAGCAAAGAACACCTTTTCAAGGAGCCTTGATCTTAACTAATAGGAGGTGGCTGAGTATAATGGTTACAGGCAATGGATTCTGAAACCAGGCTGCCTGCATTTGTGTCCTGGCTCTGCCTCTTCTTAGCAGTATGAGTTTGCACGAGTTACTTAGCCTCTCCATGCCTCGGTTTTCTTATCCATAAAACACTGGGAATAATAGTACCCATTGCATAAGATTGTTTTGTGAGTCAGTGTAGTGAGTATATGTGAAATGATCCTAAAACTTCTGGAATATGACGAATACTACAGGAATGATAGCTGTTAGGATAAGACAAAAAAATCGAGAAATTATTTGCCATACCTTGGAATTACAAAATGAAAATATTTCATATTACAGATAAACATTTTTTTTTCTTCCAAGGAAGCAAACTAAAAGCCCAAAGAGATAAGCCGGCCCCAAAGGAAAAATTAATATGTGAGAAGAATAAATTCAGATCCTAAATTATGCCTATCTTTTTCTTGGATACATTTGTAGAATGCTTCTGGGCATTGTTTAAAGTTAGAAATTCTTATATCTAGTAGGGTCTGAACATTGTTCTAACTATCCTTCCTAGGCTCACAGAACCAGATATAATTTCAAATGCTATGTCACTATGTTCTCTGTCCTTATAAACCACCAACATGTCTCTCATATGTCAACATTTCAACATCCACAGTGCATTTCCTAGATTGTCATACCACCCAAGATTGGCATCAAAGTCCATGCTCAATTTCTTGGCTCAAAATGTGTGGTTCTCTGGTTCAAAAATCTCGTTACATAGATGATAAAAAAATGAGTCCTCAAGAAGTGACATACTGACAGGTAGACTCTTTCCCTTTCACAAAGTAGAACTTACTAAATTTGAGCTTTCCATGGAACAAATACCCTCTTATAAATAATTAATGGAAATTTAAAAATGGAGTGTTGATCGATTTCACAAAATTCAAAGCATCGAATAAGAAAGCAGTGAATATTATCAATATTTTAGCATTTTCACAGCTATCTAGGTGATAGATGCCAGGCAGGAATGAAGAATATTCACATCTGTAATCCCAAAAAAGCATACCATTCTGATTTTTCAAGGCCTCAGTTTATGTTGGAGAATATCATATACCTTGGACTCTGGCCCTATTTAAGCAGGAGCGGAGATGTACAACATACCAGCTGTCACAAAAGCTCTTTTTTATGAGGTATTTTTACCACTTGAAGTTTAAAGCTAT
Source organism: Canis lupus familiaris (assembly GCF_011100685.1). Taxonomy (NCBI): domain Eukaryota; kingdom Metazoa; phylum Chordata; class Mammalia; order Carnivora; family Canidae; genus Canis; species Canis lupus. Next base: position 12,659,906 of record NC_049238.1, read on the forward strand.
TCAGTAAAAGTGAAAATAAAATACCCAAGGATTAGAAGCCTCTCCTGTTGGTACTTTCCATGTTTAGTGATCCCTTGGATTAAAGTGGACCGTTCAATCTGTCTAGGAAGTTGGAAATCTGAAAAGGAATATAGAAGCTGAGTAGAAGCACATGAAGTTAATAAATAGAACTATCCTTGCTCTCACTTAACTGCTGACACTGAAATCCATTCATTCTGTAAGCACAGGGGAGGTCTACAGGGCAAATCTCCCCAAGGAAGAAAACATATAGGCTTGTTCACACTATTATGATCTTGGGAATTGGAAACAGTCTCCATGAGCTTCTATAAACTTTTATATCACATCTCAAAATATAGTCATCATTTCTTCCTTGTTTCTGAGAAAAAGGAAGTATTTTTTTAATTGCTAGAAGAATGTATAGATTCTACAAACACAATGGCTGAGGTCTATATCCTGAAACTCCCATTTGACACTTAGTTGTCTTAAAGTGAATGCTTTGAGGATATAGTTCTCTCTCTAGTGGATGAGAGTTTTTACATCTAAATGTTATTTTTTTTTAGAGAGTTAAGAGAGAGTGGAGATTAATGACTGACAGGCCAAGTCCTCAAAATTGAAGAGGTACATTCAGTCCAGGTGATTTGCTCAAACTCCCATCAAACATACGTCATTCAAACCTGTTCCCACCTCACCTGCAGATAACCTACCTTCTCTCTCTCCTGCCAAAAACTCAAAACACATCTGTTCTACCCCAAACTTTAATTACATAATCTTTCCCAGAACTACATGTTATTATTTGTCCCTCCCATCTAGGTAAGTATTTTTATGTTACCTGTCTCATCTTCATAACAAGATAAGAAAAAACCCGAGATCTGGTGGTATACCTTCATCATTTGCAATGTCCCAAGACAACTTTCCATTCATTTATTAGTGAATATGCATAATCATTGTCCCTTAATAGGCACTGAGATAAGCCTAGACAATGAAAAATATTATAGGATATCCTCTCCTGGTCAGGGGCTTACATAACAGAGCTCATAATATTATGGGTCAAGTTCGACTCTAGATGCTGGGGAGTTGGCAGTGAACACAAGATATAAAATCCCTACTCTTGTACAGTTTATATCATAGTGAAAAGCTTTAAAAATAAATTATACAGTATTTTAGAAAATATTAAGTTCTATGGAGAAAAAAAAAAGGAGGGAAGCCAGAAGAGTACAAACTTAAATAAGACCTGGAGAATGAAGCTTCATTGATGTGGTCACGTTGAAGCAAATATCTAAAAGGAGAGCAAGCTAAGGGCATCTACAGGTGAAGAGTGTTTTGGGAAGAGAAAACATTGAGTGCAAAGGCCCTGAGGCTGGAGCATAATTAGTGCATTTGATGAACAAAAAGAGAGCCAGTGGGGTTGCATCAGAGTGAGCCAAGGAAGAGAACAGATTATGTATGGTTTTTAGTCATTACAAGTGACTTTTAGACTAAGATGAGGCTTCACTGGGATAATTTGAGCAGAGGAGTAGCAAGATCTGTCTTTGGCTTTGAAAGGCTCACTTTAGTTGCTCTGCTGAGTAGAAACTATAGGGCAGGGGTAAAAGCAGAAAGTGTTAAGGAGAGGATTGCAACAATCTAGGCAAGTGGGGATAAAGGCTAGGATTTGAATTGAATGGAGGTAGAGAGAAATAAATTCTGGATATATTTTGCAGATGGAACCAACATGATTTCAATATAGATTGGATGTGGAGTGTGAGAAGAAAAGGAAGAGTCAAGGATGACTCTGAGCGTTTGGCCTGAGCCAGTAGAAAGATGGTATTTCCGTTTACTGAGATGACACAGCTTGTAAGCAGAGCATCTTGGGTGGGGATGAGGGAAGATCAGGAGTTCCATTTTGGATTTGTTACTCATCCTGATGGAAATGTCAAGTAGGCAATTGGACAGGCTGAGTTCAGGGGAGAGGTCTGGGCTGAAGAGATACATTTAGAAGTTGTTGGCATTTGGATGGAATTTAAGGACGTGAATCTTGATGATATCATGAGAGTGAGCATACTTAGAGAAGAAAGGATTTGTCCAGCTCCAGGAGCTGCACTGCCTCTGAGACGTATATATATATATATATATGTTTGTGTGTGTTTCTATATATATCTTATGTTCTATATATATATGTTTCTAACATATATCTTATGTTCTAATCCATTGCAAACTGGTATTTTGATAAAAACAAATAAAAGAAAATTACTAGAAAAGGGAAACCAAGGAAAAATAAAGGCATACATAAGACAAGCCTATAGTTTTATTATTAAATTCAAAAAACATAAGAGTACATTTCAATAATATAATCAGAAGAAAACGCAATCAATAAAAATTGACCAAAAACTACCCACTGCTCATTGAAATTATGCATATAGTGATTAATAGGAGCATTGCATTTGTAACTTTTTATCCTTTTGCAATTATAGTTAAACAAAACATGAATTAGTGATTCCCCATTTTCAAAGTCTGAACATATGCTGCAGATATGATACCTAACTTTTTAAAATGATAAATGAGCTTGTTTCTTGCTTGCTGATTTATCCACTCTCGGATGGATTGATGACGAGCACTTATTCAGGGTAATGTATACCTAAACTGTTTCTATGTTTTGTTTACATATTACTCATGGTAGATAGGCGGGCTGATGGGAATGGAAAAAGAAATTTTAAAGCACTCTCTGGGTCTCAGAATATTCTTTCTTTTTTTTTTTTTACTTTTACACAAAATGAAATAAAGGACATCATATTTTTAACATTCATCTTCAATCCTTCATTAGTAGTCACTTTCAACAATTTATCTGATGTTTCAAGGATTTAAATTATCTTTCAATAAAAGAAATAAATTCATATTTTATGAAGTTTTCAGTTGACCAATTCAACTTAAAATACCACACGTTGCAATGTGATCCTATTGTTCATACCTAGGATTCAGATTGCATCAGCTGTGACTTACTGCTTGAGACCAACAATGCTGAAACTATCCCCTATTAGGTGGTAAACAATGAGACAAGTCTATGACTGCAGGTGTAGATGTAACAACAATGTCACATTGTTCTAAATGTTTCTAGATGTGTTCTGTCAATATCTGTCCTAATCTTAGCATGAACTAGTAAGAGTGTACAGACCAACATCATCCATTCTATGATCATGCTACAGTACGTACTGGTCTATGTGACTAGCTGGGCACTGCACAACTCCAAGGAGTACTGAGGATACGGAGATCTCTGTGAAAGCGCCCTCTGGTGTTCATCGGTGTAGCACCTAACAAAACTAAGAACCAAACACTGGTGGAGGATATTGTTTAGAGCTCAGGTTGATGAGAAAGAACTCCGTGAAGCAGAGCAACATATGTAGGATGAGTCAATCCAGGAGACTATTGTGTCCTAGAAGGCAAGTAATCTACTAGGTCAAATGCTACTGATAGGTCAAGTAGGACAAGCCCAGAAATGATATATAGAATTTGCATCATGGTCATTGAACCTAATAAAAGATGCACAGCATGATTAGGAAGCTCAGAGAAGGGCACCACCAACAAGATCAGTTCCACACTATCTTCTTCAACAGAAGCTATTTTTATGGACTTTATGAACCTTCACTATTTTGACAATGGAAGGATGAAAAATCTCCCAAAAGGAAGTAACATCATGTCATCATGTCCAAGGCTATAAAGACACAGAACATAGACAGCCTACTCCATCCCTAGTTTGCACTGATCACCAGGCTCAGATTTCACTCTCCATCATTGTCCTCTGCAGTGAGGGTTTTCACTGCCAACATGCCACTGGCTCACAGGTACCCTGCAATGTTCTTATTCTGAGACAATGAGAGTGCTGTTCTATCACTGCACCCAGCATGGAGCTTGGCATCTAACATCTATTTAATTTATATCAACTTCCATGATGATACAACCATATGTATTGTGGGGGGTTGTTTTTGCTTTTAATTATCAGGATAAGGACAACTATTTGAAATGAAATTAATTGGGAGAATACCTCTCTGAAATAGAAACGGCTCTGGGGAATTAAGCTCTTTCAATCACAGTGTTACACCCACCTATTAATCATGTTCAAACATTCCCCCAGCCTGTGTGTAAGCATCCATTGTCTCATCCTGCTACTTCTCCACCCTCTCAAAACTCCTAGCTGCTGCTGCCACTGCCACATGAAAAAAATAAATCCAGAAAACATTTCATTGATTGAGTCAGGTCTCCTAGTTCACTAGAAACACAGTGAAGGCCTTCCTAGAAGAGTGTGCCTGCCTGAAGGGTGCTGCTCTCCACGACCCACTTCAAGATGGCTTTAAACAGCTGTATGTTATCTTGCTACCTCCCACCAGCAAGAAGTGAATTAGGGTGTGTCTGGTTTGACTGGACCCAAGACAGTGTTTCCTCAAGACTCAACATCTTTTCATCTTAGCAGATGGAAGATGTAAGAATATTTCGAAAATAAAACAAATTAAGATTGGCGGTTTCACGAAGATAAGATGTTGGGTATGAGTGCTTATTGGTCCTAGATGTTACCTCATGAGAGGTCATTGGGAGCTGACATATGGAGCCATGCAACCCAGCACTGCTCCCTCTCTGCTCTTCACCTAAGAAAGATGTAGGCTGGACTCCATGGCCCTGGAGGTCCCTTGCAGCATGGGCAGTGGTGATGCCTCATTTCTGTCCTTTACATAATTATTTATGGGGGTGTGGGCTCGATTATCCTGACATTTAAATGCTGAGTAATTTTCTCAAAATACACACACTCTCGGAGGGATGCAGGCAGTTTGTGTTGTGTTCTAGACAGCAGTGTAAATGAGGTGACAACAGCATGTGGGGGCCTGGACTGGGTATGAGGGAGGTCTGGGAGGCCTTTGGGGCCTCAGAAGGCAAAGGTAAATAGCTCCTTTGATAAACTCAAATGTTTTGTGAACCCCAAAGTGAGAAAACTGGAGATCATTCCATGGTGGAAACTGAAGAGAGAATAAGCAGAAAGGTTCTGAAGGGAGCAGGGCTGTCAGGAGAGCCCCCTAGGAAAACCTACCACTACCTTGAATGAAGGAGAAGGAGGGCAAGCAAATCTCTCTCTGTTCTGGATTCTGAGGTTAAATACAAACCCATCTGTTTGACTTGAGAAGTGTGTCTTGTTTTCAAGAAAAAAGTAGAAAACGGCAGTCTCACTGACAAAACTTCTCAGCAGGGGATCCCTGGGTGGTGCAGCGGTTTAGCGCCTGCCTTTGGCCCAGGGCGCGATCCTGGAGACCCGGGATCGAATCCCACGTCGGGCTCCGGTGCATGGAGCCTGCTTCTCCCTCTGCCTGTGTCTCTGCCTCTCTCTCTCTCTCCCTCCCTCTCTGTCGATCATGAATAAATAAATAAAAATATTAAAAAAAAAAAAAAAAAAGACTTCTCAGCAGCCCTAACCCTGGTGCCAGCCCAAGCCTGCTGGAACTAGTGTAAGAGTCAGCGTCAAGGCTGACTGCTAGAAACACAACCCTGAAAGAGCACAGTGTTGGAGGGATGGACGTGTCCTTGCAGCAGCAAGTCTGGACACAGCTATGCTTGGAGTACTCAGGCATCTCATCATCATGCCAGGGCCTAGAAGTGAAGGACAGGAGAAGATAGTGGTGCAGTGCCCTAAGATCACTTTGCATCTGAATCAGGGGGAGGGATTTCAACGAAGTCAGAGTTCTAATCAACAGGGAGCATGGAAAGAAAACAGGCACCAAAAAGTGTCCCACATTGTTGAAGAAATCCTTATCATGCAAGTCTGGGAGTTCACTTTGAAGAGCTCAATGAAATCTAGTGGGAGAGGCTTTAGAAAGAACAAGTCTATTCAACTCAGGGCCCATTGTCAGATCTGGGTTTGTATCACAGGAACCAGCCAACTCTGGGGAACCAAAATGGCATCTAGTGGAATCCAGAGGTTCCTCTTATTTACCCACATAATCTGCCTAGAGGTCCTCACAGGGAAATAGCTACCAGCATTCTCTGTTGATTTCAAAGGTTCTGATTTATTGTGATGCCTTGTGATTCTATTTGAAATGCCTTTGTCAATATAGTTAGACAATAGGACAAATTAATTCCATTATTTTCTTCCAAGTAGGTAAGCACTTTATCTCCCAAACAATGACTCCATAGAAGGCACCAGATCAGACACTAATGACATCAATGACTGAGACTTAGGGATGCCTGTGGAGACTTCAGTCAAGTGCAGGAGAGAGAAACAGATATGAAGATGGTCTTCAGTGTGCATCATGTTAACTACAATGCTAGAGGGATCTACGTGGTACTCTGTGAGATTTGAGGAAGTAATGAACTGTCCTTGAGGAGGACAAGTGTGAAAGAATGCACAGAGAAGGAAATATGTGAGCTGGATCTTGAAGCAAGAGGAAGATTTCACCAGGTCCTGAATTGGGAAAAGAGGGCATAGAGTTGGGAGAAAATTCTATGCATAGAGATTTGAACATGCAAAGTAACATTGGCCTGAGATCTTAATATTTACCTGTGCTCATTAACAAGAAGTAACCACCATGAGCTCAGATTGACCAATTGCCAATCAGCAGGAACCAGGGTTCTAGCTCCTAAGAAATGACAAAACAAAAGGAGTGAATGGGAGCAGCTAGGCTCCAGGCCTAGAATCCACTTGTGTCTTCACTGTCAATCCTCCAGTCCACAAATTCCCCCTTCTGGACAGTAGGGGCAAGAATAGAGAAGTATAAATAACCAAGGACATCAAAAACAGAAACATTTTTCATCCTGATGTAAATTATAGACTGATTACATTCCAGAGGATCTGAATTGCTACTTTGCTTTTGGTAAATCTATAAGAGGAAATGAAACACTTATGGATTGGAGAGATGAGAATAAGAAAAAAAAGAGACTTGGCTTTTCTCAAGCCATAGAGCACACAGCCGAGAGTGAGGGGCTTGGCAGAAAATGAAGTTGGAGGCATAAGCTAAAGCCAGATTAAGGCTGAATGTTCTATGCTAAGGAGCACAGACTTCACACTGTACAACTGAGAGCTTTTGAAGAATTTTAAGCAAGGAATTGGCATTACCACCTTTGTGTTTCAGAAAGATTACCTTGGCTTCAGTGCAGTTGGATGGATATGAGGGCAAAGACTGAAATCAATAAAATGAGACTGCTCAGTGTTGTTTCTATAATCCAGGCAAGGCACAACTGGTAGCTAAAAAAGGAATGGGGACTTCGAAAGGCAAAATTTGGTGCCTGACCTGATGTCTGGGGTGAACATGAAGAAATCATGGATGCCTCTGAGGTTTCTGGACTGAGCAACTGGATACAAGCTGGCGTCATCCACTGAGCTAAGGAGCACAGGGGGAGGAAAAGGTGTGGTAAGCCAATGTGCCATGGACAAGAGCAGGTCAGTCATGTTGATTTGAGAGACCCATGTGGTATTCATGTTGGAAGTCCAGATGTCCAGAGTTAGACACATGTGGCCGGTGCTCAGAAGAGACATGTGGAGTGAACAAAGGAGATTTGGGAGAAGTCAGAAGATGGAATAGTGACAGCACCAAGTGAAGAGGCAATCATGTAAGATATCACGGTAAGGAGAACAGCAGAGAAGAACCCAAAGTGGTGCCCAGAAGTCAAGGAGGAGTTAGGTTTGGGACTCTGGGAGTGGTTCAAAGTATCAAGAGTAGCAGCAAGGATAGGAAGGTTGGAGGTGAAAAGTGCTGTTGGCAAAGCTATGGTTATCTCTGACCTTGGTATGGGACGTCTGAACCAGGCCGTGAGGACAGGAGAGCCAGACTGAAGTGAACTGAGGAGTGACCAGGAGGGGAGGAAGTGACTCTGAGGGAGGGAAGAGATGGAGCTGTGACTAGTGCCAGCTATTGAGCTGCAGGAGACATTGGTGACTATTGTTTCTCTTTTTTTTAAGTGGGAGAGATTTGTCCATATTAACAGATATAACAGACATATTAACATATAAATAGGTCATATTTGTGGACTTTCTTAGGTGGAGCTTTGGACAGATCCAAGTCCTGCAGGAGCATATTCCAGAGTACAGGCAGGGAGACTTCCCTTGTGAGGGAGAGAAGGAAGAGAAGGGTGGCCATGTGTACTGGTAGTTGAGTTTAACAAAGTGGGAGACAGAAGGCTGAGGGATGCCCAGCCTGACTTTCTTGAATTTTTAAATTAGTCACAAATTTGCCATATAACGAAAAGGTTTCATTTCCCACTAACTTTTATTTTTTAAAGATTTTATTTATTTATTCATGAGAGACACAGAGAGAAAGAGGCAGAGACACAGGCAGAGGGAGAAGCAGGCTCCACACAGGGAGCCCAATGTGGGACTCAATCCCAGGACTCTGGGATCACGCCCTAAGCCGAAGGCTGAAGCTCAACCATTGAGCCACCCAGGCGTCCCTTTCCCACTAACTTTTATCCAGATCTTATAAAGGTATCACAAAATGTCACAAAACCCTTGGCAATCTACTTTTTATTTAATTGTATCTGAGGAGGCCTTGTCATGAATAGCAGGTTGGTATGAGTAAGTAAAAGAACTATTTCAGGTATTTGAGAAAGCCAAACTCCATATCCTAATATCAACCCAAAGCAAACACATGCACACACACACAACTCTAAGACACTGCAGAAACTACAGGAATCATAATTAAGTGATAAGAACTACCAACCACTATCAAAAATGAATCTGATCATACCAATGCAGTCCCCATTCACGCAGAGCCTTAGCCTGTGGTTCTCTCAAAAACTCTTCCCGTTAACAGGGAATAAGTAATAATCAAAAAATGAGAAAAGAGTCCAGCAGAGCCTTTCCTATGCCGGAAGTATGTCTTTTCCTTTCCCTCATTCCAGGGGCAACACAACATGAATGTGTTTTTTTGATGTTCATTCACTGAAGAATGAATAATTTATAAAACTGGTTTTCCACCAATGCAGCTAAGAAATGATAAAGTCTATTTACGTGAAGAAGTGGCCACATATTTCAGAAATATTGAAGAGAAGATATATATATATATATATATATATATATATATATATATATATATATAAATGTAGGCTCCACGGTGGGGCTTGAACTCACATCCCTGAGATCAAGACCTGAGCTGAGATCAAGAGTCAGATGCTTAACTGACTAAGCCACCTAAGCACCTCAGGAGAATTGATATTCTGGGGACATTTTCCAGCTTAGGATCTTTGAAGTACTCCGAATGTATGCTGTATGGTTACAAAATCCAAGGACATAATAACATTCCATAAGCCAGCATGAACCCTTCCAGCAATGGCAAGCTCATTACCTCATAAAGCAGTTCATTTCCTTAAGTGAGACAACACACTGCCTTCCAATAACATCCTTTAATTCATAAATTTAGAAACATTAAACAAAAAGGACCATACATTTTTAAGAATTAAAGTTAATTGTTCCATCAAAAAACTATTTCTGGAGTACAATTCAAAGACAGTAACTCCAACAGCATTGATTTGAAGTTTACATGTGTAATTATTTATTCAATATGTCTCCTTCATAAGACTGCAGAAGCTCTGTCTAAATTGGTAGATCTCATGCATCTCTCTTTTTTAATCATAATTCAAAAATTAAATATTAGTCACAACCAGAATTCCAAGAGTAACATTACAAAAATCTTTTCTAAGGTATTTTAGAGCAAGAGCATCATAGTAGATATGGATATGAATTCATTTTAATATGTTTGATATGATGAAAGATTGGAGCCTCCAAAAATAAGAAAGTCCAGCATGTAAGGGAGTCCTTAAAATGCTTTGGGTAGAAGGAGGTTCTATTCTTTGTTCATCAACAATGTCCACACAAATTGGTGTGACCTTCAGAAGTCAATACTGGGTGAGAACAGAACAATCAGAAAAACTTAGCCTGAGTTTTTTTTCCTGGCTGAGGGAAAAGCTCATGATGTCCAGAAGCAGAAAGCAAAGGCACCCCAGCTATATAAAGGCTGGTGAGGACCCAGGGGGAGGAGAAGCCCAGCACGGTGCCTGATAATTTGCCCCAAACCTTATGGCTACAGCATGAGTTAAGTCTGACTGTTGTTGGGAGGGTGACATTCTCCTCAATTATTTATTTTTTCATGGACATTTAAGATAAATGCATCCATGCAGCTACTGTTCATTTATTGTACACACTACGTGCCAGATAACATGCTGAGTATGGCATATTATTTGTTCCCACATAGAATTTACAGTTTGAGAGGATACAGAGTATAAGGAAGTCCACAAATAATCCCACAGTTCATTGTGGTGAGGGTTCCGAAGGTAATAAACCCAGTACAGTAATAGAAAATATGCAGTGTCAGGTAAAACATTTCCAAGGAAGAAATACCTAAGATGAGAAGCAAACAGCCATAAAAGCAGGCATAGAGTGGCCTGGACAAGAGGGGCCATCTGGCATAAGAACTTCTGCTCTAGAACCCAAAGGTAGCTGAATGGGCAAGGCAGGCAGAGGTCAGATCACTGAGACCTTGGCAGGAAGTTTGAACTTTATTCTAAATACAGCAGGAGACTGTGTCTCTCTTGCACATAAGTTGCTCAATAAGTATTTGTTAAATGGTGATCACGTCAATGAAATTGTTTTCTTGACCTATATTAGCTACCCCCCAAAATGGGACTTGGTCCATGTCTCAGAAGCCTGAAAGGAATGGAGAAGGCAAAACAAAACATCTGGATGTGGAGCAATCATGTTGGGCACCAATATAAAGCACTAGGAGTGAAGAATCAACAGTCCAGGAACAAAAAGGCAGCTTATAAAGCCATAAAGGGAGGGCTACTCACATTTATGGACACCCTCTCTTCATGACTCTTCTAAACACGACTTCCATGAACATATTCAATTATCACAACAACTATGATAGGTAGGTATTATGGTATCCATATGTTACTAAGGCTTAAAGAATTTACGTAATGTCACTGTCAGGATTTGAAGCCAGGATCATCAGCTTCTAACCACTTGATCTTCCCATGCACCAGAGAAAATTAATGAATATGGAACAAAGTCATCAAGAGGTAAAGGACAGCTTAGAGCAGGTTTGACAAAACCAGGCATTAATAATGACTACCACTGAGTGCATATTATGTACTAGGCCCTGTTCTATGGGCTTCATATGTGTTCACTCAATTGATTATTATAACAGCACAGTAGAGCCCTGGAATATAAGTGCTGTTATTACTCCTTTTTTATATGTGAGGAAATTGAGGCACAGGCAGGATAAATAACTTTAAGGCTACAGAGCTGGAAAATGATGGATCAGGATTTGAGCACAGACTGTTTATGCCAGAGCATGTACTCTCCACCATGATGCAACACTCCTTTTAGTAAGTACCTACTGACAGCTAGTTTGTAGACACATCTGTTATACCAGGAGAGCTTTCTAATTTATATTTCAGTAAACTCCAAACATTCATACTCAAATATGAACCTAAGAAGATATTCCCCAAATCAACAAACTATGTCAAAAGAGTTTGATAAAAGGATGCCATGTCTCTGCGTGATCCATCTGCCCAGAAACTCCAGCCAAGAAATCAATCATGGCCATGACATTAATCTACTCTAAGAAAAACTTTTGTTCCAAATGCTATGCCATTTGTTAGTCAAATATTCACAAGAAAATGGTCCATTCCTCAGTGATGGGAACATTAATATCCTCTGGTTTTTCTTTAGGGTTGAGATTTTCACTAAAACGAATCACAATTGTCCTGTGAGAATGAACAATTCGACGGTACTTATTAATGAATATTGGTGCCTCAGCTTTTCTGAGAAACATAAAAATTTAACACAGTTAAAAAAAAGAGATAGTCAAGGGCAGAGGATTCAGAGCGCCCACATCAACCATCTAAGCAAGGGAGATGCTAAGTGGATAAACCCAGAGAAAGGGACAAGCCCCCCTTTCTTCTATAAATCATCACATTCATATCCTGAACCATAGATTTTATAGGACATTAAACATAATCAATAGGACTCCAGAACAAATTTTTATTTACCATAAACTAAGGAGCAAAATACATGTTTTCACCATTCCTACCCATCTTCAATCCCTACCCATGTTACCATAATTAGTTTCATAAAATTACTGCCTGGGTGTAAAATGAATTTTGTCCATTTCCTGGTGAGAACAGCTGAGATTTGCTATAAACATTCTTATCACAAAAATATATCTAGATGTTTCATTAATAAACAATAAGGAAGTATAAAGATCATAAACTGCATATAAATCATAACATCCGTCAGCAGCCTCAAATTTCAAAACTCATTTCCCTGACTCATTCTCATTAAAATTTACTTATTTTTCCTAGAAGTGGAGATTCTAGAGAGCAGCTTCTCAGATTTTCTATGCCAGTGCGATGCTGATCCTTAGAAGTTAGAATATTTTTCTCAGTACCACCGCAGTTCAATGACTACCTTATCTATGGCAACTTCATTACATATCATAATCTTTATTCTAGAAAACTTTACATGTATAAATAACCACTTCCCATGTACACATCACCACCTGATCATTGTTGTCTAAGTTAGCACAGATTGCAATAACAAATTCCCATAGACTGGGTGGCTTAAACAATAAGCATTTATTTCTCTAAAGTCCCTCAAATCTCTTCCTCTAAGGCTTTGATCCCATTCACACAATCCAGCCTCATGACTTAATTGCTTTCCAAAGGCCTCACCTCCCAGTACCCTCACTCTAGGGGTTAAGATTTCAGCATGTCAATTTGAGGGTACACAAACATTCAGACTATAGAAATTATGAATTTATTTTTTAATCTTATCACTCCTGCCTGTCCCCTCTGTATTAGTGTGAAGCAAATTCCAGATTGCTTTAACAAAAGAAATACTATGAAACATAGCCACAATACCAGTAGCATAGTATAAAACATCAACAGTTCTTCAATACCATCTAATATTTTCAGTGTTCAAATTCCCAATTGCCTCATAAATGTCGTACATTTATTTTAAAGTTTGTTTGCAAAAGGATCTAAATTTGGATCCACATATTACGATTGGGTTATACAAACTTTAAATCTCTTGTACTCTATAAGTTTCTTTTCCATCTCTGTCTTTCTTTTTCCTTATAATTATTTTCTGGAATAAGTCAAGTTATTGATCCTGCAGTCACCTGTTCAGATTTTATTGATTGTATTCCTGATTAGTTTAACACATTCCTCCTTTCTTTGATTTCTTGTAATTAGGATTAGGATCTCAAGACTTATTCATAATCAGTATCCATTTTATGGTAAAACAGATAGCAGTATGTTCTCCCACCAGGAGGAATATAATTGTTGGCTCTCTTTCAGTGATATTAGCAGCCGTTGATGTGCAATGTCTAGCTCCATTAATTATGGCACTAGTTCTTCCAGGATTAGCTGGAGAAAGTGTAGGGAGAAACTTCCTTTATCTACTATTTGATTGGCCAATAGTGTAATTTACATAGAAAAACAGGATAAACATTTTACTCTTTTCCTTTTTTTATTCAATTTGATGCTACCAAAAATCCTTTTTTTTTTTTTTTCAAAAATCCTTTTTAAGGAGAACTTAATGACTTCTTCTTGTGGTTGCCATCCTGTTTCTTTTGCCATTTTGCTTTTCCTGCTTAGACTAGAAAGTCATTTTCTATCTTCATGAGGTTATGCAGCACTTTTGCTAAATCATTCCCACATCCCTCCCCCTTTCTATTGAAACTCTGTGTTATTATTGTACACCTGTATCACAGTCTTATTTGACCATGCTGATGTTAGAAATAAGAGGCCACAGTGCATTTCCTTATTCCTTCAATTCTAAGACTTTATAACATTATAAATATCACTGAAAGAGAGAGACTATGAAAGAAAGTATGCAGTCCCCAAGATAGTTGAAATAAACAAGTCTAGTCTATTTTGTTTGTCTAAAACAAAGAAACTGCAATTTCTTTGTCTTTAAAGGAAATCAAATTTATTGTATCTAATAGAATAGAATGTAAAACAATGACTGCTATTTGCATTGTCTGTGAAAAGCAGGGGTCCTATGTTTTGGTTGGCATTGCTGACTTCCCTGGATGCTTCTTCTGTCACTAGGCAGCTACTCACAGTTGGTTGCCCCATTGTCTAAGATAGAGCCAATTCTGGTATCAGAGTGAACTCAAGGGAAATGTTTTACATAAACCCAATTTATAATTTCAGCTTTATCCTGTGGTTTGAAATTGTCACTATTTAAAATCTGAGTATTCTCTTCTGTAGAATGAGAAGTAACACATGCTTTCAAAGATATTATCAAGATTAAATGAGATAATAATGGTACAATGCCATTAAGTATTTATCAAGAGCTGCCATTAAGCAGTAGTTGTAAATACTATTGTATTCCTAGCTTGTAAAAAAGTAAAAGTTTCAGAAAGCAGATAAAATATTCACTTCCCTTAGGTCTTCAAGATCCAGCGAATATAATAATCATTCACTTTGCTAAAACAAATTCTAAAATCTCTCCTACAGAGGACACTCACTAGGCTAAAGACTCCTCCCTCAGATTGTAAACTTCCTGAAGACAGGCACTCTTTGTATCTTTGAGTCCTAAACTTATGGCACCTGACATATGCCACATGTTCCATGAGTAGCTTTGAATTGAAGTGATCCAGCTTTAATGACAATACTAGAGTGCCTCACAAAGCTACAGCATTAAATAAATATAATATTCCTTTCCTTGGAAGGTTATGAGAATTCTAGAAGACGTCTTATGGGACCCTGCTCTATTTCACACAGCTAACATATGGTGGGCACTCAAACAACACCAGCGGTCATTCTGAGAGTTTCATGAATTCTAGCTCCTGCTCTTATCACACCTTCAGGCCATAGGAATTCGGCATGCTTCTGCCTGCCTGTCCTCAATAGGATAAAATGCTTCATCTGTCCTAATCTAACTACAAGGCCATAAAAATCTGTGACTTCTCTCTCCAAACATATCACCAAACCCAGAACCAATTCATCCTGGTTTGCCTGGGATAGTCTTGGTTATGTCTGTTACTCATTGCATTTATTCATGGTGCTTCTTTCATTCTCAGAAATGCCCTAATTCGATCATCCTAATGACAATTGGTGAGGCATGCCCTGGGTCTCCGTGGTATCCCCAAGTGCATGATTTACTCTCAACAGATGTTTTCTGGTTGAAACAAAGATAGTGCTTTGCTAACCAGTGTAAGAAGAAGCAGGTGTTCCCGTCTCTGTGTGCATTTTCCCCAAAGAAATTCTGAATGGAATTTCTTCTCCAAAAGACTTTATTTTTGACATATTAATAATGCTTCCTTTGCCCCTAAATAATTGATGGGTTTAAAAATATCAGTCAATAAAAACAGAGTGATCTGGAGTGGAAGAAAACAACATTCTGGCAGGAAAATAAAAGCTGCATTACTGAGTATATGAAGTAAACTTCACTAATGGGACTTATTGGCATTTTCACAGAGTTTTCATTTTCTTTGTTACCAGAACCAATAAATCCATCACATGACTTGTCCAACTGCATATTCAAGACTGACACTATTATTCCTATGGAAATTCATGCTTCTTCAACTTGTGCTGGCAGAAATGTGGGTGACATGGACTGCCTCAGAAAAGAATGCAGAGCATGAGGGCCCCTGGGTAGCTCAGTGGTTGAGCATCTGCTTTTAGCTCAGGTAGTGATCCCAGGGTCCTGGGATGAAGTCCTACATCAGCCCCTCCCCAGGGAGCCTGCTTCTCCCTCTGCCTATGTCTCCACCTCTCCCTCTGTGTCTCTCATGAAAAAATAAATAAAATCTTAAAAAAAAAAAAAAAAGAATGCTGAGCATGGCAAGACTCAGCCATCACTGGACAGGAAAGCTTTCTAAATGAATTGGCCTCGATTATAGCCACACAGAGAAAAGTGTATTTCCTAATGCTCACTGGCCTGTTTTTATCACTTGCAAGGGATTCAGCTACTTAGCATAGCTACTTCTTAATGAAGAGTCAAGGAGAGACTCAATCAAGTCAAGAACTAATTGCAGGCAATTTCATTTTATCATAAACATCAATCATGTTGACTAAAACTCTAGTATTCAAAGTATGAGAATATTGCTATTATTGACATAACAAAATGCTGTCTCATATAGTCCAATATTAGTGGATCTCTTCTGGGAGGGATTTCTCTCCCCAAGGACATTTGACAACAATGTCTGGAAACAAATTTTAATGCCATGACTGGGCCTCTGGCATGCAGTAATCAGAGGCCAGACACATATGCTCCTAACCATTCTATAATGCGAAAGACAGCCCCTAAAACAAAAGAATTATTCCACTCAAAATATCAATAGTATCATTATTGAGAAACCTTGGCTTTATCAATGAAAACACATGGTATTAGAGAGGGGACAATCATATTCAATGGCCACTTACTAAGAAACTAAGTTTGTCTTAGATTCTGATAGAGATAAACAGAACACAGTTCTGAGAGATCCTACTCTGGCAATTAGAGATCTGGAAAGCCTCCTGTAATACAATTATGGGAATTCTCCAGGTACTATTAAGAATATTCTTGTAAAAAATGGAATGGGGCTGTAAGGGGAAAAAAAGAATTCTGTTCTTGTCAAGAAGTCAGAATACTGAGACCAAGAAGGTAGCCACAGACGGCACCACCTCTCATCCTGAGAGTTAATGGAATTCTGTGCACTGAGCTTCTGCAAACTTGGGGAAAGGGGCAACAGTTCTGCCTTTTGAATCATATCAGTGTTTTATATATTCAGAAAATAAAATTAGCTTTACAAGAAGAAAATGCAAACCCTAAAAATGAAAACAAGCAGAAACAGAAGTATATCAAATACATAAGAGTATATCAAACTAGTAACAAAATTCACAAATAAACATTTCAGGTGATTTTGAAAATGAAACTACATTCTGAGGGGGATATATGTTATAAGCAAAATAACTTAAAAATCTTAAACAATGATCAGTGATTTATTTCTGCTGGTAGAAATGTCAGTCTTGTTCATATTAAGACTTTTTTATGTGTTGCAGATAGAGGTTGCCCAGGAAACAAAAAGTACATTGTAGGATACAGAAAATTAAACAATGTTCAAGCTATTAGGAATCAAATGTGCAGTGTAAGAGAATAGGAAATATAATTTAAGAAATCTGACAAAGGGTGCCTAAGGTGAACTTGAATTGAGAATATCAATACAAACACATGATCCTTAAAAATGCCTTTATTACTTTCCTCCAAAAGGGGCTAGAAGCCATGATACCCTGACAGCATTAAATACAAGTTATTTTATCAGAACCCAGCAGTGGAGCCATGAACAGGAGAGAAAACAAAATTGGAGTGCCCTGTGTGAGCTGGGACTACAGAGGGATGTCTGGAGAGAGCTGAAGTCATGATGAGAGGCCACCACCATTAGAAGGGGCAGACCAAGAGGGAGGTGGGTCCTGGTTTCATGCTGTCTTGCCCTCTCGCCTTCCAACAGTCCCTCCTCCTGGCTGACCTTCCCTGGAGGCCACTTGGTAAGGAAGCCTGGGAAATTGAGTTCATCGTACACTACAGTGAAGATCAGAGCAAAGGAATGGTTGGAGAAGGCACATGATGAGCACAGTAACACTTGCCTCCATTGGAGATAACTCTTACACCAACTCCTTACTCCGAAAATCAGTAGATACAGGGAAAGAATTATCCTGTCTTCGTAAGAGAATCTGTAGTTGATCCTCGGTTATAAAGCTCTTCTTTACAAAAGAATGCCAAGTAAATAATGAAAGAAACTAATAAAATCAATCAATTACCATTTTTGCCACATTCAATGAATATTTGATTTTGACTAGACTCATGAGTAAATGTTAAAATCATTAACTACAATGTTGGGAAACAGAATTTTTACACAGTGGCAAAACATCACAACACAGAACACTTGCTCTTTGTTAAAGGGAAAATGTTCTCTGACAATGGAGCCACACTCCTGTTGGTAATAACCATACAATAATCACCACTTGAATCAAGTGATCACACTCAGCACTACCGAGATCAGCAGCCTTAACTGTGCTTCTTGAAATAAGATGAAATACAAAACATTGCCTTTGGAATATTATTGCCAAAAATAACCTACATACTAAAATCTTTAGGCATAATATCCAATTTACAGGAAATTCAAGGAAGAAGTTAACCACCATAAAGAAATAATCAGGTTAATTCAGAAAATGAGATATTCTATTAGACTACTACATTCTATGAGAAAAATTGGAATATAATAAAACAAAAGAGACATATCTCTTTTTTAAAATATTTTTTAAATTTATTTATTCATGAGACACGAGAGAGAGACAGAGAGAGAGGCAGAGACACAGGCAGAGGGAGAAGCAGGCTCCATGCAGGGAGCCCGATGTGGGACTCAATCCCGGGACTCCAGGATCACGCCCTGGACTGAAGGCGGTGCTAAACCGCTGAGCCACCCAGGCACCCCAAAAGAGATATATCTCAATAAAAAGCATGAACATTGATTTGAAACTGGCTTTCAAAAAGTTATTGAATAATGCCATGTAATTACTGTGAAATCTCATGTGTGACATAATAGAGTTGCAATAATATAAAATAATATCTTTATTCTTGGGAGATTATGTTGAAATATATAGGGATGAATCATCATGATATCTGCAACTTGCTTTCAGATACATGAAAAGACATATATGTATGTAAATATGTATGTGTGTACAAATATATATGTGTAAGCAAATGTGTGTATGTGTGTGAGGTCAATAGTAAATAATTACTGAACATAAGCAGTGAGTATATGACTGTTCATTGTAAATTTTTCAACTTTTCTTTGTTTGAAGCTATCATAGTAAAAATGTGCAAAACCCACCACATTTATAAAGGACAGTGTAATCACTAGCACATATTTAGGCTTTTATAATTATCATATTTTTAAAAAGAGATTTACTAATGAGTAAACTAACCCTCAGAATGTGAACTTACATGCCTATATTACAGGGTGAACTGTTCCCCTGGCTGAGAAATCATCAATGGCAAACCTGCTTTTTCTGTTTTCTACACATTAACATGTTAAAATACTGCTCTGCAATTGAAAGCTTCTTCCTTATTGTTTCTTAGTAGCTAAGAGCAACTACTTCTGCATTCCTTTGTTGTGGAATCTTAAACTGTTAGTTATGACTTTAGATATTAATTTTTCCAGGAACTGGTTTTATGACTATTTTTAGAAATCAAACCAGAAAAAATAAAATTCATTTTAGTATTCACATGATAGCAAGTCATCATTCTGGAATTCTTGCTTAGCCAAGGGCACATTCTAGAATAGTTTTTGTATCTGCAGCTATCTCCTAGAGTCTCACTCTTACCAAATTCTCAGGAAATAGTGAGTAAGTGTCTGAATCAGTATGAATTGAGGAATGAGTCTGCTAAGCTTATTTACTTACTTATTTGCCACCTGACAAGCAATTATTTGTAATCCTTTTTTATTTTTAATAAGCTACCATTTTAATGTGCAGGGGAAATCAGTATTTTCTTTGCTGTTTGTCTCTTTGAAATTGAAATAATTATATTTGGTAGCTATTCTATTTTCACATCATGCCATCTTAAATAATAATTTGATTTTATTAAGAAAATTTTGTGTTATTTTTATGGATACGTGTGAGATGTGAGAAAGCACTAATACATGCATTAAAATGTTAAATAGTAACTATCAAACTAGATATTTTCATTCCTCAGAATCTTTTTTTATTGAAGTACAACTGACCTATAATTATTTCTATTGTTCTATTTGTTCCATGAGTACAACATAGTGATTCAACATTTGTAGACATTGCAAACCAATTACCCCAATAGTCTAGTTACCATGTGTCACCATATTGATTGTATTCCCTGTACTATATATCACAAAATTACAATTTATATACTACGCAAAATATCTTTCAAAAATTAGAATAAAACAAAAACATTTCCAATTTAAAAAATAAGATATTAACTCTGAACAGTGTCAACTAAGGGAATTTCTCTTTTTTTAGCAACGTGAATTTTCATAGTTTTATTTAGAAACAAGGAAATAGCAAATTGTCTGATTTGAAGTATAGAGCTCCTACTTCAATAGTCAGAAGGCAGGGATTTCATGTCCACATACAAGGTTGTTAGTGAAGCTAACTTGGCTCTTCCAGCTAACCTACTAGGTTTTAAACTTTAGCTAAAGCCCTTAGTCACGTGATTGATTAAATAACCTTCATGCATAGATCATGCATTCTTTCTTAGAGCACTCTTGCATGTCACAGAATAGGAAACAACCATGGGACTTTCTAAAGGATGAGTGAAAATAACCACAGAGGGAATAAATTAAAAAATGAATAAAATGAATTAAACTTCTAGATTTTTATGCATAAAAAATAATCTTAAAACATAGTAAAAGTCAACAGGATTATACAAGGAAATTACTTGATAAGCATATGATAAAATCCTAATTTTGGAATAATTAGTAGAAAAAACTAAGACTATAATAGATTTCTATGTGTTTAACAACATTAGCCTAATGGATAAATGCTGAATATTTCACAATACTATGTACCAACATTCAAATAACCACAAAGCCTGAAAGAAAAAATATATTTTAAAAAAGATAACATTAAAACTATGCCGTCTATTCTCTGATGAGTAGGTCATTAAAAAAATAAGTAATACAAAGATGACTAGAAAATGTTACACTTATTTTTTTTTTATATATTAGAAATAATTCATGGGTTAGAAAACATTAATTATTGTGGTATTAAGAACTTTTTTAACTGAATTATTGTTAAATATGAGAGGTTGTGTAATGAACCCAAAACAGTATTTTGAGGGAAAATGATAGCTTTAAAGCTCATGTGATATCATAATGATAGCTTTATTCCTCATGTGAGAAAAGAGTGACTGAATAATTAACAAGCTAAGAATTCATCTACAAAATGTAGAAAAGGAACAGCGAAACAAATCCAAAAAAAATGAAATGGAAATAATTTGACAAAACCAAAAGTATTTATTTAAAAAGAGTAATAAATTGGCTGTTTATAAGACAGATGAAGAAACAAAGGAAGGTACAAAAATAGCATTATGACAAAAGAGACATATCTAAGATCCAGAAAATTTTTGAAATGATAAAGAGGATACTGTGAACAATTTAGAGACATTCTATGCTGATTAGGAGACTTTGGTTGTATAAGATCTCTCCATTCCAATCATGAGATCTCATCATTCCTCCCATGTACTTAATTCTATCCCTGGCTCTATTTATTGCCCACCACTATGTTTTGTCTTTTTTTTTTTTTAAAGATTTTATTTATTTATTCAGGAGAGACACACACACAGAGAGGCAGAGCCACAGGTAGAGGGAGAAGCAGGCTCCATGCAGGGGCCCAATGTGAGACTGGGTCCTGGGACTCTGGGATCACGCTCTGAAGCCAAAAGCAGGTGCTCAACTGCTGAGCCACCCAGGCGTCCCATGTTTCATCTTTAGGTCACTAATTCCTCATTTGGTTTCAGAAAACAGTATAAAATATGGAAGAGTATTTTGTCAAATATCAACCTTGGCACGTGAAGTCCCTGGTCCCACTTGCAAACAAACACTTGCTTAAGGGACAAATTAACCTCCAAGAATCCTCAGAGATGAATGTACGTTTCAGAAAGAGCTAAGGAACATATTTAAACAAGTGAATCAGACTATACTCACTATTTAGAAACTCTTTTCACATAAATTATCATTTACAGGAATGTTCATCTTACTAAATTAGGTCTATCTCCTTTCGTATGAGCATAATGTTAACAAACATGTCATAGTTGGGACTGTTTACATTCTGTGTACACAGTGTGTGTGTACGTGTATGTATATGTATGATTCCTCTGTTATGCTCTCGCATGGCATTCTACACTTCAAGGAACCAACAGTCATGGTTTCATTGTGCACGGCATTTGGCTATTGGGATTCTTATTTAATATCTGTCTGGCCAAGGAAAGCAGAGTATTGATAAGATAAGGAATTTATTTTGACTGCTATTTTATACCTTTTAGACCAGTGCCTAGTACAAGGTGCATATTTGACGATTTCAAAGTAAATTCTAAAACTGTAAATGCTAGATTAAAATATATTATGCACTTAAATTGTTAGATACTGTGAAATTGCCTTCTAAAGGTTTTATTCCAAGTTAAAGTTTAATAATAGAGGATGAGTGAGTCATATTTTATTTTTTATGTGAACTTTCTGTTCATATACTTTTTTTTTACCCTATCTAATCCTTTTTGCATGAGGATTAGAATTTGTCGTTTCAAACTACGTTTTTGAATTACTTAGCAATAATGGTTCATAATATTCTCTTTTCATCTTTTTAATTCCTCCAGGATTTGCATTTTCCCATATTGGTAGTTTCTGCTTTCTCTTTTTCTCTCTTATTTTTTTCTTAATTAATCTGGCCTAAAGTTTATCTATTTTATTGATCTTTCAAAAAGTCATCTTTTGTATTGTTCATCAAGTCTTTCTCTTGTTTTATTTTTTTGTTTGTTTGTTTTGTTTTTTTCTATTTTCTATCTAGTTGATAGGATTCCCTCTTCCTGTAATACAAGCTGGAAACTCTAGATGATAAGATGGTCAATTGTGGGTCTCCCCTTGCTTATTTTCCTTTTCTCAGGGATCATAGTCTTGTACTGCCTGTTGTTCAATATCTAAGAATATTTCTCTATATATTTTGTCCAGGAATTTAGTTATTAAAGGTAGAAACGTAATTCAGTACCTGTTAATCCATTATGAGAAAAGTGAGAAATCTTTTTGTTTTGTTTTAAATTAAAAAAAAATTATACTTTTCTCCCTCTGAGTGCAAATTATATTAACAGATTTCCTGAAGTTTAAATATCTTAGCATTGCTGACATGGCTTAGTTGTTCAATTATATTTATGTCACTTTAAGGCCCTGTTAAACAACATGCAAATGCACTGCCAAACAATATTTTATGTACATATTTGCATATATATTCAAATTATAAGTAGTCTAAAAACTTTCCCCTTTTGTTAATCTACTTTGTGTATCAAAAGGTTATAGCTTGGGCTCTATTTAATAAAATGAGAAGTTCATCTTTTTTTCATGCATGGAACAAATTTAAATATATCTGTTTATAATATTTCCCCGCAGTCAACCTTTAAAAAACCCTGGGCTGCATTTATTTATGAGGGATAGATCTTTTGAAAAACACTGCAATTTTTTTAAACCAGGTAATACTGTTTTGTATGACTTCTTGGGTTAATTTATATTTTCCTAAAAAACACTGATTTTATCTACATTTTCCAACATATTGTATGATATCATACAAAATATTCTACTTTTTTTTATTCCCTAACTGTAAGTATACTATCTTCCTCATTCCTGATACTGTTATTTATGTTTTATTTTTTATTTTTTTAGACTTGCCAGCTTTTAGTTACTTTATCGGTATTATTGATGAAGTTTTGAAATATAGGTGAGGTCTGTAGCCCATGACCACAAAAAGGATTCTTGAGATGTCTTTGATGCAAAATGGTGGTTTTATTAAAGCAGGAGGACAGGACCCAAGGGCGGGAAGAGCTGCTGCCCCGGGCTTGTGAGGGATGGCTGATTATATACCTGTAGAGTAGGGGGAGGTAAGGAAAAGGGAGGTTTCAAAAGGATTTTCATATGCTAAGGAAGACCTACAAGATACTAGAGGCCTTGCTATTGTCAAGTTAAAGATTGTTTTTCCCTCCAGCAAGACATTAAGACAATTGGAAACTTTCTGAAGAAGATGACACAAATCCCACCCCACACAGGGGTCCTTTGTAGGATATCAGCTGTACTTTGTTCTCAGCTAGCCCTCTATTCCCCATCATTATCAAATAATTGGCTTTGATTTTATTTTTCTTAAACCGTATTGTTTTATATCACTCTTATTCATTTCTTTGTACATTTTTAGTCTTTGTTGCTATTTTTCTTTTCCTTAGTACAGTATCCGGATGCTTTGAATTTTTCTGTTAACTGGATGAAAGCACTTTACATTCTTAATGTAAATTTCCTCTAAGTACTGCCTTGGCCACAGCATGAATTCTTTAAATGAATTCTATTTGTTAGGAAACCCTGATAGAAACATTTAACAAAGCATTAAGCTGATAATTCAAATGACAACATAAACAAATCTATTCATTTTCTGACTGCTCGGTTCAGCAATTCTTTCCTATTATCTGCACTTCTACTAGGCATTAGGTGCAAACATGGACTCAAAAAAATTGTTTAAAATCTACCATAATAGATCATTACCCACAGAAGTCTCTTATAATATTAGTTACTCTAGATCCTGTATCTGATCCCTACTTCACTCTTGCAGCCTTTGTTTTTGTTGGTTTGGCTTCATAGTACAACTTTTCTTTTAATTGATTTTTTAATTTAAATTTTAGGCAGTTATCATACAGTGCAATATTGGTTTCTGGAGTAGAATTCAGAGATGCATCACTTACATCCAATACCTAGTGCTCATCATAACAAGTGTCCTCCTTAATCCCCATCACCCGTCTTGCAGCCTTTCATTTCTGATTCGACAATAGACTAATGTTACCCACTCAGATGTGGAGCTCCAGTTGAGCAGTATTATGGCCTGGGTTGAGTCAATGAGTCTGCTTTGGCTTCTTTCTCTGGCATCTTGTCAATGATATCTTGACAGTAAATCCTTAGCCTGCTTCTAAAATTTTCTGCACAACTCCTGTCTTCATTACAGATTATATAGCCTTCCACTTGGTTACACAGCCTTAAACACACACGCGCCACTGATTTCAAAATTACTACTACATTTAACTAAACTTTGCTGAGAGCTAGACCCCAAGCCCACCAGAGGCTGTTTTTATAAACGTCTTCCCATGCCCAGAGTTATAGAGCTTGCACAGCCAAACCTGGCTCAGTAAATCCCTCATCCATTTCCTAACTCCTTTCTGTGTAACAGAGGAACAACATTCTTAAAGTTCTGCTACATTTTGATTAAGTCTCTCTAGTCTCTCCTGGGTTTGCACTATGAAAATGTTATTCCTGCCCTACAATCTCATTTACTTCTCTTCTTTACACTTATGTTCTCTTCTTTTAAATGTTCAAAAATTATTAAAGTCATACTTTAACAGTAAATGTTATTTGAAAACATTCATAACAGATGAGTAATGAATACATATTTATAATGGATGACTGTACTCTAAATAAACAACTTTTATATTGTTTAGAATATCCCTTTTCATTTCACTGTACATTCATTTTTTTCTTACTCTGAATAATACTGTGTAATATATTACCTGAGGTAAAAATTATAGGCAAAAATATGGATATTTTAAGGCTCAATCCATAGTACTACACACTTCCATTGAAATGTTATAGTATTTACAGCAACAATTATATATGTTATATTCCTCTTATTGCACTTTTAAAATCATTGCTCTCTTTTTTTACTTCTTCTGTTAAATAAGTAAAAGTAGTATCATTTCTTTTAAATTTGCATCTGTAATAACTAATAATTTTTTAGATTTTAAATTGTGCTTATTATCAACCTGTATTTCTCCTTCAGTAAATTGTTTGATATTTTTTTTTAGTTTTAGTTCTTATTAGTTCATAAGAATGCTTCACAAAATGTATCGACTTTCATTTTATGTGATACAAATATTTTTAATATATTAAAGTTAAATTTTAATGTAGTCAAATACACCAGGCTTTGCCTTTTTTTTACCGTTTATATCCTTTTTCTAATTGTTTATATCCTTATGCAGTTCATGTTCTTTGCAAAATCAATTAATAATCATGTATATATTTTACAGCTTATAATTTCACCTTGTTAAAAACACTTTTACAACTGAAATTAATTATGGTGCATTATAAATTATAATGACTTGTGGAGAATTTTTTTCCACTAATCAAACTCTTTTAATATAATTTGTTGAATAATTTTCATAATACCCATGGGTTTGTGACTCCATAGTTTAATTGGTCAAAATGATTCACTCAAAAAATTTTTAGTCTAGATTTGGTCATATTTTCAAGTATATACCTGAAGAATGGATAACTGAATTCTTTTATGGATTCCCATGGATAGTTTTGCTATTATTTTCCAAAGTTCAACATTTCATAAAATGAGGAATACATGCTCCCCAGTCTTTTTTCTATGTTCAAAATTCAAAAAGGGTGTTGCCTGTGTTCTTCTCTAGGATTTTGATGGAATCTTGTCTCACATTTAGATCTTTCATCCATTTTGAGTTTATCTTTGTGTATGGTGAAAGAGAGTGGTCTAGTTTCATTCTTCTGCATGTGGATGTCCAATTTTCCCAGCACCATTTATTGAAGAGACTGTCTTTCTTCCAATGGATAGTCTTTCCTCCTTTATCGAATATTAGTTGACCATAAAGTTCAGGGTCCACTTCTGGGTTCTCTATTCTGTTCCATTGATCTATGTGTGTGTTTTTGTGCCAGTACCACACTGTCTTGATGACCACAGCTTTGTAGTACAACCTGAAATCTGGCATTGTGATGCCCCCAGATATGGTTTTCTTTTTTAAAATTCCCCTGGCTATTCGGGGTCTTTTCTGATTCCACACAAATCTTAAAATAATTTGTTCTAACTCTCTGAAGAAAGTCCATGGTATTTTGATAGGGATTGCATTAAACGTGTATATTGCCCTGGGTAACATTGACATTTTCACAAAATAAGAGAAATTCATTGAACATCTCTTCTACTCTCAAATTCCAAAAAATAAAACAAAACAAAAAAACTTCTAGAGATGAGAATTTGAGTAAGTTGTAGTTGAATTCTCAATCTCCACCTCCCAATTAAGAGTCTTGTATTTGATAGATTTTGAATGCATAATGCCCCAAATACCGTCATTAGAGCTATGGTGGGTTTATAAACTTAGCTTCTCTGTGACTTTGATGAAGTTTTGGAATATAGGTGAGGTCCAGAGCTGACAACCAATAATGAATTCTTGAGACATCTTTGGTGCAAAATGGTGGTTTTATTAAAGCACAGGGACAGGACCCGTGGGCAGGAAGAGCTGCTGACCTGGGCCTGTGAGGGGTGACTGATTATATACCTGGGAGTTGGGAGAGGTTTGAGGATAGCGCACTCTCTAAGGAATGTTGGAAGCAAGGTTTCCAGGACCTTGAGGGGGCTAGCTATTGTTGGGAAAAGGTCACTTATTACCATCTAATAAAACCTGAATCATGAGAGGTGCCTGGGTGGCTCAGCAGTTGAGTGTCTGCCTTAAGCTCAGGGCACGATCCCGCGGTCCTGGGATTGAGTCCCACATTGGCTCCCTGCATGGAGCCTGCTTCTCCCTCTGCCTGTGTCTCTGACTCTCCCTCTTTGTGTGTTTCTCATGAATAAATAAATAAAATCTTAAAAAAAAAAAAAAAAAAACCCTGAGTCATGAGACCCTTCAGATGTGTATCAGTGGGCCATGTGCTTGGAGGATGATTACTAACATGTATCTTGGGGGTTTAGAGATAAAGGAAATTTCTAAAGGAATTTTTATATGTTAAAGTAGACTTACAGCCTCCTGGAGGTTGGGCTAAGATTACCTTCTGCCCTTAGCAAAGTATGAACATCGAGGCAGTTGAGTCCGTAGAGGAATGTCCCTTTGCCTGTTTCAAGGACTTGTCAATATGGTGACCCATGCTCATGCCTTGCCCTCAGTTAGCCTTGTGTTCTCCCATTAACTTGAATCATGGAGTAAGAGATTTTTATCTCTCATCAATAGAGACTGGGAACAATGAACCCATAATATTTTTCGTGTTACTCCACCCAAGCCCTCCCCGATGCCATCTTCAGAGCAACAGTACACTATCTTATAAGATCAAGGTACCGATACAACCAAAAGTAAGTGATCTAGCCTCCACCTCAGCTCTCACCAGTAGACTGGAAGAAAAGTTTCATTTATTGATCAGAATTGCTATAATTTTGAAGTATATATTTTAAGTTTTCAAGTTGTGAAATATGTGCATATGCAATTATATTGTAAAAGATCCCATGGACACCAAAGGGAGGAGCTTTTTAATTTAATTAATCTTTTTAAATTAATTAATCTTTTTAGATTAATTCCTGTTTGTTTGTTTGTTTGTTTTCCTAATCCAAATTACCATTCTTAGACTGATTGAAAGGATCTATTGGATGAAGAGAATTCACATAAAAACTCAATGGCCTTCTACATGATTATTTTACATTCTACAGAAAGGAGGGACCTAAATATAATTACATTTTCCACTGATTTTGTAGGTCTATCTTACACTTTCATGCTATTTAAGACAAATGCACATGTATGTTCCTGAGCTTCAAAGTTATTACGTACGGGATCTTGCAAACGAACTTCACACTATGTCACTATAAAGGAAAATCTAGACTCCTTAGGATGTCAATTACCTAGTCTGATACTGGCATCCTGGAGATTTATGAAGACTAGATGGAAATTTGAACATTTTTGTTCATTTGCCTTCATATTTCATTCCTGTTCTGCCATCACTGTCAAAGCGTATGGTATCTAAATGTACAAAGCCTGGTCCTTTTGTAGGCCAGTGAGTTGGTGAGTTGTTTAGTTAGTTGCCAAGTTTCATGGAGCAAATTACATTCCTCACGCTCCCCAAAGTGATAAAGTATCAGAATTTACATTGATATCAGCTCTGCTCTGCTATCCATAAATGCTTGTCTTATGAGGCAGCATTTCCAACCAACATGTTTACATATATAGCTGACATCATATTGAGGAGCAATAAAAGTGTTCACATTGTAATTGCAGGCATGCCCAAGGTGAAAACATGGTGGTCATTGGCTAGTCCTGCTCCCAACACACATTAAAATTAGGAGAAGGAAGACTGGTTAGATTAGCCAGAGTCAAGTTGCCCATATATGAGATGAG
The DNA here is from genome assembly GCF_011100685.1 of Canis lupus familiaris. Taxonomy (NCBI): domain Eukaryota; kingdom Metazoa; phylum Chordata; class Mammalia; order Carnivora; family Canidae; genus Canis; species Canis lupus. The sequence goes on from NC_049238.1 coordinate 12,688,776, forward strand.
GTTATATATCTGGACCCTCATGTCTCCATTCTATCTCCTCACTGCTTTTATCCTGAACTATAAATCCAGACTCTCATCTGGTAACTTAATCTCAATTCTAGATTATGCTCTTTGCTGCTTGTAAGATTTCAACCTTATCTGGTCTTGACCCTGAGCTCTGCAGTAGACTAATCTCCTTACCCTACAAATCAATTATATTATATCTAGTATGTTCCAAAAAAGTTAATCAGAATGCTATTTTGCTTCCAACAGAATCTCTTGTAAACAATAAAATAGCACAAAGATTGATTTGATCAATATTTTGAGTTAGAATGAGCTGTCAGAGTGCTCAACACTATTTTCGGTCTTCTAATTTTCATTAATTTTAAGGAAGATAAATCATATTAACTAAATATGCTGTTCTAAATTGGATGGTGTTATAGACTAGGGAGAAAGGACTCAAAGAATGCAATTGGAAATGACTGGGTAGCAGTGGTAAACAAAACACACAGGATTCATCTCAGAAAAGAAAAACAAACCTCCTAAAAGAGAGTTTATCTGTGTATTTTGGCTGCACTTTAAAGAGAAACTACACAAATATAGTAGACCCAGAAACTGACATTGGTGAATCTATAATTTACACAGCCTACCAAAGGGAAGCTACAATTTGGAAGGAAAAACTCAGTTCATTAAATCCATCAAATCATGCTTGATCATCGGCTCTCCAAATTGTAGAACTTAGAAAATGGGGAAACTCAGGTGTGAACAATTCAAGCAACTGTGTTAGACACACTGTTCATGCTCAAGTTCACTACTCTGGGCCCCAGGAAACATGTCACTTTGCCAGTTACTATCTGTGTGACTTTGGGCAGGTACAGGTACTCAAATTCTCTAAATTGCAAGTGCCTTATCTGTACAATGAGGATAATACTAATTTCTACTTTATAGGGTTAAGAATTAGATTTAAAAATGCATGTAAAAGCCTGAAACTTTTCTTGTTATTTAGTAAGTGCTTGATATCTGTTCATAATTTTTAAAGGCTTGTGAGTTTTGGTTTTTTTGTTTTGTTTTATTTTGTTTACCAGACCCCACAAGTTGTGTATGGTACTGTTTGAAGGTAAGAAAAATACACTATTAAAAATGATAAGAAATATATAGACAAAATAAGATCTAAATCTGTCAATCCAGATGTAACACTATAAATCTACATAGCAGGAAGGGTGAAGAGGCCATGTCATAGGCAAAGAGGACTAGAAAAATAGGAATACCTGACCTCTATAAGTTCACAGACTAGAGAAAAATACAATTAAGTATAAGGGAATGCATCGATTTCAACAACAGAAACACATGTTAAGTGCTATGAAATTCCCAGGGAAACTATCACTAAATCTGTATTGAGGAATTAGAAAAGCTTTCAGAGGGGAAATAACATTTGAGTTGTTGCTTTAAAGATGAGTAGGAGTTTTGCAAGTGGAGAACAGTATTGGAGCATCTTGAAGATTGGGAGCAATGTTTCTGAGGCCAGAAAGTTAAAAAAAGAAAATAAGGCAGAAAAAAAAGGCATGGGTGAGTTGTTTGATACAGCTAACACAGAGAGAAGTAAAGCAAGAAGTAGAAGGAAGAGAGAGAAAAGATTCAGCAGAGATAAAGAGAAGTCCAGTTGGCCAAAAACAGAGTGACATGCTAGGAGTTTAGACATCATCCTGAAGATGATGGTGAGTTGGAGGACAAGACATTACTCTAGGGAAAGATAAGTCTTCAGGTGCAACCATGAAAAGGACTGCAAGAAACCTGTAGGGCAGAAATGAGGTGGATGTTTATCCTGGTCAAGAATATCTCCAAAGGAAGAAAATCTCCACAGAAGATATGTAAATGTTCAATTGGGAGCATCACAGTTCCTGGAGCTAGGCTCTGAGGAAAGAGAGAGAACCTACCAATGACAGATCCTAGAGTTTATTGTGCTGTATTCTTTGAGAATTTGTCCAGATAAGAAGCCTACTTGTTATAGTGAAATGCTGACTCTCTGATCCATTGGTCAAGAAGAGTTTGTATAGAGTTTTCCAAGGATCCACAAAGCCAGGGCCACTATGGTCTAGGAGCTGAATCACCCTTGAAAGATCAAAGTTGCTGAGAAGTAACTTTGGAAAGGAAAACTAGAGCCAGTAAGAAGTACTGCCTTTATGACCCACAGAAGAGTTCTCTTTCTTGAAAAATGTCTGCGAGGGGTTCATGAGGAAAAGGAAAAACACATCTATCCAGGACCAAGTTTGGAAGGACTAAGCTTGGAATAGGCAGGACAACAAAAATGGGCTTCGCATACTTAATACTTGAATTTGAACTCCAACTCCATTATTTAGTGACTACATGATATTGAATCTATTATTTAAATTGTCTTAGGTTCTGGTTCCTCAGCAGTAATGTTGGGATCATGGCTGCCCATACCACAAGGCTGTTGTGATGATGAAGCATGACAGAGTATGTCAAGCACGTAGCAATAATAGATGCATACACCGAGGCCCAGACACATTAGTTCCTCTCCCTCACCTCCACCCCTGACCAACGCTAGCAGCCTACAGGTATCAAACACACATATCTTGATAATTTTATCCCAGCTCTTGGCAACATTCAAAAGCACAGGAGAATTGAGGCATCTAGGCCTCAGACATGAAGAAGACCACCAAAACTTGCCCTGGTTCTCTCAGTTGCCCTTCTAGTGGTTTTTGTTTTGATCATTATTTTCTGTATCTTTAGAAGAAGAGTTTGTGCTTATGTTTAGTGCAAGTGCTTTTTGATTAGCTGCTAATTCCATGGGGCTCATCATCTATGGCTTTAAAGGAGCAACAGTATAATATAGATTCAAAAATTACTCTCTGGTTGTTTTATTAAAACAATACTGGTAGGGGCACTGAGGTGCCTCAGTGGTTGAGCATCTGCTTTTGGCTCAGGTTGTGATCCCAGGGTCCTGGGATGGAGTCCTACATCTGGCTCCCCAAGAGTAGCTTCTCCCTCTTTCTGTGTCTCTGCCTCTCTGTGTCTCTCATGAATGAGTAAATAAAATCTTCAAAATTAAAAATAAATAAATAAATAAATAAATAAATAAATAAATAAATAAATAAAACCGTATTGGTAATGGATAGCTACAATCTTGTTTTATAGCCTTTGACCATCAGATTTCTCAAGGGGCAGTTCAAGCAAATATATGAATAATCCATTTTAGTCAACAGGTATTGGGAAATTGCAGCACCATTTAAAAGCCACTGGAAAAACAAAACTCACTGTCATTATTTCCTGAGTTCCAGACTATACTATCAATAAGAGATGAGTAATTTTCCACCTCTATTGGACCTCAACTATACCCTGATTTCCCATCAGCTTATTAGTCTAGCATTCTTAATAAGAAAAAAAGGTGTTATCATCTAAATTTTCAGAATTTATCTAATATCTTCTAGAACACAGACCTGCGGCATTATGAAGAATCATAAATTATTAAAATTAAACTATGGTCAAGTCTTGATTTGCTCGCTGAATACATAATAAAAGTGCTCTCATCGTTATTAAGGGGACTGAAAATGCTTTAATGCAAAGAGCTGATAAGAGTCAAGTGAGTTGGGCTCTTTGTTAGTTTCTCTGGGGCTTTGAAAAAAGTCACTTCACCCTCCATTGCCTCAGCTTACCCGCCATAAAGCCAGAGAGATGGTTGCCCTGGTAACACTCTGAATTCTTGAGAATATATTTTTTTAAATGTTATTGAAAATTATAACACACAATGTAAAAGTCTGCTGGAATTATTGGTATTGGAAATGGTACAATTTATGTTGAATTTTAAACTGTCAGTTTATCAAAGACTTGTTTCCAGCATTGAGTTCACTAATGCCTGACTCTCTCTAAAAATAACCAGCAATTTCAGTAAATTGTGAAAGGGGAACATTTGCACGGCTTCCTGTCAGTAAAGACCATTTATGTGCTTGAAAGAAATGCCATTTAGATATGACAAATATAAACCCTGAAATTCTCTATAACTAACCTTGCTCAGCAGAGAGAATATTCCCTTAGAAACTTACCATGTCAACAGGATCTCCTGGCAAAAGGGAGACTTTATTCCAACATGGTGATGTTGAAGACAGTTTATAATGCTCACTATAGTTTTAAAACTTTTCTTCAAAGTCTATTTATTACCACCTTTTAATTTATAAATGTTATCCATATGGTGATGATTCCTCAAACTATTTATCTCTAACTCCGGTGACTCTATTGACCTTAAGCTCCATTCATTCAACAGCTAACCAGACATTTTATGCTCAACATATTCTTGACTCAACTTTTCAGCCTCTACATTAAACCTAGTCTTTCTCCATTCATCACATGGTCATGACTGATTTCCTTTTGCACATGTCAAAACCTGTTCAGCCAACTGAAGCAAGGTTCTATGCCACCCAGAACCTGATTGACCTTTATACATAAAACATCCATCTTTCATACTGTGTCTAATTCCACATGTGCCTAAAACTATCTTGCTCCACCATTTCCACACTCCAGGTAGAGAAAGAGCATGGAGTAGGGAAATAGAAAAGAGGCCGGCAATATTTTTGCTTGATCCTAGGACTAAGAAGTTATGTTTGATATGTGTACAGATGTTGAATTTGACTATCTTTCCTGGCATTGAGAGAAGAGATTTATCTTATTATTATTTTTTTATTGGAGTTCAATTTGCCAACATATAGCATAACACCCAGTGCTCATCCCATCAAGTGCCCCCCTCAGTGCCCGTCACCCAGTCACCCCCACCCTGCCCACCTCCCTTTCCACCACCCCTTGTTCGTTTCCCAGAGTTAGGAGTCTGAGAGAAGAGATTTAAACTGAGTTCAGGGGGATCCCTGGATGGCTCAGAGGTTTAGCGCCTGCCTTCGGCCCAGGGCCTGGTTCTGGAGTCCCAGGATCGAGTCCCACATCGGGTTCCCTGCATGGAGCCTGCTTCTCCCTCTGCCTGTGTCTCTGCCTCTCTCTGTGTGTCTCTCATGAATAAGTGAATAAAATCTTTAAATAAATAAAAAAACAAACAGAGTTCAAATGCTGACTCATCACTTACTAGCTTATTACCAGGAGAAGGTCATTTGGCCTATCTGATTTCATCTCTGCTATAACCGATCAACCAAACAAATGAGCATATCCATCTATGTCTGTATCCCCACCCAGTTCCAGGACTCTCATCAAAGCCACTATAATGAGTGGTACCAACTACCATAAAAACCCTCTAAGTTGTCTCATTTCTATCACTTTTCCCCACTTCAACCCATTATCCGCAGAACAAAGCGATCATTTCAAAGATCTGCTACATGTCATTCCTTTTCTAGGTTATAGCTTATAAGTAGCTCCCCATTATTGAAACTGAAATCCAGATCCGGGGAAGGCCTGCCAGACCTCAGTTTTTGTGCATCAACACTCTTGTTCACTACGCTGCAGGAGCACTGACTTTCTCCTTGTTCCTTAGGCATAAACACTTTCTTCCCACAGGTGCTTTGATTAAGTACCCTTTCTACCTGGAATGCCATTGAATGGATGGCTCCTTCTCCACAGTCAAGGTTTCACAGTAGATATATTTTTTCTAGAGAGAACTTACTTCTCTGATCACCCAGTATAAAACAGGTGCTAGTCAATATGTTTGTTTTATATCTTCTCATTAGAATGTAAAGTCTAAGAGGATATAGACTTCATCTATTTTTGTAGACAAACACCTATACAACACATGTGCATTCTGTTTTGAATGCAGGTATCAGCACCATGATAATTATATTTTTTTGCTCATTTGCCTTGTTTATTTGTTTAAAGGAACTCTCTGTTCCTCCAATTTTGTTTATTAGCTGTGAGTTTTAAAATGATATTACATTTAGATGTAGAAGAACCTCGATTTTAAATAAATTAGTTTTTTGTTTTTCTCCCAATTCATTACCAATTTCTTTATGATATCATGTATTTGTTTATAAATATATAGAGAGAGACATAGGGAGATGAACTAAAATGGCAGATTTTTTTTTTTTAAGATTTTATTTATTTATTCATGAGAGACAGACAGACAGAGGAGAGAGAGAGAGAGAGAAGCAGAGACACAGGCAGAGGGAGAAGCAGGCTCCATGCACCGGGAGCCCGACGTGGGATTCGATCCCGGATCTCCAAGGTTGCGCCCTGGGCCAAAGGCAGGCGCCAAACCACTGAGCCACCCAGGGATCCCTAAAATGGCAGATATTTATCTAGTGCTATCTTTGGATTCAGTATTTTTATTTTTTAAAAAAATGTTGAACTAGCCTCATAAAATGATCTGGGTTGCTCTCCATCTTATTTTATATCTGTCCTGGATGTAGACAGTCTATCCATTTATTTCGTGGGAATTTTGTCCTGTGATCATCCACAAAATCTTTAATACCTGCTGCACTCTCTCATAGTTTTAGAAGCCTATTCTTTTTTTTTTTCAGATATTGGTCGAGTTGAGCTTCTGCATTTTTTTCTCCATCGAGGTAAATTTTACATAATGTTCCCAGTTAAAAATACACTCATTATTGGGATCCCTGGGTGGCGCAGCGGTTTGGCGCCTGCCTTTGGCCCAGGGCGCGATCCTGGAGACCCGGGATCGAATCCCACGTCGGGCTCCCGGTGCATGGAGCCTGCTTCTCCCTCTGCCTGTGTCTCTGCCTCTCTCCCTCTCTCTTGGTGACTATCATAAATAAATAAAAATTAAAAAAAAATACACTCATTATTAAGATATAATGTTAATACATTGGAAACTACAGTTTCTAATGTACAGTTCTACAAATTTTGACAAATGCATACAGTTGTGTGACCACCATGACTAGAACATAGCATAGTTCCAGCCCAAGGAACTCCTCTGCCCAGTGTTGCCAAGTTCTCTCCTAGTCCCCAGTTCTGAGCAACCACTGGTGTGTTTTCTATATCTGGAGTCTTGTCCTTTGTAGAGTGTCAAATAAATGGAGTAATACAATATGCATCCTCTTGAATCTGGCTTCCTTAGCAAAAACTTTTAAAATGTATTCCTGTTGTTGTATCAATTCATTTCTTCTTATTTTCTGAGTAACATTCCATTCCATGGATTTATTACATTGTATTTATTCATTCACCAATTATGGCAGGCAAATTAGTGACCTCTAAAAGTAACCATGCACCTAATCCTTAAAAACTGAGTATGTTATGTTAGGTGGTAAAAAGAGACTTTGCTAATGCGATTAAGTTACAGGCCTTGAGATGGGAAGGTAATCCTGGGACAAAATATCATATGGATTGGAGAGACAGCAGTGTCAGAAGGATCTGCTGCCCTTTTGCAGGCTCTGGAATGCAGGGTCCAAAGGCCTTTTAGGAACTAAAGTGGAACCCAGCTGACTGTCAGCCAGAAAACTAGACCCACTCTTATATCACATGGAGCTGGGTTCTGCCAACACCTGAATAACTAAGGAAATACATTTTCACCTAGAATCTCCAGAAAGGAATATAGCACTGCCAACACTTTGATCTTAGCCTGAAGGATAGGTAAGCAGACTTCTATCCACCAGAAGTGTAAGATCCTGTAAGATCAATTTGTGTTATTTTAGGTCACTAAGACTTTGGCAATTTTTTTGCAGCACCAGTAGAAACCTAATAGACCAGCTGAAGGACATTTGTTTTTTTTTTTCCAATTTTTGGTAATATTGAGAAAAGCCACTATTAACCATGGAGTACAGTTTTTTACGTAAACTTAAGCTTTCATTTCCCTTGAGTAGATTTCTGGGTCCTATGATAAGCACACAATTATTAGAAATCGCAAAACTGCTGTCCAAGTGACTAAATCATTTTTTATTTTCACAATCCATGTATGTGTGTTCCCACTGTTCTGAGCCTTCACCACCACTTGGTATTTATAGGAAGTTTTTCATTTGTTGGTTTGATAAATATTTGGTGGTAACTCCTTCACTGGTGATTTTAATTTGCATTCTTAATGATTAGTGATGTTGACTTTAGTAGAGTATTTGTTCAAATCTTTTGCCAAACCTTAATTAGGTTATTTTATTATTGGGTTTTGTGCATTTTTCATATATTCTAGTGTATTAATTTCCTAGTGCTGTGTATATTACCACTAACTTGGTGACAACACCCATTTATTACCACTCAGTTTCTATGTCTCAAAAGTCTGGGTTCTCTGATCATAGTCCTACAAGTTAATTCAAGGTGTCAGCTGCTGCATTCTAATCTGGTCTCATCTGGAGCTCAGGATCAACCTCCAAGCTCATTCAGGTTGTTGGCAAAATTCAGTTTCTTGCTGCTGTAAGTGGGGCTGAGATCCTGGTTCTCTGCTGGCTCCTCGCTGGAGTTCTCTCAGCTCCTAAAAGCCACTCTGAAGTCCTAGCCAAGCAGGATCCTAACAACCTGGCTGCTTACTCAGAATCCCTCTCTATTCTCTGTAGTGGGTTCTTAGCCCTAAAGTGATTGTCCTATCACATTTCCCTTATAATGTCATCTAATCCAGGAGTGTTCCATTATATTAAGAGGCTCTACCCAAGGTAGCTGGGTGGCTCAGCTAAGCACCTGCCTTCAGCTCAGGTCATGATCTCAGGGTCCAGGGATAGAGCCCTGCATTGGGCTCTCTGCTCAGTTGCGAGTCTGCTTCTCCCTCCCCCTTCCCCTCTCCCTGCTTGTGCTTTCTCTCTCTCATTCTCTCTCTCAAATAAATAAATAAAATCTTTAAAAATTAAATAAATAAATAAATAAATAAATAAATAAATAAATAGCTCTTCCCATACTGAAGGGAAGAGATTATATAGTGCAAGACATCTTGGGACCATCTTAGAATTTTCCTACTACATCTGGATATAGATCTGCCTTAGAATTTTGCCTACTACATCTGAATATAGCAGAATATGTGTTTTACAAATGTTTTCTTTTGGTCTTTCACTTCTCATTCTCTTTTAAAAATATTTTTTGAAGAATAGAAGTGTTTAATAATGAAGAAGCCAATTTTTTTATTTTGTTCCTTTTCATGTATTGTGGTTTTGGTGGCGTACCTAAGAAAGCTTTACCTAACCCAAGGCACAATGATTTTTATCCTATTTTCTTCTTGAAGCTTTATACTTTTCCATTTTCCATTTGAATATATGATCGATCTTGAGTTAATTTTTGCATATGGTACATGGGTATGGGTCAACATTTTGTGGGGTTTTTTTCCTCTTTTTTGCATATCAATATGTAATTAATACCATTTGTGAAAACATCATCTTCTCTCTATTGAGTCTCCTTTGCACCTTTGTCAAATATCATATATATATACATGCATATATATACACACACACATATATGTGTGTATGCACACACACATACACACACATATATGTCTGTTTCTGGACTCTGTATTTGCCACTGTTTTGGATTACTGCAGCTTTATACTGAGTTTTAAAAGCAGAGTGAAGCCTCTAAATTTGTTCTCCTTCAAAACATTGTGACTTTACATTTTGTATTATGTTATATTTATAAGACAGAATATATTGCCCTACCAGATACATTTTAGAATCAGGTTCTCAGTTTCAACACTAACAAAAAAATCTTGCTGGGATTTTGGTTGTGTTGAATCTACAAATAAGCTTGAGGAAAACTGATATAGTAACAGTAATGAGCCCTCTATAAATAAACATGATATACCTCAACATCTATTTAGATATTCTTTTCATTCCTTTTCCAGGGTTTTGTAGTTATCAGTATATAACCCCTACATGTATTTTGTTAGATATATACCTGAGTATTTCATGTTCATTGGTGCTATTGTAAATGATATTTTCAAAATTCAATTTCTGATTGCTCATTACTAGTATATAGAATGACTTACAGGTTGACTTTCTGGCTTGAAACCTTACATTTGTTAGTTCTTGTAGATCTTTGAGAATTCTTTGGGATTTTTCTATATAGATAATCATGTCTATGGAATTTTTTATTAGTCTATTTAATTTAATCTCTACTATTGGTTTCATTTCATACATTTTTAAATGTTTTAGTTGTTGCCCTTGAGTTTATGTCATCAGTTAGTCATAATAACTTCAAATAATATCATATCAGTCTATATAATTATAAGAACTTTACAATACAATGATTCTGTCTTGCCTTCTGGGATGCTTTTATCCTATATTTTGCTTCTGAATATAGCATAAATCCAAATACATTTCTATTATTTTTCCTTTGGAGAGAATCACTGTTAAAGCAAGTACAAAATAAATAAATAAATAAATAAATAAATAAATAAAGTACAAATAAGAAAGAAAACATTCGCTCTTATTTTAATTATTTATAGGGAACTTTGTAACTTTTCTATAGAGACAGGTTTCTATGTATTACTGTATTCTTCTGCCTAAACAATTTCTTTTAATATGTCTTCTAGTGTAGGTCTGTTGATCAAGAATTATATCTTTTTTTTTTTTTAAGAATTATATCTTTTTTAGGTCCTATCTGTGGAAGATATTTTCGTTGGATGTAGGAATCTGTGTTGGCCTTTTTCTTCTCAGTACTTTGAAGACATCCCTTCTTGTCTTCTAGTTTGCATAATTTTTAATGAAAAGTCTATCATAATTCTATCTTTGCTTTTCTGTGTACGTTTTGGTTTTGGAAGGTTGTTTGTGTTTGTTATTGCTTTATTGCTGTTGTTGTTGTTGTTGTTGTTGAGCTTCCTTAAGGATTGCCTCTTTTCTTTGTTTTTTTAGCATTTTGAATATGATGTGTGTGTGTGTGTGTTGATTTTATCACACTTGGTGTTCAAATTTTCTAGATTTGGGGTTTATTTTTTATGTTATTTTTAGAAAATTATCAATCATTATATCTTCAAGTAATTCTTAAGTTTCATTATCTCTCTTCTTGCATTCTAGTATTCAAATCACACATATGATACTTAGACCTTTGGATGATATTCTATAGTGCTTGTATGCTTTGTCTTATTTTTATTTTTCTATCTTATTATGTTTCAGTTGATTTCTATGGACCAATTCATTGATGTTTATATTCCTTAGGATTGTTTTGTCTACTAATGAATTAGTCAATACAATGCTTCAGTTTTGTTACTATAGTTTATTCTAGTCTCCAATATAATCCTTTTTTTTATAGTTTTCCCCTCTGCTGAAATTCCCCATGTGTTCATACATGTTTTCCACAAAATTTTTTAACATATTAATTATAGTAATTTTTAATTCCCTGTTTCATAGTTCCAATATCTGGTTCTTACCTGAGTCTGGTTCTGTGGACTATTTTGACTCTTAATAGTGGGAGTTGGCTTGTGTTTCTTTTTTCCCTGACTTTGTGTGTGTGTGTGTGATAGATAGTCTTTGTTGGAAAGCCACACATAAGGTATGGGACTGTAGACACTGAAGTAAACAGCATTTATGCCTGACATATGAATCAGAACCTCTTATTCTGTTTGGTCATTAGTTAAAAGTGTTTGTGTCTTCCAGGCCTGCACTGCAAGGTAGGCTTTCTATGATCCCTTGCCCAGTGGTTAATGTTTTCCATGATTTCTTGGTGAAAATCCAGGAAGAAGGACCTATGAAAGGTTGAAAACCTCCTTTGTGTCTAGAACTCCAGAAACCTTGCATTATCTTATATAGAGACTAACAATTCATTAAACATGTTAGCTAAATTTTTCCTTCCCACTTAAATGAAGGACCAGTCTTCCTCCCCTGCTTTGTAAAAGGTAGTCATTTCCTGTTCTATTTCTCCTTGAATATACCTGCCTTTCCTTAGGTCTAAGGCTAGGTGCTTACTTTGTAACTTCACCTCTTTGAATTTGATAAAATTATGATTATTTTAATATGACATCGGTTTTCCTTGTTGTGATGGGAATCATCATCTATCTAACATTCTGTACTCTAAGTGAAAGCTAGAAGTCCGCAATTTCTTAAGACAAGAAAAAATCATGTGTATTTGTACTACATACTAATCAAACCAATCTAGAAATCAATGGGAACTTTAGTTGTACATAAATGAATTCACCTTAAATGATTCTAGAAATTAAATATGTCCAAGTCAATTAAGGAATTACAAGTAAGAGTCAAAATCCATTCATGTTTTTAAAGAGCTTACAATCTATTGGGAGAGAATAGAATGATAAGGAGAAAAGTATAAAAATTCAGTGTCAAATTCTTTCTGCTATTCCCTTCTATTACCTTTAAACAATAATGATAAAATGAGTTTTCTGCTATCAGAGATTGAGGTCTGGGTCTAATCTCATGAGAACTCGGACAGCCATCTCTGAGAGGCATTAAGAAGCTTGTGGGGAGCACAGAGCCACCTGACTATAAGTGTCTTGTCTTAATAAATCACTGTAACAACTGATTATACAAAACTTGACTATTAAATGTGGCTCAAAAGCAATGCTGAGGTGTGCCTGGGTGGCTCAGTCTGTTAAGTGTCTGCCTTGAGCTCAGGTCATGACCCCAGGATCCTGGGATTTAGCCCTCACTACAGGCTGGGGACTCCCCACAGGGAACCTGCTTCTCTTTCTCCCTCTACCACTCCCCCTGCTTTGTTCTCTTGCTCTCTCTCTCTCTATCAAATAAATAAATAAAATTTTTTTTAAAAATGCTGAAAATGATAGTCTGATCCCTATTTGTCTTCTTTGATGGCATTTGTATATATTTTCGCAATTAATTACTACTTTTCATTGATCATGCCAAGGTGGGGAAAAAAAGATAAAAAGGAAGTAGAAGTAGATAGGAACAAGGAAAGTGTGAGATCATAAGAACCCAAGAGGTAGTTCATATTCAAATATATATATGGAAATAGAGTTTTAAAATCCTCTGCAAAACCAGTCTTAATCTTGGGTTATATAACATGGTATAAGGACAAACTTGGCTTTTGAAGCAGAGCAAAGAAGAGAATAGAATCAACCAGATGTTCAGACAAATTGCTGAGGCCTCACAGCAAGTTTTACTTAATGCCACCCTATCATCCGCTTTAGACAATTTAAGATCGAGAGCACAGTCAGACTGACAAATACATTTGCTCAAGACCTTCTCCTTTATAATTCCATTAATATCTCTGGGCCCAGAGCCAGAGAAAAACATCTGGTAGGGATTATATTTTTGCAGAGATAAACTTGCAGATGTTCAAAATCATTTTTAAGAAAATTTATCTATAAAATATTGTGATAGACAAGATGAAAAAAATGGCAAAAATGAGATTGGGAATTATATATTATAGAAGTATTTTGGAGTTTTAAAATATTTTAATATAATAAAATCAATATATTCACACATTAAAAATAAATCCATAAAGATGATAAGAGGGTATTTAAAATATTTCAGTCCAATTCCTTACACTGTCACTCCCTATTTAATTTCCCTTACAACAGTCTTTATTTTTATAAAGTTGATAGCTCTCACAATTCCAAAGAGTATACTCAATCAGCGCCCATTTCTTAAGCTAGAAGCATTGTTTAAATATTGGCTGCCTATGTAAAATGGGAAAAAACTAGTTTATTTCATATTATTCCTCCTCCATCTACTCTTCATATTTATGTTACTAATTTAAATCTTCCAGTTACTATTTCACAGTTAAAAATAAAATCCTTGGAGGACACCTGGGTGGTTCAGTAGATTAAGTGTCTGACTCTTGGTTTCAGCTCAGATCATGATCTCAGGGTCCTGGGATCCAGCCCTGAGTTGGGCTCCACATTCAGTGGGGAGTCTGCTTGAGGTTTTTTTTTTTTTCCTCTCTCTCTCTCCCTCTACCCCTCCCCTTACTTGCACTCTCTATCTCTCTCAAATAAATAAATAAATCTTTAGGAAAAAAAAATAAACAAGATTCTTAAACTTATATTTCTTCATCCATTATATCATTAGCTATTAGATTAAATATAATACCTTTCTAGTGCATAGAACAAGGAAAGGAAAGTCCTTTACTTCTTCTCCCACACTAGTTCCACTTACTGGCTATTGTAGGCTCTAATATTATTCCTATATTCATGCATTTATAACATTCAAATTCTGCTTCCTAACTATTGTTAAGACATCCAGGTATTATCTATAGGAGAATAATAAGATTGAAAACTGAATAATTTAAAATATTATAATTTTTCAATATTATATACTACATATTCAGTAGTGATTGATTCCTGGAGAAAGATATGGAAGCGTATTTTAAACTCTTGCCACTCAAAGACTTAATGCTTCAAGGTCAAAAGATTCTTAATATTTTTTTTCTACAGCAATTGATAAAATACATGGCACAACTCTATTTTGTCCATAATTGGATGACTTTTTATGTAGTGTCATGGGTACTATTAAATAAATCATCCTTTACATTTTTAATTATGATTATTAAAATTCTCTATTGATCTGTTTCTGGAGCCTGAGATTTCCATTGCCCAAGAGGGGAGGATAAAAGAGTTCACAATATGAGTGTTTTATTTTTTAATCTTAAAGACAAGCTTTTAAGCTTATTTGAGGAAAAACAGTTGGTTATGAGAATTTCATATCCCAAATCTTTATTTTATGAGAGTAGAAAAAAAATATTAGTGAATAGGAAGAAATAGTAGCCCAAAATAGGGCCCTTTGCCAAAACATGAGGTCATGAAGGTGCAGAAGTTGCCAGACAGGTCAAAAGAATTGAGAGACTGAAAGAGGTACAGCAATAAGACAGGGAGTGAAAGAGCAACCACAGCAAAGAGGCAGCAGCAGCCTCTTCTAGCACATCTCCTGAAACAGTTTTCACACATTGCATCACAAATGACATGGCTGACACCCAAAAAACAGATAGGATGAGGTATCTCAGTGAAAGGCCATTGAGAATACATTGGATAACAAGAGGATCTGAGTAATTAGTAAGAAGTAGGAAAAAAAAAATGACTATAGGAAATTTTTAAAATGCAGCATGACTTGACCTGATGCATTTAGAGCACAATGCACAAAACAACTGTTAAACACATTTCCTTTTTAAGTGCATATACCAAGATAGTCCACATAGTCCATTAATTATAAATATATTTCAAAAATTAAAATCCTACAAGCGGAGCACTTGGATAGCTCAATTATCTGACTTTTGATTTCAGCTCAGGTCACAATCTCAGGGTCATGAGATTGAGCCCCTAGTCAAACTCTGCATTGGCTGGGGAGCCTGCCTCAGATTCTCTCTCCTTTTCCCCTTCCACCCTCCACCCTTAAAAGGAAAAAAAAATCTTACAAAGCATATAGTGTGAATACATCAGCATTAAATGAGAAGCCAATATAAATAAGATATATAAAAAAAGTCCACACATTTAGAAGTTGAACACACTTCTAAGGAACCATGATGAAAATAGTAATTTAAACTGAAAAAATAAAAATAAACATATCAAAATTTGTAGATACAGCTAGCAGAGTTCAGTGGGAAATTTATAAATGAAATGTTTGTATTAGAAAAGAGAAAAGATTTGTAAAAAAATTTTTCATTTTAAGAAGCTAGAGAAAAACAAATTTACCCTAAAGGAGGAAGGGAGGAATTAAAAGACGTGGTAATTAATGAACTAGAAAACAAAGAATAAAGATATAAACAAATAATAACAAGATTATTAAATAACAATATATAAAATATATTGCTAAATCTCAGCAAGACAGATTAGGATTAATAAAAATGAAAAAATACAAGTTATTAATGACCAGGGGATAGTAACATATAATTGTAGCTATAAAGAGACCTTAAAATGATGGTAGAGGCTATTATGAATAATTTTATGCCAATAAATTTTATATATTAAGTAAAATAATCTTTTTTAAAAATATTTTAATATTTATTCATGAGAGAGAGGCAGAGACATAGGCAGAGGAAGAAGCAGGCTCCCTGCAGGGAGCCTGATGTGGGACTTGATCCCAGGACCCTGGGATCATGACCTGAGCCAAAGGCGAGTGCTCAACCATTGAGCCACCCAGATGCCCCCTTAAATAAAATAATCTAATTAGTAAACGATTTATAAGAAGCAATAGAAAATATAAATAGCACTAGATTTAATAAAAAGTTTATAATAACTTTCTCATGAAGAAAAATTCAGGCCCTGATGTTGTCCTGGTTAAACTCTATAAAATACTTAAAGAAAAAAAATAATACCAAATACTTAAGAAAATATCCCAAGAAATATAGAAACTTTCATCCTAATAAATAAATTTAGCAATGTCAAATGATAAAAGGAAAAAATTAAAAATTCACTGTATTTACATATTCAAGTATCAATTTGAAAATGAATTTTAGAACAATTTAAACATCAGAAAAACATATAAAACCTCTAATACAAACTATACAATGTTACAAGAAATGGAAGAAGATTGAAGTATGTTGAGGGATACACTATTCTCATAAATTAAAAAATTCAATATTACCAAAGTGTCCATAGATTCAACAAAACCTCAGTTGTCTTTTTGGTACAAACTGGCTATTCTGAAATTTCCATGGAAACGAAAAGTATTTACCTTAGACAAAATAATATTTAAAAAGAAGAATAAATTTAGAGGACTCACTCTTTAGTGTTAAAATTTACTGCAAAGTTACATTATCAAGACAATGTGATATGGTTAAAAGGTAGAGAAAAAGCTCAATGGAACAGAAAAGAGTCTAAAAAAGACACATGCACATATGATTAAATGATTTTGAAGAATTAAAAATACCAGGGAAATTAAGTTGGAAAATGCAAGTTTTTTTCAAAAACTTCTATTGAAATAACTTGATAAATTTATGGGGAAAAAAATCCCAACTTCTCCTCAACATTACGCACAACAATCAATTTGGGATGAGGGTAGATCTAAATTGTAAAAGCTAATGTTGTGGTAATTTTAGAAGAAAATGTAGACTATCTTCCCAAGTTGGGGAAGGTAGAGATTTCCCAGAGAGTACACAGAAAGGTCCAAATGGAAAGTTAAATAGTGGTAAGTTGGACATCATTAAAACTGAAAACTTCTTGCAAGTTTGAAACCAAGTGCTTGCAAAACAAAGTTGTGATAATCACAGTTATAATGGGTATAGGAATTGTCCAAAGGATATAAATGCTAAACAAATGTATTTGCCTGCAATGAACACTCTTTATACCCTTGCATTTATAGTTATTCAGTCAACAAACCTTTATTAGTACCTACAATGTCCAAGCACTAAGCTAGGCTCTAGGAATAAAAAATTGAGCAAGTCATTGTCCCTGCCATCAAAGAATTTGCTATCTAGTAATTTACATTGACAACTGGATGTAAGAGGAGCTGTTCTGGGGGTAAGTAGAGGATGTGCCTGCTATTAATTGAAGGTTACATAAGTCTATTTTAAGACTCAAGGACTGGCATCCAAAGGAAACCTAGAGGCTAAGGAGAAATT
The DNA here is from genome assembly GCF_011100685.1 of Canis lupus familiaris. Lineage (NCBI taxonomy): Eukaryota > Metazoa > Chordata > Mammalia > Carnivora > Canidae > Canis > Canis lupus. The sequence goes on from NC_049238.1 coordinate 12,706,089, forward strand.
ACCCAGTTGAAGAAATGAGCAGTCGTGCTTGGGAGGTGGGGGACTTCACAGAGGTTGAAATGGAGAGGAGATGTTTGAGGCAGGAGGAACAAAGACTTGTACAGAGGTTCTGGGGAGAGAGAAAGATGGAGTATATTGTGGAAGCCAAGTGGCCTTTAAGATGACTGAGTGCCCAGCACAAGAATGGAATGGGGGTGGGATAAAGCTGCATATAAGAGCAGGGATTTCATCTTTGTCAATTATACTGAGGGGATGCGATTTTATTCTGAGGGCAATGAGAAGAGAGTCAGGTGTTTTGTTCGCTTGCTTTTATCAGGGAATGACTGGATGTGCTAGGAATTCTCTAGCTGTGGTGTGTGCAACAATTGGGTGGGTTGGCAGGGTTGTGGTAGACTAAACTGGCATTGCAGATTCCACAGAAACTGATGAGCACACTCTGAAGTGGCAGCAGATAGGCTGGCCAGAAATGGGCAGGATAGGTTTGAGAGAGATTTGAGAAAATGTGGCTCTAGACATAGAGACAGGGGAAGGATGCAGAGTTAGAGAGGTCATCTATGGCTCCATGTGCTTCAGGTTGGAGAGGCTGCCCCGTCTTATCCTACTCTGTGGAATGGTCAACAAACACTAGCTGTCAAAAGTGTCCATGAGTATGAGCGAGAAGGAGGTCTCTGGTGAAGATGAGATTTCCAGTGTCACAAAGGGGCACAAGATGAATTCCAGGAGTTTCAAAGAGTGAGTAGGAGAAGAACAGGTCACTAATCTTAATGATATTTTTTTAATAAACAACTATGAAGAGAAGGGGGGAAAGTCTGCTTCTGAGAGAAGCAAGGATAGAGATTTTTTTTAAGTTGAGATTTGAGCACATTTAAATATATTGTAATGTATAGAATTGAATCACTATATTGTACACATGAAACTAATATAACACTATATGTTAACTATACTGGAATTAAAATAAACAATATAATGAGGAAAAGAAGAGAAGGAAGAGACTAAAGTTACAAAGAGGAAGGGAATGATCCACATGGTGATTTCCAAAGGAGTGTGTGCAGGAAGTAGAGAGAGAGAAAGAACAGGGAGATGAAAGCAAAGTCAAGGTGAAGGTTAGCTTAACCCTGAAGAAAGGACATCTTTCCACTTTATTCAGAAGGAGTGTTTGCAGGTATGGAGGACAACAGTTGAAGGAGTTGCTGCAAGGCCCCATTTGTGTGTGTGTGTGTGTGTGTGTGTGTTGGTGTTTGTCTAATAAGAGTTGATACCACCTACTGACAGTCTCTGAAGAGAATTAATGAATTATAGGAGGAAATTTTGAAATAACTATCTTAAAAATGTTAAGGGCAACTGGAAGCATAGAAATTTGTTAAGAGTCTTTGAGGTCCTATTTTGTATTGGTGACCTTGCATATGTGAGGCATTGAACTACATGGCTGTGTATTTTGATTCAGTAGTTTTCACAGACATAAGCTCATGCACAAAGAAGTTGGACCATTGCTTCATTTTAGTGATTTTTCAAGTAAATATGCCAGGATATAGGGAGGGAAGCCCACGCTATTGGCAAGGGTGATTGATGTGAAAGACTCTGGTGCATAATAAGCTGGATACAGAAAAAAAAAATTGGATAAAGCTGAGAAATAAAGAACATGTATGGAAGTTTGCAGACCATAGATCTTGATAAGGTCTAGGATTCAGTTACTCAGTGAGAGTCATTGATGGGATGCACTAGGAATGGTAGGAGATTCTTGTTAGAGAATAGCAGGTTTAAACATAAAATCTTAAAAGTTGGATCATTCCTAGGGGGTCCCAAGTACTGGAAGGGCATGATTGAAGTAGGGTGGACATACAGGGCATTTAGAACCAATAAGGTCAAGGTTTGGAACAGCTGTCAAAGTAAACATGGAAATGACTCATCATAGCTTGAGTGGGAATGAAGAGAAGGATTCAATAATGATAAGATGAATAGTAGTGAAGAAAGCAAAAGTAATGATGCATTGAGGTTATTAAAAGCAGACAGAAACCTGTGCAAGGTCACAGATAGCCAGAAGAATGTAGCAAATGTCACAAGTCCAAATGGTATTGTCTTGAGTCCCGGGCAAAGGAGAAAGGGAGAATGGGGCAGCAGAGGTCTTGGATTCATATTTTACTAGAAGGAACTTAGGAAGGTCTGTTTATTTACCAACAGATAAAGAGAATAAATATGTTTACAAACACATCTGTTCAACCTTTACAGATTTAAGTAGCAGGTTGGATGACAACAGGGAAATGAAATGACACTGTCATTATATCTGAATTGAAAAAGTCACAGAAAGCTGTAAATAGTAGTTATTATCTTTCCAAAATTTACTCTCAGTCTCTAGAAATCTTCTAGAACCTGGAAATTTGATGAGGAGGTGACTTAAAAAGAATAAAGGTGTTTGTGGGAAGAAAAAAAATACATAAAAGAGCTTCTGGTGGAGAGAGACAGAGATGGTCCATAATTAATATGAACATCAATCTTTTTGAAATGTCAGGGTGAAAGCCTATTCTTGCTGAAATAATTTGATTCACTATCTCTTAAAATAGCACAGAAAGCAAGGGAAAAGGGGCATTGGCAAAGAAGAAGTTGATGAAAACAATAGTACCTGGCTTCTTCTCATCTTTCCTTGGTGTGCAAGGTCCCAGGGGAAAGGGGTGGGGGGGGGGGTTAGCTGATGTTACTTGCTGGGTCCTGGCACTGCTCCTGGCCTCCAGTTACTGGTTTGAGCAGTAGAGATAACTGCAGAGTATGGGAAGTTCCTTGATTTATGCTGCAATTTATACTCTAAATGAAGTCAAGTTCCAGAGGTATTTTAGCCTAAAGTATAAGCTTTCCTCATCATTCATTCCAGAAACATCCCCTCCAAACTGCTGACACTGTTTTATATAACACCAGTATGACAATAAAGCATTATCATTCCTTTTTTTTTTATCATTCCCTTTTATTAAGTGGCTTCTGTGGGGCAAGCATGCACTTTCAATGTATGGCTTCTTCCAGTTCTTACATTGGCCCTGTGTGGTTAACACGATCCCCATCTTGGAGAGAGGAGAAGAGAGACTCAGAAAGGTTAAGAGTGACATAATACATTTTTAGATACAAGTTGTTGGCTCTGTAACTGCCCCCCACCCCCACCCGATGACCTTTCCTCCGTGTCACACAGCCTTCTGAACAAGTTTCTCTGGCCACTGGCTTTTTCTCAGAAAAGGTCTGGAAAAGACATAACAAATTACAGCCTGTTGCTCCTCAGACCACTACTTGTTTCAGCTCAGTGGCTCCAAGGTGATCAGGGATCAGATCCAAGACCCCATGAGAATATGATGAATCCATGCCATCCTTTATGTCCACACCTCACCTCTGTAGGAAGCACAGATTTTTGCCCTTCCCTAATGCTGGAAGGGGCTCAGTCCCTACAAGAGAGAGCCAACACATTCTGGTGATGATCTTAATTTAGGCATTTTTTTTCATCCAACATGCATTTACTGAGTATCATCCACGGACTCTATTCTGTGATGGGCATTTGGAATATATATATCAATAAAACATTGCCCTTACCCTCAGTGAGCTCACAGACCCATGAGGGCAAAGCCATGAGGGTAAATGGTTACAAGGCAACAAGGCATGGGTAAAGATAGGATTATGCAAGCAAACTCCAAAGTAGGCAAATGGAGAGAGGCAAAGATGAGCAACCACACCATGGTATTCTCAATGGAACTGTGAACCACACTCAGGCTTACACTCACTGCCCCCAGGGATATTTAGTTTTGTCAGTATTACCACCTTAGCCATATCAAAAAGAAACAGAATCAGGGTCTTGAAGTTAATTCAGTTTTTCAGCCATAAGTCAACCCAGGACCAAAGGAAAACTAAATAAAAATTGAAAAACTTACTTCCGAAAAAGGCTAAATGACATTTTTTTAATAATGAAAATGTGTTTCTTCTTAAAAAAAAAAAAAAAACTGTGACTGTAAGACCAAAATATACTGGCTCGTGCATTGCTGGTTTCCAGACGTCAATCTTTTTCCAGATTTCTGAAGATATTTTTATCTAGAGATACATTTTATCAATTAGTTTGCTCCCTCTGGGTAACAGAAATCCTGGCAAGTAGAAGAAAGGTAGCTTTAGTCCCTTTTTGCCTCATGAAACTACAAACTCTGGTAGCAAGCTGTGGTTAGTATTGGTTCAGAGGCTCGTCAAAGTCTCTGGGACTCTCTGCTTTTTCCTTCCAGGCTGTGTTAAGAGAGCTACTGCTGTTCCCTAGCTGCTGCTGTATTCATGGAAAACTTAGTTGATGTGTGTCCTAGTCAAGGAAAAGGGGCATGAGCCAACTAAGTTTGCCTTTCGTTTCTGGAAGCCCTACCCAGTAACTTCTGTTTATATTGCAAAGAGCACCGTTCCACCACAGTGGATGTCACATGTGTTATATCTCAAAGACAAACACCACTGCTGTGTCATCATCCCATCTGCAAGGGAGGCTGGGATTTTTCATATACACACATACACACATGTATAAATATATTATATAAATATGTATTTGTACTGGTTCCATCATTGCTTCTTCCCTTGTAGGGCTCTGTTAATAAGAAAGATGGAAGAGTGTCTATCGAGGATGCAAATATTAATCTCCACCATAATCTTTAACATTTATTTGTAGAAAACAGTATGGCTTTGGTCTTTCAGGAAAACTTTTATAAATCACTCTCCCTTAATAAATTCTAATGGGGCAGGAAGAGAAACAAGTTAGTGTGCTCAGCTACACTACCAGTACCACCGAAATATTTATAGCTCTCAAAACACAGATCTGCACACAGGCCGTTAAGGTACTCCTGATTCATTTGTATCAACTGGTTGAGTCTATATACCTGAATTCTTTTTTTGGTTCTAATTATTGCTTCGTAACTTTATATTAATATGTTTAAACACTGGTTCATAAATTATGTCTTCCTTAGGAAAGAGATGCAAACTGTCAAAAGGAAGAGTCTTACATTTTTTCTGCTTTGATATCTTGAGGCTTAGGGAAAGAGAAAATAGAGCATGAAGCAAAAATGCAATGTGATTTGAGGTTGGTATTCTTGGCTCAGAAATTCCAGCTAGCAAAGCAGTTAGCTGATTCAAAATAGTACCCTTCTTAAAAGACAAAACTAGTATCTGTATATATGCATATGCACATATATGTGTATATATACATATTTAATAGGTGCATCCTTGCACATATGTGTATTTAACATCTCAAACACATATTTTCTTCTGAAATGGGACTCACATATTTTAGGTTATTTTATTTGTTTATTTTAGTGTTGCCAAAGAACAAAACCACTCCCCAGAGCAAATCCTGCCTTCTACCAGGGGATTTCTTAATGTTTCCTGTTGCGAAAAACTTAAAAGACGTCTCCTAATTGCAAGGACTATATTAGCTGACCAGCTTATTCTGCTCCCTGTCATCTTTTTAACATCTCAGCAGCTCTAGCAGGTTAATTTATTAACTTCTGAGTCACTACTATGTCCTGGATAAATATTACCAGGCATATTAAAATACATTAGTAAATCAAGTAGTCTTGTCAGCTGAATAACTAATTAATCATATGATAAAACATGTACTTACATCTATTATGAATCAGGACCTCTGCTGGACCCTAGCAATACTAGTAGGATCTCAGATGTCATGTCTCCAGTACTGTGGCCAGGCAGTTACAACAGCATACAATGAGTTCCATGGAAAAGCATGTGATCTTTAGAATGTTTTTCCAAAATATTAGTTGAATAGAGAGAGCTAAGGGGAAATATTTTTAACCAAACCCAATATCTTTATCTTATACTGGTACATAAATACATAAATATACTTTTTTTTGTAAGAATGCAATACTCTAGCATCTACTCAAGTGGATGACAATTACTATTTTTCCTAAACTAAGCACCCTTTATATGCTTTAGTAAGTACTTATGTGAATTATACTCATATTCTTTTTCAAAAGGATTTATCTAATTATTTAAGAAAGAGAGAGAGAGAGAAAGAGAATGCATCCATGAGCAGAGGGAGGGGTAGAGAGGAAGGAGAGGGAGAAAGAATCTCAAGCAGACCTCTGGCTGAGCACAGAGCCCAAAGGACCCCGAGGTCATGACATGAGCTCAAGAGTCTGATGCTCAACCCACTGAGCCCCAGGTGCCCTACACTCACACTCTTTTTAATAGGCTTTGGATTCTTATTCATTCTTGGGAAAAAAATGTTTAAGTGATGTTTTCCAGAGATATCCTTAATAAATTAACACATTCTGCTGATTTCAGAAAACTATGACCTAAAAATCATTTTTATTTTGGTAAAATAGTACAGATAAAATATTTTATTTTTCTGACTTTGGAAGAGTAACTGTACTCTTTATAAAGCTGATATTCAGTGTGTGTGTGTGTGTGTGTGTGTGTGTGTGTGTTTGTGCATGTGAGAGAGAGAGGGAGGGAGAGAAGGAGAATATTTGTATTGAAGGCTGGGGAAGGTGAAGGTTTCCATTTTCTGTTAATTTGTTTTTATAAATTATGTTAAAATTTTGGTATATATGGGATCCAACAGCTATTGTTTGTCTTTGCGGCTCTTATCTAGAAAGAATTGGGAGCTTCTTCCTTGTGCAGGGACCAAATTCTAGAGACATTTTTAATGTCCTGGCAGATGCTTCAGACTTTTCTATTCAAGTATTTAGTTTCTACTTAAAGGGAGGCAGTATCCACAGTGGATATGAGCATAGGCTTTGGAGACAGATAGGAGTAGGTTTGGGCTGGATGGTCTGAGTAGACTGCTCATTTGTAAAATGAAGCCCTAATGTCTTTTTTTTAAAAGATTTTTATTTATTTATTTATGAGAGACACAGAGAGAGAGGCAGACACATAGGCAGAGGGAGAAGCAGGCTCCCCTCAGGGAGCCCAATGTGGGACTCTATCTCAGGACCCCGGGTCATGCCCTGAGCCAAAGGCAGATGCTCAACCACTGAGCCACCCAGGAGCCCCATCCTAATGTCTGTTTTATTAGGGTATTGCTACTCAATGTATGTGAAGTGCCCATCTTAGTATTTAGTAAATGTTCCATGACTAGGTGGTATCATTATTACTATCTAGTTATTTCAAACACCTTTGCACTTATTCTCCTCATATTAATTAAGGCTATTTAATTCATATCAGCTGAGGTATAGTAAAAGCAGCTGTTTTCCAGGATGACATGGCAGACAGTTGAAACAGGTCCTATTTCTACAATGTTATTTACTAATATATGTTCGAACGTCAAGCGATTTGTATTCTTATCCAGGATACTCATAACTCAGAAAATCATCAGTTCAGTAGGTAGAACTGCCAAGATATTAAATGGATGATTTAGGACTAAGTAAGTTGGCCAAATATTATCACAATATTCAATATGTTCCTTCAGAAGAGAATTGAAATATTTATGACACTATGTTTCCTGACAAGCTGTTTAAAGCATATTTTTGCTTTCTACTACTTCTTTGCAGTAAAGAGAGAGAGAGAGAGAGAATATTCATGAATAAACCTAGTGAGAATAAGGCATGACCTCAATAAGAAAAAGTACAATTACAACTGGAAGTTATAAAAAAACACTTGAATAAGTGAACAAATGTATCCTGTTTCTAAAAGAAAATTAAATATTCTGAAGGTATCAATTCTCCATATTTAAAATATAAGCCCAACAAGTATTTTTTCTTACTAGTTATTTAAAAAGCTGTAAATTCACCTAAATATATACATAAGTTTATATATATATATAGAATTGATAAAAATTATCTTAAAATATATTAAATATAGCATAAAGACAAAATGATGACATTATCAAATTAATCTGTAGATCCTGATGGAGAAGGGTAAATATTCCAGCAGTAGACCATTTCTTGCATTAAAATTTTCCATGGAATTAAGGCAATATTGGGACGCCTGGGTGGCTCAGCGGTTGAACATCTGCCTTCGGCTCAGGGCATGATCCCAGGGTCTGGGATCGAGTTCCACATCGGGCTCCCTGTGAGGAACCTACTTCTTCCTCTGCTTATGTCTCTGCCTCTCTCTTTGTGTCTCTCATGAATAAATAAACAAATCTTTTTAAAAAATAAGGCAATATAAAAAATCAGTGAGAAACAGAAAGATTTATCAAATTTTTAAAACTGAGTACCAATTGGGACTTAAATTCATTTAGTTTCCTCTGACCCCATAACTATAAAATTACTAATGACTTAAAAAATAAAAATTTTGAGGATGCTTCGGTGGCTCAATTGGTTAAACATCTGCCTTCAGTGTAGGTCATGATCCCAGTGCCCTGGGATCAAGCCTCAGCCGACTTCTCCCTCTCCCTCACCCAACTCATGCTCTCTCTCTCTCTCTCTCTCTCTCTCTCATTTATTCAATCTCTTTTAAATAAGTAAAGCCTTAAAAGAATTTTTAAGATAGGTAAAAATGTTAAAAGAAGGATATATCAGAACACAAGAAAAGCCAAAAAAAAAACCCAAAAAACCAAAAATCTCTAAAATGAAAGAAAAACCCCAGCAATGTTTAAACCTGACTTAAAAACTGAGCTCTGTGCCTATCATTACTTCCCATCCTCTGCTAGATTGTACCACCTTACTCGGGATATTTCTCTTATACATGAAGATGTGCCTTTTGTCCTTATTTATATTCCTCTGTACATCTCTTAATGGATATTAGATATTCTAGGGTAAATTCAGGAAAGGGAAAAAACGGAAACGATAACCTTTATGGATGGAATGCATGTCATTTGTTTGTAACTACTTCCTAGCATAATCCTTGTACATACCAGGTATTCATTCAGACTTGCTGAATAAATGGATAATTGGATGAGAATAAGAATACCAGTGACAAGTCACAGTAGCTTTGAAAGAATCTAGAAACAGAATAGCACTGCTGGAAAAAAAGAGTTGAAGATTGATTTAGTTGAGTCTTTTAATATGCAGACAAAGAAATCGAAGCCCAGAATAATGAAATGACTTAATCCAGATCACATGGTTTGTAACGAGCAGAAGGTGAATAAATTAAAATTAATACTTCCCTTGATATTTTTCTGTGTGCCAGGACATCCAAAACATAACTGAAGTTGTGATTACAGACCTGTGATCAGTTAAGAAAGATACTTTCTCTCCACATTTTAAAAATTTAGATATCCCATAACTTAAGCAGAGAGGAAAGCTGAGGTAAATATATTATTATTTTTTTTAGAAGCACACTATGATGGTTAATTTATTTGTTCAAGGGCTCACATTGCAAGCATTAAACCAAGCATGGGCTTTGAGTCCATAAGTGCACATTTGCTTATTTAAGGAAGAGAAAAGTGAATGGTGATCCATGAATGTGGATGAAAACTAAAGACTCACGGTTAGTCATATTTTAGTTTTTCTAGCTCTACAGCTTAAAGGCCAGAAGTTATAGGTCTTTTAGGTCTTTCTGGATGTCCCACAAGGTATGTGCACTTTTCTTGAGCTAAGCCACTTCATCATCGTTCAGCTTTCAGTTGATAACACTGGTTAATCCCCAAACATTCAGGATATAAGGAAGATTCAGAAAGACTTCCTTCCCCATGGCATGCATTCCCTTCACCATCACTGACATTGCATGAGCACTGGATAGATTTTCAACATGGAGTGGATGAGATCAACCACACTTAATCCAAAAGCCCCAAGGGTATATCCTTTTAGTTTGATGACTTCATAGGCACTTTCGACCACCATCTTAAGCACTCTCTTCCAATTTTCACTGTCATTGTCTGTTCCCATTTCTGGATTTCATTCCTGGAGACAAATTGCTGTTACATTCACTCCACTACACAGAGCCACACTTGAGTTGCAACGTTCTCCTGAAATCCATCCATGGCAGCTGCTAGGATGAATGCCAAGTTTTTCAGCCATTAGATAGTGAAATCTAGCAGAATCCAGGTTATGCCCACTTCTAATCACACAGTGCTTGAGTAGTTCATTTAGTTTCCAGGTAACATATGTGAGAATATCCACTGGGATGAAAGCCACAATTATGATACAATCAGGACTGTACTTGACTATCTGAGGAATAATGAATTTGAGGACATTAATATTCCTCTGCACCAGGTTGAGACGGCCTTCTCCTTCCTGCTAGTTACCAACACAATCTTAGAATTGGCAGTTATAGAGTAATCCTTGTCTGCCACAGTTTTAGGTGTCTGAAGAAATTAGTTCCTATGTTTCAGAACTACCATTTCTTCTCTGAGTTTTTCTTCCAAAACGTCCATTGCACAAGTTCATCTGCCAGAGATTTTTCCAGAATGCTAATGGCACATGCCACACCAACTTGCACAACATCCACTACAATGATCTTATTGTTTGGGATGGTTGCTTCTTCTTCTGCAACTGGTGCAATCAGTTTTGTTGGGGTTATTATTATTATTATTATTATTATTATTATTTGTTTTAGAGAGAGAGCAGGGGAGGGGCAGAGGGAGAGAGAAAATCCAAAGCAGACTCCTCACTGAGCACCGAGCCTAATGTGGGGCTGAGTGTGGAGCTCCATGTGGGGCTCACTTTCACCACTCCAGGAGGATGACATGAGATGAAACCAAGAGTTGGACATTCAACCAACTAAGGCACCCAGGTACCCCCAGTGCAATCAGTTTTTCCTGAAGAGTTACATTGTGCTCAGGAGGGAGATAGCTATTAGACTCATCTGAAGAAGACAATGAGGTAAATACATTCTACCTAGAGACCAGAAAGAATTTGGGAAGTTTTCTGAACTCTCTATCATTGTTAGCTTTCATGAGGCCTAGAGATGAAACCATTTTACCAAATATAAGGTCAGTTGTTAGCAGAATAGGGTAGGAGCTCAGCTCTCCTGTGTCCATGTTTAATGCTCTTTCCACCATACTCGTATGCTAACCAAAACCTTTCTTACTAAAACATGTAAGGAGAGAAAACAAGATCCAATGGTGTTAAATTTTAAGAATAAGTGTGGAAAAATTTATGTTTAAATAAACTTGTTAAAACTAATACTTCAAGAGGATATGTAAAATAGGATATTTTTTTAATCAGCATTTATTTGATTAGCATACATTTATTAATCACCTACCACATGAAGACACAATAGAAGATGTAGGAGATGCAATGATGAATAGATCAGAAGTTGTTCCTGCTGTCGTGCAATTTTTCAGTTTAGGGACTAAGGGTCAACAGTGAGACTGAGATAACACAATGTACCACTCTAGGGATGGGTTACTTTGACCTTTGACCACCTACCTGGACCATTCTGGTTAACTAAAGTTAACCGAGGAACTGAGATTTTATATAAATATAAGTAAAAAAAAAAAGTCTCTGAGAGAAACCAAATTTATTCAAAATTCATTCAAGTAAACCTCTGAAGTTTATTTCTCAATTTTTACATAGAAAGCCTGCAGCTTAACAGCCACAAATCCAAACCAGTCTTCAATCTCTAGATGAACTATCAGCCCTCATTAAAATGTACATAAAGCTGCCTCCAATGACTTCTACTAAATCGAATCAATCTGAAATAAAAATAAGATCTTCAGGGGAGGTAAAAGTAGAAAGTTTTAGAAATTTTTGAGGAATAGTAAGTATTTCCAATTTGCCAAATAAAGATCCAGGCCTGTATATGTATCCACACTTTTCAAAGAGTTTTTAGGTCAATGACATCACAAAGGTTCTAGGATTTGAATGGTAACATGTCGGATATCACTCTGAATGGTGATGAAGGCACTTGCTTTCCTAAACCGACCTACTGAAAAGGAAATTCTTTTGCACATGCACTTACAGTAGAATCAGTTGACCCTGGAATCCAGCAGCCTGGTTTACTGGGAAATATAAATAGCACAGAGAAGATAGTCACATATAGACATCACTTCCTGGTGGTACTTCATTAAGATGAGTCCTGGGGGTGCCTAGAAATTCCTGTATCTTATTTTCCTCTAAGTCTCTATTTTCCTACCCTGGAGAGAGAAGAAAGCAGATCTATGGGGAACTGAGTTGCAAAAGGAAGCAGGATGCTGGATCAGCCTGAGATGACAAGGTATCTCTGAGTAACAGGGCAGGAGCAAAGGTGCCAAGGCTAAAGCTACAATAGAAAGCCAGCGCCCAAAGAAAACTTAGGAAGGATGACCATTCTAGGAACCAGAATCCTGCCGTGCTGTGATGAGAACTGTTAGTGGTTGGTAAGGTTTACTGTACACCAGGCACTATGCTTACTGCTTTGCATTTCTGTTTAAATCCTCACAGCTCAATGAGTTTCCATCTATTCTGTCCCTGACAATTTATCCCACACTTGATGTGCCCAAACATCTGTACTATCCTTGACTCTCAGATGTGTCTCTACAGCATGGACCTCCTTTTCCGTCAACTACCTAAATCTTAATGGAGTTGTTTTCATATTTAAATAAAACTACTTCTTCCTTTGTTCCTCTTTCCTATTTATGAGTTTTCCAAAAAGATGACTGAAATCTAAAATGTCTCCTTGTGAAAAAAAAGAGGGGAGATAAGATATTTACCCAGAGGGCACTTTTTACAAAAGTACCACTGTACACATCAGTGAATATAAAACTGGAAGTAACCTTGGAAGAAGGCCAAGGTCTTGGCTAATACTCCTTTCTCTTCACTCTGTTTGGTAATCATCAAAGATCTAGTGTATGGTCTCCACAGGGCAGCCAGTAAAGAACACTCAGAAGCAAGAACTATGACGTCAGATGACAGAGAAATCTATGATTCCTGGCCTGGAATCAGTTTTACAGTTTCTACAGACATGTAAGGCTGCCTTACTCATTAGTCAGTCCAAGCATGTGATAGCAATTGCTCATCCAGTCACTAAAACCAAGGAAGATGTGTGAAAGCAAGATAGCAGCAAAGGTTGCTATTGACTGTTAACATTGTAATATTGCTTAGCATCACAGCAAACATGACAAAGAAAAGGGAAAGTAGAACAAAGAATCTCTAAATAACAACAAAGGTCCCAAGAAGATAGTATATTCCCAGTAGTCTTATCTCAGTTGGTTCTTTGAACTGAGTATTTTAACCATTTTCTTGATTACAAAGACCATCTCTGATTAAAACAAAGAGAAAGAGGCACCTGGGTGGCTCAGTGGTTGAGCACCTGCCTTTGGCTCAGGTTGGGGGCCTGGGATTGAGTCCCTCATTGGGCTCCCCATACGGAACACACTTCTCCCCCTGCCTATGTTTCTGCTTCTCTATTTGTGTCTCTCATGAATAAATACATAAAAATCTTTAAAAAAATAAAACAAAGAGAAAGAAAAGTTTCTTTTCTTCTTTCTTTCTTTCTCTTCTCAACAAAGTTGCCTGTTGTTTATGACAGCATCGTGTCTATATATGTGTGTGTTAGGTGCACATCCTGGTACGTAACTCTCTGTGTGTATGTGCATGTCCGCACGTGACTGTGCTCCGTCACACTAAGTGCTTGAAATAAGCTCTATCATGAAACAGCTCTAACAACAATCACACCTCAGACACACCTGTTAGCCTCCTATTAAATTTAAGATCCCTCACTTTATACCCAACTTTTATGACTTCCTCTGCCTCTCCTCGTTTTTAAGTATCCAGAACATTTACCTCCTAAAATAGAAGCTTTGGATGTTCCCTTTGCCCTCTCCCTTTTCCTTCTCCAAACAGTCCTCTCATCACTTTGAAGGAGTTGGCAAAGTCCTCAGTGGAAGGGAAATTTTTTATAAAACACCTGGGGAGGCTTGAGGTGAACAGACAAGGATACCTGGATTTACAGGCCAGAATACAGACTTCCGTTTGGTCTTGCCTATGAGTTTTAAAAGCAAATTCCCTGCTTCTGTGGAAGCCCAACCTTGCCTTATCCATTTGAACCATCCATATTAACAAGCCTCTATCCAACATAACATTGCCCTGAAGATATTATGGTTCCTGGCACTTTTAATTAAGAATCCCGATCTCTAAGAAGAATATCCACTCAGCAGCATCTGGAAGGAGAAATTGACAGAGTGGCAACAAATCGCTCCAAGCTGATGGCAGAGAGCAGAATTGCTATTAATGGGAAATCATTGAATTTTGGCTCCAGTTAAGCCTGAAACATTAAGCTTTTTCTAATGTTTCTCTCCATGGTAGTAAATTGACTGAAAATTGTTATTTTTTTTTTTAAATGGAAGATGTGATGAACCATTCAGCTATAGCCTCAGCTCTTCAGCTGAAATTTCCTCTTCTACTGTTTATTTGCTATTTTATTACTCAGAGCTTTAGAAATACTCCGCTTTTTAAGAGTTTTTTATTTTAATTCCAGTTAGCTAACATGTAGTGCTATGTTAGTTTTACGTGTACAATATAGTGATTCAGCAATTACATGCATCACCCTGTTCTCATCACGACAAGTGCGTGCCTTCATCCCATCACCATTCCACCCACCCTCTCTGGACACTATTAATTCTCTACAGTTAAGAATCTGTTTCTTGGCCTGCCTCTATTTTTCCTCCTCTGTTTTCTTTATTTCTTAAATTCCATGTATGAGTGAGATCATATGGTATTTGTCTTTCTCCGACTGCCTTACTTGCTTAGCATTGTCTAGCTCCACCCCTGTCATTGGAAACATCAAGATTTCATTATTTTTTGTGGCTTAATAATACTCCTGTGTGTGTGTGTGTGTGTGTGTGTGTGCGTGCATGTGCCACATCTTCTTTATCCATTCATCAGCTGATGCACACTTGAGCTGCTTCCATATTTGGCTATCACAAATAATGCTGCAGTAAACATAGGGATGCACATACCCCTTTGTTTTTTTTCAAAGATTTTATTTATTTATTCATGAGACACACACACACACACACACACACACACACACAGAGAGAGAGAGGCAGAGACACAGACAGAGGGAGAAGCAGTTTCCATGCAGGGAACCTGACGTGGGGCTCGATCCCGGGATTCCAGGATCATGCCCTGGGCTGAAGGTGGCACTAAACCACTGAGCCACTGGGGCTGCCCACATGTACCCCTTTGAATTAGGAAACATAACTCCTCTTAAGCAGATTTTTTTCCCTGTAAAATGTGCTACAAATCTAAGCTGAGTGAGTCATTATTCAGTGTCACTTTCCTCAAAGTTTCAATTTAACTTTATACTAGTTTTGAAAGTGATATTGATGTTTATTGGTGTGTCTCAGCTCATTGGTTGTGAACATGAAATGGTTTTATTTTTTTCCAAAAATTATTTCCCAACTATGCTGTGTCTCTCCTCTTCCTTGCTAGGCAATATTTCCCTTAGTGACATCTTTGTCTGACTTCTTGACTTTCCAGTAACTTTAAAATTATTAAAGGAGTCTTATTCAGGTATATGAGACTTCATTTGAAGAGATAATCTCAGTCTTAATTGAAACATATTTAGCATTGAGGAAGCAGACTCATGGTCCATGGTATTTGTGTAGGGGAGAAAGGGGGGCTATAATCTCTGCCTTTAAACATTTGGAGAGTGTTGGGAGGAAGAGACTGTAGACTTGGATGCTGTAATTTCAAAAGCTAGGTCTCAGATCAGTGAGAGACGTTTCCAGGAGACAGGTTTAAACTCAATATATGGAAATTCTGCCTACAAATTAGTTGTCCAAAAATAGAAAATCTGACTTATAAAGATGCCCATATTCTTACATCAAGAAAAAGTTTGCTCAGAGAATTCTTCATGATTTCTTTTACTCCTCCCCACCCACTCATACCCACCATTCCAGCCAATATCTCATCCAGTAGCCAATCCTGCCAGGCCAACCTTGGCTCTCCATCTCTGCTAGGTCTGCCCTTCTACAACTACCATCATTTATTGCCTTCAATACTGGAGTAGCCCCTGATCTGGAACATCCCCCAATAGGAATGGCCTCCTGGTGCCTCCTTCACCCTTGCCTCCCTATATCTTCCAACAACAGCCAGACTTGCATTTTTTAAATAGGAATTATGTCTGTCTCTCTCTGAAAAGCTTCTATGATCTCCCCTGGCATTTCAATAAAATGCATGTTTCCTACCATGACCATGGAGACCATAAATGGTTTTGTCCCTGCCGACCTCCATCTGAGGTTTTTGCATTTCCCTTGCCCCTGAGGTTGGTCCTCACCAGCCTCTCCTGCTGCAGGGCACCTTGCTAAGTCCTGAATGTGCTAAGCAAACACATTTCACGTCCTTTGACCTTGCCATTCCATTTGTCTAGAAAGTCAACGTGCACATGGTCTACTCCTTATTATGTGCTGCATGGCTCAAATGCCACCTCTTTTGAGTGGCCTTCTCTGCTTCCTTATCTAAAATATGCCCACACTACTCTCCTGGTCTTTCTGAATCACATCATTCCATTTTATGTCGTTTTAAAATAGCACTTAATACAACTGGCTTATTCCTTTGTTCAGAAAATAATTCTTAAGTACTTACTATGTGTCAGATGCTTTTCTAGGCAGTGGGAACAGGTGAACACAAGGGCAAAGTCCATGCCTTCATAGAAGCTATGTGAGAACATCCTCCCTTGCAGTCTGAATTACCATCTTCACTTTTTGTTTATCACCTGTCTCCTTCCACTAGACCCCCACGAGGCAGTGACCTTGGCGATCTTTTTGTCCACTGTATTCTCAGCTCCTGGAAGGGTACCACTAAATAATGTAGCCCAGTGAGTATTAGAATGAATAAATGGATTGAAACTTTTAAAAACATTTAAAATCCTTAGATTAATGAATTCTAGCTATCAAAGCACCTAGTTTCCTTCTCTTCTTAACCCAATGTCAAAGCTAAGAGGTTTTAAAGAAAATCTGGTCCCATGCTTGTTGGAAGTATGGACAGCAGCGAATCTGGGGTGTAGTTACAAATGCAGAGTCTCAGGCCCCACTCCAGAACTTCTGAGTCCGAATCCACATTTGATGAGATATAAGGTAATTCCTATGCACAGAGTTTGAGAAGCACTGAGAGAGTCCATATACCTTCTGATAGAGAGAATAAACTGAGGCCAAGAGAGGACAAGGACTGTTCAGGGAATAAGATCCTGTTCTAATCTGGATCTTCTTTCCTCTAAACTGTGAAACTTTGCAGGTATCATATCTGCATTTCAGGAGGGGCTGGAGACCAAATAAATAAATAAACAAACAAACAAATAAATACAACCTGAGAAGTGACCTTGAGGGTGTTTCCAGAAGCCTGTCCCTCAGGACCCCTGGCATCTGGAGGCACATGTGCCTGCCACCCTCTCACATCCTATTCTTCCCAGCACCCACTGCTGAGTGGTTTCTAGAGGTGAGTGCTTTTTCTCAGGGGTCATTCCTCGGTGTGCACTCACATCCTGCTTTCTCAATATAAGAATTTATTTTTGTCATTTTATTCTCCACCATCAGGAAGTTCTCATCTGAAACCTTTTTTTTTCCCCCTGAGGGAGGGTTGTTTTCTGCTCATCTTATGAGAGAGATGCAAATGTTCTCTTTGCATTATTTCTGTGCATACACTCTCCCTGCGTGTCTGGAAAGGCAGCTGCATTTTACCCGTTTGCCAGCAGAGCCCTGGCTCACACTCTCTTGGCTGTTGTTTTCCTTCCTCTAGCTCCTCGGACTCTGCAATGCAGTAGAAGGTGTTTCTGTGATTCCAGCGGCTTCTGAGCTGTCCCATTCTTCCCCGACTATCAGGCTTCTTCCGCAGACAAACTGCTGGTGATGCTGCTCCATTTCTAACGTCTCCAGGACATGTCTAGCAAATAGTATTACTTTGGTCTAACAACTAGCAAGGAAAGGAGGACTTCAAAAGGTTGTATTTTTTCTCTTGTCTTCAAACAGTTGCATTTGGAATCCAGACTTGAGCCTGTGCCTGAGGATGGTTATGCCCCCTGTGTGGCACACCAATTCACCTGGCCTCACCCCAAATCTCTGCACTAAAAGAACGAGAGAATGAATATGACATATGAATAATAAATATGAAAAATCATTCTCAAGTCTCACCTTGAGAAAAGGCAAAACTGTGTCTTCTCTCCTACAGACAGATTTGAAATACTGCAACTAATACTGACCTGGCACAAATAATGAAAAGACATAATTTGCCTTTCCTTAATTTTAGAGGAAGTAGCAGGGGTTTGGGAACCAGCTGGATTTGGATTTGAATCAAATCTCTGCTGCTTCCCAACACTGTGACCTTGAGCATGATACTTAGTCTCTCTGAATCAAGGATTCTGTGTCACAGTAAGGAATTAATCCACCTCCAAGGGACACTTTAAAGCCTCCTGAGGCTCCTGGCATGTGGTAGCTTCAGTAGACAGTGGATGCTTCTGCAGCTGTGATGATTAGTAGTGGCAGCCTTCAGCGGTGCAGGTAATGGTGGTGGTGGCAATAAATATATCGTGTGCAGCCACTCAGATAAGTGGCTGTGGACCTGGGATTTAAATTGATTTAAAATGTGTCCAAGTATATACACAATAAATGTGGACAATCAGTCAACAGGGAATGGTAATTAGTAAATTCCTGAACCATGGCTCTGCTTGCAAGGGCCAATAGACAATTACCTGCTGGCTCAGAAAGCCACATCATCAGGTGACAGTATTGGCTAACATGGCCCTCATATGAGCAGGACAGGGGCCCAAGCTGGGGTGGTGGGCTGGGCAGGACCTCAATCTCTCAACAGACATTAAGCAGAATTGAAATTCTGAATCAGGATCTCTGGGCTTAGAATCCTGCAATCTGAGCCTTTCCATGTGATTTCTACGCACTCTAATTTTTCATAATCTCTGGTTTAAAAAAAGCCTTGCAGTACACCCTCCATTTAGATAGTATTAATCCCACGAGAAGGAGGCCTTGGTCAAAACAAATAATTACGAGACAAATACACAGCCTGAGTCAAAGAGTTTCCCCACATCGTATCCCTCTTTTTATAGCATCCTATATCCATTTCCGGGCAACATATACAGGATTAAGAATTTTCTGAAATATGCAGAAATTGCCTATCCCTTTTACGGTTGAACTTTATCTGTTTTCCCATTTTGTGAAGTTCTAGAAAACTCTATATAGCATGTAAAACATTAGATAAAATTAGTATCAGAGAAATGGACAGGAAATTACTCTCTCAATTCTACATTTTTAGTGACCATGTAATTGCCTATCAGTTACCCTCAGGGAAAAAAAATTACCAAGTGTTTACTAGGCACCGATACCAGTCAATTGCTTAGGGAATCCAAAGTCCAAAACCTTTCTCCAGGTGTTTTTACAGCCTAGTATAGAAGAAAAAGAAATGCAAGAAAAAAGTGGGGTAATACTAAAAAAGTTACTATTGTAAGCAAAAATAATGATAGAAGTAATAGCAACCACAATATCCATTTACTGAATGCCTCCTATAAATCAGGGGCCATGCTGGACATTTATACAAATTATACCTGACCCTTTCAATAGCAATACAAGAGAGGAGCCATCTCCTCATGTTGCGTAAGAAACTGAGGTCAGGGAGGTTAAGACCTGGCTCAAGGTCATACGGCAAATGAGTGGCTGGGGTTCAAACTTTGGATTACCAAGCTCTAAAGTCATTACTTTTTAAAATTAGGAGTCCAGAGAAAGAATTCTCAATGACACAACTATGTTGCCAAGTTCTCTCAACCATGCTGACATAGGGGATGAGGTTAACAGCTTGGTCAAGGGTATAAAGCTAACAAGAACTCAGGTGTCTTTACTACAAACTGTGAGCCATTGGGTCAGAAGTGTACAGTGTCACAATCATCTATCCAGTCCCAGGCAATCACAACTCAGCAACTTTCTGTCTACTTCCTCACCTCTTCTCTCCCACCCCATACCCCCGGCCCCACACCAGCCTCAAAACAGAATATATTGAAACCAATGATTCTGAAATCATCATTGGTGTTTGATCCATGGACCATGTCATCTGGAAAGTGTGTTATCCGTTTTTATTCTGCTCTGCATCTTCAGAGGCAATTAATGCACTGAGTATAATGCCAGTCATGCCTGTCTCGGGTAGGTAGGTCTCATTTCATGGCCTATCCAAATATGCGTCTCTATATGAAGCCTTTTACCTAACACCTAAGCCAACTTAATCATTCCTCCATCTGTGCCCTCACAGCTTCTGCTACTTTGCTTCATCAAAACACTAGATTTGGAACTCCTTGAGGGTAGAAACTATTTTTGATTCATTCTTTATCCTCAGCTTCTAACTCAGGACAGAGAATGAATCTCAAAAGTCTAGGTAGATGGCAGATGGAAGATGGGTATAGTTTTGTCTCAGCCTTTAGAAGACCCCAGAAGGCCCCAGCAGTACAGAAACAATCTCCTCCTGCTGCACAATCAGCAAAGTCAGCCATTTCCAGGCCTGTGGAGAGAGTGAGAGGAGATCATGGCCATGGGAAAATACCATTAGTCAGAAACCCCAAGGGAGAACAAGTGGCGATCGACAGTATTATAATTAATTAAAAGATTTTATGGATTATGACTGTGGCAGGGAACACTTTTGCCATTAGAAAATAGATATCCTACAGGTTTCTTGGATGGGATTTCTCATAAAGCCAGAGTGTTTTCAAACAGCCTGACCTTTTTCTGTTAACTTCAGTATAAAAGCTCCTAGCCTCTCTATTTGACATTCGCTCTCCAAACACACTCACATTATATAGACCATCTTCCATTCTGGCTGATCATTCTTGTGTGCTTTCTCTCCTTTAATAACAGCTGTTCTTGGGATGGGATTTTTTATCAGTTATTATTAACTTAGCATGGATTCGAATAACTCATTCCTATTGGATCTTATGGGATCCTATGGGATCCTCATTCTTAACTTTCAAGACTGATTTTACATCAGTCAGTAACAACATGGCATGAACTTAGGGTAACCTGGAACAAATCCCTGAGGAGCTGCCATCCTGAAAAACAGGGCTTTTCAGTCCTCAGAAAGGGATCAAGGCTGGGGAAAAGAAGAATGGTGGGGAAGCTCTCCTTGGAGTGTCGCAAAATATCTGAAGTGGGCAGTCACCTAGCCCAATTTTATTGTTCTCACTGTAACTACTGATGATTATTATGTCCCAGGCACTGTGCTAGGAACTTAAATAAGCGTAACCTATGATCCTCACAATAATCCTATAAGGCAACTGATCCAATTCATCCTGTTTGTCTCAACTTTAGGGCTTCATCACTACCCTCCAAAACTGTGCTAGAACCTTCTCCAAACATCTTGTATGATTTCTCAATAGCCTTTATCACAATTTTAATTATATAACTGCGTATTTAGCTATACTATATCTGCCTTCTCCATCAGAGTCTGAGTCCATTAAGATAATGCTCATGTCTATTTTATTTTTAATCCATGGCTCTATCCCTAGCAACTAGGATAATGCCCTACCTCATAATAGGTATCCAATAAAAATCTTTTAATTCATGAGTGATTGAAATGAGTATCATGCAATTGTTACTAAACCCACTTTACAAAAGATGTCAAGATCAAGACCAAGTTTTGAAAGCTTAAGAGTAGCTGAACCAGTTCTCCCAGGTGTGCTTGACTTCCGAACTCATGCATTTTCTCCTACACACACTGCCCCTCTTTCAGCTTCAGGTAGGAACATACTGCTTAATGGAGTATCAGATGGACATCCATATTTTTTCTTTTAATCCTTCCACACACAAGTCTAGATAAACATCTTCTGATGTTTGCATTCGAATCTTACTCATAAGCTTTGGATGGGCCATCTACTAGGATCAGATCAAGTGGTCTTCTGAAAGAAAGCCAAATTAATTACTAGATTTTTTTTTTCTGTTGTTATCTTTCTGGATAAGGAATGACAACTGGATTTTAAAATAAAAGGAAATCAGGATGAGAATCGTTATATAAAACATCCATCAAGAAGGCATTGTACCAGCCAGAAACCATTTTGTGGCTTGAAGATGAGGCATCACACCTATAAGCGGTAATTGCAGGAAGAATTCTGGAAAGATAAGAAGAAAACACTGACACTCCAGAGGCCATGTGGTTGGGAAACAAGAGCTGGGGATGGGGGATCAGATGACACAAGGGAGCCCCAGAGCCTCCTCTGTCATAGTGATAAAACCCACCGAACAAAGTTGACCTGAGAACTAAATGATAGGCTATATTTGGAAAATGCTTAGAAAAGCCTTCATAAATGTGACAAGTTGAAGGCTGACAAAACAAAGACTGGGAAATGCCCATCATATTTCCTGGAACTGACTAAACTCACAAGAAACCCATGACATGTTTGAAGAGAAAGAACCAGGACTTACAAAGAATCCTGACATTTGAGTACCTGGGACCAGTGAAGCTGTACAGTATATTAATCTAAGAGTCATTTTCAGTTTGGTTACTGCAGACTTCGCCTGCTGTAGAAAATAGCTCTCCCAGAACCTATTAGCCTCATGGTTAGCCATTGGTATCATTTGCAGCACAAACTTAGATTACACAATTTATAGGCAGAAGAAGATGTCTAATTTGCACGTAACTGATGGCAGGAAAATGAAAGATACGTTCGTAACATTTCAGCTGACTCTGCAGTACTAGCTTGGCTTTTTTTTTTTTTTTTTTTTTTTTTCATTTCCTTACAAATTAAAAGGAACAGAAATACAAGCACAATGATTTCACTGCCTGTGGACGGGACTCTTTACCCAGTACTCAAAGCCCTGGATGATCTGGCTCCAACCTCCTTGACACTCCAGGGTCAGTGTGAGGGGTTTACCGATGGAATTACCCACACATGCTACCCCCCTATCCCAAGGATACATTTTTCATTCTCAGCTCATGATGTCTCTTTTATCCATACACTAATGAATTCACTTATTCTTTCATTCAGATGAGTCACTTTCTGGTGTTGGGATCTGGGGATGTGCTGATCAATGAGACAGGCATGGCCACTTGGCTTAGAGACTACATACCTTACAGACAACTGCTATAAACATCTCTTCCCAATTTCCATCAGTTGATATTACTGTCTCTCTTTTCCACATGTTACTTATTTTTTCACACCTTTATGAAACATTCCAATGGGTACAACTCTCCTATGTGCTCTGTGCCTCCCCCTGACATTTCATAGCTACTGTCAATGAAATGCTATATGGCTAGTGCTGGACTAAGTGCTGCAGACAAGATATCAGATTTAATTTTCAAAATAACATTATGAGGTAGATAATGTCATGAAACTCAGGTTTACCAAAGATGAGACTGAGGCTTAGAGATGCATTCTGCCCAAGGTCCCTCTACTCTAAATGCTGATGCCCAGCTTCCACACCAGGCAGCTTGACCCCAGCACCTGGGCACTTCATCATTATGGCTTACTGACCCCACATTTTATCACCCTCATTCTTGTCTCCTCCTGCTCTTTGCACCCTAGGCTGAGAGTCTCCTGAAGGTCTCATTCTCCCCTGCCCGTCACACCCCACCTCCCTGCTAATGCAGCCCCGTGGGACAAGATACAGAGTCAATATTTGCTGGATTTAATTGAATTCTATGGATATCCAATTTAAATTCTGTGATCTATTCTTGAACGATCTAGATGACCTTTTGAGTTCTTATAACACATCAGTTCACTTTGTACTTCAATATTTTGTGGTTTCATTTGCATAAACTCCTTGGTGTTTCTGTCTCCAGATATTTTATCATGCTAGAAAGCTGGCTGCATTTGCTTTTATTCATGCATCTGCTGTTATAGAAAATGAGGAGGGAATCTGACTTGTCCAGGGGGCTGAAAAGCATTTCAAAGAATAGATGGCTCTGGCAGCCCGGGTGACTCAGCGGTTTAGCGCCGCCTTCAGCCCAGGGTGTGATCCTGGAGACCCCGGATCGAATCTCACATCAGGCTCCCTGCATGGAGCCTGCTTCTCCCTCTGCCTGTGTCTGTGCCTCTCTCTCTCTCTCTGTGTGTGTCTCTCATGAATAAATAAATAAAATATTTAAAAAAATAGATGGCTCTACTAAAAAGGCTGCTGGGTTTTGCCGGGAGGGCACAAGTCAGGAAATACTTTAAGCAGAGGTCTCTGCAGACTCATCTTTCTCAGTGACAGGTCCTGGGATGGCTGCCACTGTCACCACCATCAGAAGGCCTAATGGGCAACACCCAATCTGCAAGCCAGTTTCCCTCTTAGCAATTCTTCCTCCAACTGCCCCATAGAAAGTCTACAGTAGAAGTTTTAAGTCAAATTGCAGGAGAGAAATTTGAACATTGATCTTATATAATAATTCCTGATCTCTAGTGAAGGCCTTCACTAAGACAGAAAAGATGTAGCTCTCAACAACTATGTGCTCCACAGAGACTTCAAGAAACTATATCCTATGGAAGAAGGTGGGTACAAGTGTTGAGGTCCTATGCAATAGTATTGCTCTTAAGATTTAAGCAGAATCATGTAGAAATCAATCTTTCATCCATAATTTTAGTGGAACTATAAGTTTCCTGGATTTCTGGAATTAAATTCTTAAAGATACCAAAATTATATGGTTATTGACTGTATGAAATTATTTTATTATTGGCAATATGAATAGGTAGGTGTTCATAGTGTGAACCTGAGCTTAAACTGCATTATCCTTACTAACATAGGCGTCAAAGCCAAAGGAATGAGCAACAGAATTGGGGCACTGCCTCCCAATTTCCCAGTATCAAACTCATATCTTCATTTCTGGCCAGAAGTGGCTCTCGGGAATTATGTAAGATCTGTGAGAGAAACAAATGTGAACTCGTTAACATAGGGCAACATGATGAATACTCAAGTACAGAAGAAATTGGCCAATACTAAGAAAATAAATGGATACCATTTAGCATAATCACACAGTAGAATATTACATCACATTGAAATACATGAATATTCCTACATGACAACATAAAGAAATCTCACAGACAAAATATTGAGTGAACCCAGTTGACAAACAAAAGAATACACATACTGAATGATTCCATTTACATGGAGTTCAAGAACAGTAAAACTACACAAGAGAGAGGATGGGAAAGAATGTAGCCCAAGGAAGGGATATTGAAGCATTAGACTTGCTGATGAATAATTATATTATTTCATATTTCAGTGTTTTGCATATGTTCTTTCCTGCCTGGAATGTGGCCCTCTCTCTCATATGCCTGGTAGGAATCTGCTCCTTCTTTAGGACTTAGACCTGGGAAGACATTCAGAAGACCATTCCTTATCCTCTGGGGAATATCTCTGGTAACTGGTTGCCAAAAACTAGTAACAGATTTTCTTTGGCAAGACAGAACAGATGTCTGAGAAAAATGAATAATAAAGAGCTTTACTTTTTTTCCCCTTTTTCTTTTTTTTACTATTCTTTTTAAAGATTTTTATTTATTTATTTGACAGAGAGAAAGCACAAGCACAGGGAGCAGGAGAGAGAGAGAGAGAGAAGCAAACTCCCTGCTGAGCAGAGAGCCTAATGTGAGCTCCTAATGTGCCTAATGTGATCCCCAGGACCCCAGGATCATGACCTGAGCAGAAAGCAGACGCTTGCTTAACAGACTGAGCCACTCAGGAGACCTGAGGTTTATTTCTTAATGGATACTTTTTTGTTGTATGAATTATCTATTTAAAATAGAATTTTGGGGGAAAATTAAGTACAAGTGAAAGTTAAGTGCCTGAGCTAGCAGTTTATTTATTTTATTTTATTTATTTTTTTTCTGAGCTAGCAGTTTAATGTAAATTAGGAATAAAGGAGCAAACTCCCTCTAAACCCCTTAGGAACTTCCTTCATCTCACCTATCCCAATCCAGAAACCACTTTTTCTTTTTTAAGAAGACATAGAACAGGGATGCCTGGGTGGCTCAGTGGTTGAGTGGTTGCCTTTGGCTCAGGTCATGATCCCAAGGTCCTGGGATCAAGTCCCGGGCTCCCTGTGAGGAGCCTGCTTCTCCCTCTGTCTATGTCTCTGCCTCTCTTTCTATGTCTTTAATGAATAAATAAAATACAATCTTAAAAAAAAATAAGACATGGAGCAAAGTTAAATTAAGCTGGAAAGATAGCAAGTAAAGAGGGAGTTAAAATCTGTAAGTTGGGCATAGTGACTTTCTGATACAAAGCTCTAGTAACTTTCCTATATGAGAGCAGAGATTATGAAATATGAAAGTCAAAAAGAACAGAATTTACTTGCTATCCAGGTTAAAACAATGGTGGGTCAAATCTCCCCAGACTAACTCTCCCCTGCTTGCATTCTGTGGTCCGTCATGTCTACACTGTGTGTAAGATAATGCATCCTTCTACAATGAGACAGGGAAAATTGCTATAAAATAACATGCTTTTCACCTTGAAATCAGAGGATCTGACTTTGGAGAGCCAGCATATTTTTCTGAAATAGGATCCACAATTGATTATGGGCAGCATAAATTTAATGTTACCATCGACTACAAACCACAGTAAGATGTTGTTTTCTGGAATCCATTTTAATCTTAAGCTGCTCTAATAACAAAACAGGCAAACTGTTTTCATTCAACCTAGCAGCAGATATTTATTTCACATTTACTCTATGTAGGATATAAACATAATAAATGGTCCCAGTTTCATTACATTTATGCTCTAATAAATTATGAACAGAAGAAAAATAAAACAAGGGACTAATATGGGATTTCACATGAAAGGATTGTGGTTCAAGCCACACCTCTACTATATTTTGCAACACAGTATGAAGCAAGTCACCGTATCTCTCTAAATCTTCATTTCCTCATCATAGTATTGATTAACCAGACTGAAGAACAGGATTTTTAGGAGCACCCAAAAGAATTACAAATTACAGCACATATTATATAGCAGATCCTCAATTTCTTTCATGTATTTTCTTCCTAAGATATCTTAGCATGGCATGTACTAATCATGAAACTACTACCTTCCACTTAGCCAACCAATCAACCTGTAGAACATAAACAGAGTCAATATGATGTAATTGTTAAGTTTGGGGTGGTAAACAGCACAATTAAAATCTTCTCGGTTACTTACTGTTTGTCCTCAGGAAAATTTTCTGATCTCTATGAGTTTTAGTTTTCGTATTTCTAAAAAGGGGGATGAAACTATCTTCTCTTAAAGGATGACGTGAGGCTAGCCCAGGATACACCCTGCTTACGAAGTCACTGAGTAAGCATTTGTTTCGCTGCTTCTTTCCCTTAAAAATCGGTGTGTTTTGCATTTTTAAAAATAATTTTCTGAAATCCATTGAGATAATTGGAGACACCTCAGAATAGAAAGCCATCAAGAAAGCCATCTGAAGTAGGAGGGGAAAAAGGAAGAAAAGCACAAAGCTAGAACATGTGTTCCTTGATTCTGTTTTCTGAAGCAGAAGCACCCTCACCAAACTCTTGCCAAACACACAGCCATGCTTTGGGGACTGGTCAGTTGTCAAATGGCACCATGTCACTTATCCAGCCCTCAACACATTACAGGATTCCTCTTAAGATGTAGGCTTCCTCATCCTTTTTTCCAGTGGACTCCTTCAGCCAAGACAAGGCACTGTTCCAACACCCACTTAAAGAGCAGTTGCTCCATCTCAGGAAATGAACACATAGACTTCCTGCCAGTTTGATCCCTTCACTGCATATGAGCTTTAGACCAACTCCCAAGTTCTTTTTGTATTCTTCATGACTGACCCAGCCATTCATGCTTAAGCATCTACTGTACAGAAATTCTTGAGCATGTACACCAGGAAATATGTTCAAGAAAGTTCATACTGAGGGCTGAATTATGTCCCCTCAAAATTTGTCAATGTCAAAACCCTAACCCCCCAGTACCTCAAAATAGGAACTTATTTTGAAATAGGGTTGTTGCAAATGTAATTTGCTATGTTAAGATGAAGTTATCCTGGGGTAAGGTAGGCCCTCTAAAACAGTAAGATTAGTATTCTTATAAAAAGAGTGCCACGTTAAGAGACAGACACACACAAAAGGAGAACAACATGTATAGGGTCACAAACCAAGGAATAGGCAGAAACTGGGAGGGGCCTTGGGTCAAACCCTCCTCTAGTGCTTCAGAGGGAGCACCACCCTGTGAACTTTTGGCCTCTACAACTGTGACATGACAAATTTTTGTTATTCTAAGCCACCCATCTGTGCTATTTTGTTATGGCTACTCTGGCAAACCAATATCGGCTGATAGTCAATATGCACTGGTATAGCTTATGAGTTGTCAACATACTGAGCTAACTTTCCTCCAGTTAGTATATAGATGCTTATGTCACTGTTCTGAGACTTCTATGCACCCCTGGCCTCCCTGCACACCCTTTCTTGGGAAACATGGGCTTCCATTATGATACAAAACTAAAGGTTTAAGGCCTCAAAAACTCAGCAAACTCCATCTTTAAAGCTTCAACCACCAGTTCAGGCTGGTTTACTCTCTCCCTGCAAGAGAGGCTGAAGAATATGCCCATTCTCCTCAGCGCACCACGGCCTCATTGCACCTTAAGAAAAGGCCACATTCTCTTACATTGTAAGGATTTTAGCACTAAGTTCTCTGGAGAAGAGTATGTTTACATATTGACCATCATGGGAATGTAATAAAAATCCCAAATCTATACAATTCTCTATAGTTCCTGGTTCCTATCAAAAAGGAGCTCTTAAGTTTGAGGATGAGTTTGATTCACCTATGCAATGTTTTAGACTTAAAGATCCAACAAAATATTCTTAACTTACATCCATTCAATGATTTCCCATCTCGAGTGGTATTTTCCATCCCTTGTTTCTGCAGCCTCACCCAGGAGTCATTCCCACACAGAATTCCTTTGCCAAGGAGCCTAAGACATACATGCTTCCCCTGTCTCCAGGCATCTATAGAAAGCACAGATGGAGTTACTACCTCTGTTAAACTGTGGCAGGGAAACTTTGATGCCATCTGATACATGAATAAAATGCTACAGGCTATACCTTTATTGTAGGTGGCCCTCTCATGAACTGTTGTGATCCTGTGATCTCTCCACACTAGATCTATCAACAGCTCAGTATGCTCTAAGAGGAGACTGCTATGTAGACATGATGTCATATGAAGTCACTACTGCCTAGTTGAAACAGTCATGCATGCAGGCCTGTGATAACACCTGTGCAGGAAGGATGTGGATGCAAACTACAGTTTTAATAGAAGCCCTGAGTTTCTAGAGAGATTATATTTCAGAACCCGTATTCATGCATTTCAGTTGCCATGGGCACAGGCAGCTGTGTGGTTATGAAGCAGCTTTTAAGTTAAGCAGCCAAAGGAGACCCATGATTAAAGTAGATCTCAGCTTGCTTAATGAGTAATAATAGACCCTAAATCCAATACACCAGCTCTTTGAGGGAACTGTCAATGTAGTTTATTTGCTTCCAATAACATTTCTGAAGTCACGTCTGTTACATGAATAAATGAATCAGAGAATGAATAAATGGTTCATTTAATGGTTATACATTGAGGGATTACCTGTGGCAAGTATTATGCCAGCTGGCAGAGATGCAAAAATGAATAAAATATGGCTTCTGCCCTCAAAGATTTCCCTCTTTAGTGAAGAAGGATGGTATACATATGGTAATTTTCAGGGTAGACAAGCTCTATGTCATATAAGGCAAACCATTCCTAGGAGAGGGCAGTGTCAGAAAAGGCTATATAGGGGGAGGTGACACTGAGACTTAGTCCTCATGGATGAGTTGGCTTTGCTCCAATATGTTTGAAGATCACAAGCATTCCCAGCAGAAGGAACAGTATGTAGAAAACACAGTCATGAAAGATCAAGAATCTTAGGGACTGTGAGGAGTATTTCTCCTTCAGACAGCTAGTTCTAACATCCCCCAAGTATCAACCAGTCATGTCTTCAACATTTAGCAATTATAATGATACAGAACATGGTCTCAATTCTGCAAAGGGCTCCTCAGCATGGGTGCATACTACTGTTTTTGTGGAACAGTGGCATCATCTTCAGAGCACAAACTGGGTAAGGCAAATGTTTCATGTGACATCAAGTTTGGCCATTTAACAAACACAATTTCCAGTAGTCTTTTGGGAACACACACAGAGAAGAACAGAAGCTGAGAACAAGAAAAATAACCAGAAAAATGCAGAAATCTAGGAATCACCTTTTTAGCCCTTCTCTTGCTCCAACAAAAATGGATCCAGCTCCCAAAGCACTTGCACATAACAGGAAAGTGTAATAACCGATATTTGTAAAAATCCTTCTGACTAGGAAACTGGCTAAGATCCTAAGTTTATACTTTATTAAAGGTAACATGCAAAAAAATAAATAAATAAATAAAGGTAACATGCAATGACTCCACAGTTTCAGATTAAAGCCACTAAAAAAAAAAATCCTGGTTCTTCAAAGTGTTAGTTTTTGCTCATTTTTAAACATGTTCGTGGAATTATCCATTTCTGAAAGGCCTGACTGGAAAACTGAGATGTCAGGATATTTTCACTTATCTCATAATTACAAAGTGGATGTTGCCCTCCTTATCCAATTCTTTTCTGTGATGAACAAAGTCGTTAGGTTAATCAGAAAACGGTTCATATAGTTGAAATACATATTTTATTTAGATGGACGGAGGCAGAAATATGATTACAGAAAGCTACAAAACTGAAAATCAAGTGGAGTCATTAAGTAGGATTTTAAAGGGATAAAGCTATGCTCCAACCCTGGAAGAAGGCTGCTCTTGCAGAGACAGGGGCTGA
Organism: Canis lupus familiaris; assembly: GCF_011100685.1. Lineage (NCBI taxonomy): Eukaryota > Metazoa > Chordata > Mammalia > Carnivora > Canidae > Canis > Canis lupus. Next base: position 12,736,675 of record NC_049238.1, read on the forward strand.
GAGTCAGGCTAATGGAAGGTTCTGACTATCCTTACATATTTCTGCAAAAATGCAGAAAAGCACAAGCATATGCAATATTAAGCACACACAACGGATTCATGACAGCTAGGATCTGGCTTACACCCAAAGAAAACAGAACTGTATCTCAACTGTACTACCTGTTAAAATTGTAACACATCTGAGAGTTTGCCTTACTCTGAATCACTGTTTAATCTCTAGAAATTTATCTAGCTAGCTTTCAGATACCTTTGAAATTCAAATGAAGTAAGTCTGTATAAATGCAGCAGTCTCATTCCATGAATCTTTTCTTTCCAACAGGAGTCTAGAGAGTAAAGATGACACCTGGGAGGACTATTGCTGTAAATTTTTGCTCTCCCAAGTTGTATGGGGCTCTGGGGAGATTAGAAATCATGGATGGTAAGTGCTGGCACATATGTAAATAGTAAGTAGTGACTGTTGTTATTCTATGCATTCAAAGCTCCAGGAAATAATTGCCATCTTAAATTGTCTTTCTATAGGAGGAGATCATTAGAGAGCATTTCTGATTTAAAAATAGGTACATATCTGTTCTTCAGTTAAAAACCTGACTCATTCCTCAAGTTACAAATATAATATCCTCATTACATTTGGTGGTTTGGTTTCTGCAATGACAGGACTTTCTGCTCAGAAGTAGATTTAGTATAAAGTTTAATCTTTCAGGGCTTTCACTTGAGCAAGTCCCCTCAAGGTTCTGGAGGAAGTGAACAATGTATTCAGTCGGCTATGTGATTTTACAAAATTTGCAGAATAAATGTGTTTTAGCAGCAGACAGTTGAGACTGTTGACTTTCCACTTTATCTCTATCACACTTGCTCTCCTGTCAGGTACAGAGTACCTAGCTAAAAGGAACACAGTAAGGGTGCCTGGGTGGCTCAAACTGTTGAGCCTCTGACTCTTGATTTCAGCTCAGGTCATGACTCAAGGTCATGAGATTGAGCCCTATTTTGGGCTCTGTGCTGAACATGGAGTCTGCTTATAAGATTCACTTTCCTTCTCCCTCTATCCCTCCCCCTGCATGTGCTCTCTCTCTTTCTCTCAAATAAATAATAAATAAATATTTATTTTTTAAAGATTTTATTTATTTATTCATGAGAGACACAGAGAAAGGCAGAGACATAGGCCGAGGGAGAAGCGGGCTCCTTGCAGGGAGCCTGATGTGGGACTCGATCCCTGTACCTGGGATCATGACCTGAGCCTAAGGCAGGCACTCAACTGCTGAGCCACCCAGGTGTCCCAATAAGTAAATCTTTAAAAAAAAAAGGTACAGAGTACCTAGCTAAAAGGAAGGTTGAACTTGGGATACATTCAGTTTGGTTTTAAAGAAATATACTAATGTGGCTCATAATCATTTCCATGTGTAGGTAAGTGTTTGATAGCCATTGTGTATAGGAATGTCTTCCAGGAACACTACTGCCATTAACTGTGACAAGAGGCCCCATTTCTTGACACGAAGGAATAGGGCAGAGGCCTGCAGGCTGATAGATTTGGTCCTATAGCACCTGGTGCTAGAATTAAGTGGGTAGTGGAAAAGAGACAAGGTTTGAAACATTCACAACTGAAAATTCTTCCAAATCCTATAACTTAATATGAAAGATCACAGAAATTTTTCCTAAATTTAACAATGACCCCCCGAATTTAAATATCATTACTAAAATTATTATTGACCAATTTTAAAAAAAATTAAATTAACCAGGATAAAAAACTGAATAATCTTTTTATTCTCTCTATAGATAATATTATAAGTATCCTCATAGGAAAATATAATCAATCAGAGCTTAACCAAATAATGATAGAAATGATATCATAGAGGTAATAAAAGCAGTTAATGAACACTGTGATAACTCTCAACTTTTAAAAATTTTTCATGTGTTGGCATTTTGCATTTTTTCATATGAATATTTTTCAGTCTAAATTAATGTTTACTTTTTTAAATATTTACTTTTATATCTTATTTTGTTCTTTTCTAAAAGGAAGATCCCTAAGATAGATATATTTTTTTAACTTTATCAACCTTGCTTCAAACTTTATTCTCAAGCTGCTTTGGCCTAATTAGCTGCAAAGAATGAATTGCGTCTAAGCAAAAACTGAAAAGAGCTGCAGGGTCTAAGGGGCTTGGGCTTAAAAATAATAGAGATCTAGATTTTATCAGATCCATGAACAAAATTTTAAAAATCAGTCATAATATAAAATAGCAGCTTCCAGCAACTTCTTCAAGTGTTATCTTCTTCAGGAGAAGGCTTGGGGGAACAGGGTTGGTGCTCAGTGGGTTTTCAGCAGACCTGCCGAGATTAGGTGAACACACACAGAGAGGCAAGATGGCAACTCCCCAAAACAAATGTTTTAAGTCCCATAAAACCTGCATCAGTCAATCCCCCGTCTGCATTCACTCAGATTCTGAACTGTCTATATATACAGGACTTTTAGGGGTCCAAGTGGCAATGAATCATCCTCTTGACCTCCAGCATTTAATCAGTAGAAAAAAAAGCACCAGGAATAAAACAGAGATCAAATACCATTTTTATTAATAGATGCCCAAGGACTATCATAGGGTTCCAAAGCATGCAACTGAGACCTGAGGCCAATCTGAGTGGTCTATTTTCTCGCACATGTGAAACAGCAAGACATATTCATATGCCAGTCAATCAGAATAAGTGGAAAATATCTGATGTCTTCCTCAAATTGGGAAGCCTGTTCCACGGGTTCATTTAATAGAAACTAGAAACTTATTCAATGCATCTGGGCACATTGGATTAAAAGAGGACAATAAATAGTAGAAAATCCAACATCCACATTGCCTTTCCAATAAAATTACTCTGGTGACTAAAAAAAAATGCTTTCCAAAGTATATAAGGATGTACCCAATTAAATTAACTTCACCCCTTTTTGTGATGAAATGTGTGTATATGGTGGAGTGTGGTGATGGAGAGGAACAGAATAAGTGTTTCTTTATATATCTCCTCCCCATGGATGTTCTTTCTTATGAAAAATGAAAAGGGGGTAATAAAGATTTATTATTGAAAAAGGTCTTAAGACTGATTTAAATAAAAGACTCAAATTATTTTTTAAGATTTATTTATTTGAGAGAGAGAGAGAGAACTCATGGCAAGGTGGTTGGGGGGCAGAGGGAAAGGAAAAAAGAGTCCCAAGCAGACTCCACACTGAGCCTGAAGACCAAGGTGGGACTCAATCTCACAACCCTGAGATCACAACCTGAGCTGAAACCAAGAGTCTGATGCTTAACCAACAGCACCATACAGGTGGCCCAAGACTCAAATTCTTTGAACTGATAGCAAATCATAGTAAAAGCCAATGTGTATGTATTAACTTTATTACAGAGTACACCTGTTAACCTAAGTTCTTTGGGTCTTTGCTAAATCTTGGAACAAATATGTACATTCACCTGCCTTATGAAAATTTTCCCAAAGCCAATAGATAACCAACAGATATAAAACAATCATTCTATAATATATACATAACCTAAAGCTGCTACTAAAGTTTAGTTTGCTTCAGGGACTTATACAATTCCCAGAAATTTTATTTGTGTAGGTGTATTTTTGCAGTATGAAAAGAAGCATATTTTGATGTACTTGTAATGTCAAAGGGAAATAACCTATATCTCCCAAACAAAAGGACTATAAAAATTTACCATGGGTTTACCATGAGAAAAGAGAAAACCTCACTAAGTCTGCTCAGGAAAGCGTAAGAACCAGATGTGGAGTCAGGAAGGAGGAACCTACTGAGGGATGTAGGTACCACAGTGAACTGAACAACAGAATACTGCAAGTGTTCTCACCATAATTATGCTGCTAGACAGCCATATGATCTTTAAAAAGTGAACTATAGGGGATCCCTGGGTGGCTCAGCTGTTTGGTGCCTGCCTTTGGCCCAGGGCGGGATCCTGGAGTCCCAGGATCCAATCCCGCGTTGGGCTCCTGGCATGGAGCCTGCTTCTCCCTCCTCTTGTGTCTCTGTATGTCTCTCTCTCTTTCTCTCTCTCTCATAAATAAATAAAAAAAATTTTAAAAAGTGAACTATATTCTTTATGGACCTCCATACCTCCCCCCCACCGCCCTCTCCCCTCCCATACACCATGAACTCATCTGTCTGTTAAGACCTGTGATGTAGTACAGGATTGAATTCTTGATGCAGTGCTTCCCAAAGAGTAATTTTCTCAATCCCAGTCCATGAGACAAGTTCTGAAGGAGAGCTTTCCATGGTCAAGCAATTTTAGAAAATGTTGCATATTTCCTCCATTGATACATTCAGTGTGCATTTGCCTTATGTTAGCTCTAAGACGTACAAGAGTAAGAAAACAGTTTTACCTTTGTTTAGGATAGAGTTTGAAAAACGTATTTGACTGTGAAAACCTCTTAGCACAATATCTATGACCTATAATTTGGGAATGTCCTCTAAGGCAATAGCTGAGAGTTTCAAATAAGTTCTTTAGAGAGACCTACAACACAGTACTGCATTTAGATAGCATAGTCGGGATCCAGTCGGGAGCTGTCCTCTTGTGATAGTGCTGAATTTGTTACTTGTAACTCCAGCAAACAGACACACAAGACTCCTTTGATATAAAATATAAAATGGAGGGGAAGAGATGCTGCAGAGAGGTAGGAGTTGATCTTTAATGGTATTTTTCTTCCTTTTCTTTTTAAAGATTTTATTTACTTATTCATGGGAGACAGAGAGAGAGAGAGAGAGAGAGAGAGTGAGGCAGAGATACAGGCAGAGGGAGAAGCAGGCTCCATGCAGGGACCCCGAAGTGGAACTCAATCCTGGGACCCCGGGATCATGCCCTAGGCAGAAGGCAGTCACTAAACTGCTGAGCCACCCAGACATCCCCCTGATATTTTTCTTAATGGAGATAAAAACTATTTTTAGTAGCAGGAAATCATGTGGTCTTGGAGATTCATTGACTGTAAATACAAGTTTGCTACCATGTTAGGACCTCATTTGAGAAAAGGAAATATATAGCAAGAAAGGAAAATCACAAGTTCTAACTGTGAACTATATTCTATGAAAGATACAAAAGAGAATACAAATGTATGGTCTTTATTTTAAAAGGATTCAGATTCTAATTAGGGAAAATAATGCAAATATATGTAACCCCCAAAAAGGCATTCGAAGTAGATTTAAAAGATAAAGCAGAGACTGTGGAGCTGTAGGTATTTGCAGAAGGGATAGATCCCTCTGTGTAGTCAGGAAAAGCCACATAAAGGAAATGGGTGGTGCAGGTCTTCTAATTCTAAGAATGATTATCCTGAGGAAGGAAGGATGGATGGATGGACACATGGATGGATGGATGGATGGATGGATGGATGGATGGATTAAAGAGAAAAAATCAGTAATGGTTAGTTAGGGAAGTGATCATGTATCAGAATACCTGGGATGGGATTACCACCAATAATACCTGATAATGAGAAATTTAAAGAAAGCACTATCAAGCCCCAAATAGATGGCATAGATAGATATAGATAGATTTTTTTTAAAGGCAGGGAAATAAAGGCCAATATCTGTCTCTAAAAGCTCACAGGCTTCTGGAAAATAGGTCAAGTTATTTCAATTCAGTAAACAACCATAGCCTAAGCCCTTAGATGTCAAATAAGTGTTGAAGGCACAACAATAAAAAAAAAAAAGAATTTTTTTAAAAGACATGACCCTTCCACCACAGGAGCTCAGAATATATTGATACAGAAGAGGAAGAAATAGGTATATACACAAGTAACTTAAGTAAAATAAAGTAGCAATTTAATCTTTAACATAAGTTAAATATCAAATTATAAAGCGCGAAAGAGAGAGTTAAATTTTGACTGTGATATTCTATAAAGATTATATAAAGGAGGTGACATTTAAGCCCAGTCTCTAAGAATAAATTACACTAAATGAGACAGAGAATGAAAAGAGAATTTCAAAAAGTCCAGACCAATAAGCAAAGGAATGGAGACGGGAGAGGAAATTGGATGATTAAAGAATGTTAAATAGCAAATGTGCCTATGAGGTGCAAGTAGCAGTGGATGAGACTGACAGTATACTTCAGGCAGAACTGTGAAGGATCTTAAATGCCATATTAGCAAAGGAGCCGTGCAGAAGAACATTTTGATCTGTGCATTAAGAACATTACAATTAAGTCTGCTTTAAAACAAAACTTTTCCAACCATTCTGTTAGGATATGCAGTGGCCACTAAGGAGCCAATCCAGAGAAGACAAGTTCAGAAAAATGTTAAAGCAGCACTTGCTTCCAAATTCTATATCCTCAACTCAATTTGAATAGCTCTACCTCATATCTTATTTCATGTTCAGCTTCCACTTAAGATTTAGTTTAAACAAAAAGATCTACAAGTTTTAAAAATGTTTACTAGCCAACGATTTGGAAAAACAACTCTGGTTGTTAAGTACAAGATACTTGGGATACCCGGGTGGCTCAGTGGTTAAGCGTCTGCCTTCGGCTCAGGTTGTGATCCCAGGGTCCTGGGATCAAGTCCCGCGTTGGGCTCCCTGCAGGGAGCCTACTTCTCCCTCTGCCTATGTCTCTGCCTATCTTTGTGTCTGTCATGAATAAATAAATAAAATCTTTAAAAAATACTTTAGAAAGGCAAGGATACTTTAGGAAGATATTGTAACAATTTAGGTAAATATGTTTAACCTTTATTAGAGAAATTAATGCTAGTAGAAAATGGAAATATTAAAAAATGCGTCTGAGATATAATAAGGAGAAACTGTCAGCATCTTGAATGTTGACATTGAGATACAAATTGGACACACAATGATGACCCCAAGGTTTATGCTCAAGGGTCTAGAAATATGAGGGTATCGTTCACTGAGATAAGGATCGTAAGCTGAAGAGAAGATAAGCTATGGCACCTGTTCAATTTTATATTTGCTGATTTTAGATCCAGGCTTATAACTGAGTACAGAGATACAGTTAGGTGTTTCAGGAGACAAATATGGGTTAGAGATATGTATTTGGGTGTTTGCTAAAGAGTGGATATATGCCCCAGATATGAACCCCTAAGGAAAAATCATTAACAATAAGAGGAATATTAAGAGGTTTTATTTAACATTAGCTAAGCATTTAATTTAGCAGTAACTCTGCCAAGCATTTTACATGCATTAGTTAATTTATTGCTATGTGAGTTCTATGAATAAATAACATCACTATTGAGAATAATGTAGAAATTAATATCTGAAGTGGAACTAGCTATATTCAATCCTGACTTGGTTGGCTATTTACCATCTGTGTCATTTAGGGTAATACTCCCTAGGGCTGTGATGAGAATGGATAAACTTTTAATGCATATAAATTGTTTATCACAGTCCCCGTGTTCGATAAATGTGAGCAATTATTTTCCACCCCATTTTACAGATAATGGAAAGTAAGTCATAGAGAGGTTAACTATTAAGGACACATTGCTAAATAAATGGCCAGTGCCATCTATTCCCAAGTCCACTTTAAACCTTTATGCCAGCCTGACACATATGCAGAGGAAAAAAAGGTCAAGATGGTAACCTTGGGAAATACCTACATTTAATCAGTAAGAAGAAATCAGAGCACTAGTTAAATAGACTTAGAAGGCATGGTCAGACTACCAGGAAAGCCAGGGAGGATGGCGTTGCTATGCTATTAGAGAAAAAGGGTAGTCAGTAATTTCAAAAGCTTCAGAGAATTTGACAAGGAAATGCAATGAGAGACTGCTAGATCTAACAATCAGACAATTCCTGGGAACAATTAACAGAGGACTGAGCAGAGTAGGTAGGATAAGCCCCAGGCAGCCATTTAAGAAATAAATATAAGGGAGGGAAATAAAAACAATAAGTGTAGAAGTATAAATGGAGAATGTCAATTTAACACACAACTTAAGAGAAAGCTTAATGTAGGTGTTCACAGCATGGGGAAGCCTTCGCCATATTTCCACATAGCAACAGGAACCAGTAATGGGTGTAGATAATTAGGAAGGGGCTGATGAATGTATCATGCCCAAAGAGGATGTCAGAGCACATGGGGAAGAGAGCACAGTGGCACATTTTAGTCTTGGAAAAGGAAGACTCAGATTACTTTGAGTCAAGAGAGACAGGAAGATGTGTTTAGTACTCATCATGTGAGGGAAGCAGATGGAATTTACCCCCTCGTGGCTTCAGAATTTTTTGCATGAAGGAAGAAATTCATGTATAAGCATCAAAAAGGATGGTACTGGGACCTTAAGAAAGAATAAAAATTTTCCAAGAATAAGAGAAAGATGGCTGAGCAACCGCAAAGGGTCTGCTGAGTTTAGAACAAAACAACTGATGAAGCAGCTTGTACGAGGAAGCGAACGAGATCATGAATCTCCAATAAGTTAAAGGGAGATCGAGGGATATAAACCCCTCACATGAATGGAAATGGTGCTTATAAGTCATTATAGATTTCAGAGAAGGAAGAGACAGAGAATGCAAACAAGTATTTGAATAAGGTATAAGACACAAATGTATGCAGCAGGCTGTATGGTGCATGTCACAGAGCTGTGATAGAGGAGCAGGCTTTGCAATATCATTTTCAGACATGTTAGTCACATGACACATGTGTGGCAACTTGCAAGACTGATTCTAGTTCTGACTGTTGCTAATAACTCATTAATGGCCTAACCCAGTCAAAATACATGTCCACTCTCTGGGCTTCCATGTTCTTGCCTACAAAATGAAGCTGAACTAGAAGCTCTCTAAAGGTGACTCCAGTTTTACGATTGCAGGACTCTATATTATAAATAATAATATTCACTGGCTTGCTTTTCCACCAGCTGTGCCTCCAGGGATCTGTGTTTTGAACAGGATGTAGCTCTTAAGCTGACATTAAAGGGCCGTATTAGTGCTCTTGGGTTACAGGCACTCCTCACTGCCAAGGGCAGGTGTGAGGGGAAGACTCAAAAAGGAGTTGCCATGTTCTAATCACTTTCTGCAGCTTCCTGTGCTACTAAATCTGCATGAAGATGAATGCACCACAGTTCCAGGGGTTTAAGGGAACACTTCAAATGATAAACTAGGATCTTTGAGTCCCTATTTCAACTGGCTTTGATGGACTTGAGAATCTCTTCTACTTCAATATATTCTTGGATAAAGGGGTAATCTCACTATGTGTGTGTGTGTGTGTATACTCATATCTATTTGTATATATGTATGTATATGTGTATACACACATTTCTGGAGGCCCACATTATGAATCAAGTACAGTGATTCTAAGTTGTACAAAAATCTATTATAAGGGGTTAGATCAAAAGTTGGCAATGTAAGCATGATAAAAGGGTGGAAAGATCCTCAGATATTTTGGTCTCAAGATCAGCAAATTGGGGCATCTGGGTGGCACAGTTGGTAGAGCAACTCACTCTTGGTTTTGGTTCAGGTCATGATCTCAGTTGTGAGATCAATCCAACATCAGGCTCTGCACTCAGCTCAGAGTCTGCTCAAGATTCTCTCTCTCTCTCTCCCTCTGTCCCTCTCCTCCTCTCTCTCAAATAAACAAATCTTTAAAAAAATCAGCAAATTGTTTTGTTGCAACCGAAAATACGACACCCCAGAAAATTGTGTACTGTCCTCTTCACTGCTCCCCTTAATAAGATTCATATTACTAGTTATTTTCCCTGTTGGGTCAAGAAACACCTTCTTTCAATCACTGGTAGTTTCTATTCCCTCCATTTGCATCTTCAGGCAGATAGAAGAAGCATGTGAGTGGACTGTTTAACACATTGTTGGCATTTAATAAGTACTTGCTGAAAAAAAATGCGGCAGGATAAATCTTGGCCTCTAGATGCCCAAGAAGATTTTACTCAAGAGAAAGCATAAGAATCCTTTTTTGCAGTTGGAATAAATTGTCAACACAGGGTGACATGGTACCCAGATCACAAGGGTCAAACTATTCTGATAGGGATTCTTGGGCAAGCCCACCAACTGATAACCACAGATACTTGGTAAACATACTTGAAGCTAAACTTATGATATGATTCTTATGTGTATGCCTTCCACCAGCCTTGTTACCCTACCCATAGGAAAATAAGTCAATCTGTAGATCTAATAATTTTAATTTCATTAGAAAATATTTTTTACAATGACATCAATAAGTAATTTCCCTTGTTAACTATGTCTCTCTACTTGAAGCAGATACTCAGGCATAAACAAATGCATTTGTAAATATTTTCTCAAAGCTCATTCATATATCCATTGAATACATGGGCACTTACTTCCTTTTGGAACTGCAACCACAAATTTCATTTACTTAGAGAGGTATGTGAATTAGTATGAGAAAAAGGTCCTTCCTCAACACAAATCAAGCAAAAATGTCCACTCATAGAAATGCTAATTTTAAGAATTACATGGTATGTGTAAAAATAAAAACACCAAAATTAAAATGGAAAAGAGATATAGAAAGACCACATCTATTTTATAGTAAAGCCATAATAATTAGGAAAAAGATTGGCCTTTGAAAATGAATATTGCCTCAAAATATGATCATAATCCCCTTGTGGATAACCACTGGAAAACTTACATAGAATATTGATTACATGTTTCATCAATGATCACATGGTTCTTTATTATTGATAAAAAATTCTGTAACAACAAACCACTTTCTACATGTGGCACATTATTAAAAGTCTCCATTGTAATCCCAATAAAGTAAAAATCCACTAAGACACCTGTATTTAAACCTAGATCTTAACCCAGATATATGTATACTGGAATAATACTGACATATAAATATAAACATATACACATAAATATTAGAAATTCTTTAATAACATTTAAGTACAGTAAAGTTATCACCATTTCAATTTGATTTCTTTCTCCACTGTTGCTAAGAAACTACTATAGCAAAATTCAAATATCTTGAATTGTCAGAATTAATCCATACTTGTGTATAAATAAAGATAAATCTCCCCAGCCAGCTTGTAACCATATAACCAAAAACACTTTAATGGCCCCTCCTATGTTTAAAAACAATTCAATATCCTTATTATGGTGTGATGTAGTCCTCACTTACCTCTCCTGCTTATTTCTCTCTCTGTACTCTGAGCATGCTTCTGCCTTTATGTCCCTGTTCAGGGCGTTCCCTCTACCTAGAATTCCTTTTCTCATGTCTTCACCCATTGAAATACTATCTAGACTTTCAAGTTCATATAAATACTTTTTTCTCTATGAAACTTACCCAGAAATCTCAGTGAAAAGTGTTTTGGTTCCTTGACCTCCTATGGCATTCTCTGTTTCTATGATTGATCCATTCCTACCAATCTGCCACTTCTCAGCCTCATGATTTTCCCTCTCTAACCTTATGGCATCAACAGCACAGACTCAGGTAGTTATTTGAGTACTTGGCTATCTCCTTGCTCAATTACATCTTGAAGGCAGACACTGTCTTTCCTTCCTTCTTATCATATCAGTTTTCTTCGGACTCTGATCCACTTTAGGTATGAGGCATGTATTTGTTGGATGAAAGAATAAAAAAATAGTACTTGAAAAAATCACCTACATTGTGGTGAATTAGGAGGTAATCCTTTAATCTTTTCTGTATTTTCAGTATATTCCACATTGTATGTATAATTTTTAATCAGATTAAAATAATTTCATAATACCCAGCCATTCTGAAACTAATTCTGTTCACCATAAGAAAATACTCTAATACATCTAAACATGCTGAGCTTTCCTCAGTACATACCCATTGAAACACTTGGACTTTACCACCACTTAAATCGGCCAAAAAGAAACACCATTAAATCTTTGGAAACATAGGAGTTTATGCTATACCATGAGAAAAAGAGAAAACATGCAATCAAAGGGCTTAGACAAATATAAATAATTTTTAATACTATGAACACATGGGCAAAAAAGAAGATTAATTAAAATGCTTTCTTATAATGGGACTACTTACCTGCTCTTACTATAGTCTGAGGTCTGATCAGGTTTATTGTTGTAACCTTCTATATATCCATCTGTATCTAAGTCGAGGTAGCTAGCAATCTAGCTATAATGATACCTGGAGGGAATTCCCTAATCTAGAAAAGTAAATAACAAATAAAAGAATAACAATACAATTGAATAGATCCTCTGGATTGAGAATATATATAGCTTACTATGCAATGCAACAAAAGCGGACATGTAATGGGCTTCATGTCAGATTCTTCATCACTAGGAATCTAATAAGCATGCTTAAAGATTTAAGTGCAGCAACATAGACTTTTTAGGGGCTCATGTAAAAAATTTGGGCAACCTCAGGTATATTTTTATAAAAGGATATTCAATATTCCAATTTTATACTTTGAAAATCAATATGAATACTTAATCTTTTGTATACAATCTATGAAAAATAAATCTAAACAAAATTTCTTAGGCTATTGAAGTTCTACTTTGATCACCTGATTTCTTTCACTGATCTACATAGGGAAGGCGGAGGGATGCTGCATCTTCCTCCTTCCCCACCCTCCTTGCCTGAGTGCTAGACCTTCTCTTGCCAGCTATGTTCTCCATACTGTGGTCATACTTTGCACTCTTTGGATATGAAAAGAGCCTTATTTCCCCTTTTTGTTAGGCGAGCCAAACCCTGTCAGGATCCAGAAGGAAAGTAAATCTTGATTTGGACAGTTGGCATGACAGTTGCTAGAAATATGACTGCCCTGGGCATTACTGTTTAATCATGCCTGTCTAAAAGCATGTGGGCTGTGTACTAACCAGGAAGAAATATCAGCATTTTCAGAAACAAAAGAAAGCTGAGCTTCTGTCAACAAGCTTCAGATGTTTCCTCTTTAGATGCCCATCCGGGTCACTAGCATCCAAAGGCAGGGATTGGTAGCAATGAATATAACATCATTCTCCAGTTTCATCCTGCTCAGCTGTTTGGGGGTAACCCAGATATTCCAAAATGGGAAGAAGAACACCCACTTAGGTAAAAACATTTTTATTCAATGAGAGTGATTATTTGGCAAAAGGGTTAGGTAGGATAAAGATTTGAGTTTGTGTTCATGTCCACATAGTTAGAATCCTCTGTGACCTATTTTCTTCGATTCTGATAATTCCAAGATGTGGGCACTAATCATGAAAGTCTGAACTTAGCTTTTATGCAAATCTTCGGTCATGAACGTTTTCTTACGGTGGAAAATATCTTTATTAAGCACTGCAAATTATACAAGATGAGTGTTAGCCATCATCATCACCCTCCATGGGCCTGACCTGCCTGACCTCTTTGAACTGATTAGGTTGATTGTAAATTCAAGCTTCATTATAGTGTGATATGGGTGCACAGTCTCTAGCTCTCCAAAACACCACATCTGTCTTGTGAGCAAAAAAAGGTAACATATATGTCTCCTTGAATGATTATTGGGAAAATTATAATATGTGAAATCTTTTGATATAACACCAAGAGAATAAAACACTCAAAATTACAGATTTCTACTAACTGCATCTTACATGTATCTCATCATCAGTACTTTGTACTTAACAAGTATTCAGTGAACATTTGCTAGATAAATGGATGAATAGATTGCAACCATGTCAAGATAGGTATAAAAATGACCAAAATCTACCAGAGAACTTGAAAAAGTGAAACCACTGTGGTGTTACAAAAGTGGGATTTGGGGTGATTTTATTTCATTTAAAAAGATCTTTCAATATCATAGCAACAATGCCTTAATAATAACCACAGCTTAAGTTGGCATATAATTCAGTTCATCCAAGATGGTCCAAGTGAGCATATGCTTAATACTATAGAACATACAAGAATACCTAAGCCAAGGCCCCTGTCCTTGAATACCACGTTATGTCCTGGAAGATAGGAGGTAGGATAGGAGGAGAAGTTTCTAGACAGATCATGACTTAATGGAACTCCCAAATGAGCAATACACAGAAGCCTTGGAAGCAAAAAGAGCTCTAGCTCCTACTTGAGGAAAATCTATTAGAGCCTTAAACACTCAAAAGTGAAGCATTTGTTTTGCCTGATGCAGCAATCAGAAGCTGGAGCTGGAATCAATGCAGCACCACTGGAGCAATCTGCAGCTTGGGGACAGAGTTACTTATAGCCATCAATTTTCCATTGCTTTGGGGTTTGGTTCACCTCACTCCTATCACTTCAGATCCTCTGTGGCTCCAAGGTGTCAAGCACAGTCATTGCTTCCTTGAAAATCACCCAACAATCATTACTGTGCTCCAAATCTGCAAGAGCCACAGTAAGGGAAAAGTCACAGAAAGACTTTCTGACAATTGCCAACCATTGCTAAAATGTCACTGCTCTCCCTGGTACAATCTTCAATCTTATTTAAAGCAAACAAACTGGCTCTTACTTCTAATCGTAAGACTCAGAACTCTTCACCTTGAGGGTGTCCTCAAATGAACTTCTAGCTTCATCTCTTGCTACACGGTCCTCTCCCCATTCTCCTTCCATAAATTCAACCCCATCAGTCTATTTGACATTCTTCAAATATGCACTAAACTCTTCAACCCATGGAATTTGGCGTAAGTCTTTCCTTCTTCAAACATATCCTCAAGACCTTGCTCAAGTACTACCTAGCCCATACCATGTATTCAAACTAACTTCCCCTTCTCTCTCCTCTAACCTAATATATCTTAATTATAGAACATTAAATATTTTCCCAGGTATGTCTCACTTACTCGAGTATTAGTTTCCAGAAATTCACTCACATTTTATCCAACACCACATCTTGTATTATGTACCACACACATGAAAACAAAAATAAGCCAGGCTAATGTAGCATTGTGCAGCACCCCCCTCAAAAAAAAGTGCCTATCAGAACACCAGGATCATGGCACCAGTAGTCACATATGGTCCACAAGGTCAAGATATATATTTATAACCATACCTGAAAGGAGATCATTAATCTAATTTTGAAACAATGATAAAAGGATTAATTGGGGGGCACCTGGGTGGCTCAGTTGGTTGAGTATCTGCCTTCGGCTCAGGTCATGATCCAGGGTCCTGGGATCAAGCCCTACAGCGGGGAGCCTACTCTTCCCTCTCCCTCTGTCTCTCCCCTCTGCTCATGCTTTCTTTCTCAATAAATAAATAAAATTTTTTTTAAAAGGATTAATCGGGAATAACAGGAGCTACATTCTGAAGCTTCTGGAATGAGACCCGTTAGGAGTGTGTTACATGAGTACTAACAATGCATGATAAAGAACAAAAATAGGGTCTGAACTCAATCTCTGATGCTTCACCAAGAGCAAAGGTGGCCTGGACTAGCCCATCTGCTTTTGAACTTCAGAGTGCTTATACTGCCAACCCTATCAGTAATACTGCATTCTTGCATGTCAACTCTAACAGGCTAGGGAAGGTGCAGGGCTGCAAATGACTCTGCATTAGGTTACTCTTCCGTTATCTGCAAATTTTTACTAAAATCTCATTAAAGGATAAAGCCTGGTCTCTGCAGACCAAAAGGGAGTTAATGGTAGAGTTACCCATGGGAGAGTAACCCACAGGAGAGCAGGGTTTCCTGTCTCAGGACTTCAGTAAGAACAACAGCCAGCAGTGGCAGCTGCGTGGCAGCTTAAAGAAGAAGCTCAAGAGACAGGACAGAACCTGAGCATAGGGAAAGCATCATATGGAACGCTTCAGAAATCACTGGAATGGATAAAGAAGATGTGGTTTATGTATACAGTGGAATATTACTCAGCCATTAGAAACGACAAATACCCACCATTTGCTTCAATGTGGATGGAACTGGAGGGTATTATGCTGAGTGAAATAAGTCAATCGGAGAAGGACAAACATTATATGTTCTCATTCATTTGGGGACTATAAATAATAATGAAAGGGAATAGAAGGGAAGAGAGAAGAAATGGGTAGGAAATATCAGAAAGGGAGACAGAACATAAAGACTCCTAACTCTGGGAAACGAACTAGGGGTGGTGGAAGGGGAGGAGGGCGGGGGGTGGTGGTGAATGGGTGACGGGCACTGAGGGGGGCACTTGATGGGATGAGCACTGGGTGTTATTCTGTATGTTGGCAAATTGAACACCAATAAAAAATAAATTTATTATTAAAAAAAAGAAATCACTGGAAGATGCTTCAAGGAGTTTGACAAATGTTTGACAAATTTATTTTGATCTTGTGATAGAATGTGGATTACAGGACAATGCCAAAAAAGCTCAGAGTGCCTAAGAAATTTCCCAGTGTAAGACTTCCATTCCCTTTAATAAAACAAGTTATTTAAAAATATATACTTCTATGGGTCAGTTACTATATTTGATAAATCCTGGTGATTTTAGATCTTAAACCTAGTAACTATCTCAAAACTCCCCAATCTTATATACACTGCATCAAGATGAGTTTAAAATCCAAACAATGAAAGGCATTGAATGTGATCGGTGAGGTCCCTTTCCACTCTGGTATTCAAAGGATATTATGCATTTTTTCCTGAATATGGTTGAACTGATGCTTGAGAGGATACTAGTGAAATATGGGATAATAAGCTCCACATATTTGAAAAAAAGGTGGAGGATTATTTTGCTCTGAGCAAGAGAGGAAACAGCCTGTTTGCAGTTTAATTCATGTCAAAACTCTAAAGAGTTTCTGATCTGTTTCCATATCGTCTTCCAGACTCAAAATACGTGATGCCCTTTATGTTCAAGAAACTTCAGTCTAATGGGGGAAGCAGAAACAATAATTTTCATTTAACATGAAAATGTTATGATAGTGTTAAATATAAAATATCCTCATGAAGCAGAAGTATACCCACCACATTTGAGGAAATCGGGACCTTTTTAGGGAAACCTAGATCTCAGTTTGCACTGGAAGTTTAGCTAAAAGTTGGTCAGACAAGGAGAGAGACAAGGACAATCCAAGCAGCTGTCACTGAACAAGAAAAGGCGTGAAAGGAAAAAACAACACAGTGTGTTCAGGAAAATAATAGCACGTCTTCAATTCTAAAGAGTATAAAGGAAAATGACTAACTGTCAAGGAAGTAGAAGTAGGTATGACTTTCCTCTAACCATGTAAAGGAAGGGGGTCGTTTATAAAAATATGTGACAAATTATCCAGAGCCTTGTGACTAATTTAAAATTCAGCTGTGATGATTGTACTTTCCTGTTTCACAGAGGACCTGTCACTCTGTAGATACCCAGCAAATATTTTTATAAATAAATGAAAAAAACAACATACAACGATTTTGTTCTTTCAGTGACAGGAAGAGAAAACTTACCTTGGCTATTCATTATTTGTTTTTCCACTGCAGTTAGATGGCTAAAATAGAAAGCAGATGCTGCTAGATTAGCTCTTTGGAAAAGTCCATCTTCCAGAATGCCATTCTTGGGCCAGGCAAGCCACCTCATAGCCATATCACTTAGCCAATCTATCACTATGTTGATCAAAGGATCTGGAGAGAAACACTGCATTTTCCTGAATAACACATTCCTACCCTCATATAAGGGAGATCTCAAATTACTAACCTCATTGTCAGGCGATGGAGGAAAAATAAAGTAACAAACAAATTAATCAATAAATGAATAAATAAAATGGTGACATCACTAG
This sequence comes from Canis lupus familiaris, assembly GCF_011100685.1. Taxonomy (NCBI): domain Eukaryota; kingdom Metazoa; phylum Chordata; class Mammalia; order Carnivora; family Canidae; genus Canis; species Canis lupus. The sequence goes on from NC_049238.1 coordinate 12,754,208, forward strand.
AACATTACTAATTCTTTTTGAGCAAAGATAGGTGTAGCAATAGATAAAGATATCAAAAAAGGCATAGAAGAAGATATGTAATAATAGTAAGTACAGTGGTGTTCTTGGGTTGATGACTAAACTCTGGGCTATACCACATATTTATCTTTAGGGAAGTCTGGATATTTCAAGCCAAAGACCATGCCAAGCAAGATGAATATCCTAAAGCTGAGTCATTTGAGATTTACTTTGTGATGTGACAGTTTGATATATTTTATGTCATTATACTAAATTCTCTATTTCCTAATTTAATTTTATGACTACTGGTATTCTGAATTTAAAATGTTTTCCCCATTTTAACAAGCAATCCTGTTCTTCATTGACTAGGAAACTGTAAAGAAATTAATGTCCTACTGTTCCCAGCCTCTGCAGAATATTTTCAGATTTCATGGAACCCCAAATTTGCAGTTTAAAGTATGCTTTGAAGGGAGGACAGATGGGAGGCAGGCAGCCACATGTTGTTTTGGACTAAGAAAGAAAATAATAATGGAAAAAGGGCTTAGAAAAGTGGGAAAAGACCAAGTCAGCCATGCATTTGAATGTCAAATCAAGGAATTTGGACCTTTCAAGAAATCTCATGAGGTAATCCTTATCTAATAGTGGATTTATGGTTATCTTATAAACTGATTCTAATACAGCCTAGCTTAAATGTGATCCCTCTTTTAGATGATGAAGCAATAAACTATTGGCTCACACTATGAAAGCTTGATGCCAACTTAGTTTTTTGTAATGATACCGAATCCTTTCTGAACCTCAGGATTTGGAAGCCATTCTATTTCCTATAATTTTATGCCTTTTCATTTGTAAAACAAATCTGGGTATATAATGGAAAGTGATTACCAAACATTAATATTTCAGTGTGAGCCTACTGTCCATTTCTCCAACATAAAACAAAGAAATTTTATCTTAAAAAATAATCATGCCATGTTTCTAAAATAATTAAACAGGCTAAAGGATTATATGATGAAGTACCCAGCAATTATGTCTGTATATGTGTTTATACACATACAAGACACACATGCAGAGTCAAATCTAATCAGGAGTCAGAAATCACATCCTTAATTAAACAGAGAAAATGTAATAAAAATAATTTACCAGGTATAAAAAATTGTGACTAGGTGACTGATCCTACTAGAGCGCTCCAGCACTCTGACTTCTCTTTTGCGTTCATAAATTACTTTATCCTGCACACATTTTATCCCACAATTAGTAACATCAAGATTCTGATTCCTACTTCAGAGAGTTGCACTGATATTCCTGTATGGTCTTACAACTACTTCTGCACATTTATAGTCTGGTAGAATGAGATTTTACTTAAATTTACCATACTATGATTTATTTTCTTATTTTTAAAGATTTTATTTATTTATTCATGAGAGAGAGAGAGAGAGAGAAAGGTAGAGACACAGGCAGAGGGAGAAGCAGGCTCCCTGCAATGAGCCTGATGTGGGATGTAATCCTAGACCCTGGGATCACGTCCTGAGCCAAGGGCAGATGATCAACTGATAAGCCACCCAGGCATCCATATCATACTATGATTTGTTTTTATAAATTTATTTTTAATTGGTGTTCAATATGCCAACATATAGAATAACACCCAGTGCTCATTCCATCAAGTGCCCCCCTAAGTGCCCGTATGATTTAACTGGATATCTTACTTTGGGATTCTTCATGACCCAATTTAATTGAATTGAATGTCTATCACAAGCAAGGCCAAAGAGTCACTTCTGAGGAAGGATAAGATCAAATTGGAAAGAAAATCCTACATCCAGGTAAAACCTGAAGAAGCATTCTTTTTTTTTTTTTTAATTTTTATTTATTTATGATAGTCACACAGAGAGAAAGAGAGAGAGGCAGAGACACAGGCAGAGGGAGAAGCAGGCTCCACGCACCAGGAGCCCGATGTGGGATTCGATCCCGGGTCTCCAGGATCGCGCCCTGGGCCAAAGGCAGGCGCCAAACCGCTGCGCCACCCAGGGATCCCCTGAAGAAGCATTCTTTGAGTGCCTGGGTGGCTCAGTCAATTAAGCATCTGCCTTCCACTCAGGTCATGATTGCAGGGTTTTGGGTTCGAGCCCCAGCATCATTGTGCTCCCTTAGCAGGGAGCCTACTTCTCCCACCCCTTCTGCCTCTCCCCCCTCCACTTGTGCTCTTGCTCATTCTCTCTCTCAAATAAATAAATAAAATCTTTAAAAGAAAATAAAGAAGTATCTTTCCTATTGTTTTAGGCTACTCAGCCCTCTTTCTTCTGAAAGAATTTCTCAACAAGAGAATTAGCATTTCTGGCTCCTAAAACAACATGGTCTCTGATTTATCACACAGGAAAGGGGGCTATACCTCATTATCTAAGTGAAAAACACACAGTCGGGTACCAATGTCAGTCCACTGGTTTGGGACTGGCCTCCAAGCCATCACCCTCCATACACACCCAACCCTGTATTCTGTCTCAGTGCATGCTACCCAGAACACCCTACTTCCTTTTGAAGCTCCCATGTTACATTTAAAAAGTCTACCACATCTCAGTTGAAAAGATTAATTTAAACTAAGAATCTATTTTCTCAGTCACTTATGGGTGCTGACTGCCTATTTAGATATATCACTGTAGGAACCAAGCTCTTAGCAAATATTATTTCCTCCTTCCCACACACAGAGAGATTGAAAACTGGAAGGAAGAGCAAAGCCCTGGGTACTCGGATCTGGTTCTCTTACTTAGGCATGCAATTCGGAGGAAGTTGTTTAATCTTCCCACACCTTAGAATTCTTGTCCTTAAAATGCATATTATATATACTTTGACATAATAAAGGCCATGTATGGCAAGCTCACAGCCAACATCATAATCAGTGTGAAAGCTGAAAGTTTTTCTTCTAAGATCAGGAGCAAGATAAGGATGACCACTCATGCCACTTTTATCCAACATAGTATTAGAAATCCTAGCCAGCACAATTAGGAAAGTAAAGAAAAGGAAAATAAGAAAAGACATCCAAATTGGAAAGGAAGAAGTAAAACTGTCACTATTTGCAGGAAATGTGATATTATATACAAAAACCCTAAACATTCCACCAAGAAAATTGTTAGAGCAATAAACAAATTCAGTAAAGTTGCAGGTTATATCACCAATATATAAAAATCTGTTGCATTTATATTATTAAATAATAAACTATTAGAAAGAGAAGTTAAGAAAACAACCCCAATCACAATGGCATCAAAAAAAAACATTTAAATACCTAGGAATAAATTTAACCAAGGAGTGAAAGATCTTTACACTGAAAAACATAAGACACTGATATAAAAAATTGAAGGAAACATAAATAAATGGAAAAATATTCTATGCTCATGATTTGGAAGTAATAATATTATTTAAATGTCCATACTACCCCCCAAACAATCTACAGATTCAATGCAATCTCTATTAAATTCCAATGGCATTTTTCACAGAATAGAACAATCAATCCTAAAATTAGCATGGAACCACAAAGACCCCAAATAGCCAAAGCAATCTTGAGAAAGAAGAACAAAGCTGGAGGCATCAAACTCCCTGATTTCAAACAATATTACAAGGCTACAGTAATCAAAACAGTATGCTATTGGCATAAAAACAGACACAGAGATCAGTGGAACAGAATAGAGGGCCCAGAAACAAACCCATGCATGTGTGATCAGCTACTTTCTGACAAAGGAAATAGGAGCAGATAGTGGGGAAATGGCAGTTTCCTCAACAAAGGATGCTAGGAAAATTGGAGAGCTACATGCAAAAGAATGAATATGGACCACTATCCTACAGCATATATAAGAATTAACTCCTAAAGAATAAAAGACTTAAATATGAGTCCTAGGGGAAAAAAAACATGTCAGTAAGCTCCATGACAACAGTCTTGGTGTTGATTTTTGGGATTGATCCCAATAAAAGCAAGCATACACAAGTGGGACTATAGTAAGTAAGTTTCTGTATAGCAAAGGAAATCATCAACAAACTGAAAAGGCAACATTTTCAAATGGAAGAACATATTCACAAATTATGTATCTGATAAGGGGTTAATATGCTAAACATACAAGTAACTCACAGAATTACATAGCAAAAAAACTCAAACAATACAATTTTTTTAAATGGGCAGAGAATCTAAATAAATGTAAATTGGTACAGTCACTATGGAAAACAGTATAAAAGTTCCTCAAAAAATTAAAAAAAAGAAACATTACATGATGCAGCAACTCCACAGCTGAGCATTTAAAAAAAATACTAATTCAAAACTATACATGCACCCCTATGTTCACTGGAGCCTTATTTATAATAGCCAAGACAAGGAAGTAACCTAAGTATTCATGGATAGATGAATAAAGAAAATATGGTACATTTATAAAATGGAATAGTAAAAGCCATAAAAAAGAAGGAGGTCTTGACATTTGTGACGATGTAAACAGAATGTGAAGACATTGTCTTAAGTGCAATAAGTCAGAGAACGACAAATACCATATGATTTCACTTTAGAATCTAAAATAAAAATGAGCTCATAGATACAGAGCACAGGTTTGGCTGTGGGAGCAAAATGGGTAAAAGGGTCAACAGGTATACCTTTCCAATTACAAAATTAATAAGTCATGGGGATATAATGTACAGCATGGTGACAATAGTTAATAATATGTATTATGTATTTGAAAGTTGCTAAGAGAGTAGATCTGAAAAGTTCTCATCACAGGAAAAAAACTATACTATAACTATGTATGTTGACAAATGCTAACTAGATATTGTGGTGAACATTTTGCAACATATACAAATATCAAATCATTATATTGTACACCTGAAACTAATAGAACATTATTTCAATTATACTCAATTTAAAAGTAAAAAGAAACCCAAACTTTGTTGCTGCCTCACATTCAAATTCCAGTTTCAGGTCTAGCATTGACTAATTATATGACTTTGAGTAAGTTATTTAACCTTTCTAAGACTTATTTTCCCAAGTCTTTAAAATAGAGAGTTGGTAATCATCTGTTAACACACCATTATAGATACATTTATAAAAATAAAATTATCTGTCTAAAATCCAAGACATATAACATGTGTTCAATAATTAGCTATTAAAGTTTTTGTAAAAGAACAAGATGCATTAGTAGAAATTTTACCTCACTAAATATTTTGCAACTTCATAAATACATTTTGACTCTACATCCTACAGTGCCTAAAAATCTGCCTACATAGTAGAAATTCAAGGCATATACTGAGTGAATAGAAATAATGTCAGTGTTTCAGGACCAGATTATTCTCCCTTCCTTGAGTAGCCTTTCTGGCAATAGTATTTACCCTTCTTGTGTTCATGGCATTAAAAAAAAAAAAAAAAAAAAAAAAACAGGAGTTTTTAGCGGAACATATTAAGAGATTAAATTCCTTCCATCCAACCATCCATCAATCAAATGCACATTACAAAAATTCTTACCACACAAAGGCCTGTGCTATGCAGAATTTTGGTCCCCATGATCTCTGTCCTATGGTGTTTCTCTCATGATTGTTTTACTACATGAAAAATAGGATTTTGCAGATATAACTAAGGTTACTAATCAGTTGATCTTAAAATAGTAAGATTATCCTAGATCATTTGGGTGGGCCCAGTATACTCACATGGGCCCTCAAAAGCAAAAGAGGAAGGCACAGAGATTTCATTCATGAGAAGAACTCGATGAACCATTGCTTGCCTGCAGAGGGAGGAGGCCAGGTGAAAGGCATAACAAAAAAATGAATTCTTCCAACACTGAGGGAGTGTGGAAGATCCTGATCTCTACATAAGAATCATAGCTACATATCTACAGAAGATACCTTGATTTTATCTTAGTAAGACACCAAATAAAAAATTGGTTAAATGTTTGACTCTTGACTTTGGCTCAGGTCATGATCTTAGGGGTCATGAGATTGAGTCCCATGTTGGGCTCTATGCAGAGTGTAGAGCCTGCTTAAGATCCTCTCTCTCTTCTTCTCCCTCTGCCCCATGCTACTCATGCTCTCTCTCTAAAAAAAAAAAAAAAAAAAAAAAAAGAAGAAGAAGAAAAGAAAAAAAAATCCAACCATACTGTGTTGCACTTTTGACCTATAGAACTATGAGATAAATAGTAGTGGTGTTTTAAGCCACTAAGTTTGTAGTAATTTGTATAATTTGTGATGAAGCACTAGAAAGCAAATGTAGGGCCAATATGAGAATTAAATAGTACATGTAAAAAGTCACTGTAATTAATTCAAAGCTTTGCAAATATCTTTTGTGTATTAGGGTATTCCAGAGAAGCACAACCAATAGAAAATTGTATAAATCTATCATAAGGTATCAACTCACATAATCATGGAGGGTGAGGAATCCTATGATCTGCTGTCTGAAATCTAGAGACCCAGAAAGGCCTATAATGTAGTTTGAAGGCTTGAGAGCCAGAGGGCTGATGGTATAGATTCCAGTCCAAGGCTAATGCCTAAGAATCAGGAGTACCGAAGGCAGATCAATGTTGCAGCTCAAGCCATCAAGTGGAAGGCAAATTCAACCTTTCTGTATTCAGATTCTATTCAGGTTCTTTTTTTTATTTTTTTTTAATATTCTATTTATTTATTCATGAGAGACAGAGAGACAGAGAGGCAGAGACACAGGCAGAGGGAGAAGCAGGCTCCATGCAGGGAGCCTGATGTGGGACTTGATCCTAGGATTCCAGGATCATGCTCTGGGCTGAAGGCAGGCACTAAACCATTGAGCCACCCAAGGGATCCCATCTATTCAGGTTCTTAACATACTGGATGTTCACCACATTGGAAAGGCCCATCTTCTTTACTCAGTCCCCCAACTCAAAAGCCATTTTTTTCCAGACACCCTCACAGACACACCCAGGTATAATGTTTAACCAGATATCTGAGCTTCTTATGATCCAGCCCAGTTGAAACACAAAATAAAATGTCATACTTTGTTTTTGATGTGATCATTTTTTCCCATTACTAGAAATTCCCTATGTCTCTGATTTCCAGGGGGTTTGTAGTCATTGGCTTTTGTTTTTAAGGTTTTTTCCACAGCTCTATCAGGGAATTATTGACAAATAAATTTACAATATAGTTAAAGTATACAACATGATGATTTGATATAGGTATACACTTCGGAATGATTACCACAATCAAGTTGATTAATACATCCATCACCTTGCATACTTTGTGTATGTGTGTGAGAATGCTTAAGATCTACTCTTAGGGGACCCCCAGGTGGCTCAGCAGTTGAGTGTTGGCCTTTGGCTCAGGGTGTGATCCTGGAGTCTGGGATTGAGTCCCACATCGGGCTCCTGGCATGGATCCTGGTTTCTCCTCCCTCTGCCTGTGTCTCTACCTATCTCTCTGTGTCTCTTATGCATAAATAAATAAACTCTTTTAAAAAATCTACTCTTAGAAAATTTTGAATACACAACACAACATTATTAAGGCAATGAATATGCTGTCCATGAATTCCTCAGAATTTATTCATCTTATAACTGAAAGTTTATACCCCTTGACCTCTAAAATCAGGAACAAGACAAGGATGTCCACTCTTGTCACTACTATTCAATATAGTACTAAAAGTCCTAGCTAGAGCAATAGGCAAGAAAAATAAATAAAAGCCATCCAAAATTTGAAAGGAAGAAGTAAAATTGTCTGTCTTTATAGGTGACATGATCTTATATAGAGATAATCCTAAAGACTCCACCAAAAAGCTGTTAGAACTAATTAATTCAGTGAAGTTGTAGGATACAATATCAACATACAAAAAATCACTTTCTCTGTACTAACAAGGAACTATGTGAAAAAGAAATTAAGAAAATCCCATTTACAATAGCACCACCAATAATAAAATATTTAGGAAGACAATCAAGGAGGCGAAAGGTTGGTAAACATTGAAGAAAGACTGAAAACTATAAAACACTGATGTAAGATGCTGAAGGAGACACAAATGAGAATGGGAAGGCATCCTGTACCTAGTTGGTTGGTTTTAACCCAAGAAGCATCTTTAAGAAAGTTACCGTTTGGGGGATCCCTGGGTGGCTCAGCGGTTTAGCGCCTGCCTTCGGCCCAGGGTGTGCAGGGTGTGATCCTGGAGATCCAGTATCGAGTCCCACGTCAGACTCCCTGCATGGAGCCTGCTTCTCCCTCTGCCTGTGTCTCTGCCTCTCTCTCTCCCTGTGTCTCTCATGAATAAATAAATTTTTAAAAATCTTAAAAAAAAAAAAGTTGCCATTTGATAATCCTCTTTATCTGAAAAAACTTTGTTAACTTCTCTCAGGGAAAACTGACAATGTATGACTCACTAGGTCCATCTAAGTCCATGTTCCTGCTGCAAGGTGAGCTCCTGGACCTCTTCTGACGGCCTATTTTGGCTGCTGTTCCCCTTAAGACTCTGCATTCTTCCATTTCTAATTACTCTGTAGGTAAGATCTGTTCACCCATCTGCAACTCCACATTGGCTCTGGGGTTGCCTATGTCCCTGCTGCCCCCTTTTTGGCCCCACACAGTAACAAATGCCAGGTTGCTCCATCATCCTTTTTCTCCTTTGTCTCTCTGAGGGCTTCTCACTGTCTGTGGCCATGTTAGCCTGGAGGCTTCATTCCAGTTGCTCATTCAACCAACTACGATGTAAGCGGAAACATTTAGTCTAATTTTGAGCTAAAACACAGAGACTGGTTCTTTGTCACGTACCATTTCATATATTCCCCTCTCCCTAGGAAGACATATCAAAAAGAAGGCTCTTACCAAGGAGAAAAACACAAGATCTGTGGCTTTTCCCTATCACTTGTACTCCTATTTTTTAAAACACCATATTTCATTTCTTACATCATCTGTCTCTCAAGCTTTCTCCAAAAATAAAAATCCTTCTTTATTAAAATATTTCCCATTTCCCTCTATGATTTTCCAGTAATTAGATATCATAATGAAAGGCATAATTTTTGCCTGTGGTAATATAGCACACACAATTACCTCGAAAACTGAGAACTTGCCCTGATTGTCATTAAGAGTGTTCTTAGTTACAAAGCAATTTGGGGTTGTAAATATTGCCAGGGTGTTTTTGTCTGTATTCTGGCTCAACTAAGTATGCAGAGCATAGAGTAGTTGGGAGCTCATACTCTGAAAATCAACCACCTCAGTTTTATGTTTCAGCTCTGAGTTATTGGCCATGACTTTGCACCAGCTATTCAATTCCCTAAGCCTCATATTTTTCATCTGTAAAATTCATCCACTCATTACACATACTTATTGAGTTCCCACCATTTTCATTATCATTATAATTAGTGTCATTCTTTTCAGACTCACATGAGATACTGGTGTCACTGTGTTTAACTAAAATGATCACAGAAGATTCAAGTGGTTGGCATAAAACATAAATAACAAAGCCATAGCTCAGATGGCAAGACTAAGATCAATCTGAGAGCAGCGTGCCTTCTTTCAACATTACCATAGCACTCTGTGCTTATGAGCTTGGTAGTGTTTTTCAAAATGTTTAGTGTTTATAGACTATGCCCCCTCTTCCTTGCCTTGAAGTCAGGGACTGTATTATACATCTCTTTATTTCCAGCTCTTGCTAAAATACTATGTATAATATGGTAGAGCTTAATGAATGGTTTTTAAGTGAGTAAATGAATGAATGAATAATGAAGCATTTATAGTAACAGATAGGAAAACAATTGGAGAAAATAAGAAAACAATTAGAGAAAAATATCAGACAGCTTCTAAAATTTAAGTTCATGATAAAAATACTCATGTTCTTTTCAACATTTGAGGATATGTCATTGTGATTGAATTAGTTTATTTTTTGTTGATTCCATCTTAGAATTGCTGTCTACTCATAACCTAGAGGGAAATACCTTAATCTAACAATTAATTCAAATTTATAATGTAGAGCTCTGTATATTACTATACAGAGATGTATAGTATATTAACCCTTGAGACTCTGTCACCCAATCTTTTCCTTCGACTCTATACATAATATTTTGGTTTTGAAAATTTTTTTCTGCTGACAATAATGTATCTTGATACTTTCTTTCATTGCTTTTGTATACTTTATGGTCTAGGTAATACATATTTTATTAAAAAAATGACAAATTTAAACTTTCAAATGTCTGTTTTGACAGTTTATGCTGTGTTTCATTCAAGTTCACTAAAACTCTAAATTTAAAGCTTCCTAAAAGTTTCCTATATTATATAAGATGTCAATATCTATTTTTTCACCTGGCAAAAATAAAATTGGATATTCATATAATTAAACAATCTAAGCCTGGGTATTCATATAATTAAATAATCTTAACTCTGTATATATCCTGCCTGCTGTTAAAATAAGTCAATTATTTTAGTTCCTCTAGTTAAAGTGACAATATGATATATTGCTCTTATGATTTTTTCACATAATCAAGCAAAGATATCACCTATTTTCACACATAGAAATACTCTATAGCTTTGTTCTCCATTAATTTTATGTCAGACTGCACATTCTACCTCTATAGGACTTTGACCCAACTAATAGAATAAAGACTCAAAATTATAGGCCATACTATTTTACCAGGATTTCTTATTATAATAGAATAGCTTTATGAGAAAAGAAAGTAATGGAATAGAAAATTAGTCATTCTTTGCACATAAACTTTTAGCAATACATAAAAAATAATTTCCACCAGAACTCACAAGACTTGCATTGAACCCAAGCTAACATGGTGGGCACAGTCTCTCATAACACCTGTAACCCCCTTGTACTTAGCCCTTTTCATGTCAATAACTGTGAGCCTGTTGAGGACACCATGTGTAATTTATTGTTGTACACTGTAATCCAACAAAGTGTATAGCACATAAAAAGTGCTTCATAAATATTTACGATACAAATGTCCATTAGTTCTTCCACAGCACATTTTCCCTCTCTCTGGAAATTTGTGATCTCTTTCTGTGCCCCATAACTTAGCAAATTTACCAAAACCTAAAGAGAAGACTACTAAAATAACAGACATGGAGCCTAACAACCATGTGATCACTGAGAGAGATAAACTCAAACCTCAGCACACTTGTTATAATAGTTTCAGAGTCACCCAGATCTTGGCTTTGAAGACTGAAATATATATGCTGGAGAAAGACTGACGCCTAATAACTAAAACTGTAAAATCACAAATCTAGATACTGTCCTTTTCTTCCCTATAGTGCAAAGCTTTGAATTAATTTAACTCAACTTTCTCCAGTCCTCCAGTCTTTTAAAGCCAAGAGGCCAATGGGGACACAAAGAAAGTTATTAAGAATACATTCAAAGAAATATTTTAGTCTAGATGCCCTGAGCATAGCAAGCATTTATGCTCTAAGATTGAGTTCCTACTATAGACTAAATATGTCCCTCAAAAATTCATATTTTGAAACTTCATGCCCAGTGTGATGGTATTTGTGGAGGTGGGACCACAAGCCATAGATAGGATAGAACCCTCATGAATGGGATTAGTACTCAGAGAAAGGGTCCTTCATCCCTTCCATCACATGAGGACACAGTGAAAAGACAGTTGTCTATGATCCAATTTACAAGCCCTCACCAAACAATGAATCTGCTGGTGACTTGATTTTGCACTTATCAGCCTCTCTAACAGCGAAATATAAATTTCTGTTGTTACAAGCCACCTGGTCTATAGTGCTATACATATATGTATGTGACCTTATTTTTACATTCATCATATACTTTGATATTTGAAATGTTATACACACTAGAAAGGTCACTTACATTATTTAGAACAGATTAGATCTTATGAAAACTTTTTTCCTTAACAGCAATCAGAAATAATGAACAACAAAAACAAAACATAACAATGGCCTGTTCTCTTATTACAATGGAGGGATTGGAATCTCTGTCAACCATAATAATTATAATAAAAATGAATCATGTTTGGGAGCCTGGGTGGCTCAGTTGGTTAAGCACCTGCCTTCAGCTCAGGTCATGATCCCAGGGTACAGGGATCAAGCCCCACATTGGGCTCCCTGCTTAGCAGGGAGTCTGCTTCTCCCACTCCCTCTGCCCCTGCATGAGCTTGAGTTCTCTTTCTTTTTCTCCCTCCCTCAATAAATAAAATATTTAAAAAATCAATCATCTCATTTATTATAGTCTGGAGCTAAATAATCTACACATAGATTGGAGAAATTATATCTCATGCTTCCATTTTCAAGAGCAAACTGTATCTTCATGGGGACAAGCCTCAAGGGAGGTGATGTGACATCCTCAGTGTAATAATCAGACAATGACTGCTCTCAAATATGCTGTAAAGAGAATCCTCACTCAAAGTGAAAGCAGACAGAGAACGGCAACTTCCGTATTATCTCACTTATATGTGTAATCTAAAAACAACAAGCTCCTAGACACAGAGAAGTTTAGTGATTGCCAGGGGTTGGCAAAATGAGTAAAGGTGGTCAAAAGTACAAACTTCCAGTTACAACATAAATAAGTTCTGGGGATATAATGGTCTTCTCCCTTTTTGGGCATTATGTTCCAATGGGTAATTCTCTCAAAAAGATCTAAGATGCCCCAGACCAGCTCCTTTCTGGGGACACACAGAGTTCACTCTCTGTATAGTCCTCTAAATTTGTCCTCTGACACAGGGTACTTCTGCCAGATTCTCCTCTAGAGACAAATTTTGGGGCATAGCTTTGCCTTGCTTGGTACATTCCCCTCAAAAACTCTAAGGAACCTAATTCAATTATTCTGTTTCCTCCAAAGTTCCTTACATGCTCTCCCCTCTTGTATGGAGGAGGAAGAAGGTGACAGAAACACACTGTATGGCAACAGCTCTCTCCCTAAGAAAGCCTTCTCATCCAAAAAAGTTTCCCTTCTCAACTTCCTCGGCCTTAAGGGATTTTAATATCTGAATGTACCTTTAGGTAATATTGAGATCTCAAAATTGAGAACTCAAATTTGTGAACTTCCTTGACCAGCTGATCTATCATCTTTTCTTTGTGTTACTCTCAGTCTTTGGGACCTTTAGCCCAAAATAAAATACAAAGAGTCCCATTTTGCCGTTCTATTTTATATTGTTGCAGCACTAGTTCTCCTTCTTGTTGTTTGCCAGAGAATACCACCAACCTTGCCCTGAGTCACACTATCACTGATGAGTATTTGGGATGAAAATGTGCCTTTCAGAAATGCTGCCATCCCCATTCCAATCAACTCTTATGGAAGTGGAAGTCTAATCTACCTCTCAATGATACTGGACCCAATTAAGCATCCATCATAGGTGTCTCAGATACCTCTGGGGATGATAAAAACATAAGGAGAAAGCCATACTAGAGTAGATATAAACCCAACCAAGAGCTGATGTAAATGGAATCAGCTGGCGACTATCCAATTTATATTTTTAGCACCTAGCATATGGCTGGCATAGAGTAGCTACTCAAAATGTTGTAGTTCTCTTCACTTCTCTACTGAACCTCATTTTTCAAAGGAAGAAACAATATCAAAATTTTGCCCCTTTTCTCCAATCACTTTGGAGAGAAAAATCATGAGATATTGCAAATGCAAGAGCCTTGTATCACCTCTGCATCTGTACATGTATTCCACCCAGGAAAATTTCATGAAACTAAATTATCTCATGGAATGGGTTAAATGCTAATTTTGAAAACAGTGAAATTGAAATTTGCTTCAATCATGTGAAGAATTAATAGATGAGAATATATTCATTTAACACCAGAAAAATAAGAGACTAGAGTGGTAACACTCCTTACCCAAGGTCAAGCAAATCAGAGGCAGAGGGGGTTAGTCAGTTCTTCCTAGGTCTCCTCGATCCAGCACATAAAACAATGAGGGAAGCATGATAAAACAGTCTTTATTATTCCAACTTTAGGAGAAAGGCTAAGAAGTAAGGGTGAAGCCCTGGTGATCCACTCTCCTTCTGATAAACATTGCTATCTATCAAGGCACCCATGAGCATAACTCCTTTCTGAGACAACAATGCAATCTGTTTTCATCAAAGAAAAAAATAAAAGATTGCCAGGGATTTGTACATAACTCAGTATAGCAAGACATTTGCTGGGCCTTTGCAGCAATGCCATTTTACTTATAAACAGTTTAGAGGAGGAATATTTATGGCCCTTCGACCTCTCCCACTGGCCCTGAAAGAAATTGGATTTCCAACCAAATCCATTTACAAGGAGAGTGCTATTCATTCTAATAAAACCACATGGTAAGTACATTAAGTAGGAAAAAAATGTCTTTTGATGAACAGAGACATTATACCCACAGGAGTGGCAGCAGCCTGAGTGAAAGTTAAGCTTGGCTGCTTCTGGTCTCACTTGAAATTTTTCCAACTCTTGAAACATGGCAATACTATACAGACTGCTTCAGAGTTGTAGAAGTTCAATTAAGCAATGGACCCAGTTTCAACCTTGATACTCGGGGTGTGAGACAATATGTATGAAGAAGAAATACACCATGGACTCCTTAAGAGGGACTGCAACTTCTAATCTATATATTTATAGCCCCAGGCACCAAAATTAACAAGAAAAGGAGTACCTTTGAGAAATATTTTATCTGTTTGGAGAGAAAAGACCAGCATATGCAATATAGAATATTGCAAAATTAAACACAATTGGAAGTTAAAAACAGACCATTGGGGTGCCTGATGGCCTCAGTTGGTAGAACATGCAACTCTTGATCTCCAGGTTGTGAATTTGAGCCCCACACTGGGTGTAGAGGTTACTTAAAAAAAAAAAAAAAAAAAAAAAAAAACAGACTGTCAACTCTTAAGAGTAGTTTGAGCAAAATCAGTGAACTTCCCTATAGCATGACAGTGAGAACTGTGAAAAGAATATAAATTCAAAAGTTTGGAAGAAATATTGACTGAGGTAAGAAACTGGTAAGTAAAGGGCACCTAGGTGGTTCAGTTGGTTAAGCTGTTGCCTTTGGCTCAGGTCATGATCTCAGGGTCCTGGGATGGAGCCTGGGATAGAGCAACCTCCTCAGTGGAGAGTCTGCTTCTCTCTCTTCCCCTTTACCCTGTTCATGCACTCTCTTCTCTCTTTCTCTCTCTCTTGTGCACATGTGCATGCACACTCTCTCTCAAATAAATATATAAAAATCTAAAAAAAGAAATTGATAAGTGAGAAAAAAAGTACTAATGATTACATCCTTGTTCTCAACTTAACAGAATTCATGAATTATGGAGACATTCACTGCGATCTGGAAAACAGAAGAAGAATTGGGAGGAAATATGGTGGGTTAATTTAGATGTGCTGAGTTTGAATGTTCTATGGGGTATTCCAAAATATCCAGCAGTGGTCTGGTAACATATATGAAGTCCAATATGTGTATGCTAAAGGAAAGAGCTCACAGTTGCTAAGGTATTAAGATGAGCTCTAAAAATTTAAAACTTTGCTTTTTGTTTTTCAGATTATATAAGTTATTCTCTTGTGACTGCACCAAATTTTAACCTTGTTTTTAAAAAAAGATGTGTTACATTTCATAATACACAGAATTAATACAGCAATAATTCATATATTGCTTAAGGAAAAGCATTCTAAATTCTACCCAATTGTCCAACCATGTAAATGCCTCTTCAAATTCATTTTTAGTTATCTCTGGCAAGACTTTTGGAGTAAAGTCCTTAAAAGGAATGAAAACTGGCCAGGTAGCATATAAATCTAGGTTTTCCAACTTGGGAAGCCAAAGAATTATTTGGCAAGATTCAGTTTATTGTGCTTGCTGATTTAGGGGCTATCATACTCTGGACCTGGGGTCTCTCATCCAAGTACTAGGCAGCAGAGTCTAGGTAGTGATATTTCTGCTGGGTGAGCCACAAGGAGCCCCAGAAGTAAAGAATATAATTAAAACAAAGAGACAAGCAACACACACACACACACACACACACACACACATACACACATATATACACACACACACACAAACACACAGAGATTTCAGCCTTTAGTGACTAGGTTGTAAGTGGTCATGGAAAGTTCCAGCTAAGCTTGGAGAAGATGGAGGGAAAAATCATACATCAGGCAGAAAATGGGACTGTGAGAATACACGGCAAGAAGTAGTTGCTTCTTTATCTTATACAAAAGTCCCCCAATTTCCCTAGGTGCTAGAAACCAAAACCATGTTCCTGGCTGGTCAACAAAATGAAAGAACAAGTCTACATGTGAGAATTTGAGAGAAAAAAATCTAGTTTTTCTCTATAAATATAAGTAATTGATGAACTAGATTAAGCAGGATGAGTTGGGGGCAGCAGCTACTAAGTATCTTGAGAAAAACCAACATATAAGACATGTACAAAGAATAAGATGCCTGCAGAGGTATTCCAGATGGAGATAATAGGACTTAACTGAAATTAAAATAATAAAATACAGGTTAAAAAGAAGCCTTAGGGAACTGGATTTAATTTATGGATAAGAGAGAGTGCTATGGTATTAAAATATTATTTGTATATAATTAATGCAACAAGTCCATAATTTAGTGTGTGATGAAGAAAAGGATGATACTGGAGGGCTGTGTGCAGAAAATAAAATGACAAGATGAATCTTCCTTATTTCAAAAGGAAAGAAGAGGAACAGGTTCCTCCAGTTCTGGGGATATCAGAGAAATATCTTTTTTTTTTTTTTTTTGAGAAATATCTTTTTTAACTCCCTTCCTTCCTTCCTTCCTTCCTTCCTTCCTTCCTTCCTTTCTTCCTTTCCTCCCTCCCTCTGTTCTTTTTGAGAAAGAAAGCACACATGCAAGGGAGCACAGGGGAGGGGCAGTGGAGGAGGGAGACAAAGCGAAACTTAAGCAGGCTCCATGCCCAGCCCAAGCCTAACATGGGGCTGGATCTCATGACCCTGATAACAACCAGAGCTGAAATCAAGAGTCAGATGTTAAACTGATGGAGTCACCCTGGTGCTCCCATAGAAACATTTTTTAGTTCAAGTTCTTGGATAGAGCAAAGTTTAAACAAGCATTATTTATGATAATGTATAAAACCCATGATTCTTCGCAAATGGAATGTCAGATGCTAGCTCAATGAATCTGGAAGCATTGGTACCAAGGGATGTGGAAGATGTTTGTGTTATACAACAGGGAAATGAGAAAGAATATTTGAAAACAACCAAGACTCTTGAAGATTGAAATGAGTTATTGATATGAGCAAGGATGGAACTTTATTTCTCTTCTTATGGAGAAGTAGGGAGGCCATTGGTCAATGTCAAATGTTCACATATGGGTCAATATGTTTTCCTATGAGGTCTCAATAAGCCAATAAAGCAACATAACCCTGTGTTCCGGGAAGAGGATGGAATTATTGAATTTGGATACCCATTTCTTTCTCCCACTCAATGATACTATATAGACTAGAAAAATAAAGCAATAAAGTGACCTGGTGGGCAAAGATGGCATTCAAAATATTTTTTATCCTATATGTCATGGACCTCAACCAGTCAGAAAAGGCCAATAAGAATGCACATAAGCCACACCCATATCAGTGAGGACCAGCAGAATTTCATATGAATTTGATTTGCTTCTTAAAGTCACTATGAATGGATGAGACAGTTAATATGCTTCTAAAGGAGCTTCTGCTTCTAAGGAAACTAAGTAAGCCGTGCTGCCACATTATTTACTCTATTACTATACTTTGGAAACTTCATGTTAATAGGATTGTGCAACAGCAGAATTCTTCCCAGATCAATGACAACAAATCTGCTGCCAGGTCCTGACAAATACATCTCTGAAACTTTTGCTCATTCCTTATATCTTTATTTGCATTTTTCCCACTGTCATTACTTCCTTGGACTTTTCTACTCGTATCCAGCTGATTTTTCTATCTACATTTCTTATCTCTTCTGTCCAGCCTTCATACTGCCACCAGAAAATAGTGCTAAAATTATTAGTGATCTGCATAAAAAATAATTAGTCACTTTCTAAAAATAAAATGCACATTTTTCTTCATGGTACTCAAAACTTACTTCTTTTTTTAAAAAGACTTTATTTATTTATTCATGAGATACATAGAAAGAGAGAGGCAGAGACATAGGCAGAGGGAGAAGCAGGCTCCAAGCAGGCGGCCTGATATGGGACTCGATCCCAGCACTCCAGGATCATACCCTAAGCTGAAGGCAGATGCGCCCAACTGCTAAGCCACCCCAGGAATCCCTCAAAACTTATTTCAAAATTGGTCCCAACCAATCCTTTTCATGTGCAACCTTTATTGCTACTCCATTCTCCATCTCCCCAAAGCCCAATAATCTTTCCCAGATTGAGATCTCCAAAGACTACTTCCTTATACATTCATGTAATCTTGATGTTGACTTATGGTTCCCGCCCTTAGATATTTTTGAAGCTTCATGACAGTTCTAAATTATTTACTTCCCTTTCCTGTAAAAAGGTCATTCTTTCCTGCCATACAGACAATCAGTCTTGGCTGTGTGACTTATTTGGCCAATGAAGGTGAGCAGAAGAAATATTTCTTTGCAGAAACTTTAGAAGCTGGGACATCATTTCTGACATCACTCTTTCCTTTGCTATGAGACAGCATGTTCCAATCTGGGGGTGCTCCCTCAGCTTAGATGGCATAATAAAACTGTGTAGAACAGGGTTGCAGTGGACCCACATACAACATGAAGCCGATACTAGACTGACTTTGCAAGTTATGCAACAAAAGCAACTGATGCAGTGATCTCATTAAATAAAGTCCAAGTATCACTCCCCTGGCTGTGGCAATTCAAAGAGCTCCCTAGCTTCTTAGGCCTTCCCTCCTCTTACTTAATCCTCTCTGCCTTCACTCCAATGAGTGCGACCTGGATTATGTCCCATGTAAAACCTAGACCCGAAGGCCAGCCCATTCGTAGTTGTCTGGGACAAATCTAATCATACATTCAGTCCATGAGTTCGGTGACATTCAGGAAGACTTGGATGGCTGAAAGATTGGATCAACATTTCACAGTGCACAGTCTTCTGTTAACATTTCTCAGCTTCTCCTACTCCACAGCCTTCCAAAACCTAGCAGCAACTCAGGACCCTCTCCACCCCAAGAATGCTTCCTTGAGAAGGTAAGTCAGCACCATGCTCCTATGGCATCTCTGACTGGGCATAGCCCCACAGAGCAGCTTGTCTTCCCCCCACATCTATTCTCATCATTTATTGAAACCAAAATTTCATTTGCTATGAAGTCATATTTTAATGCTATCACTACTAATGTCCTGCCCTAGGAGATAATACCTAACATCCTATCAGACTTTTCCATTGTAAAAGCACTTTCAAGTCCATTATCTTATTATATCATCTCTATTTGCCCTCAATCTCTGTGAAGGCAAGTGCCACAATGTATATATTAGATGGAGTCTGTAGCTCTCAGCACAGTACCCACCACATGGTGGATGCTCAGCCATTATCTGTGGGCAAATGATGAATAAATGAAAGCATGAACATAGCTATTATGCAGCAATCCAAGGATCATATCTTCTAGGGACAGAACTGGGGTTTCAGGTCAGGTCCCTATGGCCTTACTGCACTGTGCTTCTTCCATGGACTTACAGTCTGTTCACTATGTAGGGGGTGCAGAGAGAGGTAAAGTGTGCACAGTCTAATGATTTCAAAGAGAGGGTGAAAGTACCACACAGGAATTAGACTACAAGGTTTTTAAGGTTTCTTCCTATTTTAATGAGAAATCTAAGAATACTCCAAGAGTTGCTATAAGTATCTATAAAATGAATTTTTCCTCTAGAGCTTATTTTGTTTACATACCTGAAACTGTGTGAATGCATATCAAATAAATTCAGCAGGGATCCCTGGGTGGCACAGCGGTTTGGCACTTGCCTTTGGCCCAGGGCGCGATCCTGGAGACCTGGGATCGAATCCCACATCAGGCTCCCAGTGCATGGAGCCTGCTTCTCCCTCTGCCTATGTCTCTGCCTCTCTCTCTCTGTGACTATCATAAATAAATAAAAATTAAAAAAAAATTCAGCATACCTGGGTATTCAAAAGGGACAATCTAAATTGAGATGTCAAAGTCATAAATTCTCCCAGCAAACGCTCCTTTCTTTACAATGATAGACAACAAGGTGTTTCTATCTGTTAAATAATTCATTCTCTTCAGTGTTTACAAACATAAGAAGGATTTACACTTTCATAATTACAGTAAACCTTTCATTTTGAAAGCCTAGAATCAGTTTCTATAAATGCATACGTTTATTATTCTCTAGCTGCTATTGTCACAAAGTGAACAGAATCATCTTTCTCTCCTAGAAACACATAATTTGGAGTCCTTCAACCCACGTGGAGGTTTTAGCACAACTACTTGTTGATTGTTAGACTTGGAGTGAGACATAAAGTTTCAGGTTTGTGATTTCTAAAGTTCTGTTAATATGTTCGTATTATGAACATATGTTTATAGTTTGTATTAATATATTTGTAATAAGTGAGCAGTGAGGATCAAGTGAGATAAGATGGTGACTTTCAAACTTTCAGTTTATAGAGATTTAAGGCTGGGGAGAGGCCAAGCCAGAGAAGCCACAGATTCCTCCCTATCCTCTCTGCTGAGACCAGAGAAAGTCAGCTTTTAACTTTGCAGATCTCAGCTGTGGGCCATCCAATTCCCGGTTCAATTATTTGTCGGCCGTAATCAGTGGTTGCTTCCATTATGAACACTCCTTCACAAATATCCAATATTATAGAATTCACAGAGCACATCCACATACATTATCTCATACTTAATCCTCACCGTGATACCAGAAAATTTTTTCCATGTGGATGCTGAAAGACTGAGGGCCTAAGAGATTAAGTGACTTGCCATCATTCCCAAGACGAGGCAGCATTAGCTCCCAACCAGGGAGGTGTGCTCTTCCTGTAGCTCAGGGCAGCCTTCACATTCTCGATTTCTCTAATACATAAGATATCATCTTTAATTTGAAACTGTTTGCCTTTTCAGATGACCTATGTTCCCACAATAAACAAGCCACATTCTCATTTTTCTTCAAAGAATGAAATTTTGGGCTTATCTTAAGGAGACGGTGAAAGCATCAATTCAAAATCTGATATAACTTAGAGCACAGCCCATGTTTGTGTTTTGAAGGCCACAAAGGACATGTTGTCCCCAGAACATGGAGATAGTCACCCCAGCTCCAGCAAAACACACTAGGGAAGGACAATTGTCCCTAGATGGAAACAATAAATATACTGGCCACAAGTACCACCTGATTTTCTTGTTGACGCTAACATATTCTTCTCATTTGAGAGGAGTAACTTTTTGGATTTTTTTCAAGGTAACATGTTCTATCCATTTCCCCTGTAATTCCAAATGCCTGCCCATGGATATAATGATACATTTCCTCTACTCACTGGATTCATTAACTCATCTGTTCATCAAACAAGCAGTGACTACCTTTCCTATGCTGGATTTGGGGCTAGGCATTGTGAATACCAAATTGATAAAAATCAGTTCCTGCCATCAAGGCGTTTGCAATCTTGCTTGGAAGAAGTGACTTGTATAAATACAAAACAGAACGAGATAAGGATATGAGAAATGTACAAAGAGTTATAAAAATTCAGTGAGGAGAGACCACTTGGACTCAGATTTTCAGCAGCAGTTTCTGGGATGAGACAATCTGAGTGCTGCAAGTTCATGAGTATGTGGACTCCCAGCAGGTGAAAACGGGGCCAAGGGGACTACTCATGCTGGAAAGAATGACAAGACCAAGGAGACAGTCTGAAGAGTTTGAAAGCAGAAAAATATGATAGCAGAAAATTGGGGTGCCTGGATGGTGCAGTTGATTGAGTTTTGGCTTAGGTCATGATCTCAGGGTCATGGGATGAAGCCCCATGTCTGGCTCAGTGCTTGGGGTGGAGTCTACTTGAGATTCTCTCTCTCTCTCTCTCTCTCTCTCTGCTCCTCTCCCCACTCACACTCTCTCTCCCTCTCAAATAAATAAATCTTTAAAAAAAAGGAAGAAAAAAATGTCATATTATAGAAGTTAGGGAGTCTGGATTTCATTTTAGTTCCAACCTCTTCCTCAGCTATATCATTTTGGACTAGTTATTTGATCTTCTTTTACCTTAATTCAATACTTTTAAAATAGAAATTTAATTAGATGTCATTATAAGATTATGGACCTTTAAATATTTTGCTCAAGTTTGGGGTTGAGTTCTAAAGGTTCCTGACAATATTTATTATTAATTGAGACACATTCTTGACATAGCTGTAGGCTTCAAAAATGTTGGGCTGATATGTGTGAGCTGATAAATAACTATGTTTAAAGAACTTTTAAAAATTGAAGTTCCATACTGAAGCCCACTGTTATAAATAACAGAAAAGATTACACTAGTGCTCATGAAAATAATGAATTAAATAAGAGTTCAAAACCCCAAAGCTTTGTATTTACATAATATCATTCCTTTTATTGCTCTAGTGGCCAATTGAGGAGAGTGAAATTTTCTTATCTCTTTTAAGATATGTGATTCATATTCTTATATTAGGAGGAAAAGTGGTTGCATTTCTATAGTGAAAATCGAATTATAAGCATTAGGATTAAAATAAAAGCAAAGAAAATTTTCTTTGGGGAAATTGACAAGCTGACGTTGAGGTTTATCTAAAAGTTCAAACAGTCAAGGATAGCCAAGATGGT
The DNA here is from genome assembly GCF_011100685.1 of Canis lupus familiaris. Lineage (NCBI taxonomy): Eukaryota > Metazoa > Chordata > Mammalia > Carnivora > Canidae > Canis > Canis lupus. The sequence continues at coordinate 12,776,819 of NC_049238.1, forward strand.
TTGAAGAATTTACTCTGAAGGATGTCAAGATTTGTTATAAAACTACAGTAATTAATACATGTGTTGATGTCAAGATGGACAAACAGACCACTGTCATACTTGCAGCATAAGCTCTGAAATCTCTTTCTCTGTCTCCACACTCCCTCAGCCACCACCAGAGATATGGTTGTATAGCACGATAATTAGAGCACAGCTCTGAAATCAGTTTCCCAAGATTAGATGCCAGAGAGAAGCAGAATGCTCTCATAGCCTTATCTAAGGCTTGTCCTGTGATGCAGCAATGCTCTTTGAATGTGACACTGAGTCTACTTCACACTCTCAAAGACATCCTTCAAATTAGAATAGAATTGTTCTAACATAATATAAAATGATTCAATATAAAATCCCTTATTTTAATGCAGATGATGTGACCCATACAATAATGGGAAGTGTTGCAGGAGAGGAATTGTAATATCATCACATAGCTAATCAAAGACTCAGTTTTAGTATCTAAATATTGATTCTTAAATAATAGGATTTCTTTCTTTCTCTCCCTCTCTCATTCTCTCTGCCTCTCTCTTCCTCTTCCCTGGCCTTTTCTGGCTACCTCTCTACAAAAGAGTAAAATTGTCAGAATGCTCATTTATCTTGGGAAAATAATCTCTTGGTATCATCAAAATTATCCTAAATTATTCCCTATGGTCATCAGCTCCCTACCCATGTAAACTTGCAAAAGAAAAGTGCTCCACTTTGAGACAAACTGCTATTTCCAATATCCTCATCTAGGACAGGAGGTTTAATGATACAAAAACAAAACAAAACAAAACAAAAAAAGAACCTCTGGCAGTATCTTAGGAAACAATTAATGGTGAAAATTTTAAAAGAAAACATAAATCATTTACTAAGAATTTGGGGGAAAAAAAGGAATAATAACTTGCCATTCCTTTAAGGCACAAGAAGGGAAATTTGTTCCACCACAATGATTTAATTCAATTGTAGCATCTGGTTTCTTCTGAAATGCATAAATAAACTCCAGAGAAAGAATAGAAGGAATATATAGAATTGAGAGAAGGAGCTGATCAGAGTTGTGCCAACACCTTTGAAAACCTGCTATCACAACAGCACTGCATCCATACAACAAGTCTGCTATCAGCAATGAGCAATGGTGATACAAATGACTACAGTCAAACATAAACTGATCAATATTATGTCCTCATTATTCCCTTCATGCACTCTACATCCTGGCCATCCACAAATACTCACTGTTCTTACATGTACCCCCAGCATTCGTTCCATACACTTCTCTTGTCTGAAATCCTCAATATTCCTCTTTTGCATTTATTTAAATACCAAGCCCAGGCCTAGGTAACCTCTCCATTTACTTAATTTTAAATAGTTAACCTAATCACACGGATCAAAGCTAAATCTTCCCCTATTTCTGTTCCCCAGTTACCATTTACCTCCACAGAAATGACCAAATAAATCTTCAAAAATTTTAAAAAGAAGAAAAGATGAAATTTCAGCAGCATTAATGGTCATGTTTTAATGGCCTTTAAGTAGAAATTTATGGGCAAAAACACAACATGAATATAAGTATGGGACAGGTGAGGCTAGGTAAGGAGAGACAGGTAGGGAGCAATATGAGTGGGGTCATACAGGGAGCTATGTAACCAGGCTCACAGAAACCCCAGGTGTGAAGAAATGCTATAGACAAGGTATTAGCCAGAGAAAAGAGAACATAACAAATCCACCTTGTTTGTCCTAAATATAGATGAGATATTTTCATATTATTTACAAATCCACCTAAATAAGATGTTTAAGACAAGGTCTTAAATGTTAGAGACAAGATATTTACCCAGTTCACTAGTCATTTTTTTTTTTTTTTTACAAAAGACCTCAATGGCAACCCATTCAGGACCCCACTCACTCTAGAGAGCTTTCCTTTCTATTCCCATGTTCCTTTAATAAATTTTCACTTCATCTTACCCTATTGTGTACAGGATTTATTCTTCTACTCCATGAGAGAACGCTGCAACCCTACAACAAATAAATGCAAGAACTTCCTCTCCAACTTCAAACCACCAGAAATAGATTTTTTTTAATTGCTAAAAAAAAGGAAAGAAAGAAAGAAAAAAAAAAAGAGGTGGGGATTTTCTAGGTCCTGGGAGAGGAAAGGAAACACAAGTGTAATAGTGACCAATGCTTGAAGCTAGGGAGTTCACTAGGGCACTGAAATCTGAAACACACTTTAGAGGGTAGAGCTTTAACTTCCATATGGAAGCTATAATTGGGTCAGAAATCTCACATATTAGAGGAATCCAGCAGTAGACACCATCTGAACTGAAAAATACCTGCCCATTTCCCTAGATCACAGAAATAAAAAGCAAGTTGCTTATTCCAGGCTGTTAATGGAAAAAGAATCAACCACCAGAAATCAGTAACTTAGCTTTGCTTTCAAGTTTATACTAACTGAATATTTCAAAAACTCTGGAGTTAAGAACCTAGCCTAAAAGCTGATTAAGAGTGGAGAATCCCACAAAACTTGTACAAAGTCATCTGTGAAATCTTTGAATCAGGAGGCTTCTAATAGCCATATACAGAAATGCTATGAAGTATCTCCAATATTAGTTACAAAAAAGCATAATGCCAAGAAAGACAGCCTGTGGATTAAACAAATGGAAACATTCTCACTGTAGAATTGGAGATGACAAAACTTTACAACGAGCATATGTGAAATGTTTAAGGTAATAAAGAATAGGTAAATATTCAAAAGACTAAGTAAAATATAAAACAAAAGAAATAAAATAAAAACATAGTTTAAAAATAAGCTTATTTTTAAAAGTTTAAAATAAAAAATTAATTTAATATAAAGATAAACATTAGGGGAATTGAACAACACAGGGCAAGAGTCATGAATTTGGAAGGCATATCTGAAAAAAATAACAAAACCAGAGTATTAAAAGTTAAAGAGGGAGAAAAATGTGAGAAAGAAGTTAAGAACATGAAGAATTGGTGTAATTTCTAACACAACTTTAAAATGAGTTCCAGAAATAAAATGGGAGAGAAATAATATGAAGAAATTTGAAAAATAATGGTTGTAACTAAAAGAATACCTAAGTCTTCAGATTTAAAAGGCAGAGCACAAAACAGTATAAATCACATAAATGTACCTCTATGTATGTTTAGTGAATTAAAGAAAAACAGAAGGACTTTGTTTCCAGCTCTGCACATAAGGAGCTTAGAAGTTGCCACCCCAACCTAACAAGTAAAAAGCTGAACAGATTGAAAAGTCAACAACTCTTATTGGATACATAGAAAGGGCAGGACACAAGGCAAAGTTTGTCAAAGGCAAATACAGGGAGCCATGGCTTACCAACGTAGAGACTCAGGGGTGCAAACCACTGTGAGAAGAGGATCTAGGGGAAGAAAACCTGAACTGTAGTTGATGAATTGCTGGAGGCTCAATGTAGACAATTCTGAGATATAAAAACCTCTAGGAGGACCCTGTCACATGGAGGACCCACAATATTGTAAGATTTACTTGCAGCAACTCAGCCAGATTTCCACAGTAAATATTAGAGAAAAAAATTCCCATTTGCTTCCAGGACCATTTTTAAATACATCACAGCCCTCTGTTCTTACCAGTCCCTACCTTCAAGAGAAACTAACCAGAGCCTAACTTGCTGGGGTTCTATCAGAACCTAACTGATCTGGGGGAAAGGAAATGACTAACTCCAGTTCCCTCTATCTTTTCATATGGAAAAAGGAAAATAGTCAAGTCCAGCTCACTCTAGCCATCTGGTCAACTTAAGGAGCAGAGGGAAAAAAAATGGGAAATGTGTTTAAAGTCCAGAGGCATAGGCTCACTAAAAGACTGAGATCTAGTCATAGGATTATAAAACACTTCCCTTACTCTCACAGCTCAGCACCACATTACTGAAGACCTATTTAAAGCAGTTACTTTTTTTTAAATTGGAGTTCAATTTGCCAACATATAGCATAACACCCAGTGCTCATCCCATTAAGTGCCCCCCTCAATGCCCGTCACCCAGTCACCCCCACCCCCCGCCCACCTCCCTTTCCACCACCCCTAGTTTGTTTCCCAGAGTTAGGAGTCTCTCATGTTCTGTCTCCCTTTCTGATATTTCCCACTCATTATCTCTCCTTTCCCCTTTATTCCCTTTCACTATTTTTTATATTTCCCAAATGAATGAGACCATATAATGTTTGTCCTTCTCCGATTGACTCCTTTCACTCAGCATAATACCCTCCAGCTCCACCCATGTTGAAGCAAATGGTGGGTATTTGTCATTTCTAATGGCTGAGTAATATTCCATTGTATACATAGACCACATCTTCTTTATCCATTCATTTTTCGATGGACACTGAGGCTCCTTCCACAGTTTAAAGCAGTTACTTTTAACCAGTAACCAAGAAAAAATTACAAGACATACCAAAAAGCAAAAAAGACAGGTTTAAGAGATAGAGCAAGCATGAGAACAGGCATGGCCAGGATGTTGGGATTATCAGAACAAGAACTTAAAACAACTATGATTAATAACCTAAGGGCTTAAATGGATAAAGTAGAGAGCATACAAGAACATAAACACAATGTAAATAGAAAGCTGAGTTTTCTATGTAGAGTATCATGTCATCGGCGAAGAGGGAGAGTTTGACTTCTTCTTTGCCAATTTGAATGCCTTTAATGTCTTTTTGTTGTCTGATTGCTGAGGCTAGGACTTCCAGTACTATGTTGAATAGCAGTGGTGAGAGTGGACATCCCTGTCTTGTTCCTGATCTTAGGGGAAAGAAAGGCTCCCAGTGCTTCCCCATTGAGAATGAATTTGCTGTGGGTTTTTCGTATATGGCTTTTAAGATGTTGAGGAATGTTCCCTCTATCCCTACACTCTGAAGAGTTTTGATCAGGAATGGATGCTGTATTTTGTCAAATGCTTTCTCTGCATCTAATGAGAGGATCATATGGTTCTTGGTTTTTCTCTTGCTGATATGATGAATCACACTGATTGTTTTATGAGTGTTGAACCAGCCTTGTGTCCCAGGGATAAATCCTACTTGGTCACGGTGAATAATTTTCTTAATGTACTGTTGGATCCATTGGCTAGTATCTTGTTGAGAATTTTTGCATCTCACCACTGCTATTCAACATAGTACTGGAAGTCCTAGCCTCAGCAATCAGACAACAAAAAGACATTAAAGGCATTCAAATTGGCAAAGAAGAAGTCAAACTCTCCCTCTTTGCCGATGACATGATATTCTACATACAAAACCCGAAAGACTCCACCCCAAGATTGCTAGAACTCATACAGCAATTTGGTAGTGTGGCAAGATACAAAATCAATGCCCAGAAATCAGTGGCATTTCTATACACTAACAATGAGACTGAAGAAAGAGAAATTAAGGAGTCAATCCCATTTACAATTGCACCCAAAAGCATAAGATACCTAGGAATAAACCTAACCAAAGAGGTAAAGGATCTATACCCTCAAAACTATAGAACACTTCTGAAAGAAATGGAGGAAGACACAAAGAGATGGAAAAATATTCCATGCTCATGGATTGGAAGAATTAATATTGTGAAAATGTCAATGCTACCCAGGGTAATTTACACGTTTAATGCAATCCCTATCAAAATACCATGGACTTTCTTCAGAGTCGGAACAAATTATTTTAAGATTTGTGTGGAATCAGAAAAGACCCCGAATAGCCAGGGGAATTAAAAAAAAAAAAAAACATAGCTGGGGACATTACAATGCCAGATTTCAGGTTGTACTACAAAGCTGTGGTCATCAAGACAATGTGGTACTGGCACAAAAACAGACACATAGATCAATGGAACAGAATAGAGAACCCAGAAGTCGACCTCAACTTTATGGCCAATTAATATTTGACAAAGGAGGAAAGACTATCCACTGGAAGAAAACCAGTCTCTTCAATAAATGGTGCTGGGAAAATTGGACATCCACATGCAGAAGAATGAAACTAGACCACTCTCTTTCACCATACAAAGATAAACTCAAAATGGATGAAAGATCTGAATGTGAGACAAGATTCCATCAAAATCCTAGAGGAAAACACAGGCAACACCCTTTTTGAATTGAGCCACAGTAACTTCTTCCAAGATACATCCACGAAGGCAAAAGAAACAAAAGCAAAAATGAACTATCGGGACTTCATCAAGATAAGAAGCTTTTGCACAGCAAAGGATACAGTCAACAAAACTAAAAGACAACCTACAGAATGGGAGAGATATTTGCAAATGACGTATCAGATAAAGGGCTAGTTTCCAAGATCTATAAAGAACTTATTAAACTCAACACCAAAGAAACAAACAATCCAATCATGAAATGGGCAAAAGACATGAACAGAAATCTCACAGAGGAAGACCTAGACATGGCCAACATGCACATGAGTAAATGCTCTGCATCACTTGCCATCAGGGAAATACAAGTCAAAGCCACAATGAGATACCACCTCACACCAGTGAGAATGGGGAAAATTAACAAGACAGGAAACCACAAATGTTGGAGAGGATGCGGAGAAAAGGGAACCCTCTTGCACTGTTGGTGGGAATGTGAACTGGTGCAGCCACTCTGGAAAACTGTGTGGAGGTTCCTCAAAGAGTTAAAAATAGACCTGCCCTATGACCCAGCAATTGCACTGTTGGGGATTTACCCCAAAGATACAGGTGCAATGAAATGCCGGGACACCTGCACCCCGATGTTTATAGCAGCAATGTCCACAATAGCCAAACTGTGGAAGGAGGCTCGGTGTCCATCGAAAGATGAATGGATAAAGAAGATGTGGTCTATGTATACAATGGAATATTACTCAGCCATTAGAAACGACAAATACCCACCATTTGCTTCGAGGTGGATGGAACTGGAGGGTATTATACTGAGTGAAGTAAGTCAATCGGAGAAGGACAAACATTATATGTTCTCATTCATTTGGGGAATAAAATAATAGTGAAAGGGAATATAAGGGAAGGGAGAAGAAATGTGTGGGAAATATCAGAAAGGGAGACAGAACATAAAGACTAACTCTGGGAAATGAACTAGGGGTGGTGGAAGGGGAGGAGGGTGGGGGTGGGGGTGACTGGGTGACGGGCACTGAGGGGGGCACTTGACGGGATGAGCACTGGGTGTTACTCTGTATGTTGGTAAATTGAACACCAATAAAAAATAAATTTATTATAAAAAAAAGAAAGCTGAAAACCCTAAGAAACAACTAAAAAGAAATGCTACGGGTAGAAAACACTATAACAAAAATGAAGAATGCCTTTCACTGGCTTCATAGTAGACTGGTTACAGAGGAGGAAAGAATTTCTGAGATGGAGGATATAACAATAGACACTTCAAAAATTAAAGCCAGGGATCCCTGGGTGGCGCAGCGGTTTGGCGCCTGCCTTTGGCCTAGGGCGCGATCCTGGAGACCCGGGATCGAATCCCACATCGGGCTCCCGGTGCATGGAGCCTGCTTCTCCCTCTGCCTGGGTCTCTGCCTCTCTCTCTCTCTCTCTCTGTGACTATCATAAATGAATAAAAAAAAAAATTAAAGCCAAAGAGAATAATACCAAAAAAGTAAAAAAAAAAAAATTAAAAACAGAATATCTAAAGATTGTGAAACAGTTACAAGAGATATAACATGCATAATGGGGATAGCATAAAGAAAATGAATATTTGACACAATAATGACTGAGAATTTTCCCAAATTAATATCAGACACCAAGCCACAGATCCAGGAAGCTCAGAAATATCAAGCAGAACAAATGCCAAACAAAAAACTACACATAGGCATACCATTTTCAAACTACACAAAATCAAAGATTTAAAAAAAATTTTTTTTGAAAGAAGCCAAAGAAGGGGAAAATAAACCTCACAAAATAACAAAGATAAAAATTACCTCTGACTTCACCTCAGAAACCATGCAAGCAAGAAGAGTAGACTGAGACATTTAAAGTGTTCAGACAGAGAGAGGGAGAGTGAAAGACCAACCTAAAATTCTCTATTTTACAAAATTATCCCACCAAACTGAGGGAGAAATAAAGTCTTTCTCAGACAAACAAAAATGGACAGAACTTGTCACTAACAGGGCTATCTTGCAAGAAATTTTAAAAGAAGTTGTTTAGAGAGAAGGAAAAGAATATAGATCAGAAACTCCGATCTACATAAAGAAAAGAAGATCATCAAAGAAGGAATAAGTGAAGGTAAGACAAAAATGAGTATTTTTCTTATTCTTAATTGATCTACCAGATAATAGTTTGTTCAAAATAATAAAGCAACATTGCATTTGATTGTATATGCTTATGAATAGATAATATAGATATATGTACATATATGTGGATGGATAGATAGATAGATAGATGATAGATAGATAGATAGATATAGATATAGGGGGCTCAGCAGTTTGGCACCTGCCTTCAGCCGGGGGCATGATTCTGGAGTCCCAGGATCGAGTCCTGTATCAGGCTCCCTTCATGGAGCCTGCTTCTCTCTCTGCCTGTGTCTCTGCCTCTCTCTCTCTCTCTCTCTCTCGGTGTCTCTCATGAATAAATAAATAAAATATTTTAAAAAGATATAGATACAGATATATGAACTAACAAAGCTTGGAGAGGATTCTCAGTGACAATGGACTCAATGGGCCCAAGAGTCCTCTTGCCCTGAATTGTGTGTAAAATCAGATGCACCTGATAGCTAGAAATCCAATAGGTCTCACCTGTCCAGGTAGAAAACAACCTAGAGCAGATAGCTGCTGGTGGAATGCACTCCTTTCCCTTCCCTTCTACCTACCAATTAATAGACATATGGGAAACTTAATTCTTTAGCAGAGAAATTTGATTCTTTATATAACTCTTTAGATTTGTGTTTGCAAACATTTAGCATGGGGCAGGGGAGGTGGTAAATTACCATAAACAACCCAAGCCAATCTTTCCCTAGCTTTCTGGCAGAAGCAGGGCATAGAAGAATAGGTTCTACATATGGCCTTATGCATGCTTAAATAGAAATAAATTGAGTGACAGCAATGACGGGAGGGACAGGAGAGAATAATTAGGACTATCCTGTTATTACTAAGGTACTCACTCTACTTGTAAAGTGGTACAGTATTATTTGAGAGTGGACTTTGATTGGATGTAATGCATATTACAAACTCCAGCACAACCACTAAAACAAATGTAAGAAAAAGTATGATGAATATCCTCAAAAAATTTTTAAAAAATGAAATCATATAATGTTGCTCAATTAAAACCACAAAAGTCAGGAACAAGTGCAGTAAAAAAGAGGAGCAAAGAATATGGGCAACAAACAAAAAATAGCAAATATATTTATAGTATATAAATATTAATCCAACTATATAATAATCACGTTGAACATCAATGGTCTAAATGTATCAATTAAAAGACAGAGATTGTTAGAATGGATTAAAAAAAAATGACTCTACCAGTTGCTGTCCACAAGAAATTCACTTTAAATATAAAGACATATATAAATTAAAATTAAATAAATGGAGAAAAATACACCATACTGACACCAATCAGAAGAAAGTAGGAATACCTATATTAATTTCAGATACAGCAGACTTCAAAGCGAAAAAATTTATAAGGGATAAAGAAGGACATTACATAATGATAAAGAGGTCAATTCTCTAATAAAGTACAGTAATCCTTGTGCACCTAAGAACAGAACATCATACTACATAACGTAAAAATAATAGAACTTCTAGAAGAAATAGATCTACTATCACAGTTGAAGACTTCAACACTCCTCTATCAGAAATGGACAGATCCAATACACAGAAAATCAGAAAGAACATAGTTGTACTCAACAAATCATCAATTAACTAGATATAATCAATATTTATAGACTACTTCCACCAACATCAGAAAAATAAATATTTTTCTCAAGCTCACATGGAATATTCACCAAGGTAGACTATATTCTGAGCCACAAAACACACCTTTACAGGTTTAAAAGAATAGAAATCATACAATATCTGCTCTTAGACCACAGTGGAATTAATATAAATCAATAACAGAAAGATAACTGGAAAATTCCAAAATACATGGAAATTAAATAACACACTTCTAAAGGACACAGATGTTTTATAAATATATATTTAACTAAATGAAAATGAAAACACAATCTATCAAAATTGGTGGTGGGGGCAGCCTGGGTGGCTCAGTCTTTTTTTTTTTTTTTTTTTTAGGGTGGGGATAGGGAATCAAGGTCCGAGTCTCGCGACCGGAAAGGATGTTGTGGTCGTGGTGTGCTGGGCAAGCCAGTGCTGGAGGTGAGTGATGGGTCTGGGGTGGGGAGAAAGTTCTGGACTGCGATGGGGGAGGGGATCCCCACGAGGGGTGTGGTCAGGGAAATGCTGCTGGGTGGGTGGAGAGGGGGGAGGTGGAGAGGGGGGGACGTGGGGGGCCTGAGGACGGTGGGCAGCTCAGCTGGCTGCGGTGGCGGGGGGAGCGGGGCGGGGGGGGGGGGCAACAGGTGTTAACTATCTGACTCTGGATTTCAGTTCGGGTCATGATCAGGATTGCAAGATCAAGCCTGCGTGGGGTTCTACTCTCAGCATGGAGTTTGCTTTAGAGTCTCTCCCTCTGTTTCTGTCCCTCTTCCTGTTTATGTGGTCTATAAATGAATAAATAAATAAATAAATAAATAAATAACTTAAAAAAAACTTGGAAACAAATGAGATATGTTTCAATATGTGAGTGGATAAATAAAGACTGCAAAACAACCAGGCAATGGAATATTATTATCATTAGAAAAAGGAACTACTCAAAGTATAAAAAATAGAGAAACTTTAAGTATATATTACTAAGTAAAAGAAGCTAATCTGAAAATGCTGCATTCTGTATGATTCCAACTACCACATTCTGTAAAAGGCAAAACTGTGGAGACAGTAAAAAAGATTGTATTTGTCAAAACCCATAGTATATACAGTACCAGAAGTGAACCCTAATGTAAATTATGGAATTTAGATGATTATGACATGTCAATATATGTCATCAATTTTAACAAGTGTATCACTCTGGGGTATATTGATAATGGGCAAGGTTATACATGTAGGGCAGGGGCAGTGGGTTTATGAAAGGTTTCTGTACCTTTCTCTCAATTTTCACTGTCAACTTGCTCTGAAAAAAAAATTAAGTCTTAAAAATATATAATAAATTAAAAAAATAAGATGAAGGGTTGTCTGTGGGCATAGGTGTGTAGGAATGGAGGAAAATTGTGGAAATTGAATTTTCTGATAAATATGAAAATGTATTGTTTCCTGAATTGTTCAGAAGAATGTACACACTCACAATAGTCCATTTTATTGTATACATATATTTTTGATTTTGATTAAAATATAAAATTATGTTTATTTGGCAGAGTAATAACTAACTAAATTGAAATGGAACCTTTAGCAGTACCTGGGTAACTCAGTTAGTTAAGTGTCAGACTTTTAAATTTTTTTTTTTTTTAATTTTTATTTATTTATGATAGTCACACACAGATAGAGAGAGAGAGGCAGAGACACAGGCAGAGGGAGAAGCAGGCTCCATGCACCGGGAGCCCGATGTGGGATTCGATCCCGGGTCTCCAGGATCGCGCCCTGGGCCAAAGGCAGGCGCCAAACTGCTGCGCCACCCAGGGATCCCAGTTAAGTGTCAGACTTAATTTCAGCTCAGGTCATATCTCTAGGTCCTAGAATCAAGCCCTACATCAGGCTCCATGTTCAGCAGGGATTTGCTTAAGATTTCTCTCTCTCTCTCTCTCTCTCTCTCTCCACCCTTCCTCCTGTTCTCTCTCTCTTTCTCAAATAAATAAATAAATCTTAAAAAAAGAAATGGAACCTCTATCTCTACTTATAACTTCTAAACTAGTAAAGGTCAAATGAAAGTCTATTACTCCAAAATAAAACAAGACTGGAGAAAAAAAATCAACAAAGCATGAGACATGTGTAAATCACAAATATATATAAATAGGCTGGTAATCACATTAAATATAAATTGGTTAAATGTATCAGTTAAAAGAAAGACTGTCAATAGTAGGCCACTGGTCTCTCCTAGAAGAATTTTAAAAGCCAGGTTATAAACGAATGAATGAATGAATGAATGAATGAAACTTGAAATCATCCCCTGAAGACAGCTAAGGAAACAGTAACTAGAGAAGCTATAACCCCCAAGAGATAACATCTGAACAATCAAGTGACCTTTATGCAGTGCTTGTGAAACATACACTAAAAGGAAAGTAGAGGGCAGCCCCAGTGGCGCAGCGGTTTAGCGCCGCCTGCAGCCCAGGGTGTGATCCTGGAGACCCCGGGATCGAGTCCCACATCGGGCTCCCTGCATGGAGCCTGCTTCTCCCTCTGCCTGTGTCTCTGTCTCTCTCTCTAGCTGTGTCTCTATGAATAAATAAATAAAATCTTTAAAAAAAAAAAAAAAAAAAGGAAAGTAGAGGATATTCCAGAAAAGGAACTTGCAGACTGTTGTAGATACAAATGAGCCAATGATGACCTCTATGCATTGCCCCCTAGTCTGTTTATTTCTTCACTATAGGCTGAGACCCTTTAGCTCAAAAGCTAAATTGCTCCAAACTCAATTTTTTTTTACACATCCAATAATTTTTTTAAATAGTTGAAATTACCAGATTTTTAGTCATTTAGAGCCTGCCTGTTTTGAATACCCCAAAATACCTTCCTGGACTTACTACCCACTGATAACACAGTATTTGTAGTTAAAAAGACCCAAGCTACCTTTTGGAGCCTTCTGACCCAGAGACTCCTCATCTACTCTCCAGTTCTTCTGTTCCATTGCCATTTCTCCCTTCTGGATGGTGACACCTATATTACTAGCCTCTGGATGGTCTCATACTATGAGGGACATCCCATCCCATGTCACCCTATCCAAGGCCACCAATAAAGGTTGTTGTGGGTTACTACCTCTAATGGTCATACCTTTTATTTTATTATTAGTTTTTTAGGAGTAGGGATTTTTTTTAAAGATTTTATTTATTTATTTATTATTTTCTTAAATTAAATTTGCTAACATATGGTATATCATTAGTTTCAGAAAACTACAGAATACTTCTGAAAGAAATGGAGGAAGACACAAAGATAGAAAAACATTTCATGCTCATGGATTGGAAGAATAAATATTGTTAAAGTGTCTATACTACCCAAAGCAATCTACACATTCAATGCAATATACCTATCAAAATACCAATGACACTTTTCACGGAATTGAAACAAATACTCCTAAGATTTGTATGGAGCCAGAAAAGACCCTAAATAGCCAGAAAATATTGGTCACACCTTTTAAAAATTGATCAGCCCCAAATCCCTTAAATTGCCTACACAGACTACTGCAGACTCTCAGCTAAAGAAACTATAGTAAACTAGTTGTAGGTGCAGCCTTACCACAAAGGGCTCACACTGAGACAGTCCCTGATTAAATTCAAGCAATAATCTATCACTACTAGTTAAAAGAAGAGTGAACCCATTTTAGGAGAAATAATCTCAAAATAGTTTCAGTATACAACTTATGTCATTCAATCAAAAATTAACAGACATACCAAAATACTATAAAACTGGAATCCATGAAAAGAAACCAGGTACACAACTGATAATTATATCATAATTACTTCATAAAGATTTTAAAATTAAAAAATAGATAAGGAAAAAAATAGATAAGGTTGTGAAATTTTACCAGGGAATTTTCATCTTTAAGAAAGAACCAATGGAAGTCCCCCCACTGACAATTCCCACATCTGAAACCAGATTAGATGCAACATATGTGTAAACTAGAAGCCCAGAAGGATAGGATAGAAAGGAGGGGGAAGAAGCAACAGCAAAGAGATAGTGGCTAAACATTTTCACCAATACTGATGAAAGATACCATCCCACAAATTCCAGGGTCTCTGAAAAATCCTAAAAAATAATCTGTGCAAAGGAATGTACACCTGAGTACATGATAGTTAAACTGTTGAAAAATAAAGGAAAAGACAAGTGTTTAAATCTAACTAGAGAGATAAAGATGTGTTGTTACCTATAAAGAAAAGTAATAAAACTGATGGCTGACTCCTCCTTAGAAATGATGGAAACCAAAAAAAAAAAAAATTATGAAAGTATATATTTAAAGTTCTGAAAGAAAAAGAAATGCCAAAGGAAATTCTATACTCAGTGAAAATGTCATTCAAAAATAAAGATGAGATAATGATGCTTTTAGATAAAGAGAGAATCTTCCACCAACAACGTGCACTAAAATAAATCTACTAAAGAGAATGTTCAAACGGAAGGAAAATGATCCCAGAACCTAACATGTAATTGCAGGCTGGATAAAGAGAAATAAAACAGGTAAATGATTAAGTAGGTGTAAGATGAACATTGACTAAATATTGACTATGCAAAATAATGATAATAACTGCGAGATTCAAAATGTATATATCATTAAACTATATGTCAAAAGCACAAGCCCACACATATACACTTACAAAGTGAATACACTTATAAAAATGGCCAGAAAGTAATAAAAAATAATAGCAAGGGTAATTGTTTTGGCTTTTTCATGAGTTGCAAGTAATGGGTTTTGAATAAATGATTTCAATTCTCTTTTTTATGTATTTCCAAAGTCTGCTAAGCACACAAAACAGAAAAAAATCCCCACTTTACCTCAGAGAGCTAGTTGGAAAGATGAACATCAAAAATACTTAGAGAAATCAAAGTGAAATCACTCAGAAAAAGACAAATACCATATGATTTTTATACGTGGAATCTTAAAAATAAAACAAACAAACAAATAGACTCTTAAACACAGAGAACAGACTCATGGTTGCCAGAGGGGATGTGGGTGGGGAGATGAGTGAAATATACAAAGAGGATTAAAGGGTCCAAATTTCTGTAAAAATAAGTCACAGGAAAAAAAAAAAAGTCACAGGGATGAAAAGTACAGTAGGGGGGATATAGTCAATAGTATTATGATAATGTTGTATGGTGACAGATGGTGACTACACTTATCGTGAGGAGTCCTGAGTAATGGATCGAATTGCTGAATCAGTATGTTGGACACCTGAAACTAATATAACACTGTACACTAATTATACTACAATAAAAAAACTTAGAGAAATAAAATATGTAATAGAGCAGATGGCGATAAATCTATAAGATGTATTGTTATTATAGCCAAAGGAAATACATACACACACACACACACACACTTAAAGATGCTGATTACCAAGTAGGCCAGCCACTCCTGCAGCTTACTTTACAGAATATTGTTCAAGGAGCCAGGTTTCCCGCCACACGTGCCCACTCTACCTCACTGGAACCTCCCAAGATCTGGGTGCTTCATATGCTAATCTTATCCTCCCACCCCAGTGGATGATCAGTTTTGCCAGAGGACTTTTCTGGTGTCAGTACTTGAAAGCTCTGTATCCCAGGAATCCCTCAGGCTCAGGCAAACCAGGACAATTTGTCATCCCACAACTTTATAAAAATAAAACCATTTGTTCCTTTGCACCAGTTAGTTTACAACAAGGCTGTCACCCTTGAAACTGTTGTTGCCCTGAAAAGCTGTATTTATTGATCAGAGCATCTGCCTCTGGGTTTGGTTTTCAAAGTCGGAATTAACTCCTTTGCAAGTCATGGAGAATAAGAATAGATATGTCTCCATGGCATAAATGTAAACAGTATAATGACATACATTGGATTGTTACCACTCAGAGTTATTAAAATAATCTCACATATCTCTCACATTATCCTCCGTTTTTTACTCCTTCATGTTGGGCTAAAAATATATACTTATCTACTTATACTCCACTTCTTATCAGAATTGTATCTCCTGAGAATGATCCAGTATCACTCCTTTCAATGTACCTGTGGTAGTGATGGTCATAGTTAGCATTTTCCCAGCAGAGATCACCAGGGGCTAGACATTTCACACATATAATCTTATTTAATTCTCAAAACAATCCTGAAAGATACACATTGTAATTATATTGAACATGTATTAGCTGGTCTTCAGAGTGGTTCAATAATTTGTAGGGCCAAAACAGCTAGCCACGGCCAAGGCAGGGAGGGAAACCATGGTTTGCCTAACTGTAAAGTTCAACTTTTAAAAATAATTTACCCTAAAATTTACTTTAAAGAGCTTTATGAGTCATCATACATGAAATTGAGGATTTAAAAGTGATTAATTCTTTTAACCTCTAGTTTTTGTTAAATACCCCTTTCCATTCTAAGCTGAATAGATTCAAATAATATGATCTAAAGTGACTTAAATTAGAGGAATTATTTTATCTAGGCATCCATTTTATCTAGGCATACAAATGTCTCTCTGCTATACATTGCTCTCTAAATAGAAATTGCTTTAGATAAAAAAAATTAATAGCTGAAATAATTATATAGTTTCTAGGTGAGTCATTCTGCAACTTTTAGTCTTTGGGAAGATTTCATATTTCTGGCTATCTGTGATGAAATGGTAAAATTACAGTTCACTCTTAAGTACATCTTTTTTACTCGTACTATTTTTTTTCTTTTTTTTAATAAATTTATTTTTTATTGGTGTTCATTTACCAACATACAGAGTAACACCCAGTGCTCATCCCGTCAAGTGCCCCCCTCAGTGCCCGGCACCCATTCACCCCCACCCCCTGCCCTCCTCCCTTTCCACCACCCCTAGTTCGTTTCCCAGAGTTAGTCTTTATGTTCTGTCTCCCTTTCTGATATTTCCCACACATTTCTTCTCCCTTCCCTTATATTCCCTTTCACTATTATTTATATTCCCCAAATGAATGAGAACATATAATGTTTGTCCTTACTTCACTCAGCATAATACCCTCCAGTTCCATCCACGTTGAAGCAAATGGTGGGTATTTGTCATTTCTAATGGCTGAGTAATATTCCATTGTATACATAAACCACATCTTCTTTATCCATTCATCTTTCGATGGACACCGAGCCTCCTTCCACAGTTTGGCTATTGTGGACATTGCTGCTATAAACATCGGGGTGCAGGTGTCCCGGCATTTCATTGCATCTGTATCTTTGGGGTAAATCCCCAACAGTGCAATTGCTGGGTCATAGGGCAGGTCTATTTTTAACTCTTTGAGGAACCTCCACACAGTTTTCCAGAGTGGCTGCACCAGTTCACATTCCCACCAAAGGGGAAGAGGGTTCCCTTTTCTCCACATCCCCTCCAACATTTGTGGTTTCCTGTCTTGTTAATTTTCCCCATTCTCACTGGTGTGAGGTGGTTTCTCATTGTGGCTTTGACTTGTATTTCCCTGATGGCAAGTGATGCAGAGCATTTACTCATGTGCATGTTGGCCATGTCTAGGTCTTCCTCTGTGAGATTTCTGTTCATGTCTTTTGCCCATTTCATGATTGGATTGTTTGTTTCTTTGGTGTTGAGTTTAATAAGTTCTTTATAGATCTTGGAAACTAGCCCTTTATCTGATACGTCATTTGCAAATATCTCTCCCATTCTGTAGGTTGTCTTTTAGTTTTGTTGACTGTATCCTTTGCTGTGCAAAAGCCTCAGCAATCAGGCAACAAAAAGACATTAAAGGCATTCAAATTGGCAAAGAAGAAGTCAAACTCTCCCTCTTTGCCGATGACATGATACTCTATATAGAAAACCCAAAAGCCTCCACCCCAAGATTGCTAGAACTCATATAACAATTTGGTAGCATGGCAGGATACAAAATCAATGCCCAGAAATCAGTGGCATTTCCATACACTAACAATGAGACTGAAGAAAGAGAAATTAAGGAGTCAATCCCATTTACAATTGCACCCAAAAGTATAAGAGACCTAGGAATAAACCTAACCAAAGAGGTAAAGGATCTATACCCTAAAAACTATAGAACACTTCTGAAAGAAATTGAGGAAGACACCAAGATATGGAGAAATATTCCATGCTCATGGATTGGCAGAATTAATATTGTGAAAATGTCAATGTTACCCAGGGCAATTTACACGTTTAATGCAATCCCTATCAAAATACCATGGACTTTCTTCAGAGTTAGAACAAATTATTTTAAGATTTGTGTGGAATCAGAAAAGACCCCGAATAGCCAGGGGAATTTTGAAAAAGAAAAGCATAGCTTGGGGCATCACAATGCCTGATTTCAGGTTGTACTACAAAGCTGTGGTCATCAAGACAGTGTGGTACTGGCACAAAAACACACACATAGATCAATGGAACAGAATAGAGAACCCAGAAGTGGACCCTGAACTTTATGGTCAACTAATATTCGATAAAGGAGGAAAGACTATCCATTGGAAGAAAGACAGTCTCTTCAATAAATGGTGCTGGGAAAATTGGACATCCACATGCAGAAGAATGAAACTAGACCACTCTCTTGCACCATACACAAAGATAAACTCAAAATGTATGAAAGATCTAAATGTGAGACAAGATTCCATCAAAATCCTAGAGGAGAACACAGGCAACACCCTTTTTGAACTCAGCCACAGTGACTTCTTGCAAGATACATCCACGAAGGCAAAAGATACTCGTACTATTGATACGTGCATCAGATGTACAGTTAAAGTTCACCCGAATTACCAAAGATTATTTTAAAATTTATATTGGGGGGGGGGGCTTTCAATAATCTCATCAGGCATTTTACCACATTTAACTAGATAGCACCTTGGAAAAAGACTGAATTTAGAAATAAAAGACCTGAGGTGCCTGGGTGGCTCAGTCGGTTAAGTGTCTGTCTTCTGCTCAAGTCATGATCCTGGGGTCCTGGGATTGAGCCCACATCAGGTTCTCTGCTCAGTGTGTAGCCTGCTTCCTCCTTCTGCCCCTCCCCTTGCTTGTGTTCTCTTTCTCTCTCTCTCAAAAATAAATTAAAAATATTTTTTAAAAAGAAATCTATTGATTAAATTTAATTGAATTTCACAAATATTTACTGCTTTCCTCCTTCCTATACAACAGACATGCAGTGTGCTGTCAAAAATACAGAGATGACATAATTGCTTGTCTTCAATTTGAGCAATCAGTTTGAGTATCAGTAAGTAACTGATCACATGGTGTGGTGAATGTCTCAGTAGACATGTGTAGAAGGTGTGGAAATGACAGAACAGGAAGCGATTCTGAAGGTGGGGAAAGATTATCAGGGAGGCCTTCTCATCGGGGTTGCCAGAGAGGAGGTGGGTGGCAGGATTGGGTGAAAATAGATGTAGGGAATTAAAAACACACTCATCCTGAAAAGCACTGAGAAATGTATAGAATTGTTTAATGTCTAAGCTCAATTTTGAAGGGTGCTAGAAAACATTGCGATTTGGAGAGTCTTAAGACCGGTTCTAACTGATTTGATCCCTTTCCTTCACTTTACTTTCAAGTTTGGTCAGTTAGAGTAATCCAGATGTCCCACATAGTCTTCATCCATTCTTATGGATTCTTCTCTCTATTCAATTCAGAAGTGATCACCATCATCCTGCTCTGCCTATGTTGTATGCTGCCTACTAGGCCACTGTCACATGTTACAACTATCTGAAAACTTCCCCTATCACAACTGGGCATAAACTTTCCTTCCCTTTTGAAACAACACTTAGTTGCTCTGTTATGTCATTATCAAAATTCTAGTTTGTGTTTGGGTTACTGGAGTAATGATTCTACCCTAAGTAGGTGGTTTGCTTTCTGAAAACACAAAATAGACTTGATAGTATCAGCACCTCTCACATTCCTCCACCCGTCACTGACCATAACACTGAGCCCAGTGTCTGCAACAAAATAGGGGGTTCCATAAATACTGCCCTTTTGATAAAGGAAGTTTTGCCTGAGAAATGAGCCATGGCATCCTTGACAGGAAAACAGGAGAGGTTTTCACTTGCTAAAATGAGCATACTCCTTTTATGGAATATAAATGGGATTTTAAATAAAATCCAATGTTGAAATGTACTAAGATGCCATCCATTTAAATGGATCATTTCATAAGAAACTAATCTTTTGTTATTGATTAGTTTATGATTTTAAGAGATTAAAAAAACTGGAAGAAATTTTCTTTCTCGATTTGTCTCCAATGTTCACTCAGAGCACTTGGCTAATTTTAAGTTCTAGAATATAGATTAGCTGTATATCTAGGACTCTCTCTGGGATCAACGTAGACCCCAAAAACAAGATCTGTAAAATGTCAAAAAACCCAAGGAAAGAAAAAGAACAAAAAAGTTTCAAAGGCCTCTGAGTGGTCAAGAAAAAAAGGGCTGAGGGAGGAATCAGGTTTTAGGAGAAGAAATCATTTAGCAAAAGCAACCAAACATGACAACAAATTGATGTCAGCAGGGACAGAGCGAAAATAAGCATTTTTGGAAAGATAAATAAGTTCAGAAAATCTCGAACAACTCAAAGGTTATACTATTTAAAGTTAGAATGGGATATGAAGCCCAGGAAATAGCTTGGCCAGTATTTCCAAGGATCCCATAAATGATTCATGTCTCATCTCTAAGGGATCACAGTGTCCATTTCTTTTCACAACTTTAGCAGTGAAAAAAGTAAGGTGTTCTCATTTCCCTAATTTATTTTCTTAAAAAGGGAAATTTTAAATGTAAGAATACTGCACATTCCTAAATTTTCCTTAATATTATGCAGAATCTATAATTCTTACTTCAAGTCTTGACAGTCTGCCAGGAGCTAAAACAAAACAAAAGGAATGCTAAAAGAATTTCTTAGTGAACTTAAATTATGCATGACACTTTCCTGCATGGAACAGTTCCTTGTAAAATTGAAGATCTCACTAAAGCTAGCAGGGAAGTTTGATGAAAGATATATACCCTGTATTCAAGGTCATTTCTTACTTTATCCTTTTGATTATGTTCTATTCTTTTCCATATCCTCATACAATCTTTTAAATGAGAAAGATGGAGAATTATTTAGAAAAGAGTTATACTTATATCCATCATTAAGCCACTTTAAATTTATGTTTAAGAACTTTGACCGGAAGATCTTACAAGATGAAGACAAGTCCAGAGAATTGCTTGAGTAAATACTGTGGGAGCAGCCAGTAAAAATCATAGATAACCAACTATAGCTAGGAAGTCATCTCAGGAAAACTCAGGGAGATTGAATTACTATTTTTTTTAATTTTATGACATAAAGTACAATATCATGTTCAGAGCTTGGAGAATATCAAAAGGTAAACTTTCCAATGCCAGTGTTTAGTTTTGGTAGACCTATGACTATAACAAATAAACCTTAAGGTAAATAATAGTTTAAGCACAATAGACCCTTTTACCAGGCCCAGTCTAGTGTCCTCTTTCCATGCAGTCATCCAAACACCCAGGCTGTCAGAACCTCTGCTCTCTCAAACATATGGTTTCCAAGGTTACTCTTTCCACTGAGGGCAACAGAAGAGAAAAAGAAGGAACACAAGTGTTTGCAGGTCAGGTCTGGAAGCGATAACAGTTTACTTTGGCTCATCTTTGCCAGTCACTTGGCCACACATGGAGATGGGAGTGTGTTGGCAGAGTTGCAGTCCCAAACACAGGAGCCACTTCCTAAGAGTCATTCCACAATGTGGAGGAGGAAGAACGTGCATTTGGTGGACACTTTGCCATCTCAACTACAATCCTGTAAGTTATAGGAAGTAGTACTAGGAGCAACCACTTGTCAGGGGATCCGATACTGTAGGTAGGCAATCTAGAACCAATTAAGTTCATAATATGCCTTTGAGTTCCTCTATCTCTTGTTTGTAGATGCAAAGTTGAAGCTTCTTGAAAAATAAAAATGGAAAAATCTATTCATATTCCTAAAGCTTTGAGCAGGTTTTAGGAAGGCTTCCAATACAGAAGCTAACACAGACTCAATCACAAAACCACACATGATCAATTTTGGGTTAAAGATGGTGCACGAAGCACAAGTTTAGCCTCCCTCTCTTAATCTAAAAGCTTAGTAGTGAAAAAAAAAGATATGAAATGTTAAGCTAGGATACACAAAGGTCAAAGACAGGGAAACACCAGAATCATGGGTGATGGACACACTGGAAAGCATAGAAAGGGATCAGCAATCCAAACTCTACTACATATGAATGAGTCACCTTTGATGACTTTCTGGAGTTTTGGCCTGACACCTCAGGTTATTATTAATCTGCATAACACCTTTCAATAATTGGTAAAAATGTGATGTGATGAGCACTGGATGTTATACTATATGTTGGCAAATTGATTAAAATTTAAATTTAAATTTTAAAAAATGGCAAAAACAAAATTTTCTTAGTCCACTTACCTATTTTTACCAAAATGGGGCAAATGATGTTATAATCTCCTTTTCCATATACACTTTTTTATGTCATTAAATATTATTCTGGAGTATTATTTAAATGTTTCATGGTATACTATCATACAGATTTATAGCATATTCATAACATATTGCAGTTAAAACAACAACAAAATATATATATTCTATGATCTAGGCCCCATCCTAATTTTTATATCATATCTCCTTAAGTCCTCACAACCATGCTATGCAGTGGGTATTTTGATTATTATCCCCAACTTAAAAATGTAAAAACTGAGATACTCTGAGATAGCATCCTTTTACAAGATCACACATTGATTCCATTTTTATTTACCTGCTCCTAGAATCTTTGTCAAGCTCAACTCTATTTCCTAAGTGAAATGACTGCATTTCAAGCACTATTTTGTGCTCTAATTTTTAATTCTGCCACAAAATAGGGAAGACAAAAGCAATTCAGTTTTGTACGGGAAAAAAATCACATTTATCAGCCTGCACCAGAAGATGCAGTTTATTGGTGCCCTGGAGCCAGCTTTCAGAAAATACTTCCACATGATCTACAGCTTAATCCAGAAATGGCCTAAAAAATTGGACTGCTGCCATGCCATGAATCCAAGAAGAGAGCTATTTTAAAGTCCTCTTCTTGAACAACAACAAAATAATACAGTTGATTATTTTTATTTCAACTGTATTAAAGTTGGTTGATTTTATTTTAATAAGAGAAAACTGGTTGTTTTTTTTATTCAAATGGTTGATTTTTTTTAATAAGACAAAACTGAAAGAAGAGTTCATTTTGCTCCATAATGGTTGATTTTTTTAATGGTTGATTTTTTTAATTGAAATGGTTGATTTTTTTTAATAAGACAAAACTGAAAGAAGAGTTCATTTTGCTCCATAATGGTTGATTTTTTTAATGGTTGATTTTTTTAATTGAAATGGTTGATTTTTTAAATGAGATTAAATTGAAAGAAGAGTTCATTTTGCTCCATAAAGAAAGCACTGAGTTTACTTACTTTAGGAGTACATTATTATATTAATAATGCACATTTCTGGGCAGCCCGGGTGGCTCAGCGGTTTAGCACTGCCTTCAGTCCAGGGCCTGATCCTGGAGACCTGGGATAGAGTTCCACATCAGGCTCCCTGCATGGAGCCTGCTTCTCCCTCTGCCTGTGTTTGTGCCTCTCTCTCTGTCTCTCTCTCTCTCTCTCTCTCTCTCATGAATAAATAAATAAAATCTAAAAAAAGATGCACATTTCTCTTGTGTTAACTGCTCACAGATATTCTGGTGTGCAACCTTCAGAGCATCTGCAGACAAAACAGGTCTGTTGTCAGAAGGTATGCTCACAGTTACCCCCATAGTAGTATTAGAACCCTACCCCTCCAGGTCTAAGTTTAAAGTCCTCACTCTTTTTTTTTTTTTTTTCAAGCAACCTTGCAATTTCTCTCTTGTCCTGCAAGTCTCAGAGAACCTTATTAGTTTTATAGATGTACCTTTCTTTCTGTTGGCTTAGCATAGTAAATGAAGAATTTGTGTTTCATACATAAATTCTTGTCTAATGCAAAAATACTGGCAAATATCTTAAACCTTAAAACTTTTCCAGAAGCAGAAATCATTATAAAGTGTTCAGAAAACAAAACTGAAGGGCACCTGGGTGGCTCAGTCAGTTAAGTGTCTGCCTTTGGCTCAGGTCATGATCCCAGGGTCCCAGAATCAAGCCCCAGGTTGGGCTCCCTGCTCAGTGGGGAGTCTGCTTCTCCCTCTCCCTCTGCCTCTTCCCCCAACCCCAGCTTGTATTTTCTCTGTCTCTCTCTCTCTCTCTCAAATAAATAAAAATCTTTTTTAAAAAAAGGAATCAAAATTGAGAGCATCTTACCAAATATTTAATGAGAGCCCATTTGTGATAAATACCATAGGAAAAAGTAGAGAGGAACAAGATATCAGGAGTTCAGGATCTAGAAGAAAGGATGAGATAATTACAAATTACTCTTAACACAAGGAAAATTAAAAGGTGCCATAACAGTGAGATATACAACGTGACATGTTTGTATGTATGTTTAAAGGAGGGAAATATCATGTTTATTTGAAGAGATGATAAAAATCTTTGGGAGAAAGTTACATTTGAAATGGGCCTCGATGGAATAATATAATTACTGTGACTGGAAATGAAATGGAACACACAGGACCCATTTTCAATGGGGAGAAAGTTTAATACTGCCAAAGGAGAGTCGCTGTGTAGAAGACCATAAAACACAAGGTCTCGTGTGCTATAGAGTTTGTATTTAAATTCGTTGAACACTTTTATATGAAGAATAATATATTTGATATACTTGGGACTCAGAAAAGATAAATCCTGTTCTGTATTAAGTTGGCTTGGAAGAAGCATCTCTTGAGGATAAGGAGAAAATAGGAGAGTTATATCTCAGTTTTCTAACGTAACAAGGTCTCAGTGGGCAGGGAAAAGGCAGGTCAGGATGGTGGATATATTTTGAATTTGCAAGACACTGAAAATTCACAAATTGAGCCCAATGATTGAATATTAACACTCCAGCTTCAAAGAGGACAAACTATTGGAAATCTTGGAAATGGCTACATACAGTACATATTTCTAAGATTTTATGTTAGATAATTTTAATGTTTCTTCATTTATGAACTTAATTATTTTCTTGATGTTCTTGTGTTGTGTCCATTTTACCAAAACAGAATTCAAAGTGCAGTGAAACCACACAGCTGGGCACTTTAATGTGTCCCAGACTCAGCTGAAGTTGCCTGGACTCCTGGTTCTCTAAACTAAGAGCCACTAAATCACTTCATATTTTCACAGAAAGCCAGATGGGATGCTGTAAGTGCACTTGTCGGATTCTTACTTGAATAGTTCCCATCTGGGAATGGATTAATTTAAGAGATAACAGGTAGAAATCTTTTGTATCATAACAACCTCTGCAGGTGGGAAGGATTATTATTTTAGCTTTCCACCTTCTGAACTCATCCGAATCAGATTTTCAACACCACTTACTAGACAGTGTAATTACTATGCACTCACTGTGGAATGCAGGTTGGCCTTAATTAAGGAGAGGCGGCATAGCACCGTACAGGGTTGGGCATGCTGTCTCTGGGAACAGTCTTCTCAGGCTGCAATTCCACTCCCCAGGTGATGTTAGGCAAGGTAGTTAACACCTCTGTACCTCAGATTCTTAGCCTACAAAACTGAGATGGTAATAACAGTACCTACCTAGAAGATCCTTCTGAGGTTAGAGGCTCTCTGACCTGTACCCATTAGAAGAGTGCCTGTTACATAGTATGTGCTCAATAAATGTCAAGTAGCAGTTAACCATCCTGTTGTCACAATAGACAGTAAGCTCCTTGAGAACAGGGAATGAGTTCTGTAGTTGGTTTTGAAGCTCCTCATGTTACCGAACCCCCAAGACCAGGTTCTTGAGTCTCATTGTCATAAAACTGAACACTGGACTCAAGAGAAAGAAAACAGGCAGAACTTATTAGAGACAACTTGCATACAAAGAAGTGCACAAGAAGAGGAATGTTGCTCTCTGAAGGGGTAGTGTGCAAGGCTTATAAAGGCACTCTTCCAAAGGGTGAGGGGTCGGGAGTGGAGAAGCATCCTTCAGTTCCATGGTCATTATCTTGTGTTCATTATTTTTAGTGAACGCAAGATAGTCACAGGAAGCCTTTATCCATGGTCAACATTTTCTAGGCCTCCTGGAAAAATAGAAATACTTGTGCAAGCAAGTAACTTCAATCATTACTTCTAATTTTGCTCCGACAAACATTACTCCCTAATAACCTATTACCTCTCATTTGTTCTCTTTCCCAAAAGGAGATATTTGTCTCTAAACGTATGGAAACTTTTAACACTTGCCTTAGACCAGTAGCTTTACAGAAGGTAAATTTCTCTTGTTTTCCCTACACTCTCTCACTATGAGTCTCAGCACAGTACATTTAGGTTGCATGAAACAAAACTATTCTGGAGAACATTTTTGGTCTTTAGAGTTTGCCAGCACATTCAGTAGAGGGCAAGGTCTAAAGGGGCAATAAGCTTTTCTCACTGAATAGAGAAAAATCTAGAATTTAGGATCCCAAAAAAATTAAGGTTGTTCAAAGGAAGTTGATTTTGGATTATTATTACTAGCCTTCAGATACTTAAAGTAAACTGCTAAATGTCTCAGTTGAGACAATAGGCCAGTTAAATTTAGCTTAGTCCAACAAGCTGGGCCTGAAAATAAATTCCTGGTTAAAAGCCAGCCTTAAATTTCAAAAGCAAATCTGCAAGGGGTTAGAGAAAAGAAAGGATGGAGAGACTTGATGTACGTAGAACTCAGTCAGCCAGACTTGCATTAAAATCCAAGTTTGACCACTTACTAGCCATGTGACAAACATAATACCTATCCTCACACGCACCTATTTTCTCTAGTCTCTCTCCCCCTCCATTAAACATTAAATAGATTTCCTAAGGCAAGATTTTCATGAGATCTCTCCAGCCAATAATGCAAGTAGATAGCAATTGTTTATAAATATCATATACACTTCTGAGTTTTTAATATTGGTGAAATGAAAATTAGAATTTCTATAATATGTAATATTAAATATCTACCATTTATTTAGACCCTAATATGACAGCTCTTTCAAGTTTTCATGGATTTTATGTTGCTAAGCATTTTCTTATTGGATTAAAAAATTGTATGCCTTAATTAGCTCTTATTTTTAAAAAATATATGTTTTAAAGCTTTAAAAGGTCTAAAAATGGAATGAAATATTTTTAAAAAGGTATAAAAATGACTGATTCATGAATGAGATCTCAAAGAAATAAATATTAATAATACCTGAGAAGAAAGATCAGAGTAGAGGGTGGGTTGAAGCCCTTGGATGACAAAGGATAGAGAAAATGGATGAAAAAAAGGAGGATGGAAATGAGAAGAGCATCCCCCTGCCCCCAATTCCAATCAGAAGGAAACATCACCCGAAGCTGCATTGTAGATGAGCACTGCATAAGGAATTCATGTTCCGGTGGCATAGTTGCAGAGCAGATTATTGGGGACAAGCATTCACTAAATCAGGTAGATTTAATTACACTGTACAAGTCAGCACTGGGACTTGGTGCTGAAGAGTATGATACACCAGGCACAAATGATTGGGAATAAAATCTCTCTGACCTTCAGTCTCCTCATGTCTAAAATGAGAAGAATAGCAGACGAACTTCTCCCTAGGAACCAGGCTAGGGATAGTGTGTCATCGGGGAGGGGACAGTCAGCCCTTCCACCTCCTTGCCAGCACCTCTGGGAATAGCAGAAATTTGAAAGATTCCTCCTCACCCTGCAGAAGAAGTCAGGTATAAATAAAAACAATCAATTTTGCTAGCATTTGTTAGATGGTTACAATGTGCCAAGAGCTATGATAAGCACTTTATACATACTTTTTAATCCCGGGGACAGTCTTATGATATGTATATTATTACTTCATGGCCCATCAAGAAGACAAGCGAGCCCAGCAATTTGGCACAAAACTTAGCTTAAGTGACAGCCTCAGACTGAAACTCACCAAATGTGTCCACCCTTGACCTTACCCATTGTACCACACTGTCTCTGGAAGAGCTAGTTCTCCAGAAAGGTAAATTCTGATTCTCTCTGAAGAGGCAGAACAAGAAGCCTCATGAAATGTGAATCATGGGAGGTTTTAGAATACAGGGTTCTTAACAGCATCAACGACCAGCTCAGCTTCAGATTCAGGAAGATTAATGCACATTGCCCTGGGAAAGGAAGTCCTGGCAAGAATGAGAGCCTTGTGATCCAGTGGGGGGAAAATCATTTAAACAGAAAACAGGAGAGCTTAACTTGTGATTAATAGTTATTTATTCTTTGTTCCTGTTTCAAATGTTATTTCTTGTGTTGTATTTGAAATTAATATATTACTCATTCTTCCTACTGTCACAAAAAAAAGCATTTTTGGAGAAAAAGAACTAGGTGGGGTACCTTTCACTCTATACTTCCCTAGGAGTAGATGTCTATTTTGACTGGTCACTAAAAATAACCAAGGCACTTCCTGAGAAGGCAGGCATCAAAAATTAGCTGTCACAGGCAGGGCCTCAAGTGTGTGATAGCAGGGAAACAATACGGAAGTAGCTTACGGAGGCAGCAAGAGAAAAGACCTTATGCTAGGGGTGGGCAGATCTGGGTGCAGGTGCCTCCCTAGTGATACCTGAACTCCACAGCTTGGCATGAGACTTCCTCCTGGTCTTTCCTCCCAGCATCACCAGACCAGACCAAGGTCCCCTGGGAGCTTTTATCTTCCCCACCACCAGCCATTCAGGTCTTACTCCTCCATAAAAAGCCAGCTCAAATGCCATCAAGCATGCCCTGATTGTTCATCCTGCATCTCTCAGAGGCTAGATAGAGTGACACCTACCACATAGTGGGTGTTCAATGCAGTTGGCTAAAGCAAAACCCTGAAATCACAAATGGAGCTCACAGTATCCACTGAACCACTTGGGAAGGAAAATGCTATGGCTAGGCCTATTACGTGTGGATGTCTGAAGTGAAATAAGGAATGCAGATATAATCTATTCAAATAGAATGAGTTCACAAATGGTTATATGGTTCTTATCATTGGGGGCATCTTTTATACGGCAGGCTCTGAGCTCATTGAGCAAACTGTAAAGCTGGACCTGAATATCAAATGTGTGAAAGTCAGCCAAGACAAGAAAATGAGAACCAAGCAGAATGATCAGAATGCTATAAACCCAGAGCGGAGACTACACCAAAGGAAAGGCAGCCACAACATAGGGAAAAAAACTAGCTGAAGAGCCCTTTCAACACACACACATCTTATTTCCCAATTTGCTTAGCCAAGAATTTGGGACTAATCAAAGCAAGGTTGCCACAGGTCTACCCAAGAGCACATGTGGCACACCCACTTGTCCACAGCCCTTCCTTGGCCCCATGTTTACAATAGGACTTACTACCTATAGTAACAAGGAGGTCTTCCTGGGACTGAGAAAGAAGCTAAGTTCTTGCTACACCTCATCCTTTATACCCAGGCTCACATCACCATTCCTGAGCAGCTTACACTGGTAATCAGTGCTCTTCCATATTTACATTTACTTATTTTTATATTCACCAGGATCTCTTGGTTCTTGAACCAAATAGCACCAGGAAGGCCATATCTTCAAACAGCAGAGAGAAAGCAGAGCCAGTGCCCAGATATCTCTTTTCTTACTTTTTTTGTTATTAAAGTATAGTTAACATGCAATGTCATATTAGTTTCAGGTGTACATCATGATTCAATAATTATATACATTTCTCAGTGCTTTACCACAATAGTCACCATCTGTCACCATATATTATTCCAATATTATTGACCATATTCTCTATGCTGTATTTTTCATTGCCATGACTTATTTTATAACTGGAAGTTTCTACCTCCTAATTCCCTTCACCTATTTCTTGAAATAGATTTTAATGCTACACTGTGAGGTAGGCATCTGTGAGAGAAAGTCTATAGGCATGGAGTCTTAAGGATGAAACAGATCCACCCTCCTATTATTTCTAAGTAGATTTCATTTACCTTTAGAAAACAACCTGGCTTTTATCATCTCCAGAAGCTATCTAGTCCTTTACTCTCCAAAACAATAAAAGAACACAAAGAAACCTCAACTTCAACATGAAATCTTTCCTCCCCAAAGTCATAAAGTGTCAGGGTTATTAAAGTATTAGTTCTCAAGGTTTATAAATATATATCAAAACATGGGCAATTTAAATGGAAATTTTCATTTCATCAAAAAATAAAGAATCTCATTGGTGGGGGGAGATATTTGGACTCACTGGCAGGCAGTGTAGAACCTGTGAATATACCCCAGGCTGCCCCTAAGGCTCCACTGAGAGTCCCAAACCCCTCCTAGTCCTGGCACTGCCTCATCTCAGTGTGGTGTTGAACAACTTGCTTTACCACTAGACATACTTTCTTGCAGGTCTAATTACCTTTAAGTTCACTTCTAGCTCTAGCCTTTTGAAATTTTTAATTTAATTAACTCTTAAGAGCCAATGAAAAGGTATAGCCTCATGAGAAAAGAGTCAGCAAATGAAGACTCCTGGTGAAGAAGAGGGAATTCAATTCAGTATTTGCAATAAAGGCAAAGGATGTGTTTGACACCAGTTGGGTGGCTTTCTGTGCCACTAAATGAATATAATCCTATGCCTCATTTGTTACTAATTCAGAAAAATAGTTGACAGAAAATGCACCCAATATTGTGGATATATAACCAGCATCCAGGGGAACTTTACAGTCTGAGCACCCATTGAAGATAATCGTCTTAGCTGACAGTGAGATTTCTGGGTTTGATAGTCAAGGGTACTCTAAGGGCATCCTCTGTATACATGGTCATACCTCAGAGTGTTGAGAACAAAAAGTGACCAACTGGATCTACATAAGAGAAAAATAGCCCTAAGGAATAGTCTGAAGATGAGATCAAAGATAATATTTTTAAATATATTTCTCAAGGAAGTTGAGCACTTTGAAGTCTAACACTCAAAAAGATCACTTTAAACACATTTTAATGGAACATAAGTCACAGATACAAGGTAGGTGTAGGAGAGCAAAAGCAAAATGTTACACAGGAGGCAAAGTTTGGGGTGTTGGGGATTTGTTTTTGAAGTGTTCTTGTTATTTTGTTAACACTAACACTCTTAGTCTTCCCACCTGAAATGTCATGCCACGGTCAACATCAAGTCACAAAACTAGGCCAAGTATGTTGGTGTAGGTCCCCTGGAAACAATAATAGCTTTTAAAACTTGGAGGTAGGAGCTCCTGGGGGGCTCAGTCAGTGAAGCATCCAACTCTTGGTTTCAGCTCAGGTCATGATCTCGTGAGTGGTGAGATTGACCCCTGCATCTGGCTCCTTAGCACAGAGTCTACTTGAAGATTCTCTCCCTCCCCCTCCCCCTCAAAGTAAATAAATCTTTAAAAGAAATTGGAGGTAATTTATTTTTAAGTCTTCAGACTCTATAAAATCTAAGAAGAAATGACTAGTCCATGGGCACGCACTGCATGGGAGTCAGAGTGCATGAGAGGATTCAAGCCTCAGTTTCATGCTGTTGCTACTGTAGCATGCTGTCTGCATGGAGAATTATCCCAGAAAACAAAATCACTACCTATTTCATCTTAGGCCAGACTTGTGGTCAACTTGCCCAGTATCACAATCTGCCGCCAAGGGCACTCTATAAGTATATGCTGACCAGATGAACAGAGACCACCTTTCTAGAAATACAGATGGCCAAACCATGGCTCATAGTCACTCTGAAGTCTCAAAACAAGCAAAGTGGTCTGTTATGTGTCGCTAAGTAACAACAGATGAAAAGAAAATGGCTGTGTTTTTGAGTTCATTTCCAAGACATTGTGGGAGTTACACAACTGAAGCCGGTCTCCTATTTCCTTTTCTATCAAGGCTATTATTCCATCAAGCAAAGTTCCATAGTGTGCTTTAAAATCCATTTTAAGTACTTCCAGGAAAATGTTAAAAACTGCCCAGATGTCAGCTCTTTAAAGACAACAACAGCCACTGGTGTCAGAGTCCACCAGAACCTATACTCTCTGTATACAAAGTTTCTGCTTTAATCTTCTCCTCTGAAAGTAGAAGCCATTGGCTAGAACACTGCATGACCCAGGACATCACAGACTCATAATTTAAATGGGCTTATATTTATGAAAATTTATGTAACAGAAGATTCACAGTGAACCTGAGTAAGAATCACCTACCTCTAAATGCAAAGCATCTGAAGACATCCTATCTCCACTCATCCCAGAGAGTGATCTCAGGCAGCCTTGTAGCTTTGAATATCAATTATGTGCAGATAACAGCAAATACACGTTTCATCTCCAACCTTTTCCCCTAAGTGTGTCATGTTATGGGCTGAATTATGTCCACTCAAAAATCATATTTGAAATTCTTAGCTATTACCTCAGAATGCAACCTTAGTTGGAGAGAAGGTCCTTGTAAACATAATTAAATTAAAATGAGGTTAGTAGGGAGGGTCCTAATCCAGTATGACTGGTGTCCTTATAAGAAGAAAAAATCTGGACACAGTTATGCACATAAGGAAGATGACACAAGGAAGCATAGAGAGAAGACAATCATCTATAGATCCTTCCTTCTTAAACATTAGAAAGAACCAAACCTGCTGGTTCTTTGATCTTAGACATCTCGCCTCCACAACCATCAATTCCTATTATTTCAGCACCCAGTTTGAGGTACTTTGCTACAGTAGCCTTGGCAAATAAATACAGCCACTCAATTTGAATATCTAACAAATACCTTAAGCTCAACTCTCTCGGCCCAAAGCCTGGACTCCATCTGCTCCACCCTGGTACTCTCCAACATCCCCTATTTCTGTAAATGGGGATTATAACCCGCAGAGATCTCTATGACCAATAGTGAAATCGCCCTTCAATCCTAACTTTCTTTTATGTTACTTAAATCATTTGTTCTTTAAATAATTTAGTATTTGGTTACTAGACTTTTAAGTAATATCCAAAAATGGGCCACTTCTCACCCCTATCCACTTCTGTCATCCAATTCAAACTTCCATAATCTCTCACCTGGACTGCTGTAATAGGTTATTCACAGGTAACTAGTCCCTTTGAGGCTTCCACAGTTGCTTTCTTATAATCCAATCTTCATACAGCAGCAAGAGTGATCCTTTTAGATGAGACTATTTGAATCCTCTACTCAAGACCCCACAAAGTTTCTTTATCTATACATATTTATTTAAAATCATATCAATGAATGAATGGCTCTACTTGAGTTGTTATCCTGAGTAACCCTGAGATCTCTTTTCCTGTCTCTCTCTCTATTTCACTACCTCTATTCCAATCAATCTGGCCTTTCTTCTATCCCTCAAACAGACCAGGCATACTCCCTCCCTCAGAGCCCTGGAATTTACTGCTCCTTTGAAGAAGAATCGCCTTCCTTAAAATATTAATTATACTACCTCTTTTCCTTATTCACATTTCTGCTGCATTGGCAACTAATCCAAGCCTTTGTGACCATATTAACTAAACGGTATCCCCACATGTTCGATTGCTTTCCATTATGTATCTCCCACATAATGAAGGATAGGATATTGTCCTTTCTGTTAATTGCTATGATTCTACCATCTAAATAGTGTTTGGAATCTGGTGAAATATTTGTTGAAGGAAAGGAAGGAAGAAAGCAAGGAGTGAGGGAAGGAAGGAGAGAAGGAAGGAAATAAGGAAGGAGGGAGGACATATATATCTCTGTATCAGTAAACCTATGGGGCAGGAATTGAGACAGCTATTTACATGAAAAATTAGGAAATTTCTGACATTAATCCTAAAGGAAGGAAAAAGACTTTCTGAGATTGAGTCAGTAAGTAAATCCTGAGTCATCAAGGGGAAACTTTGATTTGAATATGACAAGTTAACTAGCTCTAGGATATGTCATCTGGCCCAGTTCTTACTGGTCTCAGATCTAAAGCCTTTAAGGAACAGAGTAGCTGTAGGTAAAATCTGAAACAGCTTTGTCACTAAAATTCTGTACAATATTGGGACCCATGGGTATTCCTGTAACACTGGGTAAGATGGGCATCTTATATCACATATCACAGAGAAACTTTCATACCTGGAAGGCTCAAGTGATACCAGTGAAGTCCTTGATAGAAACTATGATACCACACTATGCCCACTGGAGTTGATTGTGCCCAGAGACCTCTGGAGACCTATGGAGACCATGGGGCACAACAAAGCAATAGCGACGGCCCAAAAAAATTCCATGATAGCCAAATGCAAATGCAATTCCATGATAGCAATATTTTAGTGAGCCAGAGGTACAATATTATATAGATTTATCTAAAGGCCTGTGAAATTTCAGTGCCTATTTCTGTGACTTCTCATGCCCCACCCAAGTTTGTGAGTCCCAGAGAAATTCAGCATATATGTATATAAAAGGTTTTAGTAAAGATATTTGAGATATAACTTTTCCAAAGAATTCACATGATTTAGCTTTTTTATATGAAATGAGGATTTTTATTAGGAATATTAAGTATGGGGGGTACTGTCCACTGCTGATGTCCCCAACCTGCTATAGCAAATGATAGTATTCACCCCTAAATTAAATATCTCTCACTCCATCCATGTCACAGAAAATGGCAAGATTTCATTCTTTTTTGATGGCTGAATAATATTCTAGTGTGTGTGTGTGTGTGTGTGTGTGTGTGTGTGTGTATCTGTGTGTAGCTTATATCTTCTTTATCCATTCATCAGTTGATAGACATTTGGGCTCTCTCCATAGTGGATGGAGCTAGAGTGTACTATGCTAGGTGAAATAAGTCAGTCAGAAAAAGACAAATACCATATGATTTCACTCATATGTGAAATTTAAGAAGAGAAACAGATGAACATATAGTAAGGGGCAAGGAAGAAAAGGAGAGAGGTAAACAACCTATAAGTGACTTTTAATGATAGAGAACAAATTGAGTGTTGGTGGAGTGAGGTGGACGAAGATGGGCTAGATGAGTGATAGATATTTAGAAGGGCACTTGTGATGAGCACTGTGTATTATATATGAGTGATGAAATAACTGAATTCTACTCCAGAAATCAATATTGCATTATATGTAAATAACAAAAATTTAATTTTAAAAAGTGGCTCTACACATACTTGTGTCTTAAAACTATTAGTTCTCACTTTTCATTGCTGTCAATGCATCTGCTTATACAAATTGCATATTTCCTTCTATTTCCTGTTTCCATTTTGCTAGAGGAAACCAAACCCCTAGCTACAATTGAATTCAACAGCTATACAGAGGTCAAACTATATGCCAGGAAACGTAGGCAATGCTATAGAGAAGAAAAAGATGAGCATGATCTCCCCTATATATAGAATCTGAAGAAAAAATGTCAAAGTCATAGTAACATAAAGTAGAATGGTGGTTATCAGAGGCTGGATTATGGGGGCAAAGGAATGATATTGACCAAAGGGTACAAACTTTCAGGTATGAGATGAAGAAGTTTGATCAGTTTTGGAGATTTGACTATAGTTAATAATGTATTGTATACTTCAAATTTGCTAAGAAGAGGAGATCTCAAGTGTTCTTTAGCTCACACAGAGAAATGGAAAACCTTGATAACTACATGAGGTGATGGATATACTAACTAGCTTTATTATGCTAATCATTTCACAGCATATACATATACCAAAACATCACATGTATACTCCCTAAATATACACAATTTTTATTTGTCAATCATACTTCCATAAAGCTGAAAAAATTAAACCTATCAAATTTTAAACATAAAAATAAATAAGAAAAATAAATCTTTTGAAAAGATGCCTAGGAAGCCACCTTTGTTCTCTCACACAAGTGAATGAGCATCAGAGAGGTTCTAATCTAAGGGAAATACTTACACCTTATCTAGTCCATGAATTTTGTAACATCTTCTGTGTCTTTTCAGAGGTTGTTTCTACATGGTTCATGGTCCTTGACTGTATTCAAATGAGATGTTGCTACGAAAAGACAGCTTCAGAAGACTATGATTTTGCTATATTCACACACACACACACACACATACACACACACACACACACAGAGGTACATTCAAGTTTTAATAATGTAGTCCTGAAATGGTTACGGTAAAACATTCTGGGTAATAACAGTTCAATCAGCAAACTCATATTGTTACAATAGCTTGTAATAGAAGCTAACATTCATTAAGTTCCTATTCTATGCCAAGGATTTTACATATCACACCATATATAACATCTCATTCAATTCTCACAGCACCATAATACATTGCATAAGTGAAAAAAGCAAAATCAGAAAAATCAGCTAACTCGCTCAATCTAATACTCTGAATAACAGACAAAGGTAGGACTTGAACTCCGACCTTAGATTCCTAATATCCACCTCTATACCATACCATACTCTTCTCTTACTTCAATCCTTGCTGCCAAAAATTACTGGAAAAATTACTGTAAGTGACTCTACAGATCTGCCTTTGTAAGGACAGGTAGACAAGTAGCATGGAATTCTTTTCTAAGCGATGACCCTATCAGACCATGGGATCTCACTCTTGTCAGTATTGAATAGAGAATTAGGCTAAATACAGATTAGGTTTTCGTCGTGTGTCAGAAGGCTTTGGGTACTTCTTAATTACTAAATCCCTGATTTCCTTCATTCGGCCTATTTTTCTTTTCCTTCTTTATTCTCTCCTAAACATAGAACTTAAAGCAATGGTTCTAGTTAGTTGGGTCCTGCTACTTAACTAAGTCTTTCATAACACAGATATATGTTCTTTCTCCACTCCCTCCACAGGAAGCAAATAACTATGGGACACTTGGTTAGCTGAACATAAATTTATACAAGGTATGTCTATAAGGTAACAGGGCTAATTTGTGTAGAATTTTTGTATTAGATTCAATAAATATTGGCTGATTGGCAAGACGATGAAGGAAGCACATTTATATGAGGAAAGGTCCTGCCCTGCCCTATGCTCACAAAGCTTATAATCAATCCTCCGTCATCCTTGTGAAGAAAAGCCTTTCAGGGAAGTGGGAGATGAAAAAGAGATGAAGGAAGTGCTATGCTGGTAATCAAAATTTGAGTTAAAAAATGTATTTTGGCAAACAGCATTGACTACTTTTGAGACATATTTGTTTACCACTCAGGCAGCCTGAATCCCTTGTTGGTGTAGAAAGTAAAGGAGAACTTGAAAATAAAAAGTAAGAAGTGGTCTGTCTGCATGTTCTCTCAGGCCAACATGATCAGAAGCCAAAGCAAATGAGGTAAGAAAGGTGCAGAAGTATTCCAGGGTTCCTACTTCTTCTATAACTGGAAGCAAGTAGAAGTTTCTTAGATTTCTAGAACCAAACATCTTGAAAAAGTCAATCATCATGGTTCGAAGTAAAGGAAGCCCTGGCCTACACTTCCTCAGCTCCCGCTAATGGGAGGAAGACATGAAGAGGGGAGATGAAAGATATGAAAAAATAGAGATATGAACCAAAGCAAGCAGGGCAAATTAAAGTGATGTTTATCACAGAACCCCAGTACTCCTGGCACTAAGGCAGAAACTAAATAGAATTTTGCTAAAATTCAAAAACTATCAATCATTTATTTATCTGTCTATATAAGTAGGAATTTCCAAAGAAGGTATCACAAAGGCAGCCCTTAGCAGCCAATGAAATAGGCTCCCCAGAGCAGTGGGTATAGATCTATGTCCAGGATCATCGGTGCCCCATGTTAATGAAAAACAACATGCAGAAAAATTTTCAACCCCCCAGGCCATATGCGCATAGTTTGGAGGGTTAAGATGAGAGAGCAAGAGATTAGTGTCTGTATTTCTAGTTCAATAAACTTACTGTATCCTAGCATGTTATGCATCTTATGCTAGATACTTGGGATAGAAACATAATCAGACACAGGTCTGAGAAACTGTCACAGCCAAGAGGAATCTAAGGAGATATGATGACAAATTGTAGTGTCCTGAATGGGATAATAAAACAGAAAAAGAACATTAGAGGAAGGCTAAAAAAATCTGAACTAAAGTATGGGACTTTAGTTAATAATAAGGTATCCATATTGATTCCTTATTTGTGACAAATACACTTCACTAGGTAAGATGCTAACAATAGAGAAATTAGATGTGGTATATATGAGACTCCATACTATCTTCTAAGTAATTCTTGAAAACTAAAAATGTTCCAAAAATAAAAAAGTTATTTTTAAAAATGGGATTACACATTGAGTAAAACTCAAACCCCTTATCATTACTATCATGATCTGGCCCCACCCATCTTTCCCACTTCACCTTGTACATCTCTCCTTTTAGCTCAGTACCCTTTAGCAAGATCACTCCATCATGTTCTTTTCTGTGTCACGGCCACCACATGTACTGTCAGAGCCTCTGGGGGAGATGTTCTTCTCACTGACATTGATCAATCTTCCTCATCACCCAGGTCTCAGCTCAAGTGCTCTCCCTCAGACAGCGGTCCCTCCTGAAGTCACCATGTAAACCATATGCCATCAACTCTGATATCCTCTCTCTCAGAACTTTATACATTATTTTCTTTCTTCACACTTATTCTTGGTTGAAATTATCTGGTTTTTGGAGTGTTTATTTACTTAACATCTTTTACCACATTTTAAGTTCCCTTTGGGCAGAAATCATTTCTGTCTTATTCACCAATGAATAACAGCTCCTAACCTAATGCCTGGCCTATGATAAATGTTCAAATAATATGTGGGCTCAATTAATTAAATGACATATTATAGGTCTATTCTAATGCCTAAATCTTTTTTTTACATCTAAGTATACTAAGCACCCAACACACTATGTATCATGCCATATACATAATAGATGCTTATTTATTTATTGTGATAGATGCTTGGGATACATATTTAAATCAGACAAAGGTCTACTTTCAAAGAGACCACTGATGAATAGAGAAAACTAGAAAGCAAACAGGTGTTTACAATTCAGTGAGATACATACTGTGGAAGCACAGAGGGGGACATCATCCCAGTTTGAACATTCAGTCTCCTTTCCATATAGCAGTGCTGAACTTTGAGGCCAACTCTGACCACAAGTTCTGTTTGGCTATGGATAAGTAAATCTATGCTTCAATTTTCTTATTTCCAAGGTAAGAAGGATGAACAAGAAAATATCTAAAATCCATTACCTAGCTTTCTTCAAATTACAACTACACTTCGGTGTAGTGCAGGTTTTATGAACCACTCTTTGAATCTCCAATCCAAGGAGTTTACAACTGCATGGTTCTTTATAAAATAGGCCATTTCCCCAGATCTCCTGTTTTCTCCCAAGTAATGGGAAATTGTGATGCCTCAAATTTTCAAGTTATTCTCTGATCTGAATATTCTTTTTCTGGTAATCCTAGATCATATAATGACAGTTCTCATTCCAACATAAAGTCATCTTAGGGGGCTTATGAATATTAGAGCTAAAAACCTAGAGTGAAATGTAAGGGTGGGGGCTAAGGAACCTTCCATTTGGTGATTAAGTAGACTATGTTATTCTCATGATGAGGTTCACAGAAGTTTCCCACTGTCAACATATAAATATAAAATATAAGATATAAATCAGCTTCTATAACAAAACAACCTCAAAAATCTTGGCTTATATTATCCAGCTGATATTTCTTTTTTTTTTTTACTATTTTTTAATTTAAATTCAATTCAGTTAACATATAGTGTGTATTACTAGTTTCAGGGGTAGAATTTAGTGGTTCATCAGTTGCACATAACACCCAGTGCTCATTACATCAAGTATCCTCCTTGTTGATATTTCTTTCTGAACTTGCATAAGTACCCCCATATACACTCATCTCATTATTAAAGATCAAGGTAATGAAATATGGCAAAAAGCATGGATCTAGATTAGCACCTGGCAACCAGTTAATATTGAATGACCGTTTGTTGAATAAGTTTATATGATATGCTGTATGAGGAACTGAAAACAAGGGACCTTCAGGAATATGACAAATAGAAGCCTAGTCCACAGTCAGATGTTTTAGAGACATCGGATAATATGAATACTAGAAAGTACCCACTGGGTCCTCCAACACAGGGGTCAGTAGTGACCTCAGAAAAACCACTTAAGATGCAATATTGGGAACAAAATCCAGGCTATAGATAGCTAAGGGATGAGTCACTGAGAAAGTAGGTATCATTCCTATCAAATCTTTGCTAGAATGGGAAAAAAGAGATATAGTGATAGATGGAGGGGCAAATAGATTTAGGTGGAGAAATGTTTGAGGTGGGAGAGATTTGTGTAAGATAAAATGCAGACAATAATAGGTCCAGAGAGATAGTGTAACAGAGGATGGAGAGAGGAGATAATCAATATCTCTTCTCTCCCTCCTATATATAGAGGAATCAATAACAGGAGATAATGAGGAGCTGAGTGAGAATAAGCTAAGAAATCCAGGAGGATAGATTATCCTCATGTAGGAGACGCAAGAGAAGCTCTACTATTTGTACAGTAATGATAAAGAAGGAATTTGAAAGGAATGCACTTAAATGGGGAGGTTGCCAGAATATTTTCTAGACTGACAAGACCTCTTCAGGATACTATGTTCTTACTGGGCCTGTTAAATCAATAGGTCCAGTGGGAGTGCATTCATCTCTCTTCTTTCCAACAAAATTCTAAAAAGCACTTGGAGTACTAGCAAGAAAACTGGGGTAGAAAGTAGGAAATATAGTTTCAACTCATGACTCTGTTATTTACTGAGACTTCACCTACTTCACCTCTGAGTAAAGCTTGCCTTATCTGCAGGGGATACATTCCAAGACCCCCAGGGGATGCCTGAAACCATGGATAGTATTGAATGTTATATATACTATTTTTTCCTGTACATACTTATGATAAAGTTTGATTTCTAAATTAGACATGATAAGAGATTAGCAACAATTATTGTAATAAAAGAGCAGTCATAATGATGCACTGTAAAAAATTGTTAAGTGAATATGGTCTCTCTCTTTCTCTCAAAATAACTTATTATACTGTATTCACCCTTCTTTTTCCTGTGATTCTATGACATAATAAAATGCCTAGGTGATGGGATGAAGGCTGTAGGCATTGTGACATAGCCCTGGATAGGCTACTATTGAGCTTCTGGTTATACATGAGAAGGAGGATCACCTGCTTCCAACCAAGGCTTATTAAGGGAAGGGAGGGTGAACATAACAGCAGAGAAAGAGGACCCTAGGCTTGCCTCTTCCTAAAGGTACAAGTAGATAATTATCAAATCATCCTAAATACCCCAGAAATTGATCTGAAGACTGGCAGAACAAATTCCACAACTAAAGATAGAGAAGAGGCCACATCTCAAAGAATGTAGAAGGGCCAAAGATGGTTTGGGAGAGAAACAGATCATGGCCACTGCAGTGGGAAGGATTCCATGGTCACAGAGAAGAGTGAGAGATAGACTAGCACACAAAGGAGTGCAAGGGGAAAACAAATCCCCATAGCAATTAGCTTGGAAAGCAAGAGAGGCTGAATTTCCTGAGTTCTTGTAATCAGTCAGGGCTGAAAGCCTAGACTTTTAAAGGTGAGCGGCCTTAGCTCAAGGAGAGCCTGGAGGCATTGGGATTTCCTCTCCTCTTAGAGAGGAAGCAGGGCAAAGAGTCCATGGACATATAGTGTGGAAATAGTGATCTAAAGAGCACATGGGACACACAGTGGGAAGACTATTTGCTCACGTCGGAGCATGTCCAAGAGAGGTAGCATTCATGGAGAGACATCCTCCAGGAACAAAGAACTGGCAAGCACCATTTCCCTCCCCCATCTCATTGCATAAGGACAGAGCCACCTGCAGAAATTAGTGCAGCACCAACATTCCCTACCTACCTTGCTTACACTAAAACTTAGACCCCATCCTCCAGTGAAACCATCCATCCCAGTCACACTTGCTTTAGTCCCATCCCAGCAGGCCCCCTCCCAGAGAAGACCAACCCCAAATACCACCCACATCATGTCTCCTGACCAAAGAGCTTTACTGGGCTTTGGTTCCAGTGGCAGTGGCAACAGGCCTCATTTCACAAGCAGGCCAGATCAACCTAGTTAAAACTCATGACATTCAGGCCAAGGACCAAACACTGCCCACAAAGGCAAAGAGAGCCTTTGTAGGCAACTGGACTGAAGGATAAAGCAACCTGGACAAAACAGCAGAGAACATACACCGTACACTGGAGACACTCGTGGAAGTGCCCAGTCCTAGGGAACAGGGAACACTGCATGGCAGGGTACCTCTTCTT
This sequence comes from Canis lupus familiaris, assembly GCF_011100685.1. Taxonomy (NCBI): domain Eukaryota; kingdom Metazoa; phylum Chordata; class Mammalia; order Carnivora; family Canidae; genus Canis; species Canis lupus. The sequence continues at coordinate 12,818,834 of NC_049238.1, forward strand.
TATGAGGCCATTACCCTCAAGAAAAGGAAACACAGCTGACCTTCCTTATGCAGAGAAACAGGCACAGAGACTCAGACAAAATAAGAAGACAGAGAAATTTGTCCCAAGTGAAAGAAAAGGACATGGTCATGGTCAGAGTTCTAAGAGAAACAGATACAAGTAACATGTCTGATGGAGTATTTAAAGCAATGATCATAAAAATACTGGAGGGCACCTGGGTGGCTCAGTCAGTTATGTGTTTGCCTTCAGTTTAGGTCATGATCCCAGGTCCTGGGATGGAGCCCTGCATTGAGATCCTTGCTCACTGGGGAGCCTGCCACTCCCCTACTCGTGCTCTCTTTCTCTCTGTCAAATAAACAAATAAAAATTATTAAAAAAAATAATATTCACTGGGCTTGAGAACAGAATGGAAGATATCAGTGAAACCCTTAACATAGAGATAAACAAAGAACCAATCAGAGATGAAGACTGCAGTAAACAAGATTAGAAATATGTTTGATGCAATGAACAACAGGCTAGAAGAAACAGAGGAACAAATTAATGATCCAGAAGACAAAGTAATAGAAAATAATAAAGCTAAACAAAAAAGAGGAAAAAAAATTATGGAAAATTGAGTAGACTGATAGAACTCACTGACTCCATCAAATATAGTAACATTCATATTATAGAAGTCCCAGAAACAGAAGAGAGAAAAAGGGAGGCAGAAAATTTATTTGAAGGAACAATAGCTGGAAATTTCCTTAACCTGCAGAAGGAAACAGATATCTGGATCCAGGAAGCACAGAAAAACCTCAACAAAATCAATAAAAGCAAGTCCACAAGTCATATTGTAATTAAATTGGCAAAATGGAGTGATAAGGCCAGAATGGAGTGGCATGATATATTCAAAGTGATGAATGGGACATTCATCCTAAAATAGCAAAATATACATTCTTTTCCAGTGCAAATAGAACACTCTCCAGAATAGATCACATATTAGCTCACAAAACCAGCCTTAACAATTCAAAATTAAAGTCATAGCATGCAACTTTTCTGACCACAGTACTGTGAAAGTAGAAGTCAACCACAAGATAAAAATCTGGGAAGACCATAAATACATGGAGATTAAATAATATGTTATTAAACGATGAATGAGTCAACCAGAAAATAAAAGAAGAAATAAAAATGTTCATGGAAAAAAATGAAAATGAAAATGAAAACACAGTGGTCAAATACCATTGAGTTGCCTCAAAAGTTTTCTAAAAAGAAAGTTTATAATAATACAGGCCTACCTCAAGAAGCAAGAAAGATCTTAAATAAACAACCTAACCTTACACTTAAAAGAGCTCAAAAAAGAACAACAAACAAAACTTAAAACTATCATGAGGAAGGAAATAACAAAGATTAGGGCAGAAAAATATGACATAGAAACTAAAAACAAACAACAAACAAACAAACAAAAACAATAGATGTCAATGAAACCAGGAGGTGGTTCTTTGAAAAAAATCAATAGAATGGATACACCACTAGCCAGACATACTCAAGGAAAAAAAAAAAAAAAGAGAGAAAGTACTCAATAAATAAAATCATAAATGAGAGAGAAGTAACACCACAGAAATATAAACAATTATAAAAGAATATCATGAAAAAGTATATGGCAAAAAATTGGACAACTTAGAAGAAATAGATAAATTCCTAGAAATGTATAAACTGTCAAAACTGAAACAAGAAGAAATAGAAAATTTGAACAGATCAATAATGAGCAAAGAAATTGAATCATAATCAAAAAACTCCCAACAAACTAAAGTCCAAGACCAGATGGCTCCATAGGTGAATTCTACCAATCAACTAAAGAAGAGTTAATATCTATTCTTCTCAAAATATTCCAAAAAATAGAAAAGTAAGGAAAACTTCCAAATTCATTCTATGTGGCCAACATGATTCTGATACCAAAACCAGATAAAGACATCACAAAAAAAGAAAACTAGTCAATATCTCTGATGAACATAGATGCAAAAATCCTCAACAAAATACTAGCAAATCGAACCCAACAATACATTTTTAAAAAGTCATCATAATCAAGTGGAATTTTTTTCCTGGGTTACCAGGGTGGTTCAATATGTGATATATCACATCAATAAGAGAAAGTATACAAACCATATGATCATTTCAATATATACAGAAAAGACATTTGATAAAACACATCTATTCATTATAAAAACCCTCAATAAAGTAGCTTTAGAGGGAATATAGCCAACATAATAAAGGCCACATATGAAAAACCCATAGCTAACATCATCCTTAATGAGAAAAAACAGAGCTTTTCTATGGTCAGGAACAAGACAAGGATGTCCACTCTCACCATTTTTAGTCAACGTAGTACTAGAAGTCCTAACCACAGCAAACAGATGACAAAAAGAAATAAAAGGCATCAAAACTGGTAAGGAAGAAGTAAAACTTTCACTATTTGCAGATGACATGATACTATATAGAGAAAATCCAAGACTCCACCAAAAAATTGCTAGAATTAATAAATGAAGTCAATAAAGCCATAGGATACAAAATCAATGTACAGATATCTATTGCATTTCTAAACATCAATAATGAAGTAGCAGATAGAAGAATTAAGAAAACAACTCCATTTATAATTGCATGAAAAATAATAAGATACCTAGGAATTAAACCTAACCAAAAAAGTGAAAGACCTTATACTCTAAAAACTATAAAATACTGATGAAAGAAATTAAAGATAAGACAAAGAAATGGACATTCCATGCTCATGGATTGGATGAAAAATATTGTTAAAAAGTTTATATTACCGAAGCTATCTCTATCAAAATACCAACAGCATTTTTCAAGAACTAGAATAAACAACCTTAAAATTTGTATAGAACCACAAAAGACCCCAAATAGCCAAAGCAATCTTGAAAAAGAAAAGCAAAGCTGGAGGCATCACAATTCCAGACTTCAAGTTATATTACAAAGTTGTAATAATTAAATAGTATGGTACTGGCAAAAAAAAAAAAATAGACACATAGACCTATGGAATAGAATAGGAAACTAAGAAATAATTCCACAATTATATGGTCAATTAATCTTCAACAAAGCAAGAATGACTATCCAAAGGAAAAAAGAAAGACAGTCTTTTCAAAAAACAGTACTGAGAAAATAGTACAGCAAGGTGCAAAAGGAGGAAACTGGACCATTTTCTTATACCATATACAACAATACATTCAAAATGTATTAAAGACCTAAATGTGAGACTTGAAAGCATAAAAGTACTAGAAGCAAACACAGGAAGTAACTTCCCAGGAATAGCAACTTCTTCCTAGATAAGTCTCCCAAGGCAAGGAAACAAAAGCAAAAATAAACTATTGGGCCTTTATCAAAGCAAAAAGTTTCTGCCCAGGAAGGAAACAATCAACAAAACTTAAAAGCAATCTACAGAACAGGAGAAGATATTTGCAAATGACACATCTGATAAAAGGGTTAAGATCTAAAATATATAAAGAATTTATCAAACTCAATACCCAAAAACCAAAAAATTTACCAATTTAAAAATGGGTAGAAGACATGAACAGACATTTCTCCAAAGAAGACATACAGATGGCCAACAGGCATATGAAAAGACGCTCAACATCATTCATCATCAGGCAAATGCAAATCAAAACTACAATGAGATATCACCTTGTATCTGTCAAAATGGCTAAAATCAACAACCACAAGAAACAACAGGTGTTGCTAACGATGTAGAGTAAAAGGAACACTTATGTATCATTGGTGGGAATGCAGACTGCTGCAGCCAATGTGGAAAATAGTATGGAGATTCCACAAAAAGTTAAAAACAGAACTACCCTAAGATCTAGCAACTGCACTACTGGGTATTTATGCAAAGAATACAAAAATGCTACAGGTATACATATACCCCTATGTTTATTGCAAAATTACTTACAATAGCCAAATTATGAAAGCAGCCCAAGTGTCATCAATTGATGAATGTGATAAAGGAGATGTGAGATATAAACATATATACAAAAATTTGATGAAGGAATGACCGAGTGCATGAATGATCATTCTATGAGCACAGCCCCACACTACATGTGGGGGAATGATGAAGCACTTAAGCTTGGCCCCGACCTATGAGAAACCCTTAATACATGAACAATAAAAGGAGCATGGTGGTTTATCATGAGCTAATATGGCTTGGATTCCATAAGACCCTGAGCAGTTCTTATAATCAGTATAATCTGGAGGCAGTTTCAGATCAGTCTAATAGCTCAGTCATAGAAAAGAATGAAACCTTGCCATTTGCAACAACATAGATGGATCTAGAGAGTATAATGCTAAGTAAAATAAGTCAGAGAAAAAAATACCATATGATTTCACTCATATAGAATTTAAGAACCAAAACGAACAAGCAAAGGAAAAATATAGAGAAAGACAAAAAAGAAACAGATTCTTAAATGTAGAGAACAAGCTGATGGTCACCAGATGGGAGGTGGTTGGGGGATGGGTGAAATAGGTGATGGCAATGAAGGAGGGCACTTGTTATGAGGAGTGCAGGGTGATGCGTGGAATTGTTGAATCACTATATTGTACACCTGAAACTAATATAACACTGTGCGCTAACTGAAATTAAAATAAAAGTTAAAAAAGCCCACACAATCCTGACATTTAAGAATAAAATTCAAATGAATGGCAAGAAATCAAGAGTCACCTAAATATATAATAAAATATGTTTTAAATTTAAAAAAAAAAAAAGGTTACTGAGGGTAACTGAAGCATCAGAAATCAAAACTGCAGATAAAGGACAAACTACTGCATGTGAAATAACAAGAGAATGTTCCTGTACAGTGCAGTGCTTGAGCACAACAGGGTGGCATGGAAATGGCTGCCAATTCCCTACCTGCCTGATAGTGTTGTTATATGGAAAATAAAATAGTGGTATGAGAGTGCCTCATCACAAAGTCAGCAAAATCTACATCCAGGTATGGAATTATGGTTTTGTTTGCTTGTGTGTTTGTTTCCTCTGAAACCCCACATTTCAAAACTGTTTAAGAAAACATTAACTTAGAGGACACTATCGTGTGGGAGGGTAGGATGGAAGGGGAGCATGCACTTAATTCTTCTACTGCACACTCAGACAGTACACAAGTGGTGAACCTGAGAGCAGTAACCTTGAGCGTGCCCTGGCGGACAGGAAGCCCAGCCAATGAGAGAGATGCCCAGAGGAAGAGCAGCAAGAGTGGCTTTCAGCCAAGTATAGATCTCAGTTTCTATTCTGAGCTGTACTTAAAGCTTGCTTCCCCTCTTGGCATATGTCCTATCTTTAATAAAACAGAAAACAAAGTGGTCTGTGTGAGAAAGAGGCAAGCCTCAGGAAATATTATCAATGACCCACCCCTGACCCCCTAGCCAGGCAGAAACTCAACCACCCAGAATTCTCATGAATCTGCATGTGGTTTGTCCAGGATGCTGAATTTCCTATAATTACTCCCAGTCTACTCACTGCCATTGTAGAAACAAGGACGTCAGTGAGACTCTGTCCCTTCCCACTTGGCTCCTACTGTCCTCCCAATATGGCTTCTTAAGCTCATCTACTACAGAGTTGCTGCCTGGCAAGGTCAGTGCTCAGGAAACATTTGATGAATGAATGACTGAGTGAATGAATGATCATTCTATGAGCACAGCCCTGCAGTGCATGTGGGGGAATGACAAGACACTTAAGCTTGGCCCCGACCAATGGGAAACCTTTAATACATGAACAATAACAGGAGCATAGTGGTCTATCATGAGCTATTATGAGCTCCATAAGCTATTATGGAAGCTATTTTGGCTTCCATAAGACCCTGAGCAGTTCTCATAATCAACATATTCTGGAGGCAGTTTCAGATCAGTCTAGTAGCTCCATAAAGTGCAGTGTCAGAGGGACGCACACGTTCATTCCCTCCCTACTTGATGTCAGAGGAATGTGCCTCTTGGCTGAATAGTGTATGAAGCAAATCTATAGCATTGACAACAAACATTCATTGAGCATTTACTAATCTTCTAAGTGCTTCAGGCTGATATACATATGGTCCTTTTGGAGGATTCAGGATTGTTATAATCTCCAAGTTATAGATATGAAAAATCGGACAAAGAGAGGCTAAGATATCTACCCAAGCCATACGGGTTGTAAATGGCAGACCTGGGACTCAAATCCAGGGAGGCTAACACCAGAGCCTGCACTCTCAACCACTACACCATATTGCCCTAAGAGGAGATGGGAAGAAACAGCAGGACTCCTGAGGATAGATAGTGATGCTTGGAGTAGACTCCAGAGATAAGTCAAAGCAAGTACATAATCAAGGATAAGTGTGCTTTGCTCAAAGTTACAATATGCCATTATTGCAAAATCACACTGAGCTCTTATTATGTGCAGAGCATCTTGTGGGGTGATAACAATGAGCAACAATTGAATGCCTTCCATGAGCTTTATATATATATTCTTGTTAATCTTGATGAAAATCTTGTGTGTATTTTACAGATGAGGGAAGTGAGACTCAGACACTGGATGGGGTCATATAACTGATCTTGGAGAGACAGGATTCAAACCCATGTCTGTCTGACCATGTAATACCTGAACTCTTCCTATAAACGCACATGGCTTCTCCAGGATGAGATGAAGGTGCCCTGTTTCCCAAACTGGATTCTGAATATCCTGATGGCAACATATTGTAGTGTTCTGGATCCAACTCCCTGACCCTCTTCTTTCCTACCTGGTCTTCCTTTATGTTATTTAAAGTTAAAAGAGGACAATCAAGTGGACAGTCCACACTTACACAATCCAGGTATCCAATTTCCAGTGAAGTTGGCTTAAACATCTTTCTCCATAGGATTGTTATTCCCACATCTTTCCAGTATCTCCAAGGAGTTTGGATTTCCTCTGAACATATGTAGACTTCTCTGGATCAATCCACTTTCCAAACATCCCCATGTGAAATAATATCTGGAAGCGTGGGGAATTTTTCTACCCATTCGGATGTTGGCTTTCCCACATCCCTCCTTTGACCAACTGAGAAACTTCCACCCTTCCTTGTTTTCTAACTGGATGTTTCTTTCTCCCAATATCCCACTCTAGGATGATAATTTCCAATTGGGTCTCTTCCAACCTAAAGAAAGTTTCTAAGCCTTTAATTCATCCAGAATAGTGGGTTGAATCCCAGATTTTATCTTCCAACATTCCTCTTCACACTAAGAATCAGGACTCACTTCTGGAATTTTGATATCCCAACAAGAAGAAATGTTACCATAGAAGGGAACCTATCTACTTCATTCTCTCTAAAGTCCTTACCTCCAGAAAAAAAAAAAGGAAGCTCTAGAAAATGATCTTAATCACTACCAGGGAAATGGATGGCTCAGCTCTCCAGCCTGCCTGCATATTATCATCCTTCCCAAGGCTCAGCTTCCACATAATCCAAACTCGATTCTCTTGGCAAAAGTAGTTTCCTAAAAAATATTCATCATCATTCCTCATAGTCAGCAAAGGGTATTTCCTCTCAGTCGCAGGATTCTGGTTCATATGTATTCCCTACTTGGACCTGAATACTACTTTCTTCCATGGCCAGGTTCATCCCTACCGTCTGTGACACAATGTCCTGAGCCATTACCAGCATAATCTTCACAGGTCCAAGGACAGAGAGCAATTTTTGAGTGTGGTCACCTATCATATTCCAAGGACTGTGTCTTCCTGAAAGTAGAGAGGTAGGAGTCATACATCTCTCTGCTCTCCAGGTCCTCATCTGTACGGAATTCAACCTCAAGTGGCTCAATCGTTCTCGTAAGATCATTGTCTTCCCCAATCTGAACTGGGGCTACCAATACTGCTCTTTTGTTCCAGGCTTATCCCCTGAGAATAGACAATGCCACTTTAATTAAGTAAGTAATCTTTCTTATTAGGGAATTGGAGAAATTCCTCAGCTCTCTCTAGCAGTTCAAATTCTTTTAGGAGAACTGTACCATAAATAATAGTAGTCACTCACTTCAAACATCCTTTGGTTTAGTCTCTCTACTTTTAAAACATATTCAGTGGTGTTCATGAGTTGGTTCATGGTTTTAAAAGAAAATGACATGAAGATAGAAAACTTTCTTCCCTGGACTCTAAGGATATTCAATCCAGATTCCTGATTTCAAGCAATTTTGTTAGCCCAATAGCCATAGAGAAAGATATTTGACATTTTGAGCTTATAGATGGATTATGTATATGGTCGGCCTCACAGCTTTCCTGTCGGGTAGCTTCTTTCCCTGTCTGATAGATCTTTCAGTATTGCATGATCTCCTTCTTACAGTGTCTGTTCACAATTCTCAGTCCTTCTCTTCAGTGCCTGAGACTATTCCTTTTTCACATTGTAAATGGCCTCTCTCAAGTTATGTTTGCTAATCATATGCCTCCCTGTATGAGCCCAGTTACCTGAATATTATTGCTCAGTGATTTGATCTATGACAAGTATACTTCCCATGGGCCTCCAAGCTTGGCTAGGACACACTAAATTCAAAGAAAGTATGGGTACAGAGATTACAGATCCCAAGACTCTTTCATGCCTACTTTGCTAGAGGATTTCTTGAGCCAAATTGTTTGCAAAGTACTGCATATAACTGACTTTCTGCCTGAAATATGGAGAGAGAGAGAGAGAAACTGAGATGTAAAGATACTCTCAAAGTTGTTTCATAAATTCCCTCTGGCTTTGGAGTGCTATTTCAAGGAAAAGTACAGTCCAGGTTGTTTAATTTGTCTTCTCCTGTACCAGAAAAGTCTTTGGCAGCCATTGTAAGAACATGTCTTGGCTCTGTCCCAGGGTAAGAATTTTGCGTAAAATAGAGTTGGGTATTATATAAAAGTGAAAGTTCATACTGACAAAAATTGTAACCCAAATGTTATTTGGTGTTATGAAATAGCTCAAACTCAATTATACTTTCCAGTAATAAACTTGGGAATAAGAGGGAGGGCAGTTGGCTTATGACTCATCTCTCGAAACCTACCTATGGTTCCCATAGTATTAGTTAATTTGTTTTTATCATTGTTGTTTTTCTTTTTTAATCATACCATCATCCCCCCAGGATTATCTTTGTTCTTCAATATATTGACTTCGGTGTAGAATTCATTCCTTTTCCTTGAACTTACTCCATTAATTAATTAATTAGTAGATAGATAGATACAGAATAGAAGACACAAAACAGATTTTTGTTGTTGTTTCAGGTGGAATTGTATCTCTGCCCCCAAACAAAAGATGATAGAATCCTAACTCTTAGTGCCTTAGTATAATATAGAATATGACCTTATTTGAAAAGAGGGACTTTACCGATGCTCAGGTTAAGATGAAGTCACTAGGGTGGACCCTAATCCGATACAATTGTGTCCTTATACAAATGAGAAGTTTGGACCCAAAGACAGAGAGGCACATAGAGGAAAAGTGGTGTGAAGGTACAGAGAGATCACCATCTATAAGCCAAAGTATGCCTCAGGTTACCAGGCACAGATTCCACTTAAGATTCATCTGAATGAACCAACCCTGACATCATCTTGACTTCAGACTTCTCATTTCTAGAACTGTAAGACAATACACTTCTGTTATTTGAGTATCACAAAACTGACCTATTTTGTGACACTTTGTTATGGAAGCCCCAGGAAATGAATACAGTTGTGTAGCAGATTTTACTGAACATTAAGGAACTAGTACAGGGCAGGAGGGGGGTGGTTTACATGATCATGATAATAATCACTTAAAATTAAGTATTAGACATTCCTCTTCTTTAAATGTCTCTCAACTATTTCTATCATATTAGGCAATAGCTCTCTTTCCCCATCCCCCTCTCCTTTGCTGGGCTGCAGGCACATATTATTCATTGTCATAGCAAAGTGATGTCGCTGTCCCTCCTGATTTCTAGACCTCAACTAAATACATGGTTTTAAGGTCTCAACCTCCATCTTCAAGTAGCCAATCAAAATGTTTCTCTGCCCACTCAAATACTCTTCTCCATAATTGAATAGGTGTTTCCAGCAAAGACTCCAATCAGTCTTTATGTGCACCTGCTTATCTGGTTGTCTAGGCTTGCCACCCATCTATAGGCAAAGACTCTCCCTAAGGTCTGAAGCACTCACTTTAGAGAATCAAGCTGGTGACAAGGTCCCAGAAGAGACAACAGAAGAAATGAAGCCATTCCTCATTTAGGGCTCTGTTCCTATTCATTTCTCCCTCTTCCACTAAGTTGTTTTGTAAATCTCTGTCTTAAATAGCATATCTTTGTTTCTATTGGCCCCCATATCCCTCATGGGAGCAATTCTCTGATTATAATTTAGAATAGTAGAAACGAGATACCATAGAATCAGCCCAGTGTTAATGTCTGAAACTTCTTAGACAGTAATTAGAACAGATAAATCAAAACATGACTTGCAGCTGTCTGGTACAAGTAGTTTTATACCCTATGCAATTTTTTTCTTACCATCTTCTTCATTCCCTTTCCTTCTTCACAGCATAAGGGGAGGTTTACAAACTGTAATTCTTCACTCAATGATATTTTTTCTGTTATCTGGGCTATGTGCAATTACTGGTGATTCTTCATTCATTTTCCAGCTTGGAGGCCATCAGAGGTCAACAAGGCACCATCCTCTCTACCACATCCTGCTTCTAATGGAAATCATTCATCTCTTCCTTCTGACATTCACTTCAGATCAAAAACAATGAAAACACATTAGGATCATGAAACAGTGGCAGTCATCCTGAATTAGGAATCAAAAGTCCTAGCTCTGATTTTCAGCTTGGTAATATATTTCCTGTGTGATATTTGAGCAAGTTACTTAACCTCTCAAAACCTCAATTCCTCTACCTATACAACAGAGGTAATAACACCACATAACTTGTTCTTCCAACTCAACATTTTCCCATGCTCCTCTTCCAGTTTTCTCTGTCTCAATAAATAGCATATCTATTCCCTTAGTTCACTTAGAAACATGCAGAATGAGTTTTGATCCATACTCCTCCTCTACTCCAAACCATCCTTATCCAGCTTACCACCAGATACAGTTAAATCAACTTTTCAAACTTTCTGCAAATAGTCCAGTTTCAAACTTTTTGCAAATAGTACTGTCTGTACTCCCAAAACTTTATTCCAAGTAGCATAAGATCTTGCCTATGTCCCTAAGATGTTTTCCTAACTGATATCCCACTTAATCTCTCCAAAACATCTTCAGTAGTGTTTTTTAGGATATAATTCAGACCATGACAGTTCTCAGATTAAGTACCCTTTAGAGGTGTCTTCCATTATACATATATACACCACATCTTTATCAATTCATCTATCAATGGACATTTAGGTTGCTTTCATGATTTAGCTATTGTAAATAATGCTGCAATAAGGACAGGGGGTGCATGTTTCCCTCTGAATTACTGTTTTCATATTCTTTGGGTAAATATCCAGTAGTGCAATTGCTGTATTATAGGTTAGTTCTATTTTTGACTTTTTGAGGAAACTCCATACTGTTTTCCAGGTGGCTGCACCAGTTTATTTCCAACTAACAGTGCACAAGACTTCCTTTTCCCCCAAATCCTCACCAACACCTGTTGTTGATTTTAGCCATTCTGAAAGATGTGAGGTGTGAGGTGATAGCCCATTGATAAAATCTTGCCATTTGCAGCATGGATGGATCTAGAGGGTATAATGATAGCAAAATAAGCCAGTTGGAGAAAGACAAATACCATATGATATTCTCATATGTGGAATTCAAGAAACAGAACAAAGGAACAAAAAGAAAAAAGAGATGAACCAAAAACCAGACTCTTAACTAGAGAGAACAAACAGATGGTTCCATAGTGAAGGTGGGTAAGGAGATGGGTGAAATAGGTGAAGGGGATTAAGAGTACATTTATCTTGATGAGCACTGAGTAATATATGGAATTGTTGAATCACCATACTGTACACCTGAAATGACTATAACACTGTATGTTAACTGTACTGGAATTTTAAAAAATAATATAAATAAAAATTTAAAAATTTGCTAAATAATAAATAAAATAAAATAAACTTAATTCTAGAATAAGCTACTCTTCACTTACAAAGGTTTCAATCAGAAGTGGCATCCCAGAAGCTTGAGCCTCTGTGTTTGTTATGCCCTGAAGAGCATGTTAAGATGATTTTAATTAGATGCCCACCTTTAAAAATCAGGAGATTTCATATGCAATCTAGAATAATGTCTCTTGAAAAATTATATTTGGTCACACTGCATCTGATTTCATATGGCAACAAGCATTTGGAACAGAGTTGTTGTACCAAATTTGGACAAGACATGCCTCTCCCATTTTATCACAGTCCTCACCACTGTTGTCTTCTAGGGGGCCTGCTCATTACAGAATATATCTGCTTGATTCCAATAGACATTTGAGTCTTTTCTGGGTCAACTGAGGGAAAAGAAGATGAATTTTTCGAGTTTTTATAAAGGATCTGGCCCAATCAGAAGTCACTTTGTAATGTCTGGTTTGTATCCATGACTGCATATTTAGATATAGAGACTTGTAAGTCTTTATCCTGAAAGATTATGCAGAATAAATGTTTATTGGGAAAATGGCAATTATACATGTAATTTTCTTTAATAAAAATCCCACTACATGCCAGAATGCAAATAAGTAACAATACCAAGTGCTAGCTAAGATGCAAAGCAACAGTAATTCTCATTTATTCCTGGTGGGAGTGAAAAACAAAATACCAATTATGGAGGAAAATTTTACTGTTTCTTATAAAACCAAACACAGTCTTACCAGGGAACAGGGAGTCTGCTTCTCCCTCTCCCTATGCTCTTTCTCCCACATTCATTCTCTCTCTCTCTCTCTCTCTCAAAAAAAAAATAATAATAAGCAAATCTTATCTCAAGAAAAAAAGAAAACCTCTTCTAAAGATCTATCTTCTACTCCTAGCTAGGGGTACCTGTTCCTTGTTGCTGTTCCTTAACTGGAATCAACCATATTAGTGACCTACAACATCCAATAACATTAACATATGTACTCTCTCTTAAAAAGTTGGACTCAGAAATGTAACTTGAACCTAAGACTACAGTCACCACATCATTCCATACAGAGTTTAGGATCTGCCTGAGGAGAGGCTTTCCCTGAAGAATAGATTTCTTATCCATTTGCTTACCCACTTGCAAGCAGAGAAGCTAACTAACTTGCAGAGAGACTTTGAAGATAGCCCTGGGCCCACTTAAAGACTCACAAGGAAGGCAGTGAAAGAGAGAAATGGATGGAAATAAGTGTAAACTTGGGAGGCCAAAGGTAACTCTGCAATTTAAAATATGGCCTAGTTCCACACAAATTTTAGGATTATTTGTTCCAGCTCTGTGAAAAATGTTGATGGTATTTTGATAGGGATTTCACTGAATGTGTAGATTGCCCTGGATAGTATAGACATTTTAACAATATTTGTTCTTCCAATCCATGAGCATGGAATGTTTTTCCATTCTTTGTGTCTTCCTCAATTTCTTTCATAAGTGTGCTATAGCTTTCAGAGTATAGATCCTTTACTGTTTGATTAGGTTTATTGTAGTTATCTTATGGTTTTGGGTGCAATTGTGAATGGGATTGATTGCTTAATTTTTCTTTTTTCTGTCTCATTGTTAGTGTATAGAAATGCAACTGGTTTCTGTGCATTGATTTTATATCCTGCCACATTGCTGAATTCCTGTATGAGATCTAGCAATTTTTTGGTAGAGTCTTTTGGGTTTTCTACATAAAGTATCATGTCATCTGCAAAGAGTGAGAGTTTGACTTTTTCTTTGACAGTGTGGATAGCCAGAAGAATGTTGAAAAAGATAACCAAAGCTGGTGATATCACAATTCTGGACTTCAAGCTGTATTACAAAACTGTAATCATCAAGACAGTATGGTATGGGCACAAAAACAGACACATAGATCAATGGAAGAGAAGACAACCCAGAAATGGATCCTCAACTCTGTCGTCAACTAATCTTTAACAAGGCAGGAAAGAATATCCAATGGAAAAAAAAGACAGTCTCCTCAATAAACAGTGTTGGGAAAATTGGACAGCCACATGTGGAAGAATGAAACTGGGCCATTTTCTTACACTATACACAAAAATATAGTCAAAATGGATGAAGTACCTATATGTGAGACAGAAATTTATCAAAATCCTGGAGGAGAACATAGGCAGCAACTCTTTGACCTCAGCCACAGTAACTTCTTGCTAGGGAGAAACAAAAAGGGAAGGGAAGGGAAGCCAAGGGAAAAAAAAGCCAAGGGAAACAAAAACAAAAATCTCTAAAGCCAAGGGAAACAAAAACAAAAATCAACTATTGGGACTTCATCAAAATAAAAAGCTTTTTGCACAGCAAAGGAAACAGTTGACAAAACCAAAAGGCAACCTATAGAAATGGGTGAAGATATCTGTAAATGACATATCTGATAAAGGGCTAGTATCCAGGATCTATAAAGAACTTACCAAAATCAACACCCAAAAACCAAATAATCCAGTCAAGAAGTGGGCAGAAGACAAGAACAGACATTTCTCCAAAGAAAACCTACAAATGGCCAAGAGACACATGAAAAAATGCTCACTATCACTCAGTATCAGTGAAATACAAATCAAAACCACAATAAAATACCACTCCACACCAGTCAGAATGGTTAAAATGAGAAAGTCAGGAAAATCAAATGTTGGTGAGGATGCAGACAAAGTGGAACCTTCTTACACTATTGGTGGGAATGCAAGCTAGTATAGCCACTCTGAAAAAAAGTATGGACGCTCCTCAAAAAGTTAAAAATAGAGCTACCCTATGTCCCAGTACTCCTAGGTATACCTAGGTATACTAGGTATTTACCCAAAGGATACAAACATTGTGATCCAAAGGGGCACCTGCACCTCAATGTTTATAGAAGCAATGTCCACAATAGCCAAACTAGGGAAAGATCCCAGATGCCCATCAGCAGATGAATGGATAATGAAGATGTGGATATGTATAGAATGGAATATTATTCAGCCATCAAGAAGGACAAAAATCTTACCATTTGTAACAACATGCATGGAACTGGAAGGTATTATGCTAAGTGAAATAAGTCAACGAGAGAAAGACAATTATCACATGGTTTTAGTCATATGTGGAATTTAAGAAACAACACAAAAGATCATAGGGGAATGGAGGAAAAAATAAAGTAAGACAAAATCAGAGAGGGAGACAAATCCTAAGAGTCTACTAACTATAGGAAACAAACTGAGGGTTGCTGGAGGGAAGGTGGGTAGGGGTATGGGGTAACTGGGTAATGAGCATTAAGGAGGCCATGTGATGTAATAAGCACTGGGTGTTATATGCAACTGATAAATAATTATCTCTGCATTTAAAACTAATGACATACTATATGTTAGTTAATTGAATTTAAATGAAATAAGATAATAGAAAAATAAAATAAAGTATGGCTTAAATGTTAGCTTCTAGACAACCAGAGTAGCCTTCATCCTCCCTTGAGGAAGAGCTACTATATGGTGGAAAGAGATATAGAAGTATCCTCCCCAGTACTTTTCTAAGTTGGAAGAAAATGGGGGAAGAAGAGCTCTCCATCCATTCCTGTTTGGCCTAGCCAAAGGAATTTTACAATTTCACATGTAAGTATTTATAAATCAATAATAAGTAAGATTTGTAATAGAGATGCTGAATGTTAAATATTTGATACAAAATTTGCAACAACTAGAGGACCCTAATATAATGATGGTGGGAACAAAGAAGTTTCCATATCCCTGTGCTACTTATATTGTGAGGATTTTTTTAAGGTTTTATTTATTTATTCATGAGAGACACACAGCGAGAGAGAGGCAGAGACACAGGCAGAGGGAGAAGCAGGCTCCATGCAGGGAGCCTGACCTGGGACTTGATCCCGGGTCTCCAGGATCATGCCCCAGGCTGAAGGCAGCACTAAACTGCTAAGCCACAGGGGCTGCCCTATTGTGAGGATTTTTATCTCTCTTTGATTCCCAATCCCTGACCATCTCCCATTGTCCCTCACCCACCCACCCTCTACATATGCACATACACAAATCACAAATTGGGGAGGTGTATGTTGCTTGAGTTAGACAAAAAAGAATCACATTTCTGAAAGCACACTGCCAGGAGAGTCATTCATTGGTCATGGATATTCAACAGGGAATAAGATGTTTCTGTGCCATACAGGATAATCAATTGTCTAGGTTTACCTGGGACTAAGGGGTTTCCCAAGACATAGTACTTATTGAGTTAAAACTGGTTAAATCCTAGGCAGGGATCCCTGGGTGGCGCAGTGGTTTGGCGCCTGCCTTTGGCCCAGGGCATGATCCTGGAGACCCGGGATCGAATCCCACATCGGGCTCCCGGTGCATGGAGCCTGCTTCTCCCTCTGCCTGTGTCTCTGCCTCTCTCTCTGTGACTATCATAAATAAATAAAAATTAAAAAAAATTAAAAAAAAAATCCTAGGCAAATCAGGATAAGTTAGTCATCTTACCATTCTAGGCAAGTGGATAGATGAACAGCTCTGATCTTTCTAAGTTCAGACTTAGCCCTGTGGCCTCAGGTTCAAGGCATATATTCAGAAGGATCAAATTCCTCCGTAACCAACACGAGTAGCATTCTTTGCTCCCTTTTGTCTTGGGCAAGCAGAGGAGTACACCAGGCCCTTTTGTGTCTGCTGAAAAATGTTCAGGAAAGAAAAGAATAAGATGATTACAGTAACTTCTTGGTCTAAATTATCTTTTAAAACCTCCTCCATTCCCACATCCACAAAATTCAAAGTTGGTAGGAATGATGTGTAGAAATCATACATCCTTATCCTCACAAAATCAGAATAGACTCATAGGCGAATGGCTCCTGGAAAGGCAAAAGAAAATACTTCTTGGTGGGAAAGGGGAGCAGAGAGATGATTCCTTTGTCAAATAAATAGATAATGTGAAGAAAGTAGAATAAATTAGGGGTGTCTGGAGGTTCATTTGGTTAAGCATCTGACAATTGGTTTCAGCTTACATCATCAGGTCATGATTCCACAGGTCAAGAGATTGAGCCCCACATTGAGCTCCATGCTCAGTGGAGTCTGCCTGAGATTTTGCCTCCTCCCTCCACTCAAGTAAGTAAGTAAGTAAGTAAGTAAGTAAGTAAGTAAGTAAATAAATAAATAAATCCTTTTTTTTTTAAAAAAAAAAAAAAAAAGGTAGAATAAATTATATTAGTGTACTTCAAAGAAAATAAAATGTCCTGGGAAAATACAGAAAATTGAATATGAAGGGAAGAAACAAATCAAGACATGAGATGACAATCCTGTAAATTTTCATAAGACAAAGTCAACAACCATCTTAGGCAAATTATATTTAAAAAAAGAAAGATTGGCCTGTGTGAAGATAACAGTTTTGGGGGCAATGAGGATCAAGACTTCAAAGACAAATCATGACAGACATGTGGTTATTTTTAATTTGGAAATTATGAAGCAGAAGAAAGAAAAACATAACTGCAATAGATCTTGATTTTTATTAAGTGCTTGACATCGTCTAATGAAATCACACTTGAAACATTCATTGAAATTGTCTCAGATTAAAGCAGAAACTGCAAAGAAAGACATGTGGGCAATAGCAATTAACTGGGTCTTTTGGGAGGTGAGTGGTTAGATGATGTCAAGTATGGTGCCTGGATCCACCTCAGTTCATGTCTCCATCAATGATGTGGTGAAGGTAGCCACAATGATTGAACTAAACTCCTCAGCCTTGTTTAACTGATGGTGGGAAGGTGAGGAAAGTGGGTTGGGGTATTGGTGAAAAACACATTTGTGAGGACAGATTGACACATCCTTCGGCACCTATCTGCCAATACATGGTCAGTATTGCACTAGCAATACAAGGTCAGGTTTAATTCTGAACCAGCATATTGAATAGTTTGAAGAATCTGTAATTCTCATGAAAGCATAGTTTTGTTTGTTTTGTTTTATGAACATGAGCTCTTCTGATGAGTTTTGCTATAAGAGAAATAGCTAGAGAGAAATATGAGGTCCAAAAAAGATGCCACTATTTTTTGGTTGTAGTAGTGGTGGTGGTGGTTTTTCTGATAGGAATAGTGTAGTAGAGAAAAAAAATAAGGGAATTTGTGAGAAAGAGGAAAGAATTGCTAGATCATTTGCACTGAGTAGTCAAAACGGCTTGATCCTTTCTAAGAGTGTTGATGGTTTATATGTAGTAATGGAGAATATTTGAGGAGGGTAGGTGGGTGGGTATGTGGTAATGGGGCATGAGAGGTTGCTTCTGATTGCTCTGTTTTCAGGGATATAGAGCACTGCTACTGGACTGTGCAGACAGGCACTAGTCCACCACCCATTGGATTCTGGCTTTCAATGAAATGAAGACATAAATTGAGAATATGTGTTTAGAAAGTATTATGGCAATTTTTCAGAGTGTTTGATGTCTTCTCAGAGTGTTTGGTGTTGAATCTAATCTCAATTTTATGATATTACACTATATGTTTTTCTAAAGACTTTATTTATCCACCTAAGAGAGAGCAAGGGTGAGAGAGAGCACATGGGGGCAGAGAGAGAAGCAGACTCCCCGCTGAGCAGGGAGCCCAATGCCATGCTCAATCTCAGGTCCCTGAGATCATGACCTAAGCCAAAGGCAGACACTTAACCAATTAAGTCACCTAGGCACCCCAACTACATGTTAACTAACAGGAATTTAAATAAAAACTTTAAAAAATTAGGCTTATATTTTTGCTCTTTGTTTTCTTCTTTTCCTTTTTTCATACACCAGAATAAATACCTATTATATTTTACCAAAGTAACAGATTGGAAATTTTTTAAATTTAGAAATTAAAAATGAGCAACGTACCAGAAAAGAAATAAAGAAAGAAAGAAAAGAAAGAAAGAAAGAAAGAAAGAAAGAAAGAAAGAAAGAAAGAAGAAAAGAAAAGAAAAAAAAGAAAGAAAAGAAAAGGAGAGGAGAGGAGAGGAGAGGAGAGGAGAGGAGAGGAGAGGAGAGGAGAGGAAAGGAAAGGAAAGGAAAGGAAAGGAAAGGAAAGGAAAGGAAAGGAAAGGAAAGGAAAGGAAAGGAAAGGAAAGGAAAGGAAAGGAAAGGAAAGGAAAGGAAAGGAAAGGAAAGGAAAGGAAAGGAAAGGAAAGGAAAGGAAAGGAAAGGAAAGGAAAGGAAAGGAAAATTGTCCTTCGCCACTCACAGTTTGGAAAGTTCTGATAGGGCTCCAGACCACCACCAACTCAAAAGTAGGGATAAGAGAAGAGGTGTTGGAAATTTAAGTCCAGAAGAGATGTGAAATAATCAGAGAGTTTCAAGAGTGAACAGACTACTATAGTAGCTCCTGAAGTGTGGTTATTAGATGAGCAACATCAGCAGCATCTCAAAACTTGTTAGAAATACAAATTCTCTAGCTCTGCTCAGACTCGCTGAATCAGAAACTTAGCAATACGTTTCTATGAAGTCCTCTAAGAGATCTGATATATACAAATGTTGAGAATTATTAGACTTGGGAAATGTAGTAGAATTAGTTGGAAGAGCACTGACTCCACTAAGGTTAGAATTCATAAATTTAAAATGAGTTCAGAAAGCACAGCTCAGAATTTTTCTCCTTCTGACACCACCATTTTAGGACTGCTGACTTACAGAATATCAGGTAACAAATTTGTCTTAAGTCAGTAAGTTTGTGGTTACCTGTTACAGCAACAACAAGAAACTAATACACACTCTTCCTAGGAACCCATATGAATATACACAATCTTCCACACTCACTCTCTCTTCCTCACCCACAGTATGGGCACAGAGGATCCAGTATAGGACCCCAAGTCCTTGCTAGACAATGGAAACAAAATGGCAGCAGGCTGGGTCCTGGAATCACTACTTAGGAAACCACCTGTATTAAACTGAAATGTGAAAAAGAAATAAACACCTGTTCTGTTAAAACTTTGAGTTTATGTTAGAAGACCTAGCTGAAACTGACTAATATTGGTGGTGAGATTGTGAATGCCATGATGGAAGTGAGAAGCAGTAAGGAGTGTGACCATAAGTACTCAGAATGCTCCAGTTCTCTCTTTGATTTTGCCAGTGGTGTTATGGAGGTCACAAGAGACCTAGTAATATTTAGATATAATAACTACAGGCTTGTTAAGGACTATGACCACATCAAAGGAAAATAATTAGCATATATATTAATGAGGTTCTTTTGTAGTCTTACTGCAAATGGTAATTGCTTGTATCTTAAGACTTCATGCCTTAATCAGATACAAGATATATGAAAACATTAGTCATTCCGAAGTCACTAATGAGCATGTAAGTTCTCCTCTAGGTCTTTACTTGAGACACTATTGATGATGAGGAAGACAAAAGATCGAAGTTCAAACAAATAAAGTGAACACAGCTGGCTTAAGAGGGTAAGTGTTAATCAGTAAACATATAGACTCCTTTTTCTTTCAGATCTATCTTTAGACTTAATTCACTTTTCCTTTTAGACTATCCAGAAAAAACACATATCCATTTGCACCAAGCTACATTCTGTCTGCCTTCTATATTTTCTAAGTTCAGTTTAAGCAAAACTACTTGACTCTTTGAACTTATACCCACATGGGCATCATCAATGGATACACCAAAAATTCTAGGAAGCATTGTCATAGAAATGGAAAACAGATTTCACAAACTGGAAACACTGAAAGTGTTTATAAGAAACTACGGTATCTAAGACAAGGGAGGAGACCTTAACGTTAAACTCGGTTACTTAAAACCAGATAATAAATAGATAATTGAAAGTTAAATTGTCAAAAATAATTATGCAGTGGTAGCCTAGATTATATAAACAAATTATAGTGATGGTGAGTACATGCTTTGTTCTGAAATTTTTAAAAGATTAATAGTTGGCATTTAAATAGGGACAGTGTCAGGATGCTTGTGTGGCTCAATTGGTTGAGCATCTGCCTTCGGCTGCGGTGGTGATCTCAGGGATCTGGGATCAGGCCCCACATGCTCAGCAGGGAGTCTGCTTCTATGTCTCCCTCTGTCCCTCCCCTGGCTTGTGCTTTCTCTTTCTTTCTCTCTCTCTATTTTTCTCTCTCTCTCAAATAAATAAAATCTTTTAAAAAATAAATGGGGACAATGTCATTTTACATTTTGATGTATAAAATAGATTTTAAAATACTAAGAAGGAAGGAAAGATTCTATGTTGAGGTCATTACCAAAGCTTTTTGGGAAGACCAAGATGAAGCTGGGTAGTGAGAACATAATAATTCCAGAATGTGAGTGGCAAATCATACTAGAAAGTTCTTGAAAAGTAACATTTCTTTTTTTTAAAGATTTTTAAAATTTTATTTATTCATAGAGACAGAGAGAAAGCGAGAGACAGAGACACAGGCAGAGGGAGAAGCAGGCTCCATGCAGAGAGCCCGATGTGGGACTCGATCCAGGGTCTCCAGGATCATGTCCCTGGCTTCTGGCGGCGCCAAACCACTGCGCCACCGGGGCTGCCCAACATTTAAAAAAAAAAAAAAAAAAAAGATTTTATTTATTCGTGAGAGACAGAGACAGAGGGAGAGGCAGAGAGAGAAGCAGGCTCCATGCAGGGAGCCTAATGTGGGACTCGATCCCGGGACTCCAGGATCAGGCCCTGGGCTGAAGGCGGCGCTAAACCGCTGAGCTACCCGGGCTGCCCGAAAAGTAACATTTCTTAATAATCTCCACATCTTCAGCATCAGTCACAATACCTAAAACAAGTTTTCAACAAATACATTTATCTTAATGAAAAGAACATATGATCATTTTGTTTGTACCTCTTGGCAGTATAGGTTTTCATTCAATTAGGATGAAAAGTAATTCTCCATGCAAAAAAAAAGCAATAAATCCAATAAAAGTCAGTTATTTGCAGAACTGCCCAATTAATTCCACTTTTGAAAGTGGCTGACACTATGTAGCTAAACAGTCATCATTAGACAAGGACAGACGATTGACTGGAAGTAGTCCCAGCCATGCCCCCACCAAGGTATCAAGTTGCACCCTGTATATTCTCAAATTTGTATTTTCCTTTTGTTTCTGTCAAATCATGATGTTCCCTTGCTGAAATTTGAAATAACAACTTATATTAGCTGAGACTCTGGGGAGAATATTCATTATCAGCTATGGCTAGCTAAAGGACAAAATCATTGATTTTCAAAAGCATTTTGAACTGTGACTGAATTATGTGGTCAGAGCTTGCAATGATTAGCAGTAAGTCAAAGAGGGCTATTTTTCTTTTTTAATAGCTGTGCAGCTAGTGATGGCTCACAATGACATTCAGCAGTTGAAGCTATAATAACTCAGAGGTTATAATTTAACGACTCTCTCCACCTCCCACCAACATCACATATAGATGCAATCACTCTTATTCCACTTTTATGATATCACCCCCCTGCTCAAGAATCTCTGATAGATCACAGAGATAGTACACATTTATGATGTACCAGGTTGTTTGGGGCCTCAACAAGGGTTTCCCAAAATTCATCTGTTGAAGTGCTAACCCTAGTACCCGAGAACGTGACTGTTTTTGGAGATGGGGCCTTTACATAGGTGATTAAGTTAAAATAAAGCAACTAGCATGGGCCCTAATTCAGTCTCACTGGTACTTTTATAAAAAGAGGAGATTTGGGCATGTAAATAAACACCAGGGGTTTGGGTACCGAGAGGAAAGACCATGTGAGGACACAGCAAGAAGGCAGCCATCTATAAGCCAAGGAGGGAAGCCTCAAAAGGAATCAAAACTGCTGACACCTTGATCTTAGACTTCCATCCTTTAAAACTTGAGAAAATAAATTTATGATTTTAAGCCACCTAGTCTGTGGTATTTCATTATGGTAGCCCTAATAAATTAATGCACATCAAGTCTGAACTCTTTCTAGCATTAAACATCTTGTTCTGGCTAACTTTTTTGATCCAAATTCCCAATATACCAACATGTACCCTCAGCACTCACCCTAGAGCCCTACAGATGTTATGGGATCTCTTATCTTTAACCTTTCATCTTGAATGCCCCTGCCAGGGATGCTCTCTCTCTTCTTATACCATTCCTAAAGCCCAAGTCAGGAGTAGTACAAAGTCTGCTTTAATCCAACCCAGGATGATCTATTCCTACTCCTAACATTTACCCAGTGTTACTACATTGGAAATTGAAATATTTTAATATCCCAAACACATTCATTTCTAACGAGAGCCATGAAGACAGTGTCATTACTGCCTAAAACAGAGGCAGCATGAAGAGGCACTCCAAACTATTGATTGAATGAATAAACTATCCATAGAGGATCTTATTATTTTCTTATTTTTCACATGATAATTTTTATATTTCTTAATTTACTCAACTAGTTAAGAAAGAGTAAATGCGTCCTTCATGTATTTCTGGTTCTTTCCTGGGCATTGAGGATACACAGATAAATGGTATCAATTTGGTTCTCTGGCTTACAGATAGGTAAACTTATTAATCAGGGCTAAAATATCTGGTAAATGCTATTTTCTCTTATTTTGTCTAAATTTCTTTTCATAATTTTTGCAGAATAAAGTACATTGGCAATCTATAAATACTTGTCAAATGATTGAAGAAGATGATAGCAAACATTGATCAGAGTCCTATATTCTCTAGCCAGGGTGTAGCCTTCCCCAGCCAAGTGCCTAGGCAGCTCACCACAGCTCCTTCCTGCTTCTGGAAATATCTATACCACACTGCACAAGGGAAGGTCTGGGTAATTAACATTCAAGTATTGATAACTCTGAAAATGACAGCCCAAGCCTCTTTCCTCCACAAAAGGAGATACCCCAGCCAGAAACAGGGTTATCGAACCCAGGCTACTTTCCAGGGAGTTCATAAAAAGTTCCAGTCTAAGTCTGATATCCCAACTAGATAACTAAAGATAACTATTCATAGTGCCCCTTTAAGTGTCGTAAGTACCCTGTTAAGATAATAAATTGTATGGCTGACCTAGGCAGAGACAATTTACCCTGGGGAAGATGCTATGGAACCACAGAGGTTCCTTTAAACATTCATGAGTAGTCAGGCTTGTTTTATTTGTTCGACTTATACTGACTTTGGAGAATATGGTGAGCCCTCTTGGGCTCTTTCATAGGGCACAACTGCCATGGCTTCTTGTTGCTCATTGACACCCCTAATTCCAGAGCTTACTTCCATATCAGTTCTTCCACACAGAAGAATTGCTAGTCCCTCAGTATACTTGGTGGGCACAGTGCCACTTTTCTTCTTGTCCTGCTACTTCCTGACCCCTGTCTGGCACCTGTGTTCGCACCTACTCCTTGAGTCTGTTTTCTGAGCCAGGTGGACCCCCAAGGTCCTGAACCCCACTCTTTTTCCTCAGTGAGGTTAATGGTATTTCTGTATTTTCCCAGAAGCATCCATTCATTGACTCACTCAACAACAGGCATTGAGCTTATTCCATGTGTGATGCCTTTTCCTGAGACAGAAATGGAAGAGGAAAAATGGAAGTAGCAGCCCACAGGGCTTGAACACAACTGCCAGTCAAGGCTGTACTAGGGGCAGGATTATCACATTTAAGCCCCTTGGGAGCTCTAGGAACAAGTATTGAACAGACACTACTGTACAGATGAGAAAGGTCAGTGTCAAAGAGGTTGGTTGCCTTACTTTCCTAAGATCCAAGTAAAAGCAGTGAGGAAAGGGTTCAGGTAGGGCTGCCAAATACAATGCCAGATATCTAGTTAAATTTGAGTTTCAGTTAAACAATGAATATTTTTAGAATAAGTATATGCATGTGTGCATGTAAATATATTTTATGGTTCGATATTGGTTCTTCTGAGTTTGATTTATTGATTTGTTGTTAAATCTGGCAACCCTAATTTCAAGTCTATTTTTGGATGTTTATTCCTCAGATCAGAAAGTATAAAGGACTCAATGAAGAGGCCCACCTAGAATGTAGTATATATTTGGTAAGAGTGTTGCCCCTGTGTCATCTTTTAAAAACCTGGAGGTTTGGGACAGAGAAAGAAGTTGACAGGCTGCAGAGGATCAGAGGGCATTAAACACAGCTTGCCCCACAGCCTGAAATGTGCTTCCTCCTCCTACCTAATCCTATATTTAAAAATCAAATTTCTAAGGTAAACGCAAATACAAAATACCTGCTTATTAATTAGCTTCTGCTTAGATAGATTTAATGCATAAATCCCAATGTGGGCCAAAACCAGATAATCCCACAAAGTACATTAAGCATGACCTTGTTTCCAATGCAGTAACTCCTTATAAAATAAAACCCATACTCCTTACCATGATATCCAAGGCTGACCTCAAACTACCTTTTTAGACTAAACTCTTTCCACAAAGCCCTGAAGTTCTGTCAAATACAAAGCACCTTGGAGCAGTCAACCAGTGACATCCTTGAGTCTGCTTATGTTATCCCTCTCCCCAACAGAGACCCTACACATCATTTTTGCTTGTTAATATCCAAAGTCAGAGAAGCAACGATAGTAGTAATACTTCTCCACCCTTGCCTTCTAGGCCATCATGCTACCAAAATACCTATTGCATACACTGGAATTATGAACACTCTATATACCCAGTGTCACCAACTAAGTCCCAAGGAAGTAGATACTGATATAAAGTTAAGATTGCAAAGGCTTATTGATCAGTAATGTTTGTGAAGGGCAAAAAGAAGAAGCAGGACCAGGCAGGAAGAGCTGTGAAGGAGTTGCCAATTTAATGATGCTTTACTAGCACAATAGGGAGCCCCAGAACAAAAATTGTCCATCAGAGAAATCCCAAAATGGACCTAAGTGCCTAGCCCCTCGTACCATTGCCTTGGTTAGCAAATATCCAGCCTAAGAATAGTGTGATCATAGCCAGAGCTGAGACCCTGACAAGGCTAATAGTTAGAAGCTGTCAACTAATCACACTCTAGGGCTAAGAAGAGTACTTTTTTTAAGTGGGACCCTGAGAGGTGTATCTCCATGGCTACCATAGCTGGGAAGAGATTCCCAGGCAGGGCTAGTCCTAGTAACTACTTTAGCCTGAAACATTTCTTAAAACTTTGGCAGGACACCTAAATTCTGTCGCTCAAGAATCACCCCTTTTAGGATATTAAAGATTTTTGAAATTTATGAGATCTCAATATATTTCTTAAAATACATACACATTCCTAGGTTAAACCCATTAGCACATATAAAAAATCATAACAACAGTAGCAGTAGTAGATGATAACCATGCCATGGACGTTGAGGTTTGATAGCCCAGGGCACAAGTCCTGGCTAAAAGAGAGAATAGTTCATTGAAAGCAAGAACCCAAAGGAACTAAGCAACAGATGGCCTATTTGTTTGAGTTCAGGAATGCAAAAAAAGGAGAAGCTGAAAAGAACCCCAATCTGAGCATGCTTCTGAACTGTACCATGAATGTTAGGATTCTCTGATAGGATACCCAGTGGCCCAAGCAAAGTAGCCCTGCCAGCTAATCCTGCTAGAGAGGAAACTCTTTCCATCTGGAAAGTCCATTCAGTGGGATAGGACTTACTTGGAAGGACTCGAGCTTTTAAAGCTGAATACGCATCTAGAGTTCTCTGGCTCTTGCTGGGGCAATATCTCTCATGGTAGCTCTCGAAGCACCCAAAGAGCCATTATGCATTGGCCTAAAGTCTGCCTTAAAGCAAGCTGTACCTTCCTGGAGGCCACTGGCAACCTCATTCATGTAGTTTCTCAACAAAAATGTATTCAGTGCTGACTGTGTACTGGGCACCATGCCGTGTATTAAGGATGGAGTGAGAAATGAGATTGAATCTCCATGCTAACAAAACTTTCCATCCAGAGACCAAGAAGCAAATGCTCAATTTCAATTGAAAATTTAAAAAATCAGATAGGGAGACAAACCATGAGAGACTCTTAACTCTGGGAAACAAACTAAGGATTTCTAAAGGGGAGCTGGTAGAGGGATGGGGTGACTGGGTGACAGGCATGAAAAAGGGCACATGATGTGGTGAGCACTGGGTGTTACACACAACTGATGAATCATTGAAAACTATATCTGAAACTAATGATGCACTATATGTTGGCAAATTGAATTTAAATTCAAAAGAAAGAAAATAAGAGAAAAGGAAAGGAAAAGTACTACTAAAAATGAGAGAAGAGGATACCGGGAGTCTCAGGAGGGAAAGAAATCCTGCTGGAGAGTTCAGAGGAGTCGGCCTCAGAAAGGAAAATTCAGAACCAGATTCTATAATTTTGTAAAATTTGGCCAGAAGAGTGAGGAATGTTTATAGGAAGAAGTCCTATAAACATTGCAAAAGTCAATAAGAGGAAGTATAACATATTTAGAAACTGCCAGGTGTTTAGTACACCTAAAGAAAAGAGTCTGAGAGTTAAAAGAGAGAAAATTGAGGAGTATTAAGAAATGTGGCTGGAGTGCCAGATAGGGGCCAGATCAGGGCATATTCTTATATTAAGGAATTTATATTTTATCCCGAGGGCAACAAGGTGTCATTGAGTGGTCAGTACAATGCCTACCACATAGTCAGGACTCAATTAAGATTAGCAATTATTCAATCATTCATTCAGCAGGACACTGTGCCAGATACCTCTATGCTGGGGTGTTTTAAAAATAGTGACTAAAGCCTGAAACTAAATATTCTTTTTTGGAGATGCCCACTATCTAATGGGAGAGTCAAACATCAATAAAAGCAAACATACAATATGATATTGCAACAGCATCAGTGCCATGAAAAGGCCATGTATGATGCTGTGAGATTTCTGTGAAGTAGTGGCAATGCCCTGAGACCTGAAAGAAGAACTGCAGTAACTAAGGACAGTGGGTTAGGAATAAGAAGAGAGTTCCAGGCAATAAGAAAGACTTGAGCAAAGACCTTGAGGAAGGATGCTGCATGGCTTGCCTGAGAGGCTGAAAGATCAGGTGTCTTGAACCCCAGAAGCTCAAGGGAATATGCAGAGAGGTTAAGTTGAAGAAATGGGAAGGAGCCTTTCCATGCAGAGAGACTTTTCTGCAGTGATCAGGACTTTAGTCTTCATGGTATGAGTAACAGGAAACCAGGGATGCTTTTAATCCAGGTCCTGGAAGAGATGCAAGAGCTCCATGATTATAGTTTGGCTTTGGAAAAGACTTGTCTGGTTGTGGTGTGGAGTACAGAATAAGGGAGATATATGAACTTTTGAGGACACTAGCTTTGATCCTGGAAAGAGAGGATGGTAACTTGGACTTTGATGATGGCAGTAAAGATCAGATTTGCAGACTTGGGTATCAAAATAACAAGACTTTCATGGTGAGAGAAGTTTCTGTCATATATGACTGGGTGGATGATGCTGTCATTTACTGAAATGGGAACTCTGGACCAGTCCTAGGAAAAAATGAGTTCAGTCTGAAACATGTTGAGATTTAGCTGTTACTGAGAGAGCTAAGTAGAAATGTCAATTAGGCACGCAGTTCTGAGATTAGATAGATAAATAGATAGATGATGATATAGATAGATGATAGATGATGATGATGATGATAGATAGATAGATAGATAGATAGATAGATAGATAGATAGATAAAAAGAGAGAGGGGGGAACAGAGAGGGGGAGAGAAAGAGTAGGTAAAAATTGATACTGTAGGCAGATGAGCTAACCCAGGGAGGGAGTATAAAGTGAAGTGATCAGATATGGCTTATACAATGTCACAGTGGCTGCAGTACAAAGAATGTATTGGAAAGGGCAAGACTCTAAGACAAGTTCAAATGATACTAAAGTTATCAGAAGTGTGATGATGATGATGATGATGATGATGACAATGATGATGACATAATATAAAATAATGGCAGTGTGGAGAAGGAAAAATAAACTGACTTGAAAGATAAACAAGTAAAGTTGACAGAATATGAACATGAATAAGAGGAAAAGAGACCCATGGTGACCTCAGACTTGTGTCTGGGGCAACTGGGTGGGTGATGTTGTCATTCACTGAGAAATGAATTTTGGAATGAAGATAAGTTCCAATGTGAATATGCTTTTAATACCAGGAATCATGCAAGTAAACAATTGGATTTTGGGTCTGTAGCTATCCTTGGGTCAGGAGATAGAGCACTATACCAAAGCTATACATCTAGAAATAATCTATGATTTATATCAAGGTGTAATGGGAATCTACTTATGTATTCATTCATTCTGTGATTGTTATTGAGTAGTCTACTATGTTTTAGTCACAGAATCAGCTAAGATGATTCAATGAGTATATGATGAGGGAAGAGATGGAGACAGAGAAAATAGAGAGCACCAACATTTAAAACATAAGCAGAGGAGGCAAGAGAAAATGCTGAGAAGTGACACAATTCCATTCAGTGTAGTAAATATTTCACAATTATAATTAAAATGCAAATAAAATACTATTTCTTTTTAATTACATGGTCTAATTATTGTATTTTATTTGGCTTTGTTTTCTGAAATACTTCAAACATACAGAGACTCATAGAAAATAACAGCTCAAAAAGTCACTGTCGTCCCAACATTCCCAGGAATTAACCACTATCTTGATTTAGTTGTTAATCCTCCTCTGGTGTTTTATCTTGATGCTACCTCTGTATGTACTCATAAATAGAATACAGCATGGTTGCAAACATTTTCAGATGCATACAAATGGCAGTATTCAATACATATCATTCTGCAATTTGCTGTATCTGATCTACATTCTTTTTCTGAATATGACTACATTATGTTTTGCAGTTCCATTTCATTGACTTTTAACTCTGGCATATTACTCTATTTCAAAATATACTGCAATGTACTTATCCATTATCCTATTTGTAGATGTTTAGGCCAAGAATTTTTTCATATTTATAGACAATGCTTCCACACTTTTCCTCTATGGTCAGGAACAAGACAGGGATGTGACTCTTAGCATTGTTATTTAATGTAATACTGGAAGTCCTAGCCACAGCAATCAGACAACACAAAGAAATAAAAGGTACCCAAACTTGCAAGGAAGAAGTCAAACTTTCACTATTTGCAGATGATATGATACTCTATAGAAAACCCAAAAGAGTCCACCAAAAAATTGCTAGAACTGATACATGCATCTAATAAACTCACAGGATATAAATCAATGTATAAAAATCTATTGCATTTTTATAAACCAACAATGAAGCAGCAGAAAGAAATCAAGGAATCAATCTCACTTATAATTGTACCAAAACCTGTAAGATACATAGAAATAAACCTAACCAAGGAAGTAAAAGATCTGTACTCTGAAAACTATAAAACACTGATAAAAGAAACTGAAAAGGACACAAAGAAATGGAAAAACTATTTCATGTTCTTGGTTTGGGAGAACAAATATTGCTAAAATATCTATGTTACCCAAAGCAATCTACACATTTAATATAATTCTTATCAAAATACCAACAGCATTTTTTACAGAGCTAGGACAAATAATCCTAAAATTTGTATGGAACCACAAAAGGCCTGAATAGCCAAAGCAATCTTGAAGAAGAAAAGTGAAGCTGGAGGCAACAAAGCTGTAGTAATCATAACAATATGGTCCTGGCACAAAAACAGACACATAGATCAGTGGAACAGAATAGAAAACCCAGAAATGGACCCACAACTATATGGTCAACTTATCTTTGACAAAGCAGGAAAGGATGTCCAATGGAAAAAGAAAGACCATTCTTCAATAACTGGTGTTTGGAAAAACTGGACAGCAACATGCAAAAGAATGAAATGGGACTCTTATACCATACACAAAAATTAATTCAAAATGGATCAAAGAATTAAATGTGAGACAGGAAACCATTAAAATCCTAGAGGAGAACACAGCAGCATCTTCTTTGACATTGGCCATAGCAACTTCTTTTTTTTTTTTTTTTTTTAAATTTTATTTATTTATGATAGTCACAGAGAGAGAGAGAGAGGCAGAGACACAGGCAGAGGGAGAAGCAGGCTCCATGCACCGGGAGCCTGACGTGGGATTCGATCCCGGGTCTCCAGGATCGCGCCCTGGGCCAAAGGCAGGCACCAAACCGCTGCGCCACCCAGGGATCCCCATAGCAACTTCTTATTAGATCTCTCTTTGGAGGCAAGGGAAACAAAAGTAAAAATAAATTACTGGAACTTCATCAAGATAAAAAACTTCTGCACATCAAAGGAAACAACAAAACTAAAAGACAACTTCTGGAATGGAAGGAGATATGCAAATAGCATGTCTGAGAAAGGGTTATTATCCAAAATGTATTAAGAGGGTGGCATCCCTGGGTGGCTCAGCAGTTTAATGCCTGCCTTCAGCCCAGAGCGTGATCCTGGAGTCCTGGGATTGAGTCCCACATCGGGATCCCTCCATGGAGACTGCTTCTCTCTCTGCCTATGTCTTTCTCTGCGTCTCTGTCTCTCATGAATAAATAAAATATTTAAAAAAACAGAATTTATCAAATTCAACACCCAAAAAACAAATAATCCAGTTAAGAAATGTGCAGAAGACATGAACAGACATTTTTTCCAAAGAAGACATACCAACAGACACATGAAAAGATGTTCAACATCACACATAATCAGGGAAATACAAATCAAACATGATAAGATACCATCTCATCTGTCAGAATGGCTAAAATTAACAACTCAGGAAACAACAGATGTTGGTGAGAATATGGAGAAAGGGGAACCCTCTTACATTGTTGGTGGGAATGTTAACTGGTATATTCATTCTGGAAAACAGTATAGAGTTTGCTCTATACTGTTACTCAAAAAGTTAAAAATAGAACTACTCTACAATGTAGCAATTATTCTACTAGGTATTTATCCAAAAGATACAAAATATTGATTTGAAGGGACACATGCATTCCATGTTTATAGCAGCATTATCAACAATAGCCAAATTATGGAAACAGCCCAAATGTCCATCGACTGATGAATGGATAAAGAAGTCATGCTATATATATATATATCGTGGAATATTACTCAGCCATCAAAAGAATTAAATCTTACCATTTGCTGCAATGTGCATGAAGCTAAAGTATATTATGCTAAGTGAAATAAGTCAGTCAGAGGAAGACAAGTACCATATGATCTCACTCATATGTGAAATTTAAGAAGTGAAACAGATGAACACAGCGGAAAAAATAAAGAGAAAGAGACAAACCATAAAACAGACTCTTAACTATAGAGAACAGAGTGTTGCTGGAAGGGATGTGGGAGGGAAGATGGGTTAAATGGGTGATAGGGATTAAGAAGGACACTTGTGATGAGCACTAGGTGTTGCATGTAATGGTTGAATCAGTAAATTTTACTCCTGAAGCTAATATTGTACTATATGTTAACTGACTAGAACTTAAATAAGAACTTGAAACAAATTAATAATTAAAAATAAGAAAAGTCTCAAATCAATAACCAATTTTGCAACCTAAAGAACTAGAACAATAAAAACAAAGCCCAAATCTAGCAAAAGGAAATAATAATAATAGAGATTAATAACAATAATAATAATAGAGATTAAAATAGTGACAAAGAAAAGAGAATAAAGATGCAGTAGAGAAAATGAATAAAACTAAGAATGGGTTCTTTGAAAAAATTAAAAATCAACAAAATTAAAAAAAAATTTAGCTGGACTAAGAAAAAAGAGAGAAGATAGACAAATGCTCATCAGACATTTCCAGCAGATAATTTAATTGTTCTAAACTCCTAGATGCTATCTATCTCCTAAAATAGAACCATGTTTAATTTTTAATAGTTCAAAGTCTAATCATTTTAGAGTGGCTATCAGAAAGGGTATTTTAAATAAAATAAGAAATGATAAAGGCAGCATTACTACCAATGTTACAGGAGTGAAATGAGTTTTTAAAGTGTATTATAAACAATTACATGCCAGAGAATTGGATAATCTGATGTATAGGACAATATCTGAGAAACACACAACCTATCAAAACTAAATTACAAAGAAATAGAAAATCCAAATAGACCTATAACGAGTAAGGAGACTGAATCAATAATCAAAAACTTCCATTTCCTAACAAGGGAAATCTCAAAACCATATGGTTTCTGCTCAAACTCTTAGAAGAAATTGAAGAGGAAGGACCATTTCTTAACTCATTCTATGAGACCACCATTATACCAATAACAAAGCCAGACAAAGACACTACAAGGTAAAAACCCTACAAATCCTTATGAATAGTGATGTGAAAATTCACAACAAAATACTAGGAAACTGAATTTGACAGCATATTTGAAAAATTAAACACCAAGACCAAGCGAATTTTCTTCCTGGAATGTAAGGACAGTTTCATAAGCAAAAAATCAATAAATTTGATTAATATACCACATTAACAGAATGAAGTGGGGGGAGGAAGCACGTGATCATCTCAATTGATGTATAAGTGTTTGAGAAAATTAGAAGGGTGACATTATAACAGATTCTATAAAATTAAAATAGAAATAAGGGAATATTTTGAACAATTTAATGCCAATGAATTTCACAGCTTAGATCAAATGGACAAACATGTGAAAAATACAAACTAGGAAAGCTCACTCAGGGAAAAAATAGGCAACAGGAATAGCTCTATATCTATTTTTAAAATTAATTTGTAGTTATAAACCCTTCCACAAAGAAAGATCAGTCCCAGATGATTTTGCCCACTGGTGAGTTTGCCAAACATTTAAAGAAAATATAATGCCAATTCTATACAAAATATTTTTTAAAAAATAGAAGAGGAGGGAGTACTTCTCCATTTACTCTATGAGTACTACCCTGATTGAGGGAGGAGAAGAAAAAAAGCAAAGACAATAGGAGGGGAAAAAAAGAAAAGCCTATCTCAATATTCTTCATGAACACAAACAGAAATCCTTAGCAAAATATCAGTAAACAGAATCCACTATATAAAAAAGATATACATGGTGACCAAATGGATTTTTCCCCAGGAATATAATGTTGGCTGAGCATTCAAAAATCAACGTAATTTTCAATTAGTACACTAAAGGAGAAAAAGCATATGGCAATTATGATGATTGCAAAGAAGAAGCTTTGACAAAATTCAACATTCATTCATAAGAAAAGCGCTCAGGAAACTAAGAATAGATGGAAACTTCCTCAATCTGATGAAAGACATCTACACAAAACCTAAACCTGTAATCATTACTAATTACAAAACAGTGAATGCCTTTCATCCTAAGATCAAGAAGAAGGCATGGATGTCTCTTCTTACCACATTTATTCTAGATTATATTGGATGATAAAGAGGCCACATATAGACACATTACCCGATAGTCCTAGCGGGGCTATTTGTCAGTATCAGCTGCCAGCCATATGAGTGATCCATGTTCCATGTTTAGCCCAACTGAACCTTCAAGATGACTCCAGTTCCAGCACTATTTGGTGGCAACTTCATGATCACCTCTGAGAATCACCCAGCAGAACCAAGTCTATCCACAGAAAGGCAAGAACAAATTAAGACAAAACAAAAATTGTTCTTTCAAGCCACTAAATTTTGGGGTAGTTTGTACCCAGCAATTGACAACTAAGATAAAACTATTTACAATAGCAAAAAAACAAACCAAATCATACTACTTGGAATAAATTTAATGAAACCTCTAGAGTATTGCTGAGCCATTAAAGAAGAATGGACATACTGTGGTCTCCTGGCATCTGGAAAGTGCTAAAAAATGCAGCCTCTCTTTACCATGTTCCCAAAAGGTGAACCAGTCCACATGAGACCTTTGCAACCAATAGATTGCTCTTTCTAAAGTCAGCTTCTGGAACAATAGTCTATCCCCATTTCCTTGCACAAGGAAAGAGTCTCCAAAGATAAAGATGGGGAGATCTGCAATTTTTCTTCCTTCTAAGGAGATCAAAGGAGGCTCTAGAATTTTCTGAAAACTATAGAAAGACCATGTTAAAAAAAATTATGCCCTTTTATAAAATGAGAGGTGCCTGGGTGGCTCAGTCAGTTAAGTATCTGCCTTCGGCTCAGGTCATGATCTCAGGGTCTTGGGATCAAGCCCTACACATCAGGCTCACTGCTCAGCGGGGAGCCTACTTCTTCCTCTCCCTCTGCCCAACTGCCCCCGTGCCTGCCCCCACCCCACTCATGCTCTGTCTCACATAAATAAAGAAAATCTCAAAAAATAATAGATAAATTTTTTAAAAATAAAATGATTTCTATTCCTTGATCTGAATTCCATTCCTAGGAGTTCAATCTACTGGGAATATGGCCCAGAGCTGACTCAAGTCAGCATCATGCAGACATGTCAGGAAATAACTGTCAGCTACCAACCAATAAGCCCAGAAATGCTGCTTGATGCATTTAGTACCTCAGACACACTGCCACTTTCATTGCCAGTGTATCACTGTTTGAACGTATCACTGTTTTTTATTCTGTGATAAAAGCCTTGGTATACACCTTATTTAATTACTCAAAGCTTTTTTATTTTTCTTTTAAATTCCAAAGTTGCAGAGATTCCCAACCATGCTAAGAAGGTTATCTTTAGTTCAATTTTTTAATACAGGAAAACTGATTTATAGAATCTAAGACCTATGTTCCATCTGAATTTGAAGTCTTTGCCTGGTTCACTTCCACTTTGCCTCTGCTTGCTATTAACTTTGTTTGCTTACTCATTTGTGTTCCCCAATAGACTATGAGGTTGAATTCAAAGACTGTGCCTTATTAATCTTTATACATCTAGGAAATAGCATACTGCTTAGCTCTTAATCATTATCCATGAAAGGGCACTTAAAATTTTGGATTAGAAGTTGCATCATACATACCTTAGCCTACATATTATCTCCTTAATCAGACTGTAAGATCCAGGAAGATAGGGGTCACATTTTACTCACCTTTGCATCCTCTGTGTCTAGTGTGATGGCTGACATACAGTGAGTGGTTCATTGTTGAATAAGTGACAGATACAAGTTCACCCCATTGCCTTGGCCTTAACATAACTGGCAGTGGAATTCCCAAGAAAGCTGTAGGAAGCAGTAAGGGTATTAATGAAATAAGATTCTCTGAATAATTTGGTAATTAACATTGCCTACATTTGCATTCATTTGCATAATGCTTCTTAGCTTAAATAACATGAACTTCACAATATTCCTGTGAGGTACGCAAAGCAAATGTCATCGGCATTTTATAGAGGAGATGCGGTGTCTTGCCCAATAGTACAGGAGTAGAAAACTATGACACTGGAAATAATACTCAGATTTCCTGTCTTCCTATGTAGAGCTCTTCCCAGCAGATCACCCTTTCATCAAGGGGAAGACCTGCACATTCATTTTGGAATCCAACCTTTTCTAGCTGTGGGCTGGCAGTCAGATTTTCAATTTTTAACTTCAGTATTCTCGTTTGTAAAGCCATAATAGTGAAAAAAATAAAAATAAAAAAAATAAATGATTTTTGGGAAATGCAAAAAAAAAAAAAAAAACCATAATAGTGATTCTTAACCTGCCTCCCCCAACATGAGTCCTATTTATTAAAATATTTATTCTTAATGTATATTAATATAGTTTAATATATTAGTGTGATATATAACTAAAATTCTAATATTAGAATAATATCAATGTTATTAAAAGAATCATTTGCTATTTTTATTAAAACTAAAAATACAAAGAAGATAAAATAATGAGTGAGTACAATGCAAAAGCACTAAAATTCTTGATATAACTATCAGGAAGAAATCTTCCAAAAAAAGAAGCAGAGAGATTTTACAAATGGTGTCTTTCCTAAATTCTGCTCCTTGTTTCCTTCCTGAGCTGGGGAGTTCAGTGGGGTCAAGCCCTTTGCTATCCCAAAGAAGCCTTCATCAATAATTGAGGGAGCCTCCAGCGTCAGGGCTGGCCAGCTCTCTCTGCCCTGCAGTCCGGAATTTGAGCTGCATTGCTGATGCTATAATCTAGCTAGCTCCTCACTATCACATTAAGAATGCCTTTGGCAATTATGTAGATTTATGTAAACTATCTCATAAATCCAAAAAGGCAAGCTGTTCTAGGCAGTTCTTCAGTGAGATTTCTAACTACCAGACAAAAATCACATTTATTAGTCTCCAGCATGACGTCCAGATTAACAGGAACTGCTTTAGGACGTTATAGACAGGTGTCAAGGTGATTTTTTCCAGCTCATGTTTAGCTCTAGACAAAATTTTATTAACCTCCTAGGGTTTTTATGGTGCTCAAATCTAATTTGCAAGAACACATGAAGTCAACAGACCTGTGAAAATGTCAGAAATACCTTGCTGAGGACGAATGCATTTGGGTCAAGTGATGAGTGAGTCCACTTGAATTCCCCACTGCCTCCAACATAAACCCTCAATTCCAGTCAACAGCACTGTTCACTGACTTTCCACACCCTTCCACCTCCCTGTGCCTACTCATGTTTGATTATGCTTACTCAGATCATACACCTAGAATATAATTCCAGCTCCTCTCTGACCCTAAGGATAATGGCTGTCATTTGTAATTACCCAATAGGGTGCATCTATTTCCACATTTGAGTCACTGAAAGAATTTATGTCTCCATTTTCCAAATGAAGAACCAGAGGCTCAACAAAGTTAAACAATGTGTTCATAATATACAACCAGTGCTAGAACTAGCATTTAAACTCTGGTCTGTTTAAATCAAATCCATGCTCTTCGCATTATGCTTCTTCTCTCAAGACCAGTTCAAAGTTTACCTCCTCCAGAAAGTCTTCTTTGAATATATAACTCTGAATGACTTCATACACCCTTTTTGCCTATTCATTGGCCACCCAGCAGGTGTTGTAGGGTGATGACTCTTGGTCGTTAATGGTCTCTTCAAACAAACCATGAAATTATTGAGGACAGAACAGTCTCTTGTATTTCTGGTACATCTTACTCATCCATCACTCACTTTGTTTTTTAACTCATCAAAATAAAATTTTGGATGAAGACAAACATCCTATTTGATCTTTGCATACCTTTAGGTGTCTTTAGTAGTGCTATGCATATAATAGACAAATGGATGTTGGCATGAATTTAAATTGGATTTAGACTAACAATCCGTTTTAAAGATGAACTAGGATACAAAGAGGCTAAGAGCCCAAATTCTCACGTAAATTTTCTGCTAGGTCTTTTGATTACCAACCAATGTAT
Source organism: Canis lupus familiaris (assembly GCF_011100685.1). NCBI lineage: Eukaryota > Metazoa > Chordata > Mammalia > Carnivora > Canidae > Canis > Canis lupus. The sequence continues at coordinate 12,856,889 of NC_049238.1, forward strand.
TTTTCCATTATATCTAGGGTGGAATGTCCAGACTAGGACATTTAAGAGCCAAAGGGAACAGTATTAAAATTATTTTAGGGCAATAGATTAGTAAAATAGGATGCATCATCCTCTAATTATTAATTATTTCTCACTACTGTCACCAATGGCAGTAATTGTTGCATATGCTTATATACAGTGCTTATAATGTGCCAACTACTGTTCTGAGATTATAAATATTAGCTATAATATAGATATACATATAAATGTGTATTTAAATAATAATTTGTTTAATCTCCATCAACAAGTGCCATTTTTGCCTTCATTGTACAGATGAGGAAATTGAGGCACAGACAAGTCACACATCTAATAAATGCTGGAGCTAAGATTACTTACTGGACCACTCCCCTCCTCTGGACCTCAGTTTTCTATCTTTAAGGATTTTAGACTACTTTTTCTAGAGGTCTACTAGCACACGAGACTCCACTGATGGTGGACTGATGGATATGGTTTGACTTCAGGGTTTAGCATGTCCTAGTGCCGACTGGGGACCAAAATAAGGAATCATCTTAGTCTGAGTCCAAGGAGAAATTCCCCCTGACTTCTGAGGGCCTGTATAACAATGGGCTGGCCACCTTATTCACAAGAGCCTGTGAAATTGGTATAGCATCTCCAATTCCAGATGGGAAAGGAGAAACTCAGGAGGGTTAAGTGACTTAACTTACCCAAAGTCACATGGTTAGTACACAAAAGAGCCAGGATTAAGGCCCTGTCTCTCTATCTGCAAAGCTGTGATCATCACTGTTCTCCATCAGTCTGGCACAGAAATATCACCTGAATTATCAGAGAAAGCTTGTTTTTTCCAGCATCTTCAGTTTCATGATTCAGTAATTCCATGGCTTGGAAATATGGACATCCAATAAGGAAAAACATTGTTATGGGGGAGTGGGTAAGATAAGGAGAGAATTCAATTCAATTCAACCAACATTACTACCTATCCCCTTCCTGCTGCTCACAGATACTTACAAACTAGATATAATCAAGGGTTTGTGACGACAGCACAAAAGTATCCTGCTGAATTTCTGAGGCTCTGTGGTTGTCAAGGAAACAATAACTTCTCACTTACAGGGAGGCTTCTTGGGGGGACATGAGTCAGAGATGCTAGGAATTGGAGTCTTTACAGGAGAACTGTCTATATGAAGTACAGAGGGACATCACTATACACCTCTCCCACTTGAATTTCCCAAAGTACATCTCTATAGCCCAAATACTCGTGCTGTACTAACACTGGGAGATGAACCTCTCTACTGCTATTCAGTTTGCTGAGAACCATGGGTCCTAGCTCAGACTGGTTCTTTTAGAAATCTTCCCCCATCTTAGTATTAGGCACCAGAAGCAGCAGAAAAGGACATTTGGGAATAAACAGACAGACCCTGAACCACCTCTCTGAGCCCACCTCAGACCTTACTCCATCCCTATGATCTCCTTTGTTGGCTTCTCACTGCAGTTTATTTTTTCTTTTTCTTTTTTTTTTTTATTTTATTTATTTGATAGAGAGAGAGAGAGACAGAGAGAGAGAGAGCACAGGCAGGGGGAGTAGGAGAGGGAGAAGCAGGCTCCATGCCAAGCAGGGAGCCCGAGGCAGGGCTCAATCCCAGAACCCCAAGATCACGACTGGCTGAAGGCAGACTCTCAACTGACTGACCCATCCAGGTGCCCCTCACTGCAGTTTCCACTTGTGTTCCTGCTGTCTTTCTGCTCTGGCCTGCAATATCTGCTCCATTCTTAGATGTCTCTGTCTTCCCTCACCCTGAGATGGGGAAAACTGTGGTAGTCTGCAAGCCAACCTTTCAAGACACAGTGTTCTCCCACTCTCTGCTTTCATTCCAGCTCTTAGAAACTTCTCTCCTGTGGTCTGGCCTTCCAGGTAATTCCTGCCCTTTTCCCAATAGCCAGTTGCCTACTGCCATGGGCCAGAGTCAACTCACTGAAAGGACCTTAATAGTCACTATTTCAGCTCTCAGCCTGATGATATCCTTTCCTCTCTACTATCTCAGTAAGTGGCCCATAAGCCCTTGCTGGATAACCAAGGGCTTATGGGCCTGGGCTGGATAACCCCCTCCCTGTCAACCACTGCTGCACAACTCTGACTATCAGAACATTTCTTTGTTGGTGCTGGACCTGCCTTCCAGGCTGCACAGAGAAAGACCTTCTTCTCTGCCCCTGCTAAGGGGTACAGACCTTTCTCAATCTCCCTGCCTCAGGTCCTCCCCTCTAGCCATTCCCCACATAAGCACACACCATTCCTGTCAGTATATGGACAATGCTTTATTTCCTCACAATGACCTTGGCTACTGGAAGGGAATAGGCACACAACATTACAAGATAACACTAGAACTTAGCACTCAATTCCTCCTGAAGTTTTGTTACAGATACCTTCTCTGAAACCCTTCTCATTGGACCTCAAGTCCTGACTTATGTTTTCAGGCTTCCTTGTCCTACCTTTTTTCAGTCTGAGTGCTATCTATTTTAAAAATCTTAAACTGAGTCCTTCCCATGACTGTATTTCTCCTTTCCACAGAAAGCAGTATCTTGCCCTTTCCACCACCTGCCCTCTTTAACAATGTTCTCTCAGATTCAAGGAACACTTCATGAGTGTGCTTATAGTATTCTCAACTCATTCTGGCTTCACTAGGATTTCCTGGATTAGATACTCCCACTTCTTCCAACAAGCACCCACTGATAAACATTGCCTTGGAGGGAAAAGAGTACCTTCCCTTCTCAGCTATAAGAGTATCTACCTAACCATGCTTTTAAACCAGGCCAACTACCTCAAATCCCATGGATTGCTCCATAGTGGCCAATAAAAATGAGCCTGAACCTTCCAGCCCCATTGGTGACAAAAGTCTCTGAAGTTCCCTTCACTTTTCTCCTTCTCTCTCACCTCTGGAAGGATTATTCACCTTCCTGACTCCCAGCATCCAAACTTTGTCCCACACTATTCACTCCTTAGAACAAAACCCAAATTTACTTTTTAGCATTGTTCTTGGTATTATTTCTCTGACAAGGTATATGTTTGCTCATACATGGTGTTAGCTCACCTGCCCAGAGTCCTGCATAGTTCAAACTGAGCAAGCACCAGGGCATATCCTATATACTGCATTAAGGTTTTGGAAATGCTGCTAGATATGTCAGATCCACTTTAGCTGCAACCCCAAAGAAAAGAGTTGGTAGGGGTTACAAGTGGTTGTCCAGCAAGGATTTTTAGTCAACTTTTCACCAAGTCTCCAGCCATTATTCCAAGTTGATACTCTAGTCTCCTTTCCAGACAGATAAGCTGATTTCTGAAGCCTAGCACAGAAGCAAAATACTGACTATACTGCCAGAATCACTAAGCTCCCTCATGGTCAGCCTCGAAGGAGGCTCTGCAGATGCTACAGCTGGCTCTTTAGCACACAGGCCAGAAGGACTGAAGCCACGGAATGAGACCTCATCCTGGTCAAATGTGAAGCCATCTTATCCACTGTACATAGAACAGTTACACCTAATGAAATTTTGGCTCAAAATTTTCATTTTCATTTTTAGAGGTAATAATCACCTGGCTACAAAAAAATACGGTATTTTTGAACAAATCTCCAATAATAGCTTATGCATCCATTGCACAGAAGACTGATGAGATATAGACCATGTTTGATGGAATTAGCATCTAATCATAAGACCCTATCCCAAAATATACAGCTGAAAACACAGATGGGAGAGAAAGAGTCTATGGAAAGACAAAATGAAAACAGAGCCTTGACGTCTCCAGTTTTATCCTTAGAAAGCACATGTCATTACAATTTTTAGTCACCAATGGAATGTAGGCTTGTCTAAAAGGATATATATGTGTATACATATATATGTACATAAACTAGTTAGTTATGTATGTTAACTAAATATATTTATTAACTAGTGGTTAACTAGTCAGTCATATTTACTAACTTAATATGTAGGTACAAATATTTATTTTTAGAGAGAGAATGCATGCACAAGTGGTGGTGGGGGGGCAGCAGGAGAGGGAGAGAGAGAATCTCAAGCAGGCTCCCCACTGAGTGCAGAGCATGACTAGGGGCTCAATCTCACAACCCTGAGATCTTAACCTGAGTGGAAACCAAGACCTGGACCCATAACTGAATGAGCCACCCAGGCACCCCATATGTATGTGTTTAGTTAGTATATATAATTAACTAAAACCTGAGCCATCTTCACCACTTAGGTCTTTTCTCTAAGACAGTGCAGACTAAAGGGTGGATGCTAGCCTGGCATGAAGGCTCCTCTGTTCTTCACTTCTCCCTTTCAGCCTTTAGGCTGCTCCTGTCCTAAGCATCTCATCACTGTTCAACATGACTACACTAGTTCTGATGTCTGGGCCAGATACATCCATCCTATATATACAAGGGTTCCCATCTTTGCCCTCTCCAATTCTTCCCTGTTGTGAATCTCCAACTGCAACCTCTCCTCATTCAGGAAACCTTCCTAAATTAAATCAACTCCCAGATGTCCCCCTTATCTTCACCTGTAGCATAGATAGCCTGTGTCTATAAATTAGAAATCAAATTGGTCCTTCTGTAGCACATTCTTTTAGATCACTGTCTCACTTAACTCCTGCATCTCCTGATTTAAGACTGATCTCACCCACTTTCAGAGAGTTAGCCAACCATTTCACACTCATTAGGATGGCTACTAGCAGGAAAACATAGTAACAAGTGTTGGTGGGGAGTGGGGAAATTGGACCTCTTCTTCAATGTCCGTGGGGTTGTAAAATGGTACAGCCACTGTGGAAAACAGTAAGCCTGTTCCTGAAACAATTAAAAACAGTGGGCAGCCCTGGTGGCCCAGTGGTTTAGCGCCACCTTTAGCCGGGGTGTGATCCTGCAGACCCAGGATGGAGTCCCACGTGGGGCTCCCTGCATGGAGCCTGCTTCTCCCTCTGCCTGTGTCTCTGCCCCTCTCTCTCTGTGTCTCTCATAAATAAATTTAAAAAAATAGAAATACTATATGAATCAGTAATTCCACTCCTGGGTGTATACCCAAGAGAAGTGAAGGCATCATCTCAAAGAGACAGTTGGGCACCCATGTCCATAGCAACGTTATTCCCAAGAACTAAAATAGGGAAGCAACTCAACTGTCCCCCAGTGAATGAATGAATAAGTAAAATGTGGTATATACATGCAATGGGGTGTTTTTTAGCCTAAAAAAGAAAGGAAATTCTGACACAACACACACTATAATATAGATGAACCTTGAAAACGTGATACTAAGCGAATTAAGCCAGTGATAAAAAGACAAATATTGTATGACTCCACTTAAGTGAAGTACTTAGAGTAACCAAATTTATACAGAGAGAAAGAATGCAGTCACCAGGAGCCAGGGGAGGGGAGAACAGGATGTCATTGGTCAATCACTATGGATTCAGTCTCGCAAGATGGAAGAAGTTCTGGAGTGAGATGGTGGTGGCCACAACCATGTGAATTGTACTTAATGCTGTTAAACTCTACACTTTCAAATGGTTAAGATGGTAAATTGTATGTTATGTGTACTTTATTACAACAGCAAAAACAAAAATAGAGAAAAGAGACTCAGGCAGAAGGGGAAAAACACTTAACATTCTTAATGTCTCCTGTGCTAAGTAACTTCCATAGATTATCTTTTTTAATCTTTGTAACAATGTTGCTTTTTAAACTCCATTTTTTAGGTGAATCAATGAAGCTGAGGCTGAGGAAGTCAGTAATTTTTCCTACTCGCAGGAACGCAGATGTGAAGATTGGCCTATCTGACCTAGGACCACTGCTCATGTCTTTACTCTTCAATACTGCTCCAGCCCCACCCACACACACAGCTTCAACGCCTGGAGACAGAGGAGGTGTGCCCTAAATACTGGTTTTTCCTGATTAGCAGAGGCAAACCTAAAGTAAGTGCTTCTTCAGTGTTTTTGTAATTGGTTCTCCTCTTTGCTTACTTACTATAGTGAAAAGACCAGAACTGGAGGATGCCTTGGAGTCATTTTTACCTGACACTTCTGGACTTGACTCAGGACAAACCTATGATCAACCACACTGCCTGGATGTGCCCTTCTTCACTGCAATCTATGATCTGACAGAAAGAATCTATTTTAGGATTTTCCACGTCTGCTCTGATTCTGAGTAATCCCTGAGACTTGTTATCGAGCAATTAAGCAAGAATAGATGGGAAATTGTATTTACATTTTCCATACTGTTGAGCTTCCTATACCTAACCTTGAATACTTAATATTGTGCTGAGTTATGATTCATCAGGGAGTGATGGTTTTATTTATCAAAACAAAGCTTAACTCTCAGTAGGATGGTTATCTGGAAAGAGAAAAGAGAATAGAACATGCATTTTAAAACTGTCAATGATGAAAATGAAAAATAAATTACTTTCCTACCGAAAGTGAGACTTTTCAGATCTTTCTTCTCTTGCTTCCCAACCTTTACCAAAATAACCATAGTACTAATGTCCCCTTCCATTTGATTTGTTATCCATTCATAAAGCCCTTACCCTCACGGCCACATGCCTAAAGTCTAGTCTTCCTTCAAGGTTCAGCTAGGTTCCATTCTTCCAAGAAGACTTCTTTGACCCACTCCCATCTCCCTTCCTTCCTGAGCCCATTTCCTGCCATTGAACTTGTCCAGATGTCTGCACAAGATTCATAGCATTTCCGTTTTCTAATGCCATTTACTTACACTTCACATCTTCCCCCTAAACTGGGTAAGACTTCAGAAAAAGAGATTTCATTTCTCTGAACCATAGCCCAAGACGTTGTAGGCAGTCAGTCGGCATGTACTGTTGACATATATTACACATATTGCATTTATTATATTTCACTCATGTATATATAGAATTCAAAGTTTAAATATATCCAATTTCCTTTAGAATATAGGGCAGAAGAATGTCTACAGCTATTGTCAGTAATGTGGTTTTCAAAGAGCTGGCAGCTTTACTTGGAAAAACTATTTATGATGAAATGTCCTCTAATGTATTTATATCAATGGACCCAAAAGAAGCTGGGACAAGCACTGGCAAGGGTGAACAGGCTGTGGTGATTCCTGGGAATGCTGGTAGATTCCATTTTTAAGACACTTCTAATGTTAAGGGCATGTCCTTTGAGGACTTGTGGCTACCTAATTAAAATTAACTCTCCACAGAATCAGATGAGAGCAATATTTTGTTTTCAGTGCTTTCTTTCCTCGCCATCTTCTAGATAACAGAAAATTAAATCCTGATTCTACTATGATACTTCTTACCATAGTTTCACTTTAGGATCATCTGGAGTGATTTGGAAAAACACAAATTCTCAGGCCCTACCTCCAGAGATTTGGATGTGATTGGTCTAGGCATCAGTATCTGTTAAAAGCTCCCAAAGTGATTGTACAGTATGACCAGAATTGAGAACCACTGATACTGTGTTTGATTTGATTCCTCAACCAGAAGCTGCCCTAAGTTCCAAAAATAATTAAAAGTAACAATCCATCTCCTATGCTGCTGCAGAAAAATGGGAATGTATTAGGTCATAACAGAAAAGGTACAATAGTAAAAGATATGGAATGCCCAATGGCATTTCTAAAAGTCTGGGTAAAAGGGGAAAGGAGAAAAAATGAGTGGGAAATATCAGAAAGGGAGACAGAACATGAAAGACTCCTAACTCTGGGAAATGAACTAAGGGTGGTGGAAGGGGAGGTGGGCGGGGGTTGGGGGAGACTGGGTGACGGGCACTGAGGTGGGCACTTGGTGGGATGAGAACTGGGTGTTATTCTATATGTTGACAAATTGAACACCAATAAAAAATAAATTTATAATAAATAAATAAATAAATAAATAAATAAATAAATAAATAATAAAAGTCTGGGTACCTTGGGTCTTAAGCACAGAACCATACTGCAGCTGCTAGGATCAATTCCTAGCAAATAACCCAGAAAAGACCTCTCTGCAAGGAGGATGCCAATCACAACCCACTAACAAAATGGTGCCTACATATCACTAGGCACTTCGGCCTTCATTGCTTCTGAGAGATGGGAAGTTGAAGCCATATAAAACCAGTTCTTGTCAAAAACGGAAATGCCATTCCTGGTATCAAGTATTCCCTTGAACAACTGGAACAAGCTCACAATTGGGAGAAGAATGGAAGCAGATAAAGGGTAACTTTATGAGCAAACACAGATTTGTGGTTGACCAAATTATAGTCCGAAGCAGCAGACGGGATCCCTATCTGCATTGTGGAGGTAAATTAAACTTCCTAAGGGTAAGCTGAAATCTTCCAGAAAGAATAATAGGACTGTTCTTTTGTTGCATGATATGAATGACCTTGAGGGCTAGGGTCTATTAACAGTTGACTTGGTTACAAGGGGGTACTGGTCTTAAAGGCAAAACATAAAATGCATTAAAAATGGTCCATTCTTTGGTGAAATGTTTAAAAGAAACATATTTCAACTCAAAAGATATATATGATAGGAGACTCTTAAGCTGTGTAACAGTAGCATTTTCCCTGGCAGTCAAATGTCCACCAGACCACATACCCTCTGGTGTACAGGGTCTCTCCAAGCTCCTTGAGCACCTAAAATTTAGCCAATGAAAGACTGAGCCCAACATACACCCTAAATTGTCAGTCTTTGATGATAGTACTTTCCAGGAGCCTATGCTGAAGCCTGAAGCTTACCTTGATTTTTCTTCCTTCCCACTCCTCCCATCCATATTCAATTGCTTAACAAGCTTTACCAACTTTCTCTCTTTTTATCTCCACTAACTATACCCTAGTTCAAGTTAGGTCTTTACGATTGCTTGTCACACTACAACACCTTGGGAGGCTCCTGGATGGCTTAGTCGGTTGAATGTCAAACTCTTGGTTTCAGCTCCAGTCCTGATCTAGGTGTCAGGGAATTGAACCTTGAGTTGGGCTCTGCACTGGGTACAGAGTCTGCTTGGGATTCTCTGCCTCTCCCTCTCCTTCTGTCCCTCCCTTCACACACATTCTCTCTCTAATTAATTAATTAATTAATTAATTAAAAATGTTTTAAGAAAACTATAACCCTTGGACCAAATCCTGCTCCCAACTTGCTTTTATAAATAAAAGTTTTATTGAGTGACAGCCACATCCGTTCACTTACAGATTGTCCAGAATTGCTTCCAAACTATAATAACAGAGTTGAGTAGTTGTAACACAGACTACATATGGCCCAGAAAGGCAAACATATCTATTATCTAATCTTACATAAAAAGCTTGCTAATGCCTGGTCTATGTCATTGTACCCCTACATCCAAACCATCCCTCACACTGCTAATGGAATAGTCTTTCAAAAATACAACTCCAATCATGTCCCTCCATAGCTTAAAAGCATTTGATGGTTCCTCATTAAAATTCAAATCTCTTTTTTTTTTATTTTTATTTATTTATGATAGTCACAGAGAGAGAGAGAGAGAGGCAGAGACATAGGCAGAGGGAGAAGCAGGCTCCATGCACCGGGAGCCCGATGTGGGATTTGATCCCGGGTCTCCAGGATCGCGTCCTGGGCCAAAGGCCCGCGCCAAACCGCTGCGCCACCCAGGGATCCCTCAAATCTCAACTGTTAGTCTGGCATTCAAGACCCTTCACTGTATCTTCTCACCCAGCCCCAGGCTCCCTCAGCTCCTTTATTCTCTCTCCACGAGGCACAATAGTTTTCTTTCCTGGAGAAATGTATGCCCCAATTTTACATGAAGGTCATTTAGGCATGTTGCAACCCACAGACAGCTTACCAGATCATCATTTCAACAAAGCAAATGCTCCCTTAAAGAAATTTACTTTCCAGTTTATTCTGTTATCATACAATGGCCTGGTTAGTGAGGGGGATCAGAAAGGCTTTTTTTTTTTTTTAAGATTTTATTTATTTATTCATGAGAGACACAGAGAGAGGCAGAGACATAGGCAGAAGGAGAAGCAGGTTCCCTGTGGTAAGCCTGTTGCCGGACTTAACCCGGGGACCCCAGGATCACAACCTGAGCCAAAGGCAGATGCTCAACCACTGGGCCATCTCAGCATCCTGGATCAGAAAGCTTTAACAATAGACCTTTAAGTGGAAAGAGTTCATCATATATTAGAGATTAGGGGAGGGCTTCCAGAGGCAATCCTTTGAACAAAGGTATGCAGTTATAAGGTAGGTGTGTGTGTGTGTGTGTGTGTGTGTGTGTGGTGAATAGCCCCTGATGAGGATAGAAAGGTAGAAAGAAGTTATTGTTATAGTGAGGACCTGCTACATATCTATTAACAGTCAAACTTCTGATGACGGTAGGTTCTTGGAAATCATCCCACATATGAAAAACCAATCCAAGATTGCTAAGCAGGGAAATGTCAGGATTACATTTTCTTTATAAAAAGGAAACTGGTGGCAGTGAGAAATGAGTGGAAAAAAAAATAAAGGCAAACAATCCAGTATAGAAGTACTTATAATAGCTCAGTGAAAAATGAGAAAGTCTGAACTTGGGTGGTAGCAGTTAAGACCCAAAATGAAACTAGTAATTAAGTGGAGTTGGGAACTCTGAAAAAAAAGGAATGAACCTGGATCCAAGGCTTCTGGTCTGAACAACTAACTAGCTAGATAGTGAGACTTGTAGTCAAAATCAGGATTACAGGAGAAGAACCTGGTTTGGAAGGCAAGTGACCAGGGCAGATAATAAGTTTCATTTATATATGTTAAGTCCCATGCTTAACTTAGGCTGGATATTATCTAGGTCGATCTACCAAAGATGCAGTTAAAAACCCGTATTTGTCTCTCTAACGAAAACCTGAAGCTAGAGACTAAAATACCATCACAATATACTAGAGATGATCATCACAGATAGGTGAGACAAGTGAACATCAAGAGTAGATTTTGTTAGCTTCCTTCCAGTCTAGCCCCTCCCTGTTTGACTAGGAATTCACGTAGACATGTTTTCCATGGAAGGTACAGCATTTCTCAGCCACCACACTCAGAAGATGGTTGTCCCTGGGAAGGGGAGAGCTCTTCCTGCCTGAAGACCTTTGTACTCCACTCCTCTTGCACGCTGCCCTCTACTGACCACAGGCAATTGCTGCAATTGATCCTAAAAGTGTCAAAATATAGGAGAGACCCTTACTCTCTGACTGACTTCTAGAATTCGTTGTTCATAAACAGAACATTTCTAGACATCTAGAAAAGAAGGAAATTATCACCAAGAGCCAAAATGGACTCACCAAGAAAGTATCTCCTGCTAAACTAGCACCATTCTTTTTTATAATGGCATTATTAGTCTGATTATTAGAAAACACATTCAATGGAATTGCCATAAAATACTTGCCCAGTATTGCCAAATAAGTTTATAGAAAAGATGCAGAGTTATTAGCTGAAATAAAAATCAGACAGGAGGCTCCACGATATGACTGAATAATCCAACCACGAATTTATGCTAATGAATCTTGAAAGTTGCTTCAAGGCCCCATCAACAATCCTATCCCACTCTACATTTTTATAAATGACATGAAAGAAGACAAAAGACATATCATATTTTCCAATGACACAACATTAGACTGAAGAGCTCATGTGATACGTAGAATCCACCTTCCAACTAAGCTCACAGAACTCATTTTATGAAACACTTACTGAGTTTCTTCTATGTTCTGAGCACTAAACACAGACTGAAAAACAAGGATTCTACCTCCATAGAATAAGGGTCTTGCGGAAATTTAGATTTTTATTTGGAATCATCTTAATTTAAGTATTGGAAGCAAAGTCATTTTTTTTAAATGCTGGGCCTAAACAAGACACACCTATTGAAATACATACTTCAGAACCTAAAATCACTCTTCAATCAGCATCATCAGTGAGAGTCACAGAAGAATTCAAATAAAAGTGAAAGTTCCACAGAAATCTGTCCTAGTCCAATCACATATGGGTAACTGTGAAATGTGTAGAGATCTGTGTTGACAGACTAAAGGGTGGCTGTAGGTTGTGACCAGGAGGGCTCTAGGCATCTTGCCACAGAAGGAACACACTTAAAGAAAAAAACATGGTTGTTGGGTTAGAGGCAAGAAAAATGAGGGAAGAGACAATGTGTGGGGGTATCTGTGTGTGCACCCACATGCCTGCACATGTGTGGGCATATTTATGATAGACATGAAGGAGCGAAGTAGCTTTGTTCAAATGCTGAAGACATGTCATGTCCTCCATGATGGATTGCTGTCAATAGATAATAATTTTTACTACAGCATGCTCTCCTTTCACTGTGTCTTCTAGGAATAGAATCCTCTTTCCTTTGGGAAATCTATTCCATATGGTCCAGACAGAGCTAAATGCTAGGTTCTCAACCCCCAAACAACACCCGGCCCCTTCTGGGGTGTTATAAGACCCAAACCTGATCAGAGCCTTCACTGGATTTTTGTTAGTAATGTTAATAATCTTTCCCACCACCTGAACAGGGCCCAACAGAGAAGAAAATCCACAGGGAAAAGAAGATCCCAGATTTGAAGAGATGAATTGCTATGATTTGACTACCTGTATTCACCTTACTTGATGTTGGATCGATCACTGGGTCTTTTTAATAAATTATCTTTTTGTGTTCGGCACTGCTTCAGGGGATTTCTATTTTTTACCCTAAAAAAATCCTACAAAACATTATGTGCTTTATGAACTGTGTGTCTTCCTTACTCATCTTTGTAACCCAATGCCAAGTGGAGATCCTGGCATATAGTAAGTACTCAAACATTGTGGATTAAATTAAGTGAACCACAATTTCAAGAAAGCTGATTTTTTTTTCTCAGTTAAGGCCATCATCCTGAAGATTGGTATTGCTATGGACTGAATGTGTACACCTAAAATTCATATGCTGAAACCTAATCCTCAATGTGATGGTGATGCTATTAGTGGTGGTATTAGTAGGTGGGACCTTTGGGGAGGTAATTAGGTTATGAGAATGGAGCCCTGGTGAATGGGATTAGTGCCTTGTATGAGACCAAAGAGCTCCTTTACCCCTTCGGCCGAATGAGGATATAGTGAGAATATAGTCGTCTATGAACTAGAAAGCAGGTCCTCATCAGACACCAAATCTGCCAGCCCTTAATCTGGACTTTCCAGCCACCAGGACTGTGGAAAATCAATGTTGTTGAAGCTGCCCAAGTTATGGTGGTTTGTCACAGCAGCTTGAATTAAGACAGGTATGGTTCAACATCAGCAATAAATCTACTATAGGCAGTCTCTGTAGAGGTGTTCAAGTTGAGACTGTGAGGCTGCTGGGGGTGGGCACTTGGGGAAAGCATCCTATTACATGGCTCCTTCTTGTCCAGAGTCTATGATTCTAGACTCCCTCTGTCACTAAAGATGGCCTTTATGATATATTCTGTCCATTGCCATTGAAATTAGCTCATCTTTTGGCCATTTCTTCCTTTGCTTTACACTTTAAGCTCCATGAAACAGGAATTACTAGAAAAGGTTGGCCGAAGGCAAGCTGAAAGAAAACTGAATAAGCAACATGGAAGATAGGGCAGTCAGCATCTCAGCTCAGGTTAAGATTCTGAATAATTACAGAGTGACTTAGGCTTTCTCTCTGCAAAATGGACCCGCCATCTACCAAAAGAGAAAGCATGCAAAGCTATTTAAAATAAGAATTAAAACAGAATGATATTTAGTTATATGTTTGAGGACTTACAATTCATGAATAAATACATGAGGAAAGAAGTAAAAGATGGGGAAAACAGAAGTATAAAATGGAATATCTCAGTGTACAGCCATCAAGGACCAAACATGTGATTGACTCTAGGTAGATAACACTTTATCAATCGCATACTTTCATATTTTTAAAAAAAGATTTATTTACTTATTTTAGAGAGAGAGGCATGAGCGGGGGGAGGGGCAGAGAGAATCTCAAGCAGCCTCTGTACTGAGTGCAGAGCCCAACACAGGGCTCAATCCCAGGACCCTAAGGCCATGACCTGAGCTGAAACCAAGATTCTGATGCTCAACCAACTGAGTCCCCCAGGTGCCCCTCACATACTTTCATATTAAACGATCTCTGTAATCAGAACATCTTAAATTTAAATGCATTCAATCCTTTAATGTCATTGTCTTGATTATCCTCTCAATTTCATATTTTGGTTATTGTATTCTTACCTTGGACATAAGAAAGGGTATAAATTAAAATCTGAAAACAAAGCAAAGGTTAAAGATTCATTATAAAATGTGAGTCATGAGGACTTTTGACCACCAAAACCGAGACTTTGAGTAGAAATTAGAAAAAATGGTCCCGAATGACATGATTCCCTCCACACTGGCCCAAGGGCTCTGCCTAGAAAGTAACTGTCAGAAATGATCCTCATGGACCATTGTTGAAGTTCTCAATCTGCTTAGCAGGTTCTTTATGTGTGATTTACACTTTCCTTGATTGCCAGGCAGCTGCAGCAAACACCTTTTTTTTCTGGTCTTTTGGTAATTGTTTTGTTACAGTAGGTAATATCAGCTCTGACAATGCTATTACACTACTAATATAATTTGTGATGTATGCTGAAGCTAAATCATGCCATCTTTTCTGTAGAACAAAGTTGACTCATATCTACACAGATAAAATAACAGCCCGAGGTTCTCATGGAAATGAGTGAATCACTGTGATGTTTCAATGAACACTGAGAGACATCTATTCCTTTTTGTACCTGACCATCACCTGGAATTCTGCATGACATGCACATGCCAGAGATGGCAGGCCAGAGGAAGAAAGAGAGGCAATGAGCCTGAACCAGGGAGAGGATGGAGGAGGGAAGGAGACATATTGCAAAGTATGAGGATACTAATTTCTAGAAGAAAACAATCACAACTTGTAGAATAAAAGCAGCATCGTTATCATCTACTCTTCCATTCTGAAAAGGAAGACAAATATGCTTATAGGGAAGAAAAGAAAAAGATTTAATTTTACATTCTGACCAGCCTTTTCCTATTATGTCCCACATACGATCTTGTGCGAGTGTCACTAAAAATGATATTAGGCCAAAGGGAAAGTACAAGACAGAAATCTGTGTAAGACTGAGGGCATTATTTATTTCTCTTGCAAAGCTGTCTTATGGTTACATTGTTCTTACAATACAAAGTCAAAAGGCCTTCAGATACCAGCAAAGAAATGCCTCTTTGACTACTATTTTCTTAGCAATATGGAAAATATTTGGAGGGGTAACATATACATACAAAAATAACTCATGAGTCAAAAATCATTCCTGTGGGAAGTACTTTTAAAAGTATATAATTAACCTCAAACAAAGGCAAGTGAAGGACACCTTTCAAAGGGAGCCATTTCCGCACTGTAGAATTAGCTCGCTTTTCTTTCTTTTCCAAATACAAAATGACTTTCTTTGATCCTCCTCCCACACACTAATTCAAGTAAACCATGCAGTATGAAGCTTTTTAAATGCGGCGATAAGATGTTTCAAAGGTCATGCTACATCCGAAAATGGTCCTTGAACATTTTATGACTATTTAGAGATTTTGCACACATGTTCACTAATTTTACAATTTTTGATTGTCGGCGTTTCCTAAAATTGAAGCTTAGATGATTAGAAAATGCTGAATCTGCTGCTATCGTGTCCCCAGCATCATCAACCATGTGTCAGAACATAGCTAAGGGGAGATGTCAAATTCCAATCTGAGAGAGCGCAAAGGAAGTTATCATTTTGCCTAATCTTAAAATAGAAACTGAATTCAGAAAAAAAAAATGGCAAAGTACAATGATAAATATTTTTCCCTACAAAGAGTAAATTAATTAACATAGTAAAGGAGTCTACCTTTTAGGATATGGGAGCACAGTGGCGCTGAGCCTGGGCCACCCCTGACTTGACTCTTCTTGGCATTGTCTACACAGCACACATGCCCGGGAAACACCATTCCTACCAGGGCATTACTAACATGCTAATTCAATGTTAGCAATAAAGCCTTCTCTTTCTGGAACTGGCAAAGCATTACCTTGAAAATTCCAGGGTATCTGTTAAAGACCACCTTGAGTCAACAGATAAGCAGAGAATGTTTTACATATGAATAGGTATTGCCATAGATGTCTCGGTGCTATCATTTCTAAATCTGACCCCACATTAGACGCACACAGAGATCTTTAGGAATGCACATTCCAAGGCCCTGCTCCAGAATCCAGCTTTCTAGAGGCGCCAGAGCTGAAGAGAGCAGGAGTGGGAGGAACATATCAGGCTTCTTCATGTTCAAAACCACAGGACAAGCAAGAGGCTGGAAGCATTCAGTCTCCTAACACCTAAGATATGTAGTCACTGTCTTCTCTGTGCTGCATCATAGAACTTTCTCTCAAATTAAGTAATTGAGTTACATGATTTCTAGATCCTCCTCCTCCTGCTTCTATTCTAATTGCTTCCACTAGCAATTAACACAAATCCAGCCTCCTCACCTCGGCCTACAGGCTGGGCCTGCTTCATGAGTATGTAGTCTGTGCAGTCACATTTAGAAGGGACCGTGCCTGTTCTACTTCTCTGATGTCATCATTTGGAAATCCTTAAAAATTTTCCATGAAGGGACCCTGCATTTTCATTTTGCATCAGGCCCCACAAAAAATGCAGCCAGTCGTGCCTAGAAGGGCCCCACATTCTGGTCCCAGCCTACTTTCACCTCATCTCCCTCTGCTCTCCTCATCTTTCACTGCACTCCAGCCATCCTGGCTTGGTTTCCGTCCCTCACACACACAGAATTCACTTCCACCTCTGAGGCCCTGTACCTGCATGAAAGCATGTGGTACTTGGAAGCCTGGCCTAACCACCAGAGCTCACCACCTCTACCACTGCTTATTGCAGTAACTATTTTATTTTCTCCAGAGCACTTATGAGCATTTGAAATCACCTTAGTCATTTATACCTTAGTGTACATGTTTATTGCCTCTTTCTCCACCAAGGGGATATAAGCTTCTTACAGGCAGGGATTTTATCTGTCTCACTCACTGCAATATCTCTGGCTCCCAGAAAGCTGATGGATGCCTGACACAGACGGGCACGCAATACCTATGTGCTTATCAACCTCTGAATGACAAGCTGGCTCAGATCCCCCTGAGTGCCAACATATACTTCCCAAAGCTTCTGTCACATTAACAGTATGCTGGGAGCTATTCTGAAGCTCTGTGGTAGATCTGGAGAGCCTAAAGTTTAGTCAAATGCAGAAACCACTAGGTATTTTTATGCATTTCCCAGGGATCAGCCTGAATTTTGGTTGTCTCCAAAGTTATTTCAAATTATTATAAAGAGCCAATGATTAAAATTAGAGAAAGGACAATGCCAGCATATGTCCCACATCCCGGAGTCATCCAGCAAGTGTGCAGGCCGTTTTATCATTGGTGGTCTTCCTGCCACTGGGACAGTCCAAACAAAAGCCCAACAGGCACTTGTACAGGATGCAGCAGGAAGACCATTTCTACTGGTAAGTAGAATTTGCCTAAATTGGCTACAATTCTCAAAATTTGTATTTTGAAGCTTGAGAAGACCTGGAATGTCAGATACCTCTACACAGATTGCTAACAATCATAGTGGGGGCATTTGATGGCATGTGCCAGTAACAACCTGCACTCATTCACTCCCTACCTTTATGCTCTATAAGATATAATATATACAGACAAATGGCAAAGCTATCAATAAATATTTCCTAGATCAGTGTCTAATATGACCCTAAAACAGTCTAGAAAAGCTAGGTCAAGGCCTAAGGTTTAGCCTGTAAGACAACATGAGGTCTCATACATCTCTTAATTATAAATTTATGTCCCCAGATCCTCCCATTCCCTGGCGCATGCCAGAATGAAGACAATGTGCTAAGAGGTGTTTGCAAAAAGAAGAATGACAGTACTCAAGAGAGGGCCTTTGACTTCAACTGCTACCCTGTCGTGTAGTTCAGAAGGAGAGAAAGTGCTACTTGCACTCCTGCCTTTTAGTCACATTGATTTTTCCTAGTAACAAAAAGGAAATGTGTCCCAATCAGTGTCTTGGGAATTGAGCAATCAGGTTATCAATCTCTTCTTGGAGTAGAGAACTGGCAAGATCAAAGAAGGGCAGAAGCTGCGATGAGACACACCCCCTTCTGCAGTCCTACAGATTTTAAAATACATTAAAATGTATTTTTAAGCCCCAATAAAATAAGCTAACTAAAGGAGAAAGAGAGGCAAACATAAAAATGTCTGAATTATGGTAAATTTCAAAGGATTCAAGAGAATTGTACAAAGCTACTTAGAAGATTTGCTTCAGAAAACCACAACAAAGAATTACCAAGTTTGAAAAGCCAGTTTCCTTGAATAGATAAAGAGACCCTGGCAATTTTACATGTTATTAATTTGGTAAGCAAATCTGTTCCCTACACATTGAGCACAAATAACTGCAGATTTCAAATCAATGGGGTACTGAATTAATGGCATCCCTGCATAAGATATTTCTCCTTTGCTCAGTGCAGGACAATTCTGGAGTCAACACTATATTCAAACACCTACTGTGACCCAGAAATCTGAACTATGAAGTCCCCAGTAGCACCTCAGGAAGTGCTTGAAACTAGTGGTTTTGATTAGGCAATGTGCCTCTCCCCATGACAGCTTTCTCCAAGAGATTTCTCATGTTACAATCCTGACACAGAATATATTTTAAATATCAGTAGAAGGGCACCTGGGTGGTGCAGTCGGTTAAGCCACTGACTCTTGATTTTGGCTCAGGTCATGATCTCAGGATCATGGGATTGGATTGAGTCACACATAGGCTTCACACTCAGCAGGGAGGCTGCTTGAGTTGTCTCTCTCCCTCTTCCTCTGCCCCTCCCCTCGTGCACACTCTCTCTTTCTCTCTCAAATAAATAAACCTTTTAAAAATAAATAATAAATACCATTAGAATATTTATAAGTTAGTGACCAATCCTCAAAATGCTTGGATCCCAAATTTTGACGAGTGAATCACGGTCAAAGACCACCTTCCAGAAAGGCAGTAAATTCTAGCAGAAAGAGAGTGGACCTCAGAGTCAACCTACATGAACACAAACTCTGCCATTAGCTTGGGGGTGGACAGGCAGGATATTTTGAGAGGTTTTATCAGGTGAATGAGGGCAGGACTGTGTCCTGAAGAGGGTTTGGACAACCCCAAATGGAATAAGGGGCAGGCGATCGATCTCCTAAAATCATTATTACAGAGTTTGTGATGCCTGTCACAGCCTTTCTTCAAGCATCTTCAATAAAGCACATAAGAGCTATAAAGGATCACAAGAATCATTTTGTATGATGCTTTCATGTAGCAGATGAAAATCTGAGACTTGGGATGCCTGGGTGGCTCAGTGTTTGAGCATCTGTCTTTGGCTCAGGTCATGATGCCAGTGGGGTGGAGTCCCACATCGGGCCCCCTGCAGGGAGCCTGCTACTCCCTCTGCCTGGGTCTCTGCCTCTCTCTGTGTGTCTCTCATGAATAAATAAATAAAATCTTTAAAAAGAAAGAAAGAAAAGTTCTGGACAAGGGACACCTGGGTGGCTCAGTGGTTGAGCATCTGCCTTTGGTTCAGGTTGTGATCCCTGGGTCCTGGGATAGAGTCCTGCATGGGACTCCCTGCAGAGAGCCTGCCCCTCTCTGTGTGTGCCTCTCATAAATAATAAGTTTTAAAAATCTCAAAAAAGAAAATCTGAGACTTGTGTGGCCTGACTGCCACTCCCTTCTCTACTGGAGGCTAAGTCTAAGGACAAAGCCTGCCTTAAGCAGCAAAGCTAAAATAAAAACATCCAAATCCTTATGTAGTGTGGTCCATCCTCTTGATATAAATAATAGCTCCATTTGTTGAGCACGTGTCAGGTGTCAGACGTTGTGCTAGACATAACTTCCCCGCCCTTCTGTGCCCATTCACGGCAGCCCTGCCTTTACACACGAGGAAGCTGCCACGAGTGTCAGTTATATCCTCAAGGTCACACTGCTGGTACCAGGAAGAACCTGGAATCAAATAGAAGTCTGCAAAAAAAACAAAAAACAAAAACAAATAGAAGTCTGCTTTTGCTGGGCACCCTGCACTTGGCAAGCAATGGGGTAGAGGAGAAAGTGGGGAACCCTGAGGAAGTAAATTCTGCGGGAAGTGACAGGGAGCCCCACAGGCTCCCCGCAGGAGAGAGCTGCAGCCCTGCAGGCACCTGTTATGTAACCGGATCTGCGGGAGGCTGGGGAGCCTTGCAGGTGCAGACAGGCAGATGCTGCTGCCTGGGAATCATTACCTAAGAGAATTTTTTTTTTAATTAAAAAAAAAAAAATCACCAGCTTGCTTGCTCCATGCAGAAGGGAGGAGCAGGGGGGAAGGCAATATCAAGTTTTCAGACAATCGAAATTGGAAATCAGCCAATCTGGCTTGAGAGCAAAGGGAAACTCTGCTGCAGAGGATTCAATAATGAAATGCTGTGTGCACGGGAGCTGGATGTATGGGGAAAAGCAAATAGAACAAGGTCAGAGTCCTTAGCCCTAAAATTGTCTTCCGTAATTGGACAGTGGGGCTTACGGTGAATACGCATCCCACAAAACAGCCCCTTGACTGGGAATACAAGAGAAATTTTCTGCAGAAAAAAAAAAAAAAAAAAAAAAGAAAGGGAAAACACACACACACAAACGCATTAAAGAATCCAAAGCTATTTTCACCTTGGGAGCACTTCTCTGTTTGGAATTATCCTTCCAGCGGCAAATCTAACGTGGTACAGCACTGTTCTACAAAAACATTTGTCTAATCAGGATTTTGTTATTGGTCCCATCTGTTTAACAGGATTGCTCATCACCTCCAAGTTAACTAAAATCTGTTTGTTATCAACAAATTACATAAGAGCCTGGTAAATATTTTATGAATAGAATTGTAAATATTTCCCTCTGTTCGCAGGAATGAGTGATATCTACCCATGCCTGCCACTCCTGTAGCCTGCATGGCCGCCCCTTGTAGGTGATGGAAAGGACAGTTTCAGGGTTGCTGTGGCCCACCAGGAAGGGCACAGAAATTTCCAGGGTCCAGGGCAAAGAGTCTCCCTTAAGTCAAAAGGTCCAGGGACACCTCCATGGCTCAATGGTTGAGTGTCTGCCTTGGGCTCAGGTTGTGATCCCGGGGTCCTGGAATCGAGTCCCACATCAGGCTCCCCATAGGGAGCCTACTTCTCCCTCTGCCTATGTCTCTGCCTCTCTCTGTGTCTCTCATGAATAAATAAATAAAATCTTTTTTTAAAAAGTTTTTTTAAAAAGGACTCGATAAATAGGAGGGGAAAAACATTTTCCACCAGGGTATCAGTTTCACAGAAGAAGAGAAAACCCAAGAGGGAAATCATAATTGCCTTCAGAGGTTGTGTAGTGTGGTTGAAACAACAGATTTGACAGCTGGACAGATGTTGGTCTGAATCCTAGCTCTGTCACCTATCTACTCACTGTGTGGCCTTAGGCAAGTTACTTTCTGTCTTGCGGTCTCAGTCTCTCATGGGATTTTTACCATGTGGTCAGCAAGGTGCCTGGAACACTGTGGGGCCCAAAGAAATAACAGGAACGATGACATGAATAGCAGCTCGTGTCCCAATACGTTCTTTTTTTTAAAATAAATTTATTTTTTATTGGTGTTCAATTTGTCAACATACAGAATAACATCCAGTGCTCATCCCGTCAAGTGCCCACCTCAGTGCCCGCCACCCAGTCACCCCCACCCCCTGCCCACCTCCCTTCCACCACCCCTAGTTTGTTTCCCAGAGTTAGGAGTCTTTCATGTTCTGTCTCCCTTTCTGATATTTCCCACTTATTTTTCTCCTTTCCCCTTTATTCCCTTTCACTATTTTTTATATTCCCCAAGTGAATGAGACCATATAATGTTTGTCCTTCTCCAATTGACTTATCCATATGTTCTTCGTGTCTTCTTCCAACCTCCTCTCCTCTTTCAACCTCCTTTCAATGTGTTTCCTGCATGATACAGAAAGACCATCTTCCTGATAGATCTTCTAGCTCTGAGATTCCAGAGAAGCCCCCATGACATATTAGTTAGTTACTGTTCTCATTATAACAAGGGTATGTGGTGGAAGCAGTATTAGAAATGACATCTCAGATGTGTCCATATTGTGCCTTTGCACAGTGTGGTATGGAGTCCTTGTGCCTTCAGTGAATGAATGGGAGACTACATGGATGGAAGGAAACTTCCAAGATGGGACCTTGACTTCCAGTGAACAGTTGTGTGGCTTCAGTCTAGACCTATAGGAAGCTAGGTTTGTGTATCAGCCTTGTAAAGACAGGAACAGGAGAGACCAAATGAGGCACAGGACACTCATCTTGAGTGGAAAAGGCAAGCCCACATTTCCAGCTACAAGGAACCTTTCTGCCTATACCAGAAGCTACCATTTGCAATGACATGGATGGAACTAGAGGGTATTATGCTAAGTGAAATAAGCCAGTCAGAGATAGACAAATAACATCTGATTTCACTCCTATGTGGAAGTTAAGAAAAAAGACAGAGGATCATGGGGGAAGGGAAGAAAAACTGAATGGGAAGAAATCAGGAAGGGGGACAAACCATAAGAAACTCTAAACTCTAGGAAACAAACGGAAGGTTGCAGAGAGAAGAGGGATGGGGAGAGGGGGTAACCGGGTGATGAGTATTAATGAGAGCACGTGATGTGACGAGCACTGGGTGTTATAAAAGACTGATGAATAACTGAACTCTACCTCTGAAACTAATAACACACTATATGCTAATTAATTGAATTTAAATAAAAAATAAAGAAGCTAAACCCACAATACTTGACTTTTAGTCATGGTTCGGTTCTTTCCTCTCAGCCCCACCAACATATAGTTTTCCTTCCCATCCTCAGGCTGGTGCTCTGCCTTTCTACTTGCTAGGGCTGCCTTGGCACTTGTAACACTTTTTGGCACATATTTCAAATTCTTTTTCTGGGTTCTTTAGGATCCCTGCAGTTTCAAGCAAGTCAAGAGGGACCAGGGCCTGTTAATTGTTCCCTGGCATAGAACAATCCTGGGAAGTCTCAGTCAATGAATTACACCTTCAGAAGACCCACTCTCCATCCTCTGGCTGTTTTGGCACAGACTTCAGTCTATAAGTAGTAATAATAATGGCTAGAAATGCCTAGGGGCACTTACCTGCCCCCCCAAGCTTCCCACAAACATTTCCAAGACGATATTATAACTGGACCAATCCCTGTGGTTCTTATTATTGTTGCAAGATACCCTTTAGAAATAACCATCAGGAAACTTTGAAGATGGAGGCTTATTACTTACAGGATCTGGAAATAGCACAGCACACCTGGGGACACACAATGAGGTCACTGAGAGAGAGAAAGAGAGACAGAAAGAGCATGCAGGCGGGTGCTTTCTGCTTTTACTGGGGTCCAGGGTGGGGCCTCAGGTTTTGCAGGCTCACTCTTAATTGGTGAATTTGAAACACAGGGGTGGGAATTTAAAGTGTGAGAAGAGTAGGGGTAAGGAGACCAAATGGTCAGTTACCAAAATCCGCAAGATCTCCGAAGCAAAGGAGCCTGGGTGGGGAGCAGTGGCCTGGCTCTTCAGTGAGTCCTGCAGCTGGCAATGTTTATTTCAGAGAGCTGACTTTGAAGCAATGTCTCTTTGAAATGGATGCCTCAGCAATCAGAGCGTTAAGTCAGGAACTTGCATTACAAAAAATGAAGAAAAACCAACTGTCAGGGTTTACAGAACATGGGCCTACATGGATCCCCTCAATTCCACACAACACAACCCCTGAGGACAGCTGTGCCAGAGTATCCATGATCCTACAGCCTTTGGTCTGAATGAGAGCAGAGCCTCCTAAAGGGCCAGCCCCACAAACCCTTCTGTCCTCTGTAAATTCTGCTTTCCACCCAGAGAAGGTCTCGCTGATGTATGTTCTACAGCAGCACCTCTACCTCCTTCCACAATGGCTGGATTCTTTCACTCTGAGTCCAGGACCCACATCCCCAAGGGTCTAAAGGGGATAGGGAGGAGAAACCCAAGGCTGAAGGACTCTGGGCTGCTCCCTCCTTGCCCAGATGTATTTGCATGAGTGTGCAGGTGTGTGTGCAGGTGGAGGTCTGTTGCATAGGGCAGAGGAGGGTGAAGGCCAGAGCATTTGGCTTCCAGTATTGTTACATGACTACCATATTGACAAAGGATAATCCTCCAGAGAATTCGATATGCTCAAAGGCATAAAGCTTCTTAGTGACTGGCCTCTTATGGCTTAGGCAACGTGGGCAGGTATGGAAAGTGTGTGGATTCAGTCCCATTCCCTTGTCCCCACTAAAGTGAACCAGTAGGACACTGGAAAGTTGAGCATAGTTTACTCATTGTCCTCATCTTTTCAGGACAGAAACAATTTGTGATTCACAGGCAATCAGCACACAACTGTCTCTCAATAGTCACGGAAGGACCTTGAAGTCCCAAGGCCTCATGCAGCTAACTGCAACAGGAGCCTGGGAGACCACACCAGAGTCTTCCCTTCCCACTGTCTTTCTTGCCAACTTGAAATCTTCACCATAAGATTCTCCCTGGGTTTGATGTTCTAACTAGATCTTGGAGCTTTAGGAAGGTCTGAGTTTTAGCCAATACTCACTAGCTGGCTCTAGTTACCTCCCTCACCTTTCTCTAACATCATCTTTACCACAGAGCTTCCAACAAACAAATAAATCTATTAGAACAAACCCACCTGCACCAGGCCACCCCAAAGGAAGTAGCCAGCCTAGCCTCATAAGGTTAAACTGTTTTCCAAAGCATGCCTTATCCCTCTGGAGTTCACACATCCCTTGGGAATTTGATCTAGGTCTTTGGGGGCCATGATCAAACATGGCATTGCTGGCCATGTCATCATTTACCACTGGTAGTGCTCCCACATATCTTATCTCCTGAGAAGCTTTTCAAAGGTCTTTCCTTGAAAATCAAGTTGTTTCCTCCCTGCTTTGCCTGGCCGATGGGAGTCAGAAGCCTTTATTTCAAGGTGAGAGGCAGAGCAGTTAATACACTGAATTCTTCTGAGTTTTAGAGGCAGCATTCATCCTCTGCCAAAAGTATGGGCTCCTATTACTAATCTGCTCCATTTCCAGGGCATGCATTGAAATCCTCAAAATCACTAATTATATTCTGTGGAAATCATGATCCTTCGTACCAGCTTTTGGGCCTGTTTATTTTCAATGAAGCCAGCAGGGCCCAAATGCTGACTCTCTAGGAAAGTTCTATATAAATGGAGGAAAAAATAGAAGGGAGAAATATTCTTGCCTTGGAACTCAGAGACTTGGATGTTAGTCCCAGTTTTGACATTTATGGGTGCAGCGGACTTCTATTCATCTGTACTTATTTCCTCAGTTCTAAAATGAAAGGTTGGGTATGGTATTTTCAAGGCCCTTTTTAGTCCCCAGAAATGCTAAGTTACTTAGCCCAAAGAGTCATCTTCCCTTGGGGGTGCCTGGGTGGCTCAGTCGATTAAGCATCTGCCTTTGGCTCAGGTCATGATTCCAGGGTCCTGGGATGGAGCCCTGGTCAAGACCCCCTGCTCAGCAGGGAGCCTGCTTCTCCCTCTCCCAATGTGTGCTCACTCAGTCACTATCTCTGTCTCTCTCTCTCTCTCTCAAATAAATAAATAAAATCTTAAAAAAAAAAAAGAGTCATCTTCCTGTGTGTTCTCAAAGTTTCTGCCTCCTTAAAGGCAGAAGTTAAGCCTTCAGTCTGAGACATGGGGAGGCAGCCAAGACAGTGGTGGAAGCATAAGACCAAGGAACACAAAGAGTAAAAGCTGGAATGTGAAGGATATTTCTTGCCAAAATGTATTCCAGAAAACACCATTCCCTTGGAAAATAAGTAGGTGCTATTATCTTTTCTTGAAAGAGTGCTCTATGCTCAAAAATAATTTAGAAAATATTTAGTTAAACAAATGGCTTTTTGCAGGTCGTCTTTAAAAAAAAAGATTTTATTTATTTATTTGAGAGCATGAGCAGGAGGAGGGGCAGAGGGAGAGGGGTAAGCAGACTCCCCACTGAGTGATGAGCCCTAAGCAAGACTCCATGCCAAGACCCTGAGAACCAGACCAAAATGGAAGTCAGATGCCTTCAAAGCCACCCAGGTGCCCCTGTAGGTCTTCTCACAGCAATATGCTAATATGAATTGTAGGCCTCCCAATACAGCATGTATAACATCTCAAAGTTATATTCAAAGGAATCATTTTGGGAAATGTTAATAAATGAAAAACTACTACCACCAACACAGTTGGTAGAGAACAGGGCAAGCTATCCCTGGTGATAACACCTGAAGTTAGATCGTAACTTTGTACTGTAAACGAAGCAGTAACAGCTATGGATTGCTTCTGTAGTAAAGATTTGAACATATGGGAACTCGATTCTTTTATTCAGTGTTGGTTAATTGCTTCCAATGGATTTTAGGCCCGAACTGAGAAGAAGAAGATTTGTGTGTGTGTGTGTGTGTGTGCGTGTGTGTGTGTGTGTACACGTACGCTCATGCATTAAATAGGGGTAGGGAGTGGGGAAAGCATAGTGAAAGAGAAATGCTTATCTGAGGCCTTAAAACATAATCTAGTGAGTTAATCAAAGTGAATCATATAAAACTACTTGGGATACGAGCTATGAGGTCAAGACAATGTTAGACTATAGATAAAGTAGAGCTGGAGTAGTCAGATTTGTGGAGTCGGGACCTGGATTGGTCTATTACAAATTTAATTAGTGTAGACCAAGTGATAACCTGACAGAATTGAACATGTAAGATTTATCTCCATTTACAAGTTGAGAGCTGACAAATATTTCTTGGCACCAATAGTGAATAATTGAAGTGCTGCCATAAAGCGTAGAATTACTTTTCTCTGCCTCGAGCCAATTGCAGTGTATGGTCATTTCTCATGACCTCTTTATGTGTAACTCCTCCTGTTCTCATACTCTATGTTGTTAATCTCACTATCTGTCCCCTGGTTTTCTTTGATTTATGTAAATGAATTGCCATTTTAATTTGTTGCCAGTGTCTTAAGAGGTCTAAGGAAAACACTATGCACCTAATCCATTAATTGTTCTTTCCATTGAGGATTTCCTGGCTTCATGTGAGCTCACTTTGCAAGGGGGGAGTGTGCTCATGAACATTCACCCCACTGAAAACTGAGATGAAATCTCCAACATGTACTGGGAAAAGGAAAGAGTTGGCCATTCACATTTTTCCATACCTATCATGCCGAACATGCTCTCTTTGCATAGCGTTTGTCTAGGTTGATGAGCTCTGAGAAAGCAACCTGGCAATTTTCAGTAAGTCAAGAAATGGAAAGGAGTGGGGGGAGGAAGTGGAGAAGAGAGGAGGGGAGGGCAGGATTTCTTGTTCAAACAAATGCCGATGAGAACTGCTCTTTAAAATGACTCCTCAGTGAATCATACCTCCCTGTATTCACTTTCTTTTGTATTTACTTCTCACAGTGAATTTTACCTGGACCTGAACAAGCAACAGAATGTACCAGAAGTGATACTGTGGAACTTCTTAAGGCTTTGAAGCTTCCACCTTGGTCTCTGGGAAAAATCTCCTGAAATGCTCACACTAACTGAAGTCAGCCTTCTTGTAGGCAGTCTGGCTACCCTGAGACCATCATGCTTCAAGAGCCAGTTAGAAGCAGCCTAAACATGCTAGCTGGAGAGAAAGATGCCAGGGAACACTGAGGTACCAGAGGTAGGAATGCAGAAGCCATCCTGGAAGTGGATCATCTAGGCCCCAGCCATCCCAGCTAATGCCATATACAAACTACCAGATGAAGCATTCCTGAATTCCTAACCTAGGGCCATGAGCCAAAGAAGATGTTTGCATAAAATAACTAAGTTTCAAGTAGTTTGCTATGCAGTGATACATGAGGGGAACACTTGCTCTCAGCCAATCCAGGAGTTAACTTTAGGTGGAAATTAAAACACAGAAAAGGTTTTAGTGACATAAGAAACTGACATGAAAAGTTCAACAGCCTGACCAGGGCAATGGTATTCATACTCTTCCTTTTTTTTTTTTTTTTTAATTGAAGCTCAATTTGCCAACATATAGTATAACACCCAGTGTTCATCCCATCAAGTGCCCCCCTCAGTGCCCATCACCTGGTCACCCCATCCCCCGTCTGCCTCCCCTTCCACTATCCCTTGTTTGTTTCCCAGAGTTAGGAGTCTCTCCTGTTTTGTCACCCTCTCTGATTTTTCCCCACTCATTTTTCCTCCTTTCCCTTAAGATCCTTTTCACTATTTCCTGTATTCCCCATATGAGTGAAACCATATGATGATTGTCCTTCTCTGATTGTCATACTCTTACTAATTGAGAAACTGTCTATTCCAATAAAAGGAAACTAGGAGATTCAAACAATCAGCAACATGAATAATTTGAAGGAGCGTGATTTAAGGAAATGTGTAAGGAGCACTTTATATTTCCAGGTATGGTTGCATCCATTCCCCATAAAATACCTTTTTATAGAATGGTATTATACTGCTCATTGAATAGATTAGGAAGCTGAACCAGAGATAGATGAATGGGCTGCCCAGGTCACAAAGATAGAATAAGTATGCTGGTTCTGATGGGGTGAGGTAGTAGTAGTCCTCACAAGCTAGCAGCACATATTATTCCAAGTTTTCCCTCAAGGTTGATTCTGAAATTAGAGGTTGTAACGGAGCTAGGTTGCAGCCTGTGGGTAGAAACAGGATCACTTTGAAGGGACCAGTTAAAAAGGGATATAAATTCCTAGTCCTATTGTAATAATCCATTATAATAATCCAGTTTTTCATTTGAGAAAGAGAGAGTGCAAGTGAGAACATCAGCAGGGTATTGGGGAGGGGATCAAAGGGAGAGGGAGAAACAGATTCTCTACTAAGTAGGGTGCCCAGTGAGGGACTCGATCCCAATCCCAGGCTTCTGGGATTATGACCTGAGTCCAAGGCAGATGCTTAACCAACTGAGCCACCCAGGCACCTCAATAACCCAGTTTTCACTCCATGAGCTCCCTCTGACAAAATTTCTTTCCACATGTATTTATTGAGTGTCCCCTGTGCTAGGACTCCAAGGAGGAGTAAAAACTAACCTTGACTCAAAGAACATGAAGTCTAGTGGAGAAAAACTTTCACACAAACAGGAAACTTCATTAGGGTTAGGAGGGCTGTGTAGAATGTCACAGGAGGAGCTGCCTTTTGACCCATCTGTTGTGGCCGATGGGGAGGTGAGTCTGAAAACTCCTTCTTGGATAGATGTTGACTGTGTTCAGATTTGTAGGACTTAGCAGAAGTCAACCAGCCTTCATGAAGTGACTGATGCTGTGCCCGATGTGGGAAGACATTCCACCTCTGGCCTCCTTGAATATCAGTTCTATAGTCCGATGCAGAAAGGTATCACTGCCCCTTTCTTTCCATTACACTTGTCACTGGAGTTTCTAGTACTTTGTCAAAATATAATGCACACACGAGAAGCCCAAGTGGGAGGATAAATCGAGAATGTTGAATTCTCTGTGGGCTTTGAAAACAAAGCCCAAATGAAAATACTTCAAACATTGATGAGAAGTTTAATACTTCATTTTTATCTTCCCCTCAAAGCACACTTCATCCTCCACTGAACTAGTTGATTGGGTCTGGCTGAAAATCTTCCATTTCATGTGGTTTTCCTGGATGTTCTTGTTTATTCCAAATGCTCCCACCTCTCATTGTGAAATTCATTTCTCATCCCTTTTTAAAGGAAAGCTCTCACTACTGATGATTCCAAGCTGCCTGAAACCAGACTTAAAGAGTTAGAAATGGAAAATGCAGTTTCCTATAGCTTTGGTCTGCCCCTTCTCTTTTTCTCATTTTCTCTCTGCGATTCTTTCTCTGCCTCTGTCTCTCTGTCTCTGTCTTCCTTTCCTCCTCTCTCTCCTCTCTGAAACTTAATATCTCCAAATCCCCTTTCTCTTTCTCTCGATCCACCCCATAAACACATTTAAACGTAATGAGAAAGAATGTTCTTTCTGAGTCAACTTCTGAAGTCAAGTAGACTCCAGTCTTTCTACCGAACTTCCCTCAAAATACACACATACATACACACACGCACCAGGTTCCTTGCAGTTGCTCCATTTGTTCTCTTCTCTTTCCTCTTTTCCAAATCCTTCTGTCTTTTCAAGTCTAACACATGGCCTAGCTCCTACAAGTAAGTCCCTTCAGCCCTCCCAGACCACAAACACTTCTCTATCTTTGGAGCTCTGACAGCATTTATTTCTATAACATCTATCTTGCCATGACATTAACTATTGTCCAGAATTGTTCTCTCTTAATACTTTTATTCCTGAGAAGATGGCTGCTTCTCCAGAGCTAACCCATTTCCTGTGTTGCTGATCATACCACTCTCCCTCCTCAAGAACCTTAAGTGGCAAAAAAAAAAAAAAAAAAAAACACCTTGAGTGGCTCCCTATGGCCTTTAGCAGTTATCTAACTCTTCCAGTGAAGCACCCAACAACAAAGTAGAATGAATGCCTACTCTACTTGATTCTGGGGTGAAGAGGGGGTGGATAGCCCAACTGCCTTCTCTCATGAATTTCCTTAATATCCCATAGTTTTGTTTAAAAAATATAAGCTAATTGTATATTATGACTTACAGTAAGTTTTGCATAGATTTGCAGAGATTAATTCGAATGCACAAGGTATGAAAAGGTAGGAATGGTTTAGATAATTAAGTCTAGACTTTAATCCTTTCACAGAAAGGCAGGAGTGAGGATAGAAAGCCTGTGCTGTGATGATCTTTGGGGAGGCCATGAATGGCTACATCAGTGCCCTAAGTAATATTTTCTGTGGTTCTCTAGGCCAAACTCTCTAGCATGGCATTCAATATCACCTGTGACTTGGCCATTATCTACCAATGTCATCTTCCATGCTGCCTCTGCCTTTGTGCACACTCTGCTCTAGCCATGAGGAACTGCATAAAGTGTCGTACATAGACCATGGCATTCACACTTCTTCATAATGTCCTCTCCCCTGAATGTCCTCACATATCAACCCTCCATACATACCTCTTAGTCCCAACATGCCTGGTGAACCCTTTCTCCAGGAAGGTATTTTGTGCCTACTATGTGCAAACAACATTCTGAGTGCTTCTACACACCTTCTGTCACAATGCCTCTTACATTATTTTGCTCATTTGTTAAAAAGGAAAAGAATTGTTAAAGCTCCACTCATAAGGAACCAGCGGAGCACAGAGCTAATTCATTGCCATAGGAGTAACTCGTAGGTTTTATTAGAATGGTTGCTACACAAAAATATGTACAAATAAAAAGTCAGTTTTTCTTAGAATGGAAAGTTTTTCCAAAATGGGAAAGTCCTTTGATGTTAAAAAAAAAAAAAAAGAAAACTTGGTTGGGGGTAGGGTAATGCAGAGGTTCAGTTTGTGACCATTCATCTGAGATGTATCATGCCAACTGGAACAACTGGTACTAGTCCTGGGAAATACTCCAAAGAGGAGTAGACCTCTCTCAAGTGTCTCAGATAGCTCAGAAACTGCCTCTTGCCCTCTCCTGTCTTCTCAGTTCTTTTCCATTAGGTGCTGTAGAGAGAATACAGGATGTGATCCCAGACATGTAGAGGCTTCCAGATGAGTTAAATGGTTGAATCATCCACACATACTTTACAAGAAATGTAAGAGCTTTCCAGAGGATACATAAAGTGCCCACAAGAACTACAATTTCTGAGGGAAGAAAAGATTCCCTGGTGCTGTGGTGACTTGGGAAACTTTTCTGGGGTAAGGCACAGTCCTTCTGAGGTGGAAGCTGGTTTCAGAATTTTTCAAGGCAACTTTGGGACCTGGGTATTCTGATGTTCAAAGAACACATGCCTTGATTCCCATTAATTTCTCATTTAAATGCCATTGGTGGGCAGTGGGAGAGCTCTATTGGGCTCAGGAGATGGGATTTCCATGAGGAGCCACAATCATGGCCTATAGATTCTCCATTCCCCATCCCCAGGGAAGAAAGGGGCAGACATTTCTTAAGTATCTACCAAGTCCATGCACACATTTGGCTTATAGGTACAGGTTTACAGTGAGTTCTCCCTAAGGCCTGAGAAATATGCTCATTTTATAATTGAAGAACCTCTGACAAAGCAGTTAAGCAACTTGCCAAAGTCATACAGCAGGTAAGTGGCAAACCTGAACTTTAAGCCCAGATCTGATTTCAGAGCATATATTCCTTCAACATCAGGAG
The DNA here is from genome assembly GCF_011100685.1 of Canis lupus familiaris. Lineage (NCBI taxonomy): Eukaryota > Metazoa > Chordata > Mammalia > Carnivora > Canidae > Canis > Canis lupus. The sequence continues at coordinate 12,889,060 of NC_049238.1, forward strand.
CCACATTGGTGTCGCATTATTCTGTGCTTTATTTTATTAGACTTCAAATGTCATGGAGCTTATGATTATACATGACTACTACCCAAAATATATATTGGGTTAAAGACCCACATACCCTAAACTCTGTAAGTCTAAAATACATTTGTATCAACTAACTCTGCTAAAGCTTTCCAGTTACATCATCGCTGAACTGTGCAAAGGGTAAGCATGATTTACCTGGTGGTATTTCTCATAATTCTTCAAACTTTTTTCTACCCAAAGCTATCCTTGAAGTCCTAGATTTTAAAAAAAAAAGCAGCAGAATCACCTGCTTTAAGGTTAGGCATAATTAAATGTTAACCATTAATAGTATGTTTTACAATCCCCATGTTGCTAATGAATCTCTTAGATTTTGTAGCCAGCTAATAAAAGCTGAAAGCAAAGCATTACTGCATAAATCCATTTTTGTACAACATTTAGTCTTTGATTTGGGCTTCTAACCTATATTAATCACCTTATGCACAAAGAAATCAGTTTGGGTTAAAAAAATGTATGAACCATGAAGACCTTTCTCTGAAGTTCTGCCTTGAATCCAGAGTGCTCTGAGAGATGTGAAGCATTTCCCAATTAGTACTTGGGCACAAGTGTCACACAAAAGTGAGGTCATCACATGGAAAGCTCATTATGTGACTCCCTTTGGCAAGACTGTATAAGAGCCTTCCTACTTGGTCCGAAGACCCTTCTCATGGATAATGGGTCTAAGGAAGTTACCTGCAAGAGCCTTGACAGTATAAGTATAAGGTGGGCTCTCACAGGAATGCGGGATCAAACCAGGATCTAGACCGGGCTACAGGGGTGAGCTGGGCAATGTGACAGGCTACTCTGAAATGTGCTGGAGACTTATAAAAGGTGCCGTGAAAAGTCTAATTGACAGAGAACTTTCAAAAGTCCTGGCAGCAGATGGCTACATCCTGGTAGAGGGAGCAGGATCCATTACTGCATGGCCTTGGAAGGAGTTATGGGTGAGCAATGAGGTAAAGCAAGCCCAGAAGAACAAGAACTATCAACTGGAGAGCAAGACCAGAGAGAGTAAGGCAAGATGGACCTAGAAAGGAATGGGAGTCCAGTTACCAGTGGAAAGGTGCAAGTTAGAACAACTCAGGCGTGGAGAGTCACTTGATGTTGAGCTACTGATTAAACAAAGTATCTATAAATATACATTCATAGATTATTATTTACTTCATTTAAATATAAATATATATTTGTAAATATATGTATGCATTTATAAATATACATTTATGCATTATTACTTACTTCATTTAAAACATTCATACTGCTTTCTAGGCTTTAGTCACCAATCAAAATGCTCACAAACATTTCTTTAAAACCTGCAGCAATACTTCAAGGCAGAAACTAGCATTATCCCTATTTTAATCAGGAAACTGGGGCACAGAAAAGTTAAGAAATGTGCTCAAGATCACAGAGTTAGAAATTAATCATTATTTAAACATGGTGAAGCCTTTTAAATTTGCAAACAAGTGTTCTTTTCAACTCCATAAAATGAGATGCCTAATACACTTTTATTACTATCTCTACTGTCCTGTTTATTTTTTCCCTTTAAAATTATTCTTTTTCCAAGGTTGAATACTTGCTTTTTTGACCCACATATCTATTATCTTTTTTATTCATGCTTGATCTGTCCTTTTCTCTGAGTTTGAAGAGAATATTTCAAATTTATCTTTGACTTCTTTTTTTTAATGTTTCACTTCTCTTTTTCCTTCCTTTGCTGATTTGTATTCCAACATTATATTTGATTTCCTTAAATTTTTCTTAAGATTTTATTTATGTTTTTGAGAGAGAGAAGAAGAAGCAACAAGGGGGAGGAGCAGAGGGAGAGGGAAAAGCAGACTCCCTGCTCAGCAGGGACCCTGGGGCTCAGTCCCAGGACCCTGAGATCATAACCTGAGCCAAAGGCAGATGCATAACTAACTGAGCCACCCAGGCACCCCTTAAATTCTTTTATTTAAGCAAGTTTTCTTTTTATCTCTACTTTCATTTCAATTGGGTCTCACCTTGCAGCTGCCCATTCTTTGGATTGAGAATGGGTCACCACCTTACATATCATTCAATGCATCTAACAAAGAGTTTGTAAAATTGCCTTCCCCTTTTGGATTAAAAATTGTTTTCTAAGCTATCTCTCCTTCTGAGTATTTTAGATAATTCTTCCTTCTGGGAAGTGTGGAGGAACAATATATGGAACATCTGTCCAGCCACCATTCCATGCACACCCATACATATGCACACAGTTCATTTGGGTTCCAGAAAATTCCAGCACTCAGATATAGATCTGTAGTAAATATTGATGTACACACCCTTAAGTCCAAATTCTGAGGCCTAAAACAATTTAGTGTAGCTCTGGTTGGTCTAGTATGAGATGTTCTGTTCTTGGTGTCAGATTTTCTGACACACTACAGAATTAGAACAGGCTGTAGCTCTTCTTCAAATAAGTAGAGTACATAAATGGCTTCTCACTTGCGCAACATAGGCAATTGTGCAAAAGAAATTCAAGGGAAAAGAGAAATATATTCTCTCAAGGGGGGAAAAAAAAACTTAGTCCAAGGAAAAGGAAACATCTGATGTCCATGGTGTGCCTTGGGGCAGAAAATTCAAAAATTATTTGATTTACTCCATACTTAGAAAAAAGAAAAAAAGGCCACGACCCATCAGACCATGATTAGGCAGTAAATGCATTCTACCTCCCATAGTTCATATGAACTAAGGCCAAATAATTAGATACTACACGTCCCCTTTCAGAAAAAGGAGGTTGATCCTGTTAACTGTAACAGATGGCATCACGCTTAACTCAGAGCAGTCCTCAAAGTAAGAGAATTCTTGCTGGCTAGCTCATTAATCTGTCCCATTTCTGCTTTGGGGCAATCAGGCATATGGGAAATTTACATTTTGACAATGAATTGTGTTGAATGATACATATAAGATATACCCTAATACCAAGCCAGCATTTAGTCAGGTAATGACCCAGTAATAGAGAAAAGGGCAAAGCAAGGTCTTTTGGTCCTTCCAGACAAATAGGAGATATCTAAGAAATCTAATCTAAGATTTCATCGATCAGACTGTGAACACTATTCTCTGTTCCATCCTTGTCCTGTTGAAATGGTAGCCTTAATGGTATGGAAATTCTTGGAATGACATCTCAAAAACAAAAACCAATTTGGATGAAAGAACACAAAAAAGGTCCAGATGGCTTTGCTGTGCTCACCATTGTAAATGAGGATGGTTGTCCACAGCAGCCAGAGTGCATCTGTTCGCCATTTTATTCAATTACTTAATTAGGGTAATGTTCTCTCTTTAATTGTCACTGTTTTAATAAAACAGAAAAATCAAAGTAAAGTTGCTATTTGGTATTTTCTGATAAGTAGGGTTTAAGTGCATAGGAAAAAAGCATTATCTAATATTTCACTAAGCCCCAAATACATGTCCATGTCCCTCTTCCCGTGAACCTAATTCTCCATCAGATGCATAAAGGCTCCCTCTGAGCAGAGGAATATTTGGGGCCAGTCAAACTTCTATTGCCCCTCCAGCAGATCTATCACTATGTTGTTGGGGAGCAAAGAACGGCATGATTAATCATATTGTTGTTTCTTTAACTCAGATAAATCTATCTCACGTCCTTTGTAAGTGTTGTGCACTTGGCAAAATAGGTTATAAATGAACAAGCTTCAGAATGGAAATCCCCTGGTAGTATGACAGATATCTAGGAAAACATTTTCTATATCTTTGGAGTTATGACACTTTCCTGCACCTCCACATTTCAATGTAGTTGTAAGGTTCTAATGAGAAAGGGTCTATCCCCTTAAAAATTAGAAGTGATTCTTTAGCAGAGTAGTAAGCCTGATAAAATGGCAGGAACCCTCTGAATGGGAACAACAAAAAAAAATCTCTACGTCTTCTAACTACCATGTATGGACTATGAATATAGGATCTTTAGATCTATAGTCTACACAGTTGAAAGAGACCCAAAAGTCCATGGAGCCCACATTAAAATCTCCTGGGATGCATTTTAACAATATTGATCCCTTAACCCCACCCCATATAATTAAATCCAAACCTTTTAGGACAGAACTACAGATCAGTATTCTTTAAGCGCCCCCTGGAGATTCTAATGTGCAGCCAGGGTTGAGAACCACTTGCCTCTCGCCAAATGTGGCAAGAGAGGAATTGGAGGAATTCAAATCACCCAAGTAGAGAAAGATCATTATTGGGGATAGAGATGGTAAATATAGGCAGCTGAAATCTCTCCCTCTCCAAGCTGAAGTTGAGCTTCATACTTTAGAAAGGAAGACTGGACATTTAAAAAGAAAAAAAAAAAAAAGGCCACTTGAGTGTTATTTAGAAGAGCAGAGGAGGCAATTTTAAACCTCTATCTATGAGTTAGGAGCTGTTGATGAGAAAGCTGCTCTCAGGGCCAAAGGAACACAGCCGAAAGTGCCAAATGTATGTGTGTCCTTGAAAGAATAAATGGTTGTAATTTAGTAAAAGTCAAAGCAAAACAAAACAAAAACATTAATTGTACCTAGTTTACTGTAATTCTTAACCTTTTCTCTGATTTGTGTATTTCCTTTATATTATAATCATTTGAAATTAATAAGTAGTTAATTCTCTGATTTCAAGAGGGTACTTATTTTGGTGGGAAAAGCACAGGTGGGTAGCAGAGAAGCTTGCAGGATGGTGAAGGAGAGGGAGGAAACAACATTAAGAATTTATTTTTTCTCTTACTGAATCCAAGAGCAAAAAGGCATGCTATCAAGCTTTAAAATTTGTTCTGTGCCCCTTAGCACACATTTCAGAAACTATCTTTCTCCTAGATAAACTGCAAATCCATTAAGTGCCTTGGTAAAAGTTTACAGTGTTGCTACCACAGTGCTACCACCCCCCCACCCCTACCCCCCACCCCCGAGGCTTTAGGAACCTGAGTGAAAAGAGACCAATGATTCAAAGTGGAGCTCAGGCCCTCAGTCTCAGGCCCCCTCCTAAGCTGCTGACCTGGACTGCTGCTTCTGCTGCCCCCACCTGCAAACCTCCATCTACTGCACTCCAAGCAGGCCCTGCAACAGGGAGCCCTGCCATCTATCCAGGAGGCTTGTGTGGGACCAACTGCAATCTCTGCTTCAATTTGACCACTTAGTCTTCTGCAATGCTTTACGTGCTGTTTGCACAAAATCTGATGGAGATCTGCTTGACTTTAACAAATAACTGATTTAGGGCTTAGTCTTAGAACCAATAATGGTAGAGTCCCCAAAGTAAGTGTCTTCTGTAATTCACAGCAGACTTCATGGGAATTTAGCCCAGATATAAAGGTTACAAATTTCAGATTGATCTGAGGGGGACTACATTACTCATGCTTCTATCTCATAATTGACAGTAACCTTTAACTTTCTTGAATTTGATTTCTTAATTTGTTAAAGAGAAAAAAATACCAGTTACCTAGCCCCAATGTTAAAAAGTTAATGTGAAAAAAAAAATTTGTATGAAACTTAGAAAAATGTCTTATACATGAGTTGCCAATAAATGTTGGATATTGTTTTTATTATGATGATTAAATAAGATAATTAAGGAATGGTTTCAGGCACACAGGCACACAATAAACATTAATAAGTGGTAACTATTAGAGCAGTCTCTACAAGTAGAAGATAAGCTCTAAAGCCACATCTCTATCATTAGCAGAGAGCTGTTACCCATGTTTTCTCCTTAACAAGTGGAAATAAGGGAGGAGGGTTGCTGAGAAACCCATGGCTCAGTGTTCTGCTGGCAGGCATGGTGAGAAGACTGCTCTTGGGACAGAGGCCAGCATGTACAATCTTAGCCACTAATAGAGAATTCCTATTGTTCCACTACCACTTCTGTTTCCTAGAAGGGTAAGTTTTACTGGTATGAAACAATTTAATTTAAATCTAATCTAATTGAAGTAAGAATATCCATTTTAGCAGACTCCCAACCAACTTACCTACAGAATGCTAAGAAACTTGGGAGGAGATTCTAGAGAAGGACTGTCGTGAAAATCTGGCCTCTGGCTTGAGTCTGCTCAAGCAAGGACTGGAGTGGAACCTAAAAGTCAACCTCCCAAATTCTGATAATGGCTCCCTAGCCTGCCCAGCTCCAGCCTACTCTGAGTGTGAAGCGAGTGTCCGAGTAAGCTAAGACACAGGGCAGGAAAGTCTATGGCCTATGATCTCTTCTCACTGAGAGCTTCTGCTGTAGTCTGGAGATGCTGTTTGAGCTCAGAGGACAAAGGGCTAATGGATTGGGAATATTTGCCAAGGAATGAAGAATAAGAGCTAAGGCTTGGAGTATGGCAGGATGAACATAATAAAAGGGGGAAAGTAAACATTTTTAATATTTATATAAGCATAAACAGTAAACATTAATAGACTTGATATATTTATTTGTTTAAGATTTTAATTTATTTGAGAGAGAGAGAGAGCAAGAGCAGGGGGAGGGGCATAGGAAGAGGGAGAAGCAGACTCCCTGCTGAGCAGGGAGCCAATGCAGAGCTCCATTCCAGGACCCTGGGATCATGAGCTGAGCCAAAGGCAGATACTTAACCAACTGAGCCAATCAGGCACGTATTTATCAAATCTTAGGACAAGTTGTTTCTGTAAGCTCACCTGTCTGAACCCTCTTAATGCTGTTTTTTGATCTTTCAGGCAAAAAAAAGAACCTATACCAAGCCCTTTATAAAGTGCAATGAGACATGTTACCTGTCCAAAGCCTTTACCACTAGAGTGATGCAAGAGGAGTAAGTCCTTCATGTCTTAACATAGTCTGTTTTGGCAAAATTGGTTTGGTTTCATACTTTTAGCAATATTTAAGAAGAGTGGTGACTATTAACCAAATAGAATTGTTTTCTCTGTTATCATACTGTCTTAGAAATGAAACAGACATTAGAGCACTATTTTTAAAACTATCTTCCACAAAGAGGGTTTCCAAGAAATATTAGTGCATATTATAAGAAAGCAAGATTCTTTCTGTCAAAAAAGTTTAGGATATCACAATGTACATAAAGATATTAAGGGCATTAGAAGTCCTGTACTAAACACATAAACACACAAATAAACAAACAAAAACCAATGAAGGTTGGTTTAACTCAGCATTTCCCAAGCTTATTTGATGCAAGTATCATGTTTTCATAGAGTAGTTCATTAGGTACTGCAGAACAGGATCCTTGTAACATTGGCTTAGGAAACACTGCCTTCAAGTGTGTTCTGACCAAAATATCTGGTCCCATAATATTCAGTTGAGACACTACTTAGCCATGTCCGATGACTAAAAAGACATCCAGCTTCATGTCTGGAGAGTAACTAGCAACAAGTAAATGGAAATTAGAGTTAGAATGGTTAGGGATCTGAAATCCTAGTGGCCATAAATATTTCTAATGGAAATTAGAGTTAGAATGGTTAGGGATCTGAAATCCTAGTGGCCATAAATATTTCTCCTCTGAATCTTGGAGTAAGTACTGACTCCTTCTGTATAAAATGGCCATGATGACACTAACCTCATAAAATTTTATAGCTTCTTGCCTCTATTGATATTCTGCTAAGCCAAGAGTTGCTCCCTATCTCTTTATTTCTATTAGTATGTCTTCTGGAGACAAATGGAATTGAATGAAAAATGTCCAACTTCCACCTAGCATTCTCTCAGGTCATAGTTACAGTAAACTTCTGAAAATTCAGATATGAATATTCTCTGGGATATGCTCTGGGATATGCTCCGTTCTTTAAGTACAGTTTATAAAATGAGAAAACATGCTATTGAGTTTTTGCAAAATCATGGGATTTTTTTTCTCTACAGACACAACTGCTTAAGTGTCTTAATATTTTTATCAAGAACTGAACCTAATATTTCAGGTATGTTCTCACCCCAGCAGAAAAGAGTAGCACTCCCACCATGTACCAGTTAGTAAAGCTAAGTTTGGGTTCATGTATTTATAGTCATAGGCTACTTAGGGCTTAATTGATCTTCTGGTCAATTAAAAGCAAGTTCTTTTTGCTGGAAGTGTTACCAAGCTGTGTCTCTCTAATTTGTGTAGTTGATTATTTAATCCTAAAAGCAGTGCTTTATACTATACTTTTCTAAAGGTCAGACTTGCTGATTTCAACTCAGTGCTCTGGCCTCTTGTGTTCCTCTTTGATTCCAATGTGAGAGATTTGTGTCATCTGCAAAGTTGATGAACCCCTCTCTCTCTCTTACACAGCTTCATCTAAGTCTTGGCTAAAAATATTGACCAGAGACTCATTAGCAAAGTCAGGTCTCTAGCAACAACGGTGTCCTAACTTTCAGACCAGATTGTGGTGAGGAAGTTATGCTGTTGGTCACACACAGTGAGAAAGGAAATTGCATACTACTGTACAATATTCCACTCTTCCTGAAAATAAATAGAATGAATAAATAAATAGCCTTTCAAATGCCCACAAAATGAAGTTGAAGATATTTAAAAAAATGTTTCCCTTCAATAGTAAGATGACAAGAGGAATGACTGAGAAACTGATTGTTTATATTTTTCTGAAGTTTTGCTGTGAATGTGAAACCAAATTGACAGTTGTCTGTAAAATCTTCTCTGAAAGGGAGCAAAAGACTTATGCCTACAGATATTCCATTTGCGTATTCATTCATTCATTCATTCAATCATTCATTCATTGAATAAGTAAATCATCAAGCATATTTTAAGTGCTTGCTGTGTTCCAGAAATGTAGTGAGCTTTGAACCTTTACAGATACAGAAAGCACATCCCTAACCTTGGGAGGTGAATGATATAAAGGGGGTGATAGAAACTCAAAAGCATGAAAGAAAATGTTAAAGAGCTTTACCACCTAATCCAGAGTTTAGTAAGTAACATGATATCAGGATACAATAATATGTAGTATTATCTTTACATCCATATAGCTAAATATATGTGTACATCTACATCTTTATCTACATTCCAAAACAACCACAGGAAAAGATTATGGAAGTTCTAATTTAAAATCTCAACAGATAGTACAAAAAATATTTCTGAAGAAACAATAACAATGCAATATATTTTATATAATAAAACTATAAAATATTTATTTGCCCAAGTCACAAAGCTAGTAAGTAGTAGAAAAAGATTTAAGTGTAGTCATCTAACTCCTGAGACTGTGGACTAAAGCATTACTTTATCACATTTCCCCAACTAGAATGATAAAGATAAAAACAATTCTCAGTGGTGTTGAGGGTATGAGAAAACTCTCATGAGCTGACAGTGTGAATACAAATGGCATCGTTTCTGTAAGACAACTATCCATATGTATTAAGATACACTAAAAGATATTTCACCTATAAAATACTTACAAAAGTGTGCAAAGTTATCAGTGTCATGATATTCATTGTAGCATTATTTACAATAGAAGATTGACCAAATAAATTATGGAAGGGTACCTGGGTGGCTCAGTCAGTTAAGTGTCTGACTCCTGATTTCAGCTCAGGTCCTGATCTCAGGATCAGGATGCATGTGGAGTCTGCTTACAATTCTTTTTCTCCCTCTCCCTTAGCCCCTCCTCCCTGCTCACTGTCTCTCTTTCTCTCTAAAAGTAAAACAAACAAACAAATTTTTGGTATGTCTACATAATGGAATACTAGGCAGTCATTTAAAAAGACAAGAAAAAGGCAAAACTACTGGGATAGAAAGCTGACTGGTGTTGTCTGAGTGGGGTGGGAGTGAACACTGACCACAAACAGGTGTAAGGGAAGTGGTAGGGGTGCAGGAAACGTTCTAACACTGAATTGTAGTGATGGATGTGCAACTGGAAAAATATCATAAAAACTCATTAAACTGTACAAAGAACCTGTAAAATTAAATACTAATTATCAACAGACATTATCTTTGGGGATAGAGATTATGAGGGTGTTTCAAACATTCTGCGTTATTTATATACAGCTAAATGTTATAATTATGAATTACTTTTGTAATCAGTAAAAGTTCTTAAATAGTATCACCTTAAATCAATAAACAGTATCATACATAATTACAAAAATCCACTTTCCCAATGAGATAAAGATGACCATTAATAACTTGTTCCAAAAATAACTTGTGCCAATGAATGAGGCATAAGTATTAAAAAATAACATGATATAGCTATTATTGATGATGACTTATCTGAAAAACCAAAGAAAATCAACTAAAAGTCTATAAAATTTTAATGAAGTTAGTAATATGGTTAGTTATGAAATATGTTCAGAAATCAGTATTTTCTTATCTATTTACAATAATTAAAGAGAAGATATAACAAAAACAGAAACTAATAAATACTTTAGGTTAACTCAATAAGAAATGTACACAACCTATGCAAAGGAAACCCCAGACTTCCTGCAGGGTAATAAAAGAAATATAAAATAAATGCTATTTTTCTAAACATGATGGCAATTATATACAAATTAATTTATAAATGTAATTTCATTAAAATGTATGTATTTATTTTTGTACATTTAAAAACAATTTAAAGAGTAACTGCAATAAGAATAAGAATAAGAATAACTGCAATAAGAATAAAAGTCTTCTCTAAAATCATAATAATTAGAAGATAATTATATATTAAGTATTAAAATTCACTATAAAGCCATAAATATAAAGAGAAGGCATTGGCATTTGAATATATGAGAGATCAGAAAATCAAACTATCGTCCCTCAAAAATATATATAACAGGGAAGCTTGGGTGGCTCAGTGGTCAGGTGTCTGCCTTTGGCTTAGGGCATGATCCTGGAGTCCTGGGATCAAGTCCCCCATCGGGCTCCCTGTGAGGAGCCTGCTTCTCCCATTGCCTGTGTCTCTGACTCTCTCTCTCTCTCTCTGTGTGTGTGTGCGTCTCTCATGAATAAATAAATAAAATATATATATATAACAATAAATCCTATGATAAAGATGTTATTTAAAATTAGAGGTGAAAAAAAAGAGTTATTCAGTAAGTATTGTGAGACTCAGCTAACCAGTCAAAAAAAAATAAGGTGAGAAAAAAAAAATAAGGTGAGATCCCTTCATCTCATTTTACCCTCCAAGACAAATTTGATGTGGATTTAAAACCATAGTCCAAGATTCTAAGGACAATGCCTTTGGTTTAAAAAATGCAAATGTAGTGAACACATTTTTTTAATGCTTTGCAGATCTCATCTAAACATGAAGGTCAAAAGGACAAGAAAAGTAGAAGCATCCAGACCTTAGGGGGAAATATAATTTCAACTGTAGCAATAGTGTGGAGTATTGGAATGAACTGTATTTTTATTTTTTTTAATTTATTTATTTGAGAGAGAGAGAAAGAGGTAGAGAGAGCGAGAGCACAACCTCAGGGGAGGGGAAGAGGGAGAGGGAGAAGCAGACTCCTCACTAAGCAGGGAGCCTGACTCGGGGCTCAGGGCTCCATCCAAGGACACCAGGATCATGACCTGAGCCAAAGGCAGATCCTTTACCAACTAAGCCACCCAGGCATCCCTAGAATGAATTGTATTTTTAAATTAGACACATCTTTATTAAAACCTTAATTCTACCACTTGACTAGCCAATTAATCTCTGTCTTCCCCTCAGTGTCCTTTTTATTTATTTATTTTTCAGTGTCCTTTTAAGTAAAGTAGAATACATATAGTTGACCCTTGAACAACAGAGGGGTTGAGGTGTTGACCCCCAAGCAGTAAAAAAATCCATATAGCTTTTGCCTCCCTAAAAGCTCAACTACTAAGAGCCTATTGTTGACCACAAGCCTTACCAGTAACATAAAGTCAATCAACATGTATTTTGTGGTTATATGTATTATATACTATATTCTTACAATGAAGTAATCTAGAGAAAAGAAAATATTAACAAAATCATAAGGAAGAGATAAAACACTTACAGTATTGTACTATATTTATTGAAAGTACTGTACTATATTTATTGGGAAAAAAAATCCACATATAAGTGGATCCACACAGTTTAAACCCATGTAGTTCAGGGTCAGCTGTAATGTATATCACATTCGATATGATAAAATGAAAAAATCTATGCAAAATACTTTGCTGGTATTTAGGTATTAAATTAATGTTCTCCCTATCCATCTGTGTTTTTTTGAGAGAGGAAATAAGAGAAAGAGAGATGGAGGGGGAGAGGGAGAGGGAGAGAGAGAGAGAGAGAGAGAGAGAGAGAGAGAGAGAGAATCTTAAGCAGCTTCCACATCAGTGTGGAGCCTGACACAGGGTTCAGTCTCACAACCCTGAGATCATGAGCTGAGCCAAAATCAAGAGTCAGACACCTAACTGACTGAGCTACCCAGGTGTCCCCTGCCTATCCATCTGTATTAGTCAGCTTGTGCTGCCATAACAAAATACCATAGACTGGGTTACTTAAACAACAAAAATTTATTTCTCACAGTTCTAGAAGATTTTAGAAAGCTCAAAATCAAGATGCCGGCCCATTTCATTCCTGATGAGGGTTGTTTTCCTGACTTGCAGTCAGCTACATTCTTATTGTCTTCACTTGGTAAGAAGAGAGAGAAAACAAGCTGTCTGGTATCTCTTCTTATAAGGACACTAACCCCATCATGAGGCCCACACCTCAGGATTTCATCTACTTCTGCTTACTTCCAAAGACCCTACGTCCAAATACCATCACACTGGGGATCAGGACCTAAACATGTGAATTTGGTGGTAGTAGGGGCAGAAAAACAAATATTACATCCATATCACTTCCATCCCCCTTTTTCACCAAAGACTTGCAGGATAAGAAATGCTACTTATATGTTGTTTAGGAATGATTTTTAGTGTGTTTCCCTAATACTTTAGATAGATAAGAACATTCATCAAAAGATTTGGTGTTTTATTCAGAAGACATTTAGTAAGTACTCACTATTTTTCAGACATCATACAAAGTACTGAGATTATAAAGATTAATTAATCAGACATGGTTCTAGCTCTTGGGGGTTCACAATCTAACTACTTACACATAATAGTTTGTTTCTTCCTCAAAAACCACTATCTCTCCTTCTGTATGGCAGTCTTAATGTCAAGAGCATTCATATTTCTTTGGTCATTTTTTTTCCTTGAAAAAACAGTCCAGGTAAGTAGACAGCCATTATGATGTCCATTGAACACATGAGGAAAATAGGTGATCAGAATTTATGGACAAGAAGTAGTATTTGTATATGCTTAGCACCAGAGGAAGAGATGAAATGAAGTCCATGTGTCTGAGTATCTTCGCTTTCTTGCCAGACTGTATTCTTTAAGGGAGCAGGTCTTTTTGGACTCTTCATAAAATTAAAGCCAAGTATCTTTTCTAAAATGTTTACTAAAATAATTTCTCCGTTTGATCCTCACAACACCTTCATGATCAAGATATAACTCTCTCTCTTAGTCACTTCATAAAACTGAAGTGAAGAAAGATCATAGTGTCAATTTTAAAAAGACTTAACTTGAAAAACAATATTTTACAAGTATCCAAATATGCCACAAGCCAATGCCTTTTCAAAGGAAAGATTTCCATTCATGTTTATGATGCAACACACAAGAACTCGGAAAATTCCAGGCCATAATTACTGAAGTAATTATCACTGATTGTTTCAGATAAAGAAACTCAAGTTCAAACCATCAAGTGCTATATAAAAGGTGTCACACAGCTGGAGTTTTGGACATTTATTAAATGTTCCTTTTATTTTTCATATAAGTGATTCTAACTCATGGAAAAACATTCAAACATTAGGGAAAAAATATAAAATGAAAAAAGCAAGTCTTCTTGCCCAACTTTGCCCCAAATCCCACTCCTACTATCCAGACGTGAGCACTCTTGCCTAGTCCTTGTGGATGATTAGCCACCTGATATTAATGTATGTAATACCTTTTAAAAAATATATAAAGGGAATTATATTACAAGTAATATTTTATACCCTACTTGTATCAGTGACAATATATTTTGGAGAATTTTCCAAAACACCCTAGGAAGCTCTATATCATTCTATTGGAATGACAGCTCATTTCCATAAAAGTCAAAAATGGGACTAATTTTTCCCGACTCTTGGTAATCACTGTGCTTTGCACAATTCTAAGTAACTTTTTTTCCTTAATGAATTCACGAACTTAAGTGAAAAAAATCATATTATCAATTTAAACAAGACTTTACTTTAAGAATAGGACTTTATCAGCATCCACCATACCATGAACCACTCCTTTGCAAAGGAAAGGTTTTCATTCATATTGTTTATGATGCAACACACAAAAAATAGGATAATTTCAAACAACATCTCTCTTACAAACACACAACAGGAATCAAAAAACCCAACCTATTTACTGGTTGTATCAATGTAATACAAGCTTCAAGGAAGTTTTTCTCAGACCTTGCAGCTCAAGAACCCTCAAGTCCACAATAATAAAAACAGAAAGTACAAGAGAAAAAAAAAGCTAAGGTTTCTACACACTAGAGATAGAAAGATTAAAAAAACTTGCTAGTTATAACTCTGAGCTGTTATTTTGACAAAAATAGACTTTAAAAGACAATTTTTAAGCACTCAGGTGTAGCCAGAGATAACAGAACTAGCACATTTTTCCTAAACTCAAAGACTTTAAAATGCTTCCTTGTTCAATTCGAAGAGTGGAATTCCAGTTACAGTAAGACCAACAAAAACAGACAAAACTCTAGAAAGCTCAGAAACATGCAACTCAGTAGGTTTACTAGAAAAGAAACCTCAATGGATAAAAAGATTAAAACTCCTACTCAGCAAACATTGGCTTTTCTAGAAGTACAAAATCCTAAGTAATCATTTCCCCTAATCAAATCATTTCCCCTGGGTGTCCTGTTGTTCTGTAATCAATGATAATGGATGGATTCTGTAAATTAAAGTATTTATAAGCCTTTTCAAAGTAGGAAAGCAGAACTGTCCTTTGCAGCCTCTTGGAGGAGGGCAGGGATAGAAGAGATGCCCATCTTCCTGCCTCTGGGCCCTAAAGGCCAACAAAGCTCATTAGCTATTTATCTACCTATGCAGAGCCACGTTTATCATGAGATGCCATTCCATAAACCTCAACCAAAGGGAGACATTCTAGGAAAGAAAAATCAGCCAAGAAAGTCAGACATTCAAACTTGAGAAATCAACATAGCTAAAAGGGAAAAAAAAATACTGGTTTAATTCATTTAGTGTTCATATTTTTTATGAATTGCCTTTGCTCTACAAGCACTGCCTGTACTAAGAATCTGGACATAATAAAACCCAATCTCCACACTCAAAGAAATCCCAGTTTAGAGTGGGAGACAGAAACATAAACAATTGGGATGCCTGGGTGGCTCAGCAGTTAAGCATCTGCCTTGGGCCCAGGGCATAATCCTGGAGTCCCAGGATGGAGTCCCACTTTTGGCTCCCTGTATGGAGACTGCTTCTCCCTCTGCCTATATCTCTGCCTCTCTCTCTCTCTCTCTCTGTGTGTCTCTAATGAATAAGTAAATAAAAAAGCTTTTTAAAAAGTAAACAATCATTCAGTGTTATAAATGCCATGATGGAAGTAAGCCACAGAGCTATGGGAAAACAGAACACGGAGCCCCTAATCCTAAATGGCACATAGAATAAGCACACAGAGAAGTTATTTTTAAATCCTTACTTGGAAGCTGATTGCAGTGGTTGACTTAGGAGGGAAAATATGTGACTGAAACACAGAACTGAAGAGAGACTTACTTTCATCGTGTTTATGCATTTTTCAAACTTTGACATGGGCACCCTTTGCCTGAATCACCTTTTCACAAATTAATCAATTAATTACAAATAATATAGGAACTAAAAATGATTTAAAAAACTAATCCTTGTCCAAGGTAAAAAAACAACAACTGTCTAATATCTGTTTATTTGTAGTTAAGAAAAATAAGACTGCATTAGTACCCATGAATAAATAATAATGCATCTGAATGTTTATAAGCCTGTTCAAAATCCAAAAATTTGCATTTCATAAACAAATCCTAGGTATTCATACAAATCCTAGGTATTCATGCAACCAAATCATGAACTTAACAAAATATGATGCTGGTCAAAGTGTAAATTGCTATATGCACTTGATAGAACAGTTGACTTTAGTGGAGTTGAAGAAAATCATAGATACTAAGTAGGTATTCCAAATGGCTCTCCATTTTTAATGTGTGTCAGAATCATCTGGAAAGTTTGTGAAACACCAGTCTGCCAAGCCCCACATCCAGAGTTTCTGGTTAAGTAGGTCTGGCATGTGACCTGAGGATTTGCATTTCTAACGAATTCCCAGGTGACCCTGATGCCGTGGATGCGAAGGAAGGCCACACTTTGAGAAGCACTGCTTTAAAGAGAAGCATGTACAAGTGTACATGAACACAGGAACAAGGATAGTCAGCAGCATTTTTTATAACACAAACCGCAGGCAACTCATATTCTTCTATTGATAGAAGAATGTTTAAATTATGGTGAAATCATACACTGGATTACCATATAGCAATGAAAATAAACTACTGCAATAAGCTGTCTGCAATATATGAATGACTCTGAAAAACATAATGTGGAGCAAAAAAAAAAATGTAACACCAAAAACATATTCAGTATGATTTCAAGAGTATAATGTCCCAAAATAAGAAAAATGAAACTATATTGTTCACAGATGCAAACATAGACAATAAGGACAATGCAAAGCAAGTAGAGAGTCATCACATAAGGCAAAATAATAGATACTTTGTGGGGGGGTTGTGATCGGGGAGGATCATAGGCTGGGTTTCTGGGGTACTCGTAATGCACTGTTTCTTGACTTGGATGGTTAGTTATCCCAGTATTGGCTCTACAATTATTATTAAGCTGCACATACATTTTTCATGCACTTTTCTTAAAGAATGTTATATTTAACAATAAAAGAAAGGGAAAACGTATCAAAGAGAAGAGATCATTTAAAAAATGAGTGAGTCAGGAAAGGCTTCATAGAGAGGCTGAGACACAAGCTTCAGCAAAGGACATTTAAATCTGTTTAATGAAAAGGTCTACGAGGTTGAAATATTTGAAAACAGAGTTGTTAAAGAATTTTTTAAATATATTATTCTGTTGGCAAGGTAAATTTTTAAATTATTGAGCCTATAAAATGTAAAATGTTCTCTAAATTAATAACTTCATCTCCTTGCCAACTCAATAAAAATAGATTTGTAAAATAATCTATTTTATTACTGCTTTTGGAATAAACTAAAATTTAATTTATTATTATTAAACATTCTTCAGGTATAGATCAGTCTATTTTCTATGTTGGATGGGTTTTAGGTGCCAAATTCCAAATGGAAAAATCATTTCTGAGACGGAGTCTTTTCAGCAAATAGTTACCCAAAAGCTAGCTTTTTGTGGCCCAGCACATCTTCCTTTCTCCTTCACCAGAAATTAGACAAAAATTATTTTCCTTCTCAACACGGAATACTCATTTTAATCCAAAAGAGACAATGGGTTTTCAAAATACCTGTGTCATAAGCCAGAGTTTTTAGGTGATCAAAGCGTATCTGTTATATTTCTCAGTTTTGTTTTGCTGAATCATTCCTATTTGCTTCATAGGGGCAGTATCCTAAAGGAGAGACTACCTTTCCTTTTGACTCACGTATCCTTAGAATGATGCCTTGATTATTTCCAAAGTAAATAATTACCTCATTATTCTAAAGTCTAGAAGGGGGGGAGGAGCAAGACGGCGGAAGAGTAGGGTCTCCAAATCACCTGTCTCCACCAAATTACCTAGAAAACCTTCCAATCATCCTGAAAATCTATGAATTCGGCCTGAGAATTAAAGAGAGACCAGCTGGAATGCAACAGTGAGAAGAGTTCGCACTTCTATCCAGGTAGGAAGACGGGGGAAAAAGAAGTAAAGAAACAAAGGCCTCCAAGGGGGAGGGGCCCCGCGAGGAGCCGGGCTGAGGCCGGGGCGAGTGTCCCCAGGACAGGAGAGCCCCGTCCCGGAGGAGCAGGAGCTGCACCGACCTTCCCGGGCGGAAAGGGGCTCGCGGGGAGTTGGAGCAGGACCCAGGAGGGCGAGGATGCCCTCGGGTTCCCTGAGACAGTAACAGAGCAACTGCGCGCCCAGGAGAGTGCACGGAGCTCCCTAAGGGCTGCAGCGCGGGCGGCGGGACCCGGCTGGACCCGGAGCAGCTCGGAGGGGCTCGGGGGCGGCTCCGCGGAGGGGGCTGCGCGGCCCGGGAGCGCGAATCCACCAGCGCAGGCTCCGGAGCACAGGGCGCCGGGACACAGCCCAGGATCCGGCCTCCCCCGGGACAGGCAGAGGCCGGGAGGGCCCAGGACGCTCCTGCCCCAGCTGAGCACATCAGCGGCCCCGCCCGGAGCCTCCAGGCCCTGCAGACGGAGTTCCTGCCGGAGCTGAATCCAGGTTTCCAGAGCTGGCCCCGCCCCTGGGGCTGTTCCTCCTGCGGCCTCACGGGGTAAACAACCCCCACTGAGCCCTGCACCAGGCAGGGGCACAGCAGCTCCCCCAACTGCTAACACCTGAAAATCAGCACAACAGGCCCCTCCCCCAGAAGACCAGCTAGACGGACAACTTCCAGGAGAAGCCAAGGGACTTAAAGTACACAGAATCAGAAGATACTCCCCGGTGGTTCTTTTTGTTTGTTTGTTTTGTTTTGCTTTTTGATTTGTTTCCTTCCCCCACCCCCTTTTTTTTTCTCCTTTCTTTTTCTTTCTCTTTTTCTTCTCTCTTTTTTTTTTTTCGTTTTTTTTCTTCCCTTTTTTTTCTCTTTCTCTTTTCTTTTCTTCTTTCTTTCCTCTCTTTTTCTCTTATTCCCAATACAACTTGCTTTTGGCCACTCTGCACTGAGCAAAATGACTAGAAGGAAAACCTCACCTCAAAAGAAAGAATCAGAAACAGTCCTCTCTCCCACAGAGTTACAAAATCTGGATTACAATTCAATGTCAGAAAGCCAATTCAGAAGCACTATTATACAGCTACTGGTGGCTCTAGAAAAAAGTATAAAGGACTCAAGAGACTTCATGACTGCAGAATTTAGAGCTAATCAGGCAGAAATTAAAAATCAATTGAATGAGATGCAATCCAAACTAGAAGTCCTAACGACGAGGGTTAACGAGGTGGAAGAACGAGTGAGTGACCTAGAAGACAAGTTGACAGCAAAGAGGGAAACTGAGGAAAAAAGAGACAAACAATTAAAAGACCATGAGGATAGATTAAGGGAAATAAACGACAGCCTGAGAAAGAAAAACCTACGTTTAATCGGGGTTCCCGAGGGCGCCGAAAGGGACAGAGGGCCAGAATATGTATTTGAACAAATTCTAGCTGAAAACTTTCCTAACCTGGGAAGGGAAACAGGCATTCAGATCCAGGAAATAAAGAGATCCCCCCCTAAAATCAATAAAAACCGTTCAACACCTCGACATTTAATAGTGAAGCTTGCAAATTCCAAAGATAAGGAGAAGATCCTTAAAGCAGCAAGAGACAAGAAATCCCTGACTTTTATGGGGAGGAGTATTAGGGTAACAGCAGACCTCTCCACAGAGACCTGGCAGGCCAGAAAGGGCTGGCAGGATATATTCAGGGTCCTAAATGAAAAGAACATGCAACCAAGAATACTTTATCCAGCAAGGCTCTCATTCAAAATGGAAGGAGAGATAAAGAGCTTCCAAGACAGGCAGCAACTAAAAGAATATGTGACCTCCAAACCAGCTCTGCAAGAAATTTTAAGGGGGCCTCTTAAAATTCCCCTTTAAGAAGAAGTTCAGTGGAACAGTCCACAAAAACAAGGACTGAATAGATATCATGATGACACTAAACTCATATCTCTCAATAGTAACTCTGAATGTGAACGGGCTTAATGACCCCATCAAAAGGCACAGGGTTTCAGACTGGATAAAAAAGCAGGACCCATCTATTTGCTGTCTACAAGAGACTCATTTTAGACAGAAGGACACCTACAGCCTGAAAATAAAAGGTTGGAGAACCATTTACCATTCGAATGGTCCTCAAAAGAAAGCAGGGGTAGCCATCCTTATATCAGATAAACTAAAATTTACCCCAAAGACTGTAGTGAGAGATGAAGAGGGACACTATATCATACTTCAAGGATCTATTCAACAAGAGGACTTAACAATCCTCAATATATATGCCCCGAATGTGGGAGCTGCCAAATATATCAATCAATTATTAACCAAAATTAAGAAATACTTAGATAATAATACACTTATACTTGGTGACTTCAATCTAGCTCTTTCTATACTCGATAGGTCTTCTAAGCACAACATCTCCAAAGAAATGAGAGCTTTAAATGATACACTGGACCAGATGGATTTCACAGATATCTACAGAACTTTACATCCAAACTCAACTGAATACACATTCTTCTCAAGCACACATGGAACTTTCTCCAGAATAGACCACATATTGGGTCACAAATCGGGTCTGAACCGATACCAAAAGATTGGGATTGTCCCCTGCATATTCTCAGACCATAATGCCTTGAAATTAGAACTAAATCACAACAAGAAGTTTGGAAGGACCTCAAACACGTGGAGGTTAAGGACCATCCTGCTAAAGGATAAAAGGGTCAACCAGGAAATTAAGGAAGAATTAAAAAGATTCATGGAAACTAATGAGAATGAAGATACAACCGTTCAAAATCTTTGGGATGCAGCAAAAGCAGTCCTAAGGGGGAAATACATTGCAATACAAGCATCCATTCAAAAACTGGAAAGAACTCAAATACAAAAGCTAACCTTACACATAAAGGAGCTAGAGAAAAAACAGCAAATAGATCCTACACCCAAGAGAAGAAGGGAGTTAATAAAGATTCGAGCAGAACTCAATGAAATCGAGACCAGAAGAACTGTGGAACAGATCAACAAAACCAGGAGTTGGTTCTTTGAAAGAATTAACAAGATAGATAAACCATTAGCCAGCCTTATTAAAAAGAAGAGAGAGAAGACTCAAATTAATAAAATCATGAATGAGAAAGGAGAGATCACTACCAACACCAAGGAAATACAAACGATTTTAAA
The DNA here is from genome assembly GCF_011100685.1 of Canis lupus familiaris. Lineage (NCBI taxonomy): Eukaryota > Metazoa > Chordata > Mammalia > Carnivora > Canidae > Canis > Canis lupus. The sequence goes on from NC_049238.1 coordinate 12,910,066, forward strand.
AACATATTATGAACAGCTATACGCCAATAAATTAGGCAATCTAGAAGAAGTGGACGCATTCCTGGAAAGCCACAAACTACCAAAACTGGAACAGGAAGAAATAGAAAACCTGAACAGGCCAATAACCAGGGAGGAAATTGAAGCAGTCATCAAAAACCTCCCAAGACACAAGAGTCCAGGGCCAGATGGCTTCCCAGGGGAATTTTATCAAACGTTTAAAGAAGAAACCATACCTATTCTCCTAAAGCTGTTTGGAAAGATACAAAGAGATGGAGTACTTCCAAATTCGTTCTATGAGGCCAGCATCACCTTAATTCCAAAACCAGACAAAGACCCCACCAAAAAGGAGAATTACAGACCAATATCCCTGATGAACATGGATGCAAAAATTCTCAACAAGATACTGGCCAATAGGATCCAACAATACATTAAAAAAATTATTCACCATGACCAAGTAGGATTTATCCCTGGGACACAAGGCTGGTTCAACACTCGTAAAACAATCAATGTGATTCATCATATCAGCAAGAGAAAAACCAAGAACCATATGATCCTTTCATTGGATGCAGAGAAAGCATTTGACAAAATACAGCATCCATTCCTGATCAAAACTCTTCAGAGTGTAGGGATAGAGGGAACATTCCTCGACATCTTAAAAGCCATCTATGAAAAGCCCACAGCAAATATCATTCTCAATGGGGAAGCACTGGGAGCCTTTCCCCTAAGATCAGGAACAAGACAGGGATGTCCACTCTCACCACTGCTGTTCAACATAGTACTGGAAGTCCTAGCCTCAGCAATCAGACAACAAAAAGACATTAAAGGCATTCAAATTGGCAAAGAAGAAGTCAAACTCTCCCTCTTCGCTGATGACATGATACTCTACATAGAAAACCCAAAAGTCTCCACCCCAAGATTGCTAGAACTCATACAGCAATTCGGTAGCATGGCAGGATACAAAATCAATGCCCAGAAGTCAGTGGCATTTCTATACGCTAACAATGAGACTGAAGAAAGAGAAATTAAGGAGTCAATCCCATTTACAATTGCACCCAAAAGCATAAGATACCTAGGAATAAACCTAACCAAAGATGTAAAGGATCTATACCCTCAAAACTATAGAACACTTCTGAAAGAAATTGAGGAAGACACAAAGAGATGGAAAAATATTCCATGCTCATGGATTGGCAGAATTAATATTGTGAAAATGTCAATGTTACCCAGGGCAATATACACGTTTAATGCAATCCCTATCAAAATACCATGGACTTTCTTCAGAGAGTTAGAACAAATTATTTTAAGATTTGTGTGGAATCAGAAAAGACCCCGAATAGCCAGGGGAATTTTAAAAAAGAAAACCATATCTGGGGGCATCACAATGCCAGATTTCAGGTTGTACTACAAAGCTGTGGTCATCAAGACAGTGTGGTACTGGCACAAAAACAGACACATAGATCAGTGGAACAGAATAGAGAATCCAGAAGTGGACCCTGAACTTTATGGGCAACTAATATTCGATAAAGGAGGAAAGACTATCCATTGGAAGAAAGACAGTCTCTTCAATAAATGGTGCTGGGAAAATTGGACATCCACATGCAGAAGAATGAAACTAGACCACTCTCTTGCACCATACACAAAGATAAACTCAAAATGGATGAAAGATCTAAATGTGAGACAAGATTCCATCAAAATCCTAGAGAAGAACACAGGCAACACCCTTTTTGAACTCGGCCATAGTAACTTCTTGCAAGATACATCCAGGAAGGCAAAAGAAACAAAAGCAAAAATGAACTATTGGGACTTCATCAAGATAAGAAGCTTTTGCACAGCAAAGGATACAGTCAACAAAACTCAAAGACAACCTACAGAATGGGAGAAGATATTTGCAAATGACATATCAGATAAAGGGCTAGTTTCCAAGATCTATAAAGAACTTCTTAAACTCAACACCAAAGAAACAAACAATCCAATCATGAAATGGGCAAAAGACATGAACAGAAATCTCACAGAGGAAGACATAGACATGGCCAACATGCACATGAGAAAATGCTCTGCATCACTGGCCATCAGGGAAATACAAATCAAAACCACAATGAGATACCACCTCACACCAGTGAGAATGGGGAAAATTAACAAGGCAGGAAACAACAAATGTTGGAGAGGATGTGGAGAAAAGGGAACCCTCATACACTGTTGGTGGGAATGTGAACTGGTGCAGCCACTCTGGAAAACTGTGTGGAGGTTCCTCAAACAGTTAAAAATATACCTGCCCTACGACCCAGCAATTGCACTGTTGGGGATTTACCCCAAAGATACAAATGCAATGAAACGCCGGGACACCTGCACCCCGATGTTTATAGCAGCAATGGCCACGATAGCCAAACTGTGGAAGGAGCCTAGGTGTCCAACGAAAGATGATGGATAAAGAAGATGTGGTTTATGTATACAATGGAATATTACTCAGCTATTAGAAATGACAAATACCCACCATTTGCTTCAACGTGGATGGAACTGGAGGGTATTATGCTGAGTGAAGTAAGCCAGTCGGAGAAGGACAAACATTATATGTTCTCATTCATTTGGGGAATATAAATAATAGTGAAAGGGAATATAAGGGAAGGGGGAAGAAATATGTGGGAAATATCAGAAAGGGAGACAGAACGTAAAGACTGCTAACTCTGGGAAACGAACTAGGGGTGGTGGAAGGGGAGGAGGGCGGGGGGTGGGAGTGAATGGGTGACGGGCACTGGGGGTTATTCTGTATGTTAGTAAATTGAACACCAATAAAAAAAAAAGAAAAAAAGAAAAAATAATAAAGTCTAGAAGGAAGAGCCATATTTTTCTCCTTTCACCCTTCCTCAGTCTGCATTCTTAACTCAAGAAAATCACAGGTTGACCAGGAAGCTGTCTCCCCAAACTCAGGAACCAATACATCTTCCATCCAAAAGTGAGTTTTCACAAACTCATTATTAAGTCCCTTATTTTGAGTAGAAGAGTAAGGATGATGGTCATTGGCACAACTGATTGAATGCAACAAGGCACTTAGAAATATATTCAGGAAAATAACATTTTCCACAGTCAATTCCAGAATATTATGATACCCTGTGACCTTGCCTCTCCCCATCTCTCATTTTCAGTTTCTTCCTTTACTCTGAATCCTTATGCCCAAGAACAACATCACCTGTATTTTGTACTCCTCCACCATAAAGCATCTCTTATATTAGTCTACATCCGATACTACTAATTTGCCCAGAAGCCTTCCCTGACTTGGCTCCCTTCTCTTGAGGCAGAATTGTGTCCCCATAGCACCTCATACTAGACCCTTTTAAAATCTTTTCTCAACATATGGCAGTTACTTACACGTAAGTCTATGACTCCTGGGGCTCTTTGAGGGACTGGCCATGTTATATTCACCTCTGAATCTAGTAACTGAACTCAGTAAACATACTATTGAAACTGAATTCTTTCTTCAACTTTTCCACCATCTTAAAATAATCTCCTGACAAAAGTAAAAGCTGAGAACAGACTATTAAATATAAGGTACTTTGTTAGAAATCTAAGAGCATGCCCTTATGGAGACATACAATGAAAATTGGCACTAAATAAAATAGGATGTAAAGGATAGAAAGCGTTACAAATGCTGAAATGGAATAATAAGCAAAATATGAGAATGCAGAAGAGAAAAATCTTTCCAATTAAGGAACAGAGGGGGATAGAGATGGAAGTCTCCAGGCAGAATGTGAAACTCCATAAATGATCCTCCAACCTTCAAGGCTGCATTATCCAGGTTTGAATTGCTTAGAATTAATTTTTATTCCCCACATCATCTCAGTCCATTGAAAACTCCCAAACACTCTATTTTTGATTATGGCCCCTAAATCCATCATCTCCTTTGCAACTGCACTCCTACTGTCTCATCCATTACTTCTGACATGAAATGAGCGATCATAAGAACCTCTTAACTAATCTCTTTCTTCTTTCTTTACTCCATCAGTATATGTTACACACTCTTCCAGGATTAGTCTCAATGTGAAGTTCTAATCCCATCACATCTCTGCATAAAGGCATTTGATGAGTCTCATTAACTACCAAATTAATTTCCAGTTCCTCAGATCCAAGGCACAGCACAATGTAGCTAAGACCAACAACTTTAGCTTTATTTCCAACTATCTCCTTACTTTGACCCCCTGTTTTGCCCAAAAGGCCATACAACATTCTCCAATAAGCTCTGCATCTTTCTCCCTCATACTCCATTTCTCTTCCCCTATCTGCTCTGGCTTCCCTGCTTATCTCTGCCAGTTAAAATCCCAGCCAACTTGTAGAAATGGCTCAAATGGCTCTTTGTTATCAACGATGAAGCCTCCCTGTTGCCTATCTTTCCTGCAAAGTAACATGATCTCTCCCACCCTGCATGTCCATCATTCTTTGAGTTGTGTGGTGATTACACTGCCCCTTTGAATGCAGACTCATAGAAGTGGGTAGGGCCTCCCATATTCTACAAAATATACTCCGTCTCCAATCCTACATGCCCATTAGGCTGGGAATTTCTTTTTTTTTTTTTAAAGATTTTATTTATTTATTCATGATAGTCACACACAGAGAGAGAGAGGCAGCGACATAGGCAGAGGGAGAAGCAGGCTCCATGCAGGGAGCCCGATGTGGGATTCGATCCGGGGTCTCCAGGATCGCGCCCTGGGCCAAAGGCAGGCGCCAAACCGCTGCACCACCCAGGGATCCCTAGGCTGGGAATTTCTTTAACAAAGAACAAAATTCTCATTTGAGAACAAAGCAGCACCTCATTTTTCTCAAGAATCCCTAAAGTACCTGGCACAGGGACTTGCCTAAAGAGTTTTCCATTCAATATCTGAAATGAATATGAACTCAGAAATACCCTCGTGGCCAGATAAAAACATACAAATAAACCTTTCACATTATTGTTTTAGAGAAGAAATGTAAGTATCCCCAAGAGCATGAGACTTGCTGGTATTCACCTCTGTTCTCTCACAGTGGCCCATGCCAAGTTGGCTATGGGAAGCACCTGCTTAGGGACAGTACACAGACTAATTGCAAGTCTTTAAAGATAAATTAGGTTGGCAGATAAGAATTCCCCCTGACTCTTGGAATGCTCAGAAAATCAGACTCTAGTCAAGACGAAATGTTGCCCTGAGAGGCAGCAACTAAGTGCAGGAGGCCAAATGGGAAACGGAGAGACTGAAGACTACAGGCCCTGGCAGTTCTGCTGCTCAGAAGCATAGGTCAAGATGGCTCTGGTGTTGTCAACTATATCTCGTCAGGCACAAGGCATCAGAAACAAACAGAAATTTGGGAACCTTGGACTCCCTTCAAACCAATATTCTTATAATATTTGTTTACTGTTTTTTTTTTTTAGTGGGAGTAAGGCAAGAAGCAATCTTCTACTAATAGAGACTATACACATTAACAGATTTAATTACTGATCTACCTCGAATGCCTAAAGAGTCAGCTTCTGAAAAACAGAATGATTAAAATAGTTCCTCACTAGCCTGTGGTTATATCCTTGTAATTTTCCAAACTTGACACTTTACAAGAGGCATATTAAAAATACGGAATTTAGATAACATAATAAATCGTTCATTCCCAAAAAATTGAAGCAAGTTTGCATTATTTACTTTCAAAATTTCAGCTGACTCTGTATGTCAAGGATGAATGCATGTGCCATGTTGCAGAATAATCAATGGAGCTATTACTTCTTCTAGTTAAAGAGTGATACAAATTTCCACTGGGTAGTATTTTCAGTGTCAGGAGGAGTGGAAATACATTTACTCATTTTATTCTGATGATGTTTATACACTAGTGCTCCAGAAAAGTGTCCAGCTGGCCTGCCCTATTAATGGGGATCCTAAGCAGGTATGAGTTGCATGATGTGCAAATACTGAAGTCTGAAGTCTCTCTCCTCTCCTTAGCTGATTTTCAACCCATCAAGTGAAAATTCTGTTTCTTGTTAAAGCCATTTCAATCATCCATAGACAAGTTGGTTTGGGGGAGGCTCTACCTATCTTGTGCTCACTCCACTGATGTACAGAATAAACCTAATGTGGCTGATCACACCTTTTTTATATCTGTACATCTGTTCACTTATGTATATCACTGATCAAAGAAAATCCTGTATATGATACGAGTTACTTGCCAGGACTTCCTGTTCTAGATGCTAGACAGGCTAGAAAGCAATCATTGTAAATTACAGAATGTCACAAAGGTGTGAGCCAGACCTAGCACAACACTCTTATTTTAGAGACAAGAAAAGGTTCCAGAAGGAGGAGGGCACAGTTATCAGATGATACCATGGGTTATTAGTCCAGTTTATCTCAGGGCCTCAGAGGTGCATGTTCTCACCAGCAGTACTGACCTGGTCAAGAAATCCATAGGTGGATCAGGAAACTATCTTGACAGCATAAATTAAAGGCCGATTCATCTCCCATCCACAGACTGTCTAATTTCTGAGTGAGAAAAGAAAGGAAAAGTGCTGGCCCTATATGTATATGGGTGTACACATTTTAGATTCTTACTTGAGATTTAGACTTTGAAAACAGGCAGAGAATGGAGCATGAGGACCCTTGAGACTGAGGAGCAAGAGTGAATACCATTAAAAACATAAGAAGCTCAGAGAGAAAAAAAAAAAGTCAGCAAACAGTGGAAATGGGCTCTACTTACCCCAAAATAAAGGATGTGGAAGACAGCTCTGTATGGCCATGTAGATGCCAGCTTGAGAAGCAGCCAAAGAGGCCTATAAGAGGTTTAGGGGGATAATCTGTTTTTAGAAATGATATGAGCTTATAAAATTTTGCAAATTGATGGTTAAGGAAAGTTCTAGAACAGAAGCCTATATGGCAATTTCAGTGAACAATATCTATCTGCTAGCCTAAAGTCAGAGGTATAACAATTGAACAAAAAAAGGAAAGAAATAAATTTGTAAGATCAGAGACCAGAGTATCCATGGTTGAGAGAAAAATGCTGACTGCGCCTCTTCTGGCCTCATCTGGCCTTTCCTGTCCACCCTATTACTTTTGCCCTAGTGCTGACCCTCCCCACCTGAACTCATTCAATTGCTACTTCCAGGCAGTACCCTTGTCCCCACAACATCTGTCTTAACCTAACACTGACACCAGAGGGTCCTCAGGCCTAGAGTGTTCCTGTGACTTCTTCTTCACTCCTCCTCTTGAATTTACCTAAGTTCCACTCAAAGACCTAGATGCCATCTCATCCAGAAAGCTTTCTCTCATCCCCTTTGTCTCCGAAGTCCCTACTCTGTGCTCATACAGTGCAGAGGTTTACTTATACCTACAACCATACCCAACACACAAACTGCAACCTGTGATTCACTTGTCTGTCTTCCAAATTAGATTGAGAACAACCTGAGGGGAGGAACTTGTTCTTTTCCTGAGTATCCCCCATACTTACTACGGGGATCAGTAGTATGTGCAACATAGCACATAATAGGGACTCACTAAATGTCTTCATTCAGAAAGAATATTCTTAAATGTTAGGCCTGAGAATGTAACTTACCTATTTGCAAGTTTTTTAGGGCCTACAATATGATGAATGTCCAAATTTCTTTTCCTACTGTAGTATTCAGGGTTCTCCACAGTAGGAGTCCAAGCTGTCTTTCTCAAATCAGATAGCCTAGATAAGTATATGTTTCCATGATAAGTGAATGCCTATACTTCACATAAATTGCCTGCATATTCTGCCCCAAAAATGGGAAACCCCCACCCACCAAAGGCACTTCTACACCAGATGATCCAGAATGATAAATGGTTGTCCACCAACAAAGCCAAAGTAAGCTGGCCAACACAAATGTGGCTTTCAAACATTGATGAAACAGGGCCATAATACTTCAGGTAATCATAATGCTCATTTCACAGCAAAGCACCTGAGTCATTTGTCAGCATCTATTGGCTTATGCAGAGCCCGGGAGGCATCAACACAATTCAGGATGTCTGAGCTCCCCTGTCTGAGTTTCAGCAGAAGAATGTCTGATGGCAAGAGAACCTTCTCCCCTGTAGCCCAGCCATGTCCACACATATTTTATCATTGTATTATCATGTAACACGATAATTGTATTATCGTAAACATTGTATTATCTATGCTTGTACTGGGGGATCAAATTTTGGGGGTCACCTAGAGAAAGCTTTTCTGTCTGGTCCCAAGGAACAGATACACAAGAGAGATTAGGAATTGATGTGACTTTTCAGGAGCAATGATTTAAAGCTCCCCAAGTAAAAAAAACAGGAGCCTAGAAAGGTCCCAAATGACCAGCCAGGGTGATGTTGACATAGATATATAGGCTGACTATCACCATCAAAGAATTCATTTTCCAAGGGTACCTGTATCTATCTCCATTCTTGAACCTGACCTTAACAGATTGAAACTCAAATGTGCTTGCTTTTTTCATAGCCTGGTCTCGAAAGTCACACCTAGATTCTTTGCACAAGCTGTTGACTTACCTCACTTAACTGCCAAATCCAATCTCTCTCATCTGTAAAGACCCATTTATGATGCCAAATCCCTGAGTCTTTATTCCTCAGTCAATCTTGATTGTTTTCACCTGTTGATAAACATCTATTTAGCACTGTGTCATTCTGCCCTGCAGTACAATATTCTGTTTATATCTTCCTCCTTCTGGACTGAAAGCAGAGAACAATTCCATTTTATCTCTTTGCCCTGCCACTCCCTAAATAATAAGGCCTGGTTAAGAGTAAGGACTCTCTCCCCAACAGGCATACACCATCCTAGCCAGGAGCAATGTTCTGATATTGCATTTCCTGGATGAATAACATTCATGAGAAAAAATTAATAGAAGAGAAAACACCCATCTGATTTGAGGCCAATGTAGCCACTCTCTCTCAAGAGTTCTAGAAGCATATTATAAGGCAGACATGAGAGTAAGTGGTCGTTCTAACACTATGACAATCACGGCTGATAGCCTTCCATACGTGTCTCTTCTCAATAGCATCAGGGAGTTAGCCTGGACACTGACTCTTCTCATAAGGATAGAAAACAGAAATGTTTTTCTATTCTTAGTCCAAATGGATCAAAGTGTTTAGATGAACATCCAGCCATTCCTAAAGAGACACAGAGAATGTATCAGTAAGAACATGGTATCTGGGGACAAGGACCTATGATTTGGCTCTACCACTTAACAGACTTTTAATTTTGGAATCCAAGTGTATATCATTTGTAATTTTCTTATAATGAATCTTTTGCAATCTTGGATCAGTAGAAAGTTGGTCACTACTTTCTAGCTGTCTGATTTTTTATTAGTATAATAAATGCAACTGATTTTCTCTATGTATAACCCTAGTCTTATTCTGTTTTTATATGTTGTGGTCTTCTTATTAATTTCTGTGCAGTATGTAATTTCAGTCTTGATTTTTTTTTCCCCTCTGGCCCAGCACTAACTGAAAAAGTTTGTTTTGTTTTGGTATAGTTTGTCATTCTTAGGGACTGAAATTTTTGTTAACTTTTTGTTATTTTTTTAAATTATTTATTTATTCATGAGAGACACACAGAGAGAAGCAGAGACACAGGCAGAGGGAGAAGCAGGCTCCTGCGGGGACCCCGATATGGGACTGGATCCCAGGATTCCAGTATCATGCCGTGAGCCTAAGGCAAATGTTCAACCACTGAGCCACTCAGGCGTCCCAACTTTTTGTTCTTATTTCTAGTTTTATTTCATGGCCAGAGGGTTGAACTTAAATAATTTATGCACTTTACCACTTATGAGCTTTGATCATTAAAAAATTATACAATGTTACAGGGTAGAGGATCCACATTCTCTCTTCTGAATCTTTGGAATCTTTTAATTAGTAAGTAAAATGCCACAAACATCTCAAACCCACCTAACTTTACTTGAGCCATTTTGCTTTGATTTGTAGACTGCAAATTTTTTTATTTTTTTATTTTTTTAAAGCTTTTATTTATCTATTCATGAGAGACAGAGAGAGAGAGAGAGAGAGAGAGAGAGAGAGGCAGAGACACAGGCAGAGGGAGAAGCAGGCTCCATGCAGGGAGCCTGACCCAGGACTAGATCCTGGATCTCCAGGATCTCACCCTGGGCTAAAGGCGGCACTAAACTGCTGAGCCACCGGGGCTGCCCTGCAAATTTTTTTTAAAGTAGATGCATAGTCTCTACAAAATAAAATGGCCAGAATCATACAAAAGAGATATCTGGCAGGAAAACTTATTCAGCAGTGAAAATGCTAGATAACTCTAGAAATATTTTGATCATTTAAAACTTTTAAACATCTTTAAGAAAGAATGCCAACAATATCACATGTTGATTTGACTACAACATATCAACATTCTTTTGTTTATGAAAAACCAAGATGATTCATGTTTTGGGGTTTGGGTTGTTTGTTTTTTGTTTTTTGTTTTTGTTTTTGTTTTTGTTTTTTTTCAGTATTGTTGATTCCTTACCTTTCCTGTTCTTTTTCCAGTAGATTTACTTTCTCTCTTTCATATCTTCTTTGGTGCTGGCATCCTGTCCTCTACCCGGCCTTTTTCAAATAACATTTCTGAAGCAGCATTTCTCTAAACCCAGCAGCTTCTGAACAGACTCATCTAACCATGTATTTATGCGAGCCACCTTTCATCTGAGCAGTTCAGGCTGTCTCAAAGACATTAACTCATGGCTCTTCTGGGACATACTCAGTAAGTCATAATTATATCCACTCTGAACAGAGGACTGTTCAGAATGCCGATGACTAAAGGAAACTTACCCAAGACACTAAATGAACTTGGATTGAAATTCAGAGTCTCTTATTCCAGCCTAAGCTCTCCATGTTGGACGTTAAAATGCTCATTATTATGGCTTGAAGTTATCTTTCCCTTTAAGTTTAAAATCATGAGTGTTGGAGTTGGCAAAAATCATAACCCCTACCATTTGTTATCTCAGCCCCTTCCCCCCAAAAAAGATTCAGAAGAGGTGAGAGATGTGGTCAAGTAACAAGTACTTGAAGCAGAGTAGGACCAGAACCATGGTCTGGGATCTCTGCTATTGCTTATAATTTCCTTCATGTACCAGTGTTCCTTCTTTTTGTCTTTTTTTAACCATCTTCTTCCCTTCCTCTCTTCCTCTCTTCTCTAATACCTGTCAAAATTTTTTATACAAAAATGTGTTTCTTTTACCTTGCATCTATAACATATATCACAACATAAATTCAAACTAAATTATATGAAAAGATCATCTTAAATTACTGAAAAGATGTAATAGAGTCTCTTCAAAGAAATCCAGTTTTGTTCTGCTTAGACCTTATAGGTAATTCAAAGAAGGCCATAAAAATGCTTGCTAAGAGATAACCTGCTTTGAAGTTAGGTGTCGGCGGTGACCAAATTTTAATCATAAACCATGGATAAGGCTAAGGCATTGCTAATAATATCACTACTCAAGGACATGGTTATGATGCAGATGTGTGCATCAATTTACAGTTGGCTAAATGCTTTCAGACCTACTAACCCCTTTGATTCTCAAACTCCCTTATCAAGAGAGGAAAAGGCATTCTTAATTCTATTTTACATCCAAAGAAATCAAAGGTCCCTAAGGTTAAATGATCTACTAAAGACTAGACAACCAGAAAGGAAGGAGCAGAGATCTGCTGTCCCCACACCCTCATCTTTTCAACAGCCCCACACTTTGGTTCCAGCCCCTTTCACAGTCTGCTGGACATAGTTTCTCCACCAAGACTGTGCTTCTTGTGCACAGAGGCTGGGCTGAATTTATCCCTGGATTGTCCTCAAGTCTGCACAGAGATATTGCTCAATAAATGTTCCTTGAACTAAATGTAATTGCATTGAATAATCACGTTAAATTGTACCTACTCTAATGTTATCAGTCTTAATTCCAGTTACCGTAAATTGTTATGTGTCACAGAAATAAAACAGATCTCTTTGTCAATTGCATTGTGATAAACCCTAATCAGATCTTTAATTGTGGCCATTTCTAGTCTTCTGTCACCGTTACTGTTTTTACTCTGATGCTTTTGCAACAGTGCTTCATCTACAAAAAGATTCATAGAAAAGAATGACCTGTACTCTAGAATGCAGGTCTCTGATAACTTTCAGATCATACCACTGAATCAGGTATGAATCACAGAACCCTAATAGGGAAATGAATGACTTCATAAAGTTTCTTAAGATTCAAGATCAACAGGAATTAATACAGGGGACTGAATGAACTAAGGAGGATGATTATAATTGTTATCACTATTTGTTTGAACGATTGCTGGTTCTTTAATGCTTTATTTTTCCAGATTTAAAGAAATGTTTTCTCTTTTCTCTTAATCTACCTATGATTTAAAGTAAGATGAAATATTTATATGTTTCTTCCTACTTGAGAATTCAGAAACTCTCAGTGAACGTTCTTATATTTTCATGGCAATATAGTGATTTATATAAATTCAGTAAGAATCTGTTCTCCTTGTAACAGGACACAATTGGAAACATTTGTTCTATTACCAAGGCTTTGCCTGGAATGTCATGTTTAGGAGAGATATGCATGAACTCAGACATGACCAGACAGCTTTAAGGAACTAACATTGACTTTACGGAACCAATAAAGCCCTTTGGAAAAATTGCCCTGGTATCTTGCTTACAGGGTTCCCAGCAGCCTTACCAAGTACGAGGGTCACTTCCTGGTAGGTAAAAGAACCTCAGGATATTTTGGTAGTCTCAGGAAGAGAGGAATTAAATTTATAGGTATTGCAGGTAAAGTCTAATGGCAAGTTGCTGAGTTGGCTTCTTAACATAGAGAGGGGTTTAGAAGTCCAATCTCACATTCCTTAAAGAACACTCCAGCAAAGCAGATTTTAAAATTCTATGTGGTTAATTGCTACCCTTGCTGCACTTACATAAATAATCAGGTCAAGTTTATTGAAGTGATGTAACTTGCAACAAATTAGTCTTATTATGGTCGTCTTTGATAGAAATAGGAGTGATTATAGGAGAGAAAAATTACGTTTCAATAGAAACTATAATACACACTTGTAGATAATAGATTCGAGTTCTGCCAATTATCTTTGAGGTTTTGTTTTCTACCAGTAAACTAAACTACTTTCCTTCAATATCTGGCCACAACTCTTCTACTCTTCAAACTAATGTTTCCATTTTTTCTTCCAATCTTCTGACTTAGAAGCATTAATAACTAACACTGCCCTTTTCTCAAACCCATACAAACTAAATTTGGACAACTTGATATAAACTTCAGAGAAATCACCACAACAGTTTATGTATAGATAATCTTTGTGCCTGTTGCTATGTGGGCCACTCAGAAAGATCACCAGAGACATTTAAACTGCAAACCAGGAAAATCTGTCCAGATTGCCACTGCCTGCCTTCATTCTATCTGAGGATGCTATGAGCCTGACATCTAGAAATCTTCTGGACTGGTTACCCTCAGAACTCAGAAACTATTTTTTAATTTGCTCCAAACATTAACCATGTTTTTCTTTTGTTTCAATAGAAATGCCTCATTAAATATCTGATTTCTTGAGCAATGTAAATCTAACTTTGAGAGCCCAGCTCTATCACCACCCCCTAAAATGATACACATCTGTTAAATTAAACTGATCTATTTTCAAGACTAAGAAAATAATTCAGTGAAATAATGGAGCAATTGGCCAGCACAGCTTTTAATATATGAAACTTCCAAAGAAGTTTCAGAGGTGGTAACTCGAGGTATTCAGGGTAGGCCACTCTAGAATATGCCACATTGATATACAGATTATTTTGAGCTGAAGACAATTAAGACCAAACAGACTCAAGAAGAGCTTTTTACCTCTCCATTACCTAATACAATTTGGATAGGAGGCCTGTACCTCCTGGAAGAGAGCTATCATGAAAGATAACTTTTTTTTTAATGTCAAAAAGACTTCTCCTCATAGTAGAGCAAACATTCATTTATCAAACATTTGCTCTTCCCATCTTTCTGTGGATTGTCTTTCTCCCCACTGAAGCCCTACCCTTTCTCCTTGCTCAAGATGGCATATAATATTAAGGAGGGCATGTGATGTGATGAGCACTGGGTGTTACACACATTTGATAAATTATTGAACACTACATCTGAAACTAAGTATGTACTATATGTTTGCTAATTGAATTTAAATTAAAAAAAAAGATGGCATATAAACCTCAATTGTCTATTGAGGAGCTTCTCACATCTTCATGGGGTTCCCATTTGTATGTGATTAAATTTGTTCTTCTCCTGTTAAGTTGCCTCATGTCAATTTAATTATTAGGCCAAAGAACCTAGAAGGGCAGAATTAAAAAGTTTTCCTCCCTTGCATACTAAAATCCCTCTGTCTGTCATTTAAACTAATACTGACTGCCTCATTTGCACAAGGTTCCTGAATTACAAGGGCTAATGATTGAAGCTCTTCCTGCAGTGCCAACCTCAAGGAAGAAGCCTCCTGGACTCTAGGTCTGTAGGTGGCCTGGTAGGTCTCATCCTCTGACCTCTGCCTCCAGGCTCATCTCCTCCAGGAAGCCCTCCCCACACACTCTTCCTCCTTCTGACTCCTTCTGGTTTCATGCAGCCCATGCTGGGTACTGAACACTCACAGCTTTAGTTAAAACCTCTCTGCCTTTTTCCTTAAATGGAAAGTCACGGGGACCATTTTTAATTCTTCTGTCTCTTCTCAGTATTGTCCAGAGCAGCATCTCATGCATAGTAGGTTCCCAACAAACACTGACTAATAATGAGATGCTGAAGTGATTCTACTAGTCTTGCCCCCCACTCGCACCTGCTCAGACTATCTGGGATGTGCCTTCTAGGAGGCTAAAGACACAACCCAATACAAAGGGCCACGGCTCCTCCTCTGAGCTGCTGTTCCTTTCCATTTGCGGAGTAGGAACAATACAGAATCCTATCTCCTGCCACCCTGTGCAATCTCCAAACCACAGGCAGCTACACACACCTCAGTTCTGCAACCAGTGTAGAGTGAGTCCTCCATTCTACTGCTTCAGTGCACAGAGCTCCCTGAAATCCAAATAGCCCCTGCATGGCACCCCCATGTGAATGGCTAGGGGAATGACATGCACTCACAGTATTCTCAGGTTCTTTAAATGGTTCTACTGCAATGCAGCAGCACTCAGCCTGCTTGCTCTCTAGGAAATGATAGCTCAGCACTCAGTGCTGTGGAAGGAATGGCAGAAGCAGGGTCGTGATGCTCACTGACTGGGCTCTTAATAATGCAGCACTGACAAAAGTATTGAGAGAGAGAGAGATGGAGACAGAAAGGCAGGAAGAGAGAAGAGAAAAAAGGGTGGGAGACAAAAGAGAGAGAAACAAAGGGAGATGGACAGAGATGAAGGTAGCAAAGAAGAGAGTGGGTAAAGAGAGAGGCTTAGCAAAAAACAAAGGGGTAAGGCTCGATGAGAAGATTCTAAGCCAGTTTTACAACAGCTGCTGTCTGGTAGAAACTTGTTCATTTGGTCACTCCCTCACAGGTAGAACTGAAACCACACATCCCATGCAGCTGAGCTGTATCTGAAACCCCAAGAAAAATAAACCCCAGGAAAACAGCTGGAGCTTAGCTGTAAGAAGCCAATTTATAAACTACTAAAAACCCATCCCTCACTTTTTCCCATTTCATATCCCACTCAGTCCCTGCTTCAGGATACCTTCGTGCCTTCTCCTCCAGAATAAAACTTGTTTTCACAGAAAAGTATCTATATTTGTCAAGTAAGGGCCTGAGTGACCCACACTTCCTACTCATATCCTCCATCCTGAAAAGGGTCATCCCGTCAAGCCTAATCCCTTGACACAAGACAGAAGCCTCTAGCCCTTGGGAAAGACACTCCAAGTCTGAGTTGGTAAGCTAGTGTCTGCCTATATTTGGGTACTCTGTCCAAACCCTTTGAGTACTGCGACTGTGGTCCCATCTCCCTGTGATGGGACACTGAAGGTCCTTTCCTGAGGATAACTCCTGACTATTTACCAGCTTTTTCTAGAAGGTGATATTTTTTTTCCCATAGTCATTTCTTAGCCATTTAATTTTTTTCTTTTTCTTTTCCTTTTTCTTCTTCTTTCTTCTAGTTCTGCAGATATTTATTGGGCATATATTAGGCACATATACAAATCCAGTACAGGAAGGTCAGAATAAGAATTCATCCTAAGTCAGAACTAAAATAACAATTTGGGATGTGCTGAAGCTCACGAGCATGAGAGGCCACCGCTTGCACCCCCAGCTCTTGTTTGAAATCCCACAGTAAAAGCTGAGTGCCAAGGAGCAAGACTCTGAGACATTTAATTCCAGCCATAAGTGACTTAAGGCAATGACATCCCTCATTTTTAATTTATTTTTTTTTTAATTTTTATTTATTTATGATAGTCACAGAGAGAGAGAGAGAGAGGCAGAGACATAGTCAGAGGGAGAAGCAGGCTCCATGCACCGGGAGCCCGATGTGGGATTCGATCCCGGGTCTCCAGGATCGCGCCCTGGGCCAAAGGCAGGCGCCAAACCGCTGCGCCACCCAGGGATCCCTCATTTTTAATTTATACTTAAATAACCTGATATAGCTTTAGATGAACTGAATATGGCTTACAAAGGTGCCTGTGTGAAGGGGAGCAGAGTAAGAGGTCAGCACAGAGCCAGGTCACTGCCTATATTAAGGTCACACGGTTATTAGAGGAACAGCTGGAAATAAACTGGGAGTGGCAATCTTCACTCTAGGCTCAAAGTAACCTTGTCGCACCATCTAATGAGACACTGGCATTTGAGCTGGAACTGCAGGGATGACAGGAGTTCACTGACAAAAGAGGGAAGGGTAAGGCAGGATGTTCTGGAAGAGGGATCAAGGATTGAGTTCTGCCCTGACACAGCGAGGTTGGAACTCACAGGGCACAGGAGTCTGTATTCCCAGGCCTTGAAAATCCATTACTCACTTCAGAAATACTGAGACATCTATACTTTTCCTTTATAGCAAGTCTCATAGTTTTTAATTATGTATTTATAACATTTGCTCACATTTTCTCCCCTCTGCCTCCACTCCATCCTAAAATGACTCCAGAAAGGCAGAAATTTCAACTGTTTTGCTCACCATTGTATCCTCAGCACCTAACGCAGGCTTTAGTGCCTAATGGGGTTCACTAGATATTTGACAACGAACAAATGAATGAATGAACTATAAACACAGCAAAACCAGCTTTATCAGAACACCCAGTGCTGCACATCAGAAAGGCATTGTTATTTGTTTGCAATTGAGCTAAATTAGGTATCAGTTCATATTAAAAGTACCATGGACTATGTATGCACACAGTATTAATTTTAACATGCTTGAAAATAACTATTTAGTGGATTGTTTTCCTTCACCTAGCCCCTTTTGCCTCTTCTTTAGAATGAGACCCACTTGGAACATATGTGCATTTTTTAACCTGACATAAAAGACTGCTTCTTTAAAATGTATAATAAAATCTCACCAAAAAAAGTGCACTAAAAGCAATGAAACTGATGATTTAGGAGAATACAGAAAGGATATTGAAGCTCAGTCTCTACCTTAAATATGCAAAATTTTAGTAAGTTTATGAATTTGGAAAGAGCAAGTGATCCAAAGAATGTTCTCAATGCATAACTTAAGAGTGCAAGAGAAAATTCTCTCCTTAACCCAAGACAAATCTGTTTTACAGTGGGCTGGCATGGGGAGAGGTGAGGAAAGACTTCTGCTGGTCTCCCTCCTAGCTCTCTGCCATTTCAGATATGGCTCAGGCTCCTGAGCTGGAGTGCTCCTCACCTGGACCTGGGCCTGGGTCTTGAAAGCCAAAAGGGTCTGAACTGAGCTTCCTCACCATGAACTACCACCCCCTCTCCCCCATTCAGTTTACATAATGTGCCATGGAGACAGTTTCCCCCCATAGATGTCACAAGCTCCCGAGAAACAACACAACCTCATTCTCAGAGAATTCCACTGACTACTGAAAGTCTTCTCTATCTCTCCAAAATAGAAAAGGATAGTGCCTATTCTATTCTGGTCTTCACTTTTCTGGTTCTACCTGACAATCTTTATAGCCTCTCCCAGTGAGGCGGGCTATGCTAATTAACCAAAACCCAGAGGAGCCTACCTATCGAAACTCTCCCATTTTGCAGAGGAGGAAACTGAGAAAGCCCTAGACGGGTTAATTGACACACTAAGGTCACCAAAGGAAAATGAGAACACAGACCCCTGCCCTTAAGCTCATTTTTTCCCTTCAATAGCATCTCCTTATTTCCTACCTCTACTGTTTCTTTCCATTCCCAATGCCATCATCCTACTTTGGTGTTCACATCCTTTCTTGTATTCTCAACACTTTGCCCACATCATTCCCACCACTGCCACCAGCAAGATCCTCTCCATGCTAAATAAAAGTTATCACCACTGAAAAGCCAGCTCAAATCCTTTCCCTTCCACAAAACTCTCCCAACATTCTTTGGCCCAAGAATTCTTTCTATCTCTAGCATCTAAAGTATGGTCCCTTCTTCAGCCCTTTGCATAGACTTCCTTTGTTTCTTATGCTGATACCCTTTGTTAAGGGAATTTCTTTTTCCCCCACTCAGGGTAAATCTTTCCCAAGAAAAGAGTTTAATTATTGACATCTCTCTACCTCTATTCACTTCATCTCAAGACAAAGTAGGGAAGAATACACTTATAATTATAGACTCAACTCCTCTCTTTTCTTCTTGGAAATGAACTCTCTCACAAAGAGTGGCTCCTCTCTGTTCCATGGGGAAAGAGACACTGGGCAGCTAAGAGTATAAGTCAATTTTAGACTTTTAATCTCAGGCTGCCTACTGGGATCTATGCTAAAGTGTGTGTACTTCAATCCAGCCTTTATCTACTAGAAATAAAGGTAATCTATTGCCCTAATATGCATTATATTTAGCATATTTCTCAATTGACCCAAACTCAGAGGTGAAGGGAGAGAATTCCTCTGGATACCACAGCATTCTATATGGATATTTAAATCTTACTTTATCGTTTAATCATTGTTTGCTGTGCTTTGTCTCTCCATCTCTAGTATGAACTCCTAAAGGATTAGAACAATGAAGTATAATTTTTCATATCCCCTAGAGCACTCAGTTCAAAGCTTTGCACATAGCAGGTGCTCAATCCATTCTATTCAATAAAATATTTGTTGAAAAACTCTGATACCTTTCAGCAATCAAGTAATTTTCCTTAAAGTGTTTTCACCATAATTCTACCACATATAAAGATCTGTAACCAAGGAAACATCTTTCCCATCCTAGCTAAAACAGATCCTTTCAGTTTCTAAAATCTCCTTCCTTAAGTACTTATCCTCCTCCTCCATCATTTCTCTGATTCTCTCTGACTGGTAGAAATAAAGAAAAAAAAAGCACTAAGGTCTTGCAGAAAAAGATGAGGCACCTAATACATGGTGGTTCTGATCACTCTTCCCCCCCTAATTTCATTCACAATCCCTAAGAAGACATGCTTACTTTTACACACAATGACACCTAAAGTTGGTAGCTTAAATTAAAATTTTTTGCCAGCAGACCCAATGTCCGTATGATAGGGATGAGCGTCAGGCAACCCTATAGATTCCCAGTTGCAACATTTTCTATCTTTTATCTCATGCTCCTCCAACCTATCCCCCTAGACTTTGCTTTTTGCCTCTTTGTATGCCCACACATCCAAAGCCATACTTCTATATCACCTAGCCCTAAATATGACCTACTGAGTATGATTTTTTTCTGCATTGCTCCTTCTTAGAATTTGCCCCCACTTTTCCTCCCCAATCCTGTTAGTGACATATTACTATACCTACTATAGCCACTTTTGCCAAGCCCATGTATAGCACCATCAGGTAGCCTTTACTCAAATATTCTTCTATAGATGGTTTAATTCCCTAGCTCCCATCTGACCTGAGCCATTTCCTCCAATTCATTCTCTTTTCTATCCTCAACAAATCCATTATCATCATAACAACCTAAGTCTGACAAATGTAGTCCAAAGTATACCATTGGTAAGATCAGAGCACAAGAAAGAAAAGAAATCTTTGAGATGTTCTAGTCTGACCCAACCCCTTTTTCTCTTCATTTTAGAGGTAAAGACATCAAGACACACAGGTTAAGCAGATCACCAAAATGAGCTAAAGACAAATTTAAGCCTAAATCCCAAGTCTCACGACAACCAATTGAATATTCCAACATTTTTAAAGAAATAGAAAATAATATAACAATTGATATTGATTTGCCATTATTATATAAAAGAGAACTGCCAAAAATGATACAAATTTCTCACAAGCCGATGCCTCAAATCCAAAGTATTTGCAAATTGAAGATTGATTTTCAGCAGTTTTTATGAGATGGATATCAAACTGTAACACACAACAAGGCTCAATGTTCTCAGACCAACAATTCAGTCTTTTAATAGTAGACAATTACAGTGAAAGAAACTCTAGAAGACTCCAAGGTCTAATATCCCACTAGAAATATAAATAGCAGTTGCAGAGCTTAAAGCAAAAGGACTTCACCATAATATTAAAGGGAGAAATAATCTACAAAATGAAATCAAGTCAATTTAATAAAAACTCTGAATCTATAAACTTAAATAAAAATATAATATATTCATAAAAATAAGACAAATCCTGACTCTACCATAATAAAATCATTTGCATTGATTCAAAGAAAGTCTATCATCCTCCAAACACAACTTTCCAGACATATTCCATATTTTGTGATGACGAATGGTAAGATTTATACATTTACCAACATAATGTAAACCAAGATACTCCTAAGACCAAAAATACACTTATGCTAAGAAGACTCCATATTTTTACTGTTAATTTCCCACTATCAAACCACAAACTGTGCAAATTAGTTTCACTTAATTTATCTCTGTTTTCATCAATAAATGACACTTTAAATATATGCATATTTATTAAAATTCTCCCCATAAATTTCACATCGATAGGTACTGTTTCATCTCACATCCATAACTCTGTTCTATATGCAAGAAAGAGACTGAGACAGATGGAGAGAGAGTCTCTTATCCATGAATTTGGGCTTTCTGGTTCAAATACAGCCATCTAATTCCTACAAATAATTGTACATTGCTCCCTATAAGCTCTCTGTTTTCCTGAAATGGTAGATAGTGGCAGCAAGGTTGGGAAGTGACTGGGAAGTAATGCTTTGTCAACATTTGGGGGAATGTGTTGGCTAAATCACTTGAAAAGAGTACAGCAATTCAGGGCTCCTGGGTGGCTCAGTTAGTTAAGCATCTGCCTTCACTTGGGTCATGATCTCAGGATCCTGGGATCCAGCCCCATATTGGACACTCTGCTTAGTGGGGAGTCTGCTGCTAATCTGTCTGCCCCCCCAACCACCAGCTTGTGTTTTCTCTCTTTCTCTCAAATAAAAATAAATAAAATCTTTAAAGGAAAAAAAAGAATACAGCAATTCATCAGGCCAGTGATTATACTGCAAAGGACCCCATGCATGCCAACAGAGAAGCTTTGCACAGAGGCCACCCCAACCCATAAGAAATCACCTCTGACTTGATCACTCACTGAAGAAAATAAAGTGGGCCCAAGCTCTAGGAAGTACATTTTTAGAGTGAACTATTTAAAATCTCCTGCATTTGTATTTGGTTGTAAGATTTTGACCTTGTTAGTTACTGCTTCCTCAACAACTACTGGTGGGATGATAATAATGCCTGATACTCTTTTGAGTGCTTTGAACTACATTGATATATTTAATCTTCATCTAATTCTCAAGTAAGAGAACTGAGTCACAAGGAGGCTAATAAATTTTCCTAGAACAAGTGACAGAATCCGAATTCCAATCAGGCCGTCTCCTGCTCCAGATGTTTTCCCAACCAAGTGTGTTCTCTGTTACTCAGTCTTTGTCTCTATAAAATAGGGAAAAGAACTATTCCACTTTCATTTCTAGGAAGTTGTAAGAATCAAAGAATATAATGTTATTTCTCTTAGAGAAATAAAATAACACGAGATAAAAACAGGTTTATGTGTTATCATCAATGAATCAGTGTGGGGTATAACACTTTCAAGGACTGTTTGGTAAAAAATCATTTTAAGTTAATAATAATAGGGCAGCCCCGGGGACTCAGTGGTTGAGCGTCTGCCTTGGGCTCAGGGCATGATCCCAGGATCCAGTATCGGGTCCCACATCAGGCCTTTTGTAGGAAGCCTGCTTCTCCCTCTGCCTGTGTCTCTGCCTCTCTCTCTCTCTCTCTCTCTCACACACACACACACACACACACACACACACAAACACACAAATAAATAAAATCTTAAAAAAAATTAATAATAAGTCAAAAGGAAATTATATGTTATGACCAGTAATGTTCTAGTAAATACAAACCAAATAGAAGAAAAATCAAGGCTGAAGATCCAAGTTCTCCCCAAAGATCATCCATTGACAGAGAGTCCTGGACAGAACAAAGTACCAGGAGCCAATAACAGAAGTTTCACCTCAGCTCCCACCCACACTTCAGGAGGCAGGACTTTGAATATACCACTTCCTCTCTGTTGTTTTCAGCTTCCTCATCTAAAAGCTTTACCACCCACAGCTCTTTCTTCTGGATCACGCTGCCTCCTCTCTGAGTGCTGGGGCTCAGTGTCCTTGCAAAGACTCTACAGGTCTAGAATTTTTAGCAACCTCCATCTCCTAAACCAGGGGCTTGGTTCTGTAGAGTAAAATCTTAATGACTCTGGAACACAGAGTTCAAGAAAAGACAGGGCATTGTTACTATGAGTTCAACTTCTTAGATTTGTATCATGTCTGTTGTCTAATCTACACGTCCACAGCCCCAGCCCTAGTTCAGGTCCTCCTCGTCTTTCATGGGGATTCTGTCAAGAATGTAGAAAACTCGGGATCCCTGGGTGGCGCAGCGGTTTAGCGCCTGCCTTTGGCCCAGGGCGCGATCCTGGAGACCCGGGATCGAATCCCACGTCGGGCTCCCGGTGCATGGAGCCTGCTTCTCTCTCTGCCTGTGTCTCTGCCCCTCTCTCTCTCTCTGTGACTATCATAAATTTAAAAAAAAAAAAAAAAAAAAAAAAAATTAAAAAAAAAAAAAAAAAGAATGTAGAAAACTCAGGGATCTCTGGGTGGCTCAGCAGTTTAGCGCCTGCCTTTGGCCCAGGGCGCGGTCCTGGAGTCTATGTCTATCATGAATAAATAAATAAAATCTTAAATAAAAAAAAAGAATGTAGAAAACTCAAACTCACCTCTTTTTCACTGGTCTCTTTAAACAAAGCCTTCACCTTGCCTCCAGATGATCTTACTAAGAAGTAATCTCATCAGATCAATGCCTGTTCTGAAACGTTATAGCATCAATATAGGATGATGGTGAAGTATCCTTTAAGCTTGGAGATAAAATGATCTTCTGAAGTAAAATCAGTACAATGTTTGTATTACAAATAAGCCTGGTCATATCCACTAGATTTTAAGGAATAAGATCAGAGTAGGATGACCAGGCAGGACATGTATTTTGGGGGGAGTTCTCCTAAAAGCAGATTTTGAGGCAAGAACTTCATATTTCAAGAAGTATATTTGAAAGGTGGTCCTGATAAGTGATTTAAGGGGTGGATAAGTGACTTATAAATGGGAGAAAGGCCTATAAATATGCACTAATAAATAGCACAAGGCACAAATCTACTGAGGACCTTCTAGAATGTAAAACATATCTCAGAATTATCCTACTGATAGGCAAGGAAGCCAGAATATTATTTTTTTAAAGATTTTATTTATTTATTCATGACAGACCTAGAGAAAGAGAGAGAAGCAGAGACATAGGCAGAGGGAGAAGCAGGCTCCAGACAGGGAGCCCGACATGGGACTAGATCCCAGGACTCTGGGACCACGCCCTGAGCGAAAGGCAGCTGTTCAAACCCTGAGCCACCCAGGCATCCCGGAAGCCGGAATATTAATTCACCAACTCCTGATCCTCATTGGCCAGAGTCATTCTTGGACTTTAATTCCTCAGGATTAAATGTCTAGTGAAGGCCAAGCACACTTTCAGAGAACACTGAATAAAAATGAAAGTTGTAATCTTTCAGTAGAAGAAAGAACATCAAGAGAAGAAAGGAGAATGGAAAAAGATCTGCATGGAGGTAGTAAGAGAGTGCCAGAGAGCAAGATATGAGTGTTTGGCCAAATATTTAAAAGCAGCAAAATCTCCAATCTTGATAATTCTGGTGAATGTAAAGGTCTCTCCTGCAGCAGTTTACCAATAACAACATCATCTATAACCTGCCATCTACCGTGCCAGGGACTTTGTTTGACACTAAGTACTTGGTGTTCATCACCTTCTTACAATGACTCAGCAAATGAAGTAACTAACGTTTGGGTGAATTCACTGATGTGCCAAAGTCACTGAGCTAGTAATGTCAGCCCTTTACTAGCTCTATAAGCTTGGACAGATTAGATTTAAACTTTCTCATCAAATATGTCCTTTTTCTATGTATTACAGAACATGTCAAGTTTTGACAGAAATATTTCTCAAGATTATCTAGTTTCCTTTATTCCAATACCACATTCATGTCATATTCACCACTCTCTAATGCTAGGAGGAATCTGGATATGCAATGTAAAGTTTATTCGATTCAATTCAACATACATTTACTGATTTCCAATTCTATGAGCCAAGCTATATGCCAGACACATTTGGCAGCACAGGCATAGATAAAACCTAATTCCTGCCTTCAAGAGATTTATAACATTGTGGTGGGAGAGAAACTGATATTTAAAAAGCTCTTTTTCAGGGTGCCTGGGTGGCTCAGTTAGTTAAGCATCTGACTCTTGATTTCAGCTCAAATCTTAATCTCAGGGTCATGAGTTCAAGCTCCATGGTGGGCTCTGTGCTGGGCATGGAGCTACTTAAATAAAAAAACAAAACAAAACAAAACAAAGAAAAGCATTTTCTCATCCATTATCATTAATCATTGCAAGGATCCAATAAGATAATAGAGTCAACTGCTATACAATATAATGGTGACAACTATAGATTATTTTCCCTTGATCCTTTATTCAAACAGAATCTTACTGATGTCTACCTTATCCCATGGCTAATACTTCAGGTTATAAGTTTATATTTGGAATAAATATTCTCAACAATGTGTAGAACCTCAGTGCTGATTCCAACTTGTAGGATTCTCTTATGGATCTTGACCTATATAGAAAGAACTACTATGATTTGAAAGACCAAATGAAAGCATTGACATTACCTCCCATCTCTTCGAAAATATAACTTAAAAGAAATATTTGATCCCTGGGGGAACCATAGAGATGCCACCATAAAATATTGAAAAGACACATGTGTGATGATTCCTAACAGACCTCCCGTTCAACTCCACTTTGGCCAGTGCAAAACACTGATGGAATTAGAAAATTGGTGATAACGGCTATTGCAGCTTCTTGCCAGGTTGTTTCCTTAGTGGAGTTATCACTACCTCGTTTGCAGCAATTGATAGAACAAATGTATTTTTATCCATTCCCATAAACAAAGGACACTAAATGTAGTCTACTTTCATTTGGTGGGAGATAATGTCCTAGGAATGACAACTCTGGGTTGTCAACTCCCCAGTTCTGTGCCAACACAATTAATTCTGTGTCAACTCCCCAACCCCTCACAATCCTGTTGGACATCATGCTGATTCATTCCATCAAAGACATTATGGTGACAGAACAGAGGGGCAGCAAGTTGCTTAGAAAAAAAGTGTGGTATTTGGTAGACATCGTTAGATAAAGAGGCAAGGTACACCACATATGGATATTCTGCTTGGATCATTTTACCAAGTAATTTGAAAAGCTGATGGCTCTGGATGGGGCCCAGAGCCACTCAGGCTAACCCTGCCCTCAGTGAAAATGGCTCTAATGTATGCCCTTATAATTCAGCATCTTATAACCAGAGCAGAAATCCCTTCACGTTTTAGAGAATAACCATATACCTTCATATAAGTAAGCAATCTGCTTTTAAGAAATAGTTCCCAACTTACCACTCAGCTTGGAAGATGACTGAAGTATGACAACATTGAGCCTTCTTCACCCATAAATTTGTGAACATTTCAGCAGGGCATTGGATCATCACAGGTATGAAATCAACACCAAGATCAGAGAGGACCACCCTTGCTCACAACTGAATTACACAGAAAAGAAGGATATCTCTTAAATGACTTGTTCACTAGGTTCCTTTCATTTTCTAGGCTTGTGTTTCATATTTGGTACAATTTGTTGCTTAGATAAGAAAGCACAAAATGTATTTGTTCAGCATTCTGGGAAACTACAGGGTACCCCAACTACATAAATGCTATATAGCTCTCCTCTCCAATCCGAGCTTCCTGTCTCTCAGTTGCATTTTCTTTTTTTTTTTTTTTTCAATTGCATTTTCTTTGCAGTTGCATTGTCTCTTTAAAATCAGCATCATCTGTTCACTGGAGATCAGAACATTGTTATTAAACACTCTTTGGTGGATTTTTAAAAGCACACACTTTCTTTTTTGGAATTAAGCAAAAACCAAAACCCTATCTCACATCATTATGACAAACTCCTGTGAACCCCTATTAAATATGATGCTGCAGGAGCAGGAGCTCATGGTAATTGCCGTTTAATGGCATTCAGTTCAGTTCCCTTGCAAAGAACACCCTCTGGAAATTATATCCCGAGCAAGAGGAAATATTTGAACCTGCTACCATTTGTAGCTAAATAATAAAATAAAGATAAAATTGTTCAATGTCAAGAGCAGCATCCAGAGGCACCTTAATTCTCTAGTATCTTAACCATTTGTTTGTTGGTTTTTTAATCTTGGGATGCTTTAATTATTTTCACTGCCTAATGCAAAGGGGAGAATGTGACTAGCTTCATAACCTGAGGATTCCTCATGATATTATGTTTGACATTACTAATAGCATATAGCATAGTTATAAGAAAAAAATGCAGGATGTACAAACCTAGGCATGAATCCTGGCAACATCATGGCTGTGTGATCCTGAGGAAGCTTCTTAATCTCTCTGACCTTCAGAGTTTGCTTATGTTTTAAATGAGATAGCGTATGTCCAATGCCCGCTGAAGCACCAGATAGCAGCTAAACTTTCAACAAACACCACCTGTTGTTAATGTCCTCTGTGGTCATTCTGCTGGCAAAGCTGCCTCCAGAGATATCCTAAAATAGTTCCACTTAAACTGGGAATAGGAAAATAATGGGAAGAACTAAGACATCATAATGCTGATTCACATGCACTCGCCCCTGCTTATATCCCCAGGGAAATCTAGAGCATTCTTTCGTAACTGGTGGTCAATCCTACACAATACAAAGATGGAGCTATGCTGAGAAGGCTTAGAGTCTTCCAAGCAGAAAGAGGAAATCTGAGCTGCTGCAGCTCAGCTGCCTAAATACCAAGCAAGCCAGCTGGTGGGAGAGGAAGAAGTCAGGGGAAGTCAAAGAATAATACATACTGTGAAAATCTGATGTGCGTGTGCAGCCACAGTCTGGAGAAGAGATTCCAGCCTCTTCTGTGCTCGTTATAATCATCTGGTTTGACGAGAAAACCTTTGCCCCAGTGAATTCTATAAAAAGGTCCAGGGAATGAATATTCTACTGTAGCTGTGTAATGACTTTTTCTTTGGAGGCAATGGTCAAAAAACAAAGTCTGGACTAGAATCAAGTCTACTTCCAAGGGTAAAACTGAGCGAGCTCCAGAATCCTCCAACTATTTTTCGGGGGGGGGGGGGGTTGGATAAAGCAAAGGTACTTTTCATCAGCTCAGGTGGAGACAGCTAGGCATACTATTTCGCATTTAGCCTGTATTTGTGGAAGCAATGCTATGTGCTTCATCCTTATGCCTGTGGTGACCAACAAGAACAGCATTTTGCTGCTTCAAAATAAAACAATAACAGTTACTGAGCACTTCTGATGCTCCAGGTACAAAACTCTTGAAAGAAACAGGGCAGAATCTGCGCAGTCGGGATACACTGAGCTTCCCAGGAGGCTCTGCAGTAACTGTTTTCTCCCGTCACGTGCCCATACATGTGAATGTCATTCAGGTTCTCACAGGGCCAGATACAGACAGGAAGGATTTCACAGCTCTACCACCACAAAGGCCTCCAGTTATTCAAATTCTTTCAAATTATTCTTTCCTTAATGAAGACTTTGTTCCCTGATACCCAGCCTGCTGACATCCTTCCATTCCCCTGCAGTCATTATCTTCATTTTCCACTCTTTGGCTAGCTGCAGTATTCATGTCAGTAAGTTCTGTGCATTGTAGAGCTCATGAAGGGATTGTCATTTCACCCTGTAGACTCACTCCTCCTTGCAATACTGACAGCTGACTTAAGTCCTGGTTATGATTAATGACAACTTCGTAGTGGCTTTACATAGCACATTTCATTTCCAGATTACAAAAGGCTCGGAAAAGTTCTCTCACAGTCCCTCCCCAGCAGGATGGAAAGATTTAAGAAGACAAAGAGGTTAAGTTACATGCTCAATAAAAAGTAATGAAAGAAAAAATAGAAATCTGGGCTTAAGCCATTGAGTCTATTCATGAAGCTAGGAGGCCTCCCCATAAAGGAAGAGGCATGAAAGCACCATGTGGTAGAAGCTCATAACACAGATGGGAAAAATTGCAGTACTCTTGCTTCACAAACAGCCCCACACACAGGGCAGGGAGAGACCAAAGAGGCAGCCACTCCAGACTGGAAGGTGATAGGTTTAATAAGCAAGAAAATTTCTATCCCAGGCTTAACATGGGCACCACAAGATGAGATCTCTGCATCCAGCTGCCAGAATATTAAAAGTTTATGTAGAGGCACTAATAAGGTTCAGGCATATATACCATATAGATGGTCTCAACAACACAGTGGTCTCTTCAGGCTGCATCCTTGAAATGGTTCCACTGTGGGAACAGTGGGCAGAACATGCATTCCAAGGACAGGGTAGGGGGTAAGGAGCCTCTGATTGCCCAGGTCCAGCTCACAGGTCAAATGGCAGTCATGTCCTCTCAATGACCTCCTCCAACAAGTACTCCTCTTTTCTTTGGTCTCTGAAAATCTATTTGTGGCTTTGAAATAGATGCATTAGTCAGGTGGGACTACTATTATTCTAGTTATTGATCAAGGATGTTAAAAACAGCTTGGAGAGTTGTTACTACTTTTGGGTTTTGTGGTTTATTTATAATCAGGCAGTTTGTCATCCTTCTTTCAAGATCAACAATAATCAGAGAGGAACACTTATTATGTGTGTTTGAATTGAGCAGAAAGTTCAAGACCTCTGTTATAGGCCCACCAAAACCACAATGACTCCAAACTCTTCTTTCTTAAACCCCATCAACTTGTTCTTC
Organism: Canis lupus familiaris; assembly: GCF_011100685.1. Lineage (NCBI taxonomy): Eukaryota > Metazoa > Chordata > Mammalia > Carnivora > Canidae > Canis > Canis lupus. Next base: position 12,939,386 of record NC_049238.1, read on the forward strand.
GAGATGAAGAAGAGGCTCTTGAGGACAATTTCTGACACAGCCCTTTTAGTTGATGGAGGCCAAAGAGTTCAGTGGAAAAAGTTTTGAAGTCTTGTAAGAGGTGACTTCAAGCCCCATCTCAGACCCGGATTTCTGTGGAACAGGTTCTTTAATCTTCCAATGGGCTGTGTTCTGGTAGTTGAATGAAAGTTCAGTTCTAAGAAAATTAAGGAACATATTAAAAAAAAAAAAAAAAAAAAAAAACTAAGTTACAGCAAAGTTGACTTACTCAGAAAACAAAATTCCTGAAATGTAGGATATCTACACATAGGAAAGCTATACAGATATGTATAGATTAAGATATACAGATATGATAATTTTGGTACTATATATTTCATTGATAAAGAAAGATAATCAGAGCCACCTGGGTGGCTCAGTCAACTAAGTATCTGGCTCTTGGTTTCAGCTCAGGTCACCATCTCAGTGTTGTGGGATCGAGCCCCATGTAGGGTTCCACACTTAGCACTGAGAATGCTTGAGATTCTCTCTCTCCCTCTGCTCCTCCCACCACTCACACACACACTCTCACTCTCTAAAGTAAATAAATAAATCTTAAAAGAGAGAGATAATCAATTGAGTATCAATACTAAATACAACAAAATGAAATTGGTAAATGAATTACACATAGAAGGAAAAAGAAGAAAAGGAAAGGAAAAGAAAAGAAAAGGAAAAAGAAGAAAAGAAAGAAGAAAAGTTAGTTCTGTTTTAGCTCTAAGGGATGTTATGCATATTAGATCACCAGGATAAGAATATACCAAGCTCTTCCAAGGAAAGTGATAGTAACCATCAAAATATTTGATGAAGATGAATGATAAATTTTCTTGAAGACATAGTATGTACAAAGCATTGGGTACTAAGAAGAGAAAAGTGTAAAACGCAATTCTTGTCATTCCGTATTTTATAGGCTTGCCTTAGATGATAGACAAGCATCCCTTTAAAAAGTAACTCAAAACAAACCTATGCTGTATAGCATGTGAATAAATAGAGGTATAAATGCCATAGGAGATATATGTGGAAGAGAGGACATAGGAAGTATAGAAGAGTTTATAAAATTAAAGATAAAAGAGAAGAAAAAGAGGGAAAAAACAAGTTAGGAGGGATATTTAAGATGTGCTGAGTTATTAGGAAAACATAGGACTCCCTGGGGCAGCTGTAAACCATTTTGCTAAATATTAAGATGGTTTGCACAAGAGAAGAGTAATAAATAAAATGGAAAAAAGAGAAATAGAGGACCTAGAATGTCAGATGATTCAGGCTCTATTGTGCATATACAAACAAAGCTGAGTAAGAAGAAATAATGAAAGGGAAAACCAACCATTTATGATATAAGCAAATAACATAGGTAAAACATATATCAATAATTGTTCAAAATCTATTGAACAAAATAATGAAACTATAACACTCTTGAGGAGCATAAAAGTAGACTCGTACAAAAGGTAAGATATATCATGTTCTGGAGTAGGAAGAGTGAAAGATTCCAATTAATGCTAAGTTAAATTATAAATGTAATGTGATCCCAGTAAAAAAGACTATTTTTTCTGAAGCAACATAGCTAATTATAAACTATATTATTAAAAATAATAAAATGCAATAGTAGCTAGAATACTCTGGAAAAAAAGCTAAGTAATGAGATAAAGGGAGATTAGCCTTACCATATACTAAAACATAAGCCCTTTCACAGTAAAACAATGTGATATTGCTACATGGACTGACAGACATATCAATAAAAGAGAATTGAATATCTAGAAATAGGACCAGTTGCATATGGATATTTAGTGAATTTAAGCAAATCAGTGAAGGAAAGAAAAATGCCTAATGAGTGATGCTGGGGTTACTGATATTCATATCATTTAAAATTTTTTTAAATATTTTATTTATTTACTTGAGATAGAATGCAAGAGAGAGAACATGAGCAGTGGGGAGGGGCAGATCATTTTAAAGGAAGATATTTTTTAAGATTTTATTTTTTTATTTGAGATAGAGAACAAGTGAGAGAGAACATGAGTAGGGGGGAGAGGCAGAGAAAGAGGGAGAAGCTCTCCACTGAGCAGGGAGCTAGATGCATGGTCTCAATCCCATGACTCCAGGATCATGACCTAAGCCAAAGGCAGATGCTAAACTGACTGAGACACCCAGGTGCCTCTAAAAAAAATAAAAGGATTTAAACTGGATTGTTTATCACACTGTAGACCAAGAAAATTTCCGATGGACAAGACATTTAAATGTAAACATTAAAAACATACAAATATTAGGGAAAAAAGCCTGGGTAAATTCCCCATAATCTGGAAGATGACAAATAGGAAGTGATAAAGAAAGAGATTAATACATTTGATGAATAAATATTTTTAAATATCATGACAAATATAAAGCATAAGCAAAGTGAAAGAGACAAATGGCAAGTAGAAAAATATTTGCAACATAAATGACAGACCAAGATTAGTATCTCTAAGCTAGAAAGACAATAAATAGGTAACCAGCTAATATGGAGAAGAAAAGTTCCAATAACTCTATTGAAAAAATGAACAAGAAATTATGAATATGCTATATGTTGGCAAATTGAACACCAATAAAAAATAAATTAAAAAAAAGAAATTATGAATATAGATTTAACAGAAAAAGATATGCAAATGTCCTTTTAACATGAAAATTTGCTCAACATAATTCATAATAAGAGAGCTGCAGGTTAAAAGTACAGAGATACTGGGCACCTGGGTGGCTCAGTGGTTGAGCATCTGCCTTCAGCTCAGGTGGTAATCCTGGGGTTCTGGGATCGAATCTTGAATCAGGCTTCCTGGAGGGAAACTGCTTCTCCCTCTGCCTATGTCTCTTTCTCTCTCTCTGCTTCTCTCATGAATAAGTAAATAAAATATTTTTTTTTTAAAAGTGCAGAGATACCATTCTCACCCATAAGACTGTCAAAGATTAAAAAGTTTAGCAATATATTCTTACTAAGGGTTTGGAGAAATAGTCTCATACATTGCTGATGAGAATGCCAAATGATATCACCACTAAAGAACAGAATTAAGCAGTAACTAGTAGATTTATAAATACATACGTTTTAATCATTTGGATCAGCAATCTCATGTCAAGAATCGTAATGCAATTACACTGATAGTCCCCCACCCCACCATATGCATAAGGCTATTCATTATGTCATTATTTCTAATAGCAAAAGAATGGAAATAACTCAAGTGCTCATTCAATAGGAAATAAGTTAAATAACTATCATACATCTAACACACTGGATTGCGATGAGCTGCAAGAAGAAACAAAGATTACTTCAAATGTTGTTATGCTATCTTATAGAGTATGTAAATGTTGTACAAAACTGAGAAACAAAATTATTCAAAAAAATAAAAATAATTCTTAACAGTTGGAAACAAAATGAGACAAATGAACTTTACTGAGTTGTTACACAAAGAGAATTATTTCAAGCAATTTAATAAAACAGTAATTTATTCTATATAAGGATGTAGTCTTAACAGTAAAGAAACTACAAAGAAATCTTAATCTGTTTGGGGTTGTAATTAAGGTGTTGTCATTCTAAACTGTTGTATGTGCATGTAGATAAGTAGGCAATAATGTTGGTGGCATTGGGAATAAAATTTTTGCCATGTGAGAAGAGAGACACAAGTTTGGAATCTGAGAAGTTAAATAAAAGCTCTATAATAATAAATTTTAGTTGAAGACAACAGCATAAGTTTATGATGTACTTTCTTTAAAATTATGCATTTTTTATTTTTGTCCACTAAAAACATCTAGAAATGATGACCACTCAAACAGAAACTCTTATTTCCTTAACTCTCTCTATGGCACTTCCCACCATAGCAAAGTGTGATATCTAGGAAAAATTGCTGATTCTATATCTGGGGCAATAAGTGTATGACATTTTTCATTTTGGAAAATCAAGGAAGTTACCAAAGCCTACTAGAGTTGTATCAAAAAAAAAAAAAAAAAACTCAAAAGCCAACTCGAAGGGATTCTTAACTGACTAAATGCAGGACAACTTGAGTACCAAAATAAACTATTATTTTCATGAAATTTAAAGCCATCATTTTTTTAATAATTCTAAAAATTAGAAGTTAAAAACCAGCTCATTGGTCACCATTGGAAGATGCTGGATGAACCAATACATAATTCTGAGAATTATTAACATTCAAAGAACTGACCATATGTCTTGCCTTTCCTGTATATGCTACCTCAGGGTAACCAAGTAGTTGATGATGGAAAGTGACTCTTTTTAAAAGAATTACAGTTAATTAATAGATTATAATATCACTTTGCAGCCTCTAATGAAACAATGGATCAAAGTAATGATCATCAATGGCTCTGAACCCAAGTAATGATAATCAATGGCTCTGAACCCTTTAGGTGAAAAACTGATGAGGAACTTTATAATGACTGCATCAAGCTCATGATTCCTGAGCCTCCTGATTAATCTCAACATTACAAAAAAAGAAAGAAATCATCCACTTAATTCCATCTGAGATAATGAAATATGAAATTGACAATTTTGAAGTACTCTTATCAAAAATTTGAAGATAAATTTGATCATACCTCCAAATCTATAAGTACTAAGTTGAACCACATAAAATTGCCAAAACTTGACTATTCTGACCTACAAAAATATAATTTCATTTGGCTCAATCCAAAACCTAAATAAAGGGGGCAGAGAAGCAGGCTAAGTTAAATTCAGTTGTGAGACAATTGGAAAATTCCAGACAGTAAAAATTACCCAATTTCTGCAATAACAATAAAACAATAAAACTTTTGTAAGAAAAATTTTAAAGGAGGGGAGAGAGTACTCACAGACTAAAAAAGACTTGAGATTTATTGAATAAAAACAAATGTGGAACTAATTAGGATTCCGATTCAAATAGTCCAACTGTCAAAAGAAAATAAGACAATTAAGAAATTTTAAAACTGTTTGGATGTTTGCTGATAATAAAGAATCCCTGCTGATTTTTTCATACTTTAGTGGCATTGTGGTTATTTTACAGAAGAGTACTTATTTTTCGGAGATATATACTAGAATATATTAGAGATAAAATTCAATTAGCCTGAGATTATAAATGAAAAAGGTTGAGAAAGTGTTGGTAATTATGGAAAATGGGTGCTGGTAAATGGGCATTTATTAGACTATTCTCTATGCTTCTGTATAATGTTATATATATATATATATATATACCATTTTCCGTACTTAAAAATTAGGGGAAAGATTTAGACTCTAATCATTGGAGAGTCATTGAAAGTCTCTCATTAGGGAACAACAGATTCATCAGATTATAAAAATAACACATTCTTGGCTGGCATTTTCCTATGGTACACATAGGAGCCCAATATAACTGCAATTCCTTTTAACCTGCCTGTTTGAAGCCTAAAGCAAAGGTATCTCCAAAACGAGTGGGTGGCAGACACATTTGCCTTACAGCAATTTTTTTTAAGAGAGAAATGAAAGAAAAAAGTCAACAGGCAGGTCAGATCTTTATGATTCTCTAATGCTCCAACAGATCCGCAAGAAAAAGATTTTCCAAATAAATTGATGTTGTATAACTCAAAGACAGGAAAGGTTGTGCAAAGTTTGTGCGTCCTTTTTTGAACAAAACTTTAGACATGAACCAATTTAAGCTACCTGAGCAGAAAGTTAAAATGATATATTAGTTATTTCTCTCTCTAAAGGAAATAGCTCCACATTTTCAGTTACAGTTCTACATTTATGGTAATGTAAAACACATTAACATATTCTCTGTACAAACTTATTTATGCTGTTAATTTTCTTTGTTAAAAAATTATTTATTTATTTATTTATTTATTTATTTATTTATTTATTTAAGAGACACAGAAATAGTGAGAGAGAGAGCATGAGCGAGGTGGGGGTCAGAGAGAGAAGCAGACTCCCACTGAACAGGGAGCCTGATATGGGACTCGATCCTGGATGTCCGGGATCATGACCTGAGCCAAAGGCAGACCCTCAACCAACTGAGCCACCCAGGCACCCATGCTGTTAGTTTTCTTAAGAAAGCTTTTTTACCCAAAGATACAAGCATTACCTTAAGCCTTAGTGTGTCTTTAATTCTATTTATTTTGGATTTTATACATGGCATCCAAGTATTTTCAAGATCTGATTCTTGCCACCCCTGAAAACAGCAGATTCATTTTTTGTTGCTTACTATCAGCCAGCTCTCTCACTGTGGTGAACACACCCAAAGGGGGCCCTCAAGGATTTCTGTCCTTTGGTGTCCAACTCCTATGGGATCCCCTTCCCTTGAGCCTATGCAGGACCTGTGACCTGCTTCTAAGCAATGTTGTATAGCAAAGGATGTTGTATACCACTCCTGTGACTAGGTTACCTTATCTGACAAAGGCAGGGAAATTTGTCGCTCTCATTATTAGACTGTGAAATATAGATGACTCTATCTTCCTAGCATGCATTAGAGAGACTCTGGCTGGCTTTATAGAAGTAAGTTGCTATGATGTGAAGGGAAGAGGCCACATGGCAGGGCCTCCAAGATTTTCAGGGCCTTGATCTTTCAACCATAAGGAGATACATTTTACTAACAATCACATGAACTTGAAAGATTATCTCAAACTCCAGAAAGGAACACAGCCCATCTGACACCTCAATTTGTCTCGTGAGAGTCTGAGCAGAGAATTTAAGTTAGCCATGTCCAGACTACTGGTCCATGGAAACTAAGATAATAATGACCTGTTGTTTCGAGGCACATGGTGGCTCAGTTAGTTAAGTGTCTGACTTCTGCCCAGGTCATGATCTCAGGGTCCTGGGATCAAGCCCTGCGTGGGGCTCCCCACTCAGCAAAGAGTCTGCTTCTCCCTCTGTCTCTCTCCTTGCTTGTTTTCTCTCTCTCTCTCTCTCCCCCTCTCCCTCTCTCCTCAGTAAATAGAAACTTTAAAAAAAAATAAATATAAGACATGCTGTTTGAAGCTGCTAAGTTGTGGTTCTGTATTAGGCAGCAATAGAAAATAACATACTTGTGATTACATTTCCATGGTCCCCTTTCCATTTTCAAGTTATTAGGTCTGTTTGGAATGACCTCCCTCCTTTATTTACTTTTTATATGTTTTTGCAAAACATGTAGCTGCAAGTATGCTTACTTTCAGATCTTACTTGAATATCTTTTGTGTCTCCAGTTCTTGCTTCTACTTATGCTTCCAACAACAGCAGTTGCCTAAAATGTGCATCTAATATTGCAAATATCACCTTATATTATAATTGTTTATGGCCTAGGTCCCCAATCAGACATTGAGTTTCTCATTTATTCATTCATTAATTCAACCTTTATTTCCTGTTCAGAACTAGATACTAGATAGTGTGCTAAGCTCTGGGGAGACAGACTTAAAAAAAAGTCTTTTCTCAAAAGACAGAGACCATCTTAATATTGCAAATATCACCCTATATTATAATTGTTTATGGCCTAGGTCCCCAATCATTGAGTTTCTCATTTATTCATTCATTAATTCAACCTTTATTTCCTGTTCAGAGCTAGATACTAGATAGTGTGCTAAGCTCTGGGGAGACAGACTTAAAAAAAAGTCTTCTCAAAAGACAGAGACCATCTTTTATTCATCCTTATGTTTCCTGATGAGTGCTGCATCTGGAATACAAAAAAAAAAAAAAGAAAGAAAAAAATGGGGAGGGAGGATCCTCTAGTCCAAAATCTCAGTTTTCCAAAGATATTTTGCTAAATAGCCAATTCACCAAAAGCTGGCAAGCACCTAAAACTGGTTTTTCACAGTCATTTCACTTTGAAAAGCAAACATAGGTTCAGGGTATGTCTGCAGAAATTGGGAGAGATTTAAGAAAAAGTCCACCGCTTGAATTTTGAGCCCTGGTTGCATTCTATAATATGAATCCCATGAAACTTTGATATTCAGCCAAGTGAAACTCTGTGGGGAAAAGACACTAGCAAAGCTGAGCAAATTGATCATCTGGTGAATTAATTGCAGTAAATTGGATTGCAGTTTATTATTTTTATCTCTTTGGTAGAAACAATAAAAACAACACTGATTTTCAGGAAGACAAGATCCATGAACTGGAAGAGTTGCAGAGAACATTGTGGAAGGAATAAGACGTGAACTGAAATTTGAAAGAGAAGAATCTAAATGAATGGAGAACTTTCAAGTCTCTAAGGAGAACGTTGGAACAAGCTGATTATTAAGGAAAGTGAAGCTACCTTTTCACCAAAACAATTAAGTCCAAATTTAATTTATTATCTATTATAAATATTATAAATTATTAATTTACTTATAGGACACATAATAATTAAAAACAAACATTCATAAAGAGACTTGGAGTTCAGAATGTTGTTTGAAGGGTAAAATGCTGACCTTGAAAAGAACTTCATTTCTCTGACAGTCAACTCTGGAGGATTTAGAATGAGACATGGAAACTTTGTAAGCCACATGTTTACTTTTTTTTTTTTTATTTTTTATTCATTTATGATAGTCACAGAGAGAGAGCGAGAGAGAGAGAGAGAGAGAGAGAGAGGCAGAGAGAGAAGCAGGCTCCATGCACCGGGAGCCTGATGTGGGATTAGATCCGGGATCTCCAGGATTGCGCCCTGGGCCAAAGGCAGGCGCCAAACCGCTGCGCCACCCAGGGATCCCACATGTTTACTTTAAAAACAAAAGCAAATGCAAAGACATTTTCCTTAATAACAATAGCAAAAATACTACCCCTTTGTTGTTTGTCTTACTTACATGTGTCTCTGATGAGAGTATTGCTAGTGGTCTTTACGGTTTCTTGATTTCTTACCTATCATCAGATTTTTGTCTCTTCATAAAATGAATCCAAGCTATTCCTTTTTTGGTTTTATTCTGTGTTTCCTATTTTTTGAAGTTGTTTGTGAAGTTTTAGAACTATTTCTTCCTTCAGTGAGTAGTAGAAGCTATTGACATAACTGTTTTGGCCTGATGTTTATCGCTATATTCAGATTTTCCATTTCTTTCTGGGCATTACATTTTTCTTTTTTTATTCCATCTGAGTTTTAAACATATTGGCATAAAGGTTTTTTTATGATAGCCTTATACTATGTATTTAATTTCTACAGCATATACAGTTATAACCACCTTTAAACCTAATGATACTTATTTCTACATTCACTCTCTTTTTATTGGTCAATTTTGTCATGTTTGTTTGTCTATTTTATTTTTGTCCAAAAAATGAATATTTTCTTTGTTGATTCTACTGTACCTCCATGTTCAATTTTTATTAATTTTACCTCATCATTGAAGTTCATTTATTTTACTTTCTTCAGTTTATTCTGTTTTTCTTACTTTTGAAGTTGAGTACTTAGCTCATAATGTTTACCTCTTTAATTTAGGAGTTATTTTAAAATCTCTTTTCTTTTCTGAATTCATTTTTTCTAATATGTTTTTGATTGCTGATTTCTAATATGGTGTGGTTTGTTTGAAATTTATTGAATCGTGCTTTATGGTCCAGTATGTGGTCAATTTTCCTAAATACCCTATGTACTTAAAAAAATTTCTAATTATTAGGTAAAACATTCCATCCATGTTCATTAGGTCAGGATTATTATTTATAATGTTTAAACATTGTATATCTTTACTGATATATTTTAGCCTGAACTCATACTGAGAGTCATATATTATAACCCCCCCCCATGATGATAGATTAATTCCTCCCTTGAATCCTATCAAGTTTTGTTTTATATATTTTGAATGTCTTTTGTATGCAAATAAGTTTAGAATTATGCCTTCCAATGGAGATGAGCCATTTATTGCTAGTGAGATAGATATAGATATATAGATATAAATATTCGACCTTGAAGTCTTCTGGTTTTAATATAGCTAAACCAGTATCTTTGTGGTTTGTTTTTGTCTTTTATATCTTTCCCATTTTTTTATTGTTTATTTCTCTAGATCTTTATGGTTAGGTATGATACTTGTAAAGCATATATGTGTTTGTTTTCTAATCTGACAAGTTTTGCTTTTCAAATGAAGAAAATAGTCCTTTTTCATTGATCTGAATTACTGATGTATTGAATATGTTTGTAGTATCATAGTTTGTGCTTTCTATTCGTCCTGGTTTTCAGCCTCTTTAATTTATTTCCTACTTTTGTTATTTTAAAAAATCTTCCCCCTTTTTTTTTTTTGTTTTAGTAGTTTTACTTAAACATTTTAACATGTATACTAATGAAGATAAATGGCTACAGAAGAGCACATCTCAGACATTTGACTATGAGGAGCCTTAGCCTCAACTTCCACATTCAAAAAGCCATCACTGCATGTTCACAGAGACATGACCAGGTGTGGTAAGGACACCAAGGCAGGTAGGTCTATTTCTAGGTGACATAGGACTCTTCTAAAGAAAGACTTTGTTATCTGGCTCAAGTAGGCAGCATCAACCTTTCAAACTGTTTTTCAACTGCCTACAGTCTGATTTTTCCATCAGAATTATACCCTTTCCTTTACAAAAGTTGGAACATCATTATGGTCTCATAGCTCTCCCAAACAACCCTAGGTTCCCATTTTTCCTCGGATGCAATTCCCCTAATAAATCACCTACAGGTCTGATCCTCTTTTCAAATCTGCTTCTCAGAGTTCCCAGGCAAATAATGGTACCAGAGATGGTCCAAGAAAACAAGTGATATAATGAAGATTTGGGGTTGACTCATCTCCCAACAAGTGGGCAAAGAAGATAGCATCCTGGTTGGCTATGGGACACCGATCATCACTGGCACAGGATGGTAAAGAACCCTAGCCCAGTATTGGTAGACTCAGCAGCATTGAATTAGTCTAAGAGCTCCTATACTGACCTTACAACCAAATGCTAGCAGCTTTACTTTTGCTTTGTCAATACTATTCCCTTCTTTTTTTGTAATCCAGTATTTTTTTTTCTCTTTGCCTAAGTCCTTGCCTTGATAGTCTGCTCTAATCCTTTTTTTTTTCTAACACCAAGTCCTCTATTTAGCTCTAGCAAATCTGCTCACAATCTCTGATGATATGGTTTCCATTACTGAGAAGCCTACCTACCATCTGCCTGGTGTTATGTTATCTCACTAATCCTCACAACTCTGCCAGTAGTTATTATTACCACATCTAGGCTGAGACTCAGTAATATTCAGTGAATGGAGTGAAACTGTAGTTTTACCTATGTTCCCGTTTACATAGGAGATGAGTGACTTCTGCAGAAAAATCTTAAATATTGACTAGTATGAACATGTACAAGATGTGCCCAACAGACTGAGAGGTCAGTGCTGACAGGTCCAGTTTGTAGAGATTATAAAGCCACTGAAAGAAAATTCACCAAAAGGAAAGAATGAATGTGTGACCATGAACCCAACTCATGAACAAAGCATAAAGATCACTAAGGAAGAGATAGAAGGCAGGACATGGTAGCTGTTACCCAGACTAGTTCTTTTGGAAACATGCTGGAGGGGGTGTGTACTCTCTGGAGAGTAATAGACCTATAGATGTTCATTGAAAGAGCTGGCACAAGCATTGCTGAAGAATTTGGGAACCAGGCTATCTTGCTGTAGAAATTCTACCCACTGTACTGCCCCCAGCCAAGCAGAAAATAAATAATCCAGAAGGAAGAAGTAGTCTCTTCATTTGGTAAAAAGCATGGGAAAGGGGGAATGGAGTATAGAAATATGCACAGAAGGAACAAGAACAGTAGTGGAGTTTCCACAAGTCAGCACCAACGCACTGGCAGGGAACTGCAGCAACTGGTGGCAGTAGCAGAATTGCCTGTCTCCGGGCAACAGAGATGTACCAGAAGCAGACTTCCATTAGAATGGCATCAAGTGGTAAAGGTTGGGGAAACATTCATTCATTTATCCAACAAATATTTATTAAGGAGACACTGTGTGCCAGGCACAGTGTTAGATCTTTCTATTGACTGGCAGTGAGGCAGCAGAGGTGTTTGGGGCTATTAGCAAATAGAATGAGAAAAAGCAGCTGTCTCACTAAACTCAATAATACTTCAACCTCAAAAGCCCTATTGTAAAGTCCTACTTTACCAGCTTCCTTCTTTGCATACATTCTAATCATAGTCTTGGTCCATTTTTCTAACAAGTTCTTTCCTTACTGATTTATTGGAGACTTTTCTTTGAGGAATACTAACCTTGTATTGATTATATGGATTGAAACTATTCTCTCCTTGTCTGTCATTTGCCTTTTACATTTATTTATGTTGGAAAGCAAGCATTTATTGTTCTGTGACCTGAGAACTCTTTATACATGCCTTTCTTGCAGACCTAAACTCCTTGCTCACAATGTCTCCCATTTAAGGCTATGGAAACAATGCTGGAGTTGGAATCAGGGTATCTGGATTATAGAAAAAAACCTAACATGACTGGCACTGTTATCTGGGTGAGTTTCTTTAGACTAACATTAAACTCTACAGCATAAGTCACTCTACTAGGTTTTTTATATATGATATCGGATTTAATTTTACAACCACTTGCCTATTTTTCAGATAAAGAAATAGTCTCAGAGAAATAAGGTGATTTGCCTAGTTATACACAGCTAGTTAGTGGCAGAGTTGGGAATTAAGTGCAAGTATAACAGAATCTATGTCACTTTCTTCTCTTTATATGTGCTTCAGGATTCTTAATGTGAAAAATCACAACCATACACACAAAAAGATAGTTAAATTGAAATATGATCTCCAAATCCCTCAATGCCCTAGGATTCTGTGATTCAAAGCATCTATTGAAAACCAGCAATCATGAGATACCCTGGGGAGGGACTGACTCTAACTCCACTGCTTCCACAGGGGAAGGCAATTAACAGCAAACAACAGTGGAGTGAATGATATCTTGATTTTAAAAACTGTTTAACACTGACTTTGAACAGGATTACCCCACAGAGACTAGAATAAATTCTTTTTATGACAAGCTTTGCAACTGTACTGTGAAAAGTACTTAATGTATAGAGGATATATTTTATTGAAAGTCTACTGTGCACTAAGAAGTTTACCTATATCATCTTCTTTAATTCAGAAGATACCATTATGAGGTAGACATTTTACTTTCCATTTTACAGGTGAATTAACTGAGACATAGAGAGGTCGTCACATGGTCCCAAAACCTGGTAAGACCCATACCTATCTCCAAAGCTCTACCCAACAACAACCTGTCATGAAGGTCCCCCTGTTATAAATCACTTCAGTGCAAAATCATTACCAAGTGAGGTTTTTTCTTGCAGCAACTTAGTCTGTAATGACATTGTCATTATCGAAGAACTTCATTAGATTTTCAGTATTTGAGGGTTCTTCTGAGTTAACAAAGTGAGAAAAAAAGCATATCAGAGAGAGTTATGGGTCTTTCCCAGAATAGAAAATCTATAAATAGACTGGATAAATACTTAAGGAAAACTTTTAAAATTTATCTATTGCTGGTTTTTCAAAAAAGAACCTATGCTGAAAATTTAAAAGCTGACACAACTTGTTGAGTAAATAAAAGTCTTTTTCCTTTAAAAGCTGGGCTAGAAAATTCATGTATTTCCTACTTCTCTATTAAAGTTTCTGAACTTCACTTAATATGAATTCCTATGACAAATAGAGAGTCATATGTTCATAACACGATATCATTTAAAATTGCCTCTTCGGGCAGCCCCGGTGGCGCAGCGGTTTAGCGCCGCCTGCAGCCCAGGGCGTGATCCTGGAGACCTGATTTCGAGTCCCACATCGGGCTCTGTGTGGTGCCTGCTTCTCCCTCTGCCTGTGTCTCTGCCTCTCTCTCTCTCTCTCTCTCTCTTTCTCTCTCTGTCTCTATGAAAATAAAATAAAATCTTAAATAAATAAATAAATAAATAAATAAATAAATAAATAAATAAATAAAATTGCCTCCTAAAGGACTTAGCTCTCCTACAGACTTGTGAGCTGTTAAAATGGAGAATGGTATGGAAAGCTTCACAGAAAGTATACATTCCAGGAAATAAAAGGTGAAGGGGGAAGTAATTCATCAAGTTTGTGGGCCATGTAAATTCTAGAAGAGATTCTAATTAAGACTGTTAAAATAATTTCTTGAATGTGTTTTCAGAGCCAAGAAGACCATGGATGTGATGTAATTACTAGCTTGTGCTGTTTGTACCACCCCTAATTTATCATTGCACTGGAAGACTTCCCTATGGCAAGATGACCACATGACATTCTAAGTAAGTATGATTGGCTTTAAACACTGCTCTGAGTGAGGTTTAGAGTACAAAGTATGGCAACTGCTGTCCTATATTTTGCTGCATATTGTTCATGTTTTTAAATTCGTATTTCACTTTCATTAGGCTATTTTGGAAACTGTCAGGAAATCATCCTGATTTTACCTCATGAACCATAGTCACAGAGTTACTTTTGATCCTTTATGACATTTAGTTTTATGAATTAGACTTTTTCTAATTCTACTTTTTAAAAGAAGTCTGTTGTGGTTCTCCCAAATGCCAAAAGGGAAAACACTTATAATGATGTTGCATAACATTTACCTTCCAAATATCAAGCTTAGAGTATACACAAGCATGATAGGGCATAAAGTACCTTCCTATTATATGTGTGTGCATATTTCATATTCTTTTAGAAAATGTCATGAGGTGATTTTCATTGCATATTCAAGTACTATTTCCTAAGAAAACATAAAATTCTAAATATAGAAAAGTTGAGCCCTGAACAGAATTCATCTCTCCAAAATCAAATGCCTTTCAAAACACAAAAGGACTAACCTTCAGAGTCATCAGTGACTCCTCCTCCCTTATATCCAGTAAGTCTGGATATAAGACTTTTACTTCAAAAATGTCTATTGGCCACGCACTCTCTCTCATCTTTTATAAGAACTATTTCAAGAACTTCCTTACTTCTAACCATCTGCTTCTCCCACTTTAGTCCATTCTCTTTATAGTATTACCAGAGTAATCTTAAAGATGATGAGTTTATATCCCCAATTGATGCCATTTGCTAATTCCTTATTACTTATATGGTAAAAAAAAAAAAAATCTTAGTTCAGTGTCTCACAAAATGTGATTCACAGAACAATTACAGCAGAACTTTCTAAGGTTCTGGGGTGCCTGGGTGGCTCAGGTAGTGATCTCAGGGTCCTGGGATTGAGTCTTTTGTGTCTGGCTCCCCAGTCAGCCGGGAGTCTGCTTGTCCCTCTCCCTCTGCCCCTCCCTTCACTCATAGATGCTTTCTCTCTCTCCAAATTAAATAAATAAAATCTTTAAAAAAGAAAGAGATAATTTTCTAAAGTTCTTACTGAAAGGAAAAAAAGTATATTCCTGGCTCCAGCTTAAGCCAAGCAAATCAGAATTCTTGGGTCTTAGTTCAATAACCTATACTTGAACCTATTACTCAGAAAGGATAAATCTCTTAGAAAGAAGAAAGCATAAAAAGTTATTTAAGTTCTAAAGAGTTGCAGTATCTGGTAATCATATGAATAAAAAATCCTGAAAACAGTGACCAAAAGTTTCTAAAAATACTGGATAAATGATTGTATTAATACAAGCAAAGGAAACCCATCAAGCCTAGGGGGAGAAAGAGAAAACATGGATCCAAAAAGATGAAGCAGAGTGAGAGATTTGATCAAAGATTCCATAAAATCAAACTCAAGACTCAAGGAAAAGATGAACCAAGAAAGAAAAGAAAGGAAGGGGAGGGAAGGGGAGGGAAGGAGAGGGGAGGAGAAAAGAGAAAGAAGAGGGAGAAGAGAAGAGAGAAGAGAAGAGAAGAGAGAGAAGAGAAGAGAGAGAGAAGAGAAGAGAAGAGAAGAGAAGAGAAGAGAAGAGAAGAGAAGAGAAGAGAAGAGAAGAGAAGAAGAGAAAGCAAAATTGCCTCCTTGTCTTAGTCATCACTCTGAGAAGAAATAAAATCATTCACCCTGAGTAACCATAACCATGATCTGGTTCCTCATGTAAGTTAATGGCTCAAATTCACACTATTTGCTTGAATAAAATATAATGGACCCAAATCTGTAGCATCACCAAAGGCAAGTGTCTTTCAGAGAAACACAGTATCAATCCAAGCAACAAAAGTCACATAAGTAAATTTCCAAATTTGAAGTATGAAAAGCTATAAGACACACAAGAAGACAAAGCATCACAATTGAAAGTAATCATTTTTAAAAGTTCAGAAAGATTTTAAATGTGGATATGTAGAATAATAAATGTTTACAATTACCAAAAGATTATGATTTGTAATTATTACTGGGAAAGAAAATATCAATGTTGATCTTAAAACACTTTGTCATATCAGAAAGCAATGAAGCTATTAAAGACTACTGTGGCCATGTCAAAAAGATTCAAGAAACAACTGAGGAGGCCCAGTATTGGCCAGAGATGGGAAAATTTCACAAAAAAAATAAAAATAACTGCAATGGAAATATCAAATAGTTAAAATCCATCAGTTCATAATATTTAAATATTATTAATATTTATTCGTAGGCCACCTAAGAAGGATTCTAGGCAACAAACACATTATACTTTCAGCCATTAAATAAAAGAAGCAAGCATTTATTCCAGAATGTGAATTGCACATCAAGATAACCAAATAGCTAATACACTTTCAAAGAAACATTCCATTTAATAAATGAAGAAAGAATAATAGATATAATATATCATCATTTTGTAAGCCTTAATTAAATAATGACTATACGGTGATCATCAGTGGTCATTGAATCACTAGACAAAAGATCACGAGAAACTATAAAAAGAAAGGATCGTATCTTTCATATCTCAGCCACACTTTTTCCATCATCATGTCTTGGAATTTATTACTAAGATTTGTAGCCCTTTCATAATCTCAATTGTATGCATTTCTCTGACCACCTCTTCCTATCTTTTTATCTTACCATTGTGCTGAAACATTTCTTGTCAAAATCACCATTGACTTCCACACTGATAAGCACAATGGTCAATCTTCATTCTTCATTTTGGCTTATCAACAGTGTTTGCCACAGTTGATCGCTCGTTCCTTTATTTGTTATTTCTTTCATTATATTCTATTGAATTTCCTCATATTTTACTAATGGCTCTTTTACAAGTCTGCTATCTCCTTGACCTTTTAACCTTGTGCCCAAGAATTCAGACTTTTGTAGTCTTCTCTTCTCTCTATACTCACTCCTTTAGTGGTTCCAAAACTTTTTATAGCTTTAAGTATCACTTTTTGCCAACAACTCCCAAATTTATATCACTAGCTCAAATTGCTCTCTTAAACTCCATTCTCACATATAAAACTACCTACCCACTGAAAACCTCATAACCATCTCAAACTTAGCATGTCCAAAATGAACTCTTGAAATTTCCCCCAAAACCTGTCACATATAAATTAATGCATCAATCCTTCAAATTGCTCAAGTCAAAAATCCTGGAATCATCTTCAGAATTACTCTTGATTTTTCTCCTCTCATTCCTTATGCAAATTCCTTTTTAAAAATAAATTCTTCACAAAAAGAAATCTATAATCTGATGCTTTCTCATCACTTACACTGCTACCACTGATACAAGCACTATAATCTCCTGCCAGGGTTATAGCAACCAGGTCCACTGCAATTTATTAGTCCAATATTAATCAGAATAAAAGTTGGAGCCTATACAGTGGCCTAAAAGTGGCCTCACCCATTCTGTGCGTTCTTACCTTTCTGACCCACTCTACTCCTCTATCCCTCATTTATACTACTCCAGCCACGTTGGTCTCTTTCTTTTTCCTTGAACATAACTTAAGGCCTTTAAATTATTTCCCTCAACCAGGAATGGTATTCCTCCAGTTATCTCAAGGTTAATGTCCTACCTTCTGCAAATCTTTGCTTAAAAGTCACATTCTCAATGAGGCCTACTGATATCCCCTCCAACTTCCAATCTCTTTACTCTATTTTTTCTTATTATACTTATTAGTTTCAAACATATTCTATAATGTAGTTAGTGTACTGTTTGTTGTTTGCCTTCCTTTATTGAAGAAACTCAACAAGAGCAGGAATTTGTTTTGTTTTCCAAGGTACTCCATATTCAGTAAATGCTTATTAAATGAATATCTTAAAAAAATCAGTGAATCAATGAACACATAAATAAATTTTAAAATTTCTATTCATCAAAAAACATAACAAGTGAGAAGACTAACAACAAAATATAGGAAGATATTTATAACATGTAATTAAGGAAGGCTTAACATCATAAATGCATTTTTAAAATAAATACTATGAATAGATAAGAAAAAGATAAACATCCTAGTAGAAAAATTGGCAAAAATAAATAAATAAATAAATAAATAAATAAATAAATAAATAAATAAAATAATAACAAGCCTTTCCTATAGAGGAAATGTGAATGGTCAGTAAATAATAGAAAGTTGTTTAGCCTCATTAGTGGTCAAAGAAATATAATTTTTTTCAAGGAAATATAAATTAAAGACATAATAAGATATTGCACACCTATCAATTAGTCAAAAGTAAAATTTGTTGGCAAAGATGTAGAGCAATAGGAATACTCATACACTGCAGTCAAGAATATAAACTGGTTATTTAAAATACTTTGGAAAATAATTTGATATTATCTGATAGAGTTGAAAATATACATACCTATGACTCAATTAGGAATATCATAGAGATAATTCTCTACATGTGCTGTAGGAGACATATCAGAATTTTCATAACTTCATCGTATAGAATAGCAAGACATTTAACTTAGCCTCACTAACCAAAGCTAGAAAAATATTGATATTCATACCATGAAATATTTTATTCTAATGAAATGAATAAACTGTGGCTTTATGCATCAACCTGTAGAATAAAAAGAAGTAATATGAAAAGTTAACTAATATTTTTATAAAATTTAAAATCAAACAATTACTTAAAGATAATTACATAATACATTATTTTTTTTAATTTATTTTATTTTTGGACTGGCAGCCAGCACTATCAGAGGCTTTATTTGGGAAAAGACACTTGATTTGGCTTTTGGTTGGGGGCATGGACAAGATGGGGTGCCCAGGACAGTAGACTCCACCTAAGGGTAGGCTGAGTACTGGAGCTGAGCCTCAGGTGGGTCTCTTGTCCTCAAGGCTCCCCTGCACATCTCCTTCCCCCAAAGGCTTTATGGGGGCCACAAGAGCAAGGAGGCTGGGAGGGCCCACGGTGGCTGTTCACTTGGGCTGGACGTCAGACGACTGACACCAGCTTCCCATCTGAGTCTTGATCTTCTTCACAACCACGGCCTTGGAGGAGCTGCTGCAGCTGAAGGAACCACCAGGGCCAATGGACTGGAAGGAGCTCTGGCCATAGTTGAGGCCAGGGCTTGGGAGGCCCCCATAGGCCAAGTTCAGACCACCTGAGTAGCACTGGAGGTCTTCATATGGATGCTCATGTTCTGCATCCCAGACTCCAGCTGGCTCTCCTTGCCCTCCAGCAGCTTGCTGTCAGTGGCGATCTCAATGTCCAGGGCCAGCTTGACGTTCATGAGCTCCTGGTACTCGCACTGCTCCAGTGATGTCCTCATACTGGGCCTTGACCTGGGCGATGGTGCCGTCCAGGTCCAGGGAACGGCTGTTGTCCGTAGACAGCACCACGTGTGTCCGAGATCTGGGACTGCAGCTCACAGATCTCCTCTCCATACAGCTGCCTTAAGAAGTTGATCTCGTCGGCCAGCCCTTCCAGGAGGGACTCCAGTTCTACCTTGTTCATGTAAGCTTCCTCCACATCCTTCTTAATGAGGACACACTCATTCTCCATGTCTGCAAGCTCCTTGATCTCACCCTCCTATTTATTCTTGAAGTCCTCCCTGAACCTCTGCATGTTGCCAAGCTCCACTTCCAGCTTCAGCTTCTCCTGCCTCAGGGTGTCCAGCTGCCTCCGGAGGTTGTTGATGTAGCTCTCAAACATGTTGTCTATGTTGCTCCAAGCAGTTTTCTGCTGCTACAGGAGGCCCCACAGGGTCTCCAGGATTTTGTTCTGCTGCTCCAGGTGTCTGACCTTGTCAATGAAGGAGGAAAACTGTCGAGGCTCTTGATCTGCTCCTTCTCCTGGGTGCGCACTGCCTGGATGTTGGGGTCCAACTCCAGCTTAAGGGACTCAGCAGGCTCTGGTTCACTGAGACAGCCATGATGCCCCCATGCCCCTGATCCGTGGTTGCCCCTGACCACACTCATGCCACCCTGGAAGCTACCCACCTGGGATAAGGCAGAGTAGCTGATGTGGGAGCTGGGCCTGCTCTTGTAGGAGCAGCTGCTGAAGGCCCCAGGGGCCAGAGGTGGACCTCTTGTAGGACGTCTGGGTCACCCTGATGGACGTGGTAGAGGCTGCCATGGAGGCTGGAGTGGAGGTGAGGAGGCTGAACCTGACAGAGGTTCCAGAAGGAGCACAAGGAGCTGCTTCTAGGTGCCATAATACATTATTTTTTAAAACATGAGAATTGTTTTAAAAATTAGGATAGTAGTTATTCAGTTAAAGAACAAGTGATGTATTGGAATTAAATATATGAATAGCCTCAAAATATATTGGTGATGTTCTCCTCCATAAATTGGAAGGTCTTTTAGGTTCTAGTACCAATTCCAGCATGGGAGGGGGAGAGGATGGGGGGAGAAGGGTGAGTGATGAAAAGGAGTTCTCCCACTCCAACAACAAACAATTCTCTGGACACCAGCTGGCCAACTGGCTACAGTTCGGAGGTGCCCACAACTTCCTCCGTGGGTTGGATTAATCTCCTAGAATGGCTCATAGAACTCAGAGAAACATTTTACTAACTAGATCACTGGTTTTTTATAAAAGAATGTAACTCAGAATAGCCAGATGGAAGAGATGGATAGGGTGAGGCATGGGGAAAGGGCATGGAGCTTCCATACCCTCTCTGCGCACACTATTCTGAATATCCAGATGTTTACCAACCTAGAAACTCCCTGATTCCAGCCCTTAGGGGTTTTTATGGAAGTATCATTATATGGGGCTTGATTGATAAAATCATTGGCCATTGGAAATTGATTCAATCTCCAGCTCCCTTCCCCTCCCCAGAGGTCTAGAGTGGAACTGAAAGTTCCAACCCTCTAATTACATGGTTGATTCTCCTGGAAACCAGCCCTGATCCTTATATATAATCCAAAATTCACCTCATGGGATGCCTGAGTGGCTCAGCGCTTAAGCACCTGCCTTCAGCTTGGATCCTGGAGTCCCAGGATCAAGTCCCCACATCGGGATCCCGGCATGGAGCCTGCTTATCTCTCTTCCTATGTCTCTGCCTCTCCCTCTCTGTGTCTTTCATGAATAAATAAATAAAATCTTTTTTTAACAACCAAAAGAACAAAATTCACCTCATTAACATTAAAAATTACCTTTATCACTCTCATCACTTGGGAAATCTAAGGATTTTCCAGAAATGGGGAAGGAAACCAAGTATTTATTTCTTACAAATCACAATATCACAGGGGGATAGCTTCACAGATGTTTATGCTATCTCTATGCTTTATAAGTTCACTGTAAATATTTATTTTTTAAAAAATATAAGTCTCTTCTTATTCAGTCTTGATTAAACATGAATAATAGACCACAAGTTTGCCCAGAAAGGAAATCATTTCCTTAGAGCTAATAATGCTTTGTTAATTCAGGTACTGTGCTGAAATTTGCTTTACTTTTTGTTGAGAAAGTTCTCTGATAACAGAATATTTAAGATGCAATGATTTAACAAAAAGAAACTTTAGTTGAGGCAAATGTTTGGATTGAGATTAAATTCAAGCATGTTTATCATAGATTATAGATATTTTCTGTTGTGTCTTACTGATAGTCAAAATAAAACATGATTCCCTTGATATCAAATTGTGTTTATACAAAGCCTGTATTTACCCATCTGGTATGTAACCCTTTAACCCCAAGGCTTGTGCTATTATCAAAAATTTGTAAATATGTTTAGAGAATTGCATGACTCATAAGGCATATTTATTGTAGAAAGCACTGTTAGTTTATGAAATGTGCTGGTTGTTTAGTTTGTCAATTATCTCACTATTTTTTCTCTCCTTTTCTGGAAAGAAAAAAAACATAATTCAATGAGCTGAGAGTCAAATAAAGTTGACTTTGGCTAATTATAATTCAACCAAAATGCAAACTTTGATTTTTTTCCTCATTTGAAATGACCTTTAAAGACATTTAGCTTGATAATGATTGCTCTTGTATAAGAAACAAGATCCTTTTTATTCTGGACCCTCTCACTGCTACAACCTCACCCCCACCGTTTGCCTTCATGCACCCTTCATTTTAGTCTATGGCTTCCATTATGGACTCCCCTGCCTCTGGGCCCAATGTCATTCATCATTCCCAATCATGTAACTCAGCATATTGAATTCTTCATCATTCACCCTTCTGTCTTAATTTACTATCCCTGACTCAAAGCACATTCAGCAGGGAGCCTGCTTTTCTCTCTCTCTCTTCTGCCCCTCCCCTGCACCCTGCTCAAGCGTGCTCTCACTCTCTTAAATAAATAAATCCTTTAAAAAAATGAAAAGAAAATCAGGGTCTGAAAACAAAACAAAACAAAACAGTGGAAATAAATTTAAAAGATACAAGTACAAAGGAACCAAAAAGTAAACATGAGACAAAGGGTGAGTACAAAGAGCTACCATGCAATCCTTATGTGTATTCTTTGCCATGTATGAACATGTTCATCTTCATAGCACTCAAGCTAAGATGGCAAAATTAAAGCATGACAAATGTATTCTTACAAGGTGCTTGATGAAGTAATTGTGTTGAAGATCAAACAATATCATTTAAATATAGTATTTGATGTGATTCTATTGTATATGTGTATGTAATTCAAGTTATATTGAAGTTAATTTTGAAGATTTTGTCTAATAACCTGTAGTTCTAAGGAAATAAAATTGGTTTTTGGCTAGGAATTAATAAATGATTACAGGGATCCCTGGGTGGCGCAGCGGTTTGGCGCCTGCCTTTGGCCTAGGGCGCGATCCTGGAGACCCAGGATCGAATCCCACGTCGGGCTCCCGGTGCATGGAGCCTGCTTCTCCCTCTGCCTATGTCTCTGCCTCTCTCTCTCTCTCTCTCTGACTATAATAAATAAATAAATAAATAAATAAATAAATAAATAAATAAATACAAATGAATTAGCAAAATTTCCTCTTTGCCTTCTGGGCAGGTTGTCCAGCTAGCAGAACCCTTTGCCAGAGTGTTTCTCTTAACTCTCAATGCTTTGCTAACATTCACTCTGGCCCTTATTGTGCATTGATGGCAGCTCAAGACTAACTGAGCAATTGTAAAAACAATGAGGACTACTCAGTTCTAAGGGAGCAGAAACTCTTTAAAAAATTTTTAAAAAATAAAGGAGCTGAAATATTTTAAGTTTTTTACATTCCACACAGGGTCGAGAGATCTCAATGTATCACTAGCTTCACAGAGGAATCTTTGCTCCTGCTTGGTTGTTAGAAAATGTGTCTCCTCTAACTATGCAACTAGAGCAGTGGCTAGTCTCTATTCTCAGAAACTCTTATCTTTAACAACTAACAGTTCTACTTTGTCAATTGATTTAGATTTGTCGTTCAAAATCAGGTCACTATTTTGAATATATATATGTACAAAACATATCAATAATAGAGAAAATTAAAGATTATAATTATAATATATATTTATATATAATATGTACGATTATAATACACATAATATAGTCTTTAATTATGTGTGTGAGTCTGTGTATGATCTTTATAGCATTGATTTTTAAAGCTAATGCACTCAGGGTAACTTTCACATATAGATTATCTTTGGCACTTCTCTGCCACTTTAGAAGTACTAAAGAATTTACTCCCTCATCTTACTCCTGTAATTCATGTGTACAGACATAAAAACAAAGAAGGATGTTACAAATATTTAGCATGATGAGTATGCTCCAAATGTTTCCAGCATTGCTCAAAAAGTATTATGAAATCTGCCCTATTTTTCAGGTCTTCAGTGTAAGAAAGTTCTAAAATCAAAGAAGCAGGCTTAACTTTCCCTTTGAAAGTAATTTATTTTATTCACATTTTTTAATGTTCACATGAAAACAATTTAGTAACTATATGCATATTTTATAATATGAAAGGGCTGACTTCTAAATGACCTTGTCCCATGGTTGAATTACTTACTATTAAAAGTTGTCAGGGGATGAAACTTAAAGATAGATTGTAAAGGAAGTGTGTGAAGTCCTAGATTCATCCATGACTTCATTCCCCACATCCATGTGTAGCAGAATTTATTAAAATGAATCCTGACCCTCCCCCTCCTCTCTCTCTCCCTCCATCCCTCCCCCTCTCTCCTCTCTCTCTCTATCTTTCTCTCTCAAATAAAGTCTTAAAAACAAAAAATAAAAAAATAAAAAATAAAAAAATAAATAAAATGAATCCTGAAAATATAAACTGACCAAAGTTTGTGCAGAAACAGAACTGAAGCAATCAGATGCACTGCTCCAAGTTCTTAAGAACAGTAAACAGAAGACTAGAAACTTCCCACTATAAATTATTAATGAATCCTCTGTGGTGCTTCTGATTCCTTTCACAGAGACCACTCATGGGGAAATCATTTAAGTGTTTGATAATGTTACACTTTATTACTGCAAAACACTAGTAAGTCATATGAACATATTCCATTCACAATACAAGAAGATCTACCAGTAGCCCTGGACAAACAATGCTGTCACACCAAGACATAACTCACTCAGAGCATTAGTAAAGGAAGACATCACTAGAATTTCACTGAAAGGTTTTATCACATCCTGCTGACATTTAGTAGTTAGGTATCAGGAACTACTGTCTTGGATTCAAGCCTCCTATTAGCATAGAGTTCTTGCTACTAATTTGCATTTTATTCACTTGACTCCAGACTCATGATAACAAACAATATAAAACTACTTATAGAGGTGTGAGACTCTTTAGAAACCTGGCAATCCTAAACTAACCCTAAAAATAGAAATTCCACAACACTTGTATCAAAGTTGCCCCAAACTCCAGACTTATTCCACCCGGGACTAACATTATCCAAGGTAAGAGCATTCAACCTACATATTCATTAAAGGAATGCCATGCTTCTGACTTTACCTGTCCCTAACAAGTCCTATCTTTGTTTTCATATATCACCTTGGCATTCCCTGTTGTCTAGAAGAGGAAGGAAGGAAGGAAGGAAGGAAGGAAGGAAGGAAGGAAGGAAGGAAGGAAGGAAGGAAGGAAGGAGAAAAAGAAAGAAAAAAGGAAGAGAGGTTTAAGTCCCAACTACTTTTCTATTGCCTTTTTCACCAAGAACTGATTTGACTACTCATTGAAAAATATTCTTACTTGAGAACTGTCACACAACAAAGGAACTGGATTGTTTTTTGTTTGTGTATTTCTTTATATTATATTTTATTTAAATTCAGTTTGCTAACATTTAGTATAACACCCAGTGCTCATATCATCATGTGTCCTCCTTAATGCTCATCAGGATTGTTAATCTCCTCTTTCCTATCAGTATAAAAGCTTCAATTTACAAATACTAAAACCCAACGTAACAGTGTGTTTCAGTGAGTACTCTAATAACTTCTAACTACACACCATCCCATCTGATCTTATTAATTTGATCATTGAGCTTCAAGTATAAGAACAAAAAAAATTATCTTCAAGAACTGTGTGGAATTATATCACATAAAAATATACACCTGCACCTAATTACTGCTACTGTATTCAGTTCTATGGCAAAGATACAGCAACAACACATTCTCAAATTCTCAAATGTTTCTAAATACTGGGTCGGCCCTCCATGGCACATAGCACTGAAAGAGAAATCTCTGTGATGACAGAGTCTTTCGCCTGAGGTAACAGTCTACCTTCTGTAGGGGAATATTTCCTTTCCTAAACATTCTGGGCATGATACAAGGAAGAATCATGTTTGTAGAATTAGTAGTTTCCTACTTAGCCCCAAACAAAGGGGGAGTGACTGTTGTCTTTGAACTTTTTTTGTAATAGAAACAACAAAATTGTTTTTGAAAACCAGCATTAGTAACTATCCAATGTTGCCGTAAAAATATGATGTTTGCAGAATATATCACAACTTTGTTTCTTTATAAAACTTGAAATTTTAAAAACTTTGCAATGCTTTAGCTTCCAAGAATCTACACAGGAAAGTTTCATCCTCCTTGTGAAAGGCCTGAGGCAAAATGATGTCAGAAAACAACATATTTGTTCTTTGGAGTTACCTGCTCTATTGGAGAGGTCAAGAACCCAACCGACCTTTTAAAACAACAGAGAAATACAAGGACTGCTTCTCTAAACCTGGTCTCCAGTGAGAGAATGGGAATTTCACCCTAGTCACCAAAGACTAAATATGTCCACTCCTTGTAAGGAGCCCTCCAACTATATCCTTGCCCATTTAAAACGTATCCATGAATTATCAAGCCCCATACAGAAGAAAATGGGCAAGTCACACTGCATTGGGGATCTATTTATATAAGCTAGTAACCTTGTAGGGAATTAAGAAATACAAAATAAAATGAACAGGATAGTGTTCATTTACATGTAGAAGTACTGCTTATAAAATGCTGCAAGCAATGCAGCCTTAAAAGGATGCATCACAAATATGCTTACTGGGATGCTAAGTATTGTGCTACAATAAGATATTTAAGAGAGACTACACAGATTCAAATTTAAGATGGAGTGTTGATTACGGTTAACAAAGGAAAGAATTGTGCATGCAAAACATTTGATGCCTCATGGTTCTCTTTGTAAAAATTATCTGTGCCTTTTCCTTTTGACATTTTAAATTGTCTTAGGCCAATTTTTCTCTTCCCTCTTGGTTGTATGTGATGGTACCACAGTGCTAAAATTTGAAATTGCATGTACTCCTAAATGCTGGTATAAGAAATCTCAGAAATATGGAAAGGATAAAATATTTCTCTCCCTATAGTCGCAGAAAAATACACATTATTCTACTTCACACAACTAGTTCTGATAAAATGTTTATAAAAAACAACATCTAAAGAAATGTTGATCTTGTACTCCTATGAAATATATGTTAAAAAGTGTAGTCTCTTCTGTGTTATGTTATTGAAACTGTCCTTTGAAATGTTATTTGTACAAAGGATTCTTTGGATACCTGGACTTTAAATATTATTGCTCTGTCCTGAGAAACACAACCTGTTAGCATTCCAGATTTTCAATTCTGAGTGCCTCTCAACATTTCAATGATTATGTGCCCTGTAATAATATTTAAATTGGTCTCCTTGTTTCCTGAAAGTATTAATAGTTGTGAGGTTTCTTTTTAAGCTGGAAGAGTACTTTCAGAATTCCCTTCCCTCTCTTTTATATATACATGTCACAAAAATACCATGATATACTGAACTTTTATTCAAAGAGTTCAAGATTTTGTCTCATTTCAGTTAAACCTCTTACAACCCAGAGCATTCTGAATTACAGTAACAAAGACAAAAATCCTGAGACTATATGCTTTTAAATGCAGAGAGAAGATAATCATTTTGAGCTACTAATATATTTAAGGAAGACATACTTACCATCTTTCTTGAAGCCTAGAGGTTGCCTGAAAAACACTATATCTTCAACTTCTCTCTCAGTTTTAATTTGAATTCCCAACGCCTATTTGCAAAATCATGTTCAAATGTAGCATGCCAGCCCATCATAGGAATCTCCTTTTTTTCCAAATCTTTATTTAAATTCTAGTTGGTTGACATATAATGTCATATTGGTTTTAGGAGTAGAATTCAATGATTCATCACCTACGTATAACATCCAGTGCTTAACACAGAGTGCCCTCCTCAATACACATCACCCATTTAGTCCATCCCCTGGCTACATCCACTCCATCAACCCTCGGTTTATTCTCCATAGTTAAGAGTCTCTGTGGTTTGCTTCTCTCTCTTTTTTACTTTCCTCTATGTTCATCTGTTGTTTCTTCGTTTCCATATTTGAGTGAAATCATATGGTATTTGTCTTTCTCTGACTTATTTCGCTTAGCATAATACACTCTAGCTCCACTTATGTTGTTGCACATGGCAAGATTTCATTTTTTTTTTGATGGCTAATATTCCCTTACACACACACACACACACACACACACGCCATCTTCTTTATCCATTCATCAGTTGAGGGACATTTGGGCTCTTTCTATACTTTGGCTATTGTTGATAACGCTGCTATAAACATCAGGGTACATGTGCCTCTTTTATTTTTTTTAAAGATTTTATTTATTTACTTGAGAGGGAGTGTGGAAGAGGGAGAGAAAGACAGGCAAAGGAAGGGGCAAAGGAAGAAGCAGACACCCCACCTGAATGGGGAGCCCAATGTAGGGCTCAATCCCAGGACCCTGGGATCACGACCTGAGCTGAAGACAGATGTTTACCTGACTGAACCACCCATGTGCTCCAGCATGTGCCTCTTTAAATCAGTACTTTTGTATCCTTTGGGCAAATACTTAGTAGTATAATTGTTGGATCATAGGGTTGTCCTATTTTTAACTTTTTGAGGAACCTCTGTACTGTTTTCCAGAGTGGGTGTACCAGCTTACATTCCCACCAACAGTGTAAGAGAGGTCCCCTTTCTCCACATCCTCACCAACATCTATTGTTTCCTATGCTGTTAATTTTAGCCATTCTGACAGGTGTGAGGTGGTGTCTTATCATGATTTTCATTTGTAATTCCCTGATGATGAGTGATGTTGAGCAAATGTTTGAGTAGATGTGTATGGATACATGATCAAGAAAAGATCAGTTAATAAAGTTTCTTTCATATAGATCTTCTCTTCTTATCTCATTTTACATTGTACTTTACTCCAAACCAGTATGAGCTAAGCTCCACTTACAAAATATCTCAATTTTTCTAAGCATTAAGATTTCTTTAAGCAGATTCTATCATCCACATAGCATCCTTGATCCTTTCATCAAATGACATTTACAAGGAGAAAATACACACGTACAACGACATTTACATGGAGAACATACAGGTATATAATGAAACAGAGTAGGAAAAGCACTTCAGTCCTCAATCAGAAGACAATTTTTTAAAGATAAAAAAAGAATTGTTATTTTCATTTCTTGTTTCTACCTAACTACAATGAGGAAGGATAAAGCATGATAAAGTAAAGTAAATCCATATTTCAAGTAATCAAGAGGAATCAATTGTCCAGCCAATTAAGAGATGCAATTGTGTTTTCACATGTTAATTTGAACTTACTGAGCTAAACCATCCATTCAATAGCAGGGACACTAAATAAGGAAAGGCCTTTGGGGAATGTGTCTAGGAACTAAATCCACAGAACACATACAGAAATGAGCATGATACAATGTGCTGTGACTGGTTGTAGTGCTAAAATTAAAGAAAGTACTAGAGGAACATAGAGGAGGGAGGATGGGATTTTTGGTTAAGTGTAATGAGGCAAGGGTGAGAAAAGACTTCAAGGTGATAATGTTTTCTACTGCCCTGTTCACATTATCCTTGCTGTGATGAATAGGATAATTGAAAAATTACTTCTAAAACTACGTATTGCTGCACAAGTAGTAGGCTCTTCCCTCATCAAGATTTAACAAAAGTTGGATGGCTCACCTATATGTTCTTTTGTAGTTATTGACTGTTAATTCAAGTGGAAATTCCTTACTGTGATATTCAAAACTGCCATTATCTGACTTAGGGGTACTGGGTGGTTCAGTTGGTTAAGTGTCTGCCATTGGCTCAGGTCATGATCCTGGGGTCCTGGGATCGAGCCCCTTGTTGGCACCCCACTCACCAGGGAGTCTACTTCTCCCTCTGATCCACCCCCCGTTCATGCTCTCACTCTAGCTCTCGCTCTCTCTCAAGTGAATAAAATAAAACAAACAAAAACTCTTGCCATTATCTGACTTTACCTTATATTGTATTTCACCAAGTTACTCTCTACTTACTATACTCCAGGAAATTGGAATACTGTGGACTGTCTCCTGTATATAATTTCATGATTTGTTTTACCTAGAATGCCCTTTCCTAATTCTATTTTTTTTTCTGTTGTAATTATCTATTTCTCATTCCAGACTTAACTCAAATGCTATTATCCATCTGTGGTAGATTAAAGATGCCATAAATTCTTTGTCACTTCCCTACCAAGAGATGAGGTCTAAGGTCTATTTTTCCACCCCCTTAAATCTGGATTGAGCCTGTGACTATTCTGACCCATAGAATACAATGAGTATACTACTATGCCACTTTGGGACCTGGCCTGTAAGAGAAATGGCAGCTTCTTTATACTCTTTCATGGTACACTTACTCAGGGGGAAGCTAACTGCCGTGTAGGAAGTCTAACTACCCTGCCGTGTTGTGAGAAAACCTGAACTAAGCATGCAGAGAGGCCACACTGAAAGAGAGATGCCTGGCCAGCCCCCAGATGTTCAGTCATTCCAGCTGAGGCTCTAGACATGTGGGTAAAGAAACTGTCTTGGACTATCAGCCCAAGTGAATCCTTGGATGGCTGCATTGCTATTTACCACCTTACTACATCCTAAGATGTATTGTGAAGCAGTAAGCTTGAATTCAAGCAAGAATGGCCCAGCTAAACTCAGGCAGCTCATGGTAAAGTCAGAGATAATAGTAAATGGTTGTTAAAAACCACTAAATTTTGGAATGGTTTGTAATGCAGCAATTGATGATTGGAATACTATGCAAAAAGTGTATATTGCAAAACTATAGAAACAATAAAAAGATCTGTGATTGACATTCAGAGAATGAAGGGATGAATAGGGGGAGCCCAGAGAATTTTTAGGGTAGTGAAACTCTTCTGAATGATTCATGAGTGGTAGATACATATTATTACACATGTGTCAAACTCACAGGATATATAATACCAAGGAGTAAACCCTAATAATGTGAACTGTGGACACAGAGGATAATCATGTGTCAACACTGGTTTATTAACAATAACAAACGTACCACTCTGGGGATGTGGATAATGGGGGAAGCTGTGCATGTGTGGGGCAGGAAATCCACAAGAACCTTTTTGTACCTTCTGGTCAGTTCTGCAATAAATCTACAACTGTTCTAAAAAACAAAGTGTATTATATATAATATATGGAGAGTGAGAGAGATGTATATGTATAAAGTACAACATATATATATATATATATATAGAGAGAGAGAGAGAGAGAGAGAGAAAGACAGATATAGACAGATATATATATATATCCATCCAGTGGGCATTAAACAAGTAATGAGTCAGTGGGCATATATATATGATATATATATTTATATATCAAGTTATCTGAAAGAGCCCAGAACTGCATTTGCTTTTCCTGGTAGAAAAATAAAGACATATTGTACATTCTCAAAGAATGTACAGGTTAGCAGAAGCCACAAATTTGTGATTAAACACATTTAGTAAAGTGCTCGATATACAATAATAGAAGTCTATATCTGCTAGAGTGGGGGAAAAGGATATGGTGCAGTGCTGAGTAGAAGCTTGTGATGCTAAATACCCTTCAAAGTTTGGGACAACCTTAAACAATGAATCGCACTTTGTCTTGTACAAGATTTGAATGTCTATCTTGACATTCATTTGGTTAAAAACTTATTTATAATTATCTGAGTCTAGAAAAGTAAAAGAAAAAATTAGGTAAGCTAAAAAATACAAATACTTTATACTCCATATTTTTAATAAAAATTATACTCCTTGGTGTTTCATAAAATCAAATATCCAGAGAAATGGCTTTTTCTAGTTTGGTGAACAAATACCCAATCTTATAATCTGCACAGGATGAAAGCACTCACCTAGAAGAGGCTATCTAATTCTGAGGGCTTTGTAAAATTTTGGAAGGAGTAAACATACCTGGGTTCTAATCCCAGTTATTCAACTGTCTTGGGTAATATGACATTGATCAAGCCATATGTTCTTCAGGTCTCAGATACGTATCACATATGTGAAATTGACTTCACAAGGCTAGTGGCAGTTGCCTTTGAAATCATAATGACACAAGCCTCTTAAACATCTGGAGTTTATGTCAATGTCAACTATAATGTCAAGTTTATAGCCTTGAGATCATTACACATAGAGAAGGTAGAAGTCTGGTTCCAAGGACTTCTAAAAAGTATATTCACTCACATTAGAAAGAAAAACAAGATGAACCACAAAAAACTAGAATCAGTCTTGGTAACCTGAACTCATTTATCCTGACCCTAATGAAGGTAAACAGGTATCTGGATTCCTCACACACTCCCTGCCCCCATGTTCCCAGTACTGCTTGGAAAGATTTTATAGCACTTTACTTTGATATATTTATATTAAACCACAAGGGACTATGCAATGGCTTCATAAAAAAGATTTTGAATTGATATTTAATGTTGGTCTGAACATAAAAGAAAATGCTTTCTGACTCATTACTTGTTTAATGCCCACTGGACAGATGTATCCCAATGAGCCCACTTTATCCAGAAAAACAGTGTCAGAAAATTGCTTTATTAAAAAGGGATCTTCAGAAAACCTGGGTGGCATATTTGGTTAAGTGTCAGACTCTTGGTTTCAGATCAGGTCTGATCTCAGGGTTGTGAGATTGAGTCCTACATCAGGCTCCGCTCTCAGCCCAGGGTCTGCTTGGGTTTCTCTCTCCCTCTCCCTCTGCCCCTGTCCCCATGTGCACTCTCTCTTTCTCCAAAATAAATAAAATATTTTTAAAATTTTAAAAACAGATCTTCTAGGCCAAGGCTAAGGCAATGTTCTCCATGGCTAATGTATCCTCCTCACAAAAGCATGCCCCAGAATATTTTTATATAACTGATTCCCAAATAAAGTTCTTCATTTTAGACTTAGTCATGAAATTTTTTTTTTTTTTTTTTTTTTTTTTTTTTTTTTTTTTTTTGTGGAGAGGGTAGGGTAAATGGTCTTAAAAGGTTTCTAGGGATCCCTGGGTGGCACAGCGGGGGATCCCTGGGTGGCGCAGCGGTTTGGCGCCTGCCTTTGGCCCAGGGCGCGATCCTGGAGACCCGGGATCAAATCCCACGTCAGGCTCCCGGTGCATGGAGCCTGCTTCTCCCTCTGCCTGTGTCTCTGTCTCTCTCTCTCTCTCTCTCTCTCTCTGTGACTATCATAAATAAATAAAAATTAAAAAAAAAAAAAAAGGTTTCTAAATGACTCAAAGCCACTCCTTCTCTTGTTTACTCATATTCACTTGGTATTTAATGTTACCCCTGAGTTTTGGTACATTTAATTTAAATACAATTTTTCCTACCTAATGTTTTATTTTCTTCTGCTTAATCATTTATGTTTTTTTACATTAAATTATATATTTTTTTATAACAAGAGAGTTTTTATTTTTTCACATCATTGGTAATACGAAAGTACTTAGAACTATACTCA
This sequence comes from Canis lupus familiaris, assembly GCF_011100685.1. NCBI lineage: Eukaryota > Metazoa > Chordata > Mammalia > Carnivora > Canidae > Canis > Canis lupus. The sequence goes on from NC_049238.1 coordinate 12,972,694, forward strand.
AAAGCTTTAAATAAGATCCTCAATTATAAATATGGTCTCTTCAACAGCAGAATGTGTAACAAGTACTTTAAAACAAAAATTTAGTATATACAATGCAATGTTGTGATTTGTATTAACTGTAGAAAAAATAATTGCAATTATTTAATAATTAATAGTGATATAGATGAATAAAATCAGAAAATAAAAGTATTCTAAAACAGTTTAAGCTCTTTTATGTTTAACATAAACATATTATACTAATAAATATTTCTTATATTGGATTTGCTTAAGTAGAGACTCAATTTTATTACATTAAGCTCATGTGAATATGTTTTTCTTAAAGTTTCTAGTTATTTAAGTATATTCAAGTTATTTAATCATGGAGATAATAATATTTACTTTGTAGGAAATTTACAGAAAGTAATGTGGACCAAGTACCTAACTGGCTGGCACACAGTAAGGTGTATTAATGGGAGCTCTTTAATTAATGGGAGCTTTTAAAAATTAATTTACTATCTGCTTCCTCTTCCAAATCTGTTACTATTACACATGCAAAACCATTTAGACACTTTTTTCACAAAAAGATTTACAAAGAACCAATAAGCACATGAAAAAGGTCTTAAAACCATCAGTTATCAGGAAATGCTGATTAGAACCAATGTAATCTGCCTCTACACCCTCAGGAATGGCTAAAGTGAATGCAAATGTTGGAGAGGATGTGGAGCAACTGGAACTCACAAATATTGCTGGTGGGAATGTAAAATTGTACAACTTCTTTGGAAAACTGTCTTGCCATTTGTTAAACATTAAACATAAATCTACCCTATGACTCTGCAATTCCCCTGCTAGGTATTTATTCAAGAGAAATAAAAATATATGGCCACCAAGGACCCTGTACAAAAAAAATAATAATAAAAAAATAAAATAAAATAAAACTTTGTTAATTAAGGCTATCACTTAGTGCATGGATATACAAGCTTTGCTAAATTGTACCATGGAACAAATACTCAACAGCAGAAAGGAACAGGTTATTGAAAGACACAACAAATAAGTAAATCTCCAAAGCATAGGCTGGGTGAAAATCTAGACACCAAAAGGTATATACTATATTATTTCATTTAGATAAAATTCTAGAATAAACAAAGCTAACTCATGCTGATAGAAATCATGTCAAGTGGTTTCTTCCCTGGTGTGTATATGTGAGTGGAGAGAGAAAGGGATTGTGGTTTCTCTATTTTTGAACTTACCAGAAGTTTGTAATTGTTTTTCATTATGTAGAGGAAGGTGGTTGTTTATTTTTGTATGTGAAAGCTCTTCTTTATTAGGTTTTGACTTATCATATTGGTCAATTTTTATACTTTATAATATAATATTCTAATATAAGTTTTCCTTTTAGTGCTTGAAGTATGAATCACCCACTGGTATTTTACTTTATTTTTTTTTAAGATTTTATTTACTTATTCATGACAGACACAGAAAGAGAGAGAGAGAGAGGCAGAGACACAGCAGAGGGAGAAGCAGGATCCATGCAGGGAGCCCCACATGGAACTCGATCCAGGGTCTCCAGGATCACACCCTGGGCTGAAGGCAGGCGCTAAACCACTGAGACCCCCGGGTGCCCAGTAATTGGTTATTTAAAAATGTGTATCACTCTGGCATCTGTGTTCTATGTAAGATCAACTAAGAAACTTTTATAATTTATTAGTATGAATGATCCTCTAGATACGTTTAAGTTAAAAGAGGGATATTAACTGTTTCCCCATATGGAAAGAAAAAAGATTGTGGGGTTAAAGTCAAATAATTATAATTACCCAAATGTTCCCAGTGCATTTGCATTTGCTTGTTGACTGCTTTTATCACACAATAAAACTAAAGGCCTTCTGCATCCAAATGGAATATAAAACAATCTTTACTAAGAAAAAAATAAAAATATGAATTGCTACATATGGTAAAGTCTTATTGAAAGGTTTTGGCAATTTCTAACTCAAACTGAATGAGGCCTACTGAAACATAAAAACATTTGCTGAGAACAGAATATACTCCAAGTAATATCAGGACTTAAAGTACTTCAGCATAAGTACATATTAATTCAAGGTACATAATACCCATTTACAAATGGATGCATACACATCTACAAAATCAAAACCAAATTTATTTTCCAGAGATTTTTCCACTATTCCAACAGTTCAGTATGGCAAAATGATATTTCCAGTCTATCTTATAATTAAAACAAACATCCACATCAACTGGAACCTGGGAGGAAAGTATTTATTATAATAAAAATAAGCAGTCCATAACTTGATAAATGAAAATCCATGTGTGTTCATGGAGTCAGTGCTAAAATTATGTCTTCATGACACCCACTGCATATAGACAAGCTCCAAATTCTTTTATGATTTAAGGTTCTTCTAATTCCAGCTTTTATCTCTTCTACCTCTTCTTGTCTCTCATTGTTTCCCAACATAAATAAATTCTTAAATTTAGGGGATTATTTTCCTTACTTGCTCACTCATTGGTTTATTCATTCAATAAATACTCCTTAAGCCCCCACCATGTATTAGGCATGTCTTTTAGGCCCTGGAAAAACCATCAGTAAAATGAAGACAAATTTCTGCTCTTGTGGAACTTATGTTCTTGTGAAGTCAGAGGAGACAGACATTAAAGAATAAATTTAATAAATATATAAATTAGGGATACCTGGATGGCTGAGTCAGTTAAAGATCCGAATCTTAATTTTGGCTCAGGTTACCATCTCAGGGTCCTAAGATGACATTGGGCTCTGAGCTCACCAGGGAGTCAATTTGAGATTCTCTTTCTCCCTCTTCCACAACCCTTCCTTCCACATTCTCTCTCCAAGATAAATCTTTTCTAAAAAAAAAAAAAAAAAAAAAAAAAAAAAATATATATATATATATATATATATATATATATATATATATATATAAAGATAAAGATTTATCTTGGAGAAAACTCAGAAGCCAAGAATTATGGAAAAACTTGACCAGAATAAGTGACAATCAGAAGTATATGGGAAGGGGGAGGGGCATACTTTATCCAACTCAATCCCTTGGCAGCCAGCAAAGTGCTTTGCAACTTCTCCAACCTATAGTGATTACTCCACCCTATGAATCACTATAGCACTACTTGACAATCTGCATCACTCAACTGGCTTTTCTCACATGCTATTTTATATTGCCATAGGCAGTAGAATAAACTAGAAACAGCAGGATTTGGAGAGGAATCTGGGAGTCTAGTTTTAGTTCTTTATTTGGTACATCTTATAACTTATCTAGGTGGTTTCATCGTTTTCAAAATGAGGGGTTTAGAATAGATGTTATCCAAATACATGAAATATAAATTTTTATGTGTATGTTCTTCTCCCCTCACAAGCAACTCCACCATAAAAATCTTCATATGTGTCCTTCCTTCCAGAGTCATCCACACATGTAATATGTAGTAAACTATAATTTATATTAATTAGTTGATTTACTGGCAAAAGCATTTTAAATATCATTAAAACACTGTTCAGTGATGAATAAATTTTTCCAGGCATACACAAACTTTTCCACTAGCTGCAAATATTTCATATCGTGAACTCTCATTCTGGTCTCCAAGTGTAATTTTATTTATTTATTTATTTTTTTCATTTAAGTTCAGTACTCATGGTTCTCAAAGCAAGTCCCTGAATTGATGCACGGTGCACCATCTAGAGGCAGGGCCTTAGGAAGTCAGGCTGTTACCCTTCCCAACAGTTTGTTACCCTAACTCAGGCAGATTAAGGAAGCCCAAGGATCTTTCATCATCCACATTAGGATATGCTTGGTATCTAGTAGGAATGAGTGAGAGGCTTATTCCTATGTAAATGAAGCCTCAGACTCACAGCCCTGCAGACAAATTATGGTGCTGCCAGCCAAGGCAGAGAGAATAGCCTCTATGCCCTACAAGATGCTACAAGGCAATCACACCAGGCCATGGCCCACTATGTGTCTACACCAAGGCCCCAGCTATGAGCAGAGGATAGCATGGGTCTTGCACAAGGGCACTGAGAAGTATCTGAGGGCAGAACAACAGGGGCTGCAGACTGGGCAGTGAAGTTCTCATTCCTGAGAGGTGGACAGAAAATGAGATTTGGCATCAACCAGGGATCCAAATCCCAGTGCATACTCAATTGTTACATTGACTTTATTTACAAAACACATATTCAAAGATAGAATTATTAAGAATTTCAAGATAGCAACGACAGAGACAATGTCAAGCCAAGGCTCTTCCAAACATGGGGCCCTAAGGGACTGCACTGACTACATACTCGTGAAGCCTATGCTGCTACCCCAAATATAAAAGAATAACAACTATATAACATCATCTATATATAAGGAGGTTTTTTTCTTTAGATTTTTTTTTTAATGTACAGTTTTTAAAATGCGAGAGGAGACCAATTCTTCTTGGAGAAATAGCTGAGTCTAGGTATGGCTCAAGGAAAGTACAAGTTGAATATGGGCCACATTGTGTCAGAAAGCAAGGAAGAACTAACTCAAAGACTAATAGGAACATACCAAATGGACATAAGAAGCAGCGTAAAGGTGCTCCCAACGGCCACATTTAGAATGACTCACACTTCAAAATGAGTAACTGTGGTTAATTATAATACATTTAATAAAAAAATCCATGAGAACAATATGATACATATTTAAAAAATGAAAAAGTGAGAAGAGAACAGAAGAGATAGAAGGGGGGTGAAAGAAAATCCGTTGCTTCCATTGGAGGTAACTTTTATTCTCTTTACTCTGAAAACTGGTGATTAGAGGGAAAGAATTAAGCATTTTCTTTACTTTTTCAGGATGAACTATGAGTTCATTGTCATTGATGAATGAAAACCCTTTTATATAGAACAATGTGTAATAAATACAGATGGAATGATAGTTTTAGAATGTATTTAGAGGAAATTATTTAGTCAAGGATCAGCAATGGAAGCTAACACCATTACATAGAAAGTTGATGGGGACAAGGAAATTCACAATGTTCTCAAGTTTCTCCCTTCAAATTAGCTAATAATTCCAAAAGGGAAACTTTTACAATAGAAAGATCTTGTGATTATCACCTTAACCAAGTAATCAAAGCTAGAGTCACTAATAGTGACATTTTATATCTCTTGATGTGATCAATATACTTGGGAAGAACCCTGCCAAAAATGATTAATTGAATCTCACTGAGCCTTTAGATCTAATCTACAGTTATAGGAAATACAGAGTGTAAAGCAACAAGTTAAAGGACACCATGGGACACAAACAGATAAGCCCAAATACAAACATTCTACTTTCTAGGCAACTGATCTAGTTTCTTTGAAACTAGTTCAGTGTCACGAAAGATAAAACTATATGTGGGAGGGGTATGATATTCCACACTAAATGAACATAACCCCAAATTTGACATGAAATTGGGTAGGTTTTAAATATGTACTACATATTAGATAATACATGAGAATTATGGATTTTCTAGGTACAATAAGAGCATTTTGACTATGTGAGAAAACATAGGATGAGTTACTGAGGTATACAATTTTCTCTGAAATGATTTTGCAAGGAGACCAAAATGTTAATTGTTGAATCTTGAAGAAGGGGATATGGATGTTCACTGTATTTTCTTTTAATTTTTCTATTAAAATTTTCACAATGGAAGTCAGAGTCATTAATTTAGCTTAAAACTTTCCCTTTGACAGCTAAAACCTTTCTTTAAACAAAATCTTAGAAGGAGCCATGAGAAGTAAAGCAGACAACAGCTGAACTATTTTGATTGGAGCAGGTTGATAAACCAGAAATCCATCCCTATCTGCAATCCTCTTTGCCCTTCAAAGAAACCTCTGAAGTATTCAGTTAAAGCTCTCTGGATGAAGGATGCCTGGATGGCTCAATCAACTGTGTCTGACTTCAACTCAGGTCATAATATCAGGGTCCTGGGATTGAACAGTGGGCTCCTTGCTCAATGGGGAGTAGTCTTGTCCTTCTGCCCTTTCCCTCTCTCATATTCTGTCTTAATAAATAAATAAATAAATAAATAAATAAATAAATAAATAAATAAATAAATAAAATAAAGCTTTAAAAAATAAAAACTCTCTGGTTTAGTAAATCATTTCTCATAGTGACAAGAAGAGCTGGGGTGGCCACGGAGCACCAATAACCTGAAGAAAAGAGAATATGCTCAAAGAAATGGCATGAATAGGGATGGCTTGGACAAAACAAGAATTTAATATACATTTTATAATCTTACTAAGGACAGTCCTCTCCTAGGGCATTTTGAGGTACTTAGGTAAATTTTCCCAGATGGCATATACAACCAGATACCCAAACCTTAGCAAGATAGAAGCCTCCAATCACTGGGTGACATTGCCATCAAATCAGTGGAGGATTCACTGAAAAGCATAAAGCCAAAGTTTCCATCCATCCAAAACATCTCATAAACCAATCCATAGGGAGGTATTAACTTTACAGGGTTATTTTCAATAAAAGATATGTAGCTTTAAAATCCAATTGAATAGTACTTTAATTACTAAAAACTTTTAGACTTGGTTCAGTCTCTTCAGTAAAACAGCTCAACAAGAAGTTTTTATTTACTTCCTCCTATTCAAGACATATTTTACTTTAAGAAAACAGAATACTAAATATATGTGTATTTTAATTAGGTACTGTTTAAAACATAATTAGAGAGTATGAGTTTTAATTAGGTACCGAGCTTTTATTTTCATGCTTTTGTATCCTGTTGAGTATGCGAGGGTGTTTATGATTTTAAAGACCTGACTCTTTCTTAATTAGTTAGTTTCTACCCCTTCTGATCTTTCTCTGGAATATTAAGCCAGATCATCTATTATGTACATCTAAGTATGTACAATTGTCTAAGAGACAAAGGTTTTCTAAAGTGTTGAACTTGTGAACTTAGTAAAATACAATTTTTCTTTTTTTTAAGATTTTATTTATTTATTCATAAGAGACACAGAGAGAGAGATTGGCAGAGACACAGGCAGAGAGAGAAGCAGGCTCCATGCAGGAAGCCCGATGTGGGACTCAATCCCAGGACTCTGGGATAACACCCTGCTCAACCACTGAACCACCCAGGCATCCCTAAAATAGCATTTTGCCTAGGTTTTTTTTAACTGTAGATAGATGCCTGGGTTAAAGTTGCATAGATTTTCATCATTATTACAAATGCATAAGAATTTTTTTACATAATAATCAACAGAGTTCCTTGAGATCATATTATAAAGATAATTTTTAACAGTCATCTTCATATTTAATATTAAATATATCTTAATTGCTGTTTCTTAGTATCAATATACTTTCTAAATTGAATTATGGATTTTAATGCAAATAATCAAGGTCTCCCTATGTAAGGAACAAAAAAATTGACTCCATTTGCAGTTAGAAATTAGTCAATATTATCAACCCTTTAAAAGAGTTAAATAGAGAGGGAGAGTAACTAATATTGTCTAAGTATCAACTGTGTCAGGTATTTTTATATGCATCATCTCAATTCTTACACCAGCCCTACAAGGAAGGTATTATTTTCCCCTCTTTAGAACGTGCTTGGAGTAGGGTTAAAATATATATAAGACCTGTCTCATTCTAAAACTCATGTTCATCTTCATTAGAGATTAAAATTTAGAAAATAAAATGTAAATACACCACATCTACAAGTATCTACATATTTAGTTACATACAATGCGAAGTAAACAGTTTTTATCATTGGCAAGGAATCATAATGAAACAAATTAAAGCATCAAAACAGACATTTTTCAGCCTGCCTTAAATATTGAAGAGACTAGACACTGTGGAACAATAGGAAGTTTCTCTCATTCTCTCAGCTATAAGAAAAACATTTAGCAGTGATCTTTTTTTGTTTCAGAAATTAAAACAGCCACAAGTTGAAAAGAAAGATATTTCTATATGTTTATTCAAAAGAGAAATACCTAGAATATGTCAATAACTAAAGAAAAACTAATTGTGTAAAATCTCCAACATTGCCATTGGCCATCACTTCTCTGTCCCCAAAAATTAATGCATCAAGACTTTCTACTTTGTATATCATTATTCTAGAAATACTATTTTTAGGCTCATCTTTTACCCAGTGCACTGCACAACACTTACATGAATAACATTATGTATTTTTTAAAGCTAAAAATTGAGCCCCCCAAAATATAAAAAGGACAAAATTAAGTAGTCTGTATTCTGACAACCATAAAATGTGGATATTGTTATCTCATGGATTTGGCATTGGGATTAAATATAAATAAACACATAAAAACTATTTTGATACCTGGTACACAGCAGATTCTTGCAGTGCGTTGAATGGTTGTCCCTCAAAAAACATGTCCTTGCCCTAATTCCTAAAATCTTTGAGTGTTATCTCATTTTAAAAAAGGTCTTTGCAGGTTTATATTAAGCAACTTGAAATGAGAAAATCATCCTGGATTATCTAGGTGGGCCCTAATGCCAAGGACAAGTGTCCTATTAAGAGAAAGAAGACGTTGATAGAGACATGAAGATGAGGTAATGTGGCCACAAGGCAAAGATACTCCGGAACTCCTCAGCCAATGGAAGCTAGACACAATGGTCAGGGTCATTACTATGCCTTCCTGTTGGTTTAATTCAAAGGCTGTTAACTTCAGTGCATATTAAAATCACCTGGTAAGCTCCTAAAACGTGGATATCCAGACCCCATCCCCTGAGATTCTGGTTTAATAGATAGGAGGTAGAGGACGGACATGGTTTTCAATAGTTTTTAAAATATCCATGGTAAAAATAATGTGGAGCAAATACTGAAATTCACTATTAAGATTGCTTATTCAGAGTCTGTTTTCCAATTAGATTTTGAGCTCTGTCAGGACATGGACTATGGTTGAATTGTTCCTGCTTAACACAGTGCCTGACATATAGTGATGCATTGAATGAATGTCTAACTTCTAACATATCTTCATTCAAATGTGAGAAATGAATGAAACATGGCTCCGAATCTCAAAGAGTTCTTGAACATAACAGGGAGAGGCAGAACAGGTTGGGATAGAGAAGAGAGGCTGTCTAGGAATAATTAAAATTATACCAAGTAGAATCAACATTCAGTTTCAAATAACAGAAATCCTAAATTAACAATGAATTAAATAAATAGAAGGTCCTCTCACACATGAAAGAAATCTGACTATAGACTAGACCTAGTAAGATAGTTTAAGAATTGTCATGGACCTAAGCTTGTCTCTTGTTCCTCCTTGTTTCACAGGATAAAGCTCTTAAGTCTACGGCCATACCACCCTGAACGCGCCCAATCTCGTCTGATAAAGCTCTTAATTCATGGCCCAATATGGCTGAGTTTCAGAGATGACAGGCACACTGCAGCCAGCAGGAAGAAGTGAAGAAGGACAAGCACTCTCCCATTAGGGACCCCTTTAACACGCATGACATGACACTCCCACTTGCACCCCAATAACCAAGCTTAATCATATGGCCATTTCTATCTACAAGAGGCTGAGAATATTGCTTGATTTCAGGTAGTCATGAGCCCAGGTAAAAATTAGTTCTAGGGATCCCTGGGTGGCACAGCGGTTTGGCGCCTGCCTTTGGCCCGGGGCGCGATCCTGGAGACCCGGGATCGAGTCCCACGTCGGGCTCCCTGCATGGAGCCTGCTTCTCCCTCTGCCTGTGTCTCTGCCTCTCTGTCTCTCTCTGTGTGACTATCATGAATAAATAAATAAAATCTTTAAAAAAAAAATTAGTTCTATATATTATTAAAGAAAATGGATATTTAGGGGAATGAATTACTGCCTCTGTCATAATCATGAACTCTAATAGAACAAACTTAGATACTGTGCTAGCTATAATAAAGGCCCATTGTACTTCAGGAGTACAGGAAAAGGAACTAGAATTCCAACTGGAAGCACTGGGGAAGGCTTCATTGTAAAGGTATCATTTAAGCCATGCAAGAAATAGAACAATAGGCAAGCAGAAAACTGCTTTAGGCAGAGAGAATATTGTGAACAAAAGCACAGACATGAGAAGGTACAGAGTGTATATCAGGAAAAGGCATCTAGTAGAGAACAAAAAAGAGAAAAAGCATTCTGTTGTGGAAAGAAAACAAGAATTTTGAATCACAGACACCAAGTTTGAATCAGTACCTTTGCTACTTAATACATGGTTAATGGGAAGCTGTAAAATTTACTTTTTTTAAAGGTTTTATTTATGTATTCATAAGAGAAACACAGAGAGAAGCAGAGACATAGGCAGAGGGAAAAGCAGGCTCCCTGCAGGGAGCCCCATAGGGGATTCAATCCCAGGACCTCAAGGTCACAACATGAGCCAAAGGCAGACACTCAACCACTGAGCCACTCAGGCATCCTGAAGCTGTGAAATTTAGATGAGAATATGAAACACAGTTTGCAAATAATAAAGTTGAAAACAGGCATATGATAAGGATGAAACAAAAGCCTTAATCAGAAAGGAAGGAAAATAATTGTCATACTAAGAATGTTGAGTTTATCCTGTTACTAACAGTTGAGAAAAATGATACTATTAATAAAAATCATACTATTCTTTCTTTATGGGAAGTCCAGTTGATAATTTCGATTATAAGCTTTGGTGATTTTAATAACAAAGAAACTGTTTGTTCCAATGGGGAACTCTACATACCACCTTGGAATTTGTTCACACCATTTTATTCCTCCTTACAGCTTTCAAACCATCTAGTAGACACATGCAGAAAATCTGTTTGAAAATGACAAGTGAAAGATGTTTTATAAACTCCAGATGGAATTTGGTCTTTACTCAGATCAAATATGAAAAGACATCCAGGCACCAGGGTGGATATCCAGGAAGTAAATTCTATCTGATTTTATGAATCAAAATGTTCTACATTTTACTAACAGAACTTTAGTGTGGAAGCTCAGCAGTTGCAATACTAGGGACAGGGAAGAAGGGCAAGTGGAAGAGATGGTGGAAGGTTACAATTATTTATTGAGAACTATAAGGTGCCAGGTATAGTGCCAGCTATTTTATATCCAATGTTTCATTAAATCCAACAATGACCTGAATATAATCCGAGGTCCAATAATGTTAATTGTCTTGCCCAAGTCATTGGATGACAAAGATTCAAAGTTCAGTCTGTCTAACTCAAATGTATTTTCTTTTTCCAAACTGGAGATGTGCACTTTTCTTACTCAACCAGTCAATCACTCATTAATTCCCACTTCACTCAATTCTTCACTTCAAATTTATTCCAACCAATGTTTAACCAAAACCTGTCTTTCTTCTTCCATTTGCCAAGATGTCTCTAATTTTAATACTCACTGATTTACTTCTCTATTTCCAAGTAATCTCACTTCCTGATTTATATGCAACCTATAAACATTTCAAAATTTTTAAAATGAAGAAAAAAGGGAAAAGCCTTGAACGTATCTGCCACTGAGCATAGAAGAGTACTAAACACATAGAGGTACTCATTACATATGTTTGATTTGCTCTCTTGACCATTTTACAGGAGATAGAAATAAGAAACAAGTGCCACTGGTTTCTTACAAAACCAATTCCTTGACAAAATAAAATGAGTGTAGGAATCCTGCATTCATATATCAATTCAGACAAATGCTCCATTTAGCACATACTGTGCAATACTTTCTAAATTTTCTATTTTGTATATTTAAAAAGCCAACTCCAGAATGTACATCAGCTCTTTTGCCCCATCATCAATACTATATTGAACCTGCATTCAACATCAAACCTCATGATCTCAGCCTAACTAATCTTGTCTCCTCACTACTGCCCACTCCTACCTTACTGCCCATCCAAATTCACAAACCAAAATAACTGAATTATCTATATAGATGTGACCATCACCTCTATAAAACTGACTTTCCTGAAAAGTTCAATAAAATCACTTTTCTCAAAAGACATTTCCCATGCTTAGTCAGAAAAAAGTAGATGTTGGGAAATAGTATTAAAATGCTTTTTTAGCTGGAATTTAAAGTGTTTCAAAGATGATCAAAGGCTCTGAATATTTGGGAAATAAATGAGCATGTGTTTACATTAACTATTAAATATACCATCTAAATAATCTCTGGATTTGTTAGTGCAACGTCCTCTGTTTATAGATCTTGTAAGATCAACACTGGTATGGCCTTTCATAAATTTTAAATAATTGTGTTTACTCCCATTGAACCTACTTTAACAAATATATTTTTTGTATATTTTTTACTGGAGTTCGATTTGCCAGCATGTAGTATAACACCCAGTGCTCATCCTGCCAAGTGCTCCCCTCAGTGCCCGTCACCCAGTCACCCCAACACCCCGCCCACCTCCCCTTCCACCATACCTTGTTCATTTCCCAGAGTTAGGGAGTCTTTCATGTTCTGTCTCCCTCTCTTATTTTTCCCACTCGTTTTCTCTCCTTTCCCCTTTAATCCCTTTCACTATTTTTTTATATTCCCTGAATGAATGAAACTATATGTTTGTTCTTCTCAGATTGACTTATCTCATTCAACATAATACCCTCCAGTTCCATCCACATTGTAGCAAACGGTGGGTATTCCTCCTTTCTAATGGCTGAGGAATACTACATTGTATACATAGACCACATCTTCTTTATCCATTCATCTTTCGATGGACACCAAGCTCCTTCCACAGTTTGGCTATTGTGGACATTGCTGCTATAAACATCGGGGTGCAGGTGTCCCGGCGTTTCATTGCATTTGTATCTTTGGGGTAAATCCCCAACAGTGCAATTGCTGGGTCGTAGGGCAGGTCTATTTTTAACTCTTTGAGGAACCTCCACACAGTTTTCCAGAGTGGCTGCACCAGTTCACATTCCCACCAACAGTGCAAGGAGGGTCCCCCTTTCTCCACATCCTCTCCAACATTTGTTGTTTCCTGTCTTGTTAATTTTCCCCATTCTCACTGGTGTGAGGTGGTATCTCATTATGGTTTTGATTTGTATTTCCCTGATGGCCAGTGATGTGGAGCATTTTCTCATGTGCTTGTTGGCCATGTCTGTGTCTTCTTTGGTGAAATGTCTGTTCATGTCTTCTGCCCATTTCATGATTGGATTGTTTGTTTCTTTGCTGTTGAGTTTAATTAGTTCTTTCTAGATCTTGGATACTAGCCCTTTATCTGATAGGTCATTTGCAAATATCTTCTCCCATTCTGTAGGTTGTCTTTTAGTTTTGTTGACTGTTTCTTTTGCTGTGCAGAAGCTTTTTATCTTGATTAAGTCCCAAAAATTCATTTTTGCTTTTGTTTCCCTTGCCTTCATAGATGTATCTTGCAAAAAGTTGCTGTGGCCAAGTTCAAAAAGGGTGTTGCCTATGTTCTCTTCTAGGATTTTGATGGATTCTTGTTTCCCATTTAAATCTTTCATCCATTTTGAGTGTATCTTTATGTATGGTGTAAGGGAATGGTCTAGTTTCATTCTTCTGCACGTGGCTGTCCAATTTTCCCACAAATAGAAATTTAAAAGATTATATACATAGTTAAGATTCAGGAGAAAGGAAAAAAAAAACCTAAATTCTCAACCATGGAATTTCATCTTGAAACTAAAATCTTTATGAAAAATAAATATCAAAATCTCAAAGACAACTATTGTTATTTATTGCATGAATGAATAGAAGGCTCCAAATATTATATACCCATGCCAAAACAAGTAATTACATGTGTATTTCCATATGAAGAGGATGACTTCTTTTTTTTAATATTTTATTTATTTATTCATGAGAGACACACAGAGAGAGAGAGAGGCAGAGACATAGATAGAGAGAGAAGCAGGCTCCATGCAGGGAGCCTGATGTGGGACTCGATCCTGTGACTCCAGGATCACACCCTGGGCCAAAAGAAGGCACTCAATGGCTGAGCCACCCAGGCATCCTGAAGAGGATGACTTCTCACAGGAAAGAAGGGGGTGACTAGTCAAATCAAGACTACAAAAAAATAAAAAACCTTGAAAGGCACAGTTAATAATTTCTGTCAATAACATCTTCCTCAAGGCAATACCAGGAATCAGAAGAGACATATAGGGATGGGATATGATAGGACTTTGTATTAGGTGCTCAAAAAGAATCTGATAAGTTTTTTTAAAGATTGTATTTATTTATTTGAGGGAGAGAGAGAAAGATAGCATGAGCAGTAGGAGAAGGAGAAGCAGACTCCCTGCTGAGCAGGGAGCCCAATGTGGAGCTCGATTCCAGGACCCTGGAATCATGACCTGAGCTAAAGGCAGATGCTTAACCAACTGAGCCACCCAGGCACGCCAAGAATTTGATGAATTTGATTCCACATTAAAGTAGCTCCTTTCTCCTCTCATTCTAAACTGATAGAAATGTAGAAAATGTAGGAGAAAGAGTTGTCTAGAGGTTTTCACAACAAACATAAAATAGAGACATTCTGTAAACAACACTGGGGAGAATCATTTATCATCTTTTAGGTCGTTAATAAATTGGTTACTGCTGAGGCAGCCTGGTGGCTCTTGATTTTGGCTCAGGCCATGTTCTCAGGGTCATGTGATCAAGCTCTACTTGGGGCTCCGTGCTCAGCTCAGAGTTGGCTTGGGACTGTCTCTCTCCCTCTCCTTCTGCCCCTCCCCTCACTCACTCTCTCTTTCTAAATAAATCTTTAAAAACAAATAAATAAATTGGTGATTGCTTATTGTCATGGACTGAAAGATGAATGCTGTGATGATAAACTGACAGAAAAAAAGATGCTTTTTGTCATTTTTGATGAAAATAAGACTTCTAAAGGACAAATGGACCCTTAAGCCCTGACATGAAAATACTACTGATTTGCTGCTGCTGCTGCTGCTGCTGCTGCTGCTGCTACTACTATAACAATAATAGCGTTAATAGTAATTATAGCAGTTATAATTTTGTGCCTGGTATTTTACATAAACTACCTCATTTAGTTTCATCACATATGTTGCCTTATGGGTTTATAGCTCAGTATAGAGAAGTCATGGAGCTAGTAAGTATTTGAACTTAAGCAGATTCTAAAGCCTGTGTACTTCCTCTATATGTCTGCCTCTGTAGAACAAGGAAAGAGATGAATGGACTGGGGTGGGGAATAGCTGTAAACAAGAATGATTCTAATCATTGGAGGTAGAAATCAATTTGTCTTATAAAATCAGCCATGAGCACTCACATCAGCTGTCAGAGTACTGGCAAGTTACTACATGTTGGCTTGGCTACTCCACCTTCCCTTCTTTTGGCTGTAAAAAGTCACATGGGTCAGATGACTTCATATGAGTATTGTAAGACAAACCCTCAAATGAAGAACACCCAGAAGAGGCAAGCGAAGCTCCACGGGGGTCCATTAAGGAGTCTGGGTTGACTGCTCAAAGATGTTTGGATCACTTGTCTAAGATCCTAGACTGAATGAGAGGAAGGCAGGAACACTGATCCAGCATAGCCAAATGAGGTAAGGATCACAGAACCCTTAACAAAGCTTGTTTCCATGGCTATACAGATCATATGGAGATTTTGCTCTAATTTAAATAGTACCAAAGAATATAATTCTAGACTTTTAAAAAATGTTTCCAATATTTCATAATCTTTATTATCAGCTTCTTCAGCCCAGTGCTGATCCTCAACTGATCTGTTTTTATTTTATTTTTATTAATTTTTAAATTAAAGTAATGGATGTATATAATTTTCAAGTCAAAATATTTAAAATAGGCTTGCAACAAAAAAGAAAGTCTCTCATACACTGTTCTGTGCCCTTCCCTCCAATTACATGTTAAATCCTAACTCCTACTGTGATGATATTAAGAGGTAGCGCCTTTTGGAAGGTGATTGTTCATGAGGGTGGAGCCCTTAGGAAAGGCCCTTCCTCCCTCCACCTAGTGAAACCACAGTAAGACAGCTTCATCTATATACTAGAAAGCAGCCTTTAATGAACACCAAATCTGCCAACTCCTTGATCTTGGACTTCCTAACCTCCAGAACTGTGAGAAATAAATGTCTTTTGTGTATAATCCACTTAGTCTGTGGTATTCTGTTATAATAGCCCAACCCAACCCAATTAAGACAAGATCCTTTTCTTAGTACTCAACACTCCGGAGTTTCAACAGCAAACACTTCTAATTATTTCTTTTGTTTCTTTTGATATTTACATCCATACTTTTCAATAAAATACTTATCCTGCTATTTTTGATTTATCAATTTTAGAAATTATCTATTTACTCTCAGTTATAGTAGATAAAAATTTAACATACTCAAAACTGCTACCCCTAAATCAGCTTCCTACCCTCTGTCCTTATAGTGCAGTTTTATTTTAATTTTGGCCAACTTAGTAGTCAGTACTTAAATTACTGTTATTCTACTTATTCATTATCAAGCTAAGTCATACACTAAGATTTTATTCACTCCTTTGTGAATAAATTCCCTCTCTACTTGGATTTAATAATTGCCAATTTTCTGATTAACTTTCTGATTGTTTTTGATTATATCCAAATGTCCAAATAGAAATGTCATATATTCATTGTATTATTTTCAAATGCTCAAGGATTTCTTTTTTTTTTTTCAGATTTTATTTATTTATTCATGAGAGACACAAAGAAAGAGAGAGAGGGAGAGACATAAGCAGAGGGAGAAGCAGGGAGCCTGATGTGGGACTTGATCCTGGGACTCCAGGATCACTCCTTGAGCCGAAGGCAGAAGCTCAACCACTGAGCCACCCAGGCGTCCCTGCTCAAGGATTTCAAAAACATATCAGTTCCTTTTTTTCCTGATAATCTTTCTCCAGAGCTTCCCAGTTGCCAGCTTCACTCCAGACTGGTTACTCTCCAGGCCTACAAAAGAATTACCTTTTTGGTTCTTCCTTCTCCCTTCATACTACTCTCTTCTTGAAAATCCCATTGTAAATCCACTATTTTTCCTATATCATGACCCTTTTTTTAAAATTTAGTATCTATCCTCTCGTAGCTTTCTAATAAGATGGCACTGAAGGTAAATTTTGAATATTTGAAACTAAAATTATTTCTATTATAAACTCATACTTGATTAAAAGTTGTCTTATTATAGTTGTCTTATTAAGTAGTAAATTATTTTCTATCAGATTCTTGAGAGCATTGTTCCCCGGCTTTCTTTTCCCAGTTTGTATTAGTTTACTTCCAGTCTTAATTATTTGGTACAGTATTTTTTTCTTTCTTTATCTACTAAATACCTACTATGCACTACGTGCAGAATTTAGCAATTCAGTAGAGTGTAGTAGTTAAACACATGAGCTGAGTTATGCTTCCTAGATTCAAAATCCAGCTTTACCCTTTTATTGCCCTTGGGAGAATGTATTTTTGTGTTCTTTGTTGTTATTGTTTTTGTGTTTTTTGTTTTGTTTTGTTTTGTGTTACATCTCTGCTTCAGTTTCCTCACTAAAATATTGAGAAAATTAATTGAGTTTTTCCTTGATGTGCTGGTACACAATATGCACTAAAAAAAATCTTGCTATTATCAAGGCTTTATTTTGTATGGCCTATCAAGTAAAAGTCAGACTTTCCTCAGGTATGCCTGGATAAGCGACCATTGCCTGTCTGGTGGGCTTATTTCTCTTAGAGTCCTATTTGTTTCCTTAATGACACTAGACTTGCCTGAGACAAACTAATACAAAATACTTTGAGTGAGTGCAAGAGAATTAACTCTTCAGTAAACCTAGAATTCTAGGATATGGCGAATTATTAAGTAGGACTTCACACCGTATAAAGGCTTATTTTACTTTTTTTTTTAAGATTTTATTTATTCATTCATGAGAGACACAGAGAGAGAAGCAGAGACACAGGCAGAGGGAGAAGTAGGCTCCATGCAGGGAACCCGACGTAAGACTTGATCCCAGGACTCCAGGATCAGGCCCTGTGCCAAAGGCAGGCCCAAACCGCTGAGCCACCCAGGGATCCCTGTATGAAGGTTTAAATGTTCACCTAAGTGAGCACATAATAACTACAGAATTTCATTATTTATGGTAATGTGCTACAAAATCAAGAGCTAATGTTTATTTAATAACAACAAAACTCCTTGCAGGCTATACTACCTTGCCCAGGGGAATTATAATCTAAACTGGACAGAAAGAGTGCTAACATGAGCAGGGAGGATTGCTAGCACCAGTAGATAGCACAATCTGTTGTGTTGAGTGCAAAAATTTCACTCAAAACTCTTTGTAATCACATTTTAGGTTCCCATTTTTTTATTGGAAGAACACAAAACATCATAATTGGTTTTGAAGAAGAAAAAAGCTAAATGTTAGCTATCCTAACTTAATAAATACTTTGGAATTCTTGTGTCTTTAAAAGCAGCAAACAATGTTCAGCATGAGATCAAAAGAAGCTTTTAAATCTTTATCAGAAATACACTCAAGAAATGATTTACTAAAATCTTTGCAACATTGTTATTTCACTTGTGTCATATCAATAAACAGTAGAAACAGAAAGGCAAATTGATTTCCTGATACTTAATTTCTCTTTATAATATTTTGCCTTAGTAAAGTTTATATTTTTCATACTCAGATACTACTATCAAAAAGAAAAAAATCAAGAATTCCAAAAAGGATAAGACCAAACAAAAGCAGAGAAAATGGAAATAAAAAGAAATAAAAATACTTAGGCAGGAAGGGCTAACATATTATTCTTTTAGGGAAAGAAGAGAATGAAAAACTTGAAAAGAAAAAAATGGCTTGTAAGCAGAACAAAAATAAGAACACATCTATGTGTTATACTGGAATAGCTATAATAGGTAAGACACACAATAATGAATGTCAGAATGTGGAACACATCTATGAACTTATTAATTAGTTTATAAAAAGTAACATCTAAAGACAATTTGCACAAATTCCTGGGTGGTTCTGGAGGTGCTATTGTTTTTCCTCAGTTATTTAAGCAGCCAGCTTTAAGACAATGGAGTAAAACTCATGCTTAAGGTAGAGTCATTCCCTTAGCTAATTCTTGCATCATAGAGCAGTTTATCCTTCTGGGAGAAATGAAAATGTGGTGTCCCCGGGGCAAATACTTGATAGACCTGAAATATTAAAGTCTGAGGCAAAACCAATCAAATCACACCTTGAAAAGCATGAAGGAAAAGTATTATAAAACTTCCAGTAATGGTTCTATTGAAGAACACAGAAATCACATTTAGAATATGTGCTGACTTTGGCTAGACATCGCTGACAATGTCTCTCGTCTGCAGGTCTCTCAAACAGTACTGGGATCAGAGCCCATTCCCTATTGCTCAGAGTATATTTCAGAGTTAACTGAGGTATATCTTATTAATCATAAAATTCATTTTCAGATTACAGTTCAGTGATTTTTTAAAATATTTTTAGAATTTATTCATGAGAGACACAGAGAGAGAGGCAGAGACATAGGCAGAGGGAGAAGCAGGCTCCCTGCAGGGAGCCAGATATGGGACTTGATCCTGAACTCCAGGATCATACCCTGAGCCAAAGGCAGACACTCAACTGCTAAGCCACCCAGGCATCCCACAACTCAATGATTCTTAATAACTTATCAAATGATGAAACCATGATCATAAGTCAGTTTTAGAACATTTTCACCCCCCCCCCCCCCAACTAAGATCCCTCTTGATATCTATCTTCTATCCTACTCCAAGGCCCAGGTAGTGATTACTAATCTACTTTCTATCTCTATAAATTTGTCTTTTCTGAACATGTCATAAAAATGGAATCATATAATGTATTGTCTCGTGTCTAGATGCTTTCACTTTGTATGTTTTTGAGGTTCATTCATGAAGTAGCATATGTCAGTAGTTTGTTCCTTTCTTGCTGAATAACATTTCATTTTACAGATCTACCACATTTTGTCTACCCATTCATAGGTCGATGGACAATATTTCCAGTTTGGGACTACAGGAATAATGCTATAAACATTCACTCACAAGTCTTTGTGTGAACATATGCTTTCACTTCTCTTGAATACCTAGACTGGGATTGCTGGATCATATGGTTGCTATATGTTTAAGTTTTTAAGAAGCTGCCAAACTATTTCGCCAAGTGGCTGCGCTATTTTTACATTCCCATCAGTAATGTATGAGAGTTCATGTTTTCCACATCCTGATTAACATTTGTTATTGTCTGTCTTTTCTATTAGAGCTATTCTAGTCAGTATGAAATGATATGTCCTTATGGTTTGGATTTACATTTCCCTGATAACTAATGGTGTTGAGTAGCTCATAGCACTTTGAAGTTGCAAGTTCCTTATTTTACAAATTAGGAGACGAACAGCTAGAGAAGTGACTTACCAAAGATGATTCAGAAATTTAATGCCCAAAATAGAACACACATTTCTTGGGCCTTTATTGTTTATTTTTCTCCATGAAGAAAAAAAAAATATATATATATATATATATAATCATTTATAAAGAAAGTTTAAAATCTCCTCTAACAGAAATCAAGATCTATATCTGTCACCATATTCAGTACAGTTTCCATGTAATCTTTATATTCTTTCCTGTTGCTGTGTCTGGATCTAGAATATGTTTGATGCAGCAGAAATATCTGAGTGAATGAATGAATGCCAATAAATGTTAAATCATAATATATATCTGAGGAAAAGTCAGTAATGTTGGAAAGAATATATACAAAATATGTATATGAAAGTATGTTCTTCAATCAACAGGTGAAGTAATTTCCCCTTTCTCCCAAATTGAATGTGTGCTCACCACCTACACTGACACATTCTAGTGAAACTTTTCATCATCTTTTAATTGTATTATAGCAGTAGCATCAAAGTGTCTTTCTTGCCAAAGGAACTTTCCTCTAATTCCTGCTCATTGGTATAATAAATACCTAAAATAATTTCCTTGCTTTAGAACTGCCTTCATCTAGCCACTATTTTTAAAATCCAAGTTATTTAGCATGACACACAAAACCTTGTCACATGTTAAGTGGGTCTTAAGGGTGAGGTTAAGTAGCCTGGAGATAATGGGTGAGCTAGCATCATCAAAAAAAAAAAAAAAAAATCTCTATTCTAAGGGAAAATTTCAACCTAGCCACTACTAGCATCACTTAAACTTTCCTGAGATGTAATCCTGGATTTGTAAAGCCTTTCTAAGCCTGGGAAGGAAGGAAGGAAGGAAGGAAAGAAAAGAAGGAAAGAAAGAAAATTAATTGTTCCTGTTTGAGTAGAAGATGTGAATACTCACTAACATAGCACAGTCTAATCCCCGTTCCCCATTTCCTATTGTCTTTCTCTAAAACCATCCCTATTTCTCTTTTCTCCTTAGAACAGAACCACCACTTTGATTCAGCATCACTGGGAAAAGGCCAGTGCTTTCTGAGGTAGGTAAGCTGAATCTTAATGCTTTCCTGAGTTCAGAGATGCAGCAACCCTGCTGATATTTTTGTCTTGAACAAGGTAATCCAGACTCTAGGATGACTCATTTACTATGTTCACACGCATTTTCACAAATAATAACGTGGATTAATGCATCAACTCCCACTTGGCATGAGTTTACAATTCGTTAAGAGCAACTACAAATTAGATTGTGACAGAAGAACACTCTATGCAGAAGAAAACCATGCTCTTTCCAACTTCTGGAAAATGTAATGCTACAGACAGGCCAAGCTAGACACCACATAAAGTAACAATATATTTCTGCCTGCTCTGAGTTTGTCAGATTTATTACAGATACTTTAAGAACTACCTCTAAATTCTTTTTTAGCAGCCAACCATTTTGAACACTATTTGATGTGACTTCATTTTTGCCAGTCAATGGCTTTTTTACATCTTAAAATGACCTGCAAAGTTTGCAAAATCCTGAATAACATTAAAATTTGGTGAAAGTTTGTAACAATACTTTTTGTTATGCAAGCCTTATAGAAGTACAACTATACGTATAAATATATTTAGGTATCATGTAAACTTGAGATATAGTTTTATATTTTTGTAGACATTCCAGATGGTAAAACACCTAAACATCTTTAAATAATTTTTTAAACCATGGCATAAACAGTTTTTCCTGGCATTCTGGAAACCCACGCATTTTATTAGCATATGCCTCCCTGTCATATTTTAACAGTGCCTAATAATAACCAAAACAGTTAGCACATAAATAGCCTTGATAAGTTAATCCAAACTATAATGTGGAGAGAAATGGTAACAACAAGAGCACGGGAAAAGTGTCAAGACACATTATTTCTAGGTTAGGCTTTTGCACTGACTGTGTGACCTTTGACAAATTACTTCAACTTTCTGTGCCTCCATTTCCCTATTTCCTGGATGAGAAGTGTCACCGACAGGGTTTCTTGAAAGCAGAGTTGAGGAAACAAGCATACATGCAAGCAGTTTAATTGAGAAATGATCCCAGTGAGAAGAAGTGAAGGATAAGAGGAGTGAAACAGGGAAGGAGAAGAAGCCAATAGAAGGATCTGTGGGATATTGAGTTGACCACAGATGCTCCGAACCTTCTGGGAGCCTCATGAAATGAGCAGTCCCAAGGCAGTCTACTTCGGGGACAAAAGGAAGAAGGAAGCTTCTATTCAGCAACTCAGAGCCTCATCAGTCAAGAATGGTCTAAGGGTGCTACACAGCCCCCCACTTAGAGTTTGCACTTGTTTAAATACAGAGCAAGGTTTCACATGTGTCCATTCAGAGATGTCAGAAAAGCCCTGGTCAGGACATGAGGAGTGTGAAAAAAAGCCTAAAACAAAGTGCTCTCAAGTTGCACTGAAGGGATGCAGATCAAAGCCTGCACAGAAGTCGTCACCTTCACAGTGACTGGAGTAAAAGCAAAGCCAAGTACATTTGAAACAGTGCACACACAGCAGGTGCATGATATGAGACAGTTGGTCAATACACTTTCCAATACCTTCCAGCTCTAATATTATTTAATACTAATATTTATAATTCCCATCTATTAGTTTCTACTAAATGGATAACTGTTTATAGTGTTATAATCTAATTTTGCTTCACAACAGTCCTATAAATGCATATTGTTATCTCCATTTTATAGATGAGGAAACTAAATCTAGAAAGGTTAAGAAATTTTCCTAAGGCAAGGTTCTTCAACCTAAATACTTTGGTCCAGATAATTATTTGTTAGGGAGCAGGAGGGTGCTGTCTTGTGCACTGCAGGGTGTTTAGCAGCATCCTTGGCCTCCACCCACTAAATGCCAGTTGCACCCCTGAAATGATGAGAATCAAATATGTCTGCCAAATGTTGCCTGGCAGGCAAAATTGCCTCTGAGTAAGACCCATTGGCCTAATGTCACAATTTCAATAAGCAACATATGTGCACTTTGAATACAGAAATTACTAATTCCAAAATTCGCTTGAAGCACAGAAGTGTCCCTTTTACCATCTCTGATTAATCAAGCCAAGGGAATGAAAGCTCTATGGAAATCAAACAAATTGGTTCTCAGACACCGTTTGAATAAATGCAAAGGTAGAAACAGAGTTTGTAATAAGAATCCTAATGTGAGACATAGATGTCCCAGCACACTCCTGATAATATAGGAATGAGTGGAGTTCAACACACCATATACTATTCAGATTAGATCAGAATTACTCCCTAGTAAACCATAGTAATTGATTCTTATCACCTTGGTAATCAAAATGAAATAGAAGCTGAAATCAGAACCTTGATTAGTCACTATACATGTCACAAATATATAAAATGAGTTATTAATAAAATAAATTGTTGGTTTTAATATCTTTTCCTCTTTCCTAGGCAAGGAAAAAGGAAACCAATATTATGTTTCTAAGATCCTAAGCAGTCCTTACCTCCTCACCTCCAGCAGAACATAGAGTTTTGGGTTTCAGTGTTCCCATTTAGGGAATGTCCGAGGTGGTCCCAGAGTAAAAGAGGGAAGTTACCAGTGGTATTGAGATGAGAACGGAGCCAGACTGAGGAGATAAAGGAGAAAAACAGGAGTATATGATTTTCCTAAATGCAGGACAGCTTTGCCTGCTTAGAAGAGATACCACAGATGGGGAGATTGCAGCAAGATCCACAGCAATTGTAAGAGTAAGTAAGGGGAAGGGTTTCTGAAAAAGCTTGCCATCAAAACTCAAATGAGATCAGACTCCCTGCCAACCAATGTCGGCAGAGGTTAGGATGGTAAGTTTGCAGTAGATTTAGCTTGATTAAAAAAATTAATGTGCCCATTTTTCATACTTTAGAATTAAAAGTGGACAAATATATTCATACTTAGTTACATATATTTAAACAGTAAATAGTGCTCATTCCAGGTTGATATTGTAAACAAATCATCTGATCATCTTTATAAAGTCTATGTGTAAAAGATTTAATTATTGTTAAATATCTGGTACAGTGATCCATATGGTCTATTTAACTATAACAGGCAAAGCTCTGGGACATATAAGGGTGAAATCAGGTGAATAACCTCCTCTTCTGAATGCTGCCACAGCCATGCTCATTTCTTTTATCATGATTGTTATGTATATTCCTTAATTCTATTTAATTATTTAATTCAGAAGTGTAATCATTAATTCAACAAATACAAAAGAGCACGTGCTGAAAGGTGGGGTTCAGTGTTGAGAAAAACAGATATATTCAGTGTGTTCATGGATCTTAGACCACTAGGTGAGCTGGTAGACACCTGTAAAATAATCAAACAAATAAATATAAATTTATAGTTTTATGAAGGAGAGGTACAGGGTAACAAGAATTAAAATATGAAGGCTTTATTTGTTCAAAATCAAGGAACATCTGCTTCAAGACGTGATGAGAATTGATAAAAGTAGGAATTAAGCATAGGAGGAAGGGTGAGAGACAGTGTTCCAAGCAAAAAGAAGAGCTTGTGCATTTTCTGTTGAGAGGGAAGACAATGGTGAGAGTGCAAAAGGCGAGAGAAGTAAACAAAAATGAGAATAAACATTTTTAAGACCATGTTAAAGACTTGAGTCTTTAAGAAATACCAGACGTCATTGAAGTGGTTTAAATTTGAGAATGGGGGGGGGGGGCGGGGTGGTCAGAGGAAATAACAGGATCAAATGGTAGCATAAGTTATAAAGATCTATTATGGTCCAAGAATTAAAGAGGAGAGCTGATAAGTGGGAGAAAAACTCACTTTCAAGGTCAAAAAAATTGGGCAAGGGACGATCGACTATTATGAGTCCATTATGTGCCCCAGGAAATATTATGAAGCACTGAAGGATAGGAAATGCTTAGAACAGAGAAGCTACACTAGAAAAATGACCTAACCAATTGTAACAATTGTGAAAGGTCTTCTCACAAGGTCCTCCTATGGCTAGAGTTTCCTGTGATATTTTAGAATGTGAACATGTTTTTTTTTTTCCTTTTTTTCTTTTTATTATTTGTTTTAGAATTCCCATAGAAGTAATACATGTTCGTTCAGAAAGTACAAATGTTAAAAGGAAGATCATCTCACCAGACTCTATAAAGACATTAAAGTACAAAGTACCTGACTGAAGTAACAGAAGACAGTGAAGTTACCATTTAAGTCAAGTCACATTTACTAGAGAAGACCAAAAATCCAAATCCTGAAAAATGTACATATGAACACCAAGTCTAGAGGTGTCAGAAATAAGAATTAAAATCAGTGGTACAATGTGGAAAGACAATAGTCAGATTTTCCTTAAACACCAGCTGGTGTTTGAAGCTTATTAATACAGACAGGCAGGTTTTATGATGCATGGAAAAATCTACCTGGTGCTAACATCTAAGCCAGGTTTCAAACTATGGCTTCTATAAAACCAGTATCAGAACTACCTAAGATGTTTGGCAAAAACATACTGATATATACACATATACATACATATGCAAATTCCTGGTACCCTCCTCAAACCAAAAATATAAAAATCTCTGAAAATTCAGAATTACGCATTTTCAACCAGTTTAGAGGATTCTTCTGTGCACTCAAGTTCAATGACTGCCATGCTAGAAGACTCCTACACCTAGTGACTATTCAAGGAACATTGATCCACTCTGCCTATTCAAAGAGATTCTTTTTTCTCCATAACTAGAAAAAGGCCATAAAGTCCATAAGCTCTGGTCCCTTCCTTCATTATAACCTTCCCGAAGCTCAAAGTCTGAAAGTTTAATTCATCAGTTGCGTGAAAAACTTTGGATCAGCAATCTTTTACAAATGAATTTAATTATTAGCTACCAAAAGCTGAGTGGATTGAGATTTAGCTTCATTTAAAATACCATCTTACCTTGTTATCTGGCCCTTAAAGAGTGTATAAAGATTGAATAGATGAAGAGACTTTTTCTTGTTTTGTTTGGCTTGGCTTGGTTTGGTTTTCCACAATTGAGATTAGTAAGAACAATTTTTGAAAGAAAGAAGGGATACAATCAATAAAATAGGAAGAGTAAGAAAAGCTACTGTTAAGGAAAGGGTATATGTACAGAGGAATTACATTGTTATCTTGGACACGTTATGGACTTTGTCACCAAGCTGGGAATCAAGTTCAGAATTTTCTAGTCCTGGGACCCACACTCTTTTCTCCATGCTTCTCCAAAGCTAACTAAATAGATCTCAAATTTTAAAATAAACTTAAATCCCCCCAAGTTTGAGAAATGTACTTCCTGGGCAGCCCCAGTGGCGCAGCCTGCAGCCTGGGGCATGATCCTGGAGACCCGGGATTGAGTCCCACATCCGGCTGCCTGCATGGAGCCTGCTTCTCCCTCTGCCTGTGTCTCTGCCTCTCTGTGTGTGTGTCTCTATGAATAAAATAAATAAAATCTTTTTAATAAATAAATAAATAAATAAATAAATAAATAAGAAATGTACTTCCTTTTCACCCATTTAAAATGATAAACAAGTGAAAAAGAAAAGCTCCTCTGAAATCCTAACATTCAAACCATTCAGTTTAATTTAAGAGATTTATTCAAGAACAGTTCACACTCTGTTCAGTTGGGGGTTGACTATTGTTTTTCATCCTCTAACTTTATTTGATGCCAGCAATCATAGACTATTTTTGCTATGCTCTGTGGTTGTTTTTCCCTCACTAATCAACATAAGGGAGAAGATTTCTGTTGTCACACTATTAAGCAACTTCTTTGACCAAAAAAAAAAATTTTAATCAAATATCATCTTTCCTTATTACATCCTAATATTCCTTACACCAAAACAAAGCCAAAACAGGACCCACTATGCTATCTTTTCTTAAATTTTCACCCGAGTAGTAGGAGATAGATCAAAACCTTCTATATTAATGATTTATAGCTTTTCAATCTTATAAAGTGCTTAGTTAATATTAGAAGAACAAAAACCTGTCGCTTGTCCTTTCCAAAGAGAATATGTTACTTTTTGTTGTGGATTAACATATAGAAAAAGACAGGCTCTGTGTAAGTATAACGGAATATGACCAAGAAATCACAAAAGACAAAAAGCTGAATAACAACAAAATACTAATTTTTAAAAATCAAGCACAACTCAAATTCATAAATTAAGTATAAGATTTAAGAATTATAAGATAATCTTCTCATTGTATTCAGCTTCAGTAAGATACTCAGCTATTCGATCTAATTCTAGAAGTCCTAAAATCCAAAACAATACGTGATAAACTTATAAAGCATCCAGAGCTAAAACGTGAATATAGGCTTGAAAATATTTATTGTAAGTCAACTTAGCTGTCAAAAAATAAATAAATAAGTAAACCTATTTAATGTATAGCCAAGGAAAGATGTCTTCTTAAAACAAAAGTCTATAAGGGGTATGATTTATTTGTTCTATCCTCTCTAGGTATTAGAATCTTTATTATTTAGCTTAAAATACAATAATAATTTATAGGAAGGTTCTTTAACCCAACTCTTTCTTTGCAAAAACACAAACAGAGGATTGGGAATAAATCTGCATAATGGAATAAGCATTACATATGATTTCATTTTTAGTTAACTTGAGCATATTGATATATATCAAGCTTTTTAAGAGATGCAACTACAATATGAACTGAATTTCCAATGCATGCAGTCAATAGTTATCAGGCAGTTAGGTGCTAGGTATTATTTTAGACGCCAAGGATATAACAATTAACAAAAACCTGCTCTCACAGAACTCAGATTCTAGAAATAATAAAAAGTAAATGCAATAACCTTTTATTTATTTTCAAGATTTTATTTATTTATTCACAAGAGACACAGAAAGAGAGGCAGAGACATAGGCAGAGGGAGAAGCAGGCTCCCCATGGGGAGCCTGATGCTGGACCCAATCCCAGGACCCTAGGATCACGACCTGAGCCAAAAGCAGACACTCAACCATTGAGCTACTCAGGTGCCCCACAATAATCTTTTAGATAGCTGTAAGTCCTTGGAGAAGAATACAATTATAAAGCAATGAGAAAATGTCTACAGGAGGCTAAGGGAAATGGCTTAAAACATAAAATTCTTTGCTCAGGATTAACTATCCTTCAAGTATGAGGGCAAAATAGATGTTTTCCAACATGCAAGAACTAAGAAAAATTTCTACCTGCATTGGCTAGGATTCCTTCAGGTGCAAGTGAAATAAATCTAATTCAAACAGGTTTAAACAAAATAGGGACTCTAATGGCTCATATAAGTGGTAGGAAAAGAGGTCATGCAAGTATGACTGTATTAACAGTCTCAACTATCATCATCAGGTCTCTCTCTTTTCAATATCCATTTTCCCCATCTTGTGGCATTATTCTCTGTCCCACTGACTGTATCCCCCTTCCATGTCATAGATGAAGAAGGAAACATCATGGAAACTACTTTGATTTTATATCATCCCACTTGTAAAAACAAAATTGCATCAGTATATATAAAATTCTTGGAAAGACTCTAACTATATTTAAATCATACAACTATCTCTTTTTCAAATATCTCTTTGCTCCACGTGATACTGTACTATGAATGGCTAGGATACCCATGTCCATGGTCTCTGGCATAGAATATAGTGACTTACAGCCTCCCAAAGATCACATCAAATGAGTAGTGCTAGAGGAACAATTTTCTAAAGAAAAGTGTGTTATTGCCAGAAGAAGACAGAAGAGATACCAAGCAACCAAAGCAACAGTAATGTACAATGATATCAATTTATCTTTTCTGAAAAACATTCTGGACAACATAATTCTGCAAAACAAAAACAAACAAAAAGCATAATACAATCCAAAGAGAAATGCAAGAGCAAGCAAAAAAGAAAAGAAAAATGTGTAGTTTCATCCAAATAATTGTTCAATTGTTGATGATATGCTTATGAAGTAAAATGCAATTCAGTAAAATACAATTAACATACATAATATATATATTATTAAGAGTTTAAAAACAGAATAGGCGTCTTAAAAAACTGAAAAGTTCCAGATGATTTAAGATTGTTGTGTAGGGGGAAGTAGAGGATTAAAAACAAAGAAAATATATCCGAAAAATATCATCTCATTTGAATATATAAGGAAGGAAAAGCTTTATATATATATTCTTCAATTATCTATATTAATAGGATATGTTTAAATATACATATGTTGACATTTTAAAAGTAACACTAAAATATTGGTCCTCAAAGCTGGTTTACAGCTTTATCATCTATGATGTTTTATAAAAATGCAAATGTCTGGGCCCCAATCAGAAACATTCCTATGCATCAGGTCTGGCCTCAGACTTTAGAAGCAGTTTTTGGAGTTGTTTTTTGGCTTTTGGTGTTTTAAGTTCTACGTGGGATTCTGATGGGTCACAATAATAGACGGCCACTGCACTAATGAAAATGATATTTAGAACTTCTAAAATACAAGAAGGAGGAAAAAAGGGAAAAAACTATCAATAAAGGAAAAATCAGAAAATGAATAAAAGTAGAAAAATAATAGGATTTGCAGGGAAGATGACAGATTAGCAGGATCCTGGTCTCCTCTTTCCATGAATACACCTAGATAACACCCATATCTGTATAATAATCCAGAAAGTGACCCAAAGACTGGCAGAACAGACTCTCCATAGCTAAATGTGGAGAAAAGTCCACATCAAAAAGGGTAAGAAGGGCAGAGACACAGTTAGGAGCTAAATGTACCCATAAGACTGTCCATGGGAGGGAGGGATGCCACAAACAAGGAGAGAGGAGAGGAGCAGGCCCCACATCAGGCACCTTAGGGATGAATGACCCACACTGGGAATACAAATCCCCATAACATTTGGCTCTGAAAACCAGAGAGACCTAACTTCATAGTTCTTACAATCAGTAGGGCTTCACAACTGGAACCTTAATAATCAGCAGGCTTAGCTCTGGAAGAGTTAGGAGAGCCATAGCAAATGGTGTTCCTGCCTTAAAGAAACAGCACAACAAATAGTCCCACTGAGATATAGCATAGAAGCAGCTGTTTGAAAAGTACCTAGGATATATGGGAAGGAAGTCTGTTTACTGATCTCAGAGCATGTGCTAGAAGGTCAAAGATTTTTGGGAGACTTTTCCAAGAACAAAAGAACTGATGGGTGCCATTTCCTACCCTATTCCCAGCCTAGACACAGGACACCTAACAGAACCAGCACAATGCACTTTCCAGTTAGCTTAATAACAGCACCCCCTGCCCCCACACTATTCTGCAGATCTGTCCCATCCTTCACAGCCTTGGCAGTTTTTCTAGGTGCCTGAAGTTCCCCCTCTCCCTGCAGACCAGCTTAGACTTTGTTGGTACCTTGCCCCTGCATTCTCCTACAGACCTACCTATTCAACATGGCCTTAGTAGGAGTCCATCTGAAATGGCACCATAAGTGTGGCAGTATGCAATACCCCAACAGAGGCTAGCATCACCCCAAGGTGAATCCAGCCCCAGGGAGAGGGGAAGAAAATCACACACACTAGTTCAAATGTGGCCCCATCAGGGGGTTGAGGGCAGACATCTGGTCTGACTACAGGCCCCACTCACCAAGCAAGCTTCTTGGAGACAACACTGAAAGATCACCTTGCAGTTTAGTGCCACCACAGCTCTGGTGAGTGTCTGATCTGATACAACTCATGCCCAAGGTGGCCCCAAACTGGCCCATAAACAACACAGGAACCAAACCCAGCTTACCACAGGCATAGACAGGGATTGCAGGCAACAGGACTGAAGGCAAACTTGGCTTAACCACAACAATAGGGTGCATGCAATATATATAGGAAATACCCCTGAAATGTCATGTTCTGCTGAACAGGAGATGTTGCACTGTAGGACACTACAGGACCTCTTCAGAAGGCTACTACTTTCAAGAGCAATAGATATACCCGTCTTTCCTAACCCATAGAAACAGATACAGATAGACAAAATAAGGAGACATAAGAATATGTCCCAAATGAAAGACCAGGACAAGCAAGAGAGCCAAAACAAACAAACAAACAAACAAACATAAAAGACAGATAAATTATATACCTGATAGAGAATTCAAAGTAATGGTCATAAAAATAGTCACTGGACTTGAGAAAAAAGTGGAGGACCCTCAACAAAGAGATACACAACATAAAAAAGAATAAGCCAGATATGAAGAACTCAATAGATAAAATTAAAAATATACTAGAAGGAATAAAGAATAGACTAGAAGAATTAGAAGAACAGATCAGAAACATGGAGGACAGAGTAATATAAAGTAATCAAGCCTAAAAAGAGAGAGAAAAAAAGAAATGAAAATAGATTGAGGGAACTCAGTGACACCAACAAGCATGATAACATTTGCATTATAGAGATACCGAAAGAAAAGAAAGAAAAAGGGGCAGAATATTTGTTTGAAGAAATAATACATGAAAATTTCCCAGATCTGGGGATACAGAAATCCAGATCCAGGAGGCATAGAGAGCCCTCAACAAAGTCAACCCAAGGAGGTCCATATCAAGACACATAGTAATTAAAATGGCAAAAAGTAGGTATAAAGAGAGAATTTTAAAAGCAACAAGAGAAATGAAAACAGTTACATGCAAGAGAAACCCCGTAAGGCTATCACCTGATCTTTAAGCAGAAACTTCAGGCCAGACCAAATTCAAACTTCTGAAAGAAAAAAAAGCATGCAGCCAAGAATACTCTATCCAGCAAGTTTATCATTCACAATAGAAATAAAGAGTTTCCCAGACATAAAAATTAAAGGAATTCATCACCACTAAATCAGCCTTGCAAAAAATGTTAAAAAGTATCCTTGAGTGGAAAGGAAAGACCATAGCAGGAATTTTTTAAAAAAAATAGGAACACAAAGACAGTAAAATAAAGTATATCCAAAAATCAGTCAAGGGATTCATAAAATAAAAGGATGTAAAATATGACACCATATACTCAAAACACAGTAGGGGAAAGGAGTAAAAATTAAGTATTTTTAGAATGGGTTCAACTTTAAATGACCATCAATTTAATATAGACTCTTATATGCATAAGACGTTATATTTAAACCTGGTGATAATCACAAATCAAAAACTGGTAATGTATATACAAGAAGTAAAGAGAAAGAAATCCAAGTATATCACTAAAGAAAGCCAGCAAACTATGAGACAATAAACAAGAGAAGAAAGGGACTGGAAAGAACTACAAAGACAACCATAAAACAAGTTTAAAAAATGGCAATAAGTACATATTTATCAATAATTCCTTTGAATGTAAATGGACTAAATGCTCCAATCAAAAGACATAGGGTGATAGAATGGATTAAAAACAAAACCCATCGATATGCTGCCTACAAGAAATTCATTTCAGACCTAAAGACACATGGATTGAAAGTGATGGGATGGAAAATCATTTATCATACAAATGGAAATTAAAAGGGCAGAGTAGCAATACTTAATATCAGACAAAATAGACTTTAAAACAAAGACACTACATAAGAAGAGCACTACATAATCAAAGGGAACAATCCAAATAGAAGATTTAACAATTTTAAATATTTATGCACCCAACATGGAAGCAACCAAATATATAAAGCAGCTAATAACAAACATAGAGGAAGTAACCAACAGTAACACTAATAGTTGGGAACTTGAACACCCCATTTACACCAAAGGATAGATCATCCAAATAGAAAATTAACAAGGAAACAGTGGTTTTGAATGACACATTGTACCAGATGGGTCTAACAGATATATTTAGACCATTTCATCCTAAAACAGCAGAATACACATTCTTCTCAAGTGCACATGGAACATCCTCCACAGTAGATCACATATTAGGCCACAAGGCAAGTCTCAACAAATTTAAAAAGATTGAAATCATACCATGCATCTTTTCTGACTACAATGTAATGAAACTAGAAATCAACCACATGAAGGAAAAGTAACATGCTACTAAACAATGAATGGGTCAACCAAAAAATCAAAGAGGAGATCAAAAAATACATGGAACAAAAGAAAATGAAAACAACAGTCTAAAATCTTTGGGGTGCAGCAAAACCTGTCCTAAGGGGGAAATTTACAGCAATACAGGCCTATCATAAGAAGCAAAAAGATCTCAAATAGACAACCTAAACTTACACCTACAGGAACTAGAAAAAGAACAAACAAAATTCAAGAACAGTAGAAGGAAGGAAATAATAAAGAGTAGAGCAAAAATAAATAAAATAGAAACTAAAACCACAACAGAACAGATCAGTAAAACCAAGAAGTGTTTCTCTTAAAAGATCAACAAAATTGATAAACGTTTAGAGAGAGAGAGGACTCAATTTAGAAATGAAACAGGAGGGGATCCCTGGGTGGCTCAGCGGTTTGGCGCCTGCCTTTGGCCCACGGCGCAATCCTGGAGTCCTGGGATCGAGTCCCGCGTCGGGCTCCTGGCATGGAGCCTGCTTCTCCCTCTGCCTGTGTCTCTGCCTATCATGGATAAATAAATAAATCTTTAAAAAAAAATGAAACAGGAGAGGGTGTCTGGGTGGTTCAGTTAGTTGAGCATCTGACTCTTGATTTGGGCTCAGGTTATTATCTCAGGGCCATGAGATCAAGCCCTATATTGGGCTCTATTGCTGGGCATGCAGCCTTTTTGAGATTCTCTCTCTCCCTCTTCTTCTGTCCCTCCCCCAACTCAAGCTCATGCTCACTCTCAGATGAATAAATACTTTTAAAATCCTTGAAATAAAACAAGGAAATGAAAGAGGAGAAATAACAATCAACAATATAGAAATTAAGCATTATAAGAGATTATTATAAAAAATTATATGCCAACAAATTGGACAACCTAGAAGAAAGGGGTAAATTCCTAGAAACATATAACTTCCCAAAATTGAATCACAAAGAAACAGAAAATTTGAACAGAGCAATTGCCAACAAGGAAATTGAATTCATAATAAAAAAAAATTAAAAATAGGAGTGCCTGGGTGGCTCCATTGGTTAAGTGTCTGCCTTTGTCTCAGGTTATGATCCCAGGGTCCTAGTATCAAGCTCCCAAACTAAAAGATAACCCATCGAATGGCAGAAGATATTTGCAAATGACATATATGATAAAGATTTTGTATCTGAAATAAAGAATTTACACAACTCAACACCAAAAAAAAGGCCCAAATAATCCAATTAAAAATGAGCAGAAGACATAAACAGACATTTCTCCAAAAACAAACAAACAAACAAACAAACATACAAATGGCCAACAGACACATGAGAAGATGCTCGACATTACTAATTCTCAGGGAAATGCAAATCAAAACTACATTAGGTATCAGCTTATACCTGTCAGAATGGCTAAAATAAGTGATATAGCAATGTCTCTTCTTTACTTCATTCTGCTTTTACTTAACATCTTATAACATACCATATAATTTATTTAATTGTTATGTTTACTGTTGGTTGTCTGTCTTCCCTGACTAGAAGGTAGAGTCTACAAGAATAGTAAATTCTTTCTGTTTTGTTCATTGGTGTATCCTGTGTCTAGAACAGCGCTTTATACAAGTTAACTGTTCAATAAATATTTTTGGGTGAATTAGTACATTAATTCTATTAGTTCTTATATCAATAAATAATAATAAGCATTTGAGCAACTGTTCATGACAGTTTAATTAAATATTTCTTGCCTGAGTGGCTCAGTAGTTTAAGCATCTTACTCTTGATGTTGACTTACATCAATATCTCAGAGTTGTTAGATCAAGCTTGCATCAGGCTCCACACCCTGCTTAAGATTCTCTCTCCCTCACCTTCTACTCCCCCCAACTCCCACCCCTGCTCTCATGTGCACCTGTGTGTGTGTTCACTCTCTCTCATAAATAAATAAATACATAAAAACATAAATAATGCTGTTGTTTATTAAATGCTTATCATGTACCAAACACCTCAACAGCTTACAAAATTTACCTATAATTCTGCTTTTAAAAAAAACCTGAAAGTGAGGTTTTACTATCAACAATTAACAGATGAAGAAACAAAAGAATCCAAGAAGTAATTATGGATTAGAGCCAGATCTAGCTCCAAAATTTAATGCTCTTTCTGCTACAATATGCTGCTTCTGCTTTCAGCTTGTTTTACCCCCTTTCTGGAAATGCAGAGTTAATACTCTGTAATACTTTTGTAATCAAAAATCATAGCGATGCATTTATTTTCATCTTTTGTCTAATTCCTTTTCTACCACAAAACCATTATCCAAACTGCTGATTATGTCTCCACATGTCAAAGAAAGAAGTGTCAGTCCACACATTTTCCACAGGAGTCACGTCAGAAGAAAATATTGTCAAAAATTAAATATTAGGTCAGAAAGAAGAAAATTCAACGTAGACTTTTAAACATCAGTGAAGCTGAAAGGTAGCGCATCCTTATTAGGAGAAAAATTTTTATTTCTCCATCTTGCTTGAGAATAGAAAAATGAGGCAGACATATTTTGTCAAATTCTGTAATTTCCAAAACTAAAAATGTCTTTCATGGCTGAAGGCCCAGCAATGTTAAAATTTTAAAGATTTGAATATTGAATGTATCAAGCAATCCTTTTAAAAATGTTTAACTCTTCTCACTACACACATTTTACTTCATATAGTCTGCAATTAAGAATGAAATGAAGTAAAAATATAAAAAGAATGAAATGAAATATAAAGGATTCATTATGAACTCATTTTCAGGATTAACTGTTAAATAAAATCTTTTCTTACATAGTTGTGAAAATTGTCAAATATGACCTGATTATTCTAATCTTGTCCAGTGACAACTTGACAAACAATTTGAGAAGGTTGTACCTTAATTTTTTTTTAATTTTATGTTC
Source organism: Canis lupus familiaris (assembly GCF_011100685.1). Taxonomy (NCBI): domain Eukaryota; kingdom Metazoa; phylum Chordata; class Mammalia; order Carnivora; family Canidae; genus Canis; species Canis lupus. The sequence continues at coordinate 13,008,733 of NC_049238.1, forward strand.
TATGCAATAGAACTTTCCCAACTGGCAAGCTAAGCAACAGCATAGATAAAACTAGGGTTAAAATATATGCTATATATACATTTTTTAAGATTTTATTTATTCATGAGAGAGAGAGAGAGAGAGAGAGAGAATGAGGCAGAGACACAGGCAGAGGGAGAAGCAGGCTCCATGCAGGGAGCCTGACATGGGACTTGATTCCGGGTCTCCAAGATAAGGCCCCGGGCTGAAGGTGGCGCTAAAACACTGAGCCACCTGGCATATATATGTTTATAGCAATAAGAAATATGGACATGAACATAAATGGATTATTTTGTGTAACACTTTAACTATTAAATCATTCTATATGCCTGAATTCAAAATTTATATATGGATATATTTATTAACATCTCATTTCCCTACAGTACTTTTTAAAGATCTTATTTATTTGTTTGTTTGTGTTTGTTTGTTTGTTTGTTTAGATAGCACAAGCAGGGGAAAGGGCAGAGTGTGAAGGAGTGAGCGAAGCCTCCTCACTCCTCCTTCACTTCCTTTGGAACCAGACTCCACACTGAGCACAGAGCTCCACGTGGGGCTCAATTTCACAACCCTTAGATCATGACATGAGCCAAAATCATAAGTTGAATGCTTAACCAACTGAGCCACACTGACACCCCAATCGTATTTTTAAAACACAGAACTGGCAAGGTGCTAACATTTAACTAGTAAGTAACACATACGAAATTTTTCGAGTTTGCTCATAAAGAACCCATAAACCTTAACATCATTTAACGTCATGTCATGCTATTAATGTTTAATATAAAAATAATATTTTAATTAAGGTAATTAACTTGTTCCTTAAAATATTTTTCATTTAAGCCAATGCTCTAAATTATGAAAATTTAAAATAGTTTCATGAATATAACTGCAAAAGTGAAAAAATGGCTTAACACTTAAAAGATTAATTAACACACTATGCACTACAGATAGATGAAACTTTTTGGACTTCTCCCTTTCTACTTCTTACCTGTAAGACTTAAGAAAAAAGAAAACTGGGGATCCCTGGGTGGCTCAGCAGTTTGGCGCCTGCTTTCGGACCAGGGCGTGATCCTGGAGTCCCGGGATCGAGTCCCACATTGGGCTCCCTGCATGGAGCCTGCTTCTCCCTCTGCCTGTGTCTATGCCTCTCTCTCTCTCTCTCTCCCTCACTGTCTCTCGTGAATAAATAAATGAAATCTTAAAAAAAAAAAAAAGAAAACTAATTTTTACTCTTATTTAACTTTGTAATGTGTGACTCCTGCTCCCCAGCCAGGTAGTCAACCTCATGAAAGCAAATGTTTTATATTCATTATATATCCAGCAGTCAACCTTATGTCTTACATATAGCAGCACTCGGTAAAAAGGAAATGGGAAAACAGAGAAGGAAAGAAGAAAAACAATAGGAAAATTGGTCTCATTGTGAAGTTAAAAGAAAGAGCATTAGCTCTCATTTCAGTTCAACCACAATTTACTATTATGCCAGCTACTATGTTGGGATCTAAAGTCATAATCTGCTGACCTGAAAAGTTTGCTTAATCTAAATATTAGTTTCATTATCTGTAAAACGGGATGGATAATGGACTGGTGAGAAGATTTAATGAGGCAAACTATAGAAAGTACTGTAAACTTCATAAAAACTATACAAATACAAAGATAATGATGAACTAGCTACAATTCTATAGACATGATAATGAAAAGGAAACTAGTAGTTTAAAAGATAAAGATAAATTTTCCAAGTTCTTATAAAAGAACAGAAAAGTAGAAAAAGATATCATGAGAAGAGATGTCTGAAATAAACACTCATCTTGCATTCCTCAAATAATTATTGTATACTTAAGGTGGAGGCAATTTGAAACAAAAGTGAAATCCATCAAGACCTCGTGGTATAGTGAAGATGGTCCAGTAAAGTATATAACATTTGAGGGTAATAAATCTTATACTACTGTGGAAATATTTATTGTTCATGAGGTCCCTTTCAGTTCTAAAAGTTTTGATTCCACTGACAAATAGTTTCTATCAGGAATATTGTAGAAGTAGATACGGAAGCAGATGGTAGCCATGGATGGGTATTTTAGCAAATAAATATTATTTGAAAGAGGGGGAATATGACATAAAAGGAAGATAAAACCTTTGAATAAACTGAATCAGGATAGAAAGAAGAGAAGAAAAATGGAAGGAAGGAAGGAAAGAAGAAAGGAAGGAAGGAAGGAGGAAGGAAGGAAGGAAGGAAGGAAGGAAGGAAGGAAGGAAGGAAGGAAGGAAGGAAGGAAAGGAGGAATGGAGAGAGGAAGAGAAAGAATGAAACTTGAGTATCCTCCCTAACCTTTGAGTTATCCTCAGCCTAGAAGGTTAAGAGAATTTTTTCAAAGGCATATGAACTACTAGAAAATGAGAGCCTTCCTTATTCTTTATGGGTGCTATAATGTGTGAAGGGCTAAAAATTAATTCGTTCCAAATTCTGGAATTTCAGTATACTGCTTCCTATCTGAGAAAGCCTCTTAATCTTCTGATTTATTGAACACATATCAAATTCTCAAAATTAAAAGGACTTCAAAATATAAAATAAGGATGAATTTTTATTATAAGAAGAGAATTAAGTCCTTCAATATATTTTCTTTTTAATCTATAATCCTCTATAATCTTATAAAATATTAATATATAATTAACAATTTATAAATCCCAAAATTGCTCATCTTCATATTCTCCTGAGTAGAATCTTCCCCTCCCCATCCTAATTTTTAATTATTAAAAATCATGGTGCACCACGGTGGCTCAGTTGGTTAAGCAACTGCCTTCAGCTCAGGTCATGATCTCAGGGTCCTGGGATCGAGCTCCTCTTCAGGTTCCCTGCTCAGCGGGGAGCCTGCATCTACATCTCCCTCTCCCTCTGCTCTCTCCCTTGTTCTCTCTCTCTCCCAAACAAATAAATAAATAAAATCTTCTTTAAAAATCCTAAAATTTGGTTTCAGTTCTACATGTTTCACATAAATCTCCCCTCCCCAGCCAGAATCAATCTTTCACATCTCTGCACCTCCATAACACTCAGATTGCTTATTCTGTTCTGCATTATTTGTCAATATATTTTTCTCTTTAATTAGATTAAAACTTTGTATTTTGTAACTCTCATTGTACTTACCAAGTGCTTTGTATATCAGATCTTCAAAGAATGTTTATTCAATAGAATGATGTGCTTTATTCAATAGAATGATGTGCTTTATCTATTTTAATCTAACAATATTTTATATTTTCTTTCAAATTTACCAATATTCACTAGAGGGCACATGATGAGATGAGCACTGGGTGCTATACTATATGTTGGCAAATTGAATTTAAATAACATTTTTTAAAAGTTTACCAATATACACTATTTTTCTATGCCTAAAGATTACTAAGCATTTTGTAAACTTGTTTCATTTCAAGTATAATCTCAGTTACTTTCATAATTCTATCTCAATTTAAAACTTTTCTCCTTGTTGTACTATCCTTGTAAGAAAAAGCTGTTAAGCAAAGGAACTTTACATCCAAGTTTTAAAAAATTCCCAAGCAGTTTTCGAAGACACATAGGAATGTGTTAGCCATAGCTAACATAAAATGAGTTTGAGTCAAAAACTAGAAAGAATTGCAAAAGTGAGAGTTTTCTCCCTTCTGTTGTTAGGAATTTATGATGTCACTCTTATGATAAAAAAGGAAAACTGAGCAAATATATTTTTTAATTAAAGTGAAGTTCAAAAGTTAAAATATTTAACAATACATTAACAATGTGAATGTACTTGATGCCACTGAAATCATTATAAATCATTAAAATGGTAAATTTGTACTAAGTATATTTTACTGGAATAAAAAAACCACTATATACTCCTTTTTAATAATTTGTTTATGTTAAAAGAACTTCCATGGCCCTTAGCACCATATATTACACATATTAAAATAAATTGACCCAAATATGTTTAGTGTTTAACTTGTTTCTTAATAAATATTGTGAAAAGTAAATATTAAAAACATATGCTAGACTTCAATGCATAAAGTATTCCTCAGCCCAAGCTTCATAGGTAAGATCTCTTAAGGCATGAGGTCCTATTTGTAATCTTTTCACTTATAGCTATAAAGGATTAGGAAGCCTCTTTCTAAAATATTAATAATAGTTATAATAATTACATGCTATCTATGTACCAGAAGCTGTGGTAGACATTTCATGTACAGTATCTCTAACATTAGTCCCATGAAAAGCAATCAAATAACCCCTACTCCATTCCCCTAGTCCTCATCATCACAAACAATACAACTATTGAAACTCTTTTAAATCTAGGTATGGAAAATGTCACATCCATAGGATTGTCTTCATAACAGTCTTCAGAAAATCTGAGCAACCATTTTTATGGTCCATCCTTTATTATTGATACTGAATAAGAATTAAGTTAAGAGAGAATTATTTACAAATTAGGCCCAAGTCATTCTGTGGGTAGATTCTCTTAAAAAAAAAAAAAAATGCCTGCTGTATAGAAAGAATGATGATTAATAAGCTCTGAGCTTTACAACTAAGAGAATTCATAGAAATGAGATCATTTGTTCAGTTCCAGACTCAATACGCTTTCAATAAGTATAAATTGAGGGCAGCCCAGGTGGCTCAGTGGTTTAGTGCCGCCGTCAGTCCAGGGCCTGATCCTGGAGACCCAGGATCGAGTCCCATGTCGGGCTCCCTGCATGGAGCCTGCTTCTCCCTCTGCCTGTGTCTCTGCCTCTGTGTGTGTGTGTGTGTGTGTGTGTGTGTGTGTGTGTGTCATGAATAACTAAATAAAATCTTTAAAAAATACGTATAAATTGAGGGCATAAATAAATGAATGAATTAGGAAACATAATATTCTTCATATTTGAGATATATGAAAGATAATGGGACACCTGGGTGGCACAGTCAGTTCAGCATCTGACTTGGGCTCAGGTCCTGATCTCAGGGTCCTGGGAGGGAGCCGCCCTTGGGCTCTGTACTCAGCAGAAAGTGTTTCACCCTCTCCCTCTTCCTGCACCTCCTTCCTGCTCATACTCTCTCTCTCAAATAAATAAATAAATAAAATATTTTTTAAAAAGATAACAACTAATCTTTATTCTTTTTTTCATCATCCTTTACTAGCAAAAAAAAAACTGCTAAAATGTCTAAAAATATTACACATTCATTGTTTTTTTACATTGAATGTTGTTCCTTCTTTATAGTTCTCCTTTTATTTCTAATGAGCAACCCACAGGGTATTTCATCTGCAGAACAACAGAATATCAGAAGTTATTTTAGTGATTACAATATGCCAAATGAAGAAACATCTGAAAGCCAAATGAGGCTATATGACATATTCAGGATCATGCAGAGAAAGTCAGAACAAAATCTCAAGTCTCTGAACTATTCTTTTAGCTCTTTAGTGGGTTTTGCCTCTTAGATTTTGTTAACTAAATTTGTATGCTCTCTAAATCAGGAACCATGATACATACATGGTTACCCCACACATATTTAGCAAAGTGCTAGACAATTACTCAGTCTAAATACATACTTGATGATAATTAACATCCAAGTAGTCACAGACGGGAATTACTAATAGTATTTCTAATGTCGACACAGCACATCACAGGGCATTCATTATACAAGATATCACAAGAGTGACACAATAAAATATTCCCTTATATTCGTTAGTGCTTTCTATTTCCACTTCTAAAAATTTTCCGAGCCTAGCAGAGACTTTTACAGCACCATCTTAATGTTGACCATTTAGTCTCTGATGCATTTTGGCTTCTAAGGGCAGCTGTTGCTAACAAAATGAAAGATAAAACCTCCTTTGTAACCATTTTATCATAGCTTAAAATGCTTTGAAATGTCTCTGTTCAGAGAAGCTTTTGTTAATGTTGACTGTAGTTCCTTTGAAGGCTCCCCGTAAGGAAAATCTATGAGAAAAACTTTCAGAAGTTGATAGGTGGACAGAGCCACAATTTAAAGTGAACTATAATTACTGCCTTTTTCCCTAAAAGAAATGTAATGATAGAAGGGAAGGCTTAAAACATTTGGGACTTAAGTCTTTTGCTAGAAAAGTGAAGATTATAGGAATCTTAAATACATATTGCTAGATGAGAGAAACCAGTCTGCAAATACATGCAATTCCATCTATATGATATTTTGGAAAAGGAAAAACTATAAATATAGTAAAAATATGAGTGGTTATCTGAATTTGAGTGGGGAGGGGTGAAGAGGGATGAATAGGTGGAGCAGAGGGAATTTTTAGGGCAGTGAAATGATTATGATGCTGTAAAGGTGGACATGGCATCATGCATCTGACAAAGCTCAAAATTGTACAACACAAATTGAACTCTAATGTGAACTGAACTTTAGATAATAATAATGTGTCAAGGGGTGCCTGGGTGGCTCAGTCAGTTAAGTGTCTGCCTTTGGCTCAGGTCATGATTCCAGAGTCCTGGGAATGGAGCACCTCCATTAGGCTCTCTGCTCAGTGGGAAGCTTGCTTCTTCATCTCCCTCTGCTCCTCCCTCTGCTCCTGCTCTCTCTCTCTTTCTCTCAAATAAATAAAATCTTTAAAATAAATAAATAAATAGATAGATAAATAAATAAATAAAATAAGATAGCAATACTGGTTCACAATGCACACAATGCAAGTTGTGTGCATGCTCTGTCTCTCTCTCAAATAAATAAATAACTCTTAAAAAAAAAAGAATATATCCTGACTCATACTTGCATTTAATGAATACTAGGTTTTTAAAATTAGTTATACAATTGAAATTTGAATTTGAGAAAAACATAATTTGGTACAAAATCATAGATTTGGTATGGTAGATGATCTCATGAAAATTGAAGAGGTTTCTAAAGACAATAAAACAGGGATCCCTGGGTGGCACAGCGGTTTGGCGCCTGCCTTTGGCCCAGGGCGCGATCCTGAAGACCCGGGATCGAATCCCACGTCGGGCTCCCGGTGCATGGAGCCTGCTTCTCCCTCTGCCTATGTCTCTGCCTCTCTCTCTCTCTCTCTCTCTCTGTGACTATCATAAATTAAAAAAAAATTAAAAAAAGAAAAAACAGAAGTAAAGAGCAAAGGGCTATGGATTAAACTTTGTAGTTTGCTTCTAAGATTCAGAAAGTAAAGAAACTAGTATGGTCAGAGAAATAAGTGGTGGTGCATCATAACAAACTGAAGGTTTCAAGGTTGGAGGGCAACTAGCAATCCGAAAAAAATTTTTTTAAATGCAAACTAGGGGTACCTGGGTTGCTCAATGGTTGAGCACCTGCCTTTGGCTCAGGGCGTGATCCCAGAGTCCCAGGATTGAGTCCCACATCAGGCTCCCTGCATACAGCTTCTCCTCTGCCTCTCTCTCTGTGTCTTTCATGAATAAATAAATCTTTAAAAAAATAAATAAATGAATGAATGAATGAGTAAATAAATAAATAAATAAATAAATAAATACAAACTAAAAAATAGTCAAAATCCTCAGTGACTCTTAAGTGTTCTTTCTGGGGGCTCCTGGGTGGCTCAGTCAGTTAAGCACCTAACTTTGACTCACGTCATGATCTTGGGGTCCTGGGATCAAGCCCCATGTCGGGCTCCACACTCAGCAGGAAGTCAGCTTGTTCCTCTGCCTCTCCTCCTGTTCATGCTATCTCTCTCAAATAAATAAAATCTTCAAAAAAAAAAAAAAAGGAGCATTCTTTCTGGTCAAAGGAAGCAGAGTAAGGCAAAGAAAGATAAAGACTATAAGGAGAGAACAAAGGGGCATGTGTACACACACACACACACAGTTGTAAACTTACAAAAGAAATGAGTAGGAATTAAGCTACTGGATGGAAAGCAATGAAATAAAGGAGAAATTGGAATGGCAATTAGCCAGGCAGCAGATTTGATCACAAAGATTTTTTTAAGAAGGAGACATATGGATTATGTGATTAATCATGTTACAAAACTATATTTACTGAAATGTTAATCTAAGTGTTATGTTAAAGTAGAATTAAGAATATTTTTAAAGTTAAAAGTCAGAATCTCTCAAATTGCTTTAAAAATAACAAAAATTTAGTCAAAATATCAAATTCACTAAACACATTAGACTTCAAGTTTCAGTTTCTTTAGCATTAAAATGTTTTTCTCCTTTTAATCTTAAATTTTTAACCTGTTGGAATTCATAAATTACTGAATTTATTAAGAATTCTCTAAGTATAAAAACAAATAAAAATACTTTATATGCTTATTAACAATATGTTATTGTTCCATGGAAATATATAGGGGAAAGGAATTGTTAACCATTATTTCCTCCACTGAGGGAAATCAGAGAACTAAGTGTCAAAAGGGAGGAGGGTACTTATATTCACTGTTTTTTTTTTTAATTCTTTGCACTTTGTATCATGTCTAGATATTAACTTTTCAAAAATAAATAATGTTTAAAAAAATAAAGTTTAGGGATATCTGCAATGCTCAACTGGTTAAGTGTCTGCCTTTGGCACAGGTCATGACTATGGGGTCTTGGGATCCAGCCCCAGAGCGCTGAGCAGGAAGCCTGCTTCTCTCTTCCCTCTGCTGTTCCCCCTGCTTGTGCTCTCTCTATCAAATAAATAAATAAAATCTTAAAAAATAAATAAAGTTTAAAAGATTGTTTAAAAAGCAAATATAAAACTAAAAAGGCAAAAAAAATAAAAGTAATAGCTCTTTTCTACTAGTACAAAAGAAGTAAGTAAATAGAAAATTTGGGTTAATTCCTGTCTTTACAAAGATTTTTGAATAGAATCAGAGATATGACATTGAATTTTGAGAAATATCTTTATAATTTAGTTTTCAAGATTATGCCTCTATATTTTACTTTAACTGATTTTTCTTTTCATTAAAAAAAAAAAAGCATCTACAATTCTGACAAGTTAATGGCTAAATTTCTGAAGAAAGATACATAGTTACTGTTCTAGATCCAAGCTTTGTTTTCACATATTTAAAAACACCTTTGAATTCCAGGAGGGCACACAGTTATATGCCTCAAGAAGAAAAGTTCAATCAGAGTAATGCATTTAAGGCATACTCTTGTTTGGCACTGTTCTTGTTTTCAACTAGCATTTATTATGTCAAGCACCTACGAAGTGGGAATGCAGTAATAAACAAAATAGGAAATGCTTTTGCCCTCAAAGAGTTTAAAAATCTAGTGGGGATCGCTTCTCGGCCTTTTGGCTAAGATCAAGTGTAAAAATCTAGTGGGAAAGGCAGACAATAAATAAAATAAGTAAGTAAAAGACATAGTATGTTCATAGCAAAACATTGAGGAGGAAAAGATAAAAGGGAAGGGGCATATAAATTTTAGCAGGAAGAAAAAGCCAGAAGACAAAGCCACACTAACAAGGTGACATTTAAGTAGAGTTCAAGGAAGAGTAATACAGAGCAAGCTATACAGATACCTTAGAGACAAACATTTCAGGAAAAGCAAGTGAAAAGTCCCTGAGGCAAGGATATTCCTAATGTATCCAAGAAACAGCGAAGTCAGCTGATTTCAGTAGAATGAACAAAGGGAAAATAGTAGAGAGGGCTTTAGGGAAGTAAGAGAGATCATGGTCAGATCATTACACATAAAAGTAAGAATCATTTTTTTTTCCTGAGTAAGATGGAAAGGCTTTAGAAGGTTTTGAGCAGAGCTATGTTATAACATATTTTAAAGAATCATTGTGGCTAATGTGCTTAGACTGAAGGGCAGCAAGTACTGAAGCAAGGAAACCAACTAGGACTCTGTTGCAATCATCCTGGCAAGAGAAACTAACTAACAGGATTTGCTCATGGGTCAGCTACAGGTTATGAGAAAAAAAAAAAGTGTCAAGGATGACTCCAAGATTTCTAAGCTGAGTAACTGAATGAATGAGGTGACCATTCACTGAAATGAAAAGCCCTGGAGGAAGAGTTTGGGTTAAGTTTGAGACACCTATTTAGACATCACAGCAGAGATGCGCAATACACAGTTATGAGTCAAGTACAGGGAACAAGTTCCAGTACTTCCCTTTTTTAAAAAAGATTTTATTTATTTATTTATTTACTTATTTATTTATTTATTTATTTATTATTTATTTATTTGAGAGAGAGAGTAAGCAAGTGAGCATAAGCAGGGCGAGGGGCAGAGGGAAAGAATCTCTGCTTAGCACAGAGCCAGACTTGGGGCTTGATGCCACAACCCTGAGATCATGACCTGAGCTGAAACCAAGAGTGGGGTCACTCAACCAATTGAGTCATCCAGGCACCCCACCCCATACTTCCCTTTAAAAAAAAAAATCATATGTACTTCAAAATTGCAAAAATTAATAAAATTACAGAAATATTATAGTCATAGAGACTTTAGATCATGAGTTTATTCTTTGCCCGTAGCCTAGATAGACAGAATAGTTTAGGACTATTTCTTAAGAATTTGCTGTTTTAGCAACTGCCTGTGCTTTAAAAGCAAACAAACAAAAAGCACATGAAATAGGAGTATCTGGTAAGCGTAGTTTCAAACAATTATGTATTTTACACAAAGTGAAAAAACTATGATATGGAACCCTTCTGACATCTTTATATCCTAGTCCTCTCAGCCCAAAGGATCATTTTTTAGTAGTATACACCGCCACAAATCATTGTATGCCTATGTATGTGTGTGATGTCTGTGTTATTTAAAAAATTTCCCAAAATGATGGCTGACTCTCTAAATATCCTTTTATGTGGCAATTTAAATGGAACTAAAGATCAGCTTCACTACACATTTTGTTTTACAATTTGCTTAACTAAGTAAGATTAAATGGATATTAACTCATTTTTTATACTTCAGGTACTATCAACTTTTTCAAGTTGATATAATACAATGCTCTGCTTTTCTTTCTCATGCTCACTGTTATACCTCCAGAAGCTTGTTATTTTAAACTGAAGTAGCACAGAGATTTATTCTAATGTTAAATAAAAGCAACTATTTTTTAAGTGGCTTTCCATCCTTTGAATATTTTTCTTCTGATCTGAAAGCATTCAACTTTTACATTTTACAAACAAAGATGAAAAGAACAAAGTGGAAGGAGAATGGATTTCAATGAAAAATGTCTTCTGCCAAAAGCCCCCAGTGCAGCCTCTCCAAACCTGGCTATAAAGACACAAAAACAGGGACACCTGGGTGTCGCTCAGTGGTTGAGCGTCTGCCTTCGGCTAAGGCCATGATCCCAGGATCCAGTATCGGGTCCCACATCCGGCTCCTTGCAGGAAGTCTGCTTCTCCCTCTGCCTGTGTCTCTGCCTCTCTCTGTCTCTGTCTCTCATGAATAAACAAAATCTTAAAAAAAAAAAAAAAAAGACACAAAATGTTAAGAGCTAAAATGTTACCTCCCCTCCTATCCTCCAATTTTCTAATTCCAGAGACAAGAACTCCCAGAACTAGGCAGGAAGGGGAAGGTGATGTCTGTTTGTGTGTGCATAAACGTGTGTTTGGATAGGAAGTACTGGAGGAAGGGGTGCTTAAGTAATAATACTAGCAGGAGCGAATTTTGCATTTGGAGAGATGTAGTCTTCCCCAAGGTGTGAGGAGCATAAACTTACACATAGTTCAGAGTATGACAAAACTAGCAGTGGTTATAAGTTTTGTGAAACTGAATAAAGGAAACCTCAGTTAAAATGGAGTCAGTGGGGTGCCTGGGTGGCTCGGTTGGTTAAGTGACCAACTAGGTTCCCACTCAGGTCATGATTTCATGGGTCTCAGGATCCAGCCTCACAGCAGGCTGCATGCTCAGCAGGGAGACTGCTTGAGAGTCTCTCCCTCTGCCATTCCCTCCACTGTGCTCTTCCTCTACTCTCTCTCTCTCTGTAAAATAAAGAAATCTTAAAAAGAGAGAGAGAGAGAGAGAGAGTAAGGAGGCCAGAAGGGAAAGATCCTTTATGCCTTACTCCTGGTTATCAATTGTGAATCTCAACAGTAAGAGCGTATTTTGTATTCCCAATGGAGAGAAGCCTGTATTTTACTACCCTTGTAGGAGGAAGAAAAATTTTCTCCTTGCCAACAAGAGCCTAGCCAAGAGGGGATCCCTGGGTGGCTCAGCGGTTTGGCGCCTGCCTTTGGCCCAGGGCGTGATCTTGGAGTCCCAGGATCAAGTCCCGCATCAGGCTCCCGGCATTGAGCCTGCTTCTCCCTCTGCCTGTGTCTCTGCCTCTCTCTCTCTCTCTCTCTCTTTCTCTCTTTCTCTCTCTCTCTCTCTCTCTCTCTCTGTGTCTATCATAAATAAATAAATAAATCTTAAAAAAAAAAAAAAAAAAAGCCTAGCCAAGAAGAGACAGCCACAACTTGCCAATAAAAAGCCATTACAGGGCAGCCGGGTGGCTCAGCGGTTTAGCGCCGCCTTCAGCTCAGGGCGTGATCCTGGAGACCGGGGATCAAGTCCCACGTCAGGCTCCCTCATGGAGCTTGCTTCTCCCTCTGCCTGTGTCTCTGCCTTTCTCTCTCTCTCTGTGCCTCATGAATAAATAAATAAAATCTTTAAGAAAAGAAAAGCCACTACACTTTGACTTCCCAGTTATCCCTGTGTACTTTTTGTTTGATAGCCCCTTCCAACTTCTCTTTCCTCTATAAAACAGTGTTTCTTGCCTCTGTTCTCCAGACTTGCCTATAATTTTGCCATAGCATGCATGTCTTGAATTGCAATTCTCTTCTATTCCCAAAAAACTCCATTTTGTTAAGTTTCTACACCATTTAATTAAAGAAAGGATGGAAGTATCTATAAAAGGCTCCTAAATATTAAAAAGAAGACTGGAAGCACATAATTTTGCCTTTGAGAAATAGATAGGAGAACAAAATTCAATATTCATACACAGCAATAGAGAAAGGGAAGAAGGACCATGGTTTGTCCAGATAAATCTTTTGTGATGAGATCTGCCTTGTATAAAGATAAAAGAAAAAAATCCAAATGGGGCTTATAAAAAGAAGAAAAATGAGATAGATGAGGACCCTTGTAGGAAAAAAGTAACAGAAACATTTTCATAAGACTCCAAGAATAGGCATATTCCTGGAACTAGTCTAATTCATTGTTCAAAAAAATTTTCAAGAAAATGTCAACCACTCTAAATAGTTATTAATCAATGAGTAGTAACTATGTGTCAGAACATTATAATTCATTATTGAGAAGTTACCAAGTATCAGAGCTATTATAAATACATAAGGTATATTAGCTCATTTAAACTTCACAATGACCCCATGAGCTTTTGTTATCCCCATTTTATTTTTTTAAGATTTTATTTATTTTGTTTATTTCACGAGAGGCACAGAGAGAGAGAGGCAGAGACACAGGCAGAGGGAGAAGCAGGCTCCATGCAGGGAGCCTGATGCGGTACTCAATTCTCAGGGCTCAGGGCTCATGCCCTCAGCTGAAGGCAGATGCTTAACCACTGAGCCACGGAGACGTCCGTATTATCCCCTTTTTAGATAGGACGACTTGCCCAATGTCATAAACTATTAAGAATTCTAAAGGGGGCCCCTAGGTGACCCAGTAGTTTAAGCATTTGACTTCCGCTCAGGTCAGAATCTCAGGGTGGCTCCTTCCTGCTCAGCGGAGAATCTGCTTCTTCCTCTGCCTCTCCCTCCACTTATGCTTGCTTGCTTGCTTGCTTGCTTTCTCTCTCTCTCTCAAGTAAATAAAATCTTTAAAAAAGGAATTCAAAAGGACAAAAGCATTATGAGCTGGTGTAGAAATTCATTCATTCATTCCATATTTTATGGATACTCACAAAGGGCAGGTACTTGTAAGTTCTTGGGATCTATTAGTAGGTGGAGAGGAAACAATCTTGCCTTCAAGGAACTTGCATTCATTATAGCAAGATATTTATGGTGTTTGAGAAGGTGGTGAGTTCTACGGGGGAAAAAAGAAATCAGAGCAAGATATTGAAGTTGGAAAGCATATGGTTGGAGAGTGGTAATTAAAGAATACAGCTGAGCTTGAGATATTTTTAGTGTATTTAAAACCATGGCTTGTAATAAGATAATTTAATCCAGTCACATATGTTTTGTGAATTGATACATTTAGTCTCCCTTCTGTATTGTATGCTTTGATTTTTAATGTTTCCTTGATGCCTCCTTTTTTCCTTACTTTTTGTTAAGTAATCCATTTTATTGTTACTTCTCTGTATAGTGTTTTGAAAAGTATTATTCTACTGATGGCTACCTTTAAATTATGTATGTTCGCCATTTCTTCACCAATCTCAAGCAGAGAAAATAAGTTCCATAAGGCAGGATCTTATACATGTTTTCTTCTATATTCTATCTCTGAGCTTAACACATGGTAGTATTAAGATATAGCTGTTTTTTTGAGTGAATAAGTTAAGAGTAGGTATTAACTACACAATCCTAATTCTATTCTGGGGCCAAAGATAGACTCTAGGGGGAGAAATAAAAATTATAAAGTGAATGCAGAGAAAAGTAGGAAAGAATTCTTCAGGGAGTGCCTCTGTCCCAGTCCTGACACTAATTTTGGTCCTTAAAAAACCCATTATCTTTGCACCTCATTTTTCACTTGAAAAATAAGGGAAGTGGATTAAAGCAATGCTTTGCTACCTTTTTATGAATTACAGATCCTTTTGAGAAAACCTATAAAGGTTATCACTCTTCTCCATAAAAGCATTATACACGTATATCATGAAAAATAATAAGTTGACATGTTTTATGAGATCATGTAAAGCCTTTAATGTATGTATTGTAATATAATATGAAAACATCAATGAAATATTTTATAACAAATAAAGGTAATTAGATCATTCACACATACACACACAAACCCTCTCCATACTTCATAATAAAATAAAGCTCAAAACTCTCAATCTTGGAGAAAGCATTTAACCAAAGTAACAGACAAAAGATTTATAAATTTTGTGAAATGTTTTGAAATATTAAAGTCCAGCGTCTTCTTTTAAGTTCTCAAACATTTATTTCAGATAGGGATGAAGTTGTTTAAGCTTAGCTTTTCTTGACAAACCAATTCTGATTGGTCGACTGCATGTCTTAAGAGGTAGTACTCTTGAAATCCCATGTGAAAAATTACTACCTAAAATACAAGACAATAAAAGTGCATGAGGAATAAAAATTACTTGTGGTTTCTTAGCTTAAAAAGTTTTACTTACTTATCATCATCTAACAACATTTACTGTCACTGAGTGCTTTAACTGAATTAGTTTACTTAATCCTTTACTTAATCTCCATTTTTAAAATATGAAAGCCTCAGCACAAAAAAAGTTAAGTGACTTACCCACATAAAATAGCAACTAAATAAAATCAGCATTCCAGTCAGGCAGTCTGACTTAACAACAATAACAAAACTAGACAGTTAGCTTGATGTTGTAGCTTTAAAAACCAAATTATTTTACTATTAGAAGCTAAACAGTAAGCTACAGTAAGCTATCCTGTTAATGATTTCATTTGGCTTCTAATAAAGATTATTATAAATAATAGTGTACAAATGTATTTCATCTATTATGAGTAAAGGGAGGGCTCTGATTTTGAAATTTTTATTTAACATCATATTATCATACCCAACAAAGTTCAAAACATTTCATGGACAACAATGGGTTGACCAAACACATTGGATTAAATATTCTTGACACTGAAATACAAAAATTCCTCTAATTTTCAGAATGCATTTAAAAAAATAGCGAGGTCCAAATGTAAAGCTAAGAATGTATCAAGCTTTAAGCCAGCTTTAAGGAATTAGTATGAACCTTAATATAATAGCACATTTGAATAAAATGGTGTATTCAACCTAATAATAATTCTAACAAAAGATAAACAGCATAATTTCTACTAAGCTGAACCAATCTGTGTGTTTATCTATGTAAATATTAATGAAATAAAATACAAAGTTTAACTATATATAAATAGGGAGAAAACAACTTACCAGAAAAGTAGCTATAAATCAGTTTATGATACTTTTTCAACATTAAAAGGATAAAGTGAATTAGAAAAATAAGAGAAAAAGCATATTACTAATTTTTTCAGTTTTTAAAGAAAAAGGGATTGTCCAAATAAAACAATATTGTTGGATCATTTCTGATACACTAGATTTGTTCACAAATTAGATAATTTCAGCAATTTATGCTAAGTGGACTTCTTCATTATGAGATTATTATTTCAGAACAAAGCCATGATTAGTCTATTTGATTAATTTTTCAAAGAATAGCTTTCCTCTTTCATGGTCCAATATGACGGATACTTCTGGTAATTTTGCAATGCATAGGAAATCACCAAACCAATTTGTATCAACAACAGGCCTTTGCAAAGCATATGCCCTTAAACAGACACCTAGTTGTGGCTTTGAGGATATGCTTCTTCATCTCCTTGGATTTTCTACCTCTTGTAAATAAATTGTGATCCCTTTTCTTATTATTGTACACCAGATTGATTCATTACTTTGTATTAGTTAACGATTCTAAACATTCAAGCACACTGCCAGAAATTATTCGTTTTAAAAATCAGTGTTATGGGATCCCTGGGTGGCGCAGCGGTTTGGCGCCTGCCTTTGGCCCAGGGCGCGATCCTGGAGACACGGGATCGAATCCCATGTCGGGCTCCCGGTGCATGGAGCCTGCTTCTCCCTCTGCCTGTGTCTCTGCCTCTCTCTCTCTCTCTCTCTATGTGACTATCATAAATAAATAAAAAAAAAAATTAAAAAAAAAATCAGTGTTATGTTAACTAATTGATCTTAAAATAAGTTTAAAAATCAGTTTTAAAAAGTCATAAAAGAAAAAAAAAAGTCATAAAAGGACGCCTGGGTGGCTCAGTGATTGAGCATCTGCCTTCAGCTCAGAGTATAATCCCTGGGTCCTGGGATGAGTCCTATGTGGGGCTCCCTGCATGGAGCCTGCTCCTCCCTCTGCCTGTGTCTCTGCCTCTCTCTCTCTCTCTCTCTCTCTCTAAGAATAAGTAAATAAAATCTTAAAACAAAACAAAACAAAACAAAACAAAAAAAAAACAGAGAAAGGAGAAAGAAAGAACCAGGATGCACTGGAGACATTACTGGTAGACATTTAACTGGAGGCATCATGGTAAGTTTGTAGGTATCAAAAACATTTCAGCACCACTGGGGAACCAGCCCTTTCCCAATGCCTTTAAAACCACCTGGCATAAGCAGGCATCCACTCCACCCAGGCAGAAATAGTCCATGTTTACTAGCCGCACTCCCCACAATTTCCCAACTTTTCCCTCACAATATGAATTTTCCCAAGTCTCAGGAAAATCACTCCATTTTTTACACACTTTGAAACCAAATCCAAGATGACTGTCCTAACACAGTACTAAATAATTCTGGCTATTGTATTATTTTTCATATTTCATGATGAGGCTCTTTTCCTGGTGAAGGTACAATAGAGTTATTATGGGTTCAGATATTCCCAACAAATATAACATTTCTGTTCCAATTTCTGCACATACTTCAATTTTCCTCATATAGCCATTTCACTACCACAATTGTGACCATGATGACAATATGAGTATGTGATCCCTAATGTTCTTCCTTTCTCTTTCAAAATACATTCCTAAACCCAATCTCTTCCTTTCAGTTTGTCCTAGAAGAAACAACCCATATCCTTTCCAGACTTTGCTTGGAGTATCATAGAGTGTTGTTCTCTCAATCCTTCCCTTTATTCAGGGGAGAAGAAACTACCTAGGGGCTTTTGGTCTTCCAAGGAATGGAATTAATATTAATTAAGATAAATACATTTTTTAAAAATCTTTAAAAATTTTTTAAATATCTAAATGATAATTTTTTTAAAGATTT
This sequence comes from Canis lupus familiaris, assembly GCF_011100685.1. Lineage (NCBI taxonomy): Eukaryota > Metazoa > Chordata > Mammalia > Carnivora > Canidae > Canis > Canis lupus. The sequence goes on from NC_049238.1 coordinate 13,026,505, forward strand.
TATTTATTTATTCATGAGAGACACAGAGAGGCAGAGACATAGGCAGAGAGAGAAGCAGGCTCCCTGAAGGGACCCAGAGGCAGGACTCAATCCCAGGATCCAGGGATCACAACCTGAGCTGAAGGCAGACGCTCAACCACTGAGCTACTCAGGTGCCCCTAAATGATAATAATTTTTAATTACTAAATAAAATATCCATATAGAGAGCCCCATAATATTTAAAGACTGGAGAATCTAGATAAATAAATATGTAATTGGGAGTAACATCTCATCAGTGATAATCTATCTTAGATAAATGTCTTTTTTGGTTTTGCCAGTTAATGTTACACACATTAGATGTGTGTATCAGACACACACAATACCTGTCTTCATCACAAAGTTGCTGCAATGCATCACTGCAAATATTGAAACAGTTTTGTAGAGCACACTCCCCAGGAATATTCTAAATGGCATTTTAATTTTTAGCTGATTTTTAACTATCAGAATTTGCATCCGTAAACTATTAATGGTTACAAAAGTGCTACATCTTTGTATTTATATTCTAACAACCTGAGTATACTCTCCTCATGCTAAAAATACAAAATGCAATAATCATCTCAGAAGGTATTCTAGAAAATAACCAAAAATCTTACCTCCCTTCAGCAAATAATTAAATTTTTCCTCAAGTTCATCGGAGAAAAAAGCAGACCTTTTAGGTGAAGGTTTCTCGCAGTCTGAAAATAAAAATCAATACGTTACAGCAAAAAGCAACTTTTACATAAAATGTTAATACCATCAACAAATTATTGTCTCAAAAATGTTTCCTCCTATTGGCTTCTCATATTGAGATACATGAAGCAGGAATCATCAAGGCTCCTTTTAAAAATTTCATCACTTGTGACCTTCTACTTCAGGATATTATTTAATGTTTGAACAGCCTTTCATAGGAAAATAATGTGCGTCAGTAAATACTGTCTTACTCTTTACTCCTCTCTCCTTTGTTCACAAAATTATATTATTGGCCTATCCAGAAACAAAAGCAGCAAGTTTTTTATCATGAGAAAAAAAAAACATTTTATTTTATTTAAAGACTTTATTCACTTATTCATGAGAGACACACAGAGAGAGGCAGAGACACAGGCAGAGGGAGAAGCAGGCTCCTTGCAGGGGAGCCCGATGTGGGATTCGATCCCAGGACCCCGGGACCGTGACCTGAGCCAAAGGCAGATGCTCAACCACTGAGCCACCCAGGAGTCCCAAGGAAAAAACATTTAAAACTAATTTCATACCTTCCTTGGAAATGGGATAAAGCAATTCTTCGTCCAATGTTCTTGGACGGCTATATTCATTTGGAACTTCCTGTTCTCCGTGATCCGGTGCTCTTTCCCATTTAAATGAACTTTGGTGTCTCTTAGGAGTATCACAGAGCAAAGAAGACTCACATATTTTGTTGACTGTAACCGTTGGCAAATCTTTTTTTATCTCCACTTTTACCTCCTTAATATCGTTATTTTCTCTAAAGTAAATCTCTTGCCCATTGTGTGTTCCTACAGCGCTTAGATTTTTGCTTTCCTGACTGATTTCATGAAACATATGAAGTTCTGCAAGTACTAAATCAAATTTACTCTTCATCTCAAAATCGTTTGCTATTGTCAGAGCTTCTGTTGATAAACACTCAGCATTTAAGTCCTGAAAACATTCATTGTTCCCTAGACTCAAATCAGTTTCAAATTGATGAATAACACATTCTGAAGAGTCATTCTTTGGATGAAAGTGCTTTGAATTAGCTAACTCACTTTCTTGCAAAACACCCTCATCTTCATTTCTATCAGCTTCATTATTTTGATGAACATACTTAGTTTCTTCCGCATTCACTTTACTCATTAGTGAAACTGGTTGCACAGAAAACGTGCCATCCATTGAGTAAAAATTATTTTTCTCTTCCTTTTCCACCTTAGTGTCTTTGTTAACTTCAACACTGTTTGTTAAACTTTGTGCCGTTTCATTTGCTTCTGCCTTCAAAATGGAGTCATGTTTTTTTTCTTTGGTCTCACTTTGCAAGCTCCCAAAATTTAGCAATTCAGTTACACTCCTAGGATTGGTTTGTTCACTATGTTTTACATTGTGGTTTGTTGGTATGGCCTGTTGCCTAGTATTGAAGAAATCTTCAAATAGGCACTTAAAATTAAAGCTACTTATCTTATTACGCTCCAGTTTTCTTTCAATATCTAAATTTTGATTGTACATATTTATTTTATAAAATTTTTCATTAGTATATCTGTGGCTGTTCCGTTTAAATATAGAACTAGACTTAAGTGTTTCAACAGTATTAGGACTACGGTGAGCCCAATTTTCGTCATTTGTAAATTGTTCAGGACAATTCTTAGTCTCATAAATTTCTTTTGTCAAAGAAATTTCATCCCCGTCATCAAAATCCATTGAAAGAGGAATTTTTTTGTATGTTTCAAAAGTTGGAAAAGGTTTGTTTTTAGTTGTCAGAATGAAAGAATTTATGGGTTTTTTCTTACATTCTTCAAAAATTTGATCACTTTTAAATAACTTTCTTTTTTCTAATATAGGTTTCATATCTCCTAATTGTCTTGAAAAAGTTGAAATCCTTCCTAGATTTACAGTATGATTTTCCTCTAGAATATTTTTTGAATAATGCAAAGGCATTATCGACTTGGCAATGCATTTCTCCTCTAATTTAGAACCATTTTCAATTCTTTTTAAAGAGTCAAAGCTATTAAGCAAAGAAGCTATGTTGGTTTTCAATATACTATTTAGAGGTTTTGAGACACTGGTTTGCAAATGTATGCTTAACATATTCTTTCTATTGACATTCATAGTCTTAGTTATTAGATTTTGAAGACTAATTTGTCTCTTATCTTTGAAAATTTCATACCAGGTTAAAATATTGTCACCTTTTCGATTTCCTGAAATATTTTCACGCAAATAAAAAATTGCCATAATGAGACTCTCAAAAATATTGCCTAAATGAGAGCCTTCTTGTGCCGTATAATATCTTAACTCTACCATATTATTATTTTCTCCTTCACCCTTTAACCCGAAAAAAATCATTAAAGCATTTTGGCTACCAAGTGTTCCAATCTTGAGAGGCTTTAATTGTTTTTCACATGTATTTATGGCATCTGCATGGTGATAACCTTCTTTGCTTAAAAGACCTATTTCTAATAATTGTAGAAAATTCGATTTTTCTCCAGTTTTTTTAACATTTTCACTTTGAGTCTTGTAAGTTTCTATAACCAGACAACCTTCCCTCTTTTCCAAAACGTGTTTAATGTCATAGTCCCGGCTCTGAGATTTCTCTAATCTGGTAAACACGTCAATGTCCAAGCATGTTTCTGCTTCTTTCGAGTTTGCATTCCCTAGTATCCTAGTGATACTCTTTTCGGAGCCTGTTACATCAGATTTGATGCTACTGTGGTTATAGTAGTTGAAACTGATCAAGTCTTCTTTTCTCACACAAATATTTTGGTTGCTGAGTGACTGGTGGTTACTTTCATAGCATGCAGAAAAAATATTTTCTCCCTCGGCATCCGCAATGTTTTTACCATCCTGTAACTTTTGCTTCTTAACATCAGGTCTATTTTGGGACCAGTAAATGTTTGTGAAATCCCTAACATATGCCTCGTTTTTGTCATTCTCTTTCTTTGCAATTCCCTTTAAATAGACAGAGGACATTTTGCTATTTAAATCCGTTGGAAACTCAGGGATACTTATTGTGCTGCGATCTCTAAAATAGCTGGGTCTGGCAATTTCCATGCTGGGCTGGTTTGGAGATTTCGATACATGTAACGTAGATGCGGAAACGTTATTTTCTTTCCTATTTGCTGGCCTAACAGTGTCGGCTCGACACCTGCTCTTCGTGTCATGACACGTTGATTTGATTTCCCTGCAGAGGGTAATACCCAAGAATAGGTTTTCTGTCTGTTTTACGTAACCGCGGCCTTCCTGAACGCCGTCTCTCCCTCGGACCGAGTACTGTCCTCCATCCGCCCTTTTCGCGCCTCCAGGGACACAGCGCGCGGCGGCGGCGGACGGAAGCGGCCCTCCCTGGGCCTCGGGGCCGCGCGGCCCCGCCTCACGAGACCCTCCGGGAGCCCTCACGCCCCCATCTGGACTTGCTGAGGGCAGAGGCTGCACGCGACTGCTCTTCTCACGCTTGCCGTCCTGGCACCTCGCCAGGTTACACACGTGCGCCCCACTGACTGGGCTCCCCGCACGCGCGTCCGTGGAGGGATCCAGAAGCGCGGCAGCTGACACAAGCGGCGCCCTGAAGGCTCTGGGCGGCGACGGCCAGACTTTTTCCGCCTCAGACAAGCGAGGTGCCGAAGGGAGCCTCCACTCCCCCTCAGAGGCACTGCCGGGCCCCTGTAGACGGGGCCGCTTACTACTGGGGGGTGGGGCATCATCAGGGTCCCCGGGAGGCGCTACGCGGGAATCAGCCTCCCCGAGCTGGGCGCCCCGCGCCGCGCAGCGCGACAGCGACATGACGGCGGGCGGAGGTCCTCTGCCCCGCGTTCTGGTGGGGGCTGGTCTTTCAGCGGGTTCCGGGCGGCTCCTCCTCAGCCCCGCCCCTCGCCCCGGTCCCGCCCCCGACACGCCCCCTGAGGCGGACTTCGGCCCCAGCCTCAGGGGAAGCCCCGCCCCCGACACGCCCCCGACACGCCCCCAGCCCTCCGGCGCCGCCCCCTCGCTTCCTTAAATCCGCGAGCTCCGGTCGCCTCTCCCTCAAAGCACGGAGCCTCCCGAGCCGTTACGGCGTTTATTTTTAGCGCCTCTTGCCGGTGCCGGGACTATAGCTGTTCTAAATATTTTCTTCCCTCTGGTAGAATTAAGGGGAAAAAGAATCTCTACGTTAGAGAACGCAGACGACTTTGTTTTTAAAATTCTAAGATTCTGTTCTCCTCAGAAGCGGCTTCGCCACAGTTGATCTGGAGCGTCTTCTCCAGAAAAGAAAAAAAAAACAAAAAAAAACAGTGTGGTTTTTGTGAGCCCCGGACCAAATTACTCTGTGTCTGGAAAAACTTTTAAAAATGCTCTTACTCATCCCGGTGGCATTTGAAATCAGATTTCCACCTCACTAATTAAGTGCGTTTAGGGGCAAGAAGGCATTGGTATCTAACTATCTGAATATTTCAGGGGGGCGGAAATGTGGAAATAATTATCCAGATAATTATTAATCGCTCCAAAACTGAGGAGAAATCGTTTTCATGTGTGCTGTGGGGTTTCCGTCCCCAATATTGTGGATAGAATAACTTAAAGATAAAAAGTGTATGTTTCAACTATTCCAGGTGTTTTTTTTTTTTTTTTTTAAGATTTTATTTATTTATTCATGAGAGACCGAGGGGGAGAGAGAGAGAGAGAGAGAGAGAAGCAGAGACACAAGCAGGCTCCACACAGGGAGCCCGTTATGGGACTCGATCCTCGGTCCCCAGGATCAGGCCCTGGGCTGAAGGCAGCGCTAAACCGCTGAGCCACCCAGGCTGCCCCTATTCCAGGTTTTTAATCATAAATAATGATACAGTTCCGACTCCTACCTAATAAATTGTGTGGATATTATTTTTCTCTTTTTTTTTTTCTGCCTTGGGAATAATTTGTTATTTCAAGTCAGTTCTGATTTTTTTTTCAATTACATAATCCTATAAAAAAGAAAATGGTTTTCAAAATATTATTATTATATACATGTTTATTAAGAAACTTGTGATTACTGTTCAATCATCAAAAACCTCACTCCCCTTGAGATTGTTTCGGAGTTGGTCAGGTTTATGTTCTCTGGTAAAAATTCGTAAAAACCACAATAACATACAAGAGGAATCCTAATTTTAGAACCAAAGTGAGCATATATGGCAAGATAGGACTAGCTTACTACTTTAGGTAATGAGATGTTCATCAGCCTCTTGTCTTGTAAATACTCTTAAATATATTGTGATTCCAGTTCTGGCATTTGCTATTATTTTAGCTTGTAAATTCCTCCAGAGAAATATTTGCTTAAATTTGTAGAGAGCCTTGCAGTATAAGCACTTCATCCACACTAACAATGAGAACAGGGCAGTTGTTCAAATTTGCATCAGTGAGTTCTCCAAGCCCTACTTCTATGTATCTCGAATTCCATTCCTTTTTTTTTTTTTTTTTTAACCTCAGGCTTTCCACAATTCTGCATTCCATACTAATGCAATCTGTTCCATGCTTGTGATCAGCCCATGAGGACCAACTCGCTTATTAGCTAACTGTGCGCTAACATAATATTGGGAACTTGCTTGCTTGCTTGCTTCCTTTTTTTTTAAGTAAACTCTGTCCCTAACGTGGGGCTCAAACTTACGGCCCCGAGATCAAGAGTAGCATGCTCTACCAACTGAACCAGGGAGGTACCCCAAGAACAAGCTTCCTATTTAATGCCATAGCTTGGTGATTCTAGATTGATCTGTAATTTGGTGTTTGTTTCCTCGTCTTACTAGTTTTCTAAAAACACACTCTTTTTTAGATCTCCATCACACTATTACTTAAAAACTATGGATTGTTTAAGGACTGATCTATATAGCCTGACTTTAAATATTACCAGTTTTAACATCTTTTAAGTTTAATGGTAGGACCTGATGTTTGATGAGGCAGTTTTTCTCTTACGTCTTTTAATAAATTACATAAATGATGTATAAATATGCTAAACCTGAAACTTCCGGACTGACAAGATAATAAATAGTTCTTAAAGACTTAATAAGAACCACTAACACAAAAACTTAAACCAAATACAGAGGTTAGAGAAGAAAATACCATCATTGTTAAAAATATTTAAAACAAATATGGTTAAATAAATAAATAAATAAATAAATAAATAAATAAATAAATAGAACAAATACGGTTGTAACATAAATAACTCATTTACCAAGTCACTAAAAAGCACTAGGTGGGAAAATATTTTGGAAAACCATGATGGCATGTATATCCATATGTGCAGTTAACCGTTCAGCAAAGCTTTAATGGTCATTTATAATATAAATATAATCTTAAATGATACAGTGTATGTGCAAATACTTCAAATTATAAATCATCACCTTATTCTCAGTTGTCATTAATAACATCGTTACCTACCCAATTTCCTAACCTAGAAACTCTTCATGTTCTTAACTTTTTCTCTTTTTCACTCTTTCTCCCAAATCCAACCCGAATGTAGACATTCACCAAATCTTGTTAATTTTACATCAAACATAACCCTGAAATTAATTCTCATTCTTTACCCATAGTATCTCAGCTTTATTCTAGGCCTTTATCACGTCTGAGAATACCGTAATAAATTAATCCTTTTATTCATCTCCCCTCAACTTCTACCCAACACTACCATAAGGCTTTTTGTCTTAAAATATTAATCCTATTATTACTTCTGTAAGAACTTCTTTAGATTCTTTGGTACTTACAGAATAAAATACATGCTCTTCAGCTGGGCATACAACATTCTTTATAGTTTATCTCCAAACTGGTTTTTCAGCTTATGTCTACTTCCAAAACACAACTTGCTTTCCTGCAGTGCTAAAGTTCTGACCTTTCCCCCAGTACATAAGGCCCTCTCACAATTTCAGCCTTGGCCATACTTACTTGTCTATTTGCCTTAAGGGTAGTGGCAGGTCTTACTTTGAAATCTTCTAAAGTGATGCCAAAGTTTAGAGCCATCTTGTCTTTTTAGACACTCACAGTTTTATCTGCTCTCTCTTCTTTTTCATTTTAAAATCTTACCTTATTAATGTACTATTACATTTTCTGCACATTTAGCCAGTCAAAAATAACCTTTTTCTTGAGCCCTCAGTGTTAGAAAACCAAGTGGGAATGTTCAGCTATTTACAACATCCATTTGATGTTCTAATAAATTTTCTGCATCAATTAAAACACTCTTTGCTGCTGAAATAAAAGCAAGAGTCTATTAGTTTTGGAATTCATGCAATCGTAAATAACAGCTCTTTTAAAAAAATAATTGTGATTCTTTTCAATTAACCTTCCCTCAAGAAATCTTTTTAAGATTTCAAAATGGTAAAATTTCTATCATTTTTTTCATTATACAAACTTATAATTACTTAGATTGTTTTCCTTTTTGTATAGTTTTTCTGCTGAGATTAATCACTTTGTTTTGACTGGTTATGCAAGAAGTATTTAGTTGGACATTGCAAATTCATAGAACTATCATTTACTTCAACTTTTTAAAGAATTATATATATATATGCATTAAATATGAATACATTTAACGCGGAAACTATGCTAACCATAACCTAATTTTTTTTATCCTGAAAGAAATATCGTGGTGGGTGAATAGGCTTTGGCATCAAATTGTCTATGTGTGAATCTATGCTCCACTTCTACCTATCTGTGTAATGTAAGCAAATTGCTTGACCTTTCTGAAATACAGATTCCTGTAAGTGGGGATTATAAAATAGAACTTATCTTATAGGCTGTTGTGTAAATTAAATGAAATACACCATGTAAAGCATTTAGATGACTGTTGCACATGCAAATAGATGTGCATTAAACTTTTTAAAATTACAATAGTTATTTTTAACATCAAATTAACAATGTGTTGGGCTAGCTCCTACAGGTTCAAATGAACTGATTGTCAGCATCTCTTCCCAACCACATATTTTTGATATTTTATGTGAGTACTTTGGAGTAGACCATAAGGAAGTATTTATATCACTGAAATCAACAAATACTACAAATCAGGGTTTCCTTATTTGTATCTTCCTTTCTAGAAAGCCAGTTGTTAAACAGTTACCAGTGTCATACTGAATCAAATGCTATCTTCCAATACTTTAGCTACATTACTATGTAAATCAGTTCTCACCACAGAATTGCAGCTGTAGCCAGCCAAGTAGTTTTTTATATCTTGTCTGGCTAAGGTCAAAGACAGACAATTTGAAAGACTCTATATTCATGACAGCACATATTGTAAAAACCTTATGTAAAAAAACAACCAAAAAACCCATATTAGTTTGTTTTAATCATATCAGATACTTTTTAATGAGTGGAGAATCCAGAATTTGCCACAAACAAAAAGTATCTATTTCAGTATTTTAAGTTTGCTCATAGTGCTATGATTTAAAAATGGAAATAGGTTTGGTTCAGGAAAAAAATATGGACCAAAAGAATGTTTCTTTCGTCACTATCTAGAGCAGAGAATAGTCACTCCTTGCTATCAATCAATAATCATTGACAGCTGAATAATGGCATAATTTTCAAAGTACTTTCAGTAGATGTTCTCATTTCAGGTGATTTAACTCTCCTTTGCTGAACATCTATTATGTCCAAGGAAGTATGCCTTATACTGAAGTAAATACTATTACATAAAATATAACCTTTGCTCCTAAAGAATGTATTCTAGCAAGAAATATGCATATAAAAGAATAATATACATGACCCTCTATATAGGCTAATCAGCCTTTCACAACTTTGTCCTCACTACTTTCCAGCCTTATCTTCATCTTGCTGTTGCCCTCTCCAATGCCTGTCACACTCTGCGACAACACAAAACTGCTTGCAGTTTCACGCTCATTTTGTTGTTGTTGTTGATGATGATGATGATTTCAGAAGACATTTAAAATTATCTATTATATGCAGCAGGCACTTCATTAAGTATTAGGTATTGGAAAAGAAGCACAGTCTTCTTTTCAAGGAATTTGCAGCATAGCTGAAGAGACAGACATATGAGTGTATTACAGTATATAATACAGTAAGTGCTGCAGTAGAGGGATACCCAGGCATTGAAGAGAGGGGACCAAACCTAGTCTGAAAGCTTAGGGGAGGTGCCCAGGAAGGAACAGTGCCCCCAAACTGATTCTTGAAGGATACATTCATTCACTCTATTCCTCTGAGCTTATAATTTTCTATAAAACTCCCTTTCCTGGGGAGCCTGGGTGGCTCAGTCGGTTAAGTGTCTGCCTTCAGCTCAGGTCATGATCCCGGGGTCCTGGGATTGAGCACCTTGTAGGGCTCCCTGCTCAGCGGGGAGTCTGCCTCCCCCTCTCCCTCTGCCCCTCTCCACTGCTTGTGCTCTCTGTCTCTCAAAAAAAAAAAAAATCTTAAGAAAAACAACAATAAAAAAATAAAAAATACCTCCCTTTCCTATCCACATAGTTATTTTTTCATACACTTTTCCATAGCATTTCAGACATCTAATAGCAAGAAGATCAGGACCGGGATCCTGTTTTCCAAGGCAGTGACTCTAGTGGTTACCAGAGTGACCATAAAAAGAAAGAAAAGAAAATACAGTGAGGAAGCTGAATTTACCCCACTTTTGGAGCACTCATCTAAAAAGAAAAGGGGAAAGTAATTTTCTTTAGTGCATTTTAAATATTCAGTTTTTTAAAAATTAAGATACAATGGATGAATAAATGTCAAAATGGTAGATGTTTGTGTATTCCAGTAGTTTACAAAACAGGAAAGATTTGAAGTTTCTGGTGCTTAAATTTTAAAGTGACAATTCCTGTGGGAAATACCAATATTATTAAATGGCCATTTTATTGTATACAAAATAAAAAAGAGCTGCTCTCTCCAAAAAAAATCATATAATGGTTAGTTGTATATATACTGTCTTCTCCACTAAATTAATAACTCCTTGACACTTAGAACATTGTATATGACCATACATTTACTTTATGTACCTTTGTATTTCTAAAGCATATGGATCTGCCATACAATAGGCAATGTTTTTTTTTTTTTTTTAGTTTTTGGGTTCAATAAACATCAAGTGAGTAATATATAAAATAAGCACTATTAAGAAATAAATATAAGGAATTTCAAGTATCATGAAATCAGTTCTAGACAAGGTAGGCAGGAAGGCATCACAGAGGGGAGACTTGAACTGGGTCTTGAAAAATGGGATTTGGTGGCCTCAGACCAGTGGTTTAACTAGGAAACTAAAATTGACCTAAGGTCCAGAAAAATAGAGCTCTGCTTTCTCATAGACAAAGGAAGTAGAGAAACAGCTTTAGCACTAGACTGAGAGGTAGGAATAAAGATGAATTAATCAGGAAAGGCATTGACCCAAGAGATATGGCTACAGGAAGAGCTAGCCAGTCAGGACGAAAAACAACTAGTGTCTGGAAGAAAATAAGTGATATTTTAAAAAAACTAAATCTAGGGTTTCCTGGGTGGTTCAGTGGTTGAGCGTCTGCCTTTTGGCTCAGGCCATGATCTTGAGGTCCTGGGATCAAGTTCTGCATCAGGCTCCCCGCAGGGAGCCTGCTTCTCCCTCTGCCTGTGTCTCTGCCTCTCTCTCTGTGTCTCATGAATAAATAAAATCTTAAAAAAAAAAACCTAACTAAATCTAAATAGAGAGTATAATATACTACCTTCCCTATCCTGAATGTAACATAGCCCTAGAATTTCTCTAATTGTAATGATTGGTTTTGGCACATTCTTCATAACTGAAGATAGCATGTTCTGTATGTTAGTGGATCTTCTAAGAACAGAGTGGAGAGTTAATGATAGAAAAATGTGACTAAAGCCATGACTCCCTTGAGCAGTGTTTTGAAGGAGACTTGCAGAAAGAGAGCCCATAATCACAGGAAGTGGGAAGGGAATGTAATGGGGGCATGAGGAGAGATTTTTAGTTGCCCATTGCAGTGTATTGTCACATGATTCTATTAAAGAACAATCTCATTCCTAATTATTCAAGTTTTCTCATAGATAACTACAAAAGGTGAGAAAAAAAAAAAGCAGGGCGAGCATAATGCTTAGTTTTGTAATGTTATCTGACACCTATCATAATGCATAATATTTATTATTTTACCTGGTCCTTAATCATGAATAGAAAGGAAGAAAAGTTGCAAAATGTCATTTGCTTTGTGACTTTGCCTAAAGCCAATCATGCTAATCACATACTTACTATAGTCAAAATTGTTTTCCAAAAGCTAAATAAAGCCATGATCTCTGGAAACCACTCAGAGGGACTCCAGAGGTGACTTTCCTGAAATATCATCTAATCCAGTCCTTGGACAATAACCTGGAAAAACAGACACAGGATAAGAGCTACTTGGTTACAGTTACAATGCCATCTTTAAGAAATTATTGAAAAAAAAAAGAAATTATTGAAAGATGGCAGTCTTGGAATAAAATATGTAGCTAAACAGGGACAGAGCCTCAGTAATCATGATTGGGATGAAGATCTTCTTTCCCATATGTGAAAAACTGAAATGGGAGAGGGAGGAGAAGCAGAAGCACTGTGACCATACATTTCCAAGTTGTGCTGATTAGAATATAAAGGAAAAATAAGTATGTGCATTCTCCAACATAAAATTGATATAATAATCAAAGGATTATAAATAAAATTTTAGTGTAATATGCTGTATGACCATCCAATTTTTGTATCAAAAGAAAATAAAGGGACACCTGGGTGGCTCAGTGGTTGAGCATCTGCCTTTGGCTTGGGGCATGATCCCCGGGTCCTGGGATCAAGTCCCCCATCAGACTCCCCGTAGGGAGCCTGCTTCTCCCTCTGCCTATGTCTCTGCCTCTCTCTCTCTGTGTCTCTCATGAATAAATAAATAAAATATTTAATAAAATAAAGTATAGAAAGGCACAGAGGTTTTCTTCTTTGTTTTTGCTTATAAATCTTTGAAGGGTGGAAACAATCTTATTTCCAAACAATCTTATTTCGATTCAAATAATATTTAGTACAGAATATGTGCTCGATAGTGTACTGGGTGCCATGCTTTTCTGAAAAGTATAGGCTTGTAGCCACGAACATATAAATATAAATGTGTCTTCCTCTTAAACAGTCCTCTGCTTGTAATAATAATGGCGATGCCATTGTTTCCACTTTTACTCTTCAAACCCCTCTCTGATTGAATGACTTTTTAAAAAAAGGCCAAGTATTTCAATGTCTACGTGCCATTGAAGAAAAGACTGCTTCCATTTGGTTTGATGTATAAACGAATTGCCCCAAACTGTAATTACCCATCCTTGAAGTAGTGATATAAGGTCAAACTTTGTCAGGAACTTTAATATGGAAACCAAATAGCCAGTTTAAACTCCAAACACACTAGTCCATGGATCTGCAGGATAGCTTGGTAGTGGAGGCTGACAAATAGCAGACTAGCAAGAAAACTATGGCTTCCTTCACCATGAGCCCTCCTCTTCTAGCACAGACCTACAAGAGCATAAGGGTTTGTGTGGAGTCAAAACTACTTAGGTATCCTGCTCAGAAATGCACCTTTACTGAATTTGCCAGAGGATTTGTGGAATTACAAAATTATTTTTGTGTTTTTAAGTTTAAAAAAAGGCAGGCTGGGTGGCTCAGCTGTTTGGCGCCTGCTTTTGGCCCAGGGCATGATCCTGGAGACCAGGATCCAGTCCCACGTCAGGCTCCCCGCATGGAGCCTGCTTCTCCCTCTGCCTGTGTCTCTGCCTCTCTCTCTCTGTGTCTCTCATGAATAAATTAATAAAATTTTTTAAAAAATTTAATTTAGAAAAATCATTTAAACTGTCAAGAAAACAACCTGAAATACAGGCTTTTTTTTTTCTTTTCTTTTCTTTTCTTTTCTTCTTTTTTTGACCCCTGTGGCATTTTAGGAATGAACACTATACATTTCAATCAGTTTAAACTGAAAATCATCGTAAGAACTTTAAGGTGGAGAGTAATGTCCAGAAATCTATTAAGGGGCAATGCAGAGAGTGGTTCAGAACATAAAATTATGGATCTGTACTTCAGGAGTCCTCTTCATGCTTCTGTCCTCCAGCTCTTTATCTGGGTGGTATATTCATCTTATGATCATTGTGTTGTAAATTCAATAATGCTATCTTTTTCTGTATGTATGTCTTATTTCTCCGAAAGGAAGGAGGGAAGGAAGGAAGGAAGGAGGGAAGGAAGGAAGGAAGGAAGGAAGGAAGGAAGGAAGGAAGGAAGGAAGGAAGAGAGAGAGAGAGGAAGGGAGGGAAGAAGGGAGGGAAGAGGAAGGAAGGGAGGAAAGAAGGAGGAGAGAAAGAAAAAGAAAGGCTTGGATTCTGAAACTAAACTCGATTTGAATCCTGGCACCATCATGTCCTTATCTATGTGACTTTGGGTAAATTACTTAACCCTCTGTGCCTCAATTCCCTAAACTATAAAGTGAGGATGATAGGAATGGTACCCACCCCAGGTGGTGGTTATAGGGTTTTATGAGTCAATATACGTAAAACATGTAAAACAGTGCTTCACACGTAGCAAGCTCTATATAAATATAGTTGTTAATAGTAACCCATTTACCTCTTTGACATTGTAGAATAAGAATCCTTAGCTCATCCCTAAAAAAAATCATCTAAGGGGATTTCCCAACTTTTCTCAGACTTTCCATTGATTTGTCAAATTGTTTATTTTTTTTCCTTTTGTTGTATGGAGAACCCCTTAGGAATTAATTCTTTATCATTTTTTGCTCTAGATTGAACATAAAAGGAAAAGAGATTAAAATGTATATCATTGGATATTTCCAAATATAATAAATATCTTCACTGATATATAGCTACCATTCTGCTTTTCAAATATACTATTAAGTCTGCTTTTAAAGTATTGTACATATTTATTCATTAATTTTCATTAATAATTGACCTAACCATTTTTGTGACTACATACTGATTTTTTTCTGTATCAGTTGTCATCATCAGGTTTTTTTTAATGGTTTTGCTAAATATAGCCAAATAAGGCCCTCATTACTGAGGACTCAAAGGCATTTACTCTGGGAGCCAGTTTTTAATCAATGAAACAGTCATTATCTACTAGTATCTATTATATATTCAATATTGTATCAAGTGTCATACCAAGAAGTTATGACACAAAACAAGGCATTAACAAAAAGAAACATTTAATAACAATATAAAAGTTTAAAAAAAAACCTTCAGTATAATTTTAAATAGATTATATAAATGATATATACTTGTGGTTCAAAAAAATTGAATGATTAAAGACTGGAGTAGACCTAAAGGCATCACAAAGAATATTTATGATTTGAATATAAGATAAACTGTTGATATATTCCGGATAAGAACAAGACAGAGCATGACCAAAGGTGTAGACAAATGTGTAATGCATATTTGGGCAACAGTGAAGAGGCAAGAGTGTTTGAGAGAGAATGTTTTTGTAAGGGGGTGAAAGAAGACAGGAAAGAGACTGAGTTTAGGGTGTTCAGACTCTTGAATGCCAGCCTAAAAAATGTGAACTTTATGCCATAAGAAAGACTATATTTTTGGGTTTGGTTCAGAAGAAAGATGTATTTTAAAATAGCATTTTAGAAAAATGCACCTAATGGCCACATTTAGGATGAATTGGAAACAAGTTGAAAGAGCACAATCCCTAGCAGAAATTAGGGGCCATTACCATAAAACCAGAAATATTAAGGACCTGTATTTGAGCCTAAACCATAGGAATGGAAGGACAAAAACAAATGGGGGGTGATATTTTTAAGAAATTATTAGAATTTGATACTACTGTGCTATCATGGGGGTAAGGAATCTACAATAATTTCTAGGATTAAAGCCTAAATGATTAGAAAAATCAATAGAGATGACATTAATAGAAGAGGGGAGTGGAGAGGTTATATTCATTTAAGAGTATATCATGAGAAAAAAAAGGTGATAAGTTTGGGTTTAGGTATACTGCATTGAGGAAATTGCTAGACTTTTATTGCACCAGATTTCTAGTTGGAAAATCAGAAACAGAGCTTAACAGTGGGAAAGGCTATAAATGCAGAAGATTTTGCGTCAGTATGTGTATTAAAATGCATCAGCATGTTTGTGAAGGGCAGAAATATCAGAACTACATGCTCCCTGCAACTTTTTGTTGCTGTTATTATGTTCTAACTATACATGGTAATGAGCAAAATGATATAATTTATATTCTGTGCTACTTATATATACGATTACATGACATCTGTAAACTCTGTGTGGGCACAAAAACCTCTTAACTCTTGATGGAAATTAAACCTCATCTCTTTTTACTAGCACGGTTGGCTTGGTTTTAAAACATGATTGCAAAGTGTGAGCTTTGCTTTAATGTAGTCTGATTTTGACTGTATTGTAAGCTGGCAGAATTTTTACTGGGGTATGATATCATCATCAAAAGGCTTTGAAGCAGTAACTCTTTGAAGATATTTTACTTATTGTTTAATATGGTAAGTTTTAATGTTTGAATTTTGGAATTCATTTTACCAAAATTAGTTTGAGTGAGTGGCAAAGAATCTTTAAATCAATAGCATGTGGATTTCAGTGTTCACTTGCATATTGACAATCTCTCTCAAAATATAAAAATAAACAACATTTCCCTTAGAAGGAATAAGGGGGAAAATGATTTAAGCTTTTACAAAGGCCTCGAAAAGCTACAGTCATGTCCAAGAAACCTACCAAATAAACAGAGAAAAAAATTAAGTCTAGTACAGTCTTCCTTTGTCAGTAGAAGAAGAAAAAAAGAAAAAAAAAAAAACAGGACAAGGACAGGACAAATGCATAGGGTAGAATAATAAAATATAAACCTATTCTTTGGGTTGCAAATGATTACACTGATTGTGAAAAGGTATTTCAGTTCTAGTGTCTAATGCCAATTGTAAAAACTCTTGCCTAGGCAAATAAACCTAGAAATTCCCTCTGTCAAGTCTAATTTCTTCTTTCTTTCATAAATCACATGATGTTCATGGAAATTAACTCAAACACTAAGTCACTTCTTCTTTAAATATTTTTATAAGATATTACACCATACCTGGCACAAACCTGCATTAAATAATAAAGATAATAAGAATAAAAGTAGGGTTACTGTATTCTTTCCACCAAAGTGGCAAGTCGTTCCGATAGGAAGGATATAAACATAAATAATGCCATTAATGGTCCCTTCTCATAGATCGATATATTTATTAGCTCCTGAGGAGAAAGAATTTCACTCTATTTTCAAGAATTTAGAAATAATTATTTATAAAAATGCATGTTGAATTCATAAAGACTGAAGAGTAAACCTTAGCTTTTTCCCAAACTGACTTCATTCACTGGATTCAAATTGCTTTCAAAATGACCGATGATCTCAAGTTTCAATTACTTACTTTTCAAGGAGTACACTGATGTATAAAAATTTTAATGTTTATCCGTAGCAGAATTTTAATAGAATGTGGCCTTTATAGATTTAATCCTTGAGGGATCCCTGGGTGGCGCAGCGGTTTAGCGCCTGCCTTTGGCCCAGGGCGTGATCCTGGAGTCTCGGGATCGGTCCCGCGTCGGGCTCCCGGTGCATGGAGCCTGCTTCTCCCTCTGCCTGTGTCTCTGCCTCTCTCTCTCTCTCTCTCTGACTATCATAAATAAATAAAAATTAAAAAAAAAAGATTTAATCCTTGATCTGTATCTATTTGTTAATGATCTTAAAGGTTATAATGACAGCAATATGCTATCTTGCTAAAGCACAAATGTGAGTTTTACACAACTATAAAGTTGGTACTTATAACTGATAACTAAACTGGTAAGTCAAGAAACTGACTAGATTGTTGTTCTTATCTAACATATTCTATCAATCACTTAAGACTCTGTAAATAGGCAATATTATGGCCACTTTATCAACAAAGCAATTTTTTCCTGGAGTGATATTTATATATTGGAAGGTCAGAAAGGTCTTAAGACATAGCCCTCATAGATACTAGGGCCTACAATATATTAAAGAAGCAATACAATTAATCTATTATTTAGTCTTATTCTTCATCCAATCCAAAGCAATATGCTTGAATTTCTAATACTACACTACAATCTCCATAACCGAAATCACTAAGGTTTATGGTCAATGAATGTTTCTGAAAGCATTATATGTGCTGCAAACCTAAAATTGTTCTAAATAGTACAGCCTATTTTTAAAAAATCATTACATTGGCCAAGTGTTATATAAGTCTAATTTCAAAATATTATTTAACATTACAAAGTTACTAACACTCAATTTTATTAGAGCATCTATAAACTAGTCTGGGAAATAAACAGAATCTGAAAAAAAAAAAAAAATAAACAGAATCTGTATTACTTCTAGCAGTTGTTCTATGATCAATGTACCTAATCTGATTCTTTATGAAAAACAATATGAAAGGACTCTAAGGAAATTATTTAGAATAAACTCAACACCAAAACCATGAATTTAATTTACAGGCATGCATAGTTCAGAGATATTGTGGGTTTGGTTCCAGACCACCACAGTGAAGGGAATATCAAAATAAAGTGAAATGAAGTTTTTGGTTTCCTAGTGCATATAAAAGTTGTGTTTGCACTATACGTTAGCCTACTGAGTGCGCAGTGCAATAGCATGATGTAAAAAACACGCATACCTTAATTTAAAAAATACTTTATTTCTAAAAAATGCCAACCATCATCCAAGCTTCCAGTGAGTCATAGTCTTTTTGCTGATGGAGGGTCTTGCCTTGATGTTAATGGCAGCTGACTGATCAGTGTAGTGGTTACTGAAGGTTGGGGTAGCTATGGCAATTTCTTAAAGCATCAATGAAGTTTACCAAATCCATTCTTCCTGTCATGAATGACTTTTCCATAGCCTAGGATGCTGTTTGATAATATCTTACCCACAGTGGAACTTCTTTCAAAATTGGAGTCAGTCACCTCAAACCCTACTGCTGTTTTATCAAATAAACTTATGTAATACTCTAAATCTTTTGTTGTCATTTCAACAATCTTCACAGAATCTTCACTAGGAGTAGACTCCATCTCAAAAAAACCACATTCTTTGCTCATCCATAAGAAGCAATTCCCCATTCATCAAGTTTTATCATGAGATTGCAGCAATTCAAATATAATAGTATTCAAAAAGTTTGAAATACTGCAAAAATTACCAAAATATGACACAAAGACACAAAGTGACCAATGCTGTTGGGAAAATGGCACCAATAGACTTGCTTGAAGCAGCATTGCTACAAACCTTCAATGTGTAAAGAAAAAAAAAAAAAACACAGCATCTGCAGAGCTCAATAAAGCAAAACACAATAAAATGAAGTATGCCTGTAGTTTTCAGTTGGAAGAAACTAGCTCAATATCAACTAAATGCAAATTAGCACTATTCCTTTACCATCTAGAATCTTGTGGATACCCAATATCTTGAAATTTTGAACTGTAGAGACCCACTTTTTAAGTAGAGCTTTATATCTTCCTCAATTTATAAATAAGGAAAACAAGTCAAGAAGGAAACTCAAGTGATTTGCCCAAGATCACACCCAATAGATAGTAAAGTTGGTTCTTGAATCCATGTCTTAACTTAAAATCCAGTGGTTTTCACAGGGGGACAAAAAAAGTATATCTATTTGTTGAAAACTCTATCATTCTATCATCTCACTATTCTTTATTGTAAATTTAATTGCCAAATGCTGTATTTAAATGCAGTTCTCTATATTTCTTGTGAGATATAACAAGGTATTATGGAATGGGTATCTTAAAACAATGAATTTATTCTCCCATCGTTCTGGAGGCCAGAAATCTGAAATCGAAGTGTTACTATGGTCTGGGGGCTCTAAAGAAAAATCTGTTCCATGCCTTTCTTCCAGCTTCTGCTGGTTGCTGAAAATCCCTGACATTCTTTTGGTTTGTGCATAATTCCAATCTTTGCCTCCAAAATACACAAAATTAGTCTAAAATACTAAAGTGTATCTCAATCACCAAATTTCAATGGATCACCAAATTTTCAGTGGAAACTATAGGCAATTAATCAATAAAATAGTTCCATCTTTGTTATATTACAAGGAATTTGAATAAAAGTGGATTCTTTGATGGCTCTGAGTTGGGGGGAGGGGAATGTAAAAATAAGAAGTGTTTTAATGAATGAATAATTTGCAGTTTTAGTGTAAAAAAGTTCAACTGCTAATAGACGCCCAGCACCCTTTGTCTTTGGGTTTGTCATGAACTCTGGTTTCCTAAATAAAAAAAATAAAAAAAGTAAGGCAAACATTTATGTTTTTTAACTTTAGTAGTCCAAGCAAAAGTAACTCATTTACTTCCTAGATTATAATCTACTACTGCATGCTCTTGTCATACCAAGCAAGAATTGGAAATTGAGAAAGATGGAAACTAGTGGAACATTCTTTAGTATCGGAGAGTAGTTACTGAAAAAATAAAATAATTTACCGAATTGCATCTAGTCCCACCCACCACATTATAACCACATAACTTCTAGGAAGTATTATAACTTGGACTTTCTAAAGAGTTGATAATCTCATACATAAAATGAGGATGGGGCACATGGGTGGCTCAATTGGTTGAGCGTCAGACTCTTGGTTTCAGCTCAGGTTGTGATCTCAGGGTTGTGAGATCCAGCTGTGTGTTGGGCTCTGTGTTCAACACGGACTCTGCTTTGGATTCTTTCTCTCCCTCTGTCCCTCCTTCTCTCTGTATCTCAATCTCTCTCTCTCTAAAACAAATAAATGAATCTTTTAAAATAAGTAAATAAATAAAATGAGGATAATGGTATCTGGGGATCACATAAGGATGATGAAATCATTTAAAACCTGTAAATATGAAAAAAAAAACCCTGTAAAATATGAGGGTTTTTTTAATAGTTAGATGCATACAATTTATGCCAAATGTCCAGAAAAACAGAGAAAAAAGGACAATAGGATAAAAAAAAACATTGAAAATCAATTGGCTTGCAAGTGCTTTTAAATATGTTAAATGTTGATTTTATTTGTGTGATAGTAATTCAACCAAGGTATAAGACATACATATATAAATATTTCAAATTTCTTTATAGAAATTACTAACTAAATTCAATCAAGGACCATATATTAGTTAAAACAATTCAAGAGTTTTGTTTTTATACCAATACCATACATTCATTTTGCATTTTGAAATGAAAAGCAGGAGTGCCTGAGCGCCTGAGTGGTTCAGTCAGTTACATAACCCACTCTTGGTTTTGGCTCAAGTCATGATCTCAGAGTCATGAGATAGAGCCCACGTGATGGGGCTTCACACTCATCATGGAGTCTACTTGAGATTCTCTCTCCCTCTCCCTCTGCCTCTCTCCCTCCCTTGCTCTCTCTCACACACACACACACACACACTCTCTCTCTCTCTCTAAAATAAATAAATAAAGCTTTAAAAAATAGACAACATAACGCTTTTCCTTAATAATTGATAGACAAATTGCCGTTCCATATCTTATGTTCAAATAGAGTCCATTATATCTTATGTTAAAATAGAGTTTAAATAGTTTGTATTCTCCTGTATACGATTTCAATTAATCTTGACAACAACTCTGTAAATTGTCTTATAAGTGCTAGGAAGAAAAAGAGTTTTCTGGGGCACATGGGTGCCTCAGCTGGTTAAGCATCTGCCTTTGGCTCAAGTCATGATCCCAGGGTCCTGGGATCCAGCCCTGCATTGAGTCCTGCATTGGGCTCTCTGCTCAGTAGAGTATTTGCTTCTCCCTCTCCCTCTGCCCCTGCCCCCTGTCTGTGCTCTCACTCTCTGTCAAATAAATAAATAAATCTTAAAAATATATATATAAAAGTTTTTAAAAAAGAAAGATTCTTCTGTTAAGAAATAATGTTTCAGCTGAATTTGAAGTATTAAATCTTCCAGGCAAGACAAAGAAGAGTTCCCCAAGAAGAGAGAAAGAGCATACACAAAAGTACAGAGAAGTAAAAGTACAGCTCTGCAGTATGATGGAGCATAGAACATTAACATTAAAGAGATGTGGCAGGAGATGGGGCTAGAGGGTATGCAAGAGCCAGCATATAAGTCTTGTATGGTATGCAAAGGAATTTAGTTTTATCATTTAAATGAAAAACTACTCAATAGTTTTTTTCAAAGTGGCAATGTGATTTTATGTGAAATTTTGCAAGTCATGAGAATGAAAAAGAACAAGTCCAGCAGTGAGATGATGAAAGGCTAAATGAACTAACACAGTGGCAGTGAGGCATGGATTTGAGAGACATTCAGAAAATGGAATTCACAGGATTTGAGTAACGCTTTGACAGGAAAGGAGAGGTAGAAGAGCTGAAGGTGATACCCAAAGTTCTGATTTAGAGCACTGGATTGAGAGTGAACACCTTCAAAATGCTAGGGTGCACAGTCTGGCAAAAGTGGAGGGCAGAGGAGATAATTTTGTCTATGCTGAGTTTGAAGTATCTGTGAAAAATCTGCATGAAGATGTTCTGTAGGCAATTGTAAACAAGAAACTGGAGAGCAAGAGGTACCTGGGGGGCTCAGTCAGTTAAGCAACAGACTTTTGATCTCAGTTCAGATCTCAGGATGGTGAGTTCAAGCCCCAAGTTGAGCTCCATGCTGGGTATGAAGTCTGCTTTAAAAAAAAAAAAAAAGGAAAAATAGAAAAAAGAAACTGGAGAGCGAGAGAAAAGACTGGATTGAAGATCACCAATAGTCATTCTCTTCTGGAAAACTTCTTTAGGATGGTATAATGAATTTAAAGGAGAAATATAGTAAGAATAGGAAAAAAAAAAAAAAAGAGGGATCCTTCTGTTTCTATTCTCCTTCATGCAATAGATGAAAATGCAGGAATGCTGGGAAAAGTGAACTTTTCTCTGGGCCTGTTTCCTCCCTCCTTCCCTTTCCAAATTAGATGCTCTGTAGTTAAGGCAGGCAAGTAGCAGTCTGCCACATGGTGAAAGATTCTGAATATATGACTTATGGTTTAAAGTTTGCTCAGGAGAAAATGAGAGACTGCTGAAGAGAAATAAGATGATCATAGTATTCACAATATTTGGCTTGCATAGGTGTATAGGTGGATTAAAAAGTAGAAATTATATTATAGAGGGAGAATCATAACATTAATTAGAATGCAGTGAAGAAGGAGAAACTGAGCCAACTGAAGCAGATATCTGGAGATATTACTAATATATGTGATGCCTCAGTTCCTTCCTCATCTGTAAAAAGGGTTATAATAGTACCTGTACATAAATAAAGTCATTGTGAAATGGAATATTGCATATAAAGTGCTCAGGACACTGCCTGGCACAGAGTAGGTACTCAGTAGGTGTTGGGTAAATGAATGAGGGAGATCAAAAGGAATTCAACCTGCAGCCACCACTGCTAAACACCATTAGTTACTTATGCATTTTTTTCTTTTTAAAAAATCAATACAACCCACTCTCTTTGAGACTGTA
This sequence comes from Canis lupus familiaris, assembly GCF_011100685.1. Lineage (NCBI taxonomy): Eukaryota > Metazoa > Chordata > Mammalia > Carnivora > Canidae > Canis > Canis lupus. Next base: position 13,049,592 of record NC_049238.1, read on the forward strand.
GTACAGGTACTAAATCTACATTCTGGAGGAAAAACAGGAGTCACCAACGATCACTCTCTCTTCCTGTACCTCCTTAGGATGGTCAAATGAACTTTAAAGAGGGAATATAATAAGAACTCTAAAAAATGTGGGAGTCCCACTATTCCTTTCCTCCTTCAAGCAGTAGGTGAAAATATAAACCCAACTGTGAAAATCTTCTGGTAAAGGATGTGAGTTTGTTTTTGTTGGTAGTCTCAGAAGGAGTGAAGAATTCACTATTTTTATTTTTCTTCATATTTTATGCTAACATCCTCTGTTGAGTTTAAAAGTACCATTTAAAATTCAAAGGAACTATATTAAGGAAAATAAAGATTGAATGTAGAAACTAGTTAGTAAGATCTACTTTAAGCAGAAAGGGCTTTTGAAGACCCTTTGGCATCAGATGGTTTTCAAAGTACAGAAGCTCCAGAATATGAATCCATGATTATATTTGGAGTGGCTATTCACACAACTAAAAAAGAGTACAGACTAGCATACAGGACTACCTAAAAAGTCATTGAAGAGAAAAAAAAGAAATCATATTCAGTGCAGTTCTGCTATTATCCTTTCTTTTGTGTGGTGAAAACACATAATAATGATGAAAATTTCCAACCTAAAAGCCCTGCTGGGAATCTATAGGTTAGGCCCAAATGTGGAAGATAGAATGGAATAACACACTTTATATTCTTGTGGGGACAGAGCACCTGCATCTGCCTTAACCATTTCTAAGACTCCAAGAAACTTCCAGAAATAATTCATTCAGCAGGGATTTAAGAAACTCTTATTGTGAATTGTTCAATTTCTAAGGGAAACTGGTGACATAGCTAAGAATAATCTTCCAAAATGAATTTAGATTCAGCCATAGATTAGAGATAAATCAGGGGTGCACTGGGAGGAATGGTCAATGGAGTTCATTAACCAACCCTAGGACTGTCAATCCCTCTTCTGCACAGAGGCATGGAACCCACTCTCTAACTGCATGGGATTCACTCCCTCACAGTCTTGCATTTTTCCACTTATTTTAGAAAAACATGTAGAAGGAATACAAACATGTACAATGAAACACTTTCGGTTAGAAAAATTACTGTATAGTTTTATTCTAGGTAATAACTTCCTGTTGATCTTAGAAAGTTGCTTTATTTCATTGGTCTATCCCCATATTTTTATTTTTTAAAGATTATATATCTATATATCTACATCTATATCTATATCTATATATATTATTTATTTAGGACGCAGAGAGAGAGAGACACAGGCAGAGGGAGAAGCAGGCTTCCTGTGGGGAGCGTGATGTGGGACTAGATCCCAGGACCCTGGGATCATGACCTGAATGAAAGGCAGAGGTTCAACCACTGAGCCACCCAGTCATCCCAGTCTATCCCCATATTTTTAAAAATAGGATAAATAAAACAGAATAAACACAATTATTTTATGTAATGCATCTCCTCTGTAAGGATTAATACCCTTAGCTTTCTGAAACAGACACTATACCTAGGTAAGAATACTACTATCATTAGTCTGCATGAATTTAAATGAATGTAAATCCATTTTTCCCATTCCTGTCTCTTTTCATTGTCTAAGGCTGACTTTCAAACACTTAATTTTCCTTCCAATTTCCTAAATGCCCCCATGCCTTAAGTTGCACCCTCCTTGGCTCATATGTTTTATACACAGCATGTCTAATAAATATTACCATGAGCTCAGAGAACCACAAGTTCAGACCTGTTATCCTCCCGGCGTTTTGTACTTTTACTACCGTTCTCCGTGTTCAACTTGCTCATGTCTCGATTAAGGTGGATGCCAATATTAAATGAAGTTGTGTACACCTAAAAGGTCGTTCTTGGTTTTATTTTGTTTGTATGAATCTGGGAAAGAGTGAGGTGGAAGCAAGGCTACCTCGGAAAGCAATACAATTTGGGGGGGAAGGGGACCAAAACTCTCTACAGCACCTTCCTCTCCTCCCTACCCACCCCAACCCCCACCCCCAAATCTCCAGAGTATGAAAGCTCGCACCACTATCCAACCACAGAGCTGGGGACGGGGCTTTAAGCGATGGAACTACTGCTACAGCTCAAGGGCATCTGCACTCAGCAGGGTGCGGTATTCCAGTTCCTCCACGCCGGGCGGGCGCAGAGCGCAGCACCAGGCACCTCGGCCCTTCTGAGATCACCAGCGACACCTGCAAATGCCGAAAGAAGGAAAACAAAAACAAAAACCCAGGGGGTTTCCTGCTTTTTAGTGCCTACCATATTCCTCTTTTCAAGTTCATCCTACCATCCTAAAGAGGGGAACTGCTTTCTGTAATTCAAACGATAATATTCCTTTGGTGTCTTTTAGAATTTGCTTCCCTACGGTGATTTCAGGCTGCACATAAAACTCGACCAAGAGGCATCTCTCTCACACACACACACACACACACACACACAAATATATATATTTATATTTTATATATATATTTTATATATTTATATATATAAAACATTACAGCTTAAGAAAATAAAGTTGCATAATAGCTGGAGATTTAAAAAGAAGATAGCGCATTAAGGACGCCAAACAGCGCTTCCGTGCAAATAAAACTTTAAAAAAAATTTACTGTCTGTCCAATTAGACAAAGCTGCTTCACAAAAGCGCACACATCTAAATTAAATCTCCCCGACAACAAAACACGCTTTAAAGTACCGTGTTCGTTTTTTCCTAAGCACAAGTTAAAAGTAAGTTGTCTAAAAGCGAACAATGCCACGCAAGAGACTGCCGGGGCGCACCAACCAGGCACGTCTCTTCTAAGCGGAGGAACGGCTTCGTGACCCTTTGCTGCGGCGGCTGCAGTTGGCAGCGCCGAGCCTGTTCTCCAGAGGGAAACCAGACAGCCCGGCGGAAAAATGCTTTGGGAGGGGAAGTCGACAAAAGACGAGAAAGTACTTTGAAAGCTTTGGAGGCTGGCTCCACGGCCAACCGAGGCGCCTTATGCAGAACCGCCTTTTGCCTCCACTCCAGCCCAAGCAACGCAAAGGACGGGCCACCAGCCGCGCTGCGCAGTGCGCACTGCGGCCCGGGAGCGCGGGGCTGGCGCCCGCCGGACTCAACGTGCTCGGCTGCCGCAGCGCGCCCTGCTCCGCGCCGCTCCGCTCCGCGCTCCGGGTTTCCGCGCTCGCCGGCACCGGCGGAGCAGCCCCGCGGGGACGGGACTTCTGCGAGCGGCGTCCCCGGAGTCCCGGGAGCGCTCCCCGCTCCGCGCCACCTTCCCGAGGCGCCCGGCCCGGGAACGCGCGTTCCTGGCGGCTCTGGGCTGCCCAGGTTGGCTGGGAGCGTCCGGCTGCGGCTCGGGCGTCACGACCGGGGGTCCTCACCGAACACCAGCCTTTTCCAAAGCCAGAGACTGCTGGGGTGGAGTTTCTCCTGGTCTTGGTTTAAGTAGCCTCCAGCGCTTCCAAGCTGGACTCCCGGATTTGGTAGCTTGGAGCGGCGCCCTCCTGGCAACGGGAGATTGGTCAGTGCAGAGCCCTTAGAGCCCTTTGGCCGTGGGAGATGCTCTTGGTGTCCTCAGAACCCAAAGGTTTACTGACACTGCAGTTTTCCTGAACGTGATAGGTGTGTGCAATGGTAAAGGTCTCTCTCTACTTACGGAGACCCTAGACCTTCACTGTGCCCCCCCCCCCCCAGAACTCCCCTCCCTTGAAAACAGAACTCCAGCCTGAATGTAAATCTCAGGATGGGCTTTTGTTCACCGCATTTGTCCCCCAACTGTGGCTAATAGTGAGTAGTTGGTTAATGCCTAACTGTTGAGTGAACTAATGAGTGTGCAAACATAAGCACTTGAGGACACTGATCGGGTTGGGAACATCTGGGAATTCTTGCTTCCCTGGTAGGGAAGCCACCAAACATTTACTGGGCACTACTCCTTGCCAAGTCTTCTAGGCTTTGGCAGGACAGTGGGGAGAAGGGGGGAGGGCGAGCAAACACGGGCATCGTTAATGGACACAAAAGGGGGCTTTATAGTATCGCCTAGTCCAAGCCCTCAGCCCTGTATTCCAAGGATGGTTTGTCCCCCCCCATCCATTCCCCCCACCGAGCATATTCAATATTTATTAACTGCGTAACTGCAGGCACTTGTTAAATGTTTGTTGATGGTTAGAATGATGTGGCCAAGGTCACACGGGGCAAGACGCCTCGAACCCAGCTCCCTTCAACACACATTTCTCCAGGACGGGACGGTCCTGGGCCCTGGGGTACTAGAAGGCCCGGCTCCCAGTGTCCCCAGGTTAAGACCCTCGGATGAAACGGCCCAGGAAGGTGTTCCCCGTAACTACTGCCTCACAGTAGCCGGGCAGAGGTGCTCACAGCTAGCTGGGGGGGACGCTTCCAGTCGAGAAAAGGATTTCTGCAGTTTTCTTCGTCACCTTACAGCCTGACAAAGGGTGAGCTGAGGGCCCCCCTCTAGGGCTGGGAGCCGTGGGGATGGAGGGCCCCAAGGGTCCCATCTCTGGCCTTCGCCTCCACCATCAGACTCCATAAGGGTGGGGTGTGGCGAGCCCAACTCGCCGTCCCCACCGCCCGTCCAGGTGCAGGCTGCTCCGGGAGCCAGGCTCCCCGTGCCTCGGCACTTTCCTTTTGAGTTTCTGCTAAAATCCGGAGACACGGAATCCACCCGCGGGCACTCCGAGCCCCTCCAACTGAGCATGCGCCAACGCCGGGCTGCTTTTGGTCACCGGCGCCTGAGCTCCCTGAGCTGGGGCTGCGGAGCCGGAGGAGGGAGGAGGAGAAAGGGGAGGGGGTGCCTGGAGAGGCGGCGGCTCGCGCGCCTGCGCATCCCGCTCCAGCGACCCTAGGTTTTCTATGGGATTCCCAATCTGCAGCATAGACTTACCCGAGCTTGTTGCGGCGGCGGCTGGGTTTGCGAGGCGCGATCCAAGAGGGATTTAAGCAGCCTAGAGCTCCAGAGGAAAAAAAGAGCGCGAGAGAACCACACAGAGAGACGGCTTAACCGTTTATCTGAATTATACATACATATAAAGAACTGTTGAGTTTTATCATTTTCATTAAGTGACCGTGCGCAGCGCTATAACTGTAAGTGGAAAATGCAATCTTCTTTGCTTTTCTGCATGTGTAGTACAGCCAGTTGTCTGAGAGATGCTTTGGGTATTGTCACATACTTTGCATAGATGCCTCTAACTGCACGGTGACCATTGCTCTGGTTAGTGCTGACCATCTGAATGTGTTCTTAGTGGGGGGATCTTTTGGGATAATGAGGGTGGGGGAAGGAGGAGTGTTGATATGCGGCGTGTTTAGGGGATTGTCTTGGGCTAGATTTAAGATAGGTGGAACAGAGGTGCTTTTTAGTGTAAGTCTATAAATAAGCAGATTGCCTTACTCGGATTTAAGTAGCTAATTGACCGATTGTGAAGTTTTCCGGTTGCTGATAAAACTATTGAGCGGTTGCAGTCAAGTACCAACCTGTCATCCGTGGGGTTGGTGCACCATTTTTCTCACCGTGGAAGAGCAGTGAAGGTGTTTGCTAAGTGAAACTGAGTAGACGAGATGCGGTGTGGAAAGCAGGGTTGGTTTCCAAGCGGGATGTTAGTGTTTAGAGCCACGGAGCGAGGCGCAAAAGAAGCTCTTTTCTTAGTATTGAGAAATGAGCAGAAAATTTTTCGGTTTTGATTTTTCGTCATGATGGTGAATGGGCAAAAAAAAAAAAAAAAAAAAAGGGAAAGATGCTCAACCACATAGTCAGCCGTCTGTTTTGAACAGAGTCTGAGTCTCAGAGCCTCTGAATGGGAACTGTCAGACCCAAACTAGTTACCTGCCTTTGCATCCCGTATTCACATTCTGGAATGCAGGGTAGAGAAATGTAAGCCCAGATGTGTTACATTTGGTAGCCTTTCTTTAAAGGAGAAAAGGTCGTTTTGTGTTTTGAGTTAAAATGGGTTGTTCCTTGCCCAGAAATTGAAGCAGGGTCTTTGCAAGGTCAAACCCCCTATGGAAACCCGGGGGCACTGGTGAATCACGGCGAGGGTCGGAGGAGATGGTGAGGCTCCGTGCAAGTGCTCAGCACTGCACGGATCAGTGCCCTGTGAGATGCGAGAGTGGGAATCCATTTTTCTAGAGTTGTGCTCCTGCCCATATTTTGGAGACTAAAATGAAATGGAAATGCTAGTGGGTGTAGAAAACACAAGTGGATACTATCTGTGTGTCACAATCCCACTCAAAGACAAGAGGAGCGAAGGAGTTGTATTTCTACATATTAATTTTTAAAAATTCAAGGAATTTCAGGTTGAGACAAAAATAAAACTTACGAAAACATATTTTATCTCCACTATTATCTAAACTGCTTACGTGTGTGTTGAGAAGGGGAGATGGTTCTGCATCATTGAATACTTCACCCATAAGTGCACTCTCATTAAGCTTGGGTGTTTAATAACTCCAGAAAATGCTGCACTGAAGCAGTTGGCAGAATGGCATGAAGCAGGCAGACAAGAGAAGAATGTGGCCAGTGTGAGCTGGATTTCCATGGAAAAAGCAGATTCAATTTCTGTAGTGACATAAATTTTCCTTAAAATAAGGCAGATCATTATAGGACCCCTTGGCCCTTTAGTCGGTCCAACTATTTCGAACCCCTCAAAGGAATTTACAATTTACAAAGGATAAATTCTGAAAATAAAATATTCCAGACTATATCTAACCTTGGAAACCCAAAGTGTAAATGACTGTTCTTCCCTTCCTTACTCCAGGGCTCAAGGATCAATGTCTTGTCATAATTGAGCCATACTCCCCATCATCACTGAGAGTTGGAATCTGCTCCATGAATGGTGCAGATGTTTTACACTGCATTGATAAATGGGCAGTGCAGGAAGAATGGGGAATCTCAGAGATGCTTAGTATCAGATACCCTGGCTCCTAGGCTGACAGAGAGAGTCACATCAGGCAGAGACCTTCAAAAGCATCTAGCCCAAACCCCTTGTTTTACAGATGAGGAAACTGAGGCCCAGAACTACAGAGCTGGGGAAAAGTCAATTAACTTCTAGTCTAGGGAAATAAACAATTACAGAGTGATGTGGAGTGGTAATGTCCCCTTTCTCTCTACACATTTATCATCCTCAGTGACATTGCTAGTCTTCAAATAAACAATTGTCTGGTCTCCAGCACATCTTTCAAGAGAGTCCCAAGGATTCCTTTTCACACTGAATCATTTCTCCTTTCTTGGAAGGTCTCTTTCTATCTCTTTTCTATTGCCCCTCACCTCCAATATGCCCACCTTATTCAATGTTTAACCTGGTCTTCCTGGCCTCCTCTGCATCTCAGTTAATTTCTTTGGAATCTTTGGAATTTTATTTTATTTTTTCTGAGAAAGAACTGTCACACCACTCAAAGCTCCTGTTTGAGGTCTGTTCAGGCCCCTCTCCATCTCCTCTCCGTCCAAATCCTTCAGGGATTCCAGCCTTCAGAGACACTGCAGGCGCCGTCCTCACTCTTCTACCCAGCTTGCATCTTCCCAAACTGCTGCAGCTCCAGGACCTGGGACCTGGCGTGGTGAGGCAGCTGCAGTGTCAACACACAATGGGTTTTGCCAACCCTTCTCTGGCTCCTAGAAGGCAGAACCCAAATCCAAGATGCCTGACTGTCCCCAGCCTTCATGGAAATCCTCCAGATGCAGCCACCTGCAGAGAAGGGGAGGGGTGGGGGGCAGGAAGACTGAAGGAAGAATGCTGGAGTGGCTCAGCCTGAAGTGGGCGCTCCAGAGGACAGCAGTGCCGCTTGCAAAGCCTTTAGGGTTTGGAAAGCACTTGCACAGCTGCCTCCTCTGTCTTGCTGCACTGGGACTGCAAAGCAAGCAATCATATCAACCTACCTGGGCCTTCTTCTCTTTCCTTCTTTGTATTTTCTCTTTTCCTCTCGCTCGATTTTTCTATTTCTCTCTCATTTTTTCTCCCACATGCCCATACAGTAAAGCTCTAGGCCTTTTAAAGATAATCCAGACCCTCCTGTGCCTCTTTGGAAAAATGTAATCTCCTGGGTCCTCAGAAAGATAACCACAACCACCACAGATGTCCCCTTTGGGGAAATGCCAGGAATTTTTACCTGCAAGAAGCTGAGGCATTAGGGAAGGCTTGAGGAAGACAGTCTGAGTTTCTTTCTCATTTGAAAGATGAGTTAAATACACTTGGAAGTTTTTTGTTGTTTTTTTTTAAGATTTTATTTACTTATTCATGAGAGACACAGAGAGAGAGAGGCAGAGGGAGAAGCAGGCTCCACTCAGGGAGCCTGACGCAGGACGCGATCCCGGGTCTTCAGGATCACACCCTGGGCCGAACCCAGCACTAAATCACTGAGCCACTAGGGCTGCCCTCTCTTGGAAGTTTTTAAGGAAGAATGGGGGTGAGTTCCTCAACATATGAAAAAAATAACAATTTTTAAAAATTTTTATTTGTTTTAAGTAATCTCTACTTCCATTGTGGGGCTTGAACTCATGACCCTGAGATCTAGACCCTGAGATCAAGAGTAGGCATGCTCTGCATGCTCTTCAGACTGAGCCAGCCAGGGGCCCCACTGATTAACAATTTAATTTAACCCTTCCCTTCATGGTAAGCCATTGCTAAGTTGGGTTGAGCTCTGTCTTGGAGAGTGTCTGTCCCTAATAAACGTCACCTGGTCTTACTATCCCATTCTGAAAACAGTCATGCCCAGGTTATTCTGAACACCAGGTAGCCTTTGCAGAGACTTGTAGCTGCTAAGTGCCCTGCTTTCATTTGCTATGCTGTGAATCTCATCTGGAATAGGATAGCATAATTAGAAATGTTGTCCTGTGCAAGCTTCAGATTTTCTGTTGGGGTTGCATATCGGTATGGATTCCAAACGTTACTGAGGAGCTCCAAGGGGAGTTTCATAAAATGATCATATATGTCAATTTCAAAGAAGTGATATCCTAATTCATGAGAACAACATCTTCTAATGTCATTCTAAAGGTCTTTTTCTTTGTATTGAGTCGTATCTATTCTCCTTCAATTAGTAAGTATTTAGGAAAATTGGAAGGTCATTCTTAAAGAAGGGTCACATTCCGTTTAATCTAGGTTGAAATTGACAATGTCCAACTCAGTTACATTTGTAACTGATATAAAAGTATAGTTTTCCTAAAGTATTAAATGGTACAAAATTAAGGTAATAAATGATTGATATTTCTACCATCCCAGTGGTTAATTCACATAAATAAATAGAGTTTATGAACGGGATGGGATCCATATAAATTACTTAATCCATCCCTCCAATACATAAAAAGTGTAGTATATCAAGGAACATTTTCATCTTAAAGGCATATCTACAATATGAAAGCACAGTCCACAAGGGCAAAGATTTCAATGACCTTTTTCATATTTCCACAATATTTGCTCAATGTCTCTTATAGTAGATACTCTGTAAAAGATGTCAATTTAATATTTATTCTAGGAATCTGTTGTAGGCACCTTGGTAATTATACTAAGAAATTAAAATTTGACTAAATATATGCACAATTGATGTTGTTTTCAATATTTGTTACTGAAAGGATAAGCTGGACTAAAGATTATTACATAATTTATTCTCACTACAAATATAAAAGGCCTATAATAATACCTTTAAGAGTCATTTTAATCCGTGAATATTTTTGTTTATCTCTCTTTTTTTAAGGTTTATTTATTTATTTTAGAGAGAGAAAGCATGTGAGTGGGGGGATGGGCAGAGGGAGAGAGAGAGAATCCCCCCCAAATAAATAAATAAATAAATAAATAAATAAATAAATAAGAATCCCAACCAGACTCCCCACTGAGTGTGGAGCTCAATGTTGGGGCTCGATCTCATGACCCATGGGACCATGACCTCAGCTGAAACCACAAGTCAGATGCCCAACCTACTTAGCCACCCAGGCACTCCTCCTTTTATCTCTTAATAAGTCAAATATAAGTTATTTTTCCTTACTTACAAGAATTGATATTAACAAGTCAAAGAAGGAATCTAAACCCAGACTATGGTAGCTATGTGTACCACTTAGATCATGTGTCTCTTGAGCTATGGAATTATTTTAGCATATTCATACTGTGAAGAGACCACAACGGTGCATGCCTCATTTACAGTTTGTTTCTAAAGATAATTTATGCTCTCTTAAGCGAGTCAAAATAGTTTGAGTTGCTCCCAGCCTGGTTCATTGAGAACTGCACAAATGGGTATCCTGGGGGTGCTTCAGAAACTACTTAATGAATGAAACAGAAATGGAATAGCAAATTACTCAAGAATCCTCACAGAGGTTTGACATTTTAATAATAAGGTGCCTGTGAATACATTAAAGAGATGTTCTATACCCTTACTAGCTAACTTAAAGCGTGCAAGTTCGGTAGTTCATCATGATTCTTATGCTTTCCACTACCTTATTTCACTGTGCTTCTAACACAGATGACCTGCTGTGAAACCACCAACTATTTACTTTTTTAAGACAATGCACTGCATTTATAACCATTTGTTGGATTATTTTCAGGTGAAAAATCTATTGCCTTTAGTTCTAAATTACACTAGACTTGGAGCACTCTCATTCACCAAGTGGCCTTTGAGCTCAATATATCTGATATAGTAATTGCTGAACTTTTTATAGAAAGTAGGGCTCTCTTAATTAAAAAGATTTCATTTTTATGAAGTATTACTCATAAAAGGCAAAGTGCTAACATGTCAGTTAAATTCACTTGCAGTTATTACAGATCTATATTCTGTTTTTCTTTATTCTTGCTCATGTGGGGATTTATCTGAAAATGGAAATCTGTCAGTTTAAATAATTTTTTTTCCTCTCCTTTGTTTGGATTTTGTTTGTTATATCATAAGCTCTGAAAGACAACTTTTGAGGAGCTGAATGCAAATAGATTTTTTAAAATTATTAACATGTTAAAAGTGCTTTGGAGCCAGGGTGGATTTTTTTCTAATGCAAACAACTAGACCCTAATATTTCTGTTGCTTCATGTTTTATTGCAATTGAAGATTTCTTAAAATAGTAGATTCTGGTGCTACAGGAATCCCTGGATTTTATATTTTGTGTTGGTTTTATTAATTTGTGGTTAGTGCATTTATTTCTGATTTCTTGAAACCCAATCTTAAATTATGAGTGAGATGGCTCATGAAGCATTATCAACAAGGTTGACGTACTTCTTGATATATTTTATTTTTATCTAATAGTGCCGTACAAATCTGACTTCCAGATAACAACTTCTGTTTGATGGAATCCTTTGGCAATTGATGTTATGAGTTCATGGAAGACCTTCAATTTTGTCTATTCCAGAAGTTCAAGTGTTTTTGAAATTCATACTGAAGTATTTGATGTTTGTTTTCTTGGTAATATGGGAAACTTTATGAAAAATAAAAAAGAGATTGTGAAATAAGTTTTAATTCTATACAAATTTTTAGCTTTTAAAAAAAATGTTTATAAAAGTATTCTTTCCTTAGAGAGATGAAAGCCATCCATTTAATCTTTACTAATTTTTTAGTTTGTGAATGGGAGAATTCCTCAGCCCTCCCCAAGGTTTTAACTGGCTCAAAAGAAGGTGTGATAGGAAATGTAAGCAAGAATTTTCAAGCTAGATACACTTAGATGAAAAAAAAGAAAAAGAAAAAAAAGCCAATTCAACAGGTTATTAGTTCAATGACCTTGAATAAGTGGTTCAAACTCTTAGCCTCAGGGTCCATTTAAAATAGTAATTCATAGGACCCTTGAACAGAAAATGAAAGACTACATATGTAAAGATATAATGCTTCGGGGTCCCTGGGTGGCGCAGCGGTTTAGCGCCTGCCTTTGGCCCAGGGCGCGATCCTGGAGACCCGGGATCGTCGAATCCCACGTCGGGCTCCCGGTGCATGGAGCCTCCCTCTGCCTGTGTCTCTGCCTCTCTCTCTCTCTCTCTCTGTGTGACTATCATAAATAAATGAAAAAAAAAAGAAAAAAAAAGATATAATGCTTCACTTGTGAAAATGCTGTAAATGTGATAGTTATTATTATTATTATTATTATCATTCCTTTCATCAGAAATCAAGAGTTCTGAAACCACGTTAGTCTCTGAATTGTAGTAGAACCTACAATCATTGCGGAACCTCTGAGAGAGGAATTGAGCTATTAAAAGCAGTGAACACTGAACACTGCATAGCCTGACTTGTAAAACAAGTGTCTATGGAGTAAATGTGCCAAGCACTGTGTAGTCACTGTGGAATCAACATTAAATGAGATACAATCCCAGCCTTCAAGGAATTTATGCCCAATGAGGAAGACAAATCAATGCAATTCACCAAGTCAAGTGAAATAGAAAGGTGGCATGGATGCATAGAAAAGAGAATTTCTGGAAGAAACACCTGCAGAGACCTCAAACTTACCATTTTTCTCATTCTTTCTTTCAATGTACCTCCTTTCCATTATACCTTTTCATTCCTGTCATCCCCCTGCCATGTAATAGCATATAATTGGGCCCAACAGAATATGAAACCAAGAACATATTTTTAAGTTTGTTTCCTTATTGAATACATTTTAAAGCCATCTATTATTTTTCAAGGTACACCAGTTTCCCCTTATCTGTGGCTTCGCTCTGCGGTTTGTTACCCCTAGTGAACCCAGGTCCAGAAGCCAGTCATCCTCCTGATGATTCCTCAGAAGGTCAACAGTAGCCTAATGCTAAGTCATCTGCCCATATCACTCACCCTACTTCATCTCCTCACACAGGAATTTTGTCAACTTCCATCAACACAAGAAGAGGAAGGGTCAGTATAGTACAATAAGATCTTTTGAGAGAGAGGGAGATCACATTCCCATAATTTTTACAATAATATATTGTAATTATTCTATTATTAGTCATGGTTGTTAATCTCTTACTATGCTTAATTGATAAATCAAACTTTAGCATAGGTAGGTATGTATGTACAAGAGAAACCATAGTATGTATAGGGTCCAGTCCTGTATGCAGTTGCAGGCATTCATTGCTGGTCTCGGAACATCTTTTGGGGATGAGGGGGCACTACTATAGCTCAATAATATGGTCCTGGTCTCCCACTCAAGTCTCTAGCAAGTCACTAGACTTGAACAAAACCATTTCAAGAGCCCTGCCTTTTGATTTAAATATTCTATTAGGCTTCTATCCTTTGATATCTTCCAAAAAACTAATTTCTAATGCACTCCCCTCATCTCCCTTATAATTCCAACTAATTTCATGATTTATCTTTCAAGGCGTATCTGTGGGAGGACTTTTACATGATCTATTTTTTCATTCTTTTCTCCCGGGCTTTTATGATAAGGAAAGTATCTCTCCCGATTCTTCTTTACTACTGAGCTGAAAACTTGGTTCCAGCCCCTCTGCATACACACACGCACACATACAAATCCAAAATGGTCTGTCTTTAGTTCTTCTAAGAGCCATTATTCTTCTCCTTAGCCTTTTTCTCTCTTCTCTCCATATTTCCTGCTTCATTTAGTAGGGAATTTCAAGTGTATGTCTAATCTGTGGTTAAAAGGGATCATCCTTTTCTCCCTTCAAAATCTGAAAGTTGCACATACATTCTGAGGCTCTTTTGTGTAGTAGGAGTCTTGGATGATTCATAGAACTGGGTAAGACTTTTAATCCTAATTAACTTGGGGGGCTCATTTTCTCACTTGTGAAACGGAAATAATATATTTGCTTTATAGGGATGTATATATGTGTATATACAGATATGCATACATACACATATATATATACAGACCACCTAAAAGAGCTTAGCACAGAATAAATAATTCTTCCACTCCGGACCTCCACTTTTCCTCCTGCCAGTCTCCTCAGTTTGCATTTCACCGTTTCTCCTAGTCTCCTGCTCTGTGCTCTGCTCTTTCTAAGCATATTTGTTCTAATTTGCAGGTAGTTAAATAATAACTGATACCCACATATCCCAGGGAGCATGGTGAGTACAGCCCTAGAAAAAGTATACTAACTGAGTCAGCATCCTAGCTTAGACCTGTGTTCTGCATCTGTTTGGGAAATTTCTTCCATTATTTCAGACATGCCTCCTGCTGAGGTTCCCAAAGCTTCTAATGACTAACGTTCAATTGATGAACAATCCTACTCACACCAATGATTTATGGTGCGCTTCTTAAATAATGTCAGAGGACGTCTGACAGTGTCTAATTGCCTTCTACCCTTTATCCTCTTTCCTTCGCCTTTTCCTCCGAGGTGTCTAGAGTACCTGTGACACATTCCCCTGGCATCCTTACTTCCCTCCTTTGTCGGGTCTTATATTTCACTTAGTTCATCTGCTGTCCATCAAATAAATGTCCATCAAATAATACCCAATAAATGGCAGAAAGAGAAGACTTAGTGGTGCACATGATAAATATTGCAGAATACGTTTGAATGAGGATTAGCTTATAAGATAGTAGCCTTCATCTGTTGAGTGTCTGTAGAAGTGTATACTAATTCCCATTGGCTAAGAGCAGAGAATGGCTCTCAAAACAGGGTTGAGGGAGCAATGCACATGCATACATACATAATACATACATACATACATACATGATATGGATTCAATAAGTCCAATGTACTGTCATAGATCATTTCACATTTTTAAGCAAAATATTTAAGATCAAATAGCTTAAAACATATCAGTACGTATGAAATGTATTAAAAGCAAGGCCTGCTGAAATTTTGCTCATTCTCTCTCTTTTTTAAGATTTTATTTATTTATTCATGAAAGACACAGAGGGAGGTAGAGACATAGGCGGAGGGAGAAACAGGCTCCCTGAGGGGAGCCTGATGTGGGACTCAATCCCAGGACCCCAGGGTCATGCCCTTACCTGAAGGCAGATGCTCAACCACTGAGCCACCCAGGCACTCCAAGTTTGCTCATTCTCAAAGTGGTGGAGTTGAAAGGGAGGGTGGTTTTTTTTTTTTATTATTTTTTATTTTTTTGTTTGGGAGGGTGGTTTAAATTTCCTAGTAAGGACATTTTAAACTTTGTTTCTTTAAAGAAATATTTCCAAGGCACTGATAATTATTTATTGCCCCTCAAAAAGTTTCATGGAAACTTTTTTTTGAGGGAAATGATGCTTCCTACATTCCACTCTTAGATATTCCTAGTGTACCTGCGTATTGATAGAAGTCTGAGTGTTCCTCTTATAGAGACCCCAGAGCTGTTTAGCTTTGCTTGGCCTTGTTTCCAGTGTTTGCTCAGGGAACTTATGTTAAATTATGCTTGTTACCATCTCATTGTTTTCTGAAGAACCCAGTTGGAAAAGCTGCTCCAGAAGGACATGAGTGGGACTACATAATGGAAAGGCCCATAAAACCAGGAGGCATTAGCTGTCTCAGGTATGCAGTAGTCATCATTAATGTGGAATCCTGGAAAAATTACCTCAACTTTTCTGAGTTTTCATTTCTTCGTGTGAAAATAAATACGAGTCTCAGTTTCTAAGGGTATAAAATACAAGTTCTAAATAACATAGTTTATACCATATGATGCTCAGGTGCGTTACAACTCCTCACAGTTAATCCAATAAGGAAGGGAAAAGAGGAAGAGATGTTTTTTGAGGTACACAGTGCTTGGAAACATGCATGACACATACCATATTTCTGTGTGAGTGGCTCTGCCAAGTTCCCTGCTTTACTTGTGTATTATCTCACGCATTTTCACAGCACTCCAGTGACATAGCTCTACTTTAGACCAAGAAATTGATACGGGATTGGGGAATTTACCTAAAGCCATGAGGCTTGTAAGTGATGGCTCTTAGATCCAAAAGAGATCTCTGCTCTTTCTACCTACTTCACCCTGTTGCTTTTATATTCACTATGTTGCTTTTATATGAGGTACTGTCTCTCCATTTCATCAATTCATTCATTCCTTTTTTTAAAAAAGATTTTATTTCTTCATGAGAGACACACAGAGAGAGACAGGCAGAGACACAGGCAGAGGGAGAAGCAGGCTCCATGCAGGGAACCCAACGCGGGACTTGATCTCCAGGATCATGCCCTGGGCTGAAGGCAGTGCTAAACTGCTGAGCCACCCGGGCTGCCCAATTCATTCATTCTTTTAACAAATACCTATTGCATATCTTTCATTTGCCTAGTATTTGATATACAGGGTGAACTAATACAGCCATAATCCCTGCCCTCATAGCTAAAGAAACATATATTAAACAAATAATCACAAAATAGCATAAAATTACAAATAATACTGAGTGTAATGGAAGAAAAATGCATGATGCTATAAGAATATGTGACAGGAAGATCTATTTTGAGCTGTTTGAAGTAATAGATTCCAGGGAAATCCAGTGAGGTCTAGATTTCTAACTCAGCCCCCAAGGGATTGCTACTAAGATGTGTTTATAGTTGCTGGGCATTGGGAAGGAGATGACTGCTACATTTCTCTTTGAGAACAGATGAATGGGCCTTGTTTCCAGGTTTTAGCATCTCCCCACTTTATCTGTGACTCACAAGGCCCCCAATAATAATTATAATAATAGAGCTTTTGATGGAAGTACCTTTCCAAGAGAACCATGCTATGATGTGTAGTTCACTAGGACAGTTTCCATATCGGGAAATCTCTTTTTTTTTAATTTATTTTTTATTGGTGTTCAATCTACCAATATACAGAATAGCACCCCCAGTGCCTGTCACCCATTCACCCCCCGCCCTCCTCCTCTTCTACCACCCCTAGTTCGTTTCCCAGAGTTAGCAGTCTTTACGTTCTGTCTCCCTTTCTGATATTTCCCACACATTTCTTCTCCCTTCCCTTATATTCCCTTTCACTATTATTCATATTCCCCAAATGAATGAGAACATATAATGTTTGTCCTTCTCCAACTGACTTACTTCACTCAGCATAACACCCTCCAGTTCCATCCATGTTGAAGCAAATGGTGGGTATTTGTCATTTCTAATAGCTGAGTAATATTCCATTGTAAACAGAAACCACATCTTCTTTATCCACTCATCTTTCGATGGACACCGAGGCTCCTTCCACAGCTTGGCTATTGTGGCCATTGCTGCTAGAAACATCAGGGTGCAGGTGTCCAGGCGTTTCATTGCATCTGAATCTTTGGGGTAAATCCCCAGCAGTGCAATTGCTGGGTTGTAGGGCAGGTCTATTTTTAACTCTTTGAGGAACCTCCACACAGTTTTCCAGAGTGGCTGCACCAGTTCACATTCCCACCAACAGTGTAAGAGGGTTCCCTTTTCTCTGCATCCTCTCCAACATTTGTGGTTTCCTGCCTTGTTAATTTTCCCCATTCTCACTGGTGTGAGGTGGTATCTCATTGTGGTTTTGATTTGTATTTCCCTGATGGCAAGTGATGCAGAGCATTTTCTCATGTGCATGTTGGCCATGTCTATGTCTTCCTCTGTGAGATTTCTGTTCATGTCTTTTGCCCATTTCATGATTGGATTGTTTGTTTCTTTGGTGTTGAGTTTAATAAGTTCTTTATAGATCTTGGAAACTAGCCCTTTATCTGATACATCATTTGCAAATATCTTCTCCCATTCTGTAGGTTGTCTTTTAGTTTTGTTGACTGTATCCTTTGCTGTGCAAAAGCTTCTTATCTTGATGAAGTCCCAATAGTTCATTTTTGCTTTTGTTTCTTTTGCCTTCGTGGATGTGTCTTGCAAGAAGTTACCGTGGCTGAGTTCAAAAAGGGTGTTGCCTGTGTTCTTCTCTAGGATTTTGATGGAATCTTGTCTCACATTTAGATCTTTCATCCATTTTGAGTTTATCTTTGTGTATGGTGAAAGAGAGTGGTCTAGTTTCATTCTTCTGCATGTGGATGTCCAATTTTCCCAGCACCATTTATTGAAGAGACTGGTTTTCTTCCAATGGATAGTCTTTCCTCCTTTATCGAATATTAGTTGACCATAAAGTTCAGGGTCCACTTCTGGGTTCTCTATTCTGTTCCATTGATCTATGTGTCTGTTTTTGTGCCAGTACCACACTGTCTTGATGACCACAGCTTTGTAGTACAACCTGAAATCTGGCATTGTGATGCCCCCAGATATGGTTCTCTAAGCACCTGTGTTTCAGGTCTTCCCAAACCCTTGACTACTTTCATGTGATATACACACATAGATCTTTAAACATGCTTAAGTGCTTCTACAATTCCATTAAGATAAATGTGGTTTTAATTTATTCAACAAGTGTTTATTGAACACTTACTATGTACCCCGAGGATGCAAGACATTGTGCCCTCTCAGTACTCACATTCCAGCAGTGGAGACCTATAATTGATAGTCTGATAAGAATAATCATGAGATGAGCATAGAGAACTGTGGGAGCACTTCTGGAATACACAGAACCCAACCTCCATATGGTGAAGGATAGAGATGGGCTAATTTCAGGGATGCCAAGAGTAAGAATTCATTAGCAAGCAAGGGGAACAGGGATGCCATTATTGATAGAGGGAGCAGGAACTAAGGTATCTGATACTGGCAGGAAAACACTTTCAAATTCATGTGTCTAACATAATGTTTCAAAAGGCTAGAGAATCTTGATCAAATAAGATTAGCAAGATGTTATGAAAAGAAATATGGATTTGGTAATCAGGCTGTGTCACAAATTATTCTGAGTTATATGAATCATTTTATCTATGACATTTAGATAATGATACCTACATGACAGTATTATCCTAGTGATTAAATTATAACTATCACCACATAGTTATCATTTGATGGACTTTAGAGATTAGTGGTAATGGTGTTTATAATAAAATCAATAATACTACATATGATTAAGTTATATTGACTCAATTAATGCATGTATTCATCTGATGTGCACAACCCATGCTAAGAATTATTTTTAAGATTTTGTTTATTTATTTGAAAGAGAGCATGAGTGGGGAGTGGGGTAGAAGAAGAAGCAGACTCCCCACTGAGTGGGGAGACCAATGTGGGGCTCGATCCTAGGACCCTGAGATCATGACTGAGCTAAAGTCAGATGCTTAACCAACTGAGCCACCCAGGAACCCCCTTGCTAAGAAATTTTATTGTCCCCATTATAGAGATGAGGAAATGGAGACTTAGAAACAGCAAATGACAAGCCCACAGTCACATAACCAATAAGTGGTTGTCTGTTTTAGACAGTCTTACTCTAAAGCTCTTTTCCTGATTGCTCCCCACTGTCTTTTTGCAGTAGTCAATTCACAGCTATTATTATCATTAATATTATTATGATAATTATTTTAAATTCAAAGTTCTTGAGACCATAATCAGAATTCTGATATCAAATATCCATTATGCTCTGTTTCTTTTCCATTTTGTTTTTGAGCCAGAGTTTACAGATTATCTTTAAGATACTTATATTTATACTTTTGTTGTTGTATCTTAAAATTTACTTTAGAGTGAGAATTAGATCCAGCTTAGAATGATAAAAAATCCTAAATAACGATGGCTTAAATAAAAGAACTTATTTCTCACCCATATAAATAAATACAGAGGTAGGCAGTTCAAGGCTGATAAGGAGCTTCACAAAATTCTCAGGCCCCAAACCCCTTCTACCTTTTACCTCTGCCCTTCTTAAGGCATGTGGCTTCCGCCTCATGATCCAAGATGGTTTGCAGCCTCTATCAATAATCATGCCTCGGATAAACCTCATTGGCTACGATACTGCCACTGAGCAAAGCTTGCAGCCTCTATCAATTAGAAGAGCCCTTCCCTTTCAAGGACACTTCCTTACATCATATCCAAAATTGGCATACATGCCATTGACCAGAATTTAGTCACAGTTAGCAAAACTTTTGTTAAAAATAAGGGTTTTATCACTAAGGAAAAAGGAGAAAATGAATCATAGAGCAAACTGGAAACTAGGTATAACAAAATTTTAAAGTTATAATAAATATTTTAATGTAGATTGTCAAGTTGTTCTTTATATTATAAAAAATAAGCACAAAAATGATAGTGTTTTAAATTCATGTCTAAGGTTCTAATCACCAAGAATTTTACAAAGAACAATTTCCCAAGGACCAAAAAATCTTTATATTTTTGCCTGGGCTTTGCTTTTAGCTTTTTATCTTGATCAAATCACTTTCTCTTGGTGGACATTAGTTTTCTTACAGGTAGAATGTGTATGATTAGCCTAGAATGTCTCTAACATCCTTCCGGCTCCATCTTCTAGTACTGAATCTCATAGGCAAATCTCATGCATTTTCAGAACTTTAAAGTCATATAAGTGTTGTACAGCAAAAATCTAGCAATGAATCAGTTCCTCAGGAACAGATACAGACTTGTGTCCATATATTTATACCTTGCCTTGTCTTGGAAAAAAATAAATACTTCTATTGTTTTTTATCTGTGTAAAAGCAATATGATAAGAAAATGAAATAAGCTGAATAAACATTGGAAAAGAGATTAAATTATTATTTTTTGATGACCATATATAGAGAAAATTGGAAGACTCAAGTAAAAATGAAAAATAGTAAATATTTGATAAAGATTTTTGATATGAGATAAATTACAAAAGCAAATAGCCTTTTCTTTGTCTATCAAAAAACATTCCGAAATGAAAAGTGGAAAAAAAATATTCTATATGCAATAGCAACCAAAATGATAAAATATTTGAGATTTAAAGTTATAAGAAAGGCAAAAGTGCCTTGTGAAGCATAACTAAAAAGTCCTAATAAAGAACAGAAAATATGACAACAAATGAAAAGGCAACATGAGCACATCATATGTATGTAATATATAATAATTATAGTGCCACAGATTTTTTTATTGGAGGCATCATTTAAGTTGTTTCACCTGGTTTTAAAATTTACCTGGAACACTGCATTCTCAAAAGTGAATAGTCATGAAAAGTATTAAAAAGAATAGTCAGAGTAGGCTTGCATTACTAGATGTTAGAACATACAAACATTGTAATCAAATTAATATGGCATAGACATAGGAGTAGAAACATAGATCAGTGGAACAAAATAGAAAATCTACAAAGATATCTCATTTTTATGAAATTTCATAAATTACTAACAGGGGTGCCATTTTAACTTAGTGGGAAGAGGGCAGTTTTTTAATAAATGCACTAACACAACTGATTATCTACTTAGAGATAAACTTGGATCCCTATCTCACACTATATAAAATGTATTCCAAATATACTAAAGTTTGGCATTTTTAAAAGGTTTAGAAGAAAATCCAGATGTTTTTGTAACCTAGGTGTAGTGGGAGATAAGCAATCAAGAAACTATAAGAGAGTAGGCATATTTGATTACATAAAATATGTCATTATGTTAAAACCTGTCATTAACATGAACCATGCAGTATATTATAATAAACTTTAGAAGACAAGTTTCTGTATCCCCTGGACCATAATTGCCGGGGTCATGGTTGAGATTCAGATTAAAACATACCAGTAGAATGGTCACTACAAGAAGTATAGATTATGTACTCAGAAAGGTTGGATGTGAAAGAGCGAATTTGTTTTCAATATATTTCTGAGGTTGTCTCTTTGGGGCTCCAAAGTTACCTCTGTGAACAAATGACAGTTAATCCAGCTCAACAAACATTAACTGATAAATCCAGTTTAACAGACTTTGAGGGCTTATTATGTGCCACTCCCTGTCCTGGAAAAATTTAGAAGCAAAAAGGTAGACTCTCTCATGGAGTTTATGGTATGGAAAGGCAGGATTAACAGGTGGTTAAAAACTGATGGGCCTGAAACAAAGGGAAGATTATGCTCCTATGGGCATGCAGAGTGAAGAGAGTTAGTCCAAGGAATCCAGGACAGAGCCAAAGTGAGATTTATGCTGGGATCCTAAGTAGGGGTGGAAGTCAGCCAGATGAAGAGAAGCACAGAAAGAGAGCTCCCAGCACAGCTAATGTGCTGGGACAAAGAGCATGTACAAAGAGCTGGATTTGATAGTAAACCTGGTGAGAAACTGAAGAATGGCATTAGATGAAGCTGCAGAAATAGTAGCAAGCAGCCAGGTTCCAGGTTGTGATGAATCTTATAAGGAATATAAAGGATTTTTTTTTTTTCTGCATCCTAAGAGTAGTGAGAAGCTATTGAAAAATTTAAAAAGGAAATGACTTGATCAGACTTGAGTTGTCAAATGATTTTCCTGGAGAATGAATTAGGGAGACCTGTTTGGAGGGAGTTGTAGTCATCCAGGAGAGAGGTGATAGGTGATATTGGCTTGGTCTAAAGTGGTGAAGCAGGGATCCAGAGACAGCAAAGATTTGGGAGATATTTTGAGGTAGATCATACAGGAGTGTGAGGCCAGGAGCAGAACTCCTGTGTCTGTGAGCAACTGGGTTGATAACTGTACAATTCTTCAGACAGAAAATCTATGCCAAGCATATATTCTTTTTTGTGGTTCTTAAGAATGTAGCCTGGTAAAAAAAAAAAAAAAAAAAAAAGAGAGAGAGAGAGAGAGAGAATGCAGCCTGGAAGTTAATCAAGAAAAGGGCACTCCCTTTACCTTACTCTAAATAGGTACACTCATCAGAATAAAACATGTGACTCCCACCAAACACTCTCACCCAGCCAGCAGGCCCTGTTATATTCTCAGCCTGTGGAATTACTTTTGATCTATTATGTTTCAGTTCAAATCTATTGAAGTTTTCTTCAGTCTACAATTTGTATTAGGTGTTCTTGATCTTTTCCACCACTACTTTAAACTTATAGGACTTCTCTGCAGTGCCAGCGACTTTTTCAGGCTCCCAAGGTTAGTAAGTGTAATTTCATTATTGGTTGCCTTGAGAGACAAATAGCTATTCTGAATCCAGCAATGTTTAAAATTCACATTTAAAGTTTACATTATTAATAGCAATACCATTGACACACATTTGAAAAATAATGCAATGACATGTGAAAGATACACTACTCAGTTTCCAAGGCCCGTTTCCTATGTATTCACAGACCCTTTTAAATAATTGAATCAATTCTCCACCTCCAGACTTCACTCTAGCTATCCATAGACCAAATTTTATCTTTAAGATGATCATAGTTTTTTATTTCAAATAAAAAACAAAGCTAATGTTAACATGGTCTCTTTAAGACTTGTGAATTCCTTAGAAATTGAAGAATGAATTTTTGCTCCCCAATGATGGCATTTAGACAGGACCTGGGGATTATATAAACAGACATTAAGGTTTAGAACCTAGAGTCAGTCCCCAGTGAGGGTATACATTGCATTAAAGCAGTTTTATCTTCCTCTGAATAGTATTATACAAAGAAGGCTTATTTTAAGGATAAACATCAGAACTAGACCCACAGAGCCATCAGGAACCAGCATAACTCTAGGGATTTGCCACTGCCTCCTTTTCTTGATCTGTGGGATCCAAGATGTTCCTCTCTCTATACATAGCATCTCAGCTTCTCTCTCTGCAGTTTAGCTCTGCATTCAATATTGATGAAGGATCCGATACCATCTCTCTCGCATTCCAAATCTCTGAAAGAGCAAGTCTGATTACTTTTATCTCTATTTGTAATCCCTTCCCACCATCCAGCTTCATCAGCTGACCTGGGCTCTGCCTCTCTTGCATCAGTGACCCAGCTTTGATTGGGTATGTTTAGGCCATCGCTAACTAAAAATAGCTTAGTTATACTTTCCTGAATAAGAAGTTTGGATAGGGCCACTGCAGCTAAAAGAAAAGATGGGGATCCCTGGGTGGCTCAGTGGTTCAGTGCTGCCTTCCGCCCAGGGCATGATCCTGGAGACCCCAAATCGAGTCCCACATCAGGCTCCCTGCATGGAGCCTGCTTCTCCCTCTGCCTGTGTCTCTGCCTCTCTCTCTCTCTCTCTGTGTGTGTCTCTCATGAATAAATAAATAAAATCTTAAAAAAAAATGGGACATATTAATAGCTGATATGTCCTATACCTTGGGCAAGGAATAACTAGGAAGATGAGATGAAGGGAGAGGGAAGTATTTCATGACAAAAATAATTCAGGCACCTTACATACAGGTATTACACAATATATTATCTTCAGAGCAAAACTGGGGAATATTACAGTAGAGAGACATAAAAATCATTCTCCTAATACTCAAAGTTAATTATTGTGATTATTTGGCGTATTTCTTTCTAGCCTCTTTTTTGTATGCTATTTTCTTACACAGTTGTGATATACTAATATAGATAAAATTTACTCTAAGTATTCCTTTTTAAAACCAATTCATTTAATTACATCAAGTGTTTTTCCAGAAAGAGTCATGCTCTCCTCTGTTTTCTTTTATCTACTCTTCTTTTTTTGCTTCAGAAAGGATTTCCGTTAGGTCTAGAAAATGTATCTAATACAGTAGAATTTTTAAAAATGAATTAGAAAAGAGAGATTTCAAAAGAGGAAAACGATTTTCCTCAGATTTGCTCTATCACACACTGCTGGTTGTTAAATAGAATTTTTCTTATGTGGTTTGGCAGTCTCCACTGTATCTTCTTTGAGTCTCTCTGACCTAAAATACACTTACAGAGCCTATAAGCTGAAAGAAACTCTATAGTTGGCCAAAGATGTTCCGTTTTGGCAAAGAAATGCATATTTATCATTAAGTGGACTTGATTACACCATCTCATGAGGTTGTTCAGAGAGGCCTTTAAGAAATTATTCCAATATTCATGCTTGGGATCCTGGAGAAACAACAACAGCAACTACAAGACATTACATACTCATTTTATGTGTTCTAGTACAATGGCAAGAAACCAGGTGACTCAAAGAGTCACTCTCATGCCAACTTGGAGTCTCCCAGAACCTCTCCAGATGCCTTGCAAATGTTGTTAGACAATTGTATCTAAATATGCCTATTCAGGATAAAAATTGAAATTGTATTAAATTATTTTTAAAAACACTTGCTGAACGCCCACATGGTGTAGGCATAGATGAGCAAGACAGGGTCCCTCTCTCCCAAGTGTTCCAAGAGTCTAGTGGAGCCATGCAAGTAGACAAGAAATTGCAATGTACTAAAAGTGCCTTGATGTAGCTAGAGCAGTCAGTGGATGGTGCAGAGGATATATGTATCTCTATATTTATTGCAGCACCGATCAGAGAACTATTTTTCCCTAAACTGGAAATGGGCTGCTTTAAATAAGTAAAATTCTTAAAGGATGACATAATTTTCTCTTCAGTGTTCTGCTACGTTTCCTTTAAAATGAACCGGACTACTCTTTATGATCAGAACTGGAGGAAGACATCATTATCCAAAATCATAAATGGTGCCCAAGCCATTTGATTCACTAATCTTCAGTGATGTTTTAAAGTATTTCAGAAGAAGTCAGAATTAGAGAGAAATATGAATTACAAATGCTCTAGAAAAAAAAGTATCCATTTTTTATTGTGAAAAATTTCAAGCATACCTTAAAGTTCAGATAATAATATAATAAGTATCCACTATCCTACTACCTAGAATTCACAAATATTAATGTGTTCTCATATTTTGAGATTCTTTTCATGTCTCTTCTCAGTTCCACTCAGCTCTCCTTTTCCTTGGAAACCTTCTCTTGAACTTGGCATGCATTTTCTTCACGAACATGTTTATTCTTTTTACTAAATACAAATGTCTCTATAGTATCATTTGGACTCTTTGATATTTAAGGAGATGACATCATACTGTGTCATTCTCTGATTTGTCCTCAAAAAATTTTAGTTCACAATTTTTATTCATATAATATCACTTATTCATTTTAACTACTCTACAGAACCTCGTCACATGACTCTACCTCAAATTACTTATCCATTCCCTATTTGATGATCATTTAGGTTGCTATGACTTTTTTTTAATGTTTGCTATTACAAAACTGCAGTGTATATCTTTTTCACATATCCCCTTGGATATTTGTGTAAGTTTCTCTAGAGTTTATGTGTTGAAATAGAATTGCTAGATTATGTTCCATAGGCACCTTCTGCTGTATTAGATATTGCCAAATTGTCCTCCAAAGAAGATGTACCAGTTAATATCTCAGCAGTAATATATTAGAAAGAGTTCGTATTTCTCTACAACTTTGGAAACACTCAGTATCAGCATATTTTTAAAAATATTTTTATCAGATTGATTGGAAAACATTATCCTTTGTAATTTTCCATTTCTTGACTCTTTATTAGCCATGTGGATTTTTTTCTCTATAAATTATCCATTCTTATGCTCTACCTGTTGTTTAATAGGACTGCTTATATTTTTCTCATTTATTATTTGAAATACTTTATATATTCAGAATACAAATCCTTTGTAATGCACATTGCAGATATCTTCTCCTTGCCTGTTATTATTCAACTTTATTCATGGTTAATTTTGTCTTTAAAACAGTTTTTAATTTTGAGGTAATCATGTTTATCAATCTGTTACCATGATTTGTGCATATCGTGTTAGTTTGGGTTTTAATCCATCCAAATAAATTTTTCTGATCAGTATGAGGTTGGCATCTAATTTTATTTTTGCTCAAATTTTTGAGCCCATAACTGACAATTTTCCTTAAGTTGCTGGGATGAAGAATATTAACAATTCAAGGGTCTTGATGCCTATTACCAAAGATGCTATTTTTTTCTTTTCTAGTTATTAACAGCATATTGAGTATAAAGTTAAAATACCTTTAAACTTTCATTTCTTTTTGCTTCCTTACTCATAGTCAAAGATAAGGATATCAATAGAGTGACACTTAGGAGGACCTTTGAGAGAATTCCCATAAATATTCTTTCTTTTGGGTATGTTTGAGGAGGGATCTTTTCTGCTAAGTCTCAGATACCTGGCACAATGAAGGGATACACCTTAAAATCTTGGCAGATCTGTAAAGTGAGTGTCCCTCGGGGGCACCCGCCTGGGTGGCTCTGTTGGTTAAGCGTCTGCCTTCAATTGAGGTCATGATCCTGGGGTTCTGGGATCCAGCCCTGAGTGGGGCTCTCTGTTCACTCTCCTTTTCCCTTTGCCCCACGCTCTGCTCATGCTCATTCTTGCACTCTCCCTCTCTACAAAAATAATAAATAAAATGAACATGCCTCTTCCATATAATTTTTCTCATGAAATACAGTGAAATGATTGCCTTCCTCACTTTCTCTTCACTCCCCTCATCAGCAGACCAGGTGTGTTTCTCAAGGAGACACTTTCCACAAATAAACATAGCTTTTTAGTTTTTCCTTTGTTTTTTAATCACATAAGGGAGATCCTACGTGCATGTGGAAGAATGAATATCAACAAAACAGCACTGAGATATAGATGCTTGGGAGAATCACAGCTGAGCTGAGTGATTTATTCCTACACAACAGCCCTACACCAAGGATGTCTGTCTTACATGTTCCGGGAAATTGATAAATTGTTTCATTTAATGGGTCCATAACAGAATACTCAAACTTTGACATGTTAAGTCTGTTACCACCAATGGTTTACTATAGTTGGCATCAGGATTTTTTTAATTAATCAGCCTATGGATTATTATAAAAGTTTTCCTTGCCAGTGGAATGTACCTATCAACACCATCTGGTAAGGTATTCCATAAAAATAGATACCATTTACAGAACATCTACATGACAGGCACTGTGTTAGGTTGCAACAGCTTTACAGATTAGGAAGCCAACTTCCGGAAATGTTACTTAATTCCCCAAAATGGTAAGACTAATATACTCTAAAGATACCAGTGATCTAATTTCAATCTTGCTTTTTGAAAACCTCCAAAAGCATTCTAGAATAGCAGAGAAAAAAATTATATACAACTTAATGATATCCAGAACATGAAGAGCCAATGGTTTAGCTATGGTTTTTGTCAGGTAACGTCCCTTGTTTGCATCCAGCTCACGCTTTGCTCTAGGTTCTAGGATACTGTCTGGGTCAAACCCAACGAAGTTAGTAATATTTTCTTAAGCCACTCTGTAGCCTCTAATCTGAATTAAGGCTTTCAATTTTTCCCTGAAGGTGGCAATAATTAAGAAAGCTACTGCATTGCAAACCCCTATTGAGATCATGAGCAGGAAGATAGGGGAACTTAGAGTTGATCTTTCCTTCAAACAATCTGGCAAACAACCTATAAAACAAACACATTCATATGGTACCTATCAATCACTGTCACTATAAAGAAAGGAAGCTTATATTTAAAAATTATAGCAAGTTAAGATATTCATTTTATGACTATTAAATACCTACTCAATATCAGGGATGGGTCCAGAAAGAAACAGTGGTACATAAAACAAGCCAGGTTTCTGCCATTTTGGAGCTGACATTCTATAGTGAAAGAAGACCATCAATAAATAACCATAACTTTAATAGGTACATAAGCTAAGTTCAGATAGTCTTAAGGGCTGCAAGGAATGTAAAACAAGGTAACCAGATGATAGTCATTGGAGGAGAGGCTAATTTTAATAGTTTAAATAGAAAGATCCGAAAAGTGACATTTGACCAGTGACTTGAATGGTGAGAAATCAGCCATGAAAGATATTAGAAGAGAATTCTAAGGAGAGAGAAAAACTAATGCAAAGACCCTAATGTAAGAATAAATCTGGTGTCTTGGAGAGAAAGCCACACAGTCTGTAAGGCTGCAGCATGGGAAATAAGGGAGAGTGACAGGAGATAAAGTTGGAGAGGCAGGGTGACGATACACCCCAAATGCTTAAGATAGTCCTGAATAACATCTGTTGTCCTGGTAGAAGTAATAGCACCTTCCTTTGCCCTCAGATTGTGCTTTTTGGATGATACATTATAAGATCTCCCTATTGAGTTAGGTAGGGGCCAAGTTATTTGGTTACAAGCAGCAAATGAGCAAAAAACTATAGAGACTAGCTAGTAAATGAATTCCTTCTTGCTCCTTTGGCAGTTGCTATTTTAATCTGAGTTGGAGTCAAAACATTTTATTTTGTGTTAGTGTGATGTATGCAGTAGGATAAGCAAAATAGACAGGTAAGAGCTGGTCGCCCACAGAGAACATCCTGTGGAGAGGTTTTTAGATTTGGATCTGAAGGAGGCTCTTAGTCTTACCTACTGACCAGAGCAGCCCAAGATACTGGTGTCAACCAAAGAATTATCACTAAAGAGGAAGGGGGAGGGGGTGGGAATGAGAAGAAGATAGGAGGAAAACTCCTATTCTAAGCTACGCAATTTTCAGTACTCTATATTATCTCATCGTTAATCTTCACAGTTTGTTTTAAGATGAAATGAAAGCTATGAGAGTTTTAATTGCTTGATTGGGGTCATACAGTTAGAATTAACTCTGGGATTTCAATCTAACTCTGTATAATCTTTCCCATTAGGTTACCCTGCCTGCCTCAAGCTTTCCAACTGTATTCTAGTATTTCTTGATCCATGAACATGCCATGTTCTTTTGTACCCCATTGTGTCTATAATTTCTACATCCCTAGTAGATCCATCGCAAAGGTTGCTTCTCGTATGAAGCTCTCCTTAATTCCCACAAATATGGTTTTTCCTCTGCCCTTTGATAGCAGCCATTAAAATCTCTGTTACAAAGTTGTATTCATCCATCTGTGCATTTGTTCAACTGTTAAATATTGTGCATACACCAGTAGGCAGGACAAACATAGTACCCAACCTCATTGAGCTTACGAGTAGAGAAGATTATTTAGCCAAGATATCAATGTCATTAAGAAATGTCTTTATTGGACAGCCCTAGTGGCTCAGCAGTGTAATGCTGCCTTCAGCTCAGGGCCTGATCCTGGAGACCCAGGATCGAGTCCCACATCAGGCTCCCTGCATGGAGCCTGCTTCTCTCTCTGCCTATGTCTCTGCCTCTCTATCTTTCTCTCTCTGTGTCTCTCGTAAATAAAAAAATAAAATCTTTAAAAAAGAGAAATGTCTTTATTAAATTTCCTTTCTCATTTGTTCATTCATTTGTCCCTACAACAAGTGCCTACTATGCTAACAGAGATCTGATAAACTATTGAAATACTTTTGAAAATGCAAATTCAGTGTGAGCATCAGTCTGGAAGGAAAGGTACTGGCAAGATCATGGTGGCCCCTATGGGTATTTTGAAGGCAACAAAGGAGACATTGGCCTGAAGTGGTCAGAATAATAAGCGGTCAGATTTTGTCCTAGTAAAATCAATATGGCAGCAGTGTCAGAATATATTTAAAGGGTAGAGACTGCATACAGAAAGACTAATCAGATAGTTGTTGCAAAAAAAGGTAGTGTTGGGGGATCCCTGGGTGGCGCAGCGGTTTGGCGCCTGCCTTTGGCCCAGAGCACGATCCTGGAGTCCCGGGATCGAATCCCACATCAGGCTCCGGGTGCATGGAGCCTGCTTCTCCCTCTGCCTGTGTCTCTGCCTCTCTCTCTCTCTCTCTCTGTGTGTGACTATCATAAATAAATAAAAATTTAAAAAAAAAAAAAAAAGGTAGTGTTGGAAGTAGAGGTAGTCAAGACATAATTTCTGACTAATTAGAATTAGGGTACAAGGAATGGAGAAGCATCTACAGCCTCCTAATTGTTTGACTTGGGCTTGCAAACTCATGACTCTTCCCTAAATTATTGAGACAGAAATGAGAGCCTGCCTATTATATCCTCCATTACCCTTATACATCTTTAGAAGATAAGTAGCCTGTTTCCTTTGTCATCTTGTTTTTGTTGATGCATTCTGGGTGAAAGCCACATTCAAAGAGAACATTGGATTTGTGATCAGGAAACATGGCTCTGGAACTAGATCTTCAACAGACGTGCCCTACGCTCTTAGAAAAAACTTATGTTTTCTCTCGGCTTCAGGTTTTCATCTGGAAAGGGAAAGTATTGATTTAGAATCTATGTATTTACTCTGTCTGCATCTCAGCTTTAGAATAAAGAAGATTAATTAGATTTTACAGATCTTTTTAAGTTCTTATATTTTAATGTAAGTTAATATGGGAACCTATAGGAGATCTTCACCACTTAATATGTGTTACCATAAATTCTTGTACATTGTAGGAATGCCCTAATGGCTCCATATTATACATTGTAAATGTTTGCATATTATTTGTCTCTCCCTTTAGGTCACTGGTTTCTATGGGAAATAAACAAGTAACTTATTCATCTCCGTACCCTGATACGTAGCATGACTTCTGCATATAGTCTGCACTTTTTATTGATTTGTAAGGAGTAAGAGGAAAACAACAGAGTTCATTTTTTTTTTTGCAATAAAGAGTTGTAATTATCATGTTTATTCAATATTGTATGTCTGCTTTTTCCACTTAGCATATCATAAGTAATTTGCCATGTTTCAAAACTGTACTCACAATTTTATATTCCATTGAGTTAATATACTATAATTTACTGTCCATTACCCTAATGAGGAATGGCTATAGTTCTAGAGTTTTTACCATTATTAAATAAGGCTGTGATAAATAAATCCCTTTGTATAACTCTTTTCTCTTGGATTATTTCCTTAAGATGACTTCCCCTGGGATCAAAAGTGTTGATACTTAATGTTTCTTGATTTCTAGTATTTTTCAGTGGGTTGCACGAACATGCAATTTTACCATGTTTGATTACTTGTAGGATTGAACTTGGCTGTTGATATTTCATCTCAGTTCATATTCTGTTCATGTTGGTCATCCAGCTTTCTATCAAATTCTCTTACCATTGATTTTTAAGCATCTTTAATATTTAAAAGACATTTATATTGCCTATTTTTCGACTTTGATATTTGCCTTTTTTAAGTGTTTTTAGACTCCCTAAACTTTTAATTCATGTAGTTATATCTATCAATCTTATCTTTTATAGTTTCGCTATTGCTTTTATGTTTAGAAAGTCTAACAACCTTAATAAATGGGTTAAACATGTTTCAACAGGTTTGTTTACTGTTTGTGTTTATACTGGTATGAATTTTCTATTTACACTCTGATCATTCATCTCTTCTGATTCTAATGGTTCCCTTAATAATTGGAATTTGCTTTATATTTAAGGCTACAGATAAGTGTGCATACACATGTTAATAGCTATGTGTATACACATAGCTATTAACATTTTGCCTAGTGTATTTTCAATTAGTTTTCTTTGACATATTTTAATATTAAACTGTTTATTCCAAATGTTAATGATTTTTAAAAGATGGTACATAGTGAGGTTCTGGCTATATTTTCCACCAAATTGCCATCAAGTGATGATGGCATCACTTATAATACAATTATATTGCCTTTTCCTCTTGTTCTGAAAAGCTTCCTTGATCATACATTAAGTAATTATGTATAGTCAAGTCTATTTCTAGACTCTCCATTCTGTTATGCTGATCTATAGGTCTATTTTTGTGCCAGTTAATCCTTTACTTTTTCAAGGAGAGCTCAAATTTCCTCTCCTGAGTCTGCTTTTCCAGGTTAAACCTCCTCAGTTCCTTCCATTGCTGCTCCTGTATTTGGCATCTAAGCCCCACCCTGATCCCCTGGGGCCTAGAAGAAGCAGACAATTGGGAGAGAATAACCAAAGCTCATAATACCTGAAATTGCCTTGCTTGGGTAAAGAAATGCATAGATCAGGGCAACACACAAAGAAAGAGAATGATGAACTTTATATTGAAATAACAGTTTTTATCCTGAAAAATACTTTCTTCTTTTTCATCCCCTTTAATAGGGCAGAATAATAAACCGTGTGGGTCAGAGTTTTCCAGGGTTCAAGTGCCAGCTCCACCATCTTTTTTGCTGTGTGACCTTGGCCAAGTCTCTTAAATTCTCTAAATCTTATTTTCCCTGACTGTAGAATGGAGACATAGTGGTATAGATACCACTTCATTAAATGGTTATAAAGATGAAATGCATAATACATAAACACATAGTAAGTACTTGATAAAATAAGCTATGGTAATTACTGCTAAAATATTAGTCATATAAATTTATTGTTTCATTTGACTTTTTAATAAATTGTTAATTGAAGTAAGTTGATCTACAAAATTATATGAGTTTCAGATGTGCAACATAGTGATTTGACAATTATATACATTACAGATGCTCACCATGATAAGTGTAGTTGCCACCTGTCACCATACAAACTTATTATAATATTGACTCTATTTCCTATGCTGTACTTTTCATCCTGATGACTTATTTATTTTATTTTATAACTGAAAGTTTGTAATCCCCTTCACCTATTTTCTCCATCCACTCACCCCCTACGCTCTGGCAATAATCAGTTTATTCTTTGTATCATGCATGAGTCTGTTTCTGTTTTGTATTTGTTTGCTTGTTTGTGTGTTTCGCTTAATATTTTGAGGTAATTTTTAACATACACAATTTACAGTTGAATGAACAGGATGAGAAAGGTTCAGGGGATGCCTGGGTGGCTCAGTGGTTGAGTATCTGCTTTTGGCTCAAGGTGTGATCCTGGATCCAGAGATCGAGTCCCACATTGGGCTCCCCGCAGGAAGCTTGCTTCTCCCTCTGCCTATGACTCTGCCTCTCTGTGTCTCTCATGAATAAATAAAATCTTTAAAAAAATAGAAAGAAAGGTTCAGGAACTTTTCCCAAAGGCACTAGCTAATGGAAGTGCTAGTGTTAGGAATCCCCTTCTTTCTTACTTCTAGGCCTATGCTCTTCCTTGTAGATGGCATCACTTCACAGCACAATGTAAGCTACTTGTAACTGGCTCTTTGGGTTCTGCAGTGGTTAAATAGGTGCAGTTGTAAATTCTTAGTAAAGGTAAATATGTGATACCATATACCATATATTTTATGGTATTCTCAACATTGTTGAGATTTCCTTTTGTTTTCAACATGGAAGGCATTAGATTAACAGAGAGATAAGGTTTAATCGTAATATGTAAATTGGCTGATGGTGAAACCTATCCCCTCAAATGATTACTCAACATACTGCTCCAAGTGGCAGTGACACAGCCCAGAAGCATTTGTCATCCCCACAGGGTGCCAGAGGAAGCAGCACTTCCTCTTCCTCAGCACATGTTACCTGTGCTCTCAGAAGGCACACGGCTGGGAGGGAGGAGGGTGGAGGATGCCACGTTAGCAGCCTGTGCACATAACTGCCAAGTCAAATAGAACCGGAAGGTCTAATTTTAGCCCACTCAGCCTTGGCATTGTCCCTTTTAGCCAAGATATTTTTCAAGCACCACAATAAAGTGCTTTGTTCCAGCCTTGCTGGGGACTTCACAAAGACCCAGCAAGGACAGGGCAAGCATAATTCAGAACTGGAAACACATCAAAGATAAGGAACCTCAATGGAGAGGGTCAGCACTATCCAGCAACCTTTGGTAAATATACCCTTTCCATCCACCTTCCAAAGCTCCAAGAAGGGGCCTATGGTTACATCTTCTTCCTCTAACTTCTTTGTCAACCTTCTGTTGGCTGCTTACCTACAGGTGTCTTTGCTCTTTCATGCTGGGATTTGCAATTTACTCCCTCTCTTTTTTCCTGCTTAACAAACCCACTTCTTTCCATTTATCTCAGTCTTATTGCTTTCCTGAGATGTCCAGAAAATGCCCTAGATTAAGAGCTAAAGACAATTTTACCCTTTATAAACTACCTCTGTGATTTGTCCATTACATTGGCCTAGTGAGTTAGGTGAGGTGGAAACTTTCATAGAACTTTTGAAGAAAACTGAAGCTCAAAATGGAAGCTGACTGTGGCCGAAGTCACCCAGGAAAACACTGGTGGAGTTGGGACTGGAACCCAGCCCTGGTGCTTTAAGGAAAGGTGTGGTCCACAAACCTGCCAAAACACAGACAATCCATACCTGCCATTGGCGGGGCGGGCGGGGGCGGGGGGGGGGGGGGTTGCTGGAAAACTTTCGAGAATGTCAGTTGGCTTCATAGCCAGGTTGAGGACTGAGAATGGTGGCTTCAGGTAAATTACCATTATCAATAACATGTGTACCTCCTATATAAAAGGAAGATACCCAGGAAAACTGAAGAACTCACTGAAATGTCCCAAGTCATCACCTTAAATACTATCAACAGCTAAATGTAAAAGAGGATGTTGGGGAGGGGAGGCAGTGTGGGGCTGCTGTCAGACAAAGCACAGTAAACAAGGGTATGGTTGTTATGCACATTTAAATCAGCTGCCTTCTCCACTGACAAGCATTTCTAGAGAGATTTAGTCCTCTCCCCCTTCAAGCTCTAGAGAGGGAGATACCCTTACAAATGGATATTTCCCTTATAAATGTAAATATCTCTTTCAGAAGGGTAACTTCTACTCATATTTCAAAGATTCTCCTATGTCTCTTGGTTCTTAAAAATTATCAGCCTAAAATTGATCCTATGCTGAAGAGGCATATATTGGGGTAGCAAATTCTGCTCCCTTTCACCTTCTTGGCTCTTTCCTGTGACCGTGGAGTAGATCACTCCGGATCTCATTAGGCAATCCTGATCTGGCCTTAGGCAGCCAGAAGTGATAATCTATGGGATCATCATCTTTTCTATCTTTGAATCTTCTATCTTTTGAATTTCAGTCATTATAATAAACATTGGATAGCGCTTTAGCATTTACGAAAACTCCTATCTTACATTTCATTTAAACCATGTGATGACACACCAAGTTGGATATTGTTATCCAAATCCATCAATCTTACACATGGTAAAGCTGAGCCTCAGAATGGTTTCCTAACATGGCAGATCCTGAGGATCAGAGACTGACCCCGGTGTCCTCCCCACACTGTGTCTCCCCATCTCCAGGACATCAAGATAGGTGAGAAGATGACAGATTCAGGATTCTTCTGAGCTTCTCTTCCATATTCATCACTTCACCCAGAGCTACTCAGGATGGCCCTCAGAATTAATGATCTTCGGCCTGCAAGTGAACCCTGACATATTGCTATGAATTAATTATTGGAAGAGGGAATGGCTTTAATTGAAAGTACCATGAAAGTTCTTTCCAAGACTCCCCAAACTCCTTGTTTTGTGAACAAAAGACATTTTGTGCATTTGTTTGTTGGAAATACTTATGGATATTTTTCCTGATTATAAATGTTATGTGCACTCATTATAAAAAGTTCAGAAAGATATTGAAAAGTCAAATATTGGGGCACCTGGGTGGCTCAGTGGTTGACTGTCTGCCTTCAGCTCAGGTCGTGATCCTGGGGTCCTGGGATCAAGTCCTGCATCAGGCTCCCCATAGAGAGCCAGCTTCTCCCTCTTCCTATGTCTCTGCCTCTCTCTGTTTCTCATGAACAAATAGATAAAATCTTAAAAAAAAAAAAAAGTCGAATGTTACTATTATACTGCCAGCAGTTAGAACCACTATTAAGATTTTGATGTAAATTGTGCACTGCCCAAACTTTCTGTGCACACAATCTCAAGTTTGTGTAAGTA
This sequence comes from Canis lupus familiaris, assembly GCF_011100685.1. Taxonomy (NCBI): domain Eukaryota; kingdom Metazoa; phylum Chordata; class Mammalia; order Carnivora; family Canidae; genus Canis; species Canis lupus. The sequence goes on from NC_049238.1 coordinate 13,085,733, forward strand.
TAAAGCAAAGGCAAGGTGATACTACACATACTGTTTTTGTGACTTGGTTTTTTAACTTAACAATCTATTGCAATATCTTCTCTCCTTTTTTCTTTTTCTTTTTTTTTTGGACCTCAAGTGCATATTTATGTTCATTATACTCTTCCATTCATGGTGCACTGTCATCATCGTCTATATAAAATCCCTCTTGGGTTTTATTATATATTTTTTCATCTTCTGCACTCACTCCCATTCCTTCCATTCCATTGTGTTTAATACATGTCCTTGCTTAAATGTTTATCCTTGAAAATACATAGCTGTTTTGTATACTGACATGTTTTAATTTAAATAAATGACATTGAATCAGTAGATGTGTATTACCACTTTTTTTTAAAGATTTATTTATTTATTTATTTATTTATTTATTTATTTATTTATTTATGATAGACACAGAGAGAGGGAGAGAGAGAGAGGCAGAGACACAGGAGGAGGGAGAAGCAGGCTCCATGCCAGGAGCCTGACGTGGGACTCGATCCTGGGACTCCAGGATCGCGCCCTGGGCCAAAGGCAGGCGCTAAACCACTGAGCCACCCAGGGATCCCCTGTATTACCACTTTTAATAGCTTCATAATTCCTGTTATGTAGTTTTAACATAATCAATTTAACCAGCTTTCTATGATGGACATTTAAGTTGTTTTTAAAAAAGGTGTTCTTTTTTTTTTAATTGTTTTAAATAATGCTGGAGGAAATGTCTTGGTATATACATATCTGTGGATTTGTGTGATTGTTTCCTTGTGATCATTTTGAAGGACCACTTTACAAATAATTCTTCACCCAATTTTCCAGCTCCTGAAGTAGTTTTGTTACTAACTCCCTGGGGCTCCGTCCCACACCCTCATCTTTCTCTGTTCCTTCCTCTCTGTCTCTCTCCACTTTGTGTGTGTCTCCCTAATGGCACTTAGCACATTCATCTTTGATCTCTGTTTCATATGTTCTCTCTTATCGCTCAGCTGATAAGCTCCAGCTAGTTGTTGACAGAAATCACATCGTAATTAATTGATTCAACAACATTTCCTGGGCACCTGTTCATTGTAGGCTGAGGCTAACCTGACAATCACTCTGCCCTTGGGGAAGCCTGAGTCTAGTGAGGCAGTAGACATGCCTAAGGCAACCAGATGTGCCCTACGGTGACCATGCCCTGGCAGGTGGTGTGGTGACAGCAGCATGTACAAGAGTCAGAGTATGAAAAGGGAAGCCAGACAGTGAAGTCACCCAGATGAGGTGCCTCATCTATGTCTGGAACATGGTTTGGAATTTGCTAGAAGGCTAAAGGGAAGCAAATCGTAACTCCCCCTCAAAGCCAAAGGAACAGCTAGTACACACCAGAGGTTTGAGATGATATAGCAAGTTAGAGCCAAGGGTGGGATCATGCGCAGGGGTGAGACCAAAGAGATCCTGGGTGTGGGGCAACAGGAGCCCAGGTGGGTGGGCCTGGAAAGCCTCTCTGAGGATTAGATTCAGTGAGGCTAATGGAAGGCCAATGAAGAGGTTACATAGGACAGTGCCTTGATGGATTTGATGTTTTAGAAAGATCATTTGGCTATAGTGTGGAAGATGGATTTCAGGAGGGCACACTGGATGGGGGAGCAAGTTCAGACGATGATAAAAGTGAGAGATGATGGCAGCCTCACCTAAGGTAGTGGTGAGAAAGAAGTCGATGGATTTTGAGAAGGAGTTAGGAAGTAGGATCTACAAACTACTTCACATGATCATTGGTTGGATACAGGAATGTGAGGAGAGGCAGAGTCCTGGATAACATCCAGGCTCTGAATGGGACTCGGGGCAAATGGCAGGAGAAGAGCATTTACCCAGAGAAGAGCATAGGAAGACATGCTGAGTTTGGTATGGTTGTAGGATACCAAGGTGGAGATGTCTAACAGGAGGATGGAGATATTGTCCAGCATCCAGGGAAGGCTTACTCTGGAGATAGATTTGGGAACCATATTTATCTTTGTAATATAGGGACATTGAGTAAAGGATTGTTGAATAACTGAATTATTGAATTAATTTCTCATATCATGCTGCCTTCAAATAGAACATTTTACTTCTATAAAGCCATCTTTATATGAGAATTTCCAAGTTCTCTGTATTTAAGACCCACTCACATGAGTTAAACTATTTTTTAGAATTACCATTAGAGATAAAAATTTAGGAACATGGTAAAAGTAAACAGCTCTCAGAAAGGAAAGACCACCAGCCTAAGAGTCAGAAGACTTTAGTGACTCTGCTACTACCAACAGACACTAGGACATGTCACTGCCCCCTCGGGATAGCCAAGTCCTTAACTCTGACAGCAAGGAGAGGGCTGGCACCGCTGATGCTCAAGGCTGCTCCTGGCCCCGGGACTGGGGATGTGCGGGTGACGTGGGCGCCCCTGCTCTGTACTTCTCTCCCACAGCTCCCTGCTGATAGGAGATAAGGACCACGGTCCTTCCCCACTGAGACTTGGCAGCACAACCTAGCACACAATCTGTTGGACAGAAGGCTGTGATTATTAATGAAAGCATTTCCTCTGTTACCTCACAGAACTCAGTGAGGTTCTGACACTGCCAGAGATGGCCTGTTTCCTTTCATAGAAATCGATGCTCAGACACACATAGAATGGTTAGAGAAAGACGCACAGGAAAGTAAAAATAAGACACAGAAAAGTGGGTGGCTGTTTGAAACACTCCTAGATGAAAGGTTACCAGCTATTAATCAGCTTACACTTCTGTTCAGTGGGTGAGTGGGGAATTAGATGGAAACTTCACTCAACAGTTGATGCTTAGTCAGGGATGCAGGGTCCTCAGATGACTTTCCTCTGTTGGGTTGGGTATGAAACACTTTTACTTGAAGAAGAAGCAGGACCATAGTAAAATCCCCCAGGTGTCACAATTTGTGCACTTCGGTTTATACATACCAGGTCTGGTACAAGGTGTTAGGGTTAAGGCGATGCCTAGATATCTGGGCCTGGATCTTGAAATATCTGCCTCCCTATCTTCTGGAGCAGCCCAGTTTGCTGGGTCCCATGATGAGGCTAATAATAGCTACTGTTTGTTGAACACCTGCTACGTGGAAGGCACTGTGGGAAGAAATTTGCTGTGTTATCTCATTAATTCTCATAACAGCCTTGTGAGCAAATTTCATCATTTCCATTTGACAAATGAGGAAACCTCCAATGGGCTGAGTAGTTGCTCATAAGTAATATACTGTGTATGCAGCAGGAATATCATTTGACTCCATGTCTGCCTCCAACACACTTTTTTGTCCAACTAAAGTCCAGTGAAAAATAAAAGAAACATTGTGGCCCAACAGAAAAGGGAAGAGAACTCGCCAGATGGGGTGAAAGGGAAACTGAGTCTGAGGAGAAACTTTCCCAAAGTCATATCCTAGCACCCAGGCACCAAGGTGGCTTTCGGCTTAACCGCACTTCCCAGGTACTTGAGAGATGTTCTTTGTGTCTGGGAAAGGAGGAAGAAGGCCATGGAGTCTGACCTCCAACGCTGGTCCAGCCACTTGAGCACCTTGTAGATCAGAATCTCTGAGCACCCGGTCACCTCCTTACCAGATGGGTTTTAGTTTGGAACCACTTAGATCCCAGAGCTAATGTCCACCAGCAGCTCCCACCCTGGATCAGGGGTCTGATCCCAGGCAAAACCTTTAGACTTAGAGGGACCACTCAGGTAGGAACTTGGCTGGAAGCATCTGGGACAGGCCTACTGGGCAGGGAGGCCACTCTTCATAGTCTGGTCTCAGGGACATAGAGTAGCTCTTTCCTATCCTACAAGGCTCAGACCCTCAGCCAGTGTCGGTGCCCAAGGGTCACAGGTCTGGGCACTATAGCAGCCTCCAGGTTTTCTTCTGTGGCTCAGTAGCCAGGGGCACTGCTAGCTAGGCCCTGTTATGGACTTGTTATATTCCCTGACACAAGTCCCCTAACCTTCCTTGGACAGAAGGTTTCATTTCCAGAAAATGAAGGGGGTTAGATCAGATGATTAATCCCTGGGGCCCACTTCTGTTTTCACCTTTGTGTATATATTATTCTTTCTGGGTTGGAACTCTTGTCACTTGCCCTGACAGTGCCATTGCCACTGCCACTGAAATAGTTTTCTTCATTTATTGCAGATCAAATAATTCTTGCCATATCTTGAGTCCCCAGGGATGCAGTCTGCACCCTCCTAACCTCCCACCTGTTTTGTGCTTATGGGCCAGAACTCCGCTGTAATCCCATGAGGTTCAGGGCTTGAAGTAAAGCCATCAGAGAATGCCATAAGAAAGGAACTGGAGGGTATTATGCTGAGTGAAATAAGTCAATCGGAGAAGGACAAACATTATATGGTCTCATTCATTTGGGGAATATAAAAAATAGTGAAAGGGAATAAAGGGGAAAGGAGAAAAAATAAGTGGGAAATATCAGAAAAGGAGACAGAACATGAGAGACTCCTAACTCTGGGAAACGAACTAGGGGTAGTGGAAGGGGAGGTGGGCGGGGGGTGAGGGTGACTGGGTGTCGGGCACTGAGGTGGGCACTTGACGGGATGAGCACTGGGTGTTATTCTATATGTTGACAAATTGAACACCAATAAAAAATAAAATTATTTTTAAAAAAAGAAAGAAAGAAAAAGAAAGGATTTCTCGCCTTTTCTGAAGCTTCTCTGGTCCCCAGAGACAGAAAAAAAAAGGCCAGCCTGGGACTCACACTCTGTCCCTGGGGAGATGCTGCTGGGGGCTTGTGAGTATTTTGCTTAGGAAGATACAGACTAGAGGGGCAGAAAGAGCCATTGTGTCAGATAATTGTCCTTATTAGAAAAAAACAAAACAAAACAAAACAACCCACACAATGTGCTGGGCAACTCTGGGGCATGTTTTCAGGGTTGTTTTAACAGTCTCTGGAAACTAGCAACCTAGTGTCATTTGTTTATAGGATCCAAGGGAGGTAGTGATGGAGATTGTTTCAACATCCCTGCTCAGAGATAAACATGTGTCCTGGCTTATAGGCTTTGGGTGTTTGGCATGGGGACAGTGTGCTGCTGGGGTAGGAGGGTGGGATCACCCAGCCGGGGTCAGGAGACCAGGGAACTCCCTCTGCCATTGGTTGCCTGTGTGATCTTGGAGAGTCTCAGACTTTCTAACCTAAAATCAAGGGGATTAAAGCAGAAGAGGGCAGCCCCGTTGGCTCAGCGGTTTAGCGCCGCCTTCAGCTTAGGTCATGATCCCGGGTCCTGGGATCGAGTGCTGCATCGAGCTCCCTGCAGGGAGCCTGCTTCTCCCTCTGCCTGTGTCTCTGCCTCTCTCTCTCTCTCTCTCTTTCTGTGTCTCTCATGAATAAATAAATAAAATCTTTTTTTAAAAAATAAATAAAGCAGAAAAGCCTGGAGGCAAATCTTTACAAGCTTTGGTCTTCCCTAGTTGTGTGATTTTTAAATTCTTTTTTTGTGTGTGTGTGGGGGGGGAGCAAGGGGGCGGGACAGAGGGAGAAGTAGAGAGAATCTTAAGTAGGCTCCATGCCCAGCACAGAACCCCACATGGGGCTCCATCCCAGGACCCTGAGATCAAGACCTGAGACAAAATCAAGAGTCAGATGCTTAACTGACTAAGCCACCCAGGCACCCCTCAAACTCTTAATGTTAGTCCCCAATACAAGATCTTGAAACAACATCAGGGATATCAAACAAGGGAGCAAGGCATCAACGAGAACTTGAGTTGTATCTATGCTGCTTTGGATGCTTTCTCCTCAGACCATCTACTCTGATTTTTGTTCATGGTTTTCATCAGTGCTCTCCAAATTGACCTGAGTTGCTTGCTAAAAGTACAGATTTCCTTCTCAGCGTGGGTCTCATGAAGCTAGATTTTTAACTAGAGTAGCAAGGATGATTTTTGTCCTCAGGCAAGTTTGGGGAACACTAGTTTAGAGCTTTCACCTGGGGAACAGTCACAGGTGAAGTTGCCTGATCTTCAGAAGCTTCAGAAGCTTCTGAAAAGGCGAGGAATCCTTTCTTACAGATAAGGCATTGTCTCTCTGGTCCCTCTGCTCTGAGCCTTCATCTCATCATTATCCCATATTCCAACGGGTGTCAGTGTCTCCCCATCCAGTTCTGAGCTCTTCAAGACTGGAATCATGTCTTCTCTCTACATCCCACCATGCCTAGCGTGGAACCTTTCCCATAGACAACACCTATAAATGTCAGCCACGCTGAGGTGCCCAGAGCTGACCAGACCATGGGTCATTATTGATGTGAACCATGGTGTCAAGAGGAAGGAGAAGGGGAGAATAGTACAGACTTGTGGAGAAGTGTCAGAGAGAAGCCAGCCTTGGAACCAAGCCTTGCAGGAGGAGTACTGTTTAGACAGGTGGTAAAGAAAGGAAGAGCCATCCAGGCAGGAGTCTAAGCATGAGAGGGCCTGTCTCTTCCAGTTATTTCAGTGTACAAGTCAGGAGCCCAGGGCTGAGGGAGAGCACCTGCTGTATTCAAGGCTGGCCCAGGTAATCTGACACTACAGCCAGCTCAGCTCCTGGTTAAGACTCCTTCCACACCTGGCACTGTACTCCACCGGCCTCCAGCTGAGCCCCTAAAGTCCTTCCTTCCTCCGCTCTGAGCCTTACTTCCAGGGCTGTTTCCCCATGGTGTGCTTATCCTGTTGTGTGTCTGCATGTGTGCCTGGGCCGCCCCATCTCAGCCCCCAGTCTGCATGAATCTTGCCAAGATTCAGCCGGGCCGATGGCCAGATTACCTGCCTGTGAGAAGCCAGGCCTGCTGCTCTGTGTGCCTCATTGCAAGCAGTGGGTCCTGCTGTGTTCCAGGAGGCTGGACTCAGATATCAGAGTGAGTAAAGGACAAGCTCAGGGCAACGCACGCACACACACACACACACACACACACACACACTACTCGAGTCCTCTCTAAGACCCAATGGGTTTGTGGAGGAAAGATGCTCACGGGCACATCTTGCCTCCCCTGGCAGGCCCAATCATCCTATAGGAAGTCTCCCAGATGTGTCCTGAGGGCACTCACTCGTACATGCTTTGCCTCCTCTGCTCTGGAGTTCTGCTATAGAGACTGTAGGAAGTGGAAGAGAGGTGAGCAGAACTCAAGGCAGGAAGGCCAGTGAGAAGGACAAATACCACAACTTGATGGTTGCAGAATCCAGTCAAGAGAAGATGATGGCCTGTATTAGGAAACCAAGGGGGTTCTAGAGAATGACTTTTATTCTGTACTCAGCTTTATTAGCTGGTTGAGCTAAGGTGAAGTACTCTTTCTCTGTGAGCTTCAAAGCCCTCCTCAGTAAAAGGGAGGTGATAATAATCTCTTTCATACTGGATTGTTACAAGGGTAAATGTTGTTGCATGGAGACTTTTGTAAACTGTGGAGTATAAAAATGTGGTCTTTTCTGGCATCATTTGCAATTTGGTGCTGGGCTCTCCTCATCCACGAGCCCATTCCTGGTGGTGTTCTTTTGCATGCCAAAACCCCTCTACCAGCCTGTTTTATGCCTCGCCCTGAGTATCTCTCTACTGTAACTCAAACCATGAGATATAATTTGGTTTGGAGCTTGCCTGGTTTTTATCTTATAACCTGGAATGCTTGCGTTCAAATAATACACTCCAGTGTCTGTCCCCTCCCTTCTTAGGCAACAAATGTTCAAGTACCAACCGGTGCCCAGGTAAGGAATCCACAGAGTCAACATGTGTGGACTCTTTTGAGACAAGTTGATTTGAAGTCTGTGACTCATCATTTCATATTTGCAGAACTGATGCTGCTGATCACTGAATGGTGGAGTTGGAAGGGGCTTAAAGGGCATCTGGTCCAACTCACTTGTTTTTCAAATGAGGAAACTGAGCAACAGAGAAAGGATCGGGTCCCAAGAACACAGAATGAACTAAAAACAGAACTGGAATAACACACACACCCCGACCCCACCCCCAGACACACATCTTTTATTTTCTTTTATTTGTGTCATGAAATCTTTTTATTGGGAATGTGATATGCTTTACTGTCATTTTTACCCTTCCTGTCATCTTTATCTCATAATGAAAGACACTACAGGCCTGTATCACTGTAGCTCCAGGACAAAGGGAGTGTAGGTGGGGAGTGTTAATCCATCAATGCTTTCCTTCATGCATCAGACATCACTAAGCACCACCTGTATGCCAAATAATGAAGATATTGAGACAAAAGACATGAGCCCTGGCTTCAAGGTGTTCAAAATTTAGTGATGAAGGCAACCACAAAAAAACAGTCTCTGGGAGGGCAGGCAATTTTCCATAGAGTTAAATTAAACATTCCTCCCATCTGTTGCCTGCACATTATATTTATACTTATGATTGCATTGATTCTTTTCATATATAGATTACTATGAGACTATCCTTCCAGAAAGAAACATACCAAATACCACAACTTGATGACGACCAAGGCCAAGGTCCTTGAGTATCTGTTTCACATTGGTTCAGTGCCCCTCATTCATTCGTTCCCTCAAAAAATATTTGTTGAGCAGCTAGTATGAGATAGCCGGGATGCAAAAATGAATAAAAGATAGTCCTCTCTCCCAAGAAACTAACAATTCAGTAGAGAAATAAATAATGACCATGGAAGATTTTACAAGGGAGTGGGGATGTCTAGGTGAAAGGATGTCTAAGTCAGCCTTGGAAAATCCCCAAAGGTTTCACAGAGTGGGTGGCATGTGAGCTAAGGCTACTTAAAGAAAGAGAAGACTGCTGAACAAGTGAAAAGACAGATGGGCAGAAAACGAGGATGTGAGTAGGCAGGACAGGTGCCAGGCTAGGGAGATGGGGCTACATCCTGTAGACAATGAGAAGTGTTGACAGTTTTAGGGAGAGGATCAGATGGTAAGGTTTGTATTTTAGAAATTCATTCAAGCAGCCGTGCAGAAGGTGGGCTGGAGTCAGGGAGCTTGGGGAGAATCATTAATCCAAATGAGGCCTGATGATACCAGCGGCAGTGCCACATTGAGCCAGGCCAGAACTTGATTTTCTATATGATTCATCTACTGCCAGGCACACCTGACTGATAGTTGCTGACCATGATCCATAGTCAAGAAGCATGAAGTTATGCATGTGAGTCTCCAAAACTGTGACTTATGGTCCTGATGGTGTCCCCTGTGTGAGACCACCTGCTCCCCAGTAAACAGCAGAAACAGTTTCAGGTACCATAAGTGATCCCTGAAGAATCCAAGCTTCCTTGCTTAAGAGAGAAGCTGACATGCTGTTGACCTTTCTTTTCTTTTTTTTTTTTTAAGATTTATTTATTTATTTGAGAGAAAGAGTGCACATAAGCACACACATATGCAGAGGAAGGTCAGATGGAGAAGAGAGAGAATCTTTAAGCAGACTCTGCACCGAGCTCAGAGCCCATAGCAGGGCTTGATCGCACAACCCTAACATCAGGACCTGAGCCAAAGCCAAGAGTTGGATGCTCAACCCACGGAGCCACCCAGGCGCTCCCATACTGTTGACCTTCTTTTTTTTTTTTTTTTTTTTACTGTCGACCTTCTAAAGGCATTTGAGAGAGGCAGTTTTTAATAATCCTTAATCCATTTTCCCATCGTTAATACAAACTCACTCTGGCTTGTGGTTTTGGTAAACTCCAACAGTTTTTCTAAAATAGGGCCTGGCAGAGTGACTGATCCCTCTCTCATCCCTTCTTTGAGTGCCAAGAGGCGCTGATTCAGCCTCACAAACCTTCCTGCTTTTGCTCCTCCTGTTCCTTCTGAGATGCCTTCCATCCACCTGTCTGTCTGTGATTGTACCTTAGAGTCTTGCTAATCCAGGTTCAAATTCTGGCTCTGCCACACTTCACTTGTATGGTCTTGTACAAGAGAGCTGCCCGAATCCTTATTGCTGAGTTGTCATAGGGTTCAAGATTATGTATGGAGAGTGCTCGACACTGTGCCTATCCCACAGCCAACACTCAGCTTTCAGCAGCTGTTACTCTTAGGTGAGATTCTGGTTCAGTAATGCAAATTTGTAATTCTCTACTGAAAACAACAAAGTGAAATCCTGAAAGTTTGGTAATACATCTTTTGGTTAGCAGGATAACCACGGATTACAGTTTTCTCGCCCAGATTAATGAAACTTGACACCTGAGTCCCCAACTTGATTTCCATATCCAGCTGTGGGATCCCACAGTAACCTATGATTAAGAGACTGTTGCTAATGTGAGACGTGGAGCTTGAAATCAAGAGCAAAAATAAGCAGAGACACTCCATGATAAAGGATATAGTTGCTGATCCTGGGGTCCTTTGCTCAAACAGAAGAGTTCGGAAGACAAATGGCCATTTTAATGATATCTTCTCATTGTGTTAGGTTGGGATGGTGCTGAGGAGAAAGCTTTCCCTGAAAGTAGCAAGAGTGGTTTGGTTTCATCACAGTGAAAGAATTGTTCAGTGTTAGGGCAGGTCACTGACAATGGGTGTGGAATCTCTTGTAAAAGAAGGCAAAAAATTAAAAACAACAAAGTATGTGATGAGATTACCCCTTCTGGGTGATTGCAAGCATGGACCTGTCTAGAGACGAGGAGAGAATGTTTCTCCAGCACATTAAAGCCCTACATTCACTTGGGTAAATTTTTCAAAGCCTAATTGAGTTCCTGTATCAGGATTTTGCAGATCTTGTGACACTTTCCTTATTCTGGTGGTCCTTCAGATTTTCGATTTTAATTTGACTCTAGTTAATGTGTTCAGCTTTCACTTTTTTCGTTATAAAACAACAACATTGAGGGATGCCTGGGTGGCACAGTGGTTGAGCAACAACCTTGGGCCCAGGGCGTGATCCTGGGGTCCCGGGATCAAGTCCCACATCGGGCTCCCTGCATGGAGCCTGCTTCTCCCTCTGCCTGTTGTCTCTGCCTCTGTCTGTGTGTGTCTCTCGTGAATAAATAAATAAAATATTTTTTAAAAAATTTAAAATAAACAAGATTGAAGGGAAATTTTTTAAAAATTCACTTTAATTTTCCTGCACTAGTGCAAAAACTAGTTTAACTATGGAGTATTGTTTATTTTTATTTATCTGCTTATATCTTAATTAGCCATCACAGTGAATCTGAAGAGTTTTGTCATTATATTTATTTCGTTAAGGAACACATTTGAGATAAGGCGGTTAATTAATATTGCCCTAAGTAACACAGCTAGTAAACAGTCCATAACCTAGCACATAACAGATATAGGTAACATTGTTTTATGTATTGTTACTTTTACTTACTAGCAGTAGTACTAGGAGAATGGAATTAGGTCAACTGAAATTCACCACCCAATCTCTCTAAAAAGCCATCAAGTTTGTCAACACTGATGGCGACCTTATAGAAAACCTCTGAAGAGGAGAGGAGAAAGAGAAATAATTTGGCTAATAAAAATAAGCTGTTTCTATTAAAAAAAAAAAAAGCTGCAATGTTAGAACCAGCTGAGATTTGCTACCATTGCTGATCAGATTTCCCAAGTCTGCTTATAATCATTTGCCTGTAAAGCCTTCTCATTGCGTGTGTCAATAATCCCACTTGATATTCTTACAAACTAAATGTGGAATTAGCTATCTAGGCAGCAAGCGCTGCTGCATTTTAATTCCTAGAAGGAAAGAGAAACAGTGCCCATATACTTTACACAAATAGCACCAACAGGGATGGCTGCCTTTCCATGTGGGAGTCGATGCAATGTGAGTGGGAACGCATGATGGAGGAGGAAGAGCCCTACCACCATTCGAGCCCCACAAGGGTCTTTCTTCACTCATCTCCTTTCTGGAATGCCAAATAGAAGGAGGCAGACTTGGGGGGTTGGGGGGTTGATCTGACACAGTGGAGGGAGTTGCCATCACAGGCCTATTTAGGACTCTACTCTGACTTGGCTCCTAATCAGGCTTGAAATGATCACAGCTAATTGCATTAATTTGTTTTTCTCCAGGCAGGATGGGGAAACAGAATAGCAAACTGGCCCCCGAAGTGATGGAGGATCTGGTGAAGAGCACGGAGTTTAACGAGCACGAGCTCAAGCAGTGGTACAAAGGTTTCCTCAAGGACTGTCCAAGTGGGAGGCTGAACCTCGAGGAGTTTCAGCAGCTCTACGTGAAGGTAAGTCATCTTCAGTCTCTTGTCTTCTCCAGGCCACAAAACACCTCATCTTCCTGAAACATAGCTTCCTAGGTAGGGGGTTGCAACTCCAAGTAGCCCATTTGTTTCAAATGCTGATGATTTGCCAAACAAAAGGGAAAGTAGAAGTTCTTAAAAATGCAGAGGGATGAGTTTTGTTCCGGGCCAAAGTCAAGCAGTTTCTGAATAAGAAGAGTAATAATAGTTCGGTCAAAACATTGACTAGAGGGGTGTCTGGGTGGTTCAGTGGGTGAGCATCAGCCTTTGGCTCACATCGTGATCCTGGGATCCTGGGATCAAATCCTGCATGGGGCTCCCCACAGGGAGTCTGCTTCTCCTTCTGCCTATGTGTCTGCCTCTCTCTGTGTGTCTCTCATGAATAAATAAATAAAATATTTAAAAAAAAATCACTGACTAGAGTTCAAAGGATGACAGTGTTGGGTGAAACTACAGTGGAAATCTCAGATAATAGTGTTTGCTGATGATTATGGACAAACTGTTAATTACACTACAGTTTGGCATGTAAAAGGTAACTGCACCTCGCTCCATTAAAGAGAAAGTACATGGGACGCTTTTTCACCACGAAATGCCCTCCTATTTGCAGAGAAGCAAACAACCTAGATTCCTCCAATAGCACCATTGGGAGGGGGTGGGGAGGTCCAGTATTCATTTGGGCATAAGGTCTACAATGTGGCCTCTTAACTCAGCATTTTGCACTGTTTACACCCTGGAATTTAGATAAAACTATCAGTGGAAGGTATCATTTCAACTGCAGTGGTATAATCTTGGTTCTTCTGAGCTTATCAGTTGTACTGGTTCTAGATTTGGCAAGATCTAAGACATTCCATTTTGTGCGTCAGTATAGCATGTTAGGCTTTTGGAAGAAATGTGTGGTTTTTCTTTGAACTTTTTCTGATGGAAATACCAAATGGAAAATACTACTTTTATCCTTTAAATGTATCGACCATCGATTTGAGTGATGTGAACCATCCAGGTACACCTATGTGTGGGGAATGATTGTATAAAGTATGAACATTGCTTTGACCTCCTGAAGTTGAGAGTTTCACTGAGGCAGTGCTCCAGCGGTCCTATCCTTACCTGTGTACAAGCAGGGGCATGTGTATGAATGCTCCTGGCTACACTGTTTGCAACAGCAAAGCTGGGAAGCAGCCCAAATGCCCATCAAAGGGTGAGTGGAAAATAAACTATGATATGTTCACATAGCAGGCAAAGCAGTTGAACTGTAGCATCACTGAAACATTAAGTGCAAAAAGTCAGTCTTAAAATATTCTGAATTAAACACAGATAAGATTTTTTAAAAATTTTATAGGACTACAAATAAATGCAATAACATTGTGTAAAAAAGGAAAGCAAGAGTGATGAAGACAGGATCCAGACTGATGGCTACATGCAGAGGGGAAGAGGCAAGGTATGGGATAGGGGGTAGGACCACATGATTAGATACATATCATATCTAAGTCATATGACTGTGGTTTTGAGTGATGAGTTTACAGATGGTTGCTACAGCAATATTAGAAACCCAGTAACCATGTAAGAACCACTGATGAGCATCAGTGACCTAGGGTTATCATGAAACCAAAGCTGAGCAGCCAAGGGCCACGGTATACACAAAACTACCTCCTTAAATGTGTGTAGAAAGGTACACCTAGAGTGGCATGTGTGTATAGTATAAGATCACTGTGCCATTTCTAAGATCTAAGACATTAGTTTTTATCACATAGAGCTTTTTCATGTAGAAGTGCTGAGAAATGCATTTATTGTTCACTTGATATAAATTACTTTTGCAGAGAAGTGGGATGATATGCATTTTCCTATATTATTAAACCACTCTCCGTGGTTTTCCAAGTCACATCTTCTCACATTTTATCACCTAGGAGTTAGCCTGAGCCTCACAACTGTCTTCACTCTCAGCCCCAAGGAAAGTACAGACAAATGAGATTTGTCACAGCTACTTTCATATCACTGGAGGTCATGCAAGCTGTCATTCTGTGTTTAAGAAAGCTCTGTGTGCCACATCCCTCACTATTTGTTTAAAATGAGAGAGGTTTGCCTTTGAAGAATTAGTTGAAATGCAGGAAATGAGGTATTTCATTTGCATACTGGAAATATTCAGTGCTGGAAAGCACCAGCCTCAAGATGGGGGTGGGGGTGTGTGTGGGAACATGAAACCCAGCTCAGCATTTTGTGGTACAACTGATGTACCTATAAAACATCATCTCCCTCCTTCACCTCTCCCACCCCACCCGAGAGTGGATTTTTTTATTCCAAGAAGAGAGCATCTGACTTTCTGGATGGAGTTTGGATTCTTGGCAGCCTCTGAACATCCGTGTTCAAACTCAGCCTGTGCTCTTGTGTCAGATCATCAGAAAGCAGGCAAAGTCTCCTTCTCCTTCCAGAGTTGTCCAAGGACATTATACAGGGGAGAACCACAGAGGAAATATGCCATGTACACAGGGAGGGGAAAAAAAGACAGCTTTGAAATGCTAGAAGGAAGAAGCCCAGAGAAAGATGTGGATTATGTAATAAGGCTCAAGAGGAGGGCTGACAAGAAAAGACTTCCTTTAATGCTGCTGAAAAGTGCAAATATTCAGCAAGGCACAGTTCTTATCCTGGTGAATAGATCGTGGTTCCTTCTATCTCAGCGTGGACATTGAGACATCCTGGAATCCACCTGAGCGAGCAAAACTGCCTGTGGCCTCTGCCCTCCTGTGTATGTGGTCAGCCTGGTGTGTCTACTGTTTGTAACCAGCCTGACCCACTTTGGGCTCCAGGAGAGGCACTTTGCTGCCATAGAACCAACCCTTTTGAGGTGTAGGGAGGAGCAGGATAATGAGAGAGGCCCCTCTGCTAGGCCAGAAGCCATAAACTTTCAACTTTAGAAGCCTTTGTATCCAAGATATAAAAGAACCCCTTCATAAGGCCTATGTTTAAAAATGTTTAAAAATGAGGTTCAGGGGCACCTGGGTGGCTCAGTGGTTGAGTGTCTGCCTTCTGCTCAGGTCATGATCCTGGGGTCCTGAGATCGAGTCCCATGTCGGGCTCCTTGCAGGGAGCCTGCTTCTCCCTCTGCCTATGTCTCTGCCTCTCTATGTGTCTTTCATGAATAAATAAATGAAATCTTTAATAAAAAAAAAAAAAACAGGTTCAGAAAAATGAGGCCTAGTGTTACAGAAAGAGTGAAGGTAGGACACATATTAAAGATGGCGTGGCCACTCTCACCACAGCACACAGCCTGGCCTGACGACTGGTTCCATGGCAGCCCACCATCAGCCCCCTCCAGCCCCTCCAACTTACAGCTGCAGGAGCAAGCTTCACAGAACACAGGCCTGGGCACAGCCCTTCCTAGTGTGTTCACTCTTATGTTGTGTAAACCATAATGACCTCATTTTCATCAATGTAAGACCCAGTGATTAGCACAGAGCATGCCGCAGAGCAAGCATCAGTAAGTGTTCGTTGAGTGAATTATATTAAATGCTGGCTGTGTATCTCCTCATGGAGCCTTCTGGTAGGGAATCCTATAGAAATGACTAAAGGATGGGACCTGCCTGCCCTCCAGGGTCTCCTAGGCTAATGGAGAAGGCACAGTTAACCCCAGTCCTAGACAGGATGACATAAATCCTTGTTGGTGGGGGAAGATGAGAAATAGGAGGTTAACTTCTAAATGGACTATTAAATAAGAAGTTAATGAATGCAGTGATGAAAGGCAAACTTTTCTCTTTGCCTTTTAGAAGATAAAACGTCTCTGAGTAGATAGTGTTTACCTTTTCCAAGCTCAGTACCATGTTTATGTTACAAAAATATATGGGAATTCCATTCAATAAGAAATGTTCTAGGCCTAAAGCTTTGGAAATACAAGTCTAAAAAATAAAATAAATATAAGTCTACTCACCAAAACTCTATTTTTAAAAAAGATTTTATTTATTTGAAAGAGAGAGAGCATGTTCATGCACAAGCAGGGGGAGGGGCAGAGGGAAAGTGAGAAGCAGGCTTCCTGCTGAGCAGGGGACCCCCCCCCAACAGAAGGCTCCATCCTAGAACCCCAGGATCATGACCTGAGCTGAAGGCAGATGCTTGACCAACTGAGCCATCCAGGTGCTCCTCACCAAAACTCCTTATTGACACAACTACTGAGAGACATGTATTAAAACAAACAAAAATAAATGATATCATAGAATCTGAGGCATCTAAGCATTTCATGATATATTTTTATATATCATATTTTATATATTTATATATTAGAGTAAGAAAGATTTTCTAGTTAACAAAGTATCACAACCATATTCTATAAATTCTCTATAGTTTCAGAATTTCACTAAAAATTAAAAGAATTTCAGAATTTTACTAAAATTAAAATTAATTTTACTACGAATTTAAATTCTGAAGCTTAAAAACGTATCACTACTTGTTTCCTGAAAGTTACATGCAAACATATAATAAATGTAGGATTTCAGGCATATAATCTTTGTTTTGTAGAATATGAAATAAAACATTTGCATCTCGTTTTTGCCATTTTACCACGTGAAAGTCACTTTGATCAAGTGACTTTGCAAATGAAAAAAAAATCGATCTATATCAATGGGCAATTCAAACTTGAATGTGTTATCAAAATCACTTGGACTGACTATATAATTGGCAGATTGCTGGGCCCCTTCCTCAGGTTGCTGTTTTACTGGGCCTAGGACAGAGCCCCAGCAAATGGATCTCTAGTAAGACCTCACAGATAGTTCTAATGGAGAAAATCCATGCATGACATTTTGAGAAGTACTAGTCTGGAGTTTAACCTGGGAGTATCCTTCGGTAGGTTTCTAGAATTCTGTACACACTGAGATGGTGTATAAAAGTTTGTATCTATGCTCTCTAGGGAGAGCTTTCATCGGATTTATAAAGTGTTCTGTAAGGTGAAGAAAGGTTAAGAATAACTAAAGATGCTCCTAACCATTGTCAGGCTTAACATTCTAATTCCTACAATGGAGACTTAGTGGGTCTTAACTGATGCTAAGACAAATGAAGAAACATCCCCTTTAAAGCTATACTTTCAAATAAACTTCCCTGGCAGAAAATAAGAATGACAGATTCTTATCTGCATCTTGCCAAATTTGTTTCCAGTTTGCAGGTGATCTTTTCCTGATTTGGGGCCAGTTAATTAAGTTGAATTTTGTCCAGAGCACCATGAAAATGAAAATGGGAAGGCCCCAGTGAGATAAAATGCAATTCCTGGGAGGGCACCTGGGTGGTTCAGTGGTTATGCATCTGCCTTTAGCTCAGGTAGTGATCCTGGGGTCCTGGGACCGAGTCCCCACATCAGGTTCCCCGCAGGGAGCCTGCTTCTCCCTCTGCCTGTGTCTCTGCCTCTCTCTGTGTGTCTCTCATGGATAAATAAGTAAAATCTTTAAAAGAAAATGCAATCCTTGCTCTACCTTCCCTGTCCTGAGCACACCGATGTTCCAAGTGCTGTGTATGTCCTGAATCTTCCTTCCTTGGGCCACTGTTGCCTGGTCTGCCATCAAAGAGCTAATAGTCAAGTGTAGGCTTATCATGTACTTACGTGTATGACTGTGAGGGACCATGTAAGACAAGGAAGGGCCTCTGGGCCCAGGGTGGGCTGGCAGGGAAGGTGATATGGAAGCTGATCATCAAAGGAAGGATGTTATGGACATGAGGAGCTACAGGTCTCTGAACACTCAAGAATCTCACTGACTAGAATCCCAAAACCTGGACTAAAAGATGACTGTTGCGTTTGAGAGCATTTTCCTATGGCATCTGCAGGGGGCCCTCAGACTCAGTGTCTCAGGCTGAAATAAAAACAGAACAAAATGAAACAAACACGGACCTCCTGGCAATCCTGCTGAGAAAATGTGAAAAACACCTGTTGAAGAAAAAGCTTGTCCACAGCAGAGGCTCCTACCATAGGCCTCCTCCCTTGTTTCTCCCTCCCTCCCTTTTCTCTCTTGTCCATGTCCCCTTCCTTTGTTGACACTCTAACATGCTTCACTACAATGGTTAGTTCACTTGACTCTCACCTTGGCCTACCATGGAAGGAGACTTTGGAGTAGAGTTCCCTCACTTCAGGGCTTAGTGGTCGGAAGGTCAGGAGACTTGCCCAAAGCTGCAGAGAGACCAGCACAGAGGAGCGCTGCACCACCCTGCAAACAGCATTCTCCTCACCTTGCTATGCATCGTGTATTCTCTTGGCTATATTCAGGAGCAAGCATCTGGAAGCTTCTCTGGTCTTCTTTGTTGCCAGGCAGAATGCCTCCAATGCTCCCTTGTCACTCCATCCTAACTATCCTTCCAGGACTGGCTCAAAACCTTCTTCCTTGATTTCTCCATTTACAAAGCAGGAAGTCTTTTCCTCCTGTTTATTCCAGTGACTTTGGGCCCCCCATCTCCTTGTACAAGGATAGTATGTCTTTACAACACAGTTATGCAAGCTTTTCCCACCTTCTCTCTGGTTAGAGCTCTTCTCCATTCCCCAGAGCCTACACTGCTATTGGTGTTTTACCTGAACACATAAATGCCATGTGGTTTAACCTGAAGGCTAGACATGTACCTGCCTACCATACACTAGCCATGTGACCTTGGGAAAGCCCTGTGCTTAAAAGTTTGTTAAATAAATCAACAAACCACTCTGGCTCTCAGTTGCCTAATCTACCAAATGGGGAGACTGTTTTGAGCCCTGCTTACTTAATGTGAGAGTCAACCAAAGTGCTCTGTAAACAGAGAATCATCTTGCCCAGGAAAGGCTCATCAGTGGCTCGATCTTAGGCACCTGGGCAGGAGAGTGCTTCTGGATTCCAGACTATCCAGTATCTTGGATTGTGGCATCAAGAGCTGGCTCCCCTATGAGATATTTTATCAAAAGAGAACGTGACAGAGATGGCTATTATGGCTTCTCCACATCTGATTCAAATCAATTTTGAAAATAAAACTCTTGGCTCAAAACAGATTTTTGGATGGTCGGTTTTTCAGGGACTCAGACTCAGCCTGTTCCTAAGAGGTAATTAGGAGTAGGCCTTATTAAAAATTTGTTGGGCAGAACTATATACAGAAACATTCTAATTCCTTCGGGAAACAGACATTACATAAGACACAAAATGTCATCCAGATTGGGTTAGTGAGGATGTTGCAATTTTTAGTGAGAACCTGGGAATTCATTTCCATTTGGAATGTTTGCCAACATGATCGAGGCTGCACTTCAACTTGAATTAATGTGGAAAACAAGAGCTAGGAGAAAGAGATGACAATAAAGTTATAGTTCTGAGAAAACCAAGTCCCATGTGAGGCTCCAAAGGCATTTTATTATGGTGAGATTGTCTTAGGGAATAGCTAGCTACCAGAGCGTCTTGCATTAGAGAGAGCATTTATCCCAGAGGGTTGGAAGTGATAACCTTCTCCTGTCTCACAGGGTGTGAAAATATTTTGGATGGCTTCCACACCTTGGGATTTTGCTTTCCGGTGATAGGGCAGGTGTCAGTTAGAGAGGTATCAATGGTCACTGCAGCCATGCTATCCAAAGGAATGCTCTTAGAGGAAACCTCAACTTCTCTGCCCTCAGGATAAGGTTGGAAAGAGCCCTTTAGAAGTTTCTCAGTCCACCCGCCCCCCATTTCCCCCCATTTTACACAGGAGGATACCGAAGCTCTTGGGAGTCAGGAGGCAGCCCAAGATTGAGCTGTTTCTTCATTGCTCCAGTTAACACCCAAAAGGATGTGTCTCAATTCCAGCCTGATGGAGGTTTCAAGAAGAACCTACTCTCCCTTTAGCTATTCTCTAGAGCTAATTGGACAATCCATTTCTCATTGGAAATAGAGCCAAAGAGGCAGAAGTAGCCCATTTCTGTTACAGAATTGGACTTGAAGGTACAAAATCATGTCTGGACCTCTCATTATAAAAGCTGCTTTACATTACTGGATTTTTCTAATCTTTGAGAGGGTGACAGGGGTTTGGATCTGGTACCATTGACTGACTCCCCTTGGTGGGAATCCTTCCTCCCTTCCTGTGGCCCATTGAGCACCTCTGAGAATGCTCTCTGTCCTCAATTATTCACGCTCATGGCTCCACTTGGAATGGGTCTTGGACCATTGATGTTTCCCTCTGAGGGTAGTTATGGAGCTTGAGGTTCCATCCTTGTGACTACCTGATGTAGCTGCAAATCGTCTCCTATCCTGAGGTCTAAGTCACTTCTTCCCTCTCAGATGAAATGTAGTCCTGAATAGGGGAGTGGAAAGGGAGGTCAGCAAAATAGGGCTAAATCCATCTACAAAATGTTCAAGGGCCTCATTAGCTCTAGTGGAAGAGAATCCTTCTGTAGATAGTGATCCAGAGAAGCTCTTAGCTGTCAATCACCTTCAACAAACACTGTCAAGTGGTTTCTATAACAAATCTGTAGTCAAGAGCCATGGCAGGTGCAGAATTCAAGTCAGATTGTCTCCCTTGTTTAAAGGGCTTGCGGCCTACCAGAACAGTTTAAGCGGATAGCTAAAAGATAACAGAGAAAGGGACATTTGTCCCAAAACTGGTGCAGAAATTCCAGGCTAGCAAATTTCTGTATAAATATCTTCACTGAAGATTTCAAGATACCTTGAAATATAGGTAGGATCTGGAGCTTTAAAGATTTTCTTAAGAGGAGGGGCAACCTAAGTAAGGGCACAGAGGTGAGGAGACCAGCAGATGGTATGCGGAATAGCCAACAGCTCTGTTGGCTGAAATGTCGAGTGACCACACAAGTATCAGGGAAAAGTGGGGTCAGACATGTGAGTGGGGCCCCATCACAGAGGTCATCAAGTGCCAGAAAAGCCTGAAAGTCTTGAATGTTGCGGACAAGGTGAACAGATGATTTCCTTTCAAGATGTGTAAGATGACCATGGACATCCTGGTGTTGTATGCTTCTCAAGACCACAGAATGAGAGTACCAGGCATGAGCGGCTAACTTTCATTTCCCTTGTAAGTGTTCTCCGTGACTCAGTGGGTGAAGCTCTAGGAGCTCGCAGTGTGCCCTCAAGCAAATGGCTTAGGAAAGGTTGGCTGAGTCATCCACTGAATATTGATTGTCTGAACCTTGTGTGTGCTGCACAAGACTAAAGACAGAGAGAACCCATAGGTGGGACATCCATGCAAGTCCCCCACCATCTGGGGAGATAAAGCCTTGCAAGCAGACAAATGCAGAGAGCTAAGTGAGGATGTGGGTTGTCAGAGCTTTGGGAGCTAAGGGGAAGGGAAGCAGGGGTCAGGGAGAGTCTGACAAGGCTTCCTGGGCAGTTTGATGCACTAGCTGGGGCCTGAGGTCCCAGGAAAACCTTACACAGACAAAGTGAAATCCAGTCCCTCTACAAAGGGAGCAGGAGGTAGGCAAGGCCATGATCTTGGGATGACTGGGATCCAGGGACCTCTTCCCCTCAGTGGCCGAGGCTGACCCCAGCCCACAGGGCAAGTCCAGTTCTCACCCTGGTCCAGTTCCCAGCAGAGCTGCTGGCTCGGAGCCCTGTACTTCCTTGGGGAGCAAGACTCCCCTGGGCCTTTGTTTCTGTCACAGAGAGGAGTTGGTGGCAATTTGTTGTGAAGAAGGTGAATCTGTTAAATCTCTTGGGGCGAAAACAGTGACATAGGGTGTTTCGTGAAGACCCCAGGCCTGGCTGTGACACACAGCATCTGTGCAGTCAGGCCCCTACACCCATCTCCTCTATAGATGAAATTCCTTCTCTCTCAACTAAAAAGGGAACTCAGCATGTTTGGTTTGAAATTAAACACAAATGGGTTGTTTTATCAGTGTTATTTACATTGTTTTCAGGAAAAAATACAAGATAGTTATTGTCCTATATTTTTGTGTATATAGTTTACACTAAACGGCCAAAAGATGAAAGGTAAGATCATGTGTATTATCATTTTGGGTGTGGGTCCCTCTATCAGAGATTCAGAGAACAGCTTAGAATATGTGCTAGGTATTACCGAAAAGGCAGCTTCTTTTGTGGGAAGAGCAGGCCTGGAGCCAGACATAGCAGTTAGAAAGGGTTGGATGGGGGGGGGGGGGCAGTGTTCAGAGCTGCAAATTCTTGCACAAGGCCCTCCACTTCCCTCCATTTCCCTTGTCTTTAGCTTCCGGAACTGTCAAAATGACTCTTTGTATGTACCTTGCAAGGGCTTGACATTAAAGGTGCTCAGTGAATGCTCAATGTCACTTTCATTAGTACTGGGGCCTTGGGAGCCAGTGACAGGAACATGGGGGTGAGGACTCTGGCCTCACCATGTGCTTATGCAGCAGAAATCTTTCATGGTCTGTTCAGCTTTTTGTGGCCTCAAGTGGCCATCTGCTCCAGGGGACTGTCCCTCCGTTTGGAGAGGGGCTGCCTTGGTTTTCAGTCATGAGAACCTGTCTTCACCACATTTCCCCTGCAACCCCTGCAGGCTGGCCCAGCCGCCACTGCTCTTGTGTGGGAAGAGGGGAAGGGAGGAGGAGAAGCTTGTCCCAGGCCCAGGTGCCAGAGGGAATGTTCCCAGCGGTTGGGGAGGTGAGCCAGCAGAGAGGAGAGTCTTCCCCTTGCTTCCCCTTGCACTTCTCTGCAGCAGACATTAACAGCTCAGAGGTGTTACATGAACTCCAGAGAAAGGCTATGGGAGAGCATGACTTCGTCTGAACAAGGCGCCCAGGCAGGGTCCCTGGGGCATGTGCATAGCCCCCACCCAGCCCCCACCTGATCCAGAGGGTCAGGATCCCATTTGAGGCAGAGCAGCCCAACGCTAGATTTCGAGGCAGGTGGCGGGGACTGTTTCTGCCATCCAGTACAATCCAGTTTACTGTCTGCTCTAGGGAGCTGTCACACACACACATGTTTTGGTTTGAAAATAAAGACAAATGGTTTGTTTTATCAGTATGATTCACAATGTTTTCACAGTCACCTGGCAGGGCAGGGGAGGCACTTGTTGGCTTTACAATATAAAACACCATAGAAACTAGGCACACCTTAGGTCCTTTCTGGAATAAATCAAAAGACGGCAAGATGCACAGATGAATAATAAATAGATGATAATAGCCAACATTAATTGAATACTTATTGAGTGTTAGGCACTGTTCCAAGCATAGCACTCCGCATATATTATTCATTTGTTCCTCAAATGGTATATGAGGATGGTATTATTGCTCCCTCTATTTTACAAATGAGGTAACTGAGGCACAAAATGGTTAATAACTTTCCCAAAGTCATGCAATATTCAAATGCCAGCAGTTGGACTCCACCGCCAGTGCTCTTTCATAGGTAGGTAGATCCTTGATGGAAATCTCGGGGAGTCTGATCCCCACGCATAAGGATGGTTTGTGGTTTATCTAACCATAGCCTTTAATGAAAAACTTCAAATAAATGTCCAAAGTGGTTCCAGATGACTTACAGGTGGAACGTGGCAGGGGGAAGGAGCCGATTCTGCATCCTGGTTCTGCCCCTGTGCTGCTGGGCTGTGGGCAATCCTTTATTCTCCAAGTCCATGTTTCTCCAGAAGGCCTGCTTTTCCTGCCTCCCAGGGTACTCATGGGGGCCAAGGAGGCAGAGTCTGACAGTGTGAGAGCTCCTTGTTGGCTGTGCTTAAGTTGGGTCAATGGGAAACCCAGTGGGTTGACTATCTCTATGAGGGTTGGAGAAGCCCACCACATGAGGAATTATAGCTTCCTTCTCAATCACATTTAATGACCACAAATTATGGGATCATGCCCATAATGGTTGGCACTGACCCAAAGAGATACGAAGGGGTGGCTTGATTAAATGAGGTATCAGACACTGTTTGTTATCTACCCAATGGCCTTCCCCCTCTCTTCATGTCATCCTCTCTGCTTGTGGCCAATCTCCCAATGTAGAAGTTAACATCCAGGTACACATTTTCCTGGTCTGCTTTGCATCTAGGATGTGGGCATGTTACCTGATCCTAGTCAAAAGGGATCTGAGGAAAGATCTGCAGGGCACTGGGGATGGTTGTGGACAAGGTTTTCTTCTCACCCATAGAAAGACTAGCATGCTGCTATTTGTGGTGTCTGCATATGACACCTGGCACAGCTATAGCTAACTTTCAATGATGAAGAAAGATATTGCTTCCAAGATGAACATGGTAGGGTAGAAAAACAGAAAGAGTCAGGGCCCTTGGTGATATCCCAGATCTGCTGGATCAGTCCTGAAACAGTATCTGAAACGTATGGGATTCTTAATCTTTTATGGATTAGGCCACCTTTACTCGGTCTTCTGTTCCTTATAGGAGAAAGTATCCTACGTGTTACAAAGTTGAATGAAAACGAGAGGCAAAAACCCCAGTCCCCATCAGGATGCTGCTGCTAGTACGTTGTGTGATTCCGGGCCAGTTAATAATGTCTCTGAGTCATAGAGTCTCAATTTATAGAGAAGGCTGGTAATCCCTGTCCTAGCTCCCTTAGAACATTTGTGGGACCACATGAAACATTTTTTAGAGCTCCACTAGCTGCTTTGTTCTGGAGCTCTAGAATTTAATAAAATATGGTAGAAAAGCAGATATGGGAGTGAACCCCTTGTTCAGCAGACAGTCAAAGTTCAGTATGGCTGAGCAGTGAATATTAAAGGGATGAGAGGTAGAAGGTAAGAGGTAGGCACAGCCTCAGTTTCTTCCTCTGTAAAATGAAGTAGAAAACCACATGACCTCTTAAGTTCACTTCTAATGCCAGGATTCTAGAAATCAAAAGATCAAAATTATTAATAGATCTCTGTTAAACATGAATGTCCCTGTACAGTAGGTCACTTGGCATCATAGCAATTTTGCTGTGCAACTACTCACAGGGACAGAGACTATATCTTATCCATCTCTGTATCCCCAGCACTCAACAACAAAAATTAGTTGGTTGATAGAAGAACAAACTAAGTAAATAAAGGACTTTCCTTTATAGATTAACTGAAAGTCAATTTGAAGACTAAATGAAAATAGTGAAATATTTTTAGTGTGTTATCCAGAATAATAAACCACAGATATTCATGATGAACCATTTTGATATAGAATGTTTAAATAAGCAGGATGCAACATTACAGGATCACATAGTATCCATTCTCCGAATTAAGTGGTTAGCTAATTTTCTTATGAAAATGGAAGGCACTTGCCAGCAAAACAGAGTAGCCAATGAATTTCCTTAAATATTATTTTCCCAAAGAGGAAATGAAAGACTAACATGTAAAACTAGAGGTGTCTAATATGAGAAAGCTAGCCTGATGACTTGGAAATTAGGCTGCTTACGTTTGAGTTTGTAGTGAGATTGTCAAAGAAAAGTGTGAACACTGGAAGGATTTTAGAAGAAATGCAAAGGAGATCATCAAAGACATAGATGGTCTCTGAAAATAGATAGCTATGGCTGCTTTCTAAGTAAATCCCACTGCATAGTCAAGGTAGGACTTATTTTTATCCATATTCTCTTTTAAAAAAATGTGACATGTCTACCAGGAGCCCGATAAATGATGACATCTTGTTAGAGCTAATATGTTGTGTCTTTATGGCTTGGCCTCAGTCAAATCTCTTTCAGACTCAGAAGCTGGTGCCTGGAGACATCTTTCAAGATGACACAGCTGGGTTGCCGGGGTAACTCGCTGGATGAGGATCTAGCCAGCTTTGGGAGAGATTACATAAGACAAAACCCAGGGATGTCCTAGAGTAAAGGGATGACAGGATTGGGGCCATGGTCCATTCTGCTTTCAGGATGAGGACGAGGTGGGGACTTTAGAAGTTGCATTAGCCACCTGAATCAGCCACCTGAATCGAGAAATCTTAGTGTCCAGATTGATGAAGAATGCCTTGGGTAACTGAGGATTCCAACTGATAGAGAATTAACATAATACATATCAAGCAGAGATGACTGTTTTCGTGAGAATCAGTCTCACCATTTCCTTGTAAGATTACAAAGTTATTGAGGATGCCCTATTACTTTGTGTTAGAGACATATGTTAATATATATTTTTTGTTCACATGGATGAAGGACTTCCTTGAAGCACCAAAACTCAATTGAATTAATAACTGTCAATGAGGGAATATGAAGATCCTGCTGAGTGTGTATGTGTGAGAGAGATTTTGTGCATATACACAAAAACGCACATAGATATTCAATTCATTTACATGGGTGCCTGAGTTAAGGTAGAAGTTCAACTGAGTGTGACATATTCACGTGGTTTTGACATGACTGAAGATTGTTTTTCTCTCATAGAAAGTCCAAGCTAGCCTGGCAGCTCTGCTCCGCAAGCCGTCCAGAACTCAGTCCCCTTTTCTCCTGGTGCCCCTTCCTAGGCTGTTGCTCTGATTCACGTGACCCCAATTGGCTCACCACAGTGTCACCTTCCAGCTAGTGGGAGGGACAAGACCAAAGGGTTGGTGAATATGCCCCGCCTTTTAAGGGCAAGACCAAGAAATTGCACACATCATCTCAGCCGTCTCAACTAAAGACCTTAGTTTTATGGCAACACCCAGCTGCAAGAGACACTGGGAAAGTAGCCCCAACTTTGAACAGCCGTATGCCTAGTCAAGAAGTCAATTACTCTGGAAGGAGAGAAGACTTGATGGGGGTCAGCTAGCAGTCCCTGCACCCAAGGTACATTCTTGGAGGACTTCTGTCAATAGCCTTTCTTCTAAAGGTCAGCTGCAAGATGTGCAGCTGGGTTGTCATTTGAGCTTCTCAGTGGATGAGATTTGAGGCCACAATAAGCAGAAATGGACTCACTCCATGTGTGCTGCTTCTTTACCCAGAATAGATAGTTCCAAGATATTCTGTTCTGCTGCCTGGGCTGGGCCTGACAACCTCCCCAGGGCTTTAATCTGTTTGATGCACTGGGGCCACATGGAAACTTCATCCAAATAGAGAGTTAAATTGTGGCCATAAAGGTTCCAACAATTCGTTCCAGCTGGGGTTTGTTTTTTAAAACATGAGAAACTGCTGTCTATAATTTGCTAATATAAGAATGCCCTGTACATCTCCCTCTTCCTGTGCCTGCTCCCCAAATCTTTGTCCCCACTGAGGTGCCTCTGCAGGGTGTGAACTGGACTGGTGGACCATCATGAGTGGTTGTATATCTCTCTTGGTGTCCATTTGGGAGGAGAGGCATTTATTTGCCCACACGACTTGAATCACATCCAAAGCAGGTCTACGGTGGCATTAGGCAAAAGTAATGTATGAGGGACAAACACCTAAAAATGGGTAAGAAATGCTGAAACATAGTACCTGTAGTCCTACTTGTAACATGATTTAGCAGTGCAGAATGACTGCTTGGTCTTTGTATTTTATCTGCCCATCCATCCATCCCTCCATCTATCCATCCATCCGTACATTTATCCTTCCACCCAGCTTCCACCCAGCTGTCCATCTATCCATCCATCTATCTATATCCAACCATCCATTCATCTATCCATCCTTCCATTCAACTATCCATCTATCCATCCATTATCCAACAATCCATCCATTTATTCATTAAACTTATTGAGCATCTCCTCTACAACACTCTCAAACTAATCACTGGGTCACTGAAATGAACCAACAGCCATGGCTACTGTACTCAAGCTGCTCAGTCAGACCTGTGTGTCAGAGAAACTAGCAATGGTGATACAGTGAGGTATATGTGCTAGGTGCCATGAAAAAAATGGGTAGTGCTGGGAAGAGGCTCTAGGGCAGCTTCCCAGAAGAAATCATACTTGAACTCATTTAACATAGTGAGCCAGGTGGCAATGAAAAGATGAAGTTCCCCACAGCAACAAGCATTTGCAATCTTTTTTTTTTTTCTTTTTTGCTAGGATTTTTTTCCTAGTCCTAGTCTACAAAATCATCTTGCAAGTCAAGATCCTAGCTATTTCTCAGTCACACTAAAAATACATCCATAATCTACTGGAAATAAGCACATTGGCAAAACATTCCCCTTCCTGCCCATTAGCCCTTTATCAGAACAGGCCTGTCGAGGACCAAGAACATGACATTGGATTGCAATGTGTCAGTGATATGGGCCTGGAAGCATCTGATGACAGGGCCTTGGCTCTTCATCCCTACGGCGTGTTTCCAAGGAATCTTCCTCTGAACTCTTGCCAGGCGAGGGCCACAACTCAAGGCCCTGAACTCTACTTGCTTTGATCTGGTAGTGCCAATGTTGGCTGCTTTTCTCGGGAAATATGAAAATCTTTGTTCCATAAAACAAGCAGTTGTAACATTTTTCTGATCCTGATGGCAATTTTTTTCAAAAAGACAAAGGAAAGGGAGCTAATAGAGCCTGAGTTCTTGCTGTGTGTCCAGTAAATGCTATGAGAGAAACAGAAGAGATCGGATCCTCTGGAAGTGATATTGAATAGTAACAATAACAGGATCAATAATAATAGCAAACACTTCTGGAACATTCACTAAGTACCAGGCACTATCCCATTGTATGTTCTGTATATCGATTCTTTTAATTCTCACAACAGCCTTTTGCACGAGGTACCATTACTGTCTCCATTTTACAGATGAGACAACTGAGCACAAAGAATAGTAATATGTCGGGCAGCCCGAGGGGCTCAGCGGTTTAGCAACACCTTCAGCCCAGGGCCTGATCCCGGAGACCCAGGATCGAGTCCTGCATCAGGCTTTCTGAATGGAGCCTGCTTCTCCCTCTGCTTCTCCCTCTGCTTCTCTCTCTCTCTCTCTCTGTCTCTCTCTGTGTGTCTCATGAATAAATAAGTAAAATCTTTTAAAAACAGAAAAAAGAATAGTAATGTGTCTAAAGTCACACAACCAATGAATGGCTGAGCTATGTATCAGCTTGAACTTGGGATCTCCCAACTCTGACTTACTGTGTGACCTTGCACAAATTACAAAAGCTTCAGTTTCTTCATCTACCTGATTGAGATCGCAGTGTCTCACATACAGCTCTTTTGTAAGGATTCCAATTGTGTTGAGAGACCACGCATGTGCAGAGATAAGATGAAGGGTGATCATGGCATCTGAAAAATATGCTGTGGTATGCTCATGTGTGGCTGCTTTGGGGCAGACATCATCTAGGAAGTGGGGCTTGAGCTGGGCCAAAAGGTAGACTTCTTCTTGGCTAGGATGAGGTTTGGGGGATTATTCTGAAGAGGACAGTATGTCTCCAAGTGAGAAATGAGCCAGCTCTGTTTTCTCTGTGCCACAGTTCACTACCCTGTGCTTTCCTCCTCCGCCCTTGGCCTCGCCTCACCCAAATGTTTCTAATTAATTTATTTATACTAACATACCAATGACTGATTAGACTTAATACGTACACAGTGCTAAGAGATTCACAGTTTATCAGAAAGCCAAAGTAATAACGGTGAGATTTCAAGGCCTGGGGTAGGAACATTTCTAGGTACTAAAATTCACATCACATCCTATGGGTAGGCAATGCAGAGCAAGACTTTCAGTCTTTAAGGGTGAGAATTGGACAAGCCATGTTCTTCACTCCAGGTGGATGTGTGTGAATGTGTGTCAAGGGCAGGGAAGGAATGGGTGTATTTGAAAGTTTTTGCCTTCCTTGACTTTGCCTCCTTCAGCAAAAGAATCTCTTTGCAATGTAGTCCTTTGTTGGGCTGAAGCTCTCAACCTTTAGGAGGGAAGCAGAAGGTGGCTCCAGAGGGTTCTTAATACCCATGTGACCATGTGATCCCTGTGGCTTGTGAGGAGGCTACTGACCAGCAAGGAACTCCTGTTACAAAGTGATTCTCCAGTGTAAAAGCCATGAGCATTTCATCAGTCCTTCATCAGAGACCCCTGGGGTAAGGGTGAGAGTGAATGGGAAAAATCCAAGTAGGCCTTCAGCCTTACCAAACTTTACTGAATAGATCACCCCAGATATGACAGAGATGAATCTACAGCCACTGCAAGACCATCTCCAGGAGAGGCCAGGGAAGCTGGAGTAATCTAAAAGAGTAGTTTCTAACCTTAGGGGTATGCAATTCTTGATTTCCACATGCCTGATGGAGCCCACACCTCCATTTTCTGGCTCAATATAAAGGAGGTGAGATCAACATCTATACTTTGAAGAAGCTCCAGGATGACTCTGAAATGCATCCCAAGGTCCCGTTGGGCTTTAGTGCAATGCTAAATGGGGACAGATGATTCTGGATGATAGCAGTTATTTCATTTCCCAGAGGGTGGATTGCTCATTCTAGAGTTATTCATTCACTCAGCAAAGAGTTCCCAAAGCCCTCCTTGAAGCCAGGCCCAGGCTCAGTCTTCAGTGTTGGGGGACACAGATGAATGAAACACATAACCTTGCTCGAGTGACCCACAGTCCAACGATGCCATTTCTTCCCTGCCCTCTCCCACACCCTTCCTACCCACTTCCTTCCCTTTCCTCCCCAGGCCACCCACAAGTCCACCACCCTCAGTGTCCCATCTTTTCCTCCCTTTTGCCTTTTGGAGCTCATACTGTGTAGTACAGCATCCTTCTCCCATGATCCACATGGCCCCCCAGTGATCAGGAAGGCCAACTTAAGTGGAACAAGAAAGAACATGGCTGTGTGAGGGTACCAGCTGCAGGAGAGGCCTTTTGAATCTTCAACAGGGGGTTATTAGTGAGGGCACAGAAAACATTAACTGAGGTAGAAAACAGGGATCATAGAAAAATTAAAGGAGTGGGTAGACAGAGTAAACTTGGAAAACATTTGATGGATTATACAACATGTCTACATTCCTGACTTCATGATGGCCAAATCCAGTTGATGACTACAGATGGGATGGTAAACAGAAGCAGCCTGGGCAGCCAAGTGGACTGTGGGCTGGACTTTAGCAGACAAGGGATCTAGTTCCAGCCCTACCACTGACCCCCTGAGACCTCAGAGCAGACACTTCTGTTCTCTCATCAGGACTAAACTACCTCTAAGGACTCTTCCTCCTGGAGTAGCCACCCCAATGTGTCCCTCATATAAAGATTCTTCACTCATGGTAATCCCCAGCTTTCTTTCCCACCCAGAAGGGGAACCCTATGCAGGAGGCTGTTTGCTCTTCCCCTAAGTAGAACACAGCTCTTTGTCCAGAGTTCATTTGCTCATCTTCTCACTTTCCATCCTGTTCCCCAGAAGCAAAAGATACATGCCTCTTTGACCAGCTATCTGTTCATTAATTTATTCATTCATTTCATAAAAACATTAGTAGCTCCTGGTATTTAAGTGACTCTTAGAGTGATCAAGACTAGAAGTCAGATAAGATCCTCCCCCCCAAAGAGCTCCCAGATAAATGGATAATGCCATAGGGGTAAAATATGCTTAGTTCCCTTCAAAAGGGAAGTGACGAAAGGTTAGGGAAATTGGGTGGGAGGTGAGAAACATGCATGCAGAGGGGCTGTCAGAAGAGACTTCTGGAAGAGATTGAATTAGAACTGGTCTCTGAACTGGGGTGAATAGGGCAGTGGTGGGGAGGGCATTACACCAGGAGAGTCTTTCCTACAGGCCAGAGTCTCCTGGGGTATAGCTGAGGGCAGGAGAAGACTCTCTCTCACCACCTCTGCCTTTGTGGCAGCATAGGAGGGGGCATTGAAGCTGCAGTTTCCTGTTGTCAGACTTCCAGTTGGGGGAAACATTGGCTTAACAATGTTCAGCAAATTGCATATTCACGATGAATCCTGTTGGCAGATCTTCCCGGGCCTGAGCACCAGAGATGCCTCTGACAGCATAATTACCCCTCACTATGAATTTTGCCAGTTGTCATTTTCCCAAGAGTTCCACTTAACAGTAGGCAAGGAAGCCAGCCTGATGGGCTCCACAGGCACTTCCTTTGGTTTTCCTGTCCTATCCCCCTTTGCCTCCACATCCATGCTAGTGTGTTGCTGTCTCATTCACTCAGCTTTGGCCAGCACCAAAATGGGCATCCATCCTTCAAGATCAGGCCCATAGCATTTTACCTTCTTAGCAGGACCCACCAGGAAGATGCTTTCTGGGCGCCCAATCACAGGGGCAGTTATACCAGGCCACCCATGGAAAAATGCAAACCTGCTTGTTGGTGAAACAGGAACAAGAGTCTTTGGGTCAGAAAGAATGGGTTCTGATTCTGAATGAGCCTCTATAAAATGAGAATACTCTCCCAGAGGAACTGGGTAGGATAAAAACGCCTGGCATGGTGCCTACATTTAGGAAGTTACCAATAGATCTCAGTTTCCCCTTTTCCTTTTCATATGGGAGGTTTTGTCTATTTTGTGCTCTGTTTATAGATTAATGATTACATATCAACTTCACCTTCCTTAAGTACAGCTCCCACTATATCCTATCTCCTCAAAATCCTCCAGGATCCATGCTACCTCATTAAGTAAAAAAAGGCCGTTGCAAAACACTTTATAGACAGGTATATAGCATGATCCTATTTTTGCCAAATATACACACGTCTCCCCACACCCCTCCTTTTTCACAGTGTTTAACTTCTAGAAGTTTTGGTGAAAAGGCACCCTTCACTCCTTACTTTATATACTTCTTTATTGCTTGAAGTTCTTATTACACGCACATATGACTTTCATTTTAAACTGATATTAGGGCACTTAGGTGCCTCAGTCAGTTAAGCATCTGCCTATGGCTCAGGTCATGACCTTAGGGGGACCAAGCCCTGCATCAATCTCCCTGCTCAGCGGAGAGCTTGCTTCTCCCTCTCCTGCCTGCCACTACCCCTGTTTGTGCTCTTTCTCTCTCTCTGTCAAATAAATAAATAAAATCTTTTAAAAAAATAAAGAAAAGAAAAAGAAACAACAACAAAAGCTCTCCTACAGGTCCCTTTGCCTACTGGAAAAAAGGATGAATTTCATTTCCTTGCACTGGACCTGTTTCAGTTACTTGGCTACAAATAACCAGAAATCCAATCAATAGTGGCTTGAAGAACAAGAGTTTCTTTTTCTCATGTGATTAAAAAAAAAAAAAAAAGGGCTTAGTTGGCTGGACGTCCAACTCTTGATCTCAGCTCAGGTCTTGATCTCAGGGTCATGAGTTGGGCTCCATGCTGGGTGTAGAAACTGCTTAAAAACAAAACAACAGCAACAAAAACACTTAAGTAAAAAAGTTTGGAGATGGACATTTGTTTGGTAGTAGACCATGACTTCTGAACATCTCTGGGACCCTCTTGGCCTTACTTTCATGGATTCAGGCTAGTTGCAGCCATCCCAGGCACCATGCCACTGTTGGAGTCTGCCAAAGAAAGGGAGAGGATGCCAGCTGCATCAGTCCCTTTATATCAAGAAATAAAAACATCTCCATCTCCAAGAAGTGCTTCCACCCCAGCCACCATCAGCAGACTGAACTCTTCTCTTTTTTTTTTTTTAAGATTTTTTTTTTCATGAGAGACACACAGAAAGAGAGAGAGGCAGAGACACAGGCAGAGGGAGAAGCAGGCTTCCATGTAGGAAGCCTGATGTGGGACTCGATCCCGGGACTCCAGGATCATCCCTGGGCTGAAGGCAGGTGTCAAACCACTGAGCCACCCAGGGGTCCCCTCTTCTGTCTCTTTGGCCTAAACTATATCACTTGGAAAAAAAAAAAAAAAAAAGAAACAGGTTTGCTCTGATCAGTTTTAGTCCAATCATTACCTATTGTGTCAGGCTGGGAACACTGATGGCTTCTTGAACAAAAGCCAAGTTGGTGAAAAATTGGGGAAGGGACAGCAGGTAGGTGTCAGACTTCCACCTCCAGCCCTATATTCAGGCTGTTCCGTTGGCCTGTAACACACTCCCTTGGGAGGTCGTGGTAAAGGGAACAAGGTGCTCACATACTGTGAACATCATCCCAGAGTGAGGCCCAGCAAGCCACACACTGTTGCTCCACTCCAGGTGGCCCTGCAGCCAGCCCCGGCTCCTGTCGTGCTCTCATTTTTAATTGATGAACTCCAGTTTGTTTACCATGAAGTGCTGTGAAATGGCATAGCGTAGCCTTTCCCCATCAATGCTACTAGCTTCTCTCTGGACTTCTTCTGCAACATTGTGACAAGTCCCACAAAGATGGGGAATGATAGAACTTCTCCAAACACACTATTGCTGACTGGTGGCACTGGGGTAGGTGGTGTGAGCTGATGGAGCAAACTGAATTTGCTTTCTAAACAGGTAAGCTTGACCAAGGTGAGCTCCACGTAGAGCCTGGGTTGCACTTATCCGTTTGTATGTCTCAACTTCCCTGCTGGACTGAAGCTACTGGAGGTCAGGAGCTGGTTGAGCGTCCTTAGAAAAGTTGGCTGATTGATTGGAGGAGTGACTCTTGCTTGTGTGATCAGGACCCCCGAGTCCATCCTGACCAGTGGCAGGGCTTAGGAGCTATGATATGGTCCCCATGGAATAGTAAAGGAAGCGACACCCTCAGAGGTCAGCAGCAGGGCAGGTGGACCCATGGTCCATTCTCGTACTTCATTCACTGTGAAATGTGACATGCCTCTGACGGTGAATGGCATAGAGGGCAGCTTCCTTCCACCTGGCTGCTCCAGGGGCATTTCTGTCTTGAGGAAGGCTGGTTTTCTGGAACAAGGAGACATAGCCACCAACCTGACTATTCCTTAGCGCTGTCCTCTCCCTCAGTCTAAGTTTATCATCTCCCCATGAACTTAAACTCACAGCTGTTAGAGGTGCTCCCAGGGGTCATTCTGGCCAAACCCTTGTTCTTCATGCAAAAGAGGAAATGGGCTCAGAGGAGAGAAAGGACTTAAACAAGAGGATTTTGAATCCAGTGCTCTGCCCACTGCATCCCACAACCTTCCATCCCTATTTTCACACCCATTTCCTGGCGTTCAGAGTCCATGAAGTTACTGTAAAAGGAAGCAAAAGAGCAGAAGTGCCCCAGGCGTAGGTAGCCAGACCCTGACAGGGTCCAGAGCTGCTGAGCAATGGGTGCTGACTGGATTACCCATCAGCAGAGCTGTGCTAAGGATGCCATGAATAGAAGCCAAAGGATGCTGTTTCCATGGCAACAGCCATTCATCCTGGCTTGCCAGGTTGGACATCCTGAGTTGAGCAGGGCTGAATTAGTGCCCCCTCTGTATGGCAGTCTTTTTAGTTTTGAGATGCCTTCATCTACACACATACCTGCATGCATACACATGTGGACACACACATCCCTGCACTTCTTCCCTCTACCTCTGCCCAGGAAAGAAGAGGTGTGGTTCCCATGTTTCAGGCATGGTAGCACCTTCTCAGCTCCTGACAGGGTCAGTAACCTGGGGAAGAGATATTGAGGGGGGATAAGAGAGGTCGGGGGGACAGTTATTGTCATAGTACCTAGTGGTGGTCATTGTTGTTATCAGTGTTCAAGGATGTGGCCACCTGGTGTGCCAGTTTCCTACTGCTGCTATAACAAATTACGACAAATCAAGTGGCTCAAGACAACCCAAATTTATAATCTTACAGTTCTAAAGGTCAGAAGTCTAAAATGGGTTTCACTGGGTTGGCAAGATTACATTCCTTCTGGAGGCTGTAGGGAGACTCTGTTTTCTTGCCTTTTCCATAATCCAGGCTCTAGTTTAAGGCCCCTCCTCCAACTTCAAATCCAGCAGCGCAGCTTCTTCAAATCTCTGCTTTTGCTTATGTTCTCACATCTCCTTCTCTGGCCCTTTTAAGGACCCTTGTGATAACACTGGGCTCATCTGGACAATCCAGAAACAATTTCCCCATCTTAAAATCCTAAACTTAACCACTTCTGCAAAGTCCCTTTTGCCATGCAAAGGAACATATTCCTAAGCAGTCAGGATTAGAATGTGGACACCGTTGGGAGTAGCATTATCCCGCCTACTCCATCTAGGTTCTGTGAATGTAGGTCTTCAATTACCTGTTTCTGTAAGAGTAATAAATGTCCCACATGCTCAGGACCTAATATGTGATAAGCAATCTGCTAAATTCTTACACTTGTTAGCTCATTTAATCCTCACTAAAGCTCTACAAGGATGGTATAATTATCCTAATTTACACATGAGGAAATTGGACACGAGAAGACCAATGAATTGGCCACTGAGTTTAGATTAAGGAGGCAGAGGAAGGAATGGCTTCGAGTGTACCTGAATGCTTTTTTATGTCAACCCCCAAATTCTCCCAGCTCTCTAGACCAACTATTGTTGGTAAGCATTGTCTCATTTCTAAACAAGTTGGAGGTAGGGGTAAATGGGAGGGGCTGTGAAGAGCACCTGATGGTCTGACTGGAGGAAGAGAACATGGACATCCACTGTGTGAGTGCACTATGCTGGTGTCCACCCAGGCTGTCTCACCAATGGAACAGAGTCATCACCCCAATTTTATAGAGTCGACCACAATGCCCAAAGGGGTTAAGTAACTTACTTAAAGTAACACAATTAATAAGTGACAGAACTAGAATTGGATCTAGGCTTCTCTGAGTCCAGGATCCATATCTGTTTCTCTTCTTTAATTGTTACCCATGTGGTTGTGAGCTGGGCAAAGGCAGAGGGTAATTAGGATCTATCCTCTCAGAATACTAATTTTACTTTAAGATTGAAGAGTGGTTGAGTGAGTTAACTGTGAATTAATTGTAAACATGTTTTAAATTTTTCCAGCTTTATTAAGGCTAATTGACACTAAAATAAAAACCCACCATTTAATGTATATAATGTATATAATTTGAAGAATTTGGACATATACATACACCCATCCCTATATTCAAGGTACTAAACATATCAACCACCTCTGAAATTTCCTTATGTCCTTTTGCTATTGTTTGTGTTTGTGTGTGTGTAACATGACATCTACCCACCTTGTAGATGGGTACACCTTGGTGTATTTAAGCACACAACACCATATTGTTAACTATAAGCACTATGTTGTAAGTATATTTCTAGAACTTATTTATCTTGTATAGCAGTAACTTTATAATCATTGAACAGCAGCTCCCATTACCCCTTCTCCCCATTCCCTAGCAACCACTATTCTATTTTCTTCTTCTATAAGTTCGACTATTTTAGATACCTCATATAAGTGGAATCCTGCAGTGTTTGTCACTTTGTGGCTTATTTTACTTAGCATAATGCCCTCCAGGTTTCTCCATGTTGTCATATAGGGTAGAATTTCCATCTTTTGGGGGGTGAGGATGAATAACATTCCATTACAGGTATAATGCACATTTTCATTATCCATTCAGCTGTCAATGGACACTGGGGTTGCATGTTTCAATTCGTAAAAGAAGACATTTTAGGAAGCACAATGTAAAATTCAAGTACAAATGTTAAATAAAATGTGAAACTTACAGTTCAGCAACTCTAAGTCTGCTGAGGTGCCAGGTATTCTCCACTCTTTAGGGCTACTGGTAGCAGCCTTTGGGCGTGGACCTCAATGTGTTCAATCAGGCTGACTTTCTCACATTGGCCATTTTGGAAAAGGCCCCTTTTCGGGAAGAAAATAGAATAACCAGGTCAGAAACAGTACTACAACACCCTGACCTGACTCCTACTTGGTGGTCCTGTTACTACATTGCCTGCCTCTCTGGTTGTTCATTTCTCCACCTTAAAAATGAAGTAACTCATTCATTTACAGAATAAAGATTTATTGAGCACCTACTATGACCAAGAACTGTACTAGACTTCAAGGAAACAAAGATGGATTAGTTCAGTCTTAAAAATAATTAAAAATGAGATGTAGTCTCTATGCTCAAGGACCCCAGGGATGTTACAGTCCATCTTAAGGGAGATTACAATAGCATGGTGCCGTGCCGTGTTGGAGTCATGTTCAGGGTATTAACAGCGTGGAGGAAGGGCACTCAACTTAGCTTTGAGTTCAAGTTTCTTTCTTGAGCTGAATCCCAGAGGTTACGTAGGAAAATGCCATTTTATCATATTTTATTTCATTTCATTTTTTAGAGAAATAGAGCAGGGGGAAGAGGCAGAGGGAGAAGGAGAAAGCAAATCCCAAGCAGATTCCATGCCCAGAATGGAGCCCAATGTGAGGCTCGAGCCCCGGACCCTGAGATCATGACCTAAGCTGAAATCCAGAATTGGACCCTTAACTGACTGAGCCACCCAGGCGACCTACAAAATGCCATTTTAGAAAGTATTATAGTGGAAGCTTTCTGTGTAAGGGGGGAAACATGGAGGTAAGAAATGACCTACCAGGCAGGAGGTACATTGGGAAGCACAAATTTCATTTTGCTAGAGCATAAAGTGTTGAGATCAGGCAGGGAGGGAACCACTGTGTGAATGGTATAAACCCTGGGAAGGTAACCCGGGCCCCTCTCCTGGAGGTTCTACAATTCAGAAAGTGTTGAAAAACTAATGAAGTAGGGTAACTCCATGAAATTTTTATTTTTAAGTAGCTCATTCTGGCAGCAGTGTGAACAATGGATTGGCAAAATGAGAGAAGCAGGCTAGAAGCAGGAAGGCTGGCTAGTTGGCACCTGCTAAGTAATCCAGGTGGGAGATGAGAGCAGCTGCTCCTCTTCCCTCAGGAAGGTGGGAAGGTTTGCCTTTCATGGAAGGTTTTCTGGGTGAGGGACTGTCACTAGTCTTGCTGTAGGATCACTCATCCATAGATCAAGCCTCTGATTAAAACCGAGGGGCCACTAAAGAATGCAGTCATATCTGCTCCCCTGGGAAAGTGGGTGGATAGGTGAGCAATATGCTACTCATGATATTATCTTTTAAGGAAAAAAAAAATTTCACACCCACCATTGTCTTTTATCTAGTGACATTACAAATAGGTTCCAAACCTCAGAACTCAAAGAGGGTGTATAGTAGAAAATAGCAAAGTTCACACAATCTTCACTCGCTTGTGTAAAAAAAAG
Source organism: Canis lupus familiaris (assembly GCF_011100685.1). Taxonomy (NCBI): domain Eukaryota; kingdom Metazoa; phylum Chordata; class Mammalia; order Carnivora; family Canidae; genus Canis; species Canis lupus. The sequence continues at coordinate 13,124,543 of NC_049238.1, forward strand.
CACAGAGAGTAACCCCTAATAAATTCAGGAAAAAGGAGGAAAGTGAAACCTTTCCATTTAAACTCTCTGGGGAAGGCTTATTTGAATTTTATATCATTTCTGAGGAATGCAATTATAATCTCACATCTAAGCATAATAAAACCGTAAGAGAATATTTGTGTAATCAAATGCTAATGAGTAAAATAAGGCAATAATAAAATCATAATCAACTTGTGTTACATACTGGTGAGTCATGAGCAGTCTGGTCATTTTCATACCTGAGAATGAAGCTAATGAAGGATAGCTTTCTTAAAAAAATATCCAACATCTCACTTAACAGTGAATCTCACATAATAGGCAGCCCTACAAAACTCATCGGTTTCTGGGGAGGTTACTGATTTTTAGATTGGCTTCTCCTACATGACTGGGAAGATCCTGAAAAGCCAGAACAGGAGAGGGTAATTTGAGCAGGTGAGGTTTGCATCCTGTCCTTCATTCTGCTCAATTCTTCTGGATCTCTTCCGACTCCCTGGTAGGGGGTCCCATCCTTGTCATAAGCCAGATCCAGAGGCATCCCAAAACAGTCAGTCTGCTCCCTCCTCATCTCTTAATCCAGCACCAGTCTTACCTCTACACACAGAAAAATGGTCAATGAACCCTAATAATCCATACGTAAAGCATATTAAAACAACCATTCACCACAATCAAGTAAGATTCCCCCTTCCCAGGAGTTCAAGCATAGTTTAGCATTAGAAAAACTATAAATACTTTTTAACTACACCAATATTTTTTAAACATGCAATCATTTGGATAAATACACTTAAAAGCAGCAGCATCCTCTAAAAGAGAAAAAAACTTTTAATATCTAATAATGGAAGGAAATTCTGTAATTTGAGGAAGGTTTGTTATGTTAAACCTGCGCTGGCATCACCATCCTTAACAATGAACATGTATTAAAATCAAGACTGAGCAAAGGACACTCTTGATCTTTGACCACTGTTATTTAATTTTGTTATAGAAATCCTCCTCCATCCACTAAGGGAGGAAATTAGGAGATTTATTTATCATTATTGAGGGACCATGTATGCCCCCCAAATTTATTAGAACCAATAGAAAAAATAGGTTAATAATGATTGATCCTATTTTTGTTTTTTTGAGAGAAAGAGAACATGCACATGTATATGCAGGGCAGGGGTGGGGATGGGCAGAGGGAGAGGAAGAGAGAGAATCTTTTTTTTTTTTTTTTTTTGGAAGAGAGAGAATCTTAAGGAGGCTCCATCACAACCTTAAGGAGGCTCCACAATCCTGAGATCATGACCTGAACCAAGATCAAGAGTCAATGCTTAACCAACTGAGCCATCCAGGTACCCCAATAATGATTGATTTTAAATGGCTAGATATAAGTTAAAAACACAAGCCATTACCTTTCCCATATACCATCAATGACCAGTCAGAAAACATATTAGGAAAAGATAACACTTATAATAGCAATAAAATAAAATAGCTAGAAGTAGCCTTTAGAAAGAAAGTGTGGGACTTGTATGAAGAAAACATTATTGAGGAATGTGAAAGAAGATGTAAGTAAATGGAAATGCAGTGCTCCAGGGTAACAAAATTGCATGTTATAATAATAATAAGTATTCTGTAACTAATTTTAGGTGTCGTTAAATATCAATTTTAGATTATTCTGAGGTCCCTTTGTAAGACTAAATACTTGCGAACAGCTGACTATTAAATAAATGTCATATTTGCTCCGCCAGGTATGAAAACACGTTTTATAGCTTCAGTAATTAAAATAGTATGGCCCTGGTGCTGGTGCCACCATAGGGAAATGGTATAAACAATGGTATGAATCAGAACCCCCCCCCCCCCCCCCGCCGCCCCAGCATTTCTAAGAATGTATTATGTGATCAGATTCCCTGTTGTCTGATGGCTGTGGGGACAGCTGGCTGGTTTTTTTGTAGGAAGAGAGTGGAAAATAAATTTGGATCCTCCCCTTCCACCAGACACTAAATAAATTCCAGGTACATTAAGGAGGTGCTTGTTTAAATTAAATAATATCCATTGTCTGAGTGTGAGTGATTTCTAAGAGTGAAAGTAGTAGGAAAGATCTCTTAGGTCTGTTGTCTAACCATACACAAATTAAAGGTAGTATAGGTCCAAAACACCACAGGCCAACTTGAAGGCCAAGAGCCAACTGGAATTGTACGGACGAAGGGCCTGGTGGAGAATTAGCACCAGGACAAAAGTTGCTGGTTAGAAACACTGATTTCTGGAAGTCCCTCCTGGGAAAGGAGGCACTCCCGTCTTCCAGACTTGTTTCTGAGTTAAGGCAGGGTTGATTTAGGCTGAAACATGTCAGATCCGGTGCTTTCAGGGAGGCCAGGCTGTGTCAACAGATGCATCCACACCTGACGAGCCATGAGTCCACAGCTTACAAACTGGGTAAACTTGGATTGGTCACTTCATCTTTTTGTGACTTTGGCCTCATGTGGAAAACAACAAATGTGGAAGGCAGTATAATGCCCTACGCCCAAGACGTCTGCACCCTAATGCCTAGAGCCTGTGAAAATGCCACAATATGTGGCCAAGGGGAATTAAAGTCACAGATGGAATTAAGGTTATTACGGTATTAAGTACTTGAGCTGACTTTTTTTTTTTTAAGATTTTATTTATTTATTCATGAGAGACACACAGAGAGAGGCAGAGACACAGGCAGAGGGAGAAGCAGGCTCCATGCAGGGAGCCCGACATGGGACTCAATCCCGGGACTCCAGGATCATGCCCTGGACCGAAGGCAGGCGCTAAACCACTGAGCCACCCAGGGATCCCTTGAGCTGACTTTCAAGTAGGGAGCGACCCCGGGTTACCCAGATGGGCCCAAAGTAATCACAAGCAGCTTCAGAAATGGAAAAGAAGGTCCTAGAAGTGCAATACAAGAGCTACTCCACTGGCCATTGTGGGTTTTGAAGATGACGGAAGGAGCCACAAGCCAGGGAATGTTGCCCTGCCAGCACCTTGATGTTACCCTGGGAGACCCATGTCCAACTCCAGACTTTCTGAAGTATAAGACAATACACTTGTATTGCACTAAGCCAACAAATCTGAGATAATTTGGTACAGCAGCAATAGGAAACTAATACACAAGTAATGTTCAAATACATGGTTAAGATTATTAAATGAGAACACCTTTGTGAAATGCCTACTATGATTGTTGGCTCCCAGGGGCTCCGTTAAAAGTATCCTGTTTACCAGAACAGTAATGCCAGCAGCTCTACTGGCATTCAGTAATGGAAAACAGGTTTTCTGAAAAATCTTGACTCCCTGACTTAGGAACATGAAGTGATTTTTTTTCCTTACAACTCCACATAATGACAAAGCCATAGTAAAGTACTCTGATGTGTGTGTTGGTTGCTTTGACGGCATCTTGGCAAGATTCCCTAAGTTTGCAGTCACTTGGTTATTACAACAGGCTCGTTTCAGGTATTTAGGCTTCAGTCCTATTCACTTAACAAAATTCCACCTCCAACTCCAGTCAGAGCTGCCCTTGTCTCTTCCAGCACAGGCTGACTTCTCTGGGGCTGGGGCTTCTCAGGATGGGGGTGGAAGCGTCAATGACCAGCTTTTTGCACACCACGCCTCCTTTGCTCCTGGCCAGCTCCTCCACTCTCCTAGTGTGTTGGGCTAGGGGAAAGTAAGAAAAGGGAACCATCTCCTTATTGAACTAGGAAAGCCCTCAGTCCTCTTGTTGGCTGAGCGCACTGTCTCAGGGCTCCCGAGGGCTGGATTCCAGTGTGCTCCACCAATGAGAAGGGGCCTTCTAGCTATGCCACCTAAGTATCAGCTGCCCTTTGGGAGCTGTGGATTTTGTGCTGCATTCCTGTGAGGACTCAGGGTGTACTCTCCCTTAGGCATGGACCCTCTACCCAACTCTCAGTCAGGTGAGCACATGTAGGATCCAAGCCCCCCCCCGCCTTAGGAACTTGGAAGTGGATGGGTCATGGGAATGGGAGCATCCAGCATAGGCATATTTCCCCACATCACGTCTCTCTCCAGTTCTCTTCCTCAGTCGGAACACATGGGGGCCACAAAGCCATTGCCCACGCAGCTGCCATCCATGGAAGAGGACACCAGTCTTTTCCCTCTTACACAGAAACCACCATTTCTTGGTAGTAATTCGCTTGGAGCCACCGCTTTGGCTGCGAGGAAGGGAAAGCACTCGCCCGCCCCTTCCTGCGTGGGAGGAAGGGGAACAGGACCTCTCAGCTGACCTGGAGACGCTGGCTGGACACAGGGCTGGTTCTTGAATTAGCGCCTTGTAATCAATCCCGTCGGCATATGGCTGACCCCAACTGCCAGCAGCTCTGTCAAGTTAGAATGAGGGGATACTTAACGCCTGTGATTCCCAGTTTGGGGCATTTGCCACCATTCAAGGACACCAGTAAAAACCTGTCACTGGCCAGAAGCTTCACTAGGATTCTTAGAAGAGGCATTGGAAAGAGTCATGAATTTATTCACATGATGAAGAATTACAGCACTCATAAGCCAGCCTCACTTCCAAGTGAATCTGACCGTTGCCAGGGCCCGCTGGGTCCAGCATGCCTGCCGCACGGGCTCAGGATGGGGGAAGGCCCGAGAAGGGTTTTTAGCAGCAATTAAAGCAATAAAGGACGATTTTGTCCAAGGCCTACTGTTCTTGGCCTATCTCAGCAGCTCCACCCCCATTTCAGCAATGCTGTATCCTAATAGCTTCCTGGGCAGCATGCAAAGCCAGGCCCATGTGACTGCAAACGGCCCCCTCTACCACAGCACGCCGCGTGGCCGCCTCCAGATTAGATGAGCCAACCTCAACACTTACACGTATTTACATGAAATTGCTTCTCGGGCCTATTTAGTGATTCAGTCTTTCACTAAGGCATCTATTGGGCCTTCCTCCTTGGTGGTGTACCCCACTCTCACAGGGCAGACACAGACACATAGCTATAAAATAAGACACGATCGGACTAATGTCCTAAGAGGAGTAGAAGTAGAAGGTTATAAGAAAGCACAGATCTAGGCACTTGGGTGACTCAGTGGTTGAGCATCTGCCTTTGGCTCAGATCGTGATCCCAGGGTCCTGGGATCGAGTCCCACATCAGGCTCTGTGCATGGAGCCTGCTTCTCCCTCTGCCTGTGTCTCTGTCTTTCTCTGTGTGTCTCTCATGAATAAACAAAATCAGAAAGAAAGAAGAAAGAAGAAAGAAAGAAAGAAGAAAGAAAGAAAGAAAGAAAGAAAGAAAGAAAGAAAGAAAGAAAGAAAGAAAGAAAGAAAGGAAGGAAGGAAGGAAGGAAGGAAGAAAAGAAAGAAAAGAAAGAACAGATCCAGGAGAGAGATCGTAGCCTGCACAATAAACAGAGGCATAACAGAGCATGAGCTCTTGAGGACAGCAGCCACATCTCATCTCTGACCATAGTATCCGTCTGGGTCTGGCACCATGTCTGACACATGTCAGATATCTAACTCTCATTTATTCATCTAGCATAGGAGGCATTAAGAAATGAACAAAAACAAAAAATTCAATATGTCTGGTGTACAGCATAGGGAGGTAGGTGATGAGAGATCGGTCCCCACTTTGAAGGCCCTGGCATGCCAGGCCCAGGCGTCTATACTATTTCCTTAAGACAAGAAGAGGCAGGAAAGATGTTAAAAGTGATGTGAAATCTGTGTTTTAGAAAAATCACCATCAGTGCCCTGGATGGTGATGAAAGGCAAGTGTGGGGAAGTTGTTTTGTCTCAGAGGAGAAGAGATCTGTGAGGGCTGTAGTCATCTGAGTGTTCAGATGTGGGTTTTGGGTTACAATACTTCCTTTTAATGTGCTTTAAGAGAAATTCCAAGGCCCATAGCACATCCCACCAGCTGCCCACCTCTGGGATTCGAGTGAGATCTTACTCCTACATCCTAAGTGGTTGAGTTTGCAGCCAGGGAAGGCGCTTCAGTGGAACACAGAGAGGAATGTATAGAAGATATATGTACAATATTAGTTTTCAGAGTAGTTTTACGCCAACTGTCTGTCCAGAGAGGGTCCTGTTGGTGGATGCAGTTCACAGCAGCAGTGGAATTCATCACAAACTGTGGACGACGACAGGAAGTGCCCCCCAGGAGGGCAGCAGACTGGTAGGCAGGCAAACACATCTCTAAGAAACATACCAGCTGCTTGAAGGCTGAAGATTGTGTCTGTACAATGTACAGCATCCAGACATTTTTGAACGGGTCTTCACTGGCAGGCTGGCCCCTGACCTGAACAGGAAGCTCGGCCTCCTGCCTGCTGCTCAGCCCAGCCAGTGTCTTTGAGGATCCAGGGCTCAGGAGTCGAAGGTCCCTGCCACCTGCTTTCAGGCCTTTTCTGGCATCTCATTCTATCCCCTGCCCACCTGCTTTCATCCTTGGCCACAGAGCCTCTCAGCTCTTTCTTGTCTGTATTTCAAAACCCCTGGCTCCCACTAAATAAAAATAATGTCTGCTTTCAGCACGGGGCTCAGAGCCAGGCAGGCTCTGAGCCAGGTTGACCCCACCTGTCTCCTGTCTCTACATTTCCTGTGGGCCTCCGCCCTACCTGGCCCCTCTCCTGGGCACCCAGCTGGCCTCCCTCCCTTGCGTCTTCAGCCACCCCCAGGCTGGGTTTCCAGACTATTATTAAGCTCCTTCATGCTCAGGGTGGTTTAGTGAGAGGCCTGGAGGTGAACGGATCTAGGACCCAATCCCAGAGCATCAGCTACCCAGCCTTGGGCAGGGCAGCAAACCCTCAGCTCCTACCTGGACGTGGGGTAACAGCACCCACCTCCAGGGTCGGCGAGAAGATGCAGTGAGGTGCTCACATAAAGGAGGTGCGTGCGAATGAGCACCCTTCCACTTCACTCAAGGAAGGCCACCCCTACCGAGACCGGGACTGAGGCAGGTTCTCCAGATGAAGATATATTTATCCAGCGATTCAAGGCTCACAGCTCCTCGAGAAAGAGCGATGGCTGTTCACACTCCAGAAGCCCGATCAGTTGGAGCAGACATAAATAAGCAAATGGACGCTCCAAGTTCCTGGATGGGAAAAGACTCAGAACTGCAAAGATGTCAGCTCTCCCTAAATGAATGTAGCAGCTCCAAGCAATCTCCATCGAAACCTCTCTGGGTCTTGCTTCGTTTGGTTGTTTTGCAACTTGACCTAATTATTTCGAAGTTCCTCTGGGAGAAGATGTGTTCAATAATAATCAAAAAAAGAGGAAAGGGGATGCTTGCCACCTATTAAAGTATATTATAAGCTTTCAACAATGAAGGCACTGAGCTATTGATGAAGAATAGACTGAGAGCCCATGAAACAGAACATCTAGCTCACACTCAGGCCCCAGCCCGCGGCGTGAGTGCAGCATTGCACCCGGCAAGGGGAAAGCGGACCCTTCGTGAAATCGTGTGACACTTGTCACTAGCCATGACAGTCCCAGAATAGATGTGAATGCTTGGAGATCAATGAGAGCACTAGAGAGAGAGATTGAATAAGAAGGCAGCATAGGGGATATTTTGAATCTCAGTGTGGGAAAGGCCTTTCGATGATACCAAAAACAGAAGCCATTTAGGGAAAAGTACAAACTTTACCCAAAAGCATACACCTCCTTCACAGAAAAATGAAACAAACAATTATAACCAAGCTTACTTAGGATTTTTCCCAAAGGGAGTACGAAAGATAGTAAAGGTATACAGAAGATCCATACAAGCTCACTGGAAATCAGGGAAACGCAAAAAGCCTTGCTAACAATGCAGTATTTTTTTTTTTTTCTATCAGAGGAGAGATTAGGGTAAGTGCTAGCCCCCAGTGCCGTCATGTGTGCAGGACAGACCAGCACTCTGACTAGCTGTTGGAGTATCCCTGGGCACTGTGCATCAAAATTAAAATTGGTGCACTCTTTCACCAACAGTCTATTTTGGGAGATAACCGGAACAATTTAATGAATAAAAAAATGTTACTGAAGTATTGATAACAATGAAGTTCTTAACAATTGCCTGAGAGTTAAGATCTGGTTAAATAAATTATGAAATGTATCAGCCATAAAAAAAAAAAGAGGGTCATACCTGTAAAGCCAGTGGCATAAAAAGATTTTCACAAAGTAGCACTAACTGAATAAATCTAGTTAAAACAACACATATACATGCTTATATGTGTGTGTACGTGTGTGTACGCAGGTGCACAGGACTTGTACATAGGCACTTATATAAACAATGACCCAAGGGAAGGAACGACTTTTTATGGGTATGATTCACTGCTGTATCCTGAATGCATGAAACATAGTCATTGTTCAAAAAACAAACAAACAAACAAAAAAAAAAAAACAACAACACTTGTTGAATGAGTGAATGAACGTCTGAAACAATGTTCACTGTTAAGAATGGCTCTCTTTGAGTAGTAGGTTTTTGGATAATAATTCCTTATCATTATGGGTTTTTTTTCTAGGTTTTTATTTATTCATTTGAGACAGGGAGAGAGACAATGAATTGGTGGGGAAGGAAAAGGGTCAGAGAGAAGCAGACTCCCCACTGAGCAGGGAGCCTGATGCAGGGCTTCATCCCAGGACCCCGGGATCATGACCTGAGCCGAAGGCAGACGCTTGACTGGCTGAGCCACCCAGAGGCCCCCCCCCATCATTATGTTTTAATTTTTTTAGAAACGTGTTTTATCCTTAAAGTCAGAAAAAAACATGGTAATTTTCCTTAAATGAAAATAAAAATACTTAAAAAAATCCCAACAGTGAATCTTCATTATACACTGAACGGATCACTCTTTGGAGAAGAATTATGAAGGAAATGTAGAATTAAGCATGTAAAATATATCTCTTGGTTAATTTAATATTAAAGTAAGGAAAGAACTGTATATGAGAGATCTGGTGAGGGGCTGCCTTTGCCCCTCGTTAGTCAAGAGCTATTTATTGAGTACTACTGTATTCCAGGCATTAGGGATTCATAAATGAGTCAGGCATGACCCTCCACTGGAGGACCTCATAGCAGAGCACGGGGACAGGTGTAGAAACAGTTCCAATGACGAGTAGTAAGTGTCCTGAACACACCCATACAGGCAGGGCTTAGGTGTGGGAGAGTGTGGGCTAAAAAGGAAAGACCGGGCAGCCCTGGTGGTGCAGCGGTTTGGCGCCGCCTGCAGCCCAGGATGTGATCCTGGAGGCCCTGGATCAAGTCCCACGTCAGGCTCTCTGCATGGAGCCTGCTTCTCCCTCTGTGTCACTATGAATAAATAAATAAAATCTTTAAAATAAAAATAAAAAATAAAAAAAAGGAAAGACCAATCTAGGAGGACAGCTCAGCGGAGGTGACCCATGAGCTGAGTGATAAAGGCCTAATGGGAACTCAGAAGAAAAAGCGATATTCCTAGCCGAGAGAAAAGTGTGGGCAGAGCGTGAAAGAGAACTTTGGAAGGATTTCCAGTGGCTCAGTGCAGGCCCGGAGCGCCCGAGGTGTGGGCTGGGAAGTGAAGCTGGAGAGATTTGCAGGCCCCGCGTGGCCCAGAGGGCCTCCTGTGACTGGCTGGCGGGTGGCTTTAATCACGGGTTGGGGGAGCCTGTGGTGGGGAGGGTGTCAAAGGGCTTTCGGGGCAGAGATGGAAGGATGAGACCTGCAGGGGCAGCAGCTCTGGTAACGCAGTGCGCAGCAGAAGCAGCACCCCGCCGCCCACATGGTGTGACCGTGCTGCTGCTCAGGGCCCTGGGCTAGGAGCCCTGCACTGGGTTCAGGGCTCTGCTCTTAACGTCCTGAAATTCTTGATAATTTTTTAAACCAGGGCCCCACATTTTCATTTGGCACTGGGCCCCGCAATTATGTAAGGAGTCCTGGCAAGACGGGAGGCCGGGGCTGGACGGCAGGTGCCGGGGAGGGACCTTTGGGGTTGGGGGGAGGGGGTGTCTTCTTGTTGTCCTGAGAAGGAGCAGCAAATGAAGTGGCAACGAGCCGCAGGGCACAGGCCGGGAAGATGCCCCTGCAGCGTGCGAGAGGGTAAAGTGAGTCCCAGGCGACCTTCCCGGGCCTCCCTCCACCCTCATTTTGCTTCTGCTTGGAAATTGCGGTTAACCCGGTGGGTGCGGGGAGAGGAGCAGGTGCTTTGTGTATTTGGTTTGGTTTTGCTGGGAGCACAGCTGCGAAGCGGAGAAGGTGGGAGCTCCCTGCTTGAGATCGCTCAGCTCTGGCCCCTGCCATGTGCCCCAGTCTGCACCCACGTCCTCTTGGGGTCCTGCTGCAGGGAGCTGCTGCTTCAGCTGGGCTCTGCACCCCCCCTCTTCCCCCCCACGCCCCCCCACCCACACACGTGCATGCAGCTCTGGGCACATGAGGGTTTGTTTTTGTCACATGAGGGTTTCCTTGCACACGCCGCAGCGTGCACCAGCTGCTTAGCAACAGGCCGTTGGGCAGAGCTGGGAATTGCGGGCCCCTCTGGCTGCTGCAACCACAGGTGCCCCCGGGAGGGGAAGGGTCCATGGGAGGGGCTGGAGCTGAAGAGCAGGGGTGTGCGGCCACCAGAAGGCCGCTCCCGAGGCGGTACAGTCAGGGCTCTGGTGCTGTGCCAGGAATCTCCGAGGCCTGCTGGGAACAATGCTCCAGAAAATAGAATCCCAGCCCAGAGTGCAGAGAAGCTGCAGGGATGGCTGAGAACAGGTGGCAGGCAGAATGAAAATCCAGAAGGATCTGCTGATGGGGTTTGCTTTGGCAGGATCTGGGTTCAAGTCGCCCTGAAAGCTTCTGCACTGGTTTCTGGCTTTGGAGCTTAAGATCAAATCCCCTCCCCAAGGAGTCCGGCCTCTGATCCAGCAGCAAGGCAAAAGGGATCAGCACCAGGGCTCTGCGGGGGGCTTTCCTAGGTTCACATCTCAGCTCTGCCCTTCACTGTGTCACCTTGAGAAAGTTACTTAACCTCTCTGTGCCTCAGTTTCCTCATCTCTGAGTCCTACCCCCCAGGACTGTCTTGAAAGTGAAGGTAAGATGGGGAAAAGGACTTAAAACAATGTCTAGCATATGGGTCTGAGCCAACCCATGGTACCTTGCACTTCTCTGGGATGAGTACTTTGTTGTCTGCGATGGCACAAAAGGTAGACTCCAAAGCAGAAATCCACAATCCTGATGGCAGGGAGAGATGTAAGCTACCTTTTTTTTTTTTTTTTTTAATGTCTTCCACATACCTGGCATTGTACAAAATGCTTTACATAAACTATTGCATTATCATACATGGGCTTGGTCTTTCCATAACTGTGAAAACTGAGACTCAGGAACCAGTGCCCTGCTCAAGGCCACACACCACTGCAGAGGTGAAGCTAGGGTTTGACACGGTCATTACAGCTCCAGAGCCATCACTCATTCCTCTGAGCCAAGCCGTCTCCCCTATTGCTTCTCAGAGAAGAAGAAAAAAAAAAAAACAAAAAAACTGATTTCTCTTAGAGGGTTAGGACTTGCTAGAGAGAGTTCCTCCCCAGAATGACATTCTAGAAGTATTGTATGAAGTCAGTGTGATGGTCATGGCACTCCCTGGTGCATGCCCTGCTCAAGGCCACACACCACTGCAGAGGTGAAGCTAGGGTTTGACACGGTCATTACAGCTCCAGAGCCATCACTCATTCCTCTGAGCCAAGCCGTCTCCCCTATTGCTTCTCAGAGAAGAAGAAAAAAAAAAAACAAAAAAACTGATTTCTCTTAGAGGGTCAGGACTTGCTAGAGAGAGTTCCTCCCCAGAATGACATTCTAGAAGTATTGTATGAAGTCAGTGTGATGGTCATGGCACTCCCTGGAACCCAGGATGGGGAGATGCTAGCCAGGGTTCGAGAAGCATGGAAGATGCTACCAAGATATGAAGACATTAGACACGTGGATGAGGGATGGGGACATGGGTTCATGCAATGGTTGCAAGCTCCCCACAGAGGCAGGTGATCCAGACTGGCCCTTCACTGACCTTCAGTTCAAGCCTGGTGTGTCTGAGAGCAGGAAGAGAAACTGGTGTCTCAGCTTTAGAGGTCACAGCCTCTACCCAGGGGCTCACGGCCTTCCTGGGGAACGCACAAACCCCTGCTTCCCTGACCAAGGGGATGCTTGCTCTGTGATGTATACGTGTTCCTGAGGTTCACTGACAGCAAGAGCCCAGACACAGTCGTCGGCAATGTCCGTGTGTCCAGGGCAGGCTTCCATATGGCGGCCGTGAGCCCCATCCGAATGTGGCTACTGGGAATTGAGATGCGCCCTACGTATGCCACACACACCCACCGAATTCAAAGACTTGGTCCCCCCCAAAATGTAAACTATTTCATCAATAACTTTAATATTGATTCCATGTTTAAATGATATCATTTGAGGTGTTTGAGCATGGTGGGGGTAAATCAACTAGGCTGTTAGAATTAACTTTACTTGTCTTCTTTCTTAACTTTGAAGCAGTCATTAGAACATTTCAGAGAATGGATGTGGCTTTCTGTTGGGCAAGGCTTCTCTCCAGGGTGTTCCTCCCAGGCTTTGCGCTTGGAGAGCGCTCTAGCAGTCATGAGACACCAGCCTTTCTTTACGGTAGAATCCTCATAGAAAGTCAGGCCTGGAACGAGGGGCCCTGAGCCATGCTGTTCAGTCTCCTGATGTACAGGCACAGACACTGAGGCCTGCAGGGGAACCGATGCTGGGGCTCGGGGGAGAAGCCTGGCCCGCGCCCAAGCCCGAGTTAGGCCTGGCTCACCCACCGGGTTCACTCCACTGCTCTGCCCTAGGGAAGGCTGGGAGGACCCTCCTGGGGGAGCCTCGGCATCTTTATTCGTGGGCCTGGCCGAGGGCAGCCCTGGGAGCCTGGCGGGAGGCTGCTCTCTGCTTTCCCTGCAGAGATAAATATGGCAATGTGGGAGGAGAGCTTCCAGGAGCCAGGACGGCTGCAACAACTAACTAGGGCCGAGGAGGAGGCTCCCCGGGGCTGAAACCAGCCGAGTCTCCTCAGCCCAGCCTAGTGCCCCCTCAGCCTCCTGCCCCCGCTCCACGGAGTCACCCCAGTCAGGCTTTGCAGACCCACCGGGCCTCTCCCCAGCTGACTCTTGGTTTCCGTTCCCTACAACACCCGCCACGGGCTGCCTCCCGATGCCCCCCAAATGCACTCGTGCCTCCTTGCCTCCTGCCACCCTCAGAACCCCACTCAGGCCCCCCAGCATGCTAACCCCTGACCTCCCCAGGCCTGCCTGGGCTTCCTTCTTCAAAGCCCAGATGCTTGGTATCTAAGTAGTTATTAGATGGCTTTGTGTGATTGGCAGGTCGGCAGCTTCTGCATCCTGAGGGAGGGGTTAGATAGGCACACTCTGCGGGGCCCCATCCCAAACCTGCTGAATCGGAATCTGCATTTTAACAAGACTGCCAGGAAACCCGCAAACCCACTAGCACGGAGCTGAGCTGTGGCTCGCACCAGTGAGAGCAGGACACTGGCAGGTTAGCCCTGTTCCCGCCCCAGCACCTAGCACAGCACTGAGCTTACAGGGGACACCCTGTGCCCAGAAGGAATGCCTGTGTTGGGTCCCCAGAGCCCGTGCGTTTTCTCGGGTGCTGTTCACACAATCACCCCAATGCCCTGGATGGTGCCGAGCTGTTAAGTCAAGAACCCTTGGCTCTGGCCCAAGCCCACAACCCGCAAGCGACCTGTGAGCAACTTGGCCCATCGGATGCTGCAGAAGAACTGCTGGCCTCGCCTGCTCCGTGGCTTTGCTGCATCTGTGTGACTTTGACGGATGCAGGTGGTCCGCCGCTGCTACGTGGTGAGGGTCAGAGGCAGGACTGGGGCTGTGCCCTTGTCGGTGTCTGTGTTCCCGTAACCAGTTCGATCAGAGGCGTGTAGCTCGGTGCCTGTGTAGAGCCTCTAGAGCCGAAAGAGCTCAAATTCTGCACTAGCTAGCTATGTGATCTTGCACACATTAGCATCATGTCCCTGTGCCCCTGTTTACTCATCTGTGTAACGGGGCCAGCAGGGACGCCTGCGTCAGAGGGTGTTAGAGGATCAGATTGTTAAACGCTGACAATGTGCTGAAACCATGCCTGGCGCATAGTCAGGGCTATAGAGGTTCGTTCAAATCAGCATCTTTTGTCAAGTATAATGTAGACAGTGTGCAGATTTAGAATCCTAAGAGCTGATGGAACCCCTAGGGCTCACAGAGAACCAACTCCCTCATTCTACACAAGAGGATCCGGGCCCAGATCATCCCATCCCACTGCCAACATGGGACCGCGCATAAGCAGCACAGCGGGAACCTGGACTCTCTCTTGTCAGCTGGGGGGCCGGGGTGGGGGGTGTCACGCCCTGCAAGACATGATCAGAAAGAAGAGTGGCTCTGGGTCTGGTGGCCCTCCTCTGTGGCTCTTGCCCTCTGTCCTTGTCAGGGGGGAGGATTCCAGCAGTGGCCTCCACTGGCAATCCCTCCAGAGACTTCCCTTGTGCCCTGAAGTCTGATCTCCAAATCAGTCCTTCCAGACCACAGAATCAGGAATCAGCTTGCACTTGCTGGGGACACACGTGGGGGTAAGGAAGATCCAGAGCCAGCGTGTGGGAGGAGAGAAAGCGGAGGAGGGCTCCTCCCATCGGAGGCTGGCTCCCTCCTTAATCTGAGGCTCTGCAGGGATGATAAGAAATGGTGGGGTCCGGTGCCTGGGTTCGGCTCCCCTTTTGTGGGTTTTATGTTCCTGCCCATGAGTTCTGGCTCTTGGCGCATCCCCTGGTCTTTCCAGATGAGCCCTCCCATGTCGCCCCACAGGTTGTAGCCTCTAGGAAGTCGAGGTTCACAGGCCTCCCTCCTGGAATCAGCCTCTGGGGCCCAGCAAGATTGGACAGTAGAGAGTGGGCAGTTTTCTGCATGGTCTGGTGTGACGGTCTGGTCTTGTCACTCTTCTCCCAAGGGGCTGGTGGGGCTGCTGGGGTACACTGCCCTGCTGCTCTGGAGGGGAGGGCTCCCCCCAAGCCCCTCAGTATCTCTCATGTTACAAAATTCTTTCCCACAACTGGATTACTGGCTTTGAGCAAATTTGGACTCTGGTTGACTTGGGATTTGTATGGGCTTGAAGGTAATAAAAGGAAGATCTAGATGCCACAGGATGCATCCTCCACATTCTGCAAGGCAGGACCGACACCTTCACCCGTGGCTGGCTGTGGGTCCCTGGCTGCCTTGCGCTGCTAACGAACCCTGGGTGTGCCTCTGTGTCTGCTGCCCTAAACAGGCTGAGGTCCCAAGCTATGGTTTATGCTACCCTGCATCCCTTTCAACACCTAGTCCAGCACCAGCACGTAGTGGGTGCACACAGTAGCTCATTATTGACTAATTAAAAAAATTATTTTTTTCCATAAAAGAGTAAAAGAAAATCATTTCCTTTACTCGTGTGTTACAGCGTTCCTCCATCTTCATATTCTCAGTGCACATGGAACACAGCCTTGCCAAAACACAAAATAGTAATAGCAATAATAATACGGCATCTTTCATTTGCCGAGCACCTACTATGGGCCACGTACTATGTGCAGGATTGATCACACACGTCGCCTTAACCCGAGAGCATCGTTCCTGGATCCATCCAGAGAGAGCCCACTGCCCCCAGGTGCACTGCTCTTCTTCGGCAGAACCTGTACCCAGCCATGGGCATCCTGACTCATTTCCATGCCAGCAACCAGTTCTCTCCCACCTCCAGCTCATTCTTCATACAAATAAACTAAGGCTTTGAAAAAGATTACCAACCCTTTGTCCAAGATCCCACATGTAGTAAACCGCAGGACTGGTATTCAGTCCCAGACCCCTCTGAGCACAAAGCTCACTCCCCCACCATGGCACCTGCGCTTCCCTACAGGATGTTCCTCCTTTGTGTCTCGGGCCGCACCCACACCTTTTCCTATAGCTCTGGTGGCAGAGATGGGAGCACGTGGAACCAGAATAATTGGGCAGCAGTTATAGATATGTCAGCAATGGGGGACAGTGATACATTTGGAGAACCATCTTCGAGTAGGTAGGAAGATTCCCCCTTTCCAGGAAATGGAGGGCACATCTTCTGAGGCTGTGGCCTAGAACATGTTCATTTCTTACAAACCTCAGCTTCCGTAGATAGAGCTCCCCTTTGCTCAGGCTACTGTTGCCATCCGTCACTCTGTTGTTGACACCTCCCTCTCCGGGGCTGCAGACTGGTGGCCTCTGGCATGCTAGTAGGGCTCTAATTGGGATGCAGCTAGGCTGAGCATTCTCATCATTGTCACCATGACATTGTGACGTGTGTTGGGTGTAGGGTGAAATGGGAATCGATCTTGAACAGATCACTGTATTCTAGGAGGAGTGGGGGAGACGAAACAACCAGTTTCAGACCCAGTTGCTAAATCTGCTCTACCCACTTCAGTTGGAGTAATTGAAGGAATATCAGGCCCTCAAGGGGTCTCTTTCCAGTTTTCCCCATAGCAAGCAGCCTTCCACCAAACACCTTCAAAGATCCTCACCCCTTGTCTGGTTTCAAAGATAAGCTCCTTTTTAAATTGGTAAAACGACCTTCTCTCAAATCAAACAGATTGCCTTTAAATGGAAATTCATGACAATTGCAGAGTGTAATTTACTATTGGTGACCTCCTATTTTGTAATACATGCTCATAGTGGACTGATTTATGTTGGGGGCTCAAGGTTCATCAGCAAGAGAAGTACTGGTGAAAACCCCTTGCCCCAAATCAAGATGTCATTGATCCAATTTGTAATGTGAATTGAATATTGGACAGAGATAAAGAAAGAGTTCGTTTGTTTTTTTAAAAGTCTGAGTAACCAATGAATATCTGCCAGGCTCTGTGAAACTTCCAGTAGGGATAGAGATAGAGATACGACAAAGAGATAGAAATAGAGATAAGTAGGGAGATAGAAATATAGATATCTACAGATACAGAGACAGATAGGGAGGTAGAGATACAAATAGATATTGATACGACGCACAATCAAATGCAGATAATGTTCCCCCTTTGGTTTGATCCTGTAATTAAGACATATCAACACCAGGGGGCGATGTGGTAAGTGCTTCGGTTAATAACAAATGCAAAATCATGGAAGTACTTTCCATTTGTCAAATTCATTATTAATTAATGCTTTCTTCCCTTTTTTTTTTGAGATTTTACTTCCAGAATCAGAAAAATAAATCAAATGCTATAGGTAAAATGAATTTTAAGCTTATCTGATTTGTGCCCTCATTTTAGTTCATTTATAGGAAAATGGAAGTCTTCCGAGGCAAAATGGCTTGGCGTTAGTCACACCTGGACACCCTGTCTCTCAACCCAGCATCCTTTCCTCTACAACACTGAGCTTCCTTTATGCATCCGAAGCATTTATAGAGCACCTACAGTATACCGGATCCTAGTTTGATATAATAAAGAGCAAAGCATAATATTTCCCTTAACACAGAGGTGATTTGGGCTGTTCTCTTGGTGATGATTCTAAAGCAAAAGAGACCCGATTTCTATAAACAAGTCACAGAACTTCTCTGGGAGTTCATGACCTTCTTGGGGCAGCGTAACAAGGTCAAAGTGCATACAGAGAGACCTGGCGTTGGATATAGGCGAAAACTGCTTCCCCTGCCCCAAGAGGCAAAAGCCCCTTTCTCTAGAAATTTCGTTCAGGACTAATTTTCTTCTCAAATAGATGTAGTTCTACAGGAACCAGGAGTTAATAGTGGTTTCCTTGTCACCAAGCCTGGAGCCCCAAGGGAGACGTGACTGCAGAAAATAGATGTTGTGCCCCGGAGGACAAGTGAAGAGGCAGCTCTGAGAGGTGACCCAAGGAGCTGGGGGCGGCGTGGGGTGGGTGTGTTTTTTAACCCCCTCCTGGAGAGCCCACCTGTGGAAGGCGGCTCCGGCTCCTGGCAGCATCTGCTCCAGGATGGGGACCAGGTCTTCTATTTTACTCCTGATTCTTTGTTGCCTCTCCTCACCCTCCCTCCTGCCCACACACAGCTCAGCATAGAGCCTGGCACCAATTAGGCTTTTGTGAGTATCTGTTGAATGAGCACGTTGGCAGAAAACAGCTTTTGGACTCACCATTTCTAATTAAGGGGAAGTGTCTCTCTCCTCTCCCCATCCACGTGACCAGGTACATGCACTGCTCTGGGGATGATTCACACCATCGTGAATCATCCCCTAAAGTAGTAATGGCAGTGACAGGTTTTAAGGCCGAACGGTGAGCCTCCTTTGGCAGAGCTGACTTAAGACAATCTTCCGAACACATTTCAGCCCTTTGAGTGGCCACTGTGTGCATTTGCTGCTGTGTCCTGAGGCTTCAAAGAGACCCGCTGTGCAGTCGCTTGGTCATTGGGCAGATATTTACTGAGCACCTTCTGTGTGCCTGGCCCCTACTAGGCAGCAGGGGTTGTGGCGGTGGGGAAACCAGGCCATTCCCTGTCCCGTTGAGCTGACAGTCCGCTAGGGGAGAAAGGCATTAGCCTAACTGTCCCGTGAACACAGGATGATGGTTACCAGGGGCAGGACTCCACTCAGTGACAGGCACGTGTGTAATAGAAGGTTCTGACCTAGGCTTGGAGAAGGATTCCTGACAAAGTGAAGACTGAATCAAGGTCTGAGAACCAACAGGTGTTGGCTGTTGGGGGGTGAGGTAGAGCATTCCAGATGAAGGGAATAATCAGGCTGTGGTGGGAGGACACAGGGAGGCCCCAGGCGGTAGAAGGGGCTCAGGGAACAGAGGAGTGGACTAGAGCTGGGGAGGCTCAGAGGCCTGGGGAGACTCTCGTTCCTTCCTCTGGGAAGAATCAGACGTGGCTGGTGGGTCCTGGAGGTGGACGTGACTAAGCAGGCAGGAGAGGTTCCTCCGGAGCTGTGGGGAGGAGGGCCTGCAGAGCCCGGAGAGTGGGTGCGGGGCCAGTGCGGAGGCAGAGAATGTGGGGCGGTCAGGAAGCAAGGATCCTATGCCTGTGTGAGGTCACGTGAGCGAGAAGGGTCTAATACCAAAACCAAACACCAAGCTGATCCTCAGGGGCCCCAGCTTGGCCGGTGCCGTAAGGTGTGTCTACGAGACCCTATGACAAACCACCTGCTGACCTGGGTGCTGCCTGAAGATCAGGGTACGGGGTGCATCATGGCAGCCTTGGGGGGGAAGGGAGGAGGGACCCTCCAATACTCAGGGTCCCAGCTCCGTGTGGGCCCAGTAGATCTCACAGCAATCCCACGTAATAGGAATGCATTGCTATTGCCCCATTTGGTGGATGAGGAAACTGAGGCTCAGATGGGCTAACAGAGGTAGCCACCATCGCAGAGTCAGACAGACGGGGTTCACGGCCCCCCTCGGCCTCTCATTGACCTTGGTGGGTCCTGCTTTCTTTCAGGGATCAAGCCAAGGCCCAGGAGGCTGAGTGAAATCCTCAGGCTTGGTTGGCACAGGCCCTCCCTCCACAGCACCCCCACACACAGAGCAGGGGCCATAGCCCCCCTCGGCCTGCCCTGGGCGCAGGCCCCTCCCGCTGCTGGGGAGGAGGCAGGGCTGAGTGTGCACCCGCGTGGAGGGCAGGGGGTTTACCACTTCGTCTCTGGTGGTGCTCCACCTCCCACGGGCCGCTGAGGAGCGCGGGGACCGGAGGGCTCCTGTGGGCACAGCTCGAGGCGGGAGGAGCACTGTGTGGGGAGGAAGAAGCAGAGGGATGGGCGAGGAGAGGCCGAGCCTTTCGGGATCCTGGTGAGGAGGAAGAGTGTGGCTGGGAGTTGCAGGCTGGGCCCCCTGGGCAGGTGACAAGCCGGGCGGCTTGCCTCAGACCGAGCCTGCTTACCTGTCCCACCCCCCCCTTTCGTGGTCCGACCTCCTGCCAGTTGGTTAACCCAGGATAACGACCCTCAAGTCCTCAACGGGTTGAAGAACCAGCTGAGGGACCCTATGATACAGACCTGCTCAGGGCTTTGCTCCCTGATAGACCCTCAGGAAGTGGTAGCTGCTGCATTAGCAGCAGGGCCTGAAGAGGGGAGTCCCGAGCCAGGGATCCAGGGGAGTCCCAAGCCAGGGATCCCTGAGCCAGGGATCCACGGGAGGCCAGAAGCTTCTGGCATGTTCCAGCAGCGCAGAGGGCAAAGGACCTCCGAGGGAGAGTAGCCCTATTTCTGAGGGGGACCTGAGGGGTGGGATAAAGAAGACTCCACCCTTGGGGAGGGGATTGTCTGTGGGTTCATTAGCCCCAGAACGGAGGCTTCTGACATTGGAGAACAAAGGAAAACAGAATTGACCTGAGTTGGGACACTTTTAAAGGGACAGTGTCCTGTGAGCGATTGGATGGCTTAGCTCTCCAAGACTGTGGGCCTGGAGCGTCCAAGAATATACCTTCTGTTCTTTGATCCCATCATGAGCTCTATTTCGGGCAAACTAATGGGCAGAAATCTATTCTGAGTTCTGAGGGCTGCTCAGCAGCAGCCGGGAGCTGGGCCTTGGGCGGAGCCCTGGAGAGAGGCTGTCCTCCTCAGTGGCCTCGCTGCCACCCACTCTCGACACAGCACACCAGCTGCCACGGTGGGCCAAGGCCGCGCTGTGCAAACCTCCCTCACCCTGCAGGTGGGTCAGCGGAACCTCTAGGAGACCTGCATCCCCCATTACATTGAGGCAGGCCCCGTGGACGCTGGGAGAGGGAGAGGTTCTCATGGGAAATGTTGTAATGTTTTCTCCGCACTCAGTACAACTTCTAGGAGGACGAGATGTACAGGCAGCAGGATAGAGCCAAGGGCTGGAGTGGGGGGTGCAGGGGAAAGATTGCACGAGGGGATGGAAGCCCCATGATTTCAGGCCATTTCTTAACACGGCCACCAAGCAGGCTTCTGTGCCATACCGGGTAGGGCCCTGGGCTCGCAGAGGCGAATGACACCATGCATATTCAGCAGGAGGTGTCAGCACCATATGTTTTTTTTTTTAAAAGACCTTTTAATACTCGCAACTGAACAGGTTATTAAAAAAATGCAAGTACTGTGCTTTGACCCTCTCTCTGTAGGGAAGAGCCTCTGGTGGCTTTGGAGCAAGCTGCTAAATGGGTGCAAAGCCTCCGACTGTCTTTCCGAGGAGAGACAAAGTCTCGAGCATTTCCAGGGGGTTTCTCTTGCACGTTGGTTGGTTCAAAGTAGGGGTGTGTAGTGCAGTTGGATGCAACATAGGTGAAATCCCAGGAAGTTTTAGACTCTGAAACCATTCCTGAGTTACGATGAAAAACAGTGGGTTGACAGAAGCCTGCATATTTGGGTGCAGGGAGAGGAACACGTGGACATTTTTGTTTTTCAAGTTCCTAAGATCATCCCCATTACTTGGTGGTGGTTCTGTACACGCATCCTAGCGTAATTTTATACAGCTTTATGCACTTGCTTGCTTAGTATCGCTTTCCCCTACCATCCTTAATGCTCTGTGTCTTTTTTGTATTTTATTCAGTATCTAACACAGTACCTGGCACATAGTAACTGCTCAATAAACGTCAGGTTAAAGAACAGAATGAGTCGTGAGCAGTATCCCTCGGCAGCCTTTTCGGAATGTCCGTGTAGTACACACGTGCTGCCAGAAGGGGGCGCGCCGTGCCCACCGCCGAAGCCTTCGGACCTTTTTTTTTTTTAATTTTTTTTATTGGAGTTCAATTTGCCAACACATAGCATAACACCCAGTGCTCATCCCAAGTGCCCCCCTCAGTGCCCGTCACCCAGTCACCCCAACTCCCCACCCACCTCCCTTTCCACTGCCCCTTGTTCCTTTCCCAGAATAGGTGTCTCTTATGTTTTGTCTCCTTCTCTGATATTTTCACTCATTTTCTCTCCTTTCCCTTTATTCCTTTTCACTAATTTTTATATTCCCCAAATGAACGAGACCATATGATGTTTGTCCTTTTCCGGTTGACTTACCGGAGGGTATCATGCTGAGTGAAATAAGCCTTTGGACCTTGGAAGGTGGCAAAGAATTCCATCACGCAGCAAATACGTCTGCTTCGTCAGGTGTGGATTTAGGTTCATTTCCACAGCTTGACAAAGAGACACAGCGGGATGTAGCAGAAAGGACCACCCAGGCCTGCACCAAGACGTCGCCGTCGGTCGCAGCAGGCCCGGAACCTGGGCCCAAAGCCTGAACCTTCCAAGCTCGCTTGGTGGCCGCAGCCCCGAGGTCAGGATGGCAGGTTTTGCTGTAAGAACGGAATGAAGCGACCCACAGGGGAAGTCTTAGAATTGAGCCCGTTCCAGCGCTCTGCGATATCAGGAGAGCATTCCAGAAAATGCCGAGACCATGAAAATCTGCCCGTAACTTTCCACCTTCTAGATGTGCACCGTCTCATTCTGGAAAGGCGCCTGCCTTTCTTAACTGCTGCTCTGCATGACCCCGTGGCAGACTGACACAGTGGGAAGAGAATTAACCTAAAGGTTTGCTGGAACTTTCTGAGTCCACATTTCCTTGCGAAATAGAGCTGAGAATTCCTGCTTCACAGGGGGTTGTGAGAGCTGATAAGGTAGCACAGGTCACACCACTCGGTACAGAGGCCTGGGAGCCGCATGGGCTTATCTGAATTGACACATAAATTAGATAATATTACAATATTCAGTTCTTTGGTTATGCCGGTAACATTTCAAGGGGTATTTTCCCCCACTGTCTTCGATGCTCTATCAAAATATTTTATTTCCCTGCACCTACCACAGTGGTTGACCCATAGGGCTGGTGGTTATCATTTTGGACGGTGCAGTTATCGCGTATCTTTATAATCACAAGAAGTCCTAGTGGGCAGAGCTGTCTGGATTGTCATAAATGTCCAATGAGTGGCGCCTGTTTCCAGCAGCAGCGTCGCATCACCTGGCTATCTGGTGCTTGGGCTTGTCTCACCTGGTCACTCAACAGGACCTGCAGGCCTGTGCTGTGTGTTGTGGAGGCAACGGTGAGCAAACAAGGCTTCGCACTCTGGGAATTTACATTTTGATAACTGATATTACATTTTTTTAAAGATTTTATTTATTTATTCATGAGAGACAGACAGGGGGGCGGGGGCAGAGACACAGGCAGAGGGAGAAGCAGGCTCCATGCGGGGAGCCCGACACAGGACCCGATCCCGGGTCCCCAGGATCATGCCCTGGGCTGAAGGCGGCGCCAAACCACTGAGCCACTGGGGCTGTCCTCGATAACTAATATTAAATAAATAATCCCTTGAGGACACCTGGGTGGCTCAGTGGTTGAGTGTCTGCCTTCCGCTCAGGTTGTGATCCCGGGGTCCTCGGATGGAGTCCCACATCGGGCCCCCCTCAAGGAATCTGTTTCTCCCTCTGCCTATGTCTTTGCCTATCTGTGTGTCTCATGAATAAGTAAAAAGAATATTTAAAAAATAAATATATAAATTAATAATCCCCTAATAAATAGGAATGACACACGGGGCTGAGGACACCTCTGTTCTAAAAACCCACTTCTCTATTACCAAGTAAAAGTGAGAAAGAGCCAAACCATCCCTTTGGGTTGTCTTGAGGATTCTAGGAGGCAGGGAATGTGTAATCGGCTGCAACCATGCAGTACAGTTGTGAGGAAGGCCGGCGTCAAAGAGAAATCCGTTCACTCATTCATTCGCTAAGTCAGTCTCGAGCACCTGCTATGTAGAGATTCTGTAAGGACCTAAATAGTGTAGCAGCCGAGGCTCTCTGCCCTCCTGGAGTTTACATTTCTCATAGAGGAAGAAAGACAAAAGAATAAATCATTGAAATACGTTGTATGATAGCTTTTTGGAGAAAAACTAAGCAGTGAAGGGGAATAGGGAATTCTGGAAATGAGAGAGCTGACATTTATTTTAAGATTTTATTTATTCATGAGACATATGGAGAGAGGCAGAGGGAGAAACAGACTCCCTGTGGGGAGCCCGATGCAGGACTCGATCCCAGGACCCCAGGATCACGACCTGAGCCGAAGGCAGACGCTCAACCACTGAGCCACCCGAGCTCACATCTTAATGAGTCAGAGCCTTGGTTTTCATTACTGGTTGGTGGAAACCCCTGTCTTCCCTCACAGGAGCATGACAGCATCTAGTTAATGCAGCAGCCCCATTTCACAGATGGGAGGCTGAGGCGAGGACAAATGCAAAGCCGTGCATGGCCACAGACCCTGCGCTCACCGGAGTCCTGCAGCTCGTCCTTGGGAGGTGCTACACTTAACGGTGGGGTGCAGGGGAGCACACTGTCCCTGCCCTCACAGAACCCTCGCACCAGCAGGGACACAGCAGGGACAGGCTGACTATGGTCTAAGGCGGGGGGGTTTGGAAAGATTCGTCCAGAAATGAGTGAAGCACAGGCAAGCAGAGGGGGAGATCCAGTCCAGCCATGAAGGTTCCAAGGAGGCAGAGCTGGACATAGAGAAAAGGTGGGGTCTCTCGACGGGCCAGGAAACGGGTGGAAAGGGAAGGCATATAAAATACAAAAGCGGGGGTGGGGGGCATGTTCGGTGACACCTGAGACCACAGTCGGGGTATAGAGGAGAAAGCAGGGGAATGAGGGACAGGTGCGTGCAGGCTGGGGCAATCAGGAAGCCCCACAAACCCCAGGGTTAGGAGTTCAGACTTCAGGGGTGGCTCAGTGGTTTAGCACCTGCCTTCAGCCCAGGGCGTGATCCTGGAGTCCTGGGATCGAGTCCCACGTCGGGCTCCTGGCATAGAGCCTGCTTTTCCCTCTGCCTGTCTCTCTCTCTCTCTCTCTCTCTCTCTCATAAATAAATAAAATCTTTAAGGGGGGGAAGGAGTTCAACCTTCAGCTCCACACCCACAAACCTCTGGAGAGCAGAGCCTGAAGCAGGACACAGAGCACTGAAGGCACCGAGTGGGTCCCGTGTGGAAGGCCTCGGAGGTCGAGCCAAGGAGTTGGGGTTGGGTTCCCCGGGTGTCTCTGTGAAGAGAAGTGAGCCGGTCTGAGCCAGACTGTAGGGGGATCGGTGCTGCTCTGGGTGTTGGACCCAGCGGAGACCAGAGGCAGGAGGGCATCAGGGGACCGTGGCCAGAATCCGATGGCGGGGCACAGGACTCTGGCTGAGGCAGAAGGGAGGGAAGAGGGTAAGCTATATTTACTCCTCCAGATGGAAAGCCAAGTGGGGAGGTCACGCGGGGAGAAGCAGAGATCATCTCGACCCGACTGTGCTGAGTGAGGAGGACAGTTGCCTGCCCCCCGCCCCTACTGGGCCCTGGGAGCCCTGGGAGCTTTGCCGTGCCCCAGCTCCAAAGCCAGGTGACCCGGGTTACCAGGCTGAGAGTCCAAGTGGAGGGGTCCTGGACCCCCCACGTCCCCAGAAAGAGGACGCAGCCCTTCTCTGCAGCCAGCTCCCCACCATCCGATGGCCGGTACAGTGGCAGCCCTCACGTCCCGGCGTCCTGGGAGGAGAAGCCAAGGAAAGGAGGATGTGCGGCCCTGAAAGCTTATCTCAGGAACCTCAAGAAATCTGTCCAGGGAAATGCCACGGGACAAACGCGTGCTCCTCCCGCCTGTCACTGAGCAAGAAGAGGGCAGGGATGGTGACATGCTACATGGGTGGGCATCATGCTACACTCGGTGGGCTGGGTCCTGGCCCCACCACGGGCCAGCAACATCGGGAGCCCGTGTTCGCAGGGCGCCCCTGGGGCACAGGATTGTCCCTGTGGTATGACAGGGACAGATCGGCGTGTAGTCTTGAGGTGAGAGGCTCACCAGCAGGCCGGAAGTGGCCAGGGACAGAGGGCCCTTCCAGCCC
Source organism: Canis lupus familiaris (assembly GCF_011100685.1). NCBI lineage: Eukaryota > Metazoa > Chordata > Mammalia > Carnivora > Canidae > Canis > Canis lupus. The sequence goes on from NC_049238.1 coordinate 13,150,233, forward strand.
CCACCATCTGCCATCTCCCACTACTGAGCTTGGTGTCCCCGTGTGTCAGAGCAAAAGGGCAGGCGCTGGACCTGAGGAAGGGGGCTCCAGAGAGGGCCCTGAGGAAACTGCCTCCAGGGAAGCATCCCGGCCAGCCGTCACCTTCCACGTTAGGACCTGGGGGTCTGGCCTAGTCACCTCCACCCCCAGAGATACCTTGTCCAAACTGGAGTTGATGGTCCCGTTCTCACTCTGAGAATTGAGTCTAGGGTTCTGCTGGCCAGCACCTGGAGCAGACCCTGAGCCGCCCCCAAAGCTTGCTCCCCGAGGAGGAGCCTTCTCTCAGGCGCCCTCAGGAGGACAGGCTGCCCCGACGTGCCAAAGCCCACAGGTGTGGCCTCCAAGAGCCACAAGACCCAGGTCCCACCATCACCAGAAGGACTCCGGCACCTGGATTCACTCAGCTGACATCTGCAGCTGCTTCCCACGTGGGTTTTTCCTATTAATGGAAATGCAAAACCTACCAGCTATGAAACTTTTGACCAAAAGTAGAAAAACTGTGTCTGTACCTAGACATGAAATAGAAACTAGAAATGTCTCAAAGACTAACTATATTCGATCATCTAATACAGTTTCTAAAATTTCTCACAACGAGATGCATCTTCTTTCAAACAATCCATCATGGACTGAATATTTGTGTCCCTCCTCAGACTCACATGTTAAAACCTGATGCCCAAGATGATGGTATTAGGAGGTGGGCCGTGCAAGGAACTTAGGTCTTAAAGGTAGAGCCCTCAGGAATGGGATTAGTGCCCTTATATAAGAAACCCCACAGGGGCTTCTGGGTGGCTCAGTTAAACACCCGATTCTTGGTGTCAGCTCACATCATGATCTCAGGGTCAAGAGATCCAGCCTCATGTCGGGCTCATGTGCTGGGCATGGAGTCTGCTTAAGATCTTAGGATTACTCTCTCTCCCCCATTCCCTCTTCCCTCAACCCCAAAAAAAGAAAGAAAAAGAGACCCTAGAGTTTCCTTGCCTCCCACAAGGACAAAGCGAGAAGCTGGCAGTGTGCAACCCAGAAGAGAGCCTTCCCCAGAAACTGACCTTGCTGACACCCTGATACTGGACTTCATCCTCCAGTGGAATTAAATTTCTGTTTATAAACCATCCAGTCTGTGACGCTTTGTTACAGAAGCCAGAACGGACTAAAACACAAATGGAATTATATACACACACACGTAAATATAGATTTTTTTAACCTCAAAGTTCTTTTTTATTTATCATATGGACTTGTAGATTACTAATGCCACTGAAAATTGTTTCCACACTGAGATATAATACAGTTACTCAAGCAAAGCGCACTGAATTTAAAAAATGAAACACATCTCAAGCAACAATATGCAAAAAATATTTATACTTCTCAGGCACTAGCATAGCCCAGAAGTGAACAGGAGTCCAAGACCCTGATTTCTTCCTAAAGACATTGATGAGTGTGACTTCATTTTTTCTGGGATGATCCATCCAGAGTTGAATCATTTCATCAAAAGAAAGAGCATTCCCCTGATTAGGTAAACTCCAAGCACTCAGCACACGACAGGAGGAATTTTCTAAAGGGAACAAGCCCTCCAGATAGATGAGGGCTCCTGAGCACATGCTCGGTTCTTCTGAAGTAAACGTGTTGGCCATAAAAGTCAATAAACAGACCTTCTACAAGGCACATGGCACTTTCAGGGCCCAATCGATTTTGTTTTCCTCAAGAATTTTCAGATCTAAATTAATTTTTAATATACTGACCTGAAGTTTCTGGCTGACTTCAGATGAAACTATCAGATATGCCTTCACTTTAAGGTATGCTGGGAGAAATAAGATAGGTACAGCATTTCACCGCCAGGAGCCCACACAGATGGAGAAGAACACCCAGTAGCCTCGAGTCACTGCGTAGAAAGCTGGGGGTTTGCAGAGCACTACGGAGATGGGGGGTTTGCAAAGCACTATGGAGATGGGGGGTTTGCAGAACACTACAGAGATGGGGGGTTTGCAGAGCACTACGGAGATGGGGGGTTTGCAGAGCACTACAGAGATGGGGATCTGCCCGGGGCTCCCTCTGTTCCACCCAAGATTCCTGCCCACAAGGCAGATAAACGCAGCAGCAAAGAGTGGAAAGGGGTGCAGGACACTCTGGCGCACAAGCACATGTGACACGATGATCTACTAAGAAGTATATACTTGGTCTTAGTTTCCTCGGAATCTCAGGGATGACAATCATGCCTTTTATGTGCTAATGAGATGACTGGTGGCTGGGGGCCCCTAGATAGCTTGGGGGTGAGAGCTGGTCACCCTGAAAGACTGAGGCATTGTTAGAGGATTGGAACTTGTAGCTCCCTCCCCGGCCTCCCCCTGGAGATCGAATTAGATCATCACTAGCCAGTGATTTAATTAACTGTGCCTATGTAATGAGGCTTCCATTAAAACCCTTTAAAGCACAGGTTTGAGGAGCTTTGGGGCTGGTGAACAAGCTGAGGCGCTATTAGGGTGGCATTTCCAGAGAGGGCCCTCTGTAGGCACCCTCTGGGCACTTTCACCCTACACCTTGCCCTATACAGCCCTTCCACTGGGCTTTTCCTGAGCTGCGGCCTTTAAAACAACCTGGTACTAGTAAATAAAGTGCCTTCCTTCATTCTGTGAGTCCTTCTAGCAAATTTTTGAAGGAGGGCATTGTGGGCACCCCCTGACTTTAGATCGGGTCTATGAGAAGTACACAGGTGGCAATCGGGGACGTGTCACTGGCATCTGAGGTTGAGGGCAGTCCCGTAGGACTGAGCCCTCACTATGAGTGGGGGGCTGCACTGACTCCCCAGGGGTTTGTTCAGCATGGAACTGAACTCAACCAGACCAGGTTAACGTCCAGAAAGTCGGAGTTGTTAGCAGGGAAAACCCCAAAACCAAACCAAACCAAACCCCATACATTTGGTGTCAGAGGTACCGTAAGTTAAAGAATAGTTCAGAGCACATGTGGATCAAACTCACCTACTCAGAAACTGTCAAGGTCAAAACTGTTCAGGTCAAAACTCGGCAGGTGGCAGCCTGTCCTCAGGAACCCAAGCCCCCTCTGGCATCGGGAGGAGGGGAACCAGGCTGCGCAGGTGGAGGAGGACGGAGCCTCTCCCTCCGAACCCTCCACCTGGAACCCAATGGCGAGGCCTGGAGCCTAGGAATGAAGGCCTTGTCACCTCCTCTGTCCTACCTCTTACAGAGGACACGACCTTGACCTTTATTTTCAGTCCCGCCTTGGGTTTCCCCAGTCGCTGTGAAATCCCAGAGCCCGGGGACTGGGAGTCTCTGCTTTCCCGGTACCGAGGACAGGGCCTGACCAGAAAAGGGCCTCAGTGGAGTTTGATGAATCATGAAAAATGAAGGACAGAAGTCGCGTGTTCAGGGGATGAGGGAGCGGAAGGAGAAAGCTGTCCTCCAAGCCTCAGAAAAATGTTGCTTGATTAAAAAGAGAAACGGTCGTCAAATCATTAGTTTCTGAGATTAATGAAATAATTGTTTGAAGCCATTCAGCTCTGGGGTGATTCTTTTTCCCGGATCCTGGTGTCCAGAAGTGGGTGCTAGGGACGTGCAGGCCTCCGTCAGCTGCCCCCCCCCCCCCCGCCCCCCGACAATGCTCCTCTCTCCTCTGGCCTCACCGATGGGATCTCCCATGGAAACACACCTTTTATTTCTGCAGGGAAATGTTCTTCCTTGCGGTGAGCTTCTAGGCGCGGGAGGGGTGGGCGGCAGGTCCCAGCGCAGGAGGCCCAGGGGCACCAGGCGGAGGGCTCCGGAGGGGGCAGGCCCCGGGGGGCACGAAGGCGCCGGTGCCCAGCAGGCTGGCCAGCCTGTCCCAGTGGCAAGTGACCAAACTGATGAAGGAGCAGGGACAGCAGGCACGTCCTCAGGAACCTGCTTTGCTCTTTGTAGTTGCGGGACCTACTCATCCCGAAACAGGTCCATGCCCTTCTCTGCCGTAGAACAGCACAAGGCTTCTTTCTGCCGCTGGTTCGGGGTTTGGGGTGTGTTTGCTCTCCACCCTCACCCGGACAAGGCCTCTCAGCTTCGCTGGGGCTCACAGAGGCCCGGTCCGCGCCCCGACTGTGCGGCCCGGCCCGGGGGGGGGGGGGGGGCTCCTCCGCGGCCCCTTCCCTGCCCCCGCGGCCGGCCTCGGCCTCCAGGCGCACCCGGGCGGGCGGGGGCTCGCGGGGAGGCTCTTCCGAGCTCTCGGAACCCCCCAGTCGTGTCCTATTTTTAAAGGGCTTTAAATGTGTGTTCTACAAAAGAGAAGGGGGGTCCCTGTAAAAAGCAGCGGGACAGTCGCCGGGGAGCCGAGCGGGGGGGGGTGGGGAGGCGGGGGGGGGCCCGGGAGGCGGGGGCGGGGGCGGGGGCGCCCCTGAGCCCGAGCCGAGGCCGAGCCCGAGCCCGTGCCTGTGCCGCAGTTCTTCCCCTACGGCGACGCCTCCAAGTTCGCGCAGCACGCCTTCCGGACCTTTGACAAGAACGGCGACGGCACCATCGACTTCCGAGAGTTCATCTGCGCGCTGTCCATCACCTCGAGGGGCAGCTTCGAGCAGAAGCTCAACTGGGCCTTCAACATGTACGACCTGGACGGCGACGGCAAGATCACGAGGGTGGAGATGCTGGAGATCATCGAGGTGGGGCGGCGGGCCCGGGGGGGGGGGGGGGGGCGGGGGGGACAAGGACCCCGGGGCCAGGCCAGGGCAGGGCGGGGGAGCCTCGGGGCCGGGCCGGGCCCCTCAAGGTGGGGTTGGGGGAGGGACCGCGGGGGCGGGGCGTGGGGGAGGGGGTGGGGGAGAGGGGGACCGCGGGGCGGGGCTCTCGAAGGGAGGGGGTGGGGGGCCTCGGAGCTGGGGGTGGGGCAGGATGGGGGGCATGGGGCGGGGCCGTAGGGGAACCTGGCGTCGGGGGCGGGGCGGGGCGGGGCTTTCGTGAGGGGGTGGGAGGCTCAGGTTGGGGCGGAGTGGGGGCCCTCGGGGCGCGGCCGGGCAGGTGGGGCTTCCTGGGCCTGGGGACCCGGCGGGCCCCGACAGGGCAGGCTAAGGACCACCCCCCACCCGAGGAAGCTTGGAGCCTGTGCTGCGCGGCTTCCTTTCTTCCCTGCCCGGCCCCCAGTTGCGTCCCCCGACCCCCGACCCCCGTCCCCCGTCCCCGGACCCCCGTCCCCGACCCCCGTCCCCGCGCAGCGCTGGCAAGTCCAGATCCAAGCCCCCGGGCTCTGACGCCGGCGCCAGGGCTGTTCTCAGACGCGGGGCTTCTGCCCTGGGCTTAGCGCGGCCCTGCTGGGCGCCCCCACTTCCTCAGCCAGCTTTCCCCTGGTTGCATAAGATGCTGCCCGTAGCTCCTCTGACATCTTACAAAACTTTATCGAGTTATAATTTGCAGACCATAAAGTCGCCCATTTTAACTGGACGATTAAATGATCTTTAGTGAATTTACCAAAGTATGCAGTCATCCCCATAATCCAATTTTAGGACGTTTCCATTCCCCCAGTAAGACCTCTCATGCCACCTGCCTGTTCCTGTTACAGACTCAGATGACTCGGCTCTTCTTTGTCTCTATGGATTTGTGTCTCTGGACATTTCATATAAACAGAATCAGACAATATAAGTATATGGCCTTTATGCCTGGATTCCTTTTTTAAAAGAATCTATGTTGTAGGATTTATCAGTATTTTATTCCTTTTTGTTGCTGAAATAGTATTCAATTGTATGGATCTGTCATATTGTTTACCTGTTTACCAGTTGATGAGTGCTGGTGCTGTTTCCACTCCTTGGCCATTATTAATAATGCTGTTAGAACATTCACCTGCAGGTCTTGGTGTAGATGGGCATTTGTTTTCCTTCAGGAAGTTTCCTAAGAAAGTTGTTTCTATCTAGGACATCCCCATGTTGAGAATTACTTGCGTACAGTTAAGTGAAAGTCGGAATTCTTTAACTTATGAACAGAGTCCCTGATCCACAGATCTCCCTAAACTAATCTTTCTGGGCTGAACATTACTGGGCCACCTTGCTTGGTTGTCTTAGCAAATGATTGTAAGTTCCTTATCAGTTGGGACCACATTTCTCTTTTCCTAAATCTTCAAGGGCTACTGCTTGGTGACTTTCATCTGCACTTCAAACCCAGAATGTTTAAAACCGAGGTCATCATTTTCCTCCTGAGTCTTCTCCTCATCCATTAATCTTGCACTTACCACCGAGGTACTCTGTCTCCCCACTTCCTCCAACCTGGGAGTCGGATGAAATTCTTTTATGTCCAGTTGGTCACAAGACTCACACATATTTGATTATATCGCTGTCTTATTTAAAACGATTTAGGAATCCTTTGAAGTAAATTTAAATCTTTTATCATATCATGGGAGAACTTTACGCTCTGTTTCTGGTTTTCCCAAGGCTATCTATAAGATGGTAGGCACGGTGATCATGATGAAGATGAACGAGGATGGTCTCACGCCTGAGCAGCGAGTAGACAAGATTTTCAGCAAGATGGATAAGAACAAAGATGACCAGATTACACTGGATGAGTTCAAAGAAGCTGCAAAGAGCGACCCTTCCATTGTATTACTTCTGCAGTGCGACATTCAGAAATGAGCTGAGGTCAACGCTATGGACTGACAAAAGTCTCAATGTTCCATTCAGTCTGCAGCTATTCACACACATACACACACACACACACACACACGCACACAAATATTGCTTGGACTACCTATCAATGGACTTGCTTCTTGTGTTTGAAACACTTGTGTGCATGAGAATGTCATTTGCTAATGAATTTTAAAAGCATATATTATAAAACAAACAACCTGCCACAATGTGATATGTGTAACATCATTTCGTAAAAACCCTTCTCCCTTCAAGCCTGGGCAGAAATGTGCTGCAAAAAGTTCTATGGTTTCTTGTTCATGTTTTGCTAATGCTCGTGTCTCCTTGATTACATGTTAGTAGCACTGAGACCCCCCTGGTAATGTAACTTAATATAAGCTGTGTCACCATTCTCGTGTAAAATAGTACTGGACAGGCACATGGAGAGGCCTTGGCTTCCCTGTGTGGTCCGCACTCAAGAGCTTGTATTATCAGTGAAGATAAATGTGCTACCTTTGCATGCCTTTTAGGTTTGCCTTAACTCTTACCTCATTTGCATTCTATCAATCTGGAAAGAGCTATGTTGGAATTACTGCAGTATAAAACTTAAAAATCCTGCTACATGACTCATTAATTAAGTATATCTCTCTATATATACATATACACAAAGATATTATTTATTGAAAGTAAAAAAAAAAAAAGCTGGAAGTGTATTGATTTCTGCTTGAATTTTCAAAGGCTCCCAAAGAGGTGGCAATAGATGTCCCAAATAAATTTATAACATTTGACTTTCTCCCTCAATTCTTATTTCATAATTTTAAATCTGAAATGGATGTTCATGATTATCAAGGGTCAGCTAGCAGCAGCTTAGCAAATCTACTCTGAAATACACAACCTCAGAATTCAGAGAATTAATGACAACGAAATGGAGAAAAGCAACTTTCCAACTCTACATCCTGGCCCTCAAAAGAGGGGCAATGAACATGGTAGGTGAAGTTTAAATAAAACATGAAACTTCTTTGTTCTCAAAAAAATACCCATTGTATAAAATTAAGTTTCATCTTAATGTGACTGGGTGCTAGCGACACATTACCTTCTTCCCATGGTGTGGAGGACACATGCAGCCAGCTGAGAAGTGTCCTCCAAAGGCAGCCCGTAGGAAAGAACACTGCTTTCTTTCCAAGTCAAAAGTATACTAGTTGTTATTTTTATTTTTAATTTTTCTTTTCTTTTTTTCTGAGAGAGAGAATGGGGGAGCGGCAGAGGGAGAGAAAAATCTTAAGGAGATTCCACACTAAGCGCAGAGCCCAACATGGGGCTCAATCTGATGCCCCTGAGCCAAAATCAAGAGTCAGACGCTGAACCCACTAGGTGCCCCGCTAGTTGTCATTTTTAATGATGGAACAAAATTCTGACCCTTTTAACCCTGAGAAGAGCAGGCAGAAGAGATTACCTCAAGAACTCTAAAGACAGGTTGGTATTTTCCAGAGACGCTCAGTTTTTCCCATAGTGCTGTGCAACAGAACTTTCTAGGATGATGGAAAGGTGTATGTCTGCACTAGCTAGCTACGTGTAACTATTGAGCACTTCAGTACGGCTAGTGTGACTGAGGAACTGAATTTTTCATTTCAATTTAAATTCAGGGCGCCTGGGTGGCTCAGTCGGTTAAGCATCTGACTCTTGATTTTGGCTCAGGTCATGATCTCAGGGTCAGCCCCACATTGGGCTCTGTGCTCAGCAGGGAAACTGCTTAAGATTCTCTTTCTCACTGCCCCTCTGCCCCTATCCCATATCCCTCTCCAAAAAAATAATAATTTAAATTTAATTTGCCACATGTAGCTCATAGTTATAGTATCAAGGTAGTGCTTTGTTATTCACTTTTTATCGAGTGACTTTTTCCCCCCTAAATACTCTTCCTTTGTCTGTCTTAGGATCATTAACTTAAGACCAGAGACCAGGGCCTAATGATTCCATGCACCCATTCCACAGGAAGCTGTGAGCAAGCACACCTCACCACAAACACTCAGGACACCGACGGTACCTGAATCACTGATAGAACCATCCCAAGTGGTAATAGAATGTCCTTCACCCCTGTGCTTGGTGAGTCCAATGTGGGGGCAGGAGAGATGGGAGATCTTTGGAGCCTCCCGATATTCTCTGCCCCTAAACGAGGGGGAGCAGGGTGAGGAGCTAGAGAGGCTCCTTAGAAAGGTGCTGGGTTAAGTCTGACGCTGGTACTGCCTTCATAGCAAATCTTCACGGTCACCTACCGCGCACCCAGCACCATCGTTATGGGGAGAGACAGACAATAACCAAACCACACACACACACACACACACACACACGAGATGACCACCTGTAAGAACAATGAAGGAAAGAAGCACAAGCTAAGAAGGATGGGGAAGGATGGGAGGCAGTGGCTATTTAGGAAAGAGTGGTTAAATGACATTTGAAGTAAGAAGTGAGCTATGTGGATATTCAGGGCAATCATGGGGGAAAATAAACCTCTCCAGCAGAACTGACTAGTTCTTTTCTTTCTTTTTTCTCTCTCTCTTTCTTTCTTTCTTTCTTTTCTTTCTTTCTCTTTTCTTTCTCTCTTTCTTTCTTTCTTCTTTCTTTTCTTCTCTTTCTGTCTTTCTTCTTTCTTTCTTTCTTCTTTAAAAAAAAACATTTATTTCAGAGAGAGAGAAGGCACACGAGTAGGGGGAGGGGCAGAGGGAGCGAGAATCTTCAAGCAGACTCCCTGCTGAGCACAGAGTCTGAGCAGTGCTATTTCCCACAACGTGAGATCCCACCCGAGCTGAGTGCCCCTGACTAGTTATTTTCATAAATAAAATGTAGTGATCAGGCCAGCAAGTGAACACAGCGCCGGTAGCGTGGCCCGGGAACAGTGACCTGGAGAGCAGTCCAGCGGCACTTGGCTAGAGTAAGTGTGCATATGCCCTCGAGGCAGCACTCTCAGCTCTGGGTATTTTGCCCCAAGAAGCTCTCCTAGAGGGCCATGAGGGCCATCCCAGGATGTCTGTGACAGCTCTGTGGGAACTACAGGCAATCTGGTGGCTCATTACTAGGAGACTAGGTAAGTCAAACGTGGTTGATGCAGCCTATGCATACTACACATTGGCTGGAGGCAACAGACTGACAGCAAAATGGACATAGCTCTTTAAAAAAGATTTTTTATGAGAGAATGCACGAGAGGAAGGAGGGGTAGAGGGAGAAGGAGAGGCAGGTTCCCCACTGAGCAGGGAGCCCAACGCAGGGCTTCATCTCAGGACTCTGAGACCGTGACCTGAGCCGAAGGCAGACGCTTAACCGACTGAGCCACCCAGGCGCCCTGGATATAATTCTTTTAAATGCCAATTGGGAAAAACAGAAACAAAATCTCATGCATAGTGTAATATATATATATATATACGAAATATGCATTCTCACAATAAGAAAACCAAAGACATGTAAAACACCAGGAAGTATCACCTTAAGATAGTTTCTAGGAGTGGGTAGTAGTAGGAGTGGTTCAGTTACTAGTGCTCCACAATAACTCCACCCCAAAACTTAGTGGCTAAAAATAATCATTTTACTATTTCCGTAGCTTCTGTGGGTCAGGAGTTTGTGAGAGGTTCATGTGGCTGATTCTGGCTCGGGGTCCCTCCTATAGTTGCAGCCACATGGTAGCTTGAGCCGACACGGGGCTCTGGAGGAGCTGGGGCCTGGTTGGCATCTCCCTTCCTGTGGTCTCAGGGCTCCTCCCGTCCTGGGCTAGTTTGTGCTTCCCCACGGGATGGTGGCCTCAGCACTCACGACCTTCATGGTGGCTCAGGCTCCAGCACAAGTAGTCCTGCAAAGAGGTTGGAGTATTCCTAGATTTTTCTGATCTGACCTCAGAAGTCATGAAATAGCACTTCCACCCATTTTCTTGATGACGAGACAGTCACGGAGCCATCCATATTCAAGGAAACTAGATTCCGAGTCTTCCTTTTAACAAGGGAATCATATTGTTTGCAGGCCTCGTATTGCCTGTGATTCACTCATTCAGGATCACGGTCTCTGGATGAATAATAGGAACTTCCTTCTTAAAGAGGCCAGATGATTTCCCTCCACATGGTTGGAATTCATGTCAAGAAGTAAAACACATGTTTTAACAGATGTCTTCAGAGGGCCTCAAGGCAAAGGATGTGTAGAGGCGTAGCAAGAAACTGATGGTCAATTAGAGCTCTAAATAAAATAAAATAATGGGGTTCCCCGAGCTCCTTTCCTGTAAGAAATTAAGTGTCTCCAGTATTTTGGGCATACAATTCGGATTTTGCCCAGCATCTTACAGGTGAAATATCATCTCCAGACTCTTTTTTTTTTTTTTTTTTTTTTTTTTTTATGATAGTCACAGAGAGAGAGAGAGAGAGGCAGAGACACAGACAGAGGGAGAAGCAGGCTCCATGCACCGGGAGCCCGATGTGGGATTCAATCTCGAGTCTCCAGGATCGCGCCCTGGGCCAAAGGCAGGTGCTAAACCGCTGCGCCACCCAGGGATCCCCATCTCCAGACTCTTGTCACGTTATTGTTTTCCATTCTTACACTCACCAATGTGACGTTACTCTCCCAGTAGCAGAGTGCTTGCCTCCACCTCCCCATCTTTCCTGTGAATGACATCATCGTTCTTACTGCTTTTAGGACCCAGGCCAATCATCCTTGATTCCTCTCTCACAACTCCATAGTATTACCAGCAAATCCCACTGCCTCATTTCACACTGGAACTACCTCCTTCACTTTGGCTGGGTCACCTTGACCTCTGACCTGGATGGCTGTCAGAGCTTGCTTTCGTTCACCATACTCTCATTCTAACCTATTCCCACAGCAGCCAGAGAGATATTTAATACGTTTATTAGACCAGGTCTGAAAACATATTAGACGTGGAATGATCCTGCTTCCTTCTGCCTACCTCTGAACCTCATCCCCTTTGCTCACTAAGCCCTGCCAACATGGGCCTTACGGTTCGCGGACACGAAGTCCATTCTCACTTAACGGGCCTTACACTCAGTTCCTCTACCTAGAACCTTTGCCTTAGGTCTTCCTGTAGCTTGTTCTCTCGCTCATTTCAGGCTCTGCTTAGATACTACCTTCTGCAGTCTTCCCTCGATGCTGCTTCTGAGACCCCCCACCCCCTGCCACTCTACTTCTTACCCTGCTTTATTACACATAGCAATTACTGTTCTCTGGAATTATATACAGCACATGTTCCCCTCAACTGGAATTTTTGCTCCCTGGGGGCAGATCTGGTATACTCCCAGCATCATTCCCCATGCATTAAATTGTTGCAAGCACACACATGGCAGGAACGTCATCATTTTTGAATGAATTAATCTCTATATTCTTGAACTTGAGAAAACCAGGCAACAGCACTCTTAAGCTTGTTGATCAGTGAGTAGTCTCAGGACACATTAGTTTCTCTGGATTCTATCCAGATGCCCTAGCCAAAATTTAATGGGTTCGGTATCAGTATTATAAATAATTAAAAAAGAGAATTTCATTTGCTGACTCAAAGAAATAGCTAATTTCTATCCACATTACTTTACCACTCTTTGAAGAACAAAAGCTGGTCCTATTACATATTTTGATGTACCTTCCAGTCCACAGTCATTTATTTCAAGTCATGAGATATGCTACTGTTTGAACTTTTAGAACTCTTAAGTTCCAAACCGATTCTCCTGAAAATCTGAGTTGGTCAAAGTATAGGCATCAGTGTTGATGTATAAACAAGTCCTGTATCTAACCAGAACCTCCCTGACTCGGGAAATGATAACTCGTACTAATTCTCGAGAAATCTGGGTGACTTGGTCTCCACCACAGCTGGCAACACTTCTGATCCAGCTCCAGTCCCGGACAATAGCTTCTTACTCAGAATTGAAGCATTTTGGTCTGTAGACATTTTTGAAGACATGTGAAGGTGAAGAGGGTAGGGGCGGGGAGAAAGCGGCACTTGATGGGATGGAGAAGCGAAAATACTTAAGAAAAAAGAAGGCTGTGCCTGAATCTTTCCTGATTATCAGCTTGAGTAACTCTATTATTTTTATCTTGGTTTACTACAACTCATCACATTTGTCATTTTGAGAATGATTGTAATTTTGCCCACCTCTCCACCTCACGGATTTGAGGTGAGGTTTAGGAGTCCAAGGGAGCAATGCCCCTCAGTTCCCAGGGCCTCATTACTCAGGTCAGTCTTGATGATGAACCAGGGGTCGGGGAAGCCTCTGTTTTATGTAGTGAGGTCACGCAATACATACACATTTAAAGTTTTATTTAAAAAAATTATTTACTAATTTTTTAAAAATTTTTGAGAGAGGGAGCGAGAGAGCAGGAAGCAGGGAGAAGAGGGAGAGGGAGAAGCAGACTCTCTGCCGAGCAGGGAGCCCATACAGGGCTCAATCCCAGAACCCTGAGATCATGACATGAGCCAAAGGCAGGTACTTAACTGACTGAGCCACCCAGGCACCCCTAAAGTTTTATTTTTAGAAGTTACACATATTGGGAACCCTGGGTGGTGCAGCGGTTTAGCACCTACCTTTGGCCCAGGGCGCGATCCTGGAGACCCAGGATCGAATCCCACGTCGGGCTCCCGGGGCATGGAGCCTGCTTCTCCCTCTGCCTATGTCTCTGCCTCTCTCTCTCTCTGATGACTATCATAAATAAATAAAAATTAAAAAAAAAAGAAGTTACACACATTTAAAGACAAAAAATTTTTTTCTTCTTTTATTCTAATTAATGTTACTATTATTAGGCCATTAATCGAAGGTATGTATTTTCCCTTAATGATAGTTGAAACCAAAACTTTGTGAGGCTAAAGCAATGAATAATCTTTGACTCTTAACAAAAGATGTTTGTAACGGAGGATTCTATTTCCCATTCTGTATTCAGAACCATAACTTTTAAAAACTATCACAAAGATTCAGACACTAAAATTATTTAGCTAATATAAGTCTACACATGTGGTATATTCCACTTCATTTTTTTTATTTGAAAAAAGCACATATATGTTAAAAAGTAGTTTTGATACAAATTACTTATAAACATAACTTTTACTTATTTTTTTTAATCTTTTTTTTTTTAAGATTTTATTTATTTATTCAGAGAGACAGAGAGAGAGAATGAGAGGCAGAGGGAGAAGCAGGCTCCATGCCCCGGGAGCCCGACGTGGGACTCGATCCAGGGTCTCCAGGATCACGCCCTGGGCTGCAGGCGGCGCTAAACCGCTGCACCACGGGGGCTGCCCTAAACATAACTTTTAAAGGTCAGACTTTGCATGGTTTTAGGAGGATGTTCATTAACTTTCAGTATACATTTCCTCCTTCTGTAAATTCTTAGATTAGAAAAGCACAGATTTCTAGACTTATCATTTACCAACTGATCTCACTTTAAGGTTATTTAGACTCTCTCCCCTCCACTAAAATAAAAAACAAAACCCAGTTTTCCTCAGTAACAACAGAAGTGCTGATACTTTTAAAATACTGCCTTTTTTCTTAAAATACTTCCTTTTCAATTCCATAAATATTTATCGCTAGCAATACAGGGAATGCTCCTGGAATATCCACGTCTGTCTTAAAAATTTAGCACTTACCTAGTATCAAAGAGAATATAGGCAAGAGTATTACTCATGCCTTTAAAAAAAAAAAAGTTGATAAACAGCATTTCCTACAAGATGCTATGTTTTATCATTCTAAGAAGCCCACTCTTAAACAGCTCTAAAGTCAGGATGTGTCTTTGAGGTCACAGGTGTCAGCTCCTCATCAATAGGCCGGCCTCTGGGTCTGCTGGGCTTTCCTGCTCTGGAGGGAGCCCGTTTTCTTAACCCTTCTCCCCAGCTCCTCTCAGCTGAGCCAAGAGCCCTGGCCCATGAACGGAGGGCTTTTAAACCAGGCAAGCATGCCACAGGTCAGGGTGTAGGGCTGTGACACAATCCCGTTGTGACATGGGTTAGACACTTAGTTGGATGGATGATGTTCAAGGACTGAGAAAAGGCATTGGGTCAGGGTTGGTGGTGCTGTGGTACTCCATCAAAGTGCTGTAGAGACAGCATCCTAAATTTGAATGCAATTTAATTATTAAAAGTACAGCCCAAATCTCTAGTTGCATCTCTAATGATACAAAATGACCTGTGCAGGGATTCTGAGCAAAGGTTGATAGTCCTGTGCAGGTCCCTCATAATTAATGAGCAAAACCAGACAGTAAATCCTCTATAAACTGGTCCCTACCCACAGACGGCCTGTGCACCCCAACCTCTGCAATGAAGAGGTCATATTCTGGAAAATAAAACTAAATATAATCAGATGCTCAAACTTTTATTTTAATTATTACAAAATACCATAGAAATGAACCCAAACTAAACAGATATGTACATGTACATATGTACAAAATTTTACTTCTGAAAAAACAATCTATAAAAGTAGATGGTTAAAAAAAAACAAACTTAAAAAAAGATTTAAAACCAATACTATGAAATTAATTTCCTCAAAGTAAAGTAACAGTAATTTTAAATTGCTGGTTGTCGTAGGCTTCCTAGACTTATTTACATATTTTACTGGGGCCAGATATATAAAGGAGTTTCTTTTATTTTAGATTATCTTCAGTTTCATTTTATTTCATCAAATACTCCTGAATCTCTTTCCCTTTACAAATCTGGCAACATGAGGACATGGCACAGGGCACAGGGAGCTGTAGATCAACTTCGGTCTTCTTCTTCCTCTTGGCCCACAGGTCGGAAAGGCAATGTCGTCTGTCCTCTTTCAGGGTCAGACATTCGAAGAATTCTAATCAGTTTACTTGATGGAAGTGAACTAGAGGAAGCAAAATTAATTACCCAAGATTACTAGGAAATTTTCACAATAAAACACATTCCAAAACTACTTCCTGAAAATACCAATCTGCTGTATCTGATAATGTTGGATATGCTGCAATATCTGGAGTTCGAGGAGAAAATACAAGTTGCAATAAAGAAATAATTTGGAAGGCAGCTATGCTCACCACTATACCACCAACGCGAAAGAAATAATTTGTTTTCATTTTTAAAAATTAACTTCCGGGCAGCCCAGGTGGCTCAGTGGTTTAGCGCCACCTTCAGCCCAGGCCCTGATCCTGGAGACCCAGGATCAAGTCCTGCAAAAAAAGTGGCTGATTGAAAAAATTCAAGGTAGCCAAAAAAAATGTTAAAAAAATTAAAATAGACTTCCTGTTAAGTGCTATGGGCTTTCAGTTTAGAAGAAAAAGAAAATGAGGAGATACCAACGATTTCTAACTGCCAGGAAGGAGTTACCTGAAAATTTCCAATCACAAACTTCAATCCCCAAAGAATCAAGTGACCACTTTAGATGCAGAGTATCAACTCTATGGGATACAATGCCTGACACCGCATAAGTAACCAGTACAGGCTGACTGACCGTAGGATAGAGTTCTTCACTTTGAAGGACTAGTCGCAGTAAGCGACCAGGAAAAGAGCCCAGACTAAGGAAATCATAAACTGTGTCTTTTGTCTAAACAGAACTACTAAAATTACTTTATTAGTTGTTCATGATAACCACAAAGGAGCAGAGTCAAAAGAGAAATAGTAACAAGTCAATAACCATATTTACATCGACTTGCTTCTATTATGGAAGGGAGATTAACACTAACAAAATTTTAAATCTCTAAGAAGGAAAAATTATCTTAAATCTCCTGACACAAGAACCGAGTTTTCTTTTAATTGGTGATTTATGTATCTGCATTTAAAAAATTAAGATTATAAAAGATTTATTTTCCCCTTTTATCTTCCTTGATGTATATATTCACCAAAGAATTTTTTATAGTTACCTCATGCTTTGAGGGGTAAGCAAGATAAACTGTCTGAAACGCTGGGAATCTGCCATCTTGAGTATCATGTCCATTGCAATCCTCCGGTTAACCATGTCCTGAAGAACAAAGGTAGGATCTCTGTTGCATCAATCATGTTCCCGCAAAAGCAGCATTCTGCTGGCTGTTACAAACCCCAGCATTTTTATCCAAGGATCATCTACTACTTTATCTGTGATGCCAAACTATTCATATAGGGAAAGGTAATATTCAAAACTCTTGGGGAAAATAACTGAATATACCTAATCTTCCAGGTAATTTCTATAGTCAGATTATTTGTAAGTATAATTCCCTCCCTCAAAAATATTTACCAACTAAAATAACCAGCAAATATTCCAAAGACACAACTAAATGTTAGAAAATGAATATAATCTGTACAGTAATAATAACCCTCAGAAGAGTATCAAAAGTGACAACTATAAAGTTACTAAATCTCTCAAAATTTCCCTCAATTAAGGTGTTTTAAAACCTTTAACCCCTACCCCATCACATTCTACAATGAACCAATTTAAATTTACAAACCAATTCCTCAATTCAATCTTTAAAATAAGTTAAACAGCATATCAGCGTATATAAAAATAATGCTTCATTAAACAGGTTTGAAACTAAACTGTGGGCTTACATTTTCCAAGTTCAAATAACAGATAAAAAAAAAACATCGAAGTACCTTGAAAACTCCTGAAAAGTTGAAAACGTAACTGTTTTCATAAGCATATGTTTTTAAAGTTCTATTTGAAACTTTATGTGGCAGTACAGCATGGATAAGAACACACTGTTTTGGAGGCAGACCAACATCCTGGTTATTGCTCAATGGCTTGTATTATATAAATTCTTCCCTCAGGCATATCTGTAAAGCAATCTAACTTAAAGTTAACAAAAATAATGAGAGCTTGCATAAGCAGAATGCTGTCCTTTCAAAACACTGCCCTGGGGAGGCCTATCATTTAGTAACAAAGCTGTCAAACCACCAAAATATATGTATTTGTTTCCGATTGGATTTCAGAACTTGGGTACATTTTTCTAAATAATTCCAATGGGGCAAAATGCCATCCTAATTAAGAACCTCTAAGTTTCTGAAAGAGAAGGAAGTTATTCAGAATTAAATTTGACAAATAAGATGGGTGATAAGATTGCAAAATGGCATTTTGAACAAAATTAGTGCATGGTAAAAACAACTGTCTTCTATGATTTATGAATTAGCCCTGAAACCAATCCTCAGAGGCATTTCTAACCAACTGCAGCAATGGTAACATAGTGGGGAAAAAATGACACCAAAAGATTATACAGGACGCACAGGTATAAATTCCATGAAAGAGCACTTTGTAAACACTTATGGGCTAGACATCAAGTAGGTAGACATATCATAAAAAAAAAAAAAAAAAAAGACAGTTGATAACTTCCAAAACGGCTATAATTTGGTGGGAGATTCAGACATGAAAATAGAGAAATAGAGGACCACAACAGAATGAAAATGTATAAAATATGCAATAGTGACAGGTACAGAACATACAATTATATAATAAAAATATTTATAAGATAAAATATAAAGATAATAGCATGAATTGGTGTAGGTTGGTGCCAAGGGAGCTCACAATCCTGCCTGGTGGTCACAAAGGCTATATAAAGATCACATCTGAACCAAGTCTGGAAAGATGAGTAAGACTGTGACACAGAGAAGAGCACAAGAGGCAGACGCATAGTGTTTGGAAAAATCACAAGTAGCTTAGGATGGCCACAAAGTGGGCAGATACTATATCATGAAGGGTCTCACAGACACCCAAAGAATTAAACATTCATCCCAGATAAGATAATTTGCCACCACAGAGTTCTAACACGTAAGTGACCACGATCAGATTCATTTTAGAAATGTAAATCTGGCAAAACAGTGAGGGAGGGACCAAGGAAGAAGCAAGATTAAAGTCTGGGAGTCTGGACAGGAGGCAGTTATGACAGGCAGGGGCTGGGGAGACAGAGAGAAGGTATCAGGAAGGAGCAGAGACTCAGAAGGTCAGATGTGATGGGCAAGTAAAAAGGAAGGGAGGATCACAGATACATCAAAGGTCTGGCAGTGAAAGCTAACTGGGTTGGTAACAGCAATTTGCCACCAATCAGAGTAGGGGATTTAGGAGAAGGAAGAGGCTCTGAGTGGAAGACTCGCTGAGTCTGAGGTGTGGTTGTACCTTACGACATCTAACAATGGTTGGGCACAGGGGTCCGGAGTACAAGAGAGATGTCAGGATGAGACACTCAGACTTTCTGGTATCTAAATGTAGGTGGTAATGTTGGGGACTCTGTGCATGTGTTTAGCATGTAGGTGTAGGTAGGCTATGGTAGCCAGGAAAATCAACAACAGTATAAAAAATAAAAGAGAACCTCATACATTGAAGGGGAATGGCATTAGGGGAGGCAGCACGGAACACACTAGAACCAGAAAAGAGGAGAGAGGAAACTGGCAAGAAGACACATTATAAGAGACAGAGGATGCCAAATACTTTGGTCTCTGGTGTCAAAAATGTAAAAGAATTAAAATAATGCTTAAAGTACATTGATAATCTTTGCTAAGCAAGTTTTGCCAGAGTATCATAGTCTAAACCCAGAGTATAGTGGGTTTGGGTTTAGGAAAGAACGAGGCATGAAGAACTACACAGAACGGGTAAAGGCTGGTCTGTGAGGGCTCACTATGTGCCTCCATCATCCTAAGTGCATTTATAAGTCATACCTCACTGTAGCATCTCCCCATAACCCTACAAGGTAGGAGAGATGAATTATGTGATTTTATACATGAAATGAGGCCCAAAGTCCTCTGGGTAAGCAGTGGCAGAAGAGGTCTGAATCCTAGGTCTGTAACTTCCAAGTCAAACTTCCTGCCCTCATGTTGTATCTGCTGCTCTTTTGGTCCAAGAAAGGGTAAGGAAATGCTTACCACTTTTAACATGGAAGATGGAAATAAGCTAGGGAAGAGGTGGAAGCCCAGGATGGGGCCTGCAGGCTAGCAGGGAGAGCACTAGCTAGATTCTTAGTTCTTCCCTACTAGCTCTTAAGGACTAAAGTGTCAGGGCAGGATCCCTTCTCTTGTGGGTAAAACTAAAGAAAGAACTGCTTCCTTTCAAAATACACATTTCCAACAGAACAAAAATTAGAGAATTCAAAATTTAATACCTACCATGTAGACATCAAACTCATCTAGGCACCTGAAAGGAGACTCAGCAATGGACCACAGAGAAAGAATGAAGCAAACTGTGGAAAAAGAACGTTCTCCTCCAGATAAGGCTCTCATGTCATTGAAGGCAGCTCTGTTTCCTTCTCCAGGCTGAACCTTGAATGAGTTCATAAAACACAAAGTGTAGCATAAGTCAGACTAAATTCTATAAAAAAAGGTTGGCTAGCATTAAAAAGAATGGGTTTACAGTTAAAAAAAAAAATCATTAGTGATTTAATGATACAGAAATGACATGTATTTATAACAATATTAATTCTGATCCATGAACACGGGATATCTTCCCATTTATTTGTGTCTTCTTCCGTTTCCTTCATCAATGTCCTACAGTTTTCGGTGTACAGATATTTCACTTCCTTGGTTAAATTTATTCCTAAGTATCTTATTGTTTTTGATGCTACTGTGAATGAGATCTTTTTTTTTTTTCTTTTTGCAAACATTGCTAAGTGCTCAGATAATCTTTTGTTACTTGAAATACAGTGACATCTAGTGGCTAAGCTACTTTAAAAGGTAATTACTGAATATCAAAAAGACACCAGGACCAACTTAAATTTAGGGGCTCACACTGGCCAAGGAATAAACAGCAGCAGTGAACTGAAACATGTAAAATTTCTTTCAAAAATTCTTATTAAGAATTTAAGGAAAGGATATCATGAAAAAAAGCAAGTGATAAAATTAATAAACTCTCACACAATATCCTGGGGAGACATAAAATAAATCGGAAGGAATTCTATTTCATTTGGGCAAAATTCCATACACACATATATATCCATAAGATGGAAAATCGGGGCACCATCAGGTTGTCTGTCATAAAGTCCTACCATATGTGTTTTAGCAGACACACAGCTTCACAGATTTTTCTCACCCACTATCTGAAAATTATGTGCCTCTCAAATGGCATTCATTTATAAAAGGGTTATAAAAATTCTCATTTAAACATATACTGAAATTTATTTATCATCTGTAAGTCTGAATCTGTGAGACTCCAAATGAAAAAGCAACTAAGCAGTAAAAAGCCAGATGAAACCAACCAACCAAACTACCCCACATAAAAGCAAGAAGAACTAAGTAACAGGATGTGGTCTTTTGCTCAAAAATTGCATTTTGTATTAATCTAATAAATGAAGCCCTCGATTAATTGTGGAGATCTAAATTTTACCCCTGATCTATTATTAATTTATAATGGGACTTTGGTCTCAGTTTCCTTATTTGTAAAACAAAGACTAGAGAACTTAAGGATTCCTAAAACACTAATATTCTTTTATTGAATAACAGAGGTGATAATGTCAGAAGGTCTAGCTTTGGTTGTCCTACACAGTTAGCTCTGGAGATAAATGATCCAAATATTTCCACTATTTTCTTTTTTTTTTTTCATTTTTATTAGAGTATAATTCATATACAGTAAAGAATATAAAGCTTAAGTTTTCAGCTCAATTACTTGGGTAATTACTCCAAGCAAGACACAGAACATTCCTAGCATCTCAGCAGATTCCCTGTGTTCTCTCCCAGTCGTGACAAAAATCCAAATGGTAACAATGATTCTGACTCTAATCATCACCATTTAATCAGGTGAATTTTTATCAGTTTTTGAAGAGTTTTGAAGAATGGAATTGCTTTTATAAACACTGCCAAACAGGTTTCTAAAATAGTTTTATCAAATTATATGACTGCTGGCAAAGTATGAGTGTTCCAAGTGCACAGCCTCACCAACCTAAGATGTTACTGGTGTTGTTAGTTTTGGTCACACTGGTAGCAGTACAATAGTCATTTATTATGGTTTAACCTTTCTCTCTCTCTCTCTCTCTCTCTCTCTCTTTCTTTCTTTCTCTCTCTATGTCTCTCTGTCTCTCTCTCTCTTTCTGTCTCTTTCTTTCTCTCTCTCTATTTCTTTTGAGAGGGAGAGAGAAAGAAAGAAAGCCTATTGCAGGGCTCAATTCCACAACCTATGAGATCGTAACCTGAGCAAAAATCATAAGTCAGATGCTTAACCGACTGAATCAATCCAGGTGCTCCAAATTTATATTTTTCTGACAAATAATGATACTGAGTACTTTTTCAGGTACTTACTCATTACTTGGATACTTATAAAGTTCCCCCTTAAGCGCTCTGATCATTTCTAAATGTACTGTCATTCTTTTTCTTAATTATTATTCTTAAAAAATGTATATGAGGTTTATTAGGTATGTATATGTGCTGTAAATTATTATTTATTCTAAGTATTAAAATGAAGTGGCAACTAGGGATACCATAAACATTTATGCCAATTAGGGACACCTGGGTGGCTCAGTGGTTGAGCGTCTACCTTGGCTCAGGTTGTGATCCTGGGGTCCTGGGATGGAGTCCCACATTGGGCTCTCTGCAGGGAGCCTGCTTCTCCCTCTGCATATGTCTCTGCCCCTCTGTGTCTCTCATGAATAAAGAAATAAAATTAAAAAAAAAATCTAAGGCAACTAAGAGTAATAAGCAATTACTTAAGAATTTTGCCCCAGTTATGAAAGTGGGTGGTTGCTCTTGACCTCCTGACTACATAACTTTTAATACTATCTCCCATATTCCCTCTTTCAATGCATGTGACTATTAAAAGAATCCACAGTCTCCACAAAGTTGAATGTAGTGGCTTTGTTTATTCAAAAGAGGCTGGATCTACAGACACCATTAGAAATAAATGCAAAGACAATTACCTGCGTTAGAACATGCTTCAGAGAAATCCTTTCTTCATTTTTTTAGTGACTTTCAGAGTATAGGACTTCCTATAATATCCCACATAATTTAAAATACTACATGAATTTAAACAAGAAACCCATGGAGTGAAAAGAGGGTAAACATTTGTCACTGAAAACAAAATTCCTAATTACCTTCACAGTGGCTGTCTGAGGTCGAGATAGGGGAGAGGTACAAAGGCAGCGTTAGCCAGTGAGGTCAACCTAATATTCAACACTCTGACCAACACTATCCTTAGCTTACAAGTAAGTTCTTTTGTTTTCCAAACACAACAGATTAAAGCTTATCAATGTATCATCAAAGGAAATACAGCAGCTAATCCTCCTAAAAATTAGCAACATGGAGAGTTAAGATACTTACCGATATGCTAAGAGTTTCATTCTTGTGGTCAAAGTTCATTTTTCCACAATAGGCTCGCTGAGACAGTAAGTTGTCAAAGTACAACTTGCATCGTAAAGTCAGACACCTTGAAATGAAGACATTGGGCACATTAAACTGTATATTCAGCATGATCTTTGAGCCAGCATGGAGGGCCAGACAGAAATATGCCAAAATGTTAACTCTGGCTGCTTATTTAACAATAGGATTGTTAAGATTTTTCCCCTCGTCTTTGTATTTTATTTGTGTTCCCACATTTTTACCACTTCATTTCCTTTTTTTTAAAATTTCCTTTTATAATCAACAAACACTAAAGAATGCATGAAGATGCTATCCCACACTTAATATCTTCTATTACATTACAGCCAATCCATAGGAATACATCAATCATTCAAGCAATTCATATGAGGCATCACCCTAATATAGAAGACATAAATCTTGTCCTAGAGAGATGAAACTCTAGTACTGTTAAGATAATAAATAAATGGCCTATTCATCTGCATATCACTTCTCAACTTATGGAGACATTCAGGGTGAGGGCAACCTCTTAATCGTTCTGTACCTAGAATACCTTATCCACCTCCTGGCACAATGCAAACTCCATTTATCACACGGCATTCCACTGTAGGGAAGACCTTTCCTTTCCTCCTCAATTATTTATGTACTTATTCACTTTCCTATGTATCAGGATGGAGTCACAGATTCTTCATTTTCTCCACAGAGTTACCATCCGTTCTGTCCTCAAATGGGCCCAGGTCTGGCCAGTGGGAGCCTCCTGTGTCCTTGGAGCATGACTGTTTCTTCTGAGTACTCTTTATTTTCTGGCACAGCAAGAGGCTCCTCTGTACCTTCTCTGCCCTGCTCCGGAACCAGCCATTTCTCCAAGGAGGGAATGGTATTTAGAAAAGAAGATCCAAATGAGAGGAGACTTGGTATTTTCTTAACATCTTTGCTCTTTAATGAGCCTAAGGTTCATTTCTTCAGAGTAATTATCATTTTCTTATTATCCCCCTAATTCCCTTGCTAAACTACATTAAATCTCCACCCCAGAAAATCTGATAGCTGAGTTTTCTTTTGTGACACAGCAACCATAGCTAGCTGGTCAGAATTTTCTGTTAACTTTTCTTTCTTTCACTACTGGTAAGTATTCTTCAATTGCTTCCAGACATGAGATGTCTAAGACTGTCCTCATAAAATGGCAAGGTTCTCCAGTGTAAAGAGATAAACAATTTTAAGAATTTGATCATTCTCATTCTACTCCTAAGACTGGGTAAAGAAGATAGAATATATCAGTGGTGAAGAAACATATCAAGATAATAAACTAGAATACAAATACTTTTACAGAAAATATTCTGAATATAAATTTTCTGGATAACAGTATAAAAAAAAATCCTACTGCTTCTGAAAAATCCTACTGCTTTCTGATGTAGAAATGGGCATTGGATTTATTTACTCTCAGCCTGACACAGCCAAAAGACTGGTTGAAATAAATGCAACAAGTTTTCAGACTGACAGTGAACAGTAGAGGCAATTCCAGTCAAAATGATCTCTGAAATACAGGAAACAAATAAATTGAGCCTTCCAGATGTCCCACATCACTACTTTCAGAAAGAGTAAAGGAGAGTGGAAATGCAGGTGGAGCCTGCAGGTCTCCCTGTTGAAGACAGAGCTGGGGGAAGGTAAAGTGCTCAGTTCTCAAAGCCTAGAGATGGGGGTACAGAGAACTCTAGAAGACTGACAAAGGGAGCCATTCTCTCTGTATTTGTGAGACCGGGGCAAGAAACATCCCAAAGCAGCAGAAGCAATCCCCACAGGTCACCCAGAGCCAGGAATACCCCCAGGTCTCAGCAAAAGCCTTCTAACTCCCAAGGTATCAGTGGAGTATCCCAAAGAACACTGCTTCACAGGTAGGAAAGGGCTGGTCCTGGATCAGCTGCTCAGGTCCCACTGTGTGAAACTTACAAGCAGTCTCAAAAGGATAAAAATAAATCCTATTTAAGTGAAGTTCTAATAACACACTTACAAAACTGAAGCACACATTTCAAATATTGACCTATAGTTAAGGAATATGGCCAAAAATGCAAAGCCTGTTTTTCTTTATGGAATTACCTCAATTTCCTCAAACATACTAGATATATTTTTGAAATTCTATAGTCTCAGGATTATAGAGTTTTGGGTATAAAGACAGGTGAACAGCAGGTCACGAGGGAATGCCACTGTGGAAAACAGAGGTTAAATGCAAAGACTAGGACTGCCTTGAATCCAAGTAGGTCAAGGTCTATCCTTACCCATAAACGGACCTCTGGTTTATTTCTGTTGTTTGTGATTTTCACTGGGATCCATCTATTCCTGAGAGTATTAGTATTTCTGGGTATATTAATAATATCCAGTTTCTCTGACCTTGTGTTCATTCTTTCAACCCATATATCAACTTTCTACTATATTCCAGGCACAGTAGTAGGTATTGGACACACAGCAGTAAACAAATCAGAGTCTACATCCATGGAGCCACACTATTCCATCAGATCATAAACTGAGATACTACCTCAACAGGTCCTATCAAATACTTGTATCCCTTAAGAACCTGCAATGTCTAAGAGTGAAATAGGCTGTTTCAAAGCCAGTGAGCATCTATTCAATGGACCTATGTAAGCAGAGGTTGAATAGCCCTCTCTGAGTTACCTAGTAAAGGTACATAACGGAGTGGAAAAATTGGGTAAGCTTGTTTCAAAAGTCTCTTCCAATCTAGTATTCTCTGATTAAATGACAGGACCCTAAGTACTGGCCAATAAAGGAAACACTGGCAGTTTCTTCTTTAACTGAGTCGTGTAAAGTTCTTTCAATTTAATTTTATTATTTCTAAGAGATAATGTGAAAACAAAGAAAATACGAAAATGTAAAATATGTGATGTTTTTAAATGCACTTACCTTCTAAATTGTTGATATGTTTTATATCTATGAGTCATTATTTCTTCCAGCAATTTAATAAACCTTTTTAAAGTCCTGACTTTATTATCCAGATCAAGATAGGTTTCTCTTGCTTCTTGATACTGCCTGTTTTATGAACAAAATATTAAGTCAACAAGTGCCATTCAAAGAAACATAAAGATAAGTAAAATCTCAAATATATTTAATGGGGAAGAAGGAAGAGTGCAGGGAGTGCCAAGGGGCCCAGCAATAGCAGGTTGTCCTGTCTCCAGGCCAACTATACTCCCAGAATGAGCATCTGCTGCCTTGAAGGGGAAGCCCTGTACACAGACAGGCTGGGCAGGAAAAGTCCAGGCCCTGGAGAAGGCAGAGGAAAGACATGAGGCAAGAGCCCAGGTGGGGGCCGGAATGGCAGATCTTAGAAAATGCCAGCAAATACCACCTTCTGAAAGTGAAGGGATCACACTGGAAGGCAAGAAATGTTTCCCTTAGTGACAGATGCCAGTGCAGGAACACAGGGTGAGCACTAGGATTGGCCAACCCCAGCCTGAACAAGTCTAGGTCAAAGAGGCAAAGAAGGCAGGGCCACTTGAAAGTGCTATTACAGAGGGCAACTGCTCACTAGTGTAGCAAGAGAGAGAAGATTCCTGAGCGAGTCTGAAAAGCAACCTTAGCCAAGGCTCTACAGCTGCCCACCCCAAGCTCATTCAAATGCCCAGTCCAGGAAAATCCAAGTAGAAAACGAGTAACAGAAAAGGCACCAGTACAGTTATCCACGCACAGATATTAATAGAAACAGGCTTGGGAAAGAACAGCACAATACAACCAACAGACAAAGAAAACGCATTAGAACAATGTGGTTACAAAGCCGATGAAAACTATACCTGAAAACGATGAATTAAAAGAGAACAGAACAAGACTTAAATGCTACCCAGAAGACACACCACAAAACAGAAATAAAAGAACTGAAAGAATAGATAAATCAAAGAACTCAGAGAACAGACAGGACAGACAGGTAAACAACAGAAGGTGATAACCAGGTGAGAGGAGGTGGAAAGTGGGAACCTACAGAACTCAAGCTGGGGGGAGGGAGTTAGACAAAAAAGAACAAAGATAAGAAGACAAAATAAGGAGATGATGCACAGGGCAAAAGAGACAGTGCAGAAAACACTGGTAGACAACGAGATCAGAATCGAGAAAAAAAAAAAAACGGGGGAAAAGATAACATGGTTAGACAAAGTAACAGAAGACAAAGGACATACAATGTGTGCAACAAAGGCCTAGGCAAAACCAACAACAGCACAAAAAATATTTAAAAACAAAATACAAAAAAGAAATTTTAAGAAATAAGGTAAATCTAGAGATTAAAATAACACAGTGTACACCAAAGAAAGGAACACAGAATCTGACATTCTGGACAAGTTACAGTACTCGTAAACAGAAAGGAGAAAAAGAATGTTCTATTGGAGAAAAAGAATGTTCTATCAGGTGGAACTATCCATTCCAATTAAAAAGCTACAAATCATTCTGAACATGCAAAAACAAAACACATTACTTCACATGGCCATTCTTAGGGAAGCAATTAATTATAAGACAACAAAATTTCAAATAGCCTTTTGGAAAAAGATAATATATACGTTTCACACCAAAAATACAGGAAAATGAAGAAGTACACAAAAAGTTCACAGAAAAAGATATAAATGGTCCTTAAGGCATGAAAAGATGTTCAGACTCAAAATAAGTAAATGGAAATTAAAATTACATTGTGGTCTCTCTCTTTTTTTTTTTTTTTTAAAGGAAATCTACCCATTGGCAAAAAGAATCTAAGGTTATCACACACTGTTTAGGCTGAGGGGAAACAAGCCCTCAGACACACTGCCCTTAGGAATGCAAATAAGCACAGTCCCTAGAAAGGAGTTTTCCAAAATGGATTCAATCCTATTAAAACACCTTGACTATAAAGTAAGACACGTACAAAATTATTTACTGTGCACCACCATTTATAACAGCAAGGGATTAGATTAAAATTCGACTATCCATCAGTAGATGATTCAATACCATGTAATTATAAAAAGCAATGAGAAAATACCTATGTACTGATATAAAAAGATCTCCACAATAGATCATTAAATTAAAGAAAGCAATCTGTAACAGTTTATTATTTACTGTGCTACCTCTTGTATCTGGCAAGAATGAAAAGTAACATATGCTCATATTACTTTGCATTTATATAAACAGTTAAAGTATATTTAATAAATTTAACTAGGTAAAAGAGAAAAGTGGCAGAGATGAAACTGGAGAGGAAACAGCCACCTTTCATGGTGTGCCCCTTTATACTGAATTTAAAACATGGGAGGTAATGCCCTGTCGGGTCCTCATTTCCAAGAAAAGATGGAATAATACTGGACATGCCACAAAGGGCCCCTAAGTGGTGCAACCCAGGGCAAGACAATTAAGAAGTTGCTATCCATTTGGGACAGTGTTGAGGCCACCACGTCAGGGTCGCTGCCAGGGCAGTGTCTTCGATGGCTGTGTGCTGCTCAAGCTGTGTGTGAGACTACAGGGCTGTGCAAGCCATTCTATTCATAGCAAGGCAGCTGGGCACAGTTCTCAGGAAGCACCACATGACCCAACACCCCCAGCCTGATGTGCCCCTTGACCTCCAGTAAAGCTAGTGGAAGGAGTCTAGTCCCTAAGGACTGAAGAAAAAATGTTCACTGGAAAAAAATAAACTGGAGATTAAACTTTACATTTTTAATTTTTTTTTAACTTATTCTTTTAAGTTCAATTAATTAATATATAGTGTATTATTATTGGTGTCAAAGGTAGATGTCAGTGATTCATCAGGCTTATATAACATCCAGTGTTCATTACATCACATGCCTTCCTTCATGCCCATCACCCAGTTACCCCACCCTGCAACCCCCTCCCCACCAGTGATCCTCAGTTTGTTTCCTATGATTTAAGAGTCTCTTATGGTTTGTGGAGATTTTACTTAAAAAACAAAATAAAACATGTGAAATATTATTTATTTTAAAGAAAAACTTCTCTTACTACATTTGTGTTTCTTCCCATTGTTTTTAAGAATATAATTTTATGTCTTAATAATATATATGAAGAATGAAGCAGAAAAGCTACCAACCACTTACCTCATTATTTCCTCTCGATCACCATGACTAGCATGTTCTGCTTGTATCTTTTGTCTTAATCTATTAATTTCTTTGTCCAGAATTGACGCCGATTTTTTTACTTCTATTCTTTCTGGGCAGATTTGTCTTGCTTGTGACATTTTCTCCTAAGGTTGTAGATGTTTAATATCTTTAAAAATATAGTAATTCACTGGATTACTTGTGCCCACAAATGCACAGTAAAATCCTGAGCTTAGGATCAGAATTTTACAGGTATTTTAATACCTTGTTATTTCTTTAAGCCTTATGTTGAGAAGAGAATCTAGACTCTTTATACAAATCTTCAAGAGGAAACTGCATTACTGTGCACGACTTTAATAATTTCTAATATCTCCCTATCTTCCTAGTGAAATAGACTTCAAGTGGCAGTTATGGAAAGTGTGGCATTTTTCGTAACTGAGGTCAGACAGTTTTCTGTATTTTAGGATGGCCTCTGAACATCAAATAGTACTGAAAATACAAACAAAAAGACCCCCATATTCATAAAATATTTAAAAACTCCAACTACCTTTACACATAGTACTTATTTTATATTTGTAACATTTCATAAGAGTCATAAGCAAGTAAGACAAGCAATCAGAGTTAAAGTTATTTTCCTAAGAAAAGTTGGAATCTACCTCTTCTGGTTAGACCAAGTTTGCCTCTTCAGTGTTATCTAAAGACAGGGCTGCTGCTAACAGCTGCTAATAAGGGTGTGTGGTAGTATGCAGGAGCTGAATTCCAGCCCAGTCTATACCCATGCTACTCAGAGGAAGGGGTGCCTTTTTCTGACATAAAGCTCCATCTATTTGCCACGCTGGGCATATAAGGAGCTAAAAGTAGCTGAGAGCAAGTGTCACTTTCCAAATCCCTCAGAGACATGAGATTAGACCTGCTGTGTGAGCTAAAGCCTTCTCCATGGTGGGTGGTTTCGTTGATTCACTGAAACAACTGTCATTCCATACCAAATGGATATTCATCAGACCCCGTGTCTGTGTTTGAAAACCCGACATTAAGGAAAACACTTTAACAGCCATGACTAAGTTTGTAAACAAAACACAAAAGAAAAATGCTGGATAACCTCTAGTTCTTTTTCTTTCATATCCAGTTCTCGTTTCTTTTTATTTAAAGTATCCAAGTGTTCTTTCTGTTTTTCCTCATAATGCCGCTTTCCTCGTTTTTGGTTATCCACTTCAGAATCAGCAAGGTTTAATTCATCCTGTTTGAAAAAAGCCAAAATAATCTATAAAGAAAAGTTGTTTAAAAAAAATTACCAGCATAGGTATAAAACTGACAATAAGTGGACAGGGTTACGATGCTTCCAGAGGCAAGTGTTAGAGCTCATATCCAGGTGTATGAATGGAAGTGAGGGGTTTCAACAAATTAAGTCACATTATTATATTCAAATCCTATCATGAAGTCTCCATATATTATGTTGCTTACAACTCTACTTTGGTAAACAAGGTAGTTTTATGGAGAGCCACATCAACCTGAACAGACTTAAAAGAACTCAAGTGCTGAATATTTACAGAGGTGATCTGTTTTTTTTTTTTTTAAGAAGGTGAGTCAGGGTGAAAGAGAAAAAGGATGCAAAAAATTTATCACTGACATGTTTAGTCATCATTCTGGAAGTATAACCTCATATTTTAGCACAAAATCTAATTGTAAAGAAGCTATCCCAAGATCACCCTAAAAATAAATAGTAATGGAGTATGATAAGGTAAAGATGCATATTATAATGCACAGCAACCACTAGAAAAAGAAGAGTTATGGCTTAAAAACTAGAAGAAATTTTAAAAAGGAACACTCATAATTACTAGTCTAATCCTATTAAGAGAGGAAATAGGAACAGAACAATGAAAACACAAATAGCAGCAATTACTTTTAAAATTAAATGCTTTCTTTTTAAGACCAAGTACAAGGCAAGGATGTCTAGTCCCATTCTACTCAACACTGCACTACAGACCCAGGTCACTTCAATTAAAATGTAAAAAGGAAATAAAAAGCATAAATATCAGAAAAGAAGAGTAAAACCACATTTAAAAAAAGAGATGATTAGAGTGTCTGGGGTGGCTCAGTCAGTTGAGTGTCTGACTCTTGGTTTTAGCTCAGGTCATGATCTCAAGGTTATGGGATTGAGCCCATGGGGAGCTCTTGTGCTGAACGTGGAGCCTGCTTGGGATTCTCTCTCCCTCTCTCTCTGCCCTACCCACCCCATACATAAATAAGTAAAATCTTAAAAAAAAAAAGTTATTTATGAAGAAATTATGACAGATACTGTATGATTTTACTCAAAAGTGGGATTCAAGAAACAAATGAACAAAGGGGGAAAAAAAGAGGCAAATCAAGAAACAGACTCTGAACTGCAGAGAACAAACTGACGGTTCTCAGAAGGGAGGTGTGTGTGGGGATGGGCAAAATAGGGGTGGGGATTAAGAAGTGCACTTGTGATGAGCACAGGGTATTGTATCAAATGTTGAATCATGATATTGTACACCCCAAATGAATCTTGCACTGTATGTTAATGAACTGGAATTCAAATAAAAACTTAAAAAAATATTTACCAAAAATCTGATAGATTTAAGAACCACGAAAAGAAAGTTTAGACTAGTAGACAGTTTGTTCATTTAGTTTGATATACAGAGACTTGCACACTAATGATCAGGGCAGCTTTATTTGTAATAGCCCCCAAACTGAAAATCCGTAAGTCCATCAATAGATAAATGAATAAACAAACTGTGATATATTAAATACAATGGAATGCTACCCAGCAATAAAATGAATTACTGATTCAAGTAAAAATATGGATGAATATCATAATCAAAAAGAATAACTTTTATCCTATTCACTTTCAAAATATAGTGTAGACACTATGTTCTAAACAATGTGTTAGGTTCTGAAAAAGGTCAAATCAAAAACATTAAGAGTATATAATGTGTGATTCCACTACACATAATTCTAGAAAGTATGTAGACTATAGAAATAGCAAGCAGATTGGTAACTGGGGACAAGGGGCAGAGGTGAGAGAGAGAGATTACAAAGGGACATGGTGAAACTTTTGAGTGTGAAGAACAGGTCCCATTCTCTGTGGTTTCACAGGTTATACATGTCAAAACTTATCAAACCGTACACTTACATATATTCACTATACATCAATTATATTTCAATAAAACCGTTTTTAAAAGTCTCCTGATTTAAGGACCACCAAATTAAATTTTATTGTTT
The DNA here is from genome assembly GCF_011100685.1 of Canis lupus familiaris. Classification (NCBI taxonomy): domain Eukaryota; kingdom Metazoa; phylum Chordata; class Mammalia; order Carnivora; family Canidae; genus Canis; species Canis lupus. Next base: position 13,182,355 of record NC_049238.1, read on the forward strand.
GTCGGTTTGTTTTTTTGGGCTTACCATTGATCATACATACTGTGATGATCATGGTCAGCCTCAAGAGTTACAGTCAGAAACAGAGAAAGAAACAAACACCAACCAAAACAGCATCAAGAAAGACAGAACATTTGGAAGTATCCCCAAAGAAATACTTTCATTATGTGAAGTAGCTAAAAACTGAAAACATTTACCTCATATAACACGGGATGTAGGCTATCTTCTATCCTAAGAATACAATTTATTGCATCTTGTTCACACTGCTAAAAATAACTATCCCCCATGGTTAATGTGTGATTATAAAAGACTTCAATTAAAACTAAAAACACTGTTACATGGAAAATAGAGAAAAGCTGTTCTTTTACCTCAAACAGAATTTTTAAAATGGGTGCAACTGATGTAATAGGAGACATTACAATGAAACAGGATAGTTGAACACTGAGTTTTTGAATCATTTGTGGTAGGAACTCTCACACTAAATAGGCCCACATTTGCTTCAGGGAGCAAAGGGTAAAGTGTTTCAGGCCATTTCTGTACTGGTTAATCTTCCCTCCTAGCAACTGTGGAAAGGTATGGACTTAACTCACAAAATAGGACGAAAAGAAATGGATTTGAGGTTACTATCTCTTCCTCCATATTTATCATGACTAATCTGTCCTTGTGTACCTAAGTGTATGTCCCGGGTACCATCAAATTTAAAACCAAAAGTGAAGCAAGAGATTACTTTATTTCATTTTATTGATGAAATGAAGGCCTAAAGATATGAACAGTCAGTTAACGACACCAACCTAGGTTAGGCGAGGACTAAGAGGGATTAGGCCTAAAATTAAAGTCTGATGTAGCCCTAAACTTGTAGCATTTCTAAACTTTAAGAAGTTACAGTCTTTAAAAAATAGGTTAGGATGGTAGAAGAAACATAATCACTAAAAAAAGGTATTCTCTTGGATATTTAAGATAACCAGTTTTACTCAGCAACATTGGATAAATTGTATTTAATTGGTATTATTATTGCCTGTTGTTTCATATAAACCTATGTCAATTATGAGGTTTTTAAAAACATTATGTTGGAATTTTTAAGAGCACAGTCACCCTTGACCCGAACAAACTCTCTAAATCAGAAACTGAGAGTCCTTCCTACTCTAACAATATAGACCATTTCTCTTTGTAGGCTCAATGTCGGTCATGCTCCCTGTCCGACAAATTTAACTTGCAACTAAAACTAAAGCATTAAGTTTGCAGTGTAAATCAAAACAAACTGTTCAAAGTGAGAAAAATATTCCCCGTACCAAAATTTCAATGACTATATATCTAAAACAGAGTACTTTACCCCTCACCACCCCGACACAAAATGAACAATTGTCCTAAAAGCAGACAGATTACATCTTAAAGCTGCTAATATATCACGATGGCAGTGTCTCAGGAATTAAATTATTTTGTTAGCCTGTTGGTCCTGCTGTTATGGATGGCTAGTGGGACACGACACTAGGGAGGAAAAGCCTCTGGGCTATTGGCTGATTGCATGCAAGTTCACTGAAGGACTCACCTCCTGGCTTTCAGTTATTTGCAGCCAATGCAAAGAGCTAAGATCAAGAATCGTTACTGCCTTCTGCCCATATTTTCTGCTCTTAAACTTACTCAAACTCCCAATTCCAGGAGTTGCATTCCTAAAGGTCCCTAAAAGAACAGAACACAGCTTACACTTCGTCATTTCTTGTTTTGAATTTTAAGTTGTCTGCGATGAATAATTTAGGTACCAACATTTCCTTTTCTATGTTGTTTTAATGCATTTCATCCTTTTAAGTCACCCTGTTTCATCCCTGACCCATTTAAAATATTTTTTAATCCTATCTTTGTTGTGACTTCACTGCTCTAATTCCTGAGTTCTGAATTCTACCTATTCCTGACGATTTTAATATTTATCTTACTCTGTCTTACTTTGTTTTCTTTCAAAAACTAATTTTCTTCTATTTTAGGCTTTTTACCTTCTCATTCCCTATAGCACCTATAGCAAACGCTTTATTATTTTTCTCAATATTACCAATACATTTTCTTTCCTACAATTCTAATATTTAAATTTTATATTCTTCTTAATCAATTAACTGTTTTCTCATTTTTAAATTCTTGTCACAAATAGAAAAGAGTCAAGCTGCCCTGGGTTATAACATCAGGCAGGAATCCAGCCCCTAGACACCAGCTCCAATGACCCAGCACCGTGTTTCCAGGCAGCACGTCTCTGGCACCTTCCTTTAATATTCTCCCAACTCTGTAAGCCAGGGTTTTTAAAATTTTCAATGGACACAAGTATAATAAACATTACATGCATGATTCTTTTAAGCTATTATCATATCTAAATCCATTTTGATTCAAAAGGAGTTTTTCTGCCCCAAAAAAGGGGTACGTTGAAATTGTATCATCAACATACCCCTCTCAGACTCCTAAAATATACTACTATTCATTCTTCTCAGTCTTATAAATAAAATCTAAAGTTCTGAGAGTAATTGAACTATTCATAAAAATGATAATGACAATAAGCTACTGATAACTAAGCTAATAAACACACAGGGAGATGTACATAATTTGTTAAATAATTTTATTTTCCTAAATTTAGTTTCAAAAAAGTATTTTTTTTTAAAAAGGCCAGTTTAATTCAAGCTGGAATATTAACAGAGATGTGTCAGAAACAAGAATTCAGTAGCATTTTATGTCAAGTTGGCTTTTATATCTAATATATATAACTCTATTTTTATATAATTAATCCCTGAATTACTCAAGGAAAGCAAAGAGGGACAAAAGAATAGGTGAGCACAGAAGCAGAACAGATGGACAAGATATCTCTGCTTCTGGTTCTAAAAAAAGAAGAAAATCACACACAAAAAAACCCTATAATCTTCTAAGGGAAACAAATTTGGCAACTTATTGTCCTAAAGACATGAACAGAAGTGTTTATTTCTAATTGACCTACTGATGAAAATTTGGTTTACATCCCATTTTATGTGGTTACATTAAATTTGACCAGAAATTCTGTTAGGGAAATACCTAGCAAGTACAGTACGGATACACAACTGAAATGTCAAATACACATGTAAGAGAGTAACAATAACATATACCTTAAGTGGTTCTGCTAGGTCTGAGAGCTGATTAATTTTCTGTTTAATTGCATCATACTTGTTTTCTGCTTCTATTTTCAGATTTTTAAGATGTTCCATATTTTCTTTTTGTTGTTCCATATTTTTCTCAACCATTTTCATTTTGATTTTATTTTCTTGAGCTTCATCTTCCTGGTTACATTTACAAAGCAAATGGAGTTAATTAAAATACTTAAATTATGAACTAGAAAAACAGTACAAAATTCTGAGAGAAAAAACACTATAGGCTCCAGGCAATCTGATGAAAGACAAACACAAAGAAAACCAGTGTATTTTCATACACTTAGTGGTCAATCAGGAAGAACAAGACAATGATTCAACAAAAAGAAATTTGGGAGACAAGTTAAACTATACTGTGATTGAAAAGTCCTAATCAAACAGAAGAACTTTTATCTAGTTACTCTTTCTTTCAAAACTCAGTGTATATATGTACCTAACTAGTGCCAGGCAATATGTTAGATGCTGAGTAAACAAAAATAAACAAGACATACTTCATACCTTTAAGAAATCTAAGGAATTAAAGCGAAACAAAGTAAACAGTGGAGAATGTGATTACTAATAGAAAACAAAGACAAATTCTCATTCAGGTAAAGTTCCATCAGTACCAGGACTTTATCGGTCTTGTTCACTGTAATATCCTCCAGCACTTAATATGGTACCTGGTGCAAAGTGGATACTTAATAAATACTCATTCATTTTAACCAGACCTCAATCTATCTAATCCACTGCTTACTGTAACTCAGAGAAGCTAAGCTGAATGTCATAAATAGTTCCCTGAAAAAACAAGAGTAACAAACGTATGATAAATTAAAATGAAAACCAATTTCTTGGGGGAAAAACTCCAATAATGCAGAGAGCAACTACAATTGACTAAAAGATATTAATATTAACACTCATTAATTATGAAACATACTATGCTAGGCAGTTTGGTTTGAAAACACGTTTAGAAGCACACTGTTTAAGTTTCGACAGTAGAAGACAAAATCAATTACTATGCATGCAAGTTACATATACAAAATATTAAAGAACTTGAATGCAATAAGCCAGGTAGTTTCTACCATATTTGCAAATAAAGACAGTCATCATAAAAAGGAGCCCCAATTAAAGGATTAAAAAAAGGCTGAGGATCGTAGATTTTAACCTAAATGACAGTTTTGTCCTTTAACATTACATTTAAACTGAGGAAAAGAATCTTACCAACGTTGCAATATCTACAGACTGGTGTTCTTCTATATTCTCAAGCTCCCGAATTTCAGAAATACTTTCTGTTATTTTTACCTGGAAAAAAGTATTTCGATTTTAGTAACATAAAATAAAATAAAGGGGTGCCTGGCTAACTCAATCAGTAGAGCATGTGACTCTTGATCTCAGGGTTGTGAGTTCATGCCCCTTAAGTGTAGAGATTAGGTTCACTTTAAAAATAAATAATTAAATTAAATAAATTAAATAAATAAAGTAAACAAACAAACAAACAAACAAATAAATAAATAAAATCCCCAGAAAGGATATATTAGTCCACAAAGCCCTTACTCTGCTTTTGTTACAGAGGGTACCGTAGCTAATGAAAGAGACACTTTAGTATTAAATGAACAAAAGAAAGGGGTGTATAAAATCTTTCATAGTCACCCTTATTGCTAATCCACTCCCATGAAAAAAAGATGGAAGGACTCCATCTTAGCATTTAAAATGACAACGTTGAATTCAGTAAGAAAATCCTTTTCTGAAACACCCAGATTGAGGTTATGGTAAAATACTCTAATCTGGTGCTTCACAAGTATGACCCAAGCACCTCCTGGTGCTTCTGAGACTCTTTCAAGGGGTCATAAGGTCAAACTATTTTCATAAAAAAACTAACATATTATGAACCCTTTATACTATTTAAAAAATATAAAAATGTCATTTTTCTCACTAAATATTTTTGGTTTTGGAAAAATATACCTATTTGCCATAAAAGTGTTATTTTCGTTAACACACTAGTTTTTTTTAAGTGAACTAACAAATATTCTTGAAGTTTATTTTAACTTTCAATAATTAGGTAAAACCCACATAAGGGAAAGCTCTTTTAAGACTATAAAGAGGCTTGAGGGAAAAAGTTTGAGAACTCCTCTAAAACTAAATGAATGGTAGGACCTTAAAAATAACTTGGAAGTGGATAAGAAAAAAAAAAAAAGACATATATATATATATTTTTTTACCTTTAACTCTCTATAATGTATTTGGCGCCTTCTAAGAAATTCTTCATTGCGCTTAATATCCTTTTCAAGGGCAGACAAATGTTGCTGAAGATTTAATATCTGGGCCTTCTTATTTTCAACTTCATTCTCCAAGTCACTGGATAGAGAGAAGAGGATAAGAAACACCTTTTGTATTTCCGAAATTTACAATTACTTAGGTCTTTATAAATATAGAAGAGATTGTTTGTGATGACACACTTGTAAAATTCTATTCTGTTAAACCAGCTCTATATTCCTACTAAGTTATTAGTAACATGAAAATATAGCGATTTAAAAAGGTATCTAAACTGGAATCTTATTTTACTCATTTCATTAAGACATATTTATGATTTCTGTGTGGCAGGCATCATGCAGTGATAGGTAGAGGTGGAAGCAGAATTAAGACATGAAGGAATCAAACAAAAAGGGGGAAAATCAGGAAATAGGCTGTAATGCTAAACTATGAACAGGACAGTATATATACACAGAACCGTGGGCACATAGGAGTGAGTCTTGGAGAAGTGACAACTGAACCGTATTTTCTAAAGATTTCCTCGGCTGGACCAACTATGGGACATGGAAAGACACATGCCGAAGCACAGAGAAGTGAAAAAAAGAAAGCTGACAGCTCAACAGGTACTGTCATTGGATAAATGCTCCAAATGTGCGGGAGTGAAAGGGATGGAGAAGAGGACAATGAGAAGAGATGGAAGAAAAAGGAGATGCCAAAGCCATACAGGGTCTCTATGACAGCAGTCACTGTCTTGAGAAGTCACCTCTTCCCACCTCCTGGACCCAAGCACCTGTCTCCTAGAGTTGTGTGCCTGGTGGGAGAGAACTACCTTGCAGTTAAAAGTTTGTCTCTGACTGACATTGTCTGCCGTATTTCAGTAAGATATATATTTTTCCACATTTTAACATCTCTGAAATCATATTCCAGTTCATGGTTCAATTAGCAGCATTTTTTCTTTTTAATAACAGAGCGGCTTAAATTTGATGAAATACTCTGTGCTACTTTGCCAGAATCCTCAAAATCAGAAAAAGACTCAATAAATGTTAGCTGAATAAATGATAAACATGAGGAAAGTAGGAAAATAACTGGTATTTCTGTTAAAAATGGAGCCAGATACAAAAACTTAAGATAGCCCAAGATTTAATAAGAAATATTTATCATACAAATATATACCTTTATTAACAAACAATAATTCCACTAAAAATAAAATATTTACCAAGTAAACAAACTTTGAAACCCAGAGCCTAAATCAAAAATAAGAAAATAAGCACAGACAATATTCTGTTATACAATTTCCTGAATACTTAAAATAAACTTAAGCAATCAACATAATTTATATAAACAAAACTGCTAAATTGTACAACTTCCTTTTTGCATCACAGGATGAATTCTGTGACACACTTTCATATAGTGGTCCTCAGTTTTTAATGAATTTTTACATGGAGCAAGAACCTTTGCCACCTAATCAAACAGGTGCAGTAGCTGAGCTGAGTGTTGTGTGCATCGCTTGCAGGGGATGAACAGAGGCCCCTGAGCTGCCTATCTACACACACCTCAGTATCCAACCCTGACTCTGCTGTGTTTGTCTCCAAAGCACGTGACCCAGTTAGTATTTATATATAGTCTCTCTCCCTCTTCTTAACCTAAGCTCCAGGATTAGAAATTTTTTGTACTTTATTTTGTGCTGTGCCTTGTGCCCAGATCAGGGCCTGGCCATTAAGTACTCATTCAGTACTTGTTTTAAAGAATAAATTTGAAAAACTCACTTTGGAAAATTACATTAAAAATGTTAGAGTACTTTGGCAATTCAAAAATCCACAGGTAAACTTTTTTTTATGATCTCGTATGTAAGCAGTAACTACACCGGAATTATTCTGAGAGCCACCTTATACATTTGTCTTGCAGCTTATGTATACTTTCATCATGGGAAACCACACTGGGATAATCAAACCAAATCAGTACTTGTACTTAAGACCTAAAACCCTCTGCCTATTAAAAAGTCACTGTTCGTTATGAAATTATGAAATACACTATAATCTTTTCGCTTAAATTCTAGAGCTGTTTTTCATCATTAGAAATCTGTCAGTGCTGAGTTAAAGAGGGCACCCTTCATATACTCGGTAGTATGGGGGGAAATCGGGGAATCTTTCTAGTCATTTAGCCATCACTGTTAAATGGTCAACTTATACAAAAATAAAATAATGTTAAATTATGTATTTTTAATAACTATTAAAGCTCATTATACATATTACAAATATTAGTAATTGCTTAATATTATTATTTAAAATCAAACCGTAAATTATATATTAACTTATCAATTATAGTCATTTGGAAGCAACTATTAAGTAATTTAAAAATTTATGTATCCTCTTACTTAGCATTTCCCTTATTAAGAATTTAAGCTATGAAAAAAAAAAAAAAAAAAAAAGAATTTAAGCTATGCACACACTTTCAAAAATATGCCAAGATCCACGTGTGTTCTCCCTGCAGCATGATATAAGAGGAAATGGCAAACACTCCTATGTCATCAACAGCGAACTGGCTAAGCAGCATACTGGTACAGCCATACTGAGAGGTAGTTCTAAATGTCCTGATATGGTATGACTGCCAAGATATAACACTGACAGAAAAAAAGCAAGATGTAGAAACCATATACATACTTATACATAGCACAGTATGGATGAACTTTACACCTAAATGGAAGAAACCAGGCACAAAATGTTGCATTGTATATTTTCATTTATATGAAATATCCAGAATAGTCTAATCCATAAGCAGATTAATGGTTTCCAGGAGTTGGGAATTGTGAAAGTAAAGATTAATGGGTATAGGTGTTCTTTTTAATGTGATAAAAAATGTTCAGGAATTAGCCAACCTTGATGGCTGCACAAGCCTGTGAATGTAATAAAAATCTCTAAATTGTATGCTTTAAAATAGAGTAAATTTTTATAGTATGTGAATTATATCTCAATTTAAAAAGTCACTATAAATGGTACAAAGATATAAACTGTTCTGGAAACATATATAAGAAACTGCTAAACTATTTACTTCTGAAAGAGAGGTAAGAACAGTTTCACTCTGTATACTTTTCTACACTGAACTTTCTCACCATATGCATTATATATTCCCTTTATTAATTGCTTTTTAAAAAGTCAACAAGGACAATGGAGAAATACAATTATAAACTACTTTTGTTTCCCAATTTATACTCTTCTATATTTAAAAAATACTAGTGAATTTTTCTAAACTTCCCAATATCAAGCAACTATCACATTGGTTCAGGTCAAAACAGATGACACAAAAGTCATCTAAATATCATTAGAACTTAGTATATGCTCTTTTTTAAAAATTTTTTTTGAAGAAAATCCAGGAATTTTATTTCCTCCACTGCCTTCATCTCCTTCCAACATTCTTTCAGACTTGACTTTTTTAGCTATTAGCCTTTCTCTCTTTTGAGGTGTTGTTTACATACAATATTACATTAGTCTCAGGTGTACAACACAGTGATTCAAAATGTATATACATTATGAAGCGACCACCAAAATAAATCTAGCAGCTGTCACCAAAGTTGTTAAAATATTATTTATTGTTAATGATATTCCCTATGCTGTACATTACACTTCTATGACTTACTTTTTTTCCAACTGGAAGTCTATACCTTTTAATCTCCTTCCCCCTTTTCAGCCATCTCCTCATCCCTCTCCCCTCTGGAGAGAGACTGTTTAACCACCAGATTGTTCTCCATATTTATGTGTTGGTTTCTGTTTGTTTTGTTCTTAGATTGCACATATAAATGAAATCATACACTATGTCTTTCTCTGACTTACTCAAATTAACATAATACCCAGAACTTGGTATACTTACAATCAATAAAGTTTATCAATGTGGGAAACCTTTAAAAAAAAACCACTGTTCGTCTGGCTCTTAAAACAAAAGATATGTCCCCTACGCATTAATACAAATACTATTAGCCAAAAAATGAAGCTAAGTATCAACTTGAAACCTTTAGCACTAAAATGTTAGAATCAGAGATTACAATTTGCTGCTGAGGTATACTTACAATCTTTTCCAAAAGTGCCTTACTTCTTTTTTTTTTTTTTTTAAAGACTTAGGACACAAATACCCTATCAAAGAGACTCAGTGACAAATGTGGGGTTGGTTAGTGCCAGGCCACCAAGTTGCTGGTCATCCAATTTTTTTCTGTTGCTAAGTAAGAAGTTTTACCAAACTTTCTGACTGATATCCATTATGGCTATTTTTCTTTATGCTGCTTGTCATAGTCACACAAAAATGACTAAAATTATTCGAAAGCAAGAGATTTCAACAAAACTCTCATTTCCCCTACACCTGCAAGTCATTTAGACTTTCACTTTTACTCACTTTTCTTAGGTGTTTATTTTAGATAAGTTCTAAGTCCTTCTACTGAAAGCCTTGCAGGTCACTAATTTAGTTCCAACCTATCAATCTGTTAACTGAATTAGTTTTGTTAGAAAATCATGTTTTTTTTGGTACCAAAAATATTTTCTGCCATGTTTATGAATTTCATTAAATACACTGACTAGTTTTTGTTCAACTTCTCACTTTGTCTCCTCTGGCAGCTCTATTTTTCTAGATATGTGTTCTAATTGTGCCAAATGGCCTTCTTAGAACAGTGCAACTCAAAATACAGTCAGAGACACAATACAGAACTTGAGCCAGAATGTAAACCAACACACCTAAACTCTCACTGAGCAGAGTCAGAGCTAAATGACAGGACAGTGGTATAGCTGATGTATATTCTGAATTCAGCTCCTATCTCCTTGCAAATCAGCTGGTCAAGGGAACACACTTCGTGCTCTTAGCAAATACGATCGTCAAAGTAATGATGGAAAACAACCATCAACCCAGAATTCTACATCTAACTAAATGATCTTTTAAGCCTGAACAGATCACTCACAATCCTTCACTGAAATAACTAATGGAGTAATATGATGGGAACCAAACCCTACAAAAAGCAGTAGGAATGCCAAAATAACGCTATACTGACACTAACCTTATCTCAGAATCCACATCTTTGCTTAGGAATTTAGGTCTTGTATTTTCAGATGAATAGTAACGTCCTGCAAAGACTTGGTCACCATCAGCAGTAAAAGCTTCTCTACAATTCTTGGGTGGCTTTTGAGATTGCATTACTGCACGAGCTACAGAATTATTCTGAAAAATAAGGGGAAAAAATATTTTTGAAGTTATGCCATAGCATTTCTGATACACAATTTCAGAATGTTACCTATCATTATTTTAAGATTCAAGTATTTCTTATTTAAACATTTATTTAAACATAAGTAAAATAATTCCAGAAAGTTAAATAAGAGTTTGAAAATCAACTCTCAAGATGCAAAGAATTAAAACTACTGACAGTCTTTAGGACAGAGTAAGCAATGCTTTATGAGAAATTGATTTAAGTTCTAATATTACTATCCATTAAAATTAAAAATTTTAGTACATTTTTAGTACATTAATTAGTACATTAAGTACATTTCCACATGAAAATATTTACTTTAGGCCAGAGTTCATACAAATCTTACTTTTTCTAAATAACTTTTACAGCCTGAAAAAAAAAGATGTCAGTGAACAGCAAATTGCAATAAAAGATTAATATGCTGAATTATGTGAGGAAAGCCTGGAAATAAGCCCTAGAAGTTAAAAGGGCATCAGGCTTAATGGAGGCCTATCTATCCTCTGGGGACAGGCAAGAGATCTTCATTATTTTCTTTCAAGTATCCTTCTAACATGTAAGTGAGCAAAGCCCACAAATAATTACAATATGACCTTGCAACAACTGTATATACATTTAAATTACTGATACGATTACTTCTCCCTTACCATTAATGAGAAAAACAAACTCTACATTTGTTTTGATTAGATATGTTTTGAATTTCCTGTTCTTTCTCAGTAAATTTATGCCAATGAAGATCTAATCCAAGAATACACAGATGAAGAGTAAATACTGATCTTTTTACTATACTTTCAAAGTTTTGATAAAAGAACTCATAAAATATTGAGTATTTGTTTAAAAACAAAATAATACACATATAAAAGGGTAAATAAAAAATGAATTTGGTAGCCAATCCATAAACAAAAAGAATAAACAACATAGAATAAGAATAAACAACAAAAAAATTATAGCATCATTCACCAAAATAGTATGTATTTGTGAAACATTTACTGAGGAATAGCCAGAAGTATAAAGATCCCCTAGGCAGAAAATGCATAAACCAACCAGCTCTGTATTATTCTATGGTTTCCTATGAGGTAAAAGTACAGTAGTAAAACATATTAATACCTCTATAATACAGAATGGGAATAGGAATTTATATAACCAATCCAGTTCTGAAAATTTAAAAGTAATATAAAATTCAGCAAGCATCCTATCTTACTTTGATCAGAAGCACTGTCTCTATGCTTCTCATGTCAATCAGGCTGTTTGCAACTACTGCATTATCTATTTCTAAAGCTGTCAGGACTGTTGGAAACTCTGGATGATAAGCAGCTCTAGGAGACAAAAATATATAAGTATTAATTTATCAAACTTTAATTTTATACATATATCTTTTTAATATGTGACTGGATAAGACAATGGAAAATATAACATTTGAAAACATCTGTTAATAGGTTTAAAGAACAAACATTTATATTAAGTGCTAGGTACTCTAAGAATATTATGAATAATATTAGCCCATTTGATCCTCATAATAACCATGGGATTGATAATATTATTCTCTAATTTAAAGGAGTTTGTTCTTAAGATGGAGGAGGCAAAACACTGACCTAGGATGTTTCAAAAGGAGAGAAGTCAACGTAGTAGGAAAGTTTAAGGTTCAGGAGAGAGTTGAAATAATTAAAAATAACAGTTCAACAAATCAGTTGGCAAGAAAGCATACAATTCAGAGACTACATAGAATAACAACTTTAGAGAAAAAGAGCATCTCTTCTGCTGAGCAGGATAGGATGTGCACAGCACACAGACACAGTTATGGGTAGCCAGCACACTGAGCAGTTCAGCAGCCTGTACTTCAAGGGGAATAAAGCCATCTTTATAGGAAAGGAAACACTTCCTAGTATTTCCTGGGGAGCTATACACTTTTCCAGGCTCCTCTTTTGAGTTTGTCTAACTAATGTGAGCTTAATGTGTCTAACTAATGTGAGCCTGATTCATTTTAATATTCCAATGGTGTTTTATTCTTCCTTTCTACATTAAAGTAACATGCCCAAACATGCGTTTGAACTGCAATATGTACTGATAAAGTTCTTCACAAAAAAGTCACTCCTCCAAAATGTCTGTAGACAGCTGAAGTTGAGAGAGTATTAAATGTACCCAACTTGTCAATATTCTGTCAACACCTAAAAGTAACATCCAACTTCTTCTACTAGAACTCCACCAACTTGAACTGCCTAATACCAAACTGCTCTGAAAGGCAAACATGGAGTTTGTCATGCCCTGGAGCTGCTCCATTAACCTTGAACTTCCCACGATTTACAGCTAGAGCCTTCCCAGCTGACCATGCCTTATTAAAACTGCTAACTGCATCCAGCAGATCTATGGAGGCTTGCAGGCCTCACTTTCTTCGCCTCCAGCCTAGGCCTCATGGTCAATCAATGAACTACTTTCCAAGTAGCACTTTTTTCAGTTGATTCCCTCTTCTTCTATAATATCTACCCATTCTAAAAAATTCTAATGTAGTATTAACCCAACAGTATACATTCTCTACCTATTAAAAAGCCAAAAATCCTGTGGTCACCACGAGTGTTTGAATCCTGAGTGGATGTTGGTTCAGTTTCCTCTCTCACTCTCCCAAACCTACCTAACTCCTGAGGCCCTCTTTCACAGCACACCGATTCACCTATTTCAAAGAAGTGACATCATGCTGCACAAATGGAGCTCACTCTGCACCCCATCACAGGAGGTGATACATTGCTGGGAGACTGCAAATACAATCACTGGGAAACACAGTGTGCCAGTAGGGCAGTGCCAGGCATTCCTATTCATGGGAGTCCACACACAAATCATGGAGCAGTCCCAACAGCTGTTCAGGACCCTGTTCCTGGTTCCCAAAGGACAGTGCTGGTATAGGAGGATATTCCTCACAGAAGTCAATCTCTCATAGCAATATCCCAGGGATAGTTTCCAAGGCCCCTGTAGGGAAACGCCCAATTGCAAGTCACCATATTGGCATTCTACCAAGCACTCAAGTTCTCTCACTCTAGATGCAACTAACCTGACAGGGGTCATTTTTTACCATAACCAATGTTGTCTGGTAGCACAACTGAAATTTCACTTTTGTCAGGATTTAGAAATCAGGAATCAAAGTTAGAAACTAATGTAAGGCCAAATTTTCATGCACACTGGGAAAACCGTTTACCTCTAACTCCCAAATACTTATTTCTAACCTAAAAGCTCAAAGTTGACAATTCTACAATAGGACTTATCCAATATTGACAAATCCACTTTTACTGCACTTTTTCTAAACCAATTACTAGCACAACAGCTCAGTAGTCACTTCAGCCAAAGACCTAATGGTTACCCTCAATTCTTTCATTCTCTTACATTTAAGTAAAAAGTTTTATTGATTTCTTCCTAAATAATGGTTTTATTATTTTTTTAAAGATTTAAGTATTTATTGGAGAGAGAAAAAGCACATACTTATGCACAAAACAATGAGAGGGGCAGAAAGGGAGAGAGAGAATCCTAAGCAGAATTCCTGCTAAGAGTGGAACTCAACACAGGGCTTGATCTCACAACCCTGAGATCGTAACTTGAGCTGAAACCAAGAGTCAGATGCACAACCAGCTGAGCCACCCAGGCACTCCCTAAATACTGCTTTTAATCTGCCCTTGCTATCTATAACGCAAACACTATTTTTCGCGGAATAATTTATGTCATGGCTCTATGCATTTTGCACATAGAATTCTATTTGCTTAAAAGGCAGTTAACCCGTCACTTGACAAATTCATCAGGTCTGAAGAATGATCACTTTTCCTCTTTTCTCTAATTTCTTCGCTAACCTACCAACATATAATTACTCTCTCATCTGAGCTACATATGCATTCTGTGATCCAATTTTACCAAAGCTGACAAAGAATGAAAGAGAAAATACGTATTATATTTGGAAGTAAAGTGATTAGCCAGTCAGCAGTTAGCAAAGAGGCTGGTTTAAGTACGGTGCCCTTGAGAAAATTTTTTAGGGTCATCAAAGAAAATGACCACAGCTCTTTATGGAATCTGCAAAGCACCGTAAGAGTTGAACTGTAAGTACTCAGTGCCAAAGCTCTTCTTTAGTATCCCTACCCCCACATTCCCCTTAATTTGCTGTGGTCTGTATCACTTTCTATAATTCTATGCCCCACCACATCTCTTCCACTGTACTGGCTCCCACCACAGACCTCATGTAAGGAGCTCAAGGGCAGGGAACATGTCTTAATTAGCTATGTATCTCCAGTACCTAGACTGAAGTTAAAGAAGTGGCTTGATGAAATTTCATAAATCAGTACTATAGATTTAGTTAACATAAAAATGTCTTAATTCTTTCTTATCTTGGACATGATTAAGCAAAACCAGAAATGGCATTTAGCTACTGATGCCTCACCTGTGTCTTACGTCATACATCTCATTCCGAAACTCAGAAACTATTATCTGTGGCCGTGAGGTCCCTCGTGAATAAAACCTTTCCATCAGTGCCTGGAGAACTCTTTCATCGGCATGGTTATGGCAACAATAGGCCTGCAGAAGTCCTTTCAAGCAAGATTCAATAGCCAAAGCAAGTTCAGGGTCGCGAAGATGAATGCAAGCTCCTAAAAGTGAGAGAAAATTGTGAAAAGGCCCATAAATATTTTGAAATATTAATGTAAATATCTTTTTATAATAGTTTATAAATGACGTCCAAAGTATTTTCATATAAAGAAGCTTACATGACATTACAGATCTTATGTTAACTAAATGTGAGATCCCCATATATCCATTGGATACACTGGGGAGAAAACCCATCAAATCCTGTGAAAAGAACTGCCTCACTCACTCCAGTGTAAATGAACAGATGTTTTTCTATGGAAGTGTATATTATTCCAGGCTCTGAATGGCATTTTGAAAAGGAAACCAAACTCTTTATAGATTCTTTATTATTTTCTGTAAAACTGATTAATACTGAAATTTTAGAAACAGAGAGAAAATGCCTCATCTGTTGATCCCGGTATAGAGGTCCGTAGCATTTACATGAAGAGACCTTACTGTAACACTTAACACCGTGTATAATGCTGTACTTACACAGTAATACCTTGCTTTAGCAACAATACATATTTCTATTAACAGCATCATTTTCACTTAATGATATTACAGAATTAGAGATAACTTCTCAGGAGAATTCAACAAATATTTTTTTAATCATATATATATATATATATATATATATGAATAATTCAATAAACCCAGGTTTTCCACTTGAAAAGGACTTTTTTTTTAAGGTTTTATTTATTTATTCATGAGAGTAGAGACATAGAGAGGCAGAGACATAAGCTTCCTTCAGGGAGACCGATGTGGGACTTGATCCCGGGATCACGCCCTGAGCCTAAGGCAGACACTCAACCACTGAGTCACCCAGGTGTCCCTGAAAAGGACTTAAAAACAATGTTGTCCTACCTTAATAGAAACTAAGAAAAGATATTTTATAAAGGTGACACAAAACGCAGGTGGTGAGGGTTCTTCTGACTGTACTACTATGTCACTGGATTTTCCAACTAATCAATTATTTCCAACTAATTAATATTCAAATTAGCTCATTTATTTATTCATTTACTTAGGGGAAAAAATCAGATTATTCAACCCTATAGATACCTTTTTTCCCCTAAGTTCTCTTGCTTTCGGTTACTTTATGCTTTAAAAATAAAGGGAAATTATAAAGTGATTTTTATCATTATTTCTTAAAATATAATTAAAATCCACATATAATTATGCACCTCTTACATAGATTCAGAAGATCTTTTCCTGAAAATAAAATCTTATTTTTAAAGTTTCCTATATCCTAAGCAAATGGTGACAAATACCTAAAGGACCCACAGGTTTACAGGTAAAATGCCCACGCCTGTAGGCATCATCTATTGCTTCAAGAAGGGCTGGAACATGAGGGCCAAATCTTTTTAGTCGATCAGTTTTACTATCTTTCAATTCTTTCAGTTGCCTCTGATTATAGCTCAGTGTATGCTTCACATCTAATTCTTCCCTCCTAAAAAAAGCAGAAAAACAGAAGAGATATGTGATACTGTTATACAGAAATATCCAGCCTTTCCCTCTAACACCTGCATGCCAGTGAATGACTCGGCTAACTAAAGACGAAATTGAAAATGACTGTGTTACTAGAGAAAGTCTCAAGTCCTCAAAACTTAGCATGAAAATAATGATGCCACAGGGATGAGGACTAGAAATCTCAGAAATTGTCCAGCTCTACAAGTGTTAGAAAACTCTGAGAAAGGTAATTTTAAATATTTTCTCAATACAAGAAACAGCAACCACAACAAAACATATTGTCTCTCTTCATATAAAGACCAAACCACATTATTTTCAAATCATTGAAAAAAATCATTCTAAGGTCGTTGAAACTTACTTAATTCTGATCCGTTCTTCTTTGTCCTTTTCTATGGCTTGCTGAAACTGCTCAATCTCTTGATTGATTGAGCTTTCTTGATCCTGCAAGGCCTTTACTCTCTCTTTTAACCAAGATATTTTTTTTTGCCTTTCCAATCGTTCAGGTTCCAAAGATTGATCGGTACTAATAGTAAATAACCCAAAGTAGAAAATGTTACATGGAAAATTGAACATTTAAAAAATACAAAGCAATGTGATAAAATTCCTTTAGAAACAATATGGAAAATACTCCATATTTCACTGAGTTCACTGTATTAAAATGAGGTAATCATGAACTTGGCCAAGTAACCATCTTACCTTTTCTTTAGTTCTTCAATTCTTTTGCAAAGCTGCTCATCATCTTTCATTAATGCTTTATACTCATTTAGAGAACGATTATATAAAACCTAACAAAAAAATCAGACACACTTTGGTAAGATAAAATATATATATACACCCCATTCAAATCCACTTTTGCCAAATCTTCAAATCAGAAGATTTTGCTAAATATATGCAAAAGTATTTTTTTTAAATAAAGTACTTAAACAGCCATATGAAACCATTACATTTTTTGAAGTCTGAAAGTAGCACAGATTTCTAACGAATCACAAAACCTCTACTTTTAAAAGTAAATGGACAGTATTTTATATTTGATCTGAAGTATTTAATATTCCAGGTTGGAAAAATTTCTCTCACCTCAGCTTCATTATAGACCCTTTTCTTAGCAGTAACGTCTGTCTTCAATGCCATACATTCTGGTGCTCGTGCATTTGTCTCTTGACTTATCTTTTCCAGTTTATCTTGAATATCTTTGTATTTTTTTTCTGCTTCATTAAGTCTAACCTTTAAGAAAATAACATTGTTAAGAGTGGATTTTACTTTTCTTCAATAAACAGGAAAAAAAATTTAAATTATAATATAGCAAATAGCAAACTTAGTTTCACTCAGACTAAATAATCTCAAAACATTAGGGAGGCAAACATAATTATATAAAATACTAAAATATAATTTTTAATTCCACATTTAGTTATCCAACAAACATGCTATCTTCTGAGGATATAAAGATAGAGTAACAATGGTCTGCAAGTAACACAATTAAAGGGAGACAGACACAATTTAACAGCAGAACAGATTGCTTAAATTGATTATACGGTTTGGTTACAATAATGCTTAAGCTTGCTATGTCTATTTATAATCATGGAAGCACAGAGAAAGAACCCCAGAGGTCTGCCAGAACAAGTGAATGCCTTCAAAGCAGCAGCAGCATTTGAACAGAGACTAGAAAGATTAATCCAAATGTACCAAGAGAAAAGCTGGGGAAAGGTGTTAGAGGCAGATGGGAAATCATGTAGAAAGTCAATAATAACACTACTTTTGAAAATGAAAATACTTGGAGCTTAAACTGAGAGTGTAGTGGTGGGAGCTGAGCCGGAAGTGTGGAAGAGCCAGAACTCCCTGAAAATCAGCTTACAACTTAACCCTCCAGATTACAGAGAGAAAAGACATGACCAAATCTGTACATCAAATCACTTTGGAAGCACATACAGGGTGGAGGGGAAATTAAAGGAAACAATTGGAGTGTAAAGAGTTAACATTCTGGAGCGAAATGAATTTGAAACCAAAATGGGGCACTGACAATAGGAATGGATTAGGAGACTAATATGAGAGCTATCAGGATCAGGGATCAGCAAACGTTTTCCAGAAAGAGCTAGAGAGTGTAGTAGACACTATTTCTTCACATTCCTTCTACTTAATAGTCATTCTATAATCTATCACCATGCAAAATACATGAATGGTTAAAATCTATCACCATGTCAAAATACATGACATGGTAGGAAGGATACAAATAAAAAATAAGATAGTTCTTACCCTCCAGAAATTTACCATTTACTATATAGAGTGCCCAAATGCTTAAGAGGGGCAAAGGCCTGCAGAACTAAAGAATCACCCCGCCTCAAAATCCTCCTTTTCCCATTTGAAAAAAAGTGAACATTACTCAAAATGGATTCCATTTTTATTATTTTTTTAATTTAATAAACAATATTTTATTTTGAAGTAATCTCTACACCAAACATGGGACTCAAATTTATAACCCCAAGATCAAGAGTCATATTCTCTATTAGCTGAGCCAGCCAGGGGCCCCTGGATTCCATTTTTAGGTTGGAGTTCAAGTAGAAAAGTAACTTGCGTCTTCCTCTATGACAAGCTAAGAAATGAGAATGGGGAAAAAAATTCCAGAATATTCTCACAGAAATGAAAATCTGAAGTGAGAAAAGGTGGGTGGGGTTGAACTTCCATTTACCACCTGAAGAGGTAGTAAGAAATTTGGCCTATTTCTGTTATTTTTACATATTTATCTCCTACTTTTAATAGATTAATAACATAAAACTTTTTTTTTAAAGGTTTTATTTATTTATTCATGAGACACACAGAGAGAGAGAGGCAGAGACATAGGCAGAGGGAAGAAGCAGACTCCCTGCAGGGAGCCTGATGTGGACTCGATCCCAGGACCCCGGGATCACGCCCTGAGCCGAAGGCAGATGCTCATCCGCTGAGCCACCTAGGCATCCCAATATAACATAACACTTAAAGGGGAAAAAAAATATCCGCTTAATTTGAAAAAGAAAGGTGGGGAAGATTACATTCTATACTATAAATTAAGCCTGGGGCCCCAAAGCACTTGAATAGAACAGAATACTAAGAGGTATATTAGCCACACTGAATAGCTGGGGCTCCTATAAAAATGAAAAAGCTAAGAGTTTAGCTCTGTCATACCTCTGGCATGACAAAATGCAAGGACTTATGCATTGTGGGCTATATACCCTTGTGAAATACTGGAAAAAAAAACACTCAAGTTCAAATTTTAAATTGGTGAATTATATGGTGTATGAATTCTATTTCAATAAAGCCGTTAAAAAAAGAATGAAAAGGTGAGTATAAACAGTGGATCTGCAATATGATAAAAAGGTCAATGTGGACACACCACTAACAGAAAATTACTGCTTTTATTTACCATTCAGCCAACTTCTACCTTTAGGCCCCAGTGGAAGACTCTTGAATCTTATATAAATAAATAACAGTTTCCACCTAGGCTCTTGGATTGAAATTAACCTTAACAGACCTAACAACTTGTTCCATTTGTGTTCCACCTACACAAAATCTTCTGATGGTTCTGGGCCCTAAAACTTCCCCAGTTCCCTGGAAATTCTAGGCATTGTGCTCAGTTTTGAAGTGTCATACTTCATGGTACTCAGCTGACTATTATCATAGCACCTCAAGACTTTTTATCTTGAACATAAGAGTAGAAGCTTCATGTTGTAGCATCTTTAGTTGGTAAGGAAGTACCACTGTCCACATGCATGAGTTTAAAGTGTTATATCACTGGGCTCAACTGGCTGATCACATACAAACACAACACACTTTAAAAGAGAGTTGCCAGGGAGCCTGGGTGGCTCAGTCGGTTGAATGTCTGATTCTTGATTTTGGCTCAGTTCACAATCTTGGGGTCGAGAGATCAAGCCCTGCTTTGGACTCAATGCTGAATGAGGAGTCTGCTTAAGATGTTCACTCCCCCTCTCTCTTTGCCCCTCCCCCTGCCTGTTATGCTCTCTGTAATCCCCCACCCCTCCTGGATAAATAAAATCTTTAAAAAAAATAATAAAATCAAAAAGAATTGCCACGATAGTACTTGAAGAAAAATTTAGGTCAGTTCATTTGAGTAATAAATTCAAACACAAATATATAAGTTGAAACTGCTACTTTTGTAGGTCTTTTAAAATAGTCTAATATCAGTAATCGCATGATTTAACTTACTAAATCTGTATTTTAAAAAATTACCTGCTGTTCTTCCATCTTCCTGTCAAGTCTAGCAGCACGATCTTCCCCAATTTTGATATTATCTCTAATAGCATTCAACTGTTTTTCAATTTCATTGACCTACAAAGAAATTATACAGTAAATCATGTGTAAGAGTAACTGTAACCAAATATTTTCTACATATTAAAAGCATAAATGAATAGGTCATAAAGTAAAAATTACCACTGCCCAGGCCATTTCATGTTTCAAGTATTCTAAATTAGTTTTCATTGTACTTAAACCAGCAATACTTTGAAAACGTTCTTCTTTCTCCAAACACTGGCGTTTCAGTTCAGTAAGTCGCTTAGAAAAAGAAAAAAGGATATATTTCTTATTAACATTGAAAAGACAGACATTTTACAAATGTATTTCTTTTGAATGCACTATCTTAACAGGTAGTTATAAAGATATGCAAGGAAATGACTTAAGGTGAAAATAAAAATATTTGGTTCTTTGGTATACTTTTACTAAGTGAATTATTTTCTTAATTTCTGTATTATAAGGATGGCCAGAAACTCTTCAAATGAAGATCAAAGGTTTGATCTTAAAAGATCTTAAAACCTTAAACTTTAAAAGATCTCACAAGTATAGACAAATCATAAAACTTAGTTTCCCATTTCTCTTGACTCCATATCTAATAGACTAGTTATGTTCTTTTGGGCAAAGTATACCCAGTACTCATTCCAAAGATAATGGAAGACACAGAAGAAATTTATTTCTAAAAGCCCAATAAGATCGAATCCCATGTCGGGCTCCCAGTGCATGGAGCCTGCTTCTCCCTCTGCCTATGTCTCTGCCTCTCTCTCTCACTGTGTGCCTATCACAAATAAAATAAATAAATAAATAAATAAATGCCCAATAAGTTTTTAATTTAATTTTAAAAAATTAAAAAAAAAATAAATATATATATATAAAAGTAGGTTCCACACCCAGTGTGGAGCCCAACACAAGGTCCAAACTCACAACCCTGAGACCAAGACTGAACCGAGATTAAGACCCAACTGACTGAGTCAGGTAACCTAAGTTAGAATTTTAAAAATCTAAGTTCTCCCTTAATAATAAATCAGGAGTGTCTGGGTGGCTCAGTCGCTTAAGCTTCTACTTCTCGATTTTGGCTGAGATCAAGAGATCAAGCATTGGCCTCCCTTCCCCCCTACCACATCAAGCTCAGTGATGGGTGTGGAGCCTGCTTGAGATTCTCTCACTTCCTCTGCTCCTCCCTCACTTGCTTGCTGGCACAGGCAGACTCTCTCTCAAAAAATTAAAATAATAATAAAATCATTCAACAAGTAACAAATATAATGACATCAGAATAGCTTCTAAAGTGCCTCTACATTTTAGATTCTGTACACCTGGGTAGATGGCCTCTCCCCCTCACTCGTGCTTACCATCTTCAAGGAGGCCTCATACTGTAGATCTAATGCATCCCTACCAGTCACTTTCCCATTCTCCAGGATTATTTCAATCCATTATCATTCTCTTCAAGCCTCATACATCCCCACCACCCTAATCCCTCACTCATTCTCCTTCCCTCCTCCTTCAGGGAATTTAGTGGCCAGCAGAGGACACTGTCTCCAACTTCCAATGACCTCACTTACAAATCTGAAACAGGAGGAGGTAGCTTCCTGACACTGAAGTCAGGAAGTCTAGCCCCCATCCCCTACCCACAGATTTTGGATCTGACCACCAGGTTCTGCCTTCTCAGGAAGTCTGAATTAATTCATTTTTCATCCCTATCTTTTCATCTTTGTTTCCACTTGGCCCTCTCCACTGACTCCCTTCCATTATCACGTTTAAATCTTCACTTCTCTTTCCCGTTCACAAATAAAACCGCCACTACCCAACCTTGGGTACCTCCTCCTCCTCTTTCCCTCTAAGTTTCCTTAAAGTTATCTCTCTCTCTCTTTTCCATTTCCTCACATTTTCAGCTCCACAAATCTGATTTCCGTTTTCACTACTCCTGAAACTTGTCTTGCCACAGGCCTCTATGCAGATTATGTCAGTAAATACAGGGACTATTTGTCAAACCCTCTGGCGCCTGCCACTCAGAATATCACAGAATTGTGACTACTGCCTTCTCACATTCTCTTCTCTTGGCCTCTATGGTTTCTGTGAACATTTTTCATGGTTCAGGCCTGGACTTTCCTGTCCTCTTTAAGCAATTTAAGTCATTCCCACAGCTTATACACCAACAACACATTGATGAATCCCAAATTTGTACTGAAGCCAGACTTCTACATTCCTCACTCCTCTATTCAATTGGATGTTTTATAAGAACCTCAAAACCAATGTGTTCAAAGTGAAATTCATCACTTTCAAAAGAAGAAAAAAAGAAAAGAAAGACTGGCTCCCTCGTCCCAAGACTCCTATCTTCAGAAACTCAGTCTATTGCTCAGGTCAATGATCTGGAGGTCATTTGGTCACCCTTGTTATCTGTCTCAACTTCACCCCTCCCTGTCCCACTTAACACCTGCTCAAATCATTTCAAAACTCTTTTCTCCACTACTACTGCTAACTTATGCTATCATCATCTGGACGATTGTTAACACTTTCTTTATTGATCTTTCTATGTTAGTTCTTCCCTTACAGCAATTCACTCTCTTCCACAGCAGAGTAATCTACCAATCATCCACTTTCATGTGTTCAACTGCTCTTAGGTTTATAAAGTCCTCTATGTTCTGGCTTCTTCTTTCTCACTCTTGTGCTCTTCACTCTATCCAATCTGGAATTCTTTCAACTTTCTGAGAGCACCATATACTCTCTTGCCCAAGATGCTGCGATTCTTATTCCTAGGAACAACACCCTTCTTTACTCTCCCCATCCCTTGCCTGGCATCATTCATCCTCAGTTCTTACTTTAAACATCATCCTTAGAACAAATAAATCCTTCCCGTGTCTCGGCTTCCCAGCACTGACACCCTCTTAGGTGCTTTTGCACAAATCTAGTCATGAGTCCTTTAGCAGTGCCCACTATACTCTGACTCCAGAACCCTGCTACGTATTTGCTGTCATATGGCCATGGACAAAAGCACAATGCCAGGAGGCACACACTGGAACTTGGTATTTATTGACTGAACACCTTCCAGTTTCTATCTAACCTTCACATACTACTTCCTACAGATTTAACTATTCAAATTCAGAGTTTATTTTGAGAATATAGGACATTTAATTAATTAGGAAAAAAACCTCTTATGTGCATATTATACATAAGGAACTCTGTTACATATAGGGAAGTGCTTCTTAAACTTCATAATCAAAATATATTTAATAGTTAATAATAAAGTATACTATGGAGAAAGTGGGTATTTAACCTCTAGCTGTCCGAAGCAAACAAGTTTCTTCAAGATCCTGAGACGCTATTTTTAAAATAATAAATGTAACATATACTATTACATTTTTGAATATGCAAATATTTCCTTTTCCCAATAACACTGATATTCCAAGATTAATTCTATGGTTTATAGTGCCTCCCCATATCCACATTTTCTGAGTTTGAAGGGATACTGTGGGGAATAAAAATAAATACACTCATCTTTGCTGTTTGAGTTTTCACACAACCACAGACCTAACTTTAAATATTCAATCCTCAAAACTTGAAGTAAAAGGGTTGACCTGGTTCAATCATTAGTACAATTCTGTGTCAAAGAAAAAGCTAAGAAAGAGCTGGAAGCTCAACTGGTTGTATAAAACTGACTAAGTAACAAAAGAACAAGATATAGCATCACACAAAAATTGGTGGGACTTGGGCAGCCCGGGTGGCTCGTTTAGTGCCACCTTCAGCCCAGGGCCTAATCCTGGAGACCTGGGATTGAGTCCCACGTTGGGCTCCCTGCATGGAGCCTGCTTCTCCCTCTGCCTGTGTCTCTCCCTCTCTCTTTCTATGTGTCTCTCATAAATAAATAAATAAAATCTTTAAAAAAAAATTGGTGGGGCTTAATGTACGGGATGAAAAGCTGAAATGTAAGCCTTATGATTTTGAGGTCTCTGATTATCAGACAGAAGGTTGGATCTTCAGGAATCTGAAGAAGAAAGTACAAGAAGAAAATATAGCAGACGTTAAAAAAAAGTAATTAAGTCACACTGGCTTGAGTTAATTGCAAAGTCAAACAAATATGCACAGCTGCCAAACTGGTGAGGATGGATGTGACAGCTGCTACCAAGCTATTGGTGCTTAATGAATGCTAACATTTTACCAGTGTGATCAAAGAATTACCTACCGTATATGATTACAAGTGAATATTATGTTCAATATCAGCTTGAGACTTGTGCTTATTTTCCCATCAAAAGAAATATTAGAGTTTTTAAACTACTTACACTGATACCTTACTGTAGAACCAATTAGTCATATATTAACAAATATGTAAAATATTGCCCTGTCCTCTACTTTATAGCCTAACAGAGGAAAACGTGTACATACCCATTATTCCAAAACAAAGAAAGTAAAGGCTAATACCCTGAAAATAAAAAAACACACTTCCTCTATTTCATACAGTGCTATGAAAGTGTTATTAGTTTTATATAAATACAGATCTATAGGGACATAATTTTACAGTACTATTTAAAAATACTAAAAGAATTTGATCTCATAAATATTTTCATTGTGTTTACAAACCTCTTCTCCTTGATTTATCTGCTCCTTTGTTCTTTCTTTTGTTTCCATAATGTATGAATAATCTTCTTTCATCTGTTCAAGTTGAGTTGCTTTCATGAAGAACTATATTGATAAGAAAAACACAATTAGGAGTTTGTAAATTTCCATGGAACTGTGAAAAACAAAACTTTGGTCTCCAAATATTTTTGACCAATTATGTAAAAAGATAATAAAAACACACTCAAGTCTTCACACCTAAAATTTACTTAACTTACTCTGCTCACATCTACACATTCATTTGCCAAAGCTCTTAAGAGCTCATGTAAGAAAACACTTCTGTGGGGCATCTGGATGGCTCAGCAGTTGAGTGTCTGCTTTCGGCTCAGGGTGTGATCCTAGGGTCCTGGGATGGAGTCCCACATCAGGTTCCCCGCAGGGAGCCTACTTCTCCCTCTGCCTATGTTTCTGCCTCTTTCTCTGTGCCTCCCATGAATAAATAAATAAGTCTTAAAAAAAAAAAAAAAGAAAACACTTTTGGTAGAAGAATAACACCATCTTGAAAACTCATTTTCACTGATTATTTCATTCTTTAAACAAATACGAATAAAGAGAAAACTTCTGTATTCTTGATCTTGCTGGATCTTGAATTTTTAGAAAAGGAAATCCTGAAACCCAAAGATTACAACATAAGAGGTGCTCAGGCTCATTAAAGCTACTTGGAACCTCAAAAAAAAAAAAAATTACAACATAAGTAGTAGTCAAATTTCTTGTTAGCTTTTTAAGTTTTAAATAATTTAAGGTTTAAATGTTACTATGTATGGCCAATCATTCCCTTGAATTTCCTTAAAGATTAATTTTAGAATAATCCATTCTCTCTCAAAATTAAAAGCCAAAAAGTGAAAGCAAGAATTTACCAAGAAAATTATACTTCCATCGTACTTAGAACTTTCCTAAATTAGCCCTACAATATTACTGTAAATAGGTGGCTTTTAAAAAAAACCACTCAACATTGATTATGTGGGCAAGAGTTATGTTTGGTATATATGCCTTATCTATAATATATTATTTTTTGATAAATTCTTATTTCCTTTGGTGCTCCTTACTTTGTATTTGTCTCCTTCATTTTTAGACTGAAGGAACTGCTTGCTCATCTCTTGTGTTAAAACAGAAACTGGATTATCCACCTGAAACAAACCAGAGAGGTTATTTTTGCATATTTCATTTTAATACCTTAAGAATAAATGAACTGAAATACAGAATACAATTCACCTATGGTGTCATCAAGAAGACTAAAGTTAGAGTATTATGGTAAATATATAAAGAAAAGAAAAAATATTAGAACTTCTGAATGTAGAGAAAGTATTTCAAGATACTAAAATAAATACCATACCCAAAATTACTCTGCCACTATATGAGGACATGAGCACAAGAACTCCGTGAAGAAGTGTTTTTATCAGAAAGTTCTCATTTCTTTCATCTGTTTTATATAATTTCACTCTTACGCTACTGGTTAACAATCAGACAACAGTAAGTAAAGCCCTCAGTAGACTTGGGTTTTTGTGTCTCACCTTCTATGTAGCACTGGGCAAGTTAGTTTCTTCAACTGAATACAAAAAGTCTAACTTGGTTATTTCTAATCAGAATTATGATGCCAAGTAGTATTTATTTTTCTTACAGCAGTTCTTCAGACTTTCCATTTGTTATTTCTTCATGAAGATGTTATGAAATAAATAAAAACGCTGGAACCACTCTACCTTTTGGAGGAGTCATTTTAAATAAGCCACTTCTTGAATGAAACTACTTATACCTAACAAGTTCAAGTACAGTTATGGTAACAGTAAAGTACTGACCAAAGCATAAGTGAAAAAGTTGAAAAAATATAAATACATATGTTAAACTTGTTTCAGAAAGATTCAAGATCATTACTCATTTATATCTTTGGTGTTAATAAGAAAGTAATTCATGTATTAGAAAATAATCCCATTTGCAAAGTTATAGAATACATAGCACCAGTATAAATGAGAAGTTATTTTATTTTTTTAGATTTTATTTATTTATTTGAGAGAAGGGAGGAGAAGAGAGAGAGAGAGGAGACAGAGAACATGTCGGGAGGAGGTGCAGAGGAAAAGGGAAAAGCAGACTCCCCTGCTGAGCAGAGAGCCTGACCTGGGGCTAGATCCCAGGATGGGATATTAGGACCCTGAGGTCATGACCTGAGCTTAATGAAGGCAGATGCTTAGTTGCTGAACCACCCAGATGACCCTGAATGAAAAAAAAATTTAAACTTCATTTACCATCTGTAAAATACTGATTGTACTCTGTTAGTATAATAATGGTTAAATAATGGTTAAAATCTTCCTTTTTAAGTAAAATTTTAGATCTTCTAAGACGAAACATTTATGGAGTTATAAAGAAACCTCTACATAACACTCTATTATTATATAGATCAATCACACTGACTGCTACATATTTTTTATAAGATTTGCCCTATATCTTAATTTCATATTCCATATGACTTCTTAAAAAATAAGACCTAATGCACTAGCTTTAATGACACACATTTTAACCAACGTTGAATTAGTAGCTTCTACAAAATTTAAAATTTATATTCTTTTGTCTGCATCTTTTTGATGGTTTTTGAAATGGGGTTCCTAGTTCCTACTACCCTAGGTATTACGTAAGAATCTTGCAGCTTAAAAAAAAAAAAAAAAAAAAAAAAAAAAGGAATCTTGCAGCTTTACCTGTTAAGATGGTAGCAAGCATAAAAGCAAGCACAAACAGATAAACGTCAAAGAAAGGATAAGAAGGGGAGGCACAGGACAAATATAATCAGGTACTTAAAGACATTAAATATCCTCCTCCCTCGTGGTTATTTTAGGCCACCACTGACCAATAGATCTGTAATACAAATCACACAGATAATTCAAAATTTTCTAGTAGCTACATAAAAAATATAAAAAGAAATGGCCAAAATTAATTTTAATATTTCTAATCTATCTAAAATATTATTTTAATAACTTATAAAAAATGGAATTATTCCTTTGCATTAAGTCTTCAAATGTATATCTCAAACTACAGTAAATGTCAATTTGGACTACCTACATTTCAAATACTTAATATCCGCATAAGGCTAGTGGTTCCTGTACAGGTTAATGTAGCTCTAGACCTTCTGTGTTTTGATCACCGAACCTGAACCTGCAGTTTACTGCATAGTACCAGAAGAGGACTAAAGGAAGTATGATAACAATCTTCAAATATTTCGAAAGAGGCGGAACTTTCCAGAATACTCGGTGAGACGCGGAGGCTGCCCGAGCTGCGCCCAGCAACGCGCTCCTTCCTGCTCCCCCACACTGGCTTCGGCCCTCTCACTGGCTGTAGAAAATGGTGAAAGAAACCACTTACTATGATGTTTTGGGGGTCAAATGCAATGCCACCCAGGAGGAATTGAAAAAGGCTTACAGAAAACTGGCCTTGAAGTACCACCCTGATAAGAATCCAAATGAAGGAGAGAAGTTAAACAGATTTCTCAAGCTTATGAAGTGCTCTCTGATGCAAAGAAAAGGGAATTATATGACAGAGGAGAACAGGCAATTAAAGAAGGTGGAGCTAGTGGTGGTTTTGGCTCCCCCCATGGACATCTTTGATATGTTTTTTGGAGGAGGAGGCAAGATGCAGAGAGAACGGAGAGGTAAAAATGTTGTACATCAGCTCTCAGTAACCTTAGAAGATTTATATAATGGCACAACAAGAAAAGTAGCTCTGCAAAAGAATGTGATTTGCGATAAATGTGAAGGCCGAGGTGGTTAAGAAAGGAGCAGTCGAATGTTGTCCCAATTGCCGAGATACTGGAATGCAAATAAGAATTCATCAGATAGGACCTGGAATGGTTCAGCAAATTCAATCTGTGTGCATGGAGTGCCAGGGCCATGGGGAACGGATCAGTCCTAAAGATAGATGTAAAAGCTGCAACGGAAGGAAGATAGTTCGAGAGAAGAAGATTCTAGAAGTGCATATTGACAAAGGCATGAAAGATGGCCAGAAGATAACATTCCATGGTGAGGGAGACCAAGAACCAGGACTGGAACCAGGAGATATTATCATTGTTTTAGATCAGAAGGACCATGCTGTTTTTACTCGACGAGGAGATCTTTTCATGTGCATGGATATACAGCTGGTTGAAGCCCTGTGTAGCTTTCAAAAGCCAGGATCTACTCTTGACAACCGAACCATCGTCATCACCTCTCATCCAGGTCAGATTGTCAAGCATGGGGATATCAAGTGTGCGCTAAATGAAGGCATGCCAATTTATCGTAGACCGTATGAGAAGGGTCGCCTAATCATCGAATTTAAGGTAAACTTCCCCGAGAATGGCTTTCTCTCTCCTGATAAACTTTCTCTGCTGGAAAAACTCCTGAGAGGAAGGAAGAAGAAGAGACTGATGAAATGGACCAGGTAGAACTGGTGGACTTTGATCCCAATCAGGAAAGACGGTGCCATTACAATGAGGAAGCATGAGGATGATGAACATCATCCTAGGGTTGGTGTTCAGTGTCAGACCTCTTAATGGAGCCAGTGAATAACACTGCTGCTGGCATTTTATATGCAGTAGTGGATGAGTGAAGGACTATAATCATAGCTCACTACTTGCTATTGTTTTTGTTTTAATATTCAACTATAGTAGTGCTTTAAAAGTTAAATGAAGAATAAACTCAAATATAAAAAAAAAATATTTCGAAAGACATAAACATGTTTTTACATTCGTCAAGGAAGTGGGAGCTTAGAGAAACAGGCTTTATTTAACCTTTCCCTAATAAAAACTTTCTACTAGAGCTGTCCACATAAGGAATCAGAAGTCTCTGGCAGAAGTGATTTCTCCACCACAATCCACTTAAGCAGTTGCTGAAGGGACGGACACTTGGTGCAGATTCTACACAGGGTAAATCCAGTGAGAACTCTACTGGATGCCCTTCACAATTCTCCCAACATCCGATTCCATACTCTGTTGGTATTCTTGATTCTGCTTATAATTTGTCCTGAATTTTAGCCTCGAATTTATTTGATGTATCTGCTTTTCTCCAAATATAATTGTTTTTCTAAACTTCCGTTGTCTGATATGCAAGCTACTATCCACATGTAGTTTTTATACTTAGGTAACATAAATAAAAATCAAACACTCTATTTCTTAATCACACATTTCTGTCAAGAGCAACATGCTAGTGGTTGACCCACTGAATAGCAAAATACAGAACATTTCTACTATCACAGGAAGTTTTCCTGGACAGATCTGTTCTAAAGCAAAATGGAAAAGAGACCTAGACTTATAACTGTTTTTTTCTCCCTAGTAACTAGTCTTGGTGTTCTCCATCCTGGAGTAAGTAAGGAGGGTGGTACATTAGGATAAACATGGATGCCTGGATCCCCATGCAGGCTCTACCAACAAATACGGCTAGACAGTGGGGTCAATTTACTTTTTCCAGTTCTATCCTCATCTACAAAATAAAGGTGAATTAGATGACCTCCAAAGGCAATTCCAATACTAATTAATTAGACCATATGCTCTATTTTTAATTATTCAAAGTATCTCAGCAAAAAGGACTGGACTTGTCTCCTATAGGTACGACCAATAACTCCAAAATACATAAACAAATGCTTTATTTTTCTAGAATAAATTTCCTTTCTACAAAAATTTAGCATCTGAGTTTAGAAAACTTAGATGCTATTCCAACTAGAATAACAGGAAGCAAAGAAACTTTATAGCCGTTAGTAACATCCAGTTTAGCCCATACCATTGGGTCATGCACTGAAAATGCTGAATTAGTAAATTTTAAGCAACTTCACTAACAATAGTTGTAAACATTTGTCCTATGGTCAACTTACTTATAGAAGTCCATTTTAGTTCTTTCAACACTACAAATGAAATCACATGAGAAAGTGACCAGTGCATTAATCTCAAACAAAATTTAGCAATTACCTGTATGTTAAAATGATCAAGAATTGCAATCAGTTCTTCTTTTCTAGTAGAAACCACAGTGCCTGATTAAGAGAAACAAATAAAATGACCAGACCATTTCTAGGGCAAAAATATGGAGAAAAAATAAGCACTCACTCATAAATACAAATATTAACTATTTTTGTCATGTCCTTAAGAATAGGCACAGATCTGAGAGAGCTGCATGCTGCAGTCATCACCACCCAAGCACACGGAGGAGGAAACAGCATGGATACAAGGACAGTGCTGTTCTCCCCATAGCAAAACACTGGCTTTTCCTTCTCATCTAGGTCTTCACCTCCTCTTCCTTCATGTCCTTTTCCACCTTTGGTTAACTCCCCTTTCTACATGTGATAAAAACTACAGAAGTGGAAGGAGGCCTGCAGCTGAGAACAAAGTGGTAAAGCCTGTTTCAAGACTCAGACTGATAATCATGGTTCTGCTGGTATGTCTTGTGGTAAAACAACTGTGTATATATGTTCATATTTAATCATGGGTGTGTAATACATGCAGCCAACCTATCACATGACAAGAAAATGGTTTCAAGAGATTGGGAAGAAATGCCCTTTCAATGAATATCTGAACAATCACTTCACTCTAACTGAATATTTAGTAGCATTTTATATGAAATGAAAAGACATTCATAACAAACCTGTTTCACTTTTTAGTTTATAAGACCGACTTCCATCCATGCTGATGTGCTGCTGCACGACTATAGAGTTGCCATACACATTTGCTCTATAGGCATCATCTCCTCTGTTCCTTAATGTTATGGAGATATCTGCTGAGCTAAAGCAAGAAGGTTAAGAGAAGTCACATGAAGGTACAGTGCAATTTCAATCCAGGTTGCTATAATTTTCAAAACCTCCAAAGCAATTTGCCTAATTCATTTGAAAAGTAGCTTTACACCAGCCATTGATGGCTACCAGATTATGACAGAATAATGTCGAAGATAACACACCTAACAAAAAACAAAGTTGAGAATAAGGGTTATAAAAACATTGACTATCCTATCTATAATAGAAATATTACATTCACATAAAAACCTCTTTTTTAAAAAGATTTTATTTATATATTTGAGAGAGACAGCATGAGTTGCGGAGAGTGGGGAGGAGCAGAAGGAGAGGGAGAGGAACAAGTAGATGCCCTGCTGAGCCAAAAGCCCAAAGCGGAGCTCAATCTCAGGACCCTGAGATCACAATCTGAGCTGAAGTCAGACACTTAATGAACTGAGCCACCCAAGCACCCTAAAACCATTTAAGTTTGGTGGTTTCAAATCATGTTAAGTTATACGTTTTCCTATAAGCAGCATGTAATACTATACCACCTGACTACTCTAAATTACATAATAAAGCATCATGCTAACAGTTGACCTTTAAGAATAATTAAGTAACAATTATGGTGAAGTAATAACTTTCTAAGAGCATCAGAATCAAAAGAAGCAACTTTAACCTTTCAAATACTTGGCAATAAAAAAATGAAAGTATTTGGTATCAAGAAACATAAAAAAAGGTAAAAAATTATTGAAGTTTTATTGGTATTATGAAAATTAGTTTTAAAGTTTTAAAAAAGTTTAAAGCATTTATAGCCATGTACATTTTAAAATATTATAGGAGGGACGCCTGGGTGGCTCAACGGTTGAGCGTCTGCCTTTAGCTCAGGGTGTGATCCCAGAGTCCCGGGATCGAGTTCCACATCAGGATCCTTGTATGGAGCCTGCTTCTCCCTTTGTCTGTGTCTCTGCCTCTGTCTCTCATGAATAAATAAATAATTCTTTTTAAAAATAAGTAAAATGTTATAGGAAAAAAATATATCAATCTTTATTTTTCTACTTTAATTTTTGTTAAAATGAGACAGAAAAACAATGTCAATCAAGTCTACTACTAAATACATTAAAATTTCCTTAAACATAAAAGGAGATTAACTTTTTTCCTAGCTCATATGAACATCTGCCAAAATGCTAAAGTCCTTTAATGTGAAACTGCTTTAACTGATAATTAAATGGAATCTTTAATATTATTTGTTTTCATGAATTTGTAATCATATTCCCAAATTGCTTCCATTTACAAGAATTGCAGAAAAATACAAGCAAGATGAACTTTACTGTATGCCGGTATTACAGTAGGCCCACTGAAGGAAGGGTTTCTCTGCTGCTGCTCCCTCACCCCCTTCTCTGAGTGCCCAAGCAGAAAGATAGGGCTGAGCAACCATCAGTCCAGTCTCCACCCTGTCCCCCAGGGATGGAGCTAAATACAGAAATCTGACAGTAACTGAAGCAGATTCTCTTCTTTCAAAATTCAAATTAAGAAGAACTAGTAAAATCCAAATAAGGCCTGTAGTTTCCTCAGTAATACTGCGCCAATGTGAACTACATAGCTTTGATAAAAGTACCTTTGTTACCTAAGATGTCAACATTAAGGAAAAGTAGATGAAGGGAATAAAGGAAACTGTACTACCTTTGCAACATTTCCATAAATCTAGATGATTTCAGTGAAAACGTTTTATCAACAAACCCAAATGAAGGCACAACCAGTTTAAGAGCTGGGGATTCCTTGAGGCCTCTGAGGACCAGGGAAACCAGTTTGGGACATGGCTCCTGATGAGAAGCTCCAGAGAGCAGCAGGAGCACACAATGGAGAAGTTCCTGGGAAACCATCAAGACACATTGAAAGAGAAACACACCCACAGACACTGGCAGTGAGTCAGAAACACAGAGAACATGAGAGCACTTCCTTAAACACACAGCCCCACAGACTAAAGTGGTAAGAGGTCAACGACTGTGCACGCAAAGACACGGAGTAACAAAGACTCTGGGAAGTTATAAGGAAGGGAACACATAGTCCAGAGACAATGAGAGAGAAAAAAACACATTCACAAACCCACACACTTGATATAAGAGGACTGAGGAAAAGGAACACAACATAACAGCACAGCCCATTGAGTGAGGGGGTGACGGAGGGTGGTAGAGCAAGCAGAAGGGTTGCAGCATGCATCTAAAGTCACACAGAGAGAAAGGCAGAGACACAAAAAAGAGCAAGCAGAAGGGTTGCAGCGTGCATCTAAAGACACACAGAGAGAAAGGCAGAGACACAAAAAAGAAAGGCCCAAAGACAGATAAAACTTGCTTCTGAAGTCTCTCAGTTTTGGTCACTTGTGAAAACTTCTTCCCTGCAGGTTGTAAGAAATATATCCCTGAATCTTCACAATAAATCTCCTTTTCTAAATTACTTTAAGCTGGGGTGTGCGTGTTTAAATCAGAAATACACAATTAAGACATATATGCTCCTGGAAAATTGTAACTAATAGGATTTTTAAAAGATTCCAAGGTGATTCTAATGAACAGTCAAGGTTGAAAACCACTAACTAAAGTATAACAGGAGAAGGGCAGCTGGCCTACTATACGGAGAAAAAAATATTTTATTTCATTAACTAGTATGATTACCCAGTATTAAGTGAATGTACCTCATGAACACATTTTAAAAATAAAGTGACAGGGGATCCCTGGGTAGCTCAGCGGTTTAGCGCCTGCCTTTGGCCCAGAGCGTGATCCTGGAGTCCCGGGATCGAGTCCCGCATCAGGCTCCCTGCATGGAGCCTGCTTCTCCCTCTGCCTGTGTCTCCGCCTCTCTCTCTCTCTCTCTCATGAATAAATAAATAAAATCTTTTAAAAAAATAAAATAAAAAATAAAAATAAAGTGACTACAGAGAAACAAAAGCAAAAATGAACTACTGAGACCTCATCAAGATAAAGAGCTTTTGCAAAGCAAATAGTCAACAAAACTAAAAGGCAATCTAGAGAATGGGAAAAGATATTTGCAAATGTCTTATCTGATAAAATCTACAAAGAACTTATCAAACTCAATACCTAACAAACAAATCTAGTCAAGAAATGGGCAGAAGACATGACCAGAAATTTCCCCAAGAAGTCATACAAATGGCCAAAAGACACGTGAAAACATGCTCAACATCACTCGGCATTGGGAAAATACAAATCAAAACCACAATGTGATACTACATCATGCTAGACAGAATGGCTAAAATTAACAACACAGGAAAAAAAATGTTGGCAAGGATGCAGAGAAAGGGGAACCCTCTTCCACTGTTTGTGGGAATGTAAACTGGTGCAGTCCCTCTGGAAAATACTATGAAGATTTCTCAAAAAGTTAAAAATAGGGAAGCCTGGGTGGCTCAGTGGTTGAGCATCTGCCTTTGGCTCAGGGTGTGATCCCGGATCAAGTCCCACATCGGGCTTCCTACATGAAGCCTGCTTCTCCCTCTGCCTATGTCTCTGCCTCCCTCTCTCTCTGTCTCTCTCTCAGTCTTTCATGAATAAATAAAATCTTTAAGGAAAAAAAAAGTTAAAAATAGAGCTACCCTACGACCCAGCAATTACAACACCAGGTATTTTGCCAAAGGATACAAAAACAGTGATTCAAAGGGGCACTTGCACCCCAATACTTATAGCAGCAATGTCTACATTAGCCAAAATATGGAAAGAGCCCAGATGTCCATCAACAGATGAACGGATAAAGAATACATACTTATAGACACACACATTAGAATATTACTCAGCCATCAAAAAGAATGAAATCTTGCCATTTGCAATGACTTGGACAGAACTAGAGGGTATTATGCTAAGTGAAGTAAGTCAGAGATAGATCAAACATCATGATTTCACTCATATGTGGAATTTAAGAAACAAAACATGGACACAGGGGAAGGGAAGGAAAAATGAACTAAGATGGAAATAGAGGATTGGATTACTGAGAGAGGTTACCATGGGAGGAGCTGTTTTTAAATTTTAAATGAAGAAGGGGATGACTAGAGAAGAATAGTATTGGGTTTGAAAAAGCTATTTTTAAGTTACTTTTTCAGACAAGGTCAGTAAAAAAGGAGACTGAGTTCAAATTAAAGCTTTCAACTGTTATTAACTTTAAAATATATTAATATTACTATCTACAGGCAGCTGTGTTCTTGAAAGTTGGTGATTTGTGTGAGCTGGCCTTTGTCTCTTTCTTTTTAAAAATGATATTCTGAGGATAAGTCTCAGAAAGAAGTTCCTGCTTCGGTCCAGATACTTCCCAAATGGCCAAAACAAACAAACAAACAAAACCAAAACCAAAAAATTTTTAATTGAAACATTAATAAAATATCCAGTGGTACAGAAAAAAAATTATTTTCTTAAAACTCCTATTTGAAAGATCAATGTATTATCTGGCTGGGTAGACTGACTGGACAATTGAGAAATGTATAGTTAAGTATAATCAATTGAAATAGAGCTGGGATTATTAAAAATGTTGAAATAACTAATTTTTGACTACAGCTATTATTTGGTTGGGGACTCTGAAGGGGAGAGGACCTTGCTGGGCTGGCACCCAAATAAGATACGGAGAGACAGAAAATATGCTGGAGAATTGTTAGTAAATAGTTCTTTTCCAAGGCCAGAGAGCATGGGAAATTACTTTCTGTGTATCTTCACCCCTTCTTCTGAGTCCACATGGAACTCTGGCTTAGGGTTAAGATTCCTATAGTTTTCTGAGGAATACAGAAGAAAACTACAGTCCTGGTCCACATCCCATCCCCATTCTATATTTTAGCAAAAAAAAATTGAAGAAGTTAAATGGATATGATAAGGAGCAGAAGGAAAATCTATTATATGAAAAAAGAAGATCACTGTTAATTATCAAAGTTCCAGAGGTTCTGGGCATGGGAATGCACGAGAAATGAGCAATGGGAGTAGCCTCACTCTGAGAGCTAGAATAACAGAGTTTACTTCCAGTTTTTAGGAGACACAAGGATCCCTTCAGAGTTACTGAAAGCTATATTAAGAAGAAGAAGGACCTCAGCCTGAAAAGCACACCTAATGGGCAAAAGCCCTTAAGTCTACAATGATGCAAATCAGGCAATTAATATAAAGTTACATGAAGGTAAGCTATATCAAAAGGAAATATTAAGTGGAGAGCCTGGGTGGCTCAGGGGGTTAAGCATCTGACTCTTGATTTCAGCTCAAGCCATGATCTCAGAGTTGTGGGATCAAGCCCTGCACTGGGCACCATGCTCAGTGTTGAGTTGGCTTCTCCTTCTGCTCCTCCCCCTGCTCTTGCTTGCTTTCTTATAAATAAATAAATAAATAAATAAATAAATAAGTAAGTAAGTAAGTAAGTAAGTAAGTAAATAAAATCTTTTTAAAAAAAGAAGAAAAATATGCACAGAGCCAACGACAGTAGTTACATGACCATTCTCCAAGGGTCAAGATGGACCACCAAATAGATGTGTGGTTGTGGTCCTCAAATCAAACTCACTGGCAAACCACCTGAGTAAAGCACACAAAATCAAAGACAGAGAATGGAATACTTCTTTGGAATTCTTAGGGACTGGAGGCAGAAATTTTATGCAGGGACCCTTGGCTGGTCACTGACTCTGCTTTTGCCTACATCTTATTAACATGGACTTGGTGAAGTTTGGGTCAAGAGCCAGGAAAGTCCAATGTTTATAACTAATCCCTTAAAGAGAAATACATGGATTTATCATACTAGTTCTTTCCTTCAAAAAGGTAAGAGAAATAAAAGTGTAAGTGGGCAGGTACACGGCAATAGTTTACACAAGCTTTTTGTCTGGAGAGTAACAGACAACAGCGGCCATGCTGGCAACAGGGAGCAAGAGAAAGGAATGCAAAAATAGGACTCTTCGGCTCTACTTCTGGGAAGCCAGTTCATTCCCTATCATGTTTACATGAACTAGGAATCTAAAGCAGCTGTTTCTTACTAAAGGATTGAAAAATACACGTAGAAAGCAAACACTTACTTCTGTCCATCTTTCACAAAACCTTTCAAAGAAGAGCCTCTATTTGTAGCAACAGCTTTTCCTCCAAGGCCAACAATGAGAGCTGTAAGCACGGCACTCTTCCCACCTAAAGAGACAGGTGTTAAAGAAATCACATTCATTAAAGATAGAAACAAAAAGGCTGCCTTCTACCATTTGATATAAAAAGATTTCTGAATAAAAATGTAAATTAGTTCTAACCCTGAAGTGTTACACTTCAATTATCATCTTCTCTCAGCGACCTTAAAAAAAGTTGTACCTATCATGAGATATTTAGCTGCTGCTATCAGGAAAAAAAAATAGTACATTTCAGAAATCAAATTTTCACCACTAATAAGGAAATGGTAAAAATGGTTGCTATTTTTCCTTTTTTTTTTTTTTTAAAGATTTTATTTATTTATTTATGATAGACAGAGAGAGAGAGAGAGAGGCAGAGACATAGGCAGAGGGAGAAGCAGGCTCCATGCACCGGGAGCCCGACGTGGGACTCGATCCCGGGTCTCCAGGATCGCGCCCCGGGCCAAAGGCAGGCGCTAAACCCCTGCACCACCCAGGGATCCCGGTTGCTATCTTTCCAACATAAAATTCTCATTGTTTCTCTTGGTCCATCAGCCTATTAAAAACAAGCCTATATTTGTGACTACACATGTATATTTACTTCATCTAACTTTTATTACATTCTAATTTAGGCGTAATTTACTTTCTCCATAAATTCACAGAAATCAGAAACTATTTTTAACAACCCTTAAATGCAAAAGCAAGCTCCATAGGGACAGGGATGTTGCCTGTTTTATTCAATGCTGTATCTCCAAAAGCAGCTCATAATAGGCACTCTGGTATTTACCAAATGAATGAATGAACTTAAATATGGAAAAATAATCAGTCATAAAGATGAATGTTTCTGTGTAATATTTTGACAATTACTATTCCTAATTTGAATATTATTCATTTGCTAGTTTTCTGAAAAGTATACTTCTTTTTACACTAACAGATATATCATAAGCTAAAATTTCAAAATCTAAAATACTCAGAATATGTAATCATTTTCTGAACTCCACAATCAACTAATTCAATCAACTCTTACCACACCCATCATTTTCAACAATATACCCTAAATTAACCCAAATATACTACTGGTTTAGAATCTGGAATACCTTTCAAGCCTCTAAATCTCTAAGTCCCAGCTTCTTCATTTCCAAATTCATTGCCTTCACTATTTGCATTATTTTATTCATAAAATCACTGCTTCAAAATTTAAAAACAAAAAAAGACCTAATTGAAGAACCCACCAGTCATGCCTTATTTCTTGTCCCATGAGACTTCCCAGCAGCACTGATCCCTCTGTCCATTCTCTCCTTCTGAAAACATTTTTTTCTTCACTGAATATAGAGCACAGGAAACAAAGAACAACTATACACTAAACAGAATGTAAAGCTGTACTCACCTACCGTCCTGTTCTAGCACCACCACCAGCTGTAGACTCTGTGTACTGGCTCAATCAAGATGTCAACAGCTCGCTGGCCCATCACAAAAGCTGTCTAACAGGTCTTTCTAACCCTGTGTCTCTTCCCTTCTAATCCATTGTCCACAACAACATGGCCAGTTTGTTTCAAAAATCTTGACCTTGTCACCCCTTACTCATAAACTTTACCTGGTTCTCCACTGACTTTTGAATAAAACATTAAAATCTTTATCATGGCATTCAAGATCCTCACCAATATCACCTACAACAGGACTCTTCAGTGTCAGTTTCTGTCCCTCCTTATCATGTAGAATAAGGCCATATAAGGTTGTTGCCATTGTCCATGCACATCTACTTCTACTCCTTCAAACCTCTGCTAATGTGTAATCTCTGCTTGGAGTATCTCAGCCTCTTTGACAATGAGACCTAAAGAATCTGTAATTTTCATTCAAGTAGCACCACAAATACCACCTTCTCTTTAAGCTTCATTGGCCATGGTGAGAATTAGCTTCTTTCATGTTTGGTTCCCATGGCACTCTGTTTATGCTCTATTATAACATTTAATAGATGTAAGATGCTGCGCTACCTTGGTCACAATGAGGGTAGCTTGTCCACTCTTCTACAGTATGAATTCCAAGGTAAACGGATTTAAAAAAAATTGAGGAAATGTTTATTCTTACTGTATAAATAATGAACTTAAAGTTAACTCATTATTTTCTTAAAGTGCAGGCTGGCAGCAAATACTGAAAATATTCGTGACTATAAGTTATAGATCTAAAACTTCAATTTTTAGCATTCACAGCCATCTGTTTTAAAAAGTTAATGCATTCTAACTGTAAAGTACTCCTCAAAGTCAAATAAGGAGGGCAAAAGCACTTACTTCCATTGTTGCCAACAACAAAGTTGACATTAGAACCAAATTTAAAGGGTCCAAGCATTGAATGACACATAAAGTTTCTTAGCTGAATACTCTCAATTATTCCAACTTCTGCTGCGGTCTATTAACAAAAAAGAGAGAGAAAACAATCTAATAAATTTACTATAATCATCTAAGCATTTGGAGAAAGATCAGCAGTGTTATAATGAACAGTTATAGTAACTGAATAACCTTAACTTCCATGAGTAAGAAGAAATTAAATGGGAACCTTCTAGGAGTAATCACTCATTCTAAAGTCCTTAAAGGATCTAATAACTATATCACATAGTTTTTTAATATGGACAATACTAATGTTTTGAGTCAGGTAATTTTTGTTGGAGTGGGGCTATTTTGTGCATTTGGAGATTTTTTTAAAAGATTTTATTTTATTTAATCATGACAAACACACACACACACACACACACACACAGAGAGGCAGAGACACAGGCAGAGGGAGAAGCAGGCTCCCTGCAGGGAGCCCGACGCGGGACTTGATCCCAGATCTCTAGGATCGCACCCCGGGCTGAAGATGGCGCCAAACTGCTGGGCCACCAGGGCTGCCCTCATTTTGAGAATTTTAACAACATTCCTAGCTTCTACCCACCAGATGCTAGTAGCACACAGCTAACTCCAAGTTATGACAACCCAAAACATGTCCAGACATTGTTAAATGTCTTCTGGGGCGTGGGGGGCAAAATCTCCCCTTGGTTGAGAATCATTGGTACAGTAAAATTTCCTATAAAATATAAAACAATATTTAAAGCATCCCTGAAAGATGACTATCCAGCTATGGTTTGAACACTGAATTTGCTATAAACAATTCAAACAATAGAGCACATGTTCTTAAAAGGTAAGTAACTTTTCTTGTGATTTTCTGTCACTACTGATAAACTGTGTGACTTTGACAATGTATAAAGA
This sequence comes from Canis lupus familiaris, assembly GCF_011100685.1. Classification (NCBI taxonomy): domain Eukaryota; kingdom Metazoa; phylum Chordata; class Mammalia; order Carnivora; family Canidae; genus Canis; species Canis lupus. The sequence continues at coordinate 13,223,929 of NC_049238.1, forward strand.
ATATATAGTTTCTAAATCTATAAAACAGAAATTATTCCCATAGTGTAAATATACATACATCAGCATTGGAGTTTTAGAAATGTTTTAATCAAGAGTTTGGCATATAGGGGTCACATTTTGTAATTAGAAACACCAAAATACATCAACCACATATTACCAATATCCATCTATTTTAACAGTGTCTTTAAAAACTCCCTGGCAAAAAACAAACAAACAAATAAATAAATACATAAAAATAAAAACTCCCTGGCTCTCTCCTTCTGGACATCATCTTATTAAAAAGCAAAAATATTTATATCCTTTTATGAGCAGAATATTGGAAATTATGGTTGAAGAGTTTTAAAATAAATTTTTATTTTTATCTAATTGTAGATGAAGTTGTAAGAAATAATACAGAGGGATCCTATGAATTCTTTACTCAGTTTCTGCCCAATGGTTCATCTTAAAAACTGTAGTACACTATCATAACCAGGATACTGACACTGATATAGTCAACATCCATATAGAATATTTCCATCACCACAAGGATCCCTCCTGTTGTCCTTTTATAGCCCATCTCCCCCCACCTTAACCCCTGGTCCACTAATCTGTTCTCCATTTATAAAACACTGTCATTCCACAAATGTTATAGAAATATCCATTGTTTCCTACATTGGGAGTTCACTGCTAAGTAATATTTCATGGTATGAGTGTACCATAGTATTTAACCATTCACTCACTGAATGACATCTGGGTCATTTCAGTTTTTGGCTATTACAAATAAAGCTGCTATAAACATTCATGTATATATTTTTGTGTGAAGGTATATCTTCATTTCTCTGGGACAAATGCTGAGTTATATTGTAAGTTGCTGCATACTGAATTAAAAAAAAAAAAAAAAAAAGAACAGCCAAACTATTTTTCGGAGTGGCCATACCATTTTATATTCCCACCAGTAACCTATGAATGATCCAGTTTTCCTGCATCCTTGCCAGCATTTGAACCTGTCACTGTTGTTTTTAACTTCACTCATTCTGATGGGTGTGTAGTAATATCTCACTGTAGTCTTAATTTGCACTTCCCCAATAATAAATGATGTTGAACACCATCTCATGTCCCTTATTGTCCTTTTGAAGTCTACAGAGTTGATGCTACAGTTTTGTTTCTGTTCCTATAATCTGTAATCTGTGTTTTCTTTCTTTTCTCCCCTTTGTTGGCCTTACTAGAGATTTGTCAAATTTATTGATCTTTCCAAAGAACAAGCTCTTTGTTTTACTGTTTTCTTTACTGATTGTTTCTAATAATTAACATAAACATCAAAAGTAGTCATATTATTTTACCTTAGTTCAAAAAAAAAAAATCATTCACTTTTCCTGATACTGAATTACCAAGAATATGACATATAAACCAGACATGAAAACCATGCTAGTTGCCAAATTTTGCACTTACCAAAGTAGAGGTACCATTAGTGAAAGAAACTGTACATTCATCTTCATCACCGTCTTTGTCAAAGTCATCCAACTCTTCTTGTCTTGGTCTTTTGGCATTTTCGGGAGAGAAGAAATTTTCTTCTTTTCTTTTGGCCATCGGGTCTGAACATTTATTAGAGTAACAATGAAGTAAATCAAGCGTAGGCATCCATATAATTATTACATACATATTGAACTTAACAAAATAAGTGAAACAAAGCTTAAGTTTTAAGTACTATGTCCATTTTGTTTTTACTTTGAAAAAAGTAAAAATAACATCTGTACATGAGAAAGGAGGCCAAGAGCCAAAAAAGGCAGGTGGTCACTAGAGGCTGGAGAGGCAACGAAACATATTCTCCAACTCAAGTGTCCAGAAAGAAACTCAGCCCTACTGCCACTTTGGTTTTAGCCCTGGGAGTCATGTCAGACTTACAACCTGCAGGGAAATAAATGTATGATTTCACCTATTTAAATCATGTGCATATGGTACACTATCTGATTTTATTTCAGTTATTCATGACCAAGATTTTATTGATATGGGCCCATCTAAATGTTCTGACTCCTAAACTCACAAAAGGTAAAAGATTTTACTTGTGAAGCTGTGGTTTCTAGTTTCCTAGATGTATTAATAGAGATGCCATAATGCCTTTGAAATTATCCCAGAGCAACCATTCATTTTTTTTTCAGATAAAACTATTGTTTCCCTTATCTATTCTCTAAAGAAATAGTCCATGGTATCTACTTTTTACCAATATATATAAAATGTATGCCTAGAAAACAAATGTATTTAAAATTATACAAGATTTTCACAACGTATGAATACTGGACCTCAAGTTAAAGCTGACAGTCTGATTAAAATTAAATACTGATTGTTACTTTCATTTTTCTCTAAAAAATACATTTAAGACTTAAAATGATATGTACCCAATAATTATTTGCTGAGTAAATGGAGAGAAAAATCCACAATATAGGTAATCAAAAATGTCTAAGATACAAAGAAAGAAGAATAGTTCTACTCTTGATCTATTTAAGACCCCATGTAGCATACCATAGCAACCAGGTCTGCACCAGGTACCTGGGCAGCAAAAGAGTTAATGAGGTTTTCTCTCTCTTGATTTTAGACTGATGGATCCCAGTTAGTCCTCAACAGAGACGACAGCCATATGTGACGATATGCACACAGGGCAACAAAGCCAATCTTATTGTATATGTGTCGGAACAGTGGAATGGGGTTCCAAAGAGATGTGCTGGAACCAGAATGGGGCCTCTATTAGAAGGAATGTGAGCAAGAAAAGGAGGGTTAGAAAGGAAGAGACACCCTAACACAGGGTTTAATTTTTTAATCCACTGCTTTGCAAACTTATATTGACATAACCAATCTTGCAGAAATATCTGTGCATAATTTGGGGAACTACCTTTGTCAGACTTGGTTATTTTGACAATGCATGCCTCATTAAGTGATTTGAGTGGTTTTCCCATCTTTTTAATGTTCTGAAATCACTTCTACCTCATGACACATTAAAATTTTTTTTTTTTTAATTTTTATTTACTTATGATAGTCACACAGAGAGAGAGAGAGAGGCAGAGACACAGGCAGAGAGAGAAGCAGGCTCCATGCACCGGGAGCCCGACGTGGGATTCGATCCCGGGTCTCCAGGATCGCGCCCTGGGTCAAAGGCAGGCGCCAAACCGCTGCGCCACCCAGGGATCCCTAAAATGTTTTTTTAAAGTGAGAAAGAAGTAGGTTTAAAGCTATTAGAAAGTAGAGACTTGAAATTTAACTTTTTGAAATCATTTAAATTTTTTTCTGTACATCAGTTTTCACAGGCTCACTATATCCTCCTGAATCCTTTTTCCATAATAATTTTATTTTCCAAAACACTGAGAATAAAAAGCTAGATTACCTTACATTTTGTAAAATCCTCATCTGCAGTCATGACTCCTTCATATAAATTCTACTTAATTAAATACTGAAATATTTTCTCCAAAAACTAGATCTTTGCTTTTTCCAATCTAGGTTTTCTTTAATGGGAATATTTTAATGTTTATTCATACTTTTTATACAACCAAATATAAGGGATATATGCAGTGGGTCCAGAATTTAATCCTTGAATCTTTCAAAGCACAAATTAAAAGCAATCCGAGACTTCCACTTCCAGGAAAATGGAATAGATATACTTTTCCCTATTCCTCTTGCTTAGTAAAACCAAAAACTTTACCAATTATATATACAACAAACATAAGATGACTCTGAATGAAAAGGAGGTAGATTGGCCAGGGACCTTAGGACACAAGAAATGACATCATGGTAAGTTCCCTGAGTTTTTGCTTTGCCACAAATATCCCAGACTTGGAGAAGACAGCAGCTGGGGAGACATCAGCAGGTGCAGAGGGCAAAAAGACCCAAATGAAAGCTTGTTCTCTCCAGCCAAAGGACCAGAAAAACTGCATCCTAACAAGACAGAAGACATTTAGATCATAATTGCTCTGCTCCAGCCAAATACCACGAAAAAAACTACAGTGCCTCCTTCTACTCCAACAACACATACACATACTAGCAAAGGCCAAACAGATAGCCTGTACTTCCAGTTTATAAGGCCATAAGTACACATCTCCACATCCCAATTGGGCTAGTGTCAGAGAATGCCACGTTGGCCAAATAGGGAGCCATAATGGTGTCAGTAGGGCCCACCTAGAGAGCCTAGATATCCACTCCCATCAGGCAGTAATAGGGTGCTACTTACTCCTATTTCCCATTGGGTGGTGTCACATGAGATCTTCTACCCCTACCCAGGGAGGTAAAAGTACATGGAAACACCAAAATTCCCACTGATCGAATAGTCACTGCAGCTAAGCAAAGAGCTCTGGTAAAGTTCTAGACAAGAATCTTTGCATCTACAACCTAATACCATAGGGCTACAGTTCTCAAAGGCTGTGACTGACCTCTTAAAAAGTTCTCAGGACTTCAAAGAGCTTTTTGTTTATATCTATCAATATCGACCATATTGTAAATTAAAACTGAGAAACTTTTAAAACAAAGAACACACATGTACACCTTCTATAAATCCTCAGAGCAATGACTGAAATGAGACATTTCTCATAACCTCTGGAAAACTCCATTCGTTCATAGGTGAATGACAGTGAAAAAGGCAAATAACATCAGGCTGTTATTTGGAAACTGTTTGACTTTGTAGACCCTTTCAAAGAGTCTCATGGATCCTGGACCACTCTCTGCAAACTGCTTAGTATAGGGGATACTATAAGCAAGTCCATGACACAGTGGCATAAATTATGAGGCATAGCTAGCAAGCAATTAAGTTAGAACAGAAGAGAAGAAGCCAACCGTAGAATGACTAATAGATTTGATATTCAAAGTATGGTTCAAGGACCAGCAAATAGCATCTATATCTCCTGGGAATGTATTAGGTATCCAGAATCTCAGGCCCCTTCCTAAACCAAATGAATCAGAATCTTCATTTTTAACAAGACCTCAGGAGATTCGTAAGTGCATTAAAGTTTAAGAACTGTTGTAAACAGTTTGACTTTATCCTATCCGTAAGGCAATAAAGAACCTAATCATGATAAAACAAATACCATCTAAAAAAGGTATTTGTTAGATCATATGTGAATGACATTTAACCCAAACAAATGCCTAAAATAATATTAGCATTACAGTCATAATTACATAATATTCAACATCTTTTTTTTTTTTTTTTACAAATAAATGAATGTTAATTTTGAATCTCTTACACAAGTCAAAACTTGAAAATCCAACCTATTCCTCAAACTATTTAACAAGGGTCAATGTATATTAGTTTCAGCTTGTTGCTACCATAAATTCCCTAGAATATCACCATGCCATTATTTTCCCAAAAATTCCTTCTCTCCTACCCATCTTCTATTTCCTTTACAATTACCGAGCAGTAATTTATTTATTGTAGGAGAGGAAAGAGGACGCATTACCAATACCGTTTCATTAATGCCCAATAATGATCTTGCAGTTAGCAGACACTCAGACATCAGCTGACTGATCTTAGTATTTTACCATGAAAAAAATGGCACTTTTTCAAGTAAAACTCTGGGGAGGAGGTGCATATAGATAAATGTGGTTAAGCTTCTTACAATGAATGTGAGATTCTGTACTACACAGAAGATGGTGTGCTACATGATGACGATGTTTTTTATTTGCTGTGCTTGGCCTAGGATTTGCAGTTTGCTATTAGGTTGCCATGGTAACATGCATCTGACAGACACTGAAGGATCCTACCTTTTAAAATAAAAATCACTCTGTCATTTAATGATAATGGATTTTTAAAAACACATATGAATGTCCTGAGAGTTAGATACAAGTTAAAACAGTAAAATTGTTTCCAAAAGGCTGAAGAGACATATAAATAGATGCAAAGAAAAATACTTCTAATATTCTGAAATACAAAAGGCAAAAAAAAAAAAAAAAATCTCTGAGATTTTTAATACATCCTTAAAGCTCTTCATTTGTTTATTTAGAATAAAAAAGTCAGAATTAAGGAACATATCTCCTCTCCCTCACTGGAGGCAAATCAGAGCAGAATAGTAACATATATACAACTATCAATAAAAAAATAAGTTCAAGAAGGAAAAATCAATAACCAAGAGTTCACTGCAGCAAGTAAATGAATAGGAAATGATAGATCAAATACACTTCAACAGGATTATATAAATTTCTCAATTTTAAATTTTATCATGAGCCATCTAATAATTCCTACTTCCCATTAATACCCAAGTAAGAACTAAGAGCAGTGAGAACAGATAGAACTGAAATTATCAACAGAAAATGTGGTAAAAAATAAAGGAAAATTGCTGCTACATCTGTATCGGCTGTAGACTGTTTACCTCATCTCCAATTCTGCCCCTCCCACCACCACCAACATACTAAATTCTGCATTAATCTCATTTTTAATGTATGGAACTAATTAATTAAGCACACTGCTTAGGATATATCACAAAATCATAAGATGCAACACATAACAAGTAATACAAATATTTAAGTGAAAAAAATTCCTAAGTCTATCAAACAATTCTAGATCTGCAAAACTGGGAAACAGCAAGCATAGCATTTCAGATAATAAAATCTGAAAACTCAGATTTGTTATTTTTATTTATTTATTTATTTATTTATTTATTTATTTAACACTCATATATGCTATTTTTAATAACATCCTTGTAGCCTCAACCTGGAGGACAAATAAGAGAGAGTGAATAGGGGAAAATAAGACCAGCCACTAAAGGGTGAGGGGGCAGTGCAGCAAAGCAGTGGCAGGATCAGGGATGAAAGGAACAGAAGAAACCAAGAGATGTAAAAGTATGGGTAAAGTGAGGGAGTAGCATTAATTTCGTTAAATATCTACTTACTACATGCTTAGCTTTTGAGATAAACAATTTATCTGCTTTGATCCTCAAAATCTTTATAAGTACTGCCCTTATTCTACAAAAAGGGATATTGAGACTCCAGGGGAAGACATTATGCCCAGGCTTGTGTAGCTATACTTTAGTAGAGGTCCATCTAAACCCAGGTTTGCCAAAACCCAAAATCAAACCTCTTCAATGCCTAGATTCCTCCAGGCATAAACAACTGAGTTTGTTTATAGGCAGCAAAACTGGCTATTAATCTAGTCATCTTCTTATCTATCTTTGTTAATTTATAAAACTACAAAAAGAATTCTATTGTGATGTGTCCTTCTAATATTACTATTAAAACTTTGAGCTTTATAAAATCATTTTGTGTTTCATTTTTAGAAACAACCTTCACACAATGCTAAATGTCATTTTAAGTAGACAGTGCAGGTTTGGAAAGAAAAGGGATAAATAATACATTTATTTTGCTTGGAAACACTGAGTTTGAAGTGCTCCTACGACATTGCGAAGGAGAGGTCAATAGGCGGTAAAATATGCTCAGCAGTAGGAGTGCATTTGGGAGTGGTACTAAGAAAGCTACAGAAATTATTTTGAATTTGGTCACCAGGGAAAGTATGTTAAGTGAGAAAAAAATGTATCTCATTAACTAGTAAATGAGAATGGCAACATTAATATTAGTGACTATACCTGACCCTTAAGTACCTGGACTTACTAGTGAGTGTGTGTGTGTGTGTGTGTGTGTGTGTGTGTAGAGAACTGTGACAAGTAACTGTGTTTTAACTATAATGCATATCATTACGGTAAAATTTGAGTTACTTGTTTATGGATTCCTGAAAATAAGTACAGCTTTGATTCACTTTTCTTAAGTTTTAAAATAAGTCAAAATTTAGGCAGGTTTTATATAAAATTCCACATCTAGACACTTAGTAAAATTAGCCTTTGGGGAATAAAAACTGATTCTCACTTTAACAACTTTAATATACCATTTGTACTTACCCTGTTGCTAGGCTCAATATTAAATGATGTATAATTATTACAGATAGAGATAGGGCTATAAATACCCTCCTCCCACCACACACACACACATACTGAAGAATCCTGGGGTTAGGTACTACAGCTATTTTCCTCCAATTACAGAATAAGAAGGAAAACTTAAGAGAGGTGATACCCAAAAGCTCTGGGTCTCCCAACACTCGTTCTCTTACATAAAAACATGTCTTTAAAGCAATGTTCTAGGGAATCTCCAAATTTTCTGTACTTCTACCCATTCAGGAGAAGAAAATCTGAATACATATTTCAGCATAAGATTATCACTCTGTATTTCACACGGTACTAGAATCAGATAAAGTAAATCTAAACAGAAGTTCTAATACGTTCCCTTCCAACCACACACCCATGGAACTAACTACTACTACACCTAATACCTGCAGGCCAATGCATAGGCTACTGGGTTTTTTTGTTTTTGTTTTGCTATTGAATATTTTAAAAGACAGCAGCCATCTAAAAGTTAGGGAGTTTGGACTTTTTTTTTTTCCTTCTTTGAATATACATTCCGCTATAGCCTGTCTTTAAAACACTCGCTTTTAATCTCCTACTCGTGAGATGTACAGGATAATGAGAGCTCGCGTAAATTCTGCCTTCCAAGGTTTACACACAAAATAGCGGCTCTTTCCAGGAATTACCACAGTATTCTCTCAAGTCTTATTGGTCCTGCAGCCGTTTCTCTGGAGTCTTGGGTTCCACAATTCCCAGTCGGGATTCCTCTCCAGCTCGTTCCCACCAGAAAAAGAGGGAACAGAAATGCCACCACGCAACCTCCACACATGACAGTTTTAATTTTCTTCTAGATGATACAATCTGCGTTGTCATGACTCTGGGGCTCGACAACAAATCCGACCTAAGTGCTCATCGCCTACATCTCCTCGACAGACTAAGTTGCAGCCGCCGAGGGAGCGACTCGCTCTGAGAGCCGGATGTCCGACCCCCCCCTCCCCCCCCCCCGACCCCGTCCCCGTCCCCTCAGGCGGCGACTCCGAGCCGAGGGCCGCCCGCGGCCGGGCGCCGGGTCCCACAGCCCCGCAGAGCCCGAGGAGGGGCCCACAGCGGCGACGAGCAAGTTTCCCGCGGTTCAGGGGACCCGTGTGCCCCGCAGAGACAGCCCGAAGATCCCGGCCGGCGGACCCGTCCGCTCCGGCCCGCGGGGACACCCGGGGCGCCGCCGCCGCCGCCGCTCCGGTGCCCGAGCCGCCACCAGGTGGGCTGGGGGGCGCCGGCCGAGGGGGCAGCGCCAGGGGACGGTTCCGGAGCCGGGGGGAGCGACAGCGCGCCCTCACCTTACCTCGAACAAGTCCAAGTCTCCCCGAGGAACCGGACCGGCGCGGCTGTGGCGCTGCGGCGCTGCGGCGGGGCGCTGAGGGCACCGTGGGGCGTCTCGGCCTCGGCCGGCCGCCGTTGGCCGCGGGGAACCGCGCGCCCGCGGCGGGAGGAGGCAGGAGGCTGGCTGCCCCGGCGCCCACCGCGGGACGCTCCGCGCCTGCGCCTCGCCCCCCCTCCCGCCGGGGCTCAGCCCGCGCGTGCGCGGTTCGCAGTTTTCGCGCCACTAGAGCCCAGGAGGAGGGGCCGGAAGTGCCCCTCTGCGGACGGGGAAGCGGGCAGGCACGCAGGGCTCGGCGTCGGCGGGACGCGCGGGGCCGACCGATTCGGCTCAGCGAAAGGGGAGACGAGTCGGAGTAGGCCGGCAACAGTTCCAAGCATGCGTAGAGCCGACCGGCTGGGCGCTGGGAAAGCCTGGCGAGAGCGCGCGGTCGGGAGAGGGGACGGTTACTTCCCGGAAGAGGCGGGGCCACGTGGGGAGGCGCCGAATTAGAAGCGCGCCCCGCGGCTTCCCGCGTCGGGGTGCTGCGCCCCAAACGTTGGCCTTTGCTTAGGGCAAAAGGAGGGAAGGCATTTCCTTTTCTTTCCTTTTTAATTTTTTTTTTTTTTTGAGAAAGTTTGTAAACCTGGAGGCAGCAACTGTTAGGATTCAGGCCAAAGTGGTAAATGACGGAGGGGGCGTCTTCCAAAACCGAGGAGAGAGGGTTGTCCGGGTAAGTCCCGCGGAGCGTGCGGAGGCGGCCCTGCCCGCCTGGCCCCGCCGCTCCTCGCTCGCCCCTCTCCGCTGAGGCCGGTGCACCCCGGACGTCCTCCTCCCCGGCGCACCGTGGGGCGGCCGCCGACGTCCTCCTCCCGGGTACATTGTGGGGCGGCCCCTGGACTGGACGTCCTCCCGGGTGCACCGTGGAGCTACCCCTAGACGTCCTCCTCCCGGGCTTACTGTGGGGCGGCCCCCGACGTCCTCCTCCCGGGCACACTGGGGCGGCCCCCGGACGTCCTCCTCCCGGGCACACGGTGGGGCGGCCCCCTGACGTCCTCCTCCCGGTGCACCGTGGGGGCGGCCCCTGGACTGGACGTTCTCCTCCCGGGCACACTGTGGGGCGGCCCCCGGACGTCCTCCTCCCGGTGCACCGTGGGGGCGGCCCCTGGACTGGACGTTCTCCTCCCGGGCACACTGTGGGGCGGCCCCCGGACGTCCTCCTCCCGGTGCACCGTGGGGGCGGCCCCTGGACTGGACGTCCTCCTCCGGGCACACCGTGGAGCTACCCCTAGACGTCCTCCTCCCGGGCACACTGTGGGGCGGCCCCCGGACGTCCTCCTCCCGGGCACACTGTGGGGCGGCCCCCGGACGTCCTCCTCCCGGTGCACCGTGGGGGCGGCCCCTGGACTGGACGTCCTCCTCCGGGCACACCGTGGAGCTACCCCTAGACGTCCTCCTCCCGGGCACACTGTGGGGCGGCCCCCGGACGTCCTCCTCCCGGGCACACTGTGGGGCGGCCCCCGGACGTCCTCCTCCCGGTGCACCGTGGGGGCGGCCCCTGGACTGGACGTCCTCCTCCGGGCACACCGTGGAGCTACCCCTAGACGTCCTCCTCCCGGGCACACTGTGGGGCGGCCCCCGGACGTCCTCCTCCCGGGCACACTGTGGGGCGGCCCCCGGACGTCCTCCTCCCGGTGCACCGTGGGGGCGGCCCCTGGACTGGACGTCCTCCTCCGGGCACACCGTGGAGCTACCCCTAGACGTCCTCCCGGGCACACTGTGGGGAGGCCCCCGGACGTCCTCCTCCCGGGCACACTGTGGGGCGAATGCCCACACCCTATTCCAGGCCCAAGCGGACGTAGTCACACTGGGGTTTTCCTTTTTTCATGATGTGCTCTGAAAATACTTCCATGATAGCAGTTACCTTAAGGCATTGTGGTTAGTTACAGCCTTTAATCACGGTGGCCTTGTAACCACCCCCCTTCCCCAAGAAATATCCGAACTAATGAGGTTCTAAGTTTCTTGGCGTAGTTTTCAGTGCTGTAGTCGCCCAGACATTAACCTGCCTCTTCTGCCTTTACACAGCTCCTCAAGTGATTACGTTGATCTAGTCAAATATTCTACCTCCTATGTTCCGCAGCCTTCCCTTAGCGGATGGGAAAAAGTGGCATTTACCGCTACTCCGCTTCACCCCCAAATAGAGGACATTTCTGGGCTCCAGGAATGGAATTCTTCCATCGAAGTCACCTTTTGCTTCTAAAGATAATCAAATGTATATTGTTCCCATCGTGGCCCTTGCCATGGCACAATGAAAAGTAGGACCTGGTCAAACTAGACTAGAACACTGCAATATCTGGTCTCAATGGTTCCTCCTTGGTAAACAATGGGAAACGGTTGGGTGGTTTCTGCTCAGATGTCACTTCCTTTAGGAAGTCTTCCTTGATGCCCAGTGTTGGGTGAGGTACCTAGTCTATGTACTTCCATAGCTCACTCATGGTACCTCTGCCTGTCCTTGTCACGTTGTTGTAATTGTCTTTTCACCTCTAGTTTCACTTGCCCTACTAAAACCCTTAAATGAAGGGATTTATCTCCCCTTATTGTTTCTAGCATCTAGAGTGCCTGGTACACAATAAGCATTTAATAAATATTTAATGATAATTTAAGTCTGAGGTATGTTATGTTTCAAAGTCTACACTAAATTCATAGGAAAATAAAACTGAAGAAATAATTTAAAAAACAGCATTAATTAGTGAAATTATGTGGAAATCCCATAAAATCCAGTCTTGTACTGAAATAAACCATTTACCTATCTTTATATGAAAACATAGTCTTGGGAATTGGGAAATTTAAAATGTTTCACTTTATCATTAAACAGTTTTTTCCTAATGTTTTTGCTTAAAACTGAAATAAAATTGGAAAACTGTTGGTTTAATAAAATGTGTATTTTTGCATAAATCAATCCACTGACCTCTTTTTATGTTCTTTAAAATTTGATTCATTACTGGAATTAGCAAGGTTCTGTGTTTTTCTCACCTCATTCAGTTTTATAATTAACCAATAAAAGCTTATTAGCTTTTAAGGAAGTTTTAGGAGCATAAATTGATTTATGGGCACCATATGGTTACATCAAAGGATTTGTTTTGTTTTAACCTGAAGTGGATTCCTGAGCCCTTTTTTTTAAACTAGAAATTCATATTCTTTCTGTCAAGCAGTAGGTTCTAGAATAGAGTGTTTTTATTTTAGTACAAACTACCAAAATTGTTCATGAAATTCAGAGACTATCAGAATCTTAGGGTTCATTTGGTGTAGTACCTCTCATTTTGTAGATGGGTTAAATGTCTTTCCAAGGTCATACAGCTTCAGTATTACATCCAAGACCAACATCCTAGGTTTCCATCCCAAGACAAGCACTTTTCAGTAAACTAAATAAATTGAATACACTAATAGGTTATAAAGTTACTTACTGTGGGTTGTTCTGACTTTGTTGATTTACATTAAGTATTGTGCTGCATTAATTCTTAAGAATTGTTACTATGTTAACGAGACTTTATATGTAATATATATTGGCTGCAATACAGATTGATGTCAATAAAACTATGACATTATAAAAGATGGGAACAGAGACTCACCATGTCCCACACCACAAATTTTTCAAATTAAGCAAGAAAAAATTATACATAGTTGTGAGTTTGATATATGTTGTATTTAATTTTACTTAGTGTTGAGCTATTTTCAAGTAACCTCATCAGGTTGATCATGACCTCATTCAAAAACCATCTGTTCTATCTCTGAGTGTAGTTGTACTTGAATATCTTAAAAGTTGTTGGATTCTGTCCCTTTTGGAACTTTATATCCTTTTATCATCTTACCGTTGCAACTTAATGTTCAGAGGAAGCGCTGGAGCAAAGAAAGTGGCATGGAGTGGAGAACTATAGACCGTGGGAATAGACATTTTGGATTAACTGCATTCTTAAAACATGGTGTTATTTTTCATAAAATACACATTTCACATAATTTTCCTCTTTCTGGTCTATTGGGATATTCTTTATGCTGCTTTTAGGAGTGATCTTCAAAAGGAACATACATTTTAAACTTAACCAATTTAGATAGTATATCTAATGACGATAATCCTAAAATAGGATTTTAAAATAATGGATTACATGTCAAACACTTAGATAGTTTTACTTTTTATTTATTTATTTTTGTGTGTGTGTTTTATAACTGGCTATAAGATAGCACCGTAAGTGAAGAAGTAAATTAACATGTGACAAACAGGAAGGTGATTTAATGTTTTAGGTTTTTAAACAGGATCACTCTGGCTTCTTTGAGGAGAACAGTTGTGTGGGAGAGGAGAGTAGTAAAAAGAAGCAGGGAGGCCAGTTGGGAGACTGTTACTTATATACAGGCAATGCCAGGGGATTTTCATTAGCAATGGGGATTTCAGGGGCACCAGGGTGGCTCAGTGGTTGAGCATCTACCTTTGGCACAAATCGTGATCCCGGGGTCCTGGGATCGAGTCTCACATCGGGCTCCCCACAGAGAGCCTGCTCTTCCCTCTGCCTATGTCTCTGCCTCTTTATATCTCTCATGAATAAATACATAAAGTCTTTTTTAAAAAATGAGGATTTCAGATATATTTTGAAGGTAGAGGATTTGCTGGTAGAGCGGGTATTGGGGAGCAAAGTAAAGAAGAATCGAGGAGGACTGCTGAGTTTTTGGTCTAAGCAACTGGAAATCAAAGTTTTCAGGAGAGGTGGTGGAATCAAGAGTTAAATGCATTTTATGCATCCACATGAAGGCAAAGTAGGCAAATAATTCTAGTTAAGTGCCCACAGGAGATGGCAGATGAAGTGGGATAAATAATATTAGGGAGAATGGAGAAGAGTTCACTATAGAGTCTTCAAAGGAGGCTCAGCAATAATGTGCTTTCTAGTGTAGTCTGCCTCTGCCTCTAAAAATACTCTTCCTATAATTCCTTCTGCTCACTTTCCAATTCCCATGCCCACCACCCACACCTTTTTAATATGTTGTTTGGCATTGTTCTAATTCATTATTTTTTAGTTAAAAGTAGTGAAAGCTTTATAAAGCCTTGTAATTCAAGAAGGTCTAATAGAAGTTCATTCAAGTTACTCAGAGAAAAAGATTCTTTGGGGCATGTCATAGAAGCTAGCTCCTATAAGATGTCCCCTTGATTCCTATCATTCAGAGAAAAGTGGAAAAAATAGCACAGTTCACAGTAGCAACAATTCTACGCTAATGAAAGAGACTGAGGCAAGCATTACTATTTAATAGGTGTGTACTTGGGGAGCAGAAGAGAGACTCCCATCTTTTTCAAATCCATCTCAATAGATACACGGAGACTGTAAGGTGAAGTATCAAAGTTGTTCTAAAAGCTTTGAGATAGATTTTTAAAATATAGTGTGACCAAAAAGATTGGCAAGGAAAGAGACAGTTTTCTGGAAAATACCACATAACTCAGGAAAAGTGGAGGAAAAAAACACTTTAGCTCAGAGACAGTAACTCAAATTTTGCTGTCTGGGAACCAATAGATAATTGTTACTTTTCTTTTTGCCTACATTGTTCATAACAGTTGTGTTTAAGTAGCTATTGTTACAACTTTGTAGTGTTCCCTCACATTTTAATAAAGGAATAGCCAAAATAGATGCCCCAGATAGACACTACTTAAAACTGTTCAACTACCAGTGCTGGTTGTTTTGTAACATAACTGTGGATTCTTTAAACCAGGTTTATTCTGACAAAAGAAAATAAAATAGCATGAATTAAGTTTTAAGTGTAATAATCATGTTACATTAAAATACTATTTATGGGCTTAGTTGAAAGCCCTCTTGATTAAGTGATCCAATCTGTGGAATTTTAATGTTTTAATAGAATCAGTTCCAGCCCTATATTTTTTTCCAGCCTTATTTTTTTCCAGGCTTCGCTGCTCTAGTGAATAGTATTCCATTAAAGTCTTTACAAAATGTTCCTAGTGTTTAGAGAACTACAGTTGGTAAAAAAAAAAAGTCTACTTCATCAATATCTGTTTTTTTCTATAATCCTCAGAAGAAATATAATATGCATTGCAGTCCTTTACATAAATATGTGTTTATCTGTGCCATCATAAATAACACTGCACTAGATGGCAATCTTCATTCATTATTATTTACTTATATAAGTATAGTCAATTCATGTAATGAAATATTAGAGGTAAGACAGGAAGGAAGGAACCTGTGAGCAGGAAAGACCAGAGGAAAAAATGTGAATTGCCTAAGTCCACGTGACTAGCTCCTACACAATCTGAAGGAAACCAGAAAAATGTGAATCTCTCATCCTATAAAAGCCATTCTCAAGACAAATGTGATATGAGGTACTCATAAGTTTGCAGAAACTGGCTTTTTAATTTGACCTGTGAACTATAGTCATATTTGGTCTCAATATTTAGGCAAGAAGTAAACCAATCTAAAGATTTCTAGTTTTATTTCCCCAACGTTTTTCAGATAGGATCATACTTTTTAAACTTTTTTTTTAATTTGAAAAGTAATATATGCATATGATTATTTAAAAAATTAACACAAAGGGGTATACTTTGAAGAGTAATTATTCTTCCTCTTCCTAAACTATAGTCATCCCTGATATAGAACCTATTTTGTATCTGTTTTCATTTTAAAACTTGGAGACTGCTTGCACATGTAGATCTATCCTTTTTTTTTCCCGCTGCATTATCTATTCTATTCGAACATACCATAATTTATTAAAGAAATTCCTCTATTGATGGACATTTGGTTCTTCTCATTGTTTTGCTATTATAGACAATGCTTCAATCGATACCCTTTTATATAAATCTGCTCACAGCTAAGAGCGTATCTTAAATTCCTGGGAGAGCTTTTGCTAATCAGAAGATAACCTGCATTTAAAATTTTGACAGCTAGAGTCAGGGTCACATTTAAATGAAATGTGATCAGTTACAATATTCCTCCAGAGAGAGAAATTGCATAATTTCCTTCAATAGCCATCCCTTCCAGTATACAACTTGAATCACAAATAGAAAACCAAACTGTCAACAAGAATGTCCCTCTCAGACTTTCTCCTTCTGAATTTTATGCATTCTGATGTTTAAGAATATAAAAGTCTCATTCCCTTTCATAATAATGACTTACAAAAGTGTGTCCCCACTCTTTGTCCAGAGTTAACTACAACTTTTCACATTAATGGAGATAAAAACTTATCTTTAAATTAATGCCACCGTGCAACATTCAACCAGAGGGGCTTTTTATGTGAAACTGACTACTAAATGCTTTATACTTTGAATTTAAATGTGTATATTTTTCTTTGTAAAGTGACCTATCAGTAAATATTGGTGCAGTTCTGTATTTTGAAAATGAATACACAAAATAATATTTACAGCGACCCTGACCACGTTATAAAATTAAGATTCAGAAAAGTGCAGAGAAAATAACACTCCAGCATTTATTTTCTTTGCAGCCATGTATGATTTGAGAAAATTTGCTTTGCTTGTGGGATCTGTTAAATAGATGAGACAGTATTTTTTTATTTAGAATGACTTTGCCCTGGTTTTGCTTCGATGCATGGTGATGACTTTTGCGGTATTTTTTGTATCCTACCTGTGTTTCTGGAATGAATTAAGGTCATTATTCAGAGGATGATAATCTGGATTATGTTTGTAGAGTCAGACTGAATCTTCATTGCAATTACATAATACTCTCATCAAATATTTAAAAAATTAAGAGAAAGATATAGATGTTTAGTAAGGAAAAACTAGACTACAGAAGATACCAAAGCACACCAGAATAGCAGAGTTTAGGTCAATTTTGTTTTTAAAATGTTTTGTATGCTGAAGAATTTAGTATTAGTTTTCTTTGAATAGTGGCACTATAGGTGATTTAAAATTGTTCTTCTAAAAGATATTTTATTTTTCTACAGTGAGCACGTGTGATCTTGCAATTTGAAGAACTAATGATTTTTAAAAATGATAATTCCATATGCCTCCAGCTTTCCATTTTCTGTCCTACCCTATCCCTCCTCATTTTTCCTCATACTTTTCTTTCGTTGACCCCTTGGGTTTTGGGGGGATTTTTTTTAGTTGTTTGCATGCTTCTTTGCTTTTGTTTTCTTGTTTTTCCTGGTTATGATAGAGAACTAGTCCTATTCTCCCTTTAGTTACGTATATCAAGGAGTGACTTCTTAAGAAGACATACGATTTGCAGCATCCCTGGTACCCATCTCTGCATTTGTCATCTCTTGTTAACAGCTGGAACAAAGCCAATTACTATGTTTGGGTCTCTTTTTCCTTTTCTAAATTTCATGTAATGTTAATGTAACCATGTGAGAAATATTATTCTCAACCACTGCTAAGGAGAACATAGACAAGAAGAGAAAATGAGGAGGGATAAGACCATTGACATTTGAGTTACATTAAATTTAAATATAACTTTGTTTTTCGTTACTACAGAGAAACCCATATTTGGTGATGAGTAGGTTTAATGAACAAACTTAGCATGGTACAATTTGCAATTAACTTTTTAAAGATTTTATTTATTTATTCATGAGAGACACACAAAGAAAGAGGCAGAGACATAGGTAGAGGGAGAAGCAGACCCCACACAGGAAGTCTAATGTGGACTCAATCCCAGGACCCTGGGATCACACCCTGAGCTAAAGGCAGACTGCTCAACCACTGAGCCAACCAGCAGTCCACAAATAACTTTTAATCCATTAGGTACATCAATATTTTTGTAGCTAGTAAATCAATTACTACCACTATTAATGTTTCACATGTTCTTGACTCATTCCAAAAAGCTGACAAGGAGAATTCTCTATTTATGAATTATCCTAAACACACATAGAATACATTATTTGAATTTCGGTTCTAAGCTTCTGTGTCTTTTAACAGTCTTATGAAGTGTGTTTCAAGTAACATCAGGTAATCACCAGAATGGGAGTGAACGACTTGTGGCAAATTTTGGAGCCTGTTAAGCAGCACATCCACTTGCATCATCTTTGTGGGAAAACCATTGCAGTTGATCTGAGTCTCTGGGTATGTGAAGCACAGACAGTCAAAAAAATGATTGGAACAGTCATGAAGCCCCACCTCAGGTATATAATAAAAGTCCTTAGTATATAAATGTAGGATTGCATAAGCAGCTGATGTCTTGGTTTTGTTTCCACTTTGTTTTTTTGTTGTTCTTGCTTTATGTTTTGAGATTTTAAAATACACTAACATGTTTCTGCTATCTCTAAATCAATGACACAAATCTGTACTTCCTATCCTTTGAGTTCCAGATTCACAGACCTAGCTGCCTACTTAATGTATCCACTAGGAAACTGTAGTGACTAGAAGCCAGAAGTTTGCGAGCCATTCTCTGTTTGACCCCTCCTTACATCCAATCTATCAGGAAGTCTCGCCAGCTCTACTTGGAAAATACACCTTGTGTTCATAAATTCTGTTGATGTTCAGAGATATCACCTCATTATATGCCACCATCCTCTTTATCTATACTGAAATGACATATTCAGGAGTTTTCCTTCCTGAGCTCCAGACCACCTCTGTCTCTAAACCATTTTCCATGTGCACTTAGAACAATCGAAAATTACTCTTGCTTAAAAACATTCAATGATTTCTCAGTGATTGCATATAACTTTTTTGATACTAGTCTGATGTTCTTGCCATTATGTCATACTGCTGTGTTGACTTTGCTATCTGTATATGATGATTAATGTATTACTAATTTTTATATTTCAGGAATTTATTTTTTCGTATCTCATATTTAACACTAATGGACGTAAAACTGGTATTCGTTATGGAAGGGGAACCCCCGAAGCTGAAAGCTGATGTCATAAGCAGGAGGAATCAGATTCGGTATGGGCCTTCTGGAAAAACATGGTCTCAGAAAGCAGGGAGATCACATTTTAAATCCGTCTTAAAAGAGGTAAGTGTTTAGATATCATTCAATAATTCTGATTTGAGTTAGAGATTACATTTTACTCTGATAAATGTTGTTATATATAATCATCTTTAATACTCACTAACCTTATGATAAATAGGATAGAGAAGAGAGTTTATTTTTATTTATTTATTTATTTATTTATTTATTTATTTATTTATTTATTTTTGAGAAGAGAGTTTATATTCTAACCTAAGTTTAAGCCCATCTCTGACGCATAAAAATTCTGAGATGTTAAGCAAGATTTTTAAAATTATATCTGCCTCACTTTCTACCCTGTGTAATGCGAATAGACTTTGCAGGGATGTGGTGAAAATATCCAATATCTAAAGCAACTACTACATAAGTAGGGAGTTGATACATGTTACCTATTATGACATCTTTGGTACTTAAAAGAATTTCCCAGACTAGAGGTCTAATTAATTCAAACTTCACTCATTCAGGATTAATAATAGTTTATATATAGAAAATATATTTGGCTATCCTTAGGACTTTGTAATTTTTAAAAGAACTTATTGTTATATTTTTTTTTAAGAGAGAGAGAGAGCAAATGGGGGACGGGAAGGTGCAGGAGAGAAAAAGGGAGAGAAAGAATCCACATGTTGTGCAGACGCCAACACAGGGCTCCATCTCACAACCCTAAGATCATGACATGAGCTGAAATTGAGTCACACATTTAACCCACTGATCCACTCAGGTGGCTCGTAAAATGTATATTTTTATAAAAGTTAAGGAGAAATCATCTATACTAAAATAAAATATATAATTAAAACAATAGAAAGCAACTATTATTTTTGCCTCTTTTTAACTGTATATATTTTTCTAAACTTGCCATAATAGTGCACAGATGGTTTTTTTATTATTATTTTGAGAGAAAGACAGTGTGTGCCGGTGCCTGTGCACATATGCACGGTTGGGGCAGGGGGGTGGGTGGCACCAGAGGGAGAAGGGAAGAGAGAATCTTAAGCAAGCTCCCTGTCCAGCGTGGAGCCCATGTGGGGCTCGATCTCACAACCCTGAGATCATGACCTGAGCTGAAATCAAGAGTTTGACACTTAACTGACTTAGCCACCCAGGTGCCCCCACAAATAACTTGTATCTTGGATTTGTAACTTAGCTTATAGTACCCACATTTCCTTTTGCTGCATTCTATCCAAATCCATAATTTGTAATGGTTGTGCAATGTGTATGAAATACTATAAAGAGCTATGAAATCATCCCCCATGATTATATATAATATTTACTTTTCATTCTTCTCTATTATTTGTGAAATTATAATTTCCCTTGGGATTTTAAGATAAATTACCCAAAGTGGGATGGATAGATCAAAGTTTAGAAATGATTTTATAGTTCTCACCAATCACTTTCCACCAGCACAGATATGAGATAATGCAATTTCAGTACACCTGAGGAACATTGGTGGTAAGAGATTTATCTTTGTATATTTTAGTAAACAAAGATACTTCTTTCTTTGTGTAATACATATAAATACACATAGTACATATTTAATATGTATTGGTCTTTTAATGGTGAGGTTAAACATTTTAGTTTTTAGCGTCTCAGTTGATAAATGGCCATTGTGTCTTTGCCTGAAGAATCTTTGGAGGTTTTAATTATTTTTTGTTGTTGTTCAAGTTCTTTGTGTTAGAGATATAAACTTTTCTATCATATTTGCTTTTAATTCATATCTCCATTTTTCTTTTGCATCATAGTTAAAATTTTCATTCTTTTTAAAAGATATTACATGAAATAACAATCATTTTTCTCTTAAAATTTTATTTTCTATTCCTATGTTATCTTTAAAAATGGTTTTCAATTAGTGATTTTTCTACCTTAATGACTATCAGTAGTTGAAGAAAATATCTGTACTGGATTCTAGTTATTTCTTACATAGTCTGTTCCTGGAAATATCCATGACCCACATACATTCAGGGCATTAAATACCCAGTCTAAAGCAAAAAGATGCCCATCTCTTCTTGAGAAAACTGCTGCATTTCTATTTCGTTCTTGCAGTGATTGTGATGTTCTTAAGCATTTTGTGTCAGTGGTCACTGTTCCCTAAATGAATAAAAAACTCATTTTCGTATCTCTGTACCCTCAGTTACCAGACCCTACTTCCTAATAACCCACTGCCATCTTATAGGTATAAGCATGAAACACAAAATAATCTTCCTCCAACACCACTCCACATGATAGAGACTTACAGTAGGGAAATTTACAAATTCTGTCCTGGTTTTTGAAGAGTTGGAATGGCAAATAATGCAGGAATTTGAAATAACTTCCAGACTCTCTTCTTTATTATGAAAGGATCTTTCTTTCTTTCTTTTCTTCCTTTCTTTCTTTCTTGGCGTGCATGGTAGTCTTTATGTCTGGGAGGGGGGGGATTTATGGGGTTTGGGGGGTTGAGTCTTTTTTTCTTATCTTATCTCCTTGCTCTCGTGCTTTCTGTCTTCTCAGTTTCTCGTTCTTTCTTTTTCTTTCTTCTCTGTCTTCTTTCTTTCTCTCTTTCCTTCTTTCTCTTTTAAATATTTATTTATTTGAGAGAAAAAGAAAGGGAGCACAAATGGGGAAGGGGCAGAGGGAGAGGGAGAAGCAAACTCCCCACTGAGCAGAGAGCTGGACACAGGGCTCCATCCCAAGACCCTGAAATCGTGATCTGAGCTGAAGGCAGAAGCTTAACAGACTGAGCCACCAAGGTGCCCCTGAAAGGATATTTCTTATTTAGAGGAAGGCAGAGGTAACATCTGTAACAATATTGTCTCCCTAAAGTCACCCAGCCAGAGTCTTGGAAAATTGCCTTTTTTCCAACATAGTACTTTGTCTTTTTGAACCGCATCCACCTTGGGCAACATCTGGCAAAGGTTTTTATTATGTAATATAGCATGCAAGCAATCAGTTAAAGCAAAAGATATTTATAATATCAGTTTCTAGAAACTACAGGTAAAAAGCCTCTTTTCCTCACCATACCCAGTATTTCTCATTGTAAAGTGCAAGAGCATCAAGAAAGAATGCTCTAGGCTCTAAGGCTAGACTATAAGTTGTTCATCTGGATTCAACTCATAACACAAAGGAAGCTCTTAGAGAAATATTTATAAATCAGCAAATTGATAAGAACAATCTGCATAGATATTAGATTTCTGGGAGCAAATCAACAACTGGTCCCTGTGTGGTTTCCCACAACATGAGAGTTTCATTATACAGGCATGATAGAGGAAAAGAAGAGACTTGTAACATCTCAAGTAAAATTTGATAGTAGCATCTTCTTTGGAAGAGCTCATATTACCGTGGCCATCATGTGAGAAGAATTTTTATAGTTTTGCAGATGTAAATCTTAAGGTGATTAATTATTAATCATTTAAAAAGATATTTCTTTTAAATCTTGAGATAACATTGAACAAAACTGAAAGTTGAATATTTAGTATTTTTTCTAAAGTGTAATTTTTTGTAAAGATTTTGTTTATTAGAGAGAGAGAACGAGCAGGGGAGAGGGACAGAGGGAGACAGTGAAGCAGACTCTCCACTGAGCAGGGAGCCCGATGTGGGGCTTAACCCTAGGACCCAGGATCATGACCAGAACCAAAGGCAGACACTTAACCAACTGAGCCACCCAGGCACCCCTAAAATGTAATTTTAAAATTACTTTTTAATTGAATGTGGATTGCCTTTTAATTGACAATTTTGTTAAGTTTTCATTATAGAAAATTTTAAGTCAATATAAAAGTAACCCATCATCAATCTGAAACAATTACCAACTGTTGGCCAATCTTGCATTATCAGTGTCCCCACTCATTGCCTACTCCCATGTCTTTCTGAAGCAAATCCCAGACATAATATTGCCTTAGTCTCAATATTTCAGAATCTTTGTTAAAAGATGAGGACTCTTAAAAAATAGATGAAAACATAACCACAATACATTTCTTATCACATCTAAAGTTTAGCATATATTCTTTAATGCCATAAAGTATTCGCTATTCAAATTTCCATTTGTATCTTAAATATCATAATTTGTAAAACACCTAAGTAGTTACTATTAATATTTGGAATACTGAAGTCAGTTAAACGCTGAAAAAAAAAAAAGTAAAAATGTTCTTAGTTTTCTTGCACCTATGTTTTCTTTTCAGTGTCTCGATATGCTGGAATGCTTAGGAATTCCCTGGGTCCAAGCTGCTGGGGAAGCTGAAGCCATGTGTGCTTATCTTAATGCCAGTGGTCATGTAGATGGCTGTCTCACCAATGATGGAGATGCTTTCCTCTATGGTGCCCAGACTGTTTATAGGAATTTCACTATGAATACCAAGGTACTTTTCTTTCTCTTTTTCAGCATTTGTTTCACAAGGTACCTTTTTTAAAGGAATTATTAAATGATTAAATGAAATAATATGTGTAAAATACCATAATGCCTGGCACATAGCGGTTGCTAAATGAATGCAGTATTGTTACAAATATTGATAAATAGTTCATTTTCTCTGAAATGTGGATTTCTCTCCAAAAGGCTTAATTTGTTTCACATGGTTTAATTCTAAATCAGTTTCAATAATATATTATAAAAATACATATGAAATGTCTTGCTTTGACCTATAACTTCTATTTTTAGTAATTTATCCTCAGATACCTCTAAATATGCAAGAGGAGATGTACAAGGATGTTAATTGCAGCATTGTTAGTAATTACAATGCCCATTTCTATTTTTTAAAGATTTTATTTATTTATTAGAGAGAGAGATCACACATATGAACAGGGGTAGGGGCAGAGGGAGAAGCAGATTCCCCACTGAGCATGGAGCCTGACCCTGGGCTTGATCCCAGGACTCTGAGATCATGTCCTGAGCTGAAGTTAGCTGCTTAACCAACTGCGCCAACCAGGTACCCCTCATATGCCCATTTCTAGGGAATGGTTAAACATAGCCATGGTTCTTAGTTAGATATTGCCAGGAGAAATATTGGTTGTAACTATTCAAGATTGGATAAGAGAGATCATAGACATTTGGTAGATTGGAGCCAGGAAAGCCAAACCTCTTGCCAGACAATTCTGTTAGCTCTCTAAAAATGCTAATAGTGTCCCCACTGAGAAACATTGCCTTAGGGTCCATTATAATGTAATTGCAAGCAGTCATTAAAAAGATAGTATTGGGGCACCTGGATGGCTCAGTTAAGCAGCTGACTTGATCTCAGCTCAGGTCTTGATCTTTAAAAACATTTTAAAAAGTCAAAAAATAAAAAGATATGTATTATTGATACTAAAGTATATTAGTGGGCAAAAATGTTACAAAATAGTACTTTCATATAATTCTAAACATAGCTAATAGTAAATACTTGTATATGTGAGTCAAGGGTTTTTTGCAAGAACATGCATAAGAGGGAGACAAACTATAAGAGACACTAAACTCTAGGAAACAAACTACTGGAGCAGAGGTGAAGGGAGGGATGATTGGGTGATGGGCATTAATTTTTTCTTTTAAAGAGCAGCCCAGGTGGCTCAGCGGTTTAGTGCCGCCTTCAGCCCAGGGCGTGATCCTGGAGACCAGGATCTAGTCCCATGTCAGGCTCCCTGCATGGAGCCTGCTTCTCCCTCTGCCTGTGTCTCTGCCTCTCTCTCTCTCTCTCTCTCTCTCTGTGTGTGTGTGTGTGTGTGTCTCATGAGTACATAAAAAAATCTTAAAAAAAATCTATTTATTTATTCTGAGAGACACACAGAGAGAGAGAGACAGAGACATAGGCAGAGGGAGAAGCAGCCTGATGTGGGACTCGATCCTGGGACTCCAGGATCATGCCCTGAGCTAAAAGGCTCAACCACTGGGCCACCCAGGCATCCTGGTGATGGGTATTAATAAGGAGGGCACTTGATGTAATGAGTACTGGGTTTATATGCAACTGATATACCACTAAATTCTACCTCTGAACTAATTAAAAAAAAAGAACATGCACTGCACTACTAACGATAGTATAATAGTTAACTTTAGGTACTGCAATTACAAGGAATGTTTACTTTTTATAAAATTCACTTTACAGTGTCTGATTTTGTAAGATGAAAATCTTTTGTAGACGTCAAAAAATAATAAAGAGAAAAATGTTGCCCATTATAGATTATTTTTTAAGCCAGTTTTTGAAATTATGACTTTATTTCCGGATATTGAAGCATTAGATTCTGTGAAGATCCTGGTGATCAGGATAATTTTTTCCTATTTTACCTTTTAGGAATAATTAAGCATTTAGAGACAACTCTGACAAATTATTTTTTGTAATGTTTAATGTATAAGTGTTTACTTTTTGAAGATTAAACTAAATTGTACTTTCTTCTAGGATCCACATGTTGATTGTTATACAGCGTCATCTATCAAGAGTAAACTAGGTTTGGATAGAGATGCTCTGGTTGGACTAGCAATACTACTTGGCTGTGATTATCTTCCGAAGGTATGCTTAGACTGTTATATTTACTTGTCATAGTGTGTCTTTTTTGATACCTTATGTGCTGCATAAATATAAACATAATATGGCTATCTGATTAAGAACTTAGTTTAGGGGATCTCTGGGTGGCTCAGCGGTTTGGTGCTTGCCTTTGGGTGCGATCCTGGAGTCCCGGGATCGAGTCCTGCGTCGGGCTCCCTGCATGGAGCCTGCTTCTCCCTCCTGTGTCTCTGCCTCTCTCTCTCTCTATGTCTATCATAAATGAATAAATAAATCTTAAAAAAAAACGAATTTAATTTAGAGTATAATTTTTGGTATAATAAACAATTTGGTAATTAATCAGCATTTCAAGTGACGTTAAAAAACTGGCTCAAAAAAAAAACTGGCTTATTGTGACACTGAATGTTATAAATGAGAATGGAGTAATAACTAGTCCCACTGCTTGAATAGCAGTAAGCCACTACTCTAGACTAAGAGATTCACATTCAAGTTTTACTATCATTTTAAAAAAATATAGGAATTACTCTTTTCTTGTGTCATGCAAATATTAATTTCTATCACTGTTTTGTCTATTTTTTCATTTTCAATCTTCTTGCAGCTTTCCAACTGTGCATATGCTCAGTGTTATTACTGTTGCTAGGCAACATGATTATTGGGGTAAGCCATTCATTCTTCCTTGCCTCCTGGCATTGCATTGAGTTTTGTTCATGAAAACATTTTATTTAAGATGCACAGTACAGTACTCTGTAACAAACAGGTATACTAATAGGTGAGTGATAAATTAAGAATTACAAGGATAACCCCATTTTTAAATATATTTAAAAATATGAAATGCCTTGTATTGTAGTTCTTACTATGTAGTCCCATCATTATGTCCCTATTGATCATCTCTGTGTTTTTACTAAATCCCTCATTATACTATGTATGCTATCCCCAAGAGAATCTAACGAAGGATGACATCTATGTTCTTTTTGCCAGAGCTTGGGGAAAGGAAAAAATAGCAGGATAGTAAAATTATTAACCATCATTTCTAACATGTCATCAGTGACCAAAGAGAGAAACACTTCTTTTAACTAGTAGGAAAAGGAAGCAGGAGGAGGGAAACTTTTAAGTAACATATAAGTAATTATTTTATTATAATTCTCATTCTGAAATAGAAGATTCTTATTTCCCATATGTAATTATATCATAATTAAAGTCTAGAAACAGTCAAATGTTGAATGTAAGAAAATCTTTACAAAATTAAACTCACAGAAACCAATTTTAGCTACAGTGGTGTTACGTTATGTATTAACCTTAGCTATTTTGACATTTTCTATCCTTTGTAATGAAACTGGTATCTATTTATTTTGCTCTACTTAAAGATTTTTACCACCTATGGACTAACATGATTTACCTTCAAAAAACTTAACATGTGGCTAAATGCTAATAAAAGGAGAGTTGATATGCAAAATATCTAGCAACGGGTATGTAAAAACATAGGCTGTAGCCATGAAACAGACTTCTGGTGACCACTAGTATGCCAGGTGCTACGCTTTTAGTAGCTGATCCTAAGTGTAAGGGGGTTGGGAAGAGGATTCAGGCTGAAAAGTGCCTTTGGCCAGCAGGCACGTAGGATGCTTGTTCAGTAACTATTTACTAACCGATTTGGAAATATTTTAACACTGGTATGTCTATCCCAGTGTGTATTAGCTGAATAGCAACCCTGCTTATAAGGATAAACTCCATAAACTTTTATAGGAACTGGAAGACTCAAACCAGAAATTGTTGTGCAAATATACATTTATTGACATTTTTTGTGTTGGCAACTTAACAGTTATTTTAATTTTTCTTAAGCTATTAATTTCAAGAGTTAACTTGGAACTCTCCTTTGTGCTCTTTGGATGTTGAGGTCTTTAAATATTAAATGAACATGTTTTTTCTGATTACAAATATAACCTGAAGTTAGATCAAATTAAAAGGTTATCAAAAAAAAGGTTATCAAAATAATTAACTTGAAAAGTAAAAGTCCTCTAAAATTCTGTTCCTCATTCCCATAAAATAAACACTGTCAGTGGTGTATTATATAATCCTGTGACTTTTTGGTTTGCATAGATTAACAATGTGGTAGTTATTTTACTTACGAATCTAGATCACAGGGTGGGCTATTTTGCAATTTTTGTTTTATAAGTGGTAAATTATCTTACACATCTTTTCCTGTCATTACATAGTTACCTTATTCTGTCAACTGCACAATCTCTAATTGAATGAACATGTCATACTTCATTTCTTTATTCCCCAATGATTAACATTCGAATTTCTTTTCCACTTTGTAAAAGGGAGTCCCTGGAGTTGGCAAAGAGCAAGCATTGAAACTTATACAGATTTTGAAGGGGCAAAGTTTACTTCAAAGGTAACTAAAAATTACTCTTTTCTTTTCTTGTGACATTAGACATTTTTATTCTTGTTGAACTGAATAGTGACTATTACAGAAAGTATTCAGTTATGCTTTGCAAAAAAAGGGTTTTGTATTTGTATTTTTATTTTTTGGGGGGCAGGGAATGGCAGAGGGAGATGGAGAAAGAATCCTAAGCAGGCTCCATGTCCAGCACAGAGCCCCATATAGAGCTTGATCATACAACCCCAAGATTATGACCTGAGCCCAAATCAAGAGTCAGATGCTTGACCAGTTGAGCCACTCAGGTGCCCTGGGTTTCATATTTTTAAACTGATCTATATTTTCATTTAGAATCATGTTGTTGTTTTTTTTAGGTTTTATTTATTTACTTATTTATTTGAGAGAGAACACGTATGCATGCGTGAGTGGGGGGAGGCACAGAGGGTGAGAGAGAGAGAGAGAGAGAGAGAATATCAAGCAGACTCCACTCTGACATGGGGCTCCATCTCACCATCCTGAGATCATGACCCAAGCCAAAACCAAGAGCCGTCACTCAACGACTGAGCCACCCAAGCACACCTAAAATCTCTGAGTTTTGGATGGCTGACTGGCTGCCAGTGGAGCATGCCTTGATCTTGGAGTTGCAGGCTTGAGCCCCATATTTAAATTACTTAAAGTCTTTTTTTTTTTAATTTTTTGAAGATTTTTAATTTATCAGTTTTTAGAGAAAGAGAATGTGGGGGTGGGAGGGACAGAGAGGGGCAGAGGTAGAGAATCTCAAGCAGATTCCCCACTGAGTGTGGAGCTGGACCTGGGGCTCAGTCTCAGGACCCTAAGGTCATGACCTGAGCTAAAACCAAGAGTTAGAGGTTTAACTGGCTGAGCCACCCAGGTGTCCCCCCCAAAATTAAATCTTTAAAAAAAATAATAATAATAATAATAAAATAAAATCACTGATTTATATTCATTCTGGAATTTTCCAAAGAAAAAAATGAGACTACATGTCCTAAGCCATACTGCATTGTTTTAATACAAATACAAGTAGTAATATGCCAAATGTGTTTGTTTATAACCATGGGCTTTTACCACAGGCTATTTTAGACTATTTAAAGATAAATATAACCATAAAATAATTTTACATTTAAAATTATTTTTGAGGGGATCCCTGGGTAGCTCAGCGGTTTGGCGCCTGCCTTTGGCCCAGGGCGCAATCCTGGAGTCCCGGGATCAAGTCCTATGTCGGGCTCCCAGCATGGGGCCTGCTTCTCCCTCCTCCTGTGTCTCTGCCTCTCTCTCTCTCTCTATGTCTATCATAAATAAATAAATAAATCTTTTTAAAAAATAAAAAAACAAAAAAATAAAATTATTTTTGATATAAAATATTTTGATATCATATTTCTTCTCTATAAGTGAAATGGCTAATATATTGCAAATACTTAATAATAAGTAACACTTGATCACAGTTTTTACTTGGGTGCCCTTTGTTCTATAGCCACTTATTTAGTAATATATTAATTCTAATTAGTATAGACTGCGCAGCTAAGGTACAGAATATATGGAAGTTTACCAACTGTGCTGTTTAGTTTCGAAAGCGTATGAATTATATTTACTTAATGAAAGCAATGGTTTATGTTAACATTAATTACTAATTAATGTTAATGATGATAAAGTGTGGAATGAATAAAAGGGATTTGGGGCACTGGGACACTTCAGCCGTCTTGGCCACCAGTAGGTTTGAGATGGTGAGTGCACAAAAGGGAATATTAAATTGTAGAAATCAAGAAGGAATGACCATGAAAAAATTAGAAATCGCAGTGCTTCTTCAGCTATAAAGCTATTGATAGATCTAAGACTTGACCGAATCCCTTACTGGTATCAATGAGTACTGTGCTAAAGCAGGAAAGAAAGGTATACTTTGGCATGGAATCATTTGGGAATTGTGAAGAATAATTTAAAGAATGATATAAAGAATAAAAAGAAGGTATGGCATTTGGCTAACTACAAATCATCCTTATTGACGTAATTTCAGCAAATATGTGCTTTTGGCAACATTTTATGAAATCTTTGAACACTTGAAAAGAATAAAATTACCTTTCTTATTACCATTAATGTATCATTCTAACATTAATTAATTTAGACTGACTTTCCCCCCTTGTTTTTTTCCACATTTGAAGTTCTGTTCATTTACTACAAAGACCAGGTGTAAGTTTGCTAAAAATTAGCATTAATAGATTTATCCAGCATCTATGTTAATTTTTAGCAAGCTTATACCTGGTCTTTGTAGTGAATGAGTCAGAAATTCCAAAAGCCAAACAATGACTCTTAGTACCAGCTACTACGCAATGAATTGAAGAGATAATTTAGCTTTTTATTAGACCTTTAACTTCTGTAAGTAGAGGAACATAATTCAGAGCACTTGTGTTTTATGAGGAATACTTAACTATCCCCTTGGTGGCTTTATATTGCCTAGAACTTTAGCCAAAAATAAAATTAACTTTTATTTAGTAGAAATCTTAGCAGATACACATTTTCCTTAAAATCACCCATTGAGCAGATAATGTTTTGTTGTTTTTTTTTTTTTTTTTTTTTTTTTTGTTTTGTTGTTTTCATAAGAGATTATGAAATTGATAATTTCACATAGTCTAGATTTTTTAAACAGTGTTTACCCAGAAACTTAATGTTCTATTTAGTTTTATACTTTACCCTTCACCCCTCTTTCTGATACAGAAAAATGTTCACAATTCTATTTGTTTTATACGCACACACAGAAAAGAGATCAAATAGACATATACAAATCATTCTCCCTATGTATTGCTGCCTAACTTAAGATTCTCTAAAAAAAACTCCAAAAACTGAATGAATATATGAATATATACATATGAATACATGAATATACAAATACATACTCCTTTTCTCTCCTTCTCCTGCTACCTCCTTCTCCTGCCTCCCCACCCCCCATCCTACTTCTGTTTTTTTTCTGTAACTGTCTTACTCTCTCTTCCCCCTGTTGTAATTCAGTTGTCTTTGGGGCCACATTTTTAAATTGAAAAACATAGATTGAGGGTGTTCCAGGCTGGGCCAGCGACTTTATCTGCCACCAAAGGGAACACAAGTAGGCAGGTAAGGAAGGGAACTTTTAGAATAGCCTGACATTTGAGAGCATGACATTTTAGTGACGTTGTTTTTGTTTTGTGTTGTTTTCCTTTTAACATTTCTTTTTTACAGATTTACACAGTGGAGTGAAGAATCTTGCTCTGATCCACAACCACTAGCTATTAAAAAACTGGCCCATTGTTCTGTGTGTTCCCATCCAGGTGAGCAGATATGGGGAATGATATCTCCAGAACATTAGTGTCTGACACCCACATCGTCATCCTATTCTTTTTTTTTTTTTCAGGCTCTGAGCAGCCTTTCTTTCTTTATTTATGATAGTCACAGAGAGAGAGAGAGAGAGAGGCAGAGACACAGGCAGAGGGAGAAGCAGGCTCCATGCACCGGGAGCCCGACGTGGGATTCGATCCCGGGTCTCCAGGATCGCGCCCTGGGCCAAAGGCAGGCGCCAAACCACTGCGCCACCCAGGGATCCCGTCATCCTATTCTTATACTTGTTACATACCTATCTTCCTCAGTAGATTGAAAATCCTCGTGTCAGGGGTTGTGTTACATATGCATAGTTGGCATTCAGTAATTGTTAATTGAATGAAATAATGTGATATACATGATAAATATAGGATAAGTGTAGTTTCAAACTATAATACCAAATTACATAGATTTTAAAATTATGGTTTCAATATAGAAATCCATTTAAACAAAAAAAATATATCATTCTGCTAAACCTTAGGGAAAAATTGAACTGAAATCATTTGTTTTTATTGCATAAGGATAGTGGCTTAAAACTAATTTCTAATATGTGTTCATTATTACTGAAAATAACTTGGCTTCTCTTCATTAGCCTTGGTAAAAGAAAAATGTCATTAATAAATATACTGGATCAGAAACACCATTCACTCCCAGGAGAGAGTAGGAGATCTCATTAGTTCATCTTTTAGAAGTTCTTGGGGCTCCTGGGTGGCTTAGTTATTTAAGCATCTGCCTTTAGCTCAGGTCATGATCCTGGGTCCTGGGTTTGAGTCTGGCACCCTGCTCAGCGAGGAGTCTGCCTCTCCCTCTCCCTCTACCCTCCCTCTCCAGGTCATGTTCTCTCTCTCTCTCTCTCCCAAAGAAATAAATACGTAAACTCTTTAATAATAATAAAAGTAGGGATGCCTGGGTGGTTCAGCAGTTAAGCATATGCGTTCTGCTCAGGGCGTGATGGAGACCCAGGATCGAGTCCCACTTCGGGCTCCCTGCATGGAGCCTGCCTCTTCCTCTGCCTGTGTCTCTGCCTCTGTGTGTGTGTGTGTGTGTGTGTGTGTGTGTGTGTGTGTGTCTCATGAATAAATAAAGTCTTTTAAAAATAAATAAATACAAGTAAAAAAAGAAAAGAAATTATTTGTCTTTGTGTTCGTAAACATTATTAAATTATAGATGAAATCATGGACAAAATAAATGTTTTTATAAGATGCTTTATAAAATTCAATTCTGTCGTTTTTTGACTTTATAAATGACAGTTTTAGTTCCTATCAATTATGTGTGCGCTTCTGTGTTCTAAAAACAATGTTAAAAGTGGTTATGCTTTCCTTCAAAAGGGAACTAGGGCCCCACACCTGTGCCATAGTCATAATTCGTTCATGTTCCAAGCACAGTTTAAAAATAGCTGTGCAGGTAACTGAGGGCTAGACACTAGCAGAGGTAATTAACTGTTATATTCTTTTAATATTCTCATTCAGGAAACCATTTCATGAATTATTCTGTTGTTAGGTAAATAATCTTTTTTTTAATGCTAGTAATTATATCCTTCTTTTCTTGTGTATAGCTACCAAATCACAAAGTTTTCTATAGTTGATTATCAAATGATAATTTCTAGTTACAAATGAACAGTGTCAGATGGAAGAATAATCTATAGAAACAACAACAAAAAGCAGTGTCATATAAGAGGAGCTTATAGGTAGCTTAGGATCTACATTGTCTTAAGAATTATTATAGTGTGCATCACTTTATTCAATCTAAATGTAATGGAACCTTTCTATATGCTAAGGACTCTGCAAGGCAGTATTCATTGTTAAAAATTTGGATAAGGATAAAAAAGCAAAATATATATGTAGAAGGTAAGTTTAAAAGCAGTAAAAATCCTACTTTGTGTTTGCATAAAGGTTCACCTAAGGATCATGTACGTAATGGATGCAAACTATGTAAAACTAATCGATACTGTGAACCACATGATTACGAATACTGTTGTCCTTGTGACTGGCACCGTACCCAGCATGAGAGACAATTGATTGCGGTAGAGAATAACATTAAGAAGTAAGTTCTTTTTTTTTAACTCCTTTTTTTCCTGTTGTGATAAATATATACACCTCTACTTGAATTATTTCTACATAACCTTCCCTCATGTCTAGATTAGTAACATTTCACAAAATCCTTTTTTTGATTTGGTACAAATATTAAGCTATCTCAGAAGATAGTGATGTAATAGTTATTCAAAGAGAAGCTTGATGACTGGGATATTATCCAAGGACATTTTTCATTAAATGAGCAGAGATTGGATGAAATGAATTTAGAGTCTGTCAAAAAATTGCCTGATTGTATTAACAACATGTATGTAATTTATTTTCAGAAAAGCATGCAGTTGCGAGGGATTCCCATTCTATGAGGTAATAACTAACATTCAGATGAGCGTTTTATTTCAGAAGTTTGATTTGACAAAGGCAATATATTGGATGAATAAACAAAATTCAGCAATTGTCTGCTATTTATAGGGCATGTACAGAATAAAACTACACAAAATTTGAAAATAAAGAGATTGAAAAGATTACATCACGTAAATATTTACCAGAGTGATGTTGCAAAGTTAACAGAAGCAAAATAGACTTTAAAAGAAAAATCATTAAAAAGTTTGAAATCTAAATTCCTATTTTATTTTCTCTTGCTAGGTTACTCAAGAATTCCTTTTAAACAAGGATAAATTGGTGAAGGTAATCAGGTACCAAAGACCTGATTTATTATTGTTTCAGGTACTGGAAAATAAAAACTTTCTTTATGCTATGTAGCTGGAAAATAAGAAGGGATAATCACTTTGGTCTGAGAGGAGATTTGAAAGAGGTTTGACTGCACATGTAGTTCTCAGCATTTATTTCTAATCTTCATTCCTTTGCCACTAGAAACCTTTGCAGACCACAAGGCAAACCATAATTATGCTATTATTTAGAAGACACCTTATATACCATGTACAGATACATTTTCTTTCAGGAAGATACTGAGGTTGGGGCCTAATACCCAGAGAATGTGAGGCTCCAGTATGTTTTTATAAAAGGTAATACAGTTTGCAAGGTAATGGGATTTTTTTTTCTTTTTTAGTAAACACATGAGGTTACATTAGTTTCAGGTGTTCAACATAGTGATTTGACAAGTTTATACATTATGCCATGTTCTCCAAAGGGCATTGAATCAGTGACCTAACTTTAAATTTGGACAGTCTGTCACTTACTATGTGACCTTGTATATGTATTATCCTCAAAAGAGAAATAATATTACTTTTTTATGAAGTCATTATGAAGATTAAATGAGATATTTAACCTAAATATATAAATTAGGGGTTATAATAACCCCTTGTATAGTGGTTAGGGAAACAGAGTGGTTCAATAAACTATAAGTATTTGTTGCTTATCCCTACCAACAACAGTAATACTAATGGCAACAAACATTGACCATTAAAATTTAATATCATAAATAACATATTACATGTAACCTCACTTAATCTTTATAATCTCTGAGTCGGGTTATATTTTATGATGGAAATCCTGAGGCTAAAAGAGATTAAGTAATTTGCTCAACATCTCGGAAATATGATACTGGGGTTCAAACTGACAACCCTCACACTTAATTCTCATGCAATTTTGCCTCCTTAGGAGGCTCATTGTTCTTTCTGGGAATATTCTCATTGATACTATTTTAACTAATGTTAATTTTGTAAGAAAAAAATTGTATCACCTAACAGGGCTGTTTGTCTGCAAGAGATAACAAAATCTTGTTTTATTTGTTTTATATTTACAGAGATTTACTCTTGAAAAAATGGAATGGCCCGATCACTATGCATGTGAGAAATTGTTAGTACTTTTGACCCACTATGACATGATAGAAAGAAAGCTCGGTAGAAGGAATTCAAATCAACTACAGCCAATTCGGTAATATAAAGAGTTGTATGAAGAGGTGTTTCCACTTGAGTATCTTATGATCTAAAATAATCTTCTTAGTAGTAGGATATATAGCTCTTTGTTACATAAAAATGGAGTAAAGGTCTAGTAGGAAATATTAAAAGTTTATTCAGGATTTACAATCAAGATAACATAGTTCATGCCTTCACACACTTTTTGCTTCAAACAGGTAGTTAATAATCTTTTAACAGATTATTAAAAGAAATAAATATAAAATGATAGAGCCAAGCTTAACCATTGAACTATTTCAATGAACCAGAAAGGAAACAAAAATGAAAAGTGAATAGAGGGATAGAAACTGAGAATTGGTAAAACTCAGCAAATGGTATATGAATATTCATTGTGCTATTTTTGCAACTCTTCTAAAGGTTTAAAAATTTCCAACTAAAAGTTTGGTGGGGGGAAGTATCGAAGAAAAATGATAAACTACAAAAGAATGACAGTCTGATAGCATACATCTTTCATGACAGCAATAGAAGCCAGAAATTGATAGAATAACACTTCAAAGCTTGAGTAAAAATAATCAGTAAAGCCTTATTCACTGGTTGGTGAATAAATCACAGATCCCCACTAAAAGTACTACTAAAAAGATGTACCTTAGCAATAAGAAACATGAACCCAGAGAAATGATGTGGATAACAAAAAAGTGGTCAATCAATATAGAGAAATCAATAAAATGTATTTAGCTATTTTAATAAACTAACTGGAAAAAATATGTATATAAATAACTGTATAATGCTTGATGATTTATATACAATGATGATAATGAACTAAAACTTCCAAAGCATAAATATAAAACAATTACAGGTAACCACTAAAACACCAGAAATACAATCTATCTTTGAAACCAGTACATAAAATAGGAAAGTAAACCTGTCAACCCAAAAAAATCACAGGAAGGAGGAAGAGGGAAGTAGCAAAGAAAAATTTGGGTAACAGAAGACATAAAATAAGGTGTATGAATGAATCCAGCAAAATCAGTAATCACAATAAATATAAGCGGCTTAAACTCCTCTATTAAAAGGCAATATATTGGATGAATAAACAAAATTCAGCAATTGTCTGCTATTTATAGGGCATGTACAGAATAAAACTACACAAAATTTGAAAATATTTACCAGAGTGATGTTGCAAAGTTAACAGAAGCAAAATAGACTTTAAAAGAAAAATCATTATTATGGAAAAGAGGAACACTGAATAATAATGAAATCTACTGATAGGATATAACAATCATCAACTCTGTACCCCTAACAATGAAATTATCTTTTGAATAAACTAGTCAAAGGAATAACTATGCCATAATTCTTTGCGGTATTTTTTTTAATTGTATTTATTTTTTTGAGCTAGCACAAGCAAGGTAGAGGGGCAGAGGAAGAGAGAGAAGCAGGGGCAGGAAACCTAAGAGAGGGCTCCATCCCAGGACCCTGAGATCATGACCTGAGCTGAAGGCAAACACTTAACCAACTGAGCCATCCAGGTGCCTTCTTTACAGTATTTTTAGAATATTATAAAAATAGAGCAAAATCAATGGAAATTGAATTATTGAGTAATTGAATTATTGAAAAATTGAATGATTCATTCTACAAATTGAAAATTTCAAAATAACTTCTGCACTTGGATCTCATTAGAAGAATTTGTGTTTCAGAATTGTTAAATCTCGGATCAGAAATGGAATTCATTGCTTTGAAATAGAATGGGAGAAGCCTGGTATGTATTCACTTTAAACAAAATTTGTAACATTTAACCATATATGTTTAGATATCATATACATACGTAAAATATACATACGTATATATATGTATACACACAGAAACACATATATAAATACATACATAAATGAAAGAGACATAGCACATGCACTGAGGATTGATTTCGTAGTTTTCCTGTACTACTTAAATTAAGTTTTAACTAACAGTAAGCATTAAATTTAGTTACTTTAAGTAATTTTATCTTAATATCTTAAGTTTACATTTCTATTATAATTAATGTTTTAGAATATAGTATGGAAGTAGTTTTAATCAATATTTCTGGAAAAAATGCCGCTGCAAACAGTCTAGTCATTGGATTTCATTGTGTGGTTGTATCTAAAGAAATCAAGGTTGCTGCATGGCACCTGAGGTACTCTTCTTCTCCTTTCTTTGTTTAGTTTTCATGAGCATTTATAGTTGTCAAATTACTCTTATTTTGCTACAGACAAAAATGTAGTGAATTCTGAATTAGTTCTCAGTCTGAAGGCAAGGAAACCACAGATCATTTAAAAAGGAAAGTAATCCCAAATTTATTTCTATTACTTTGAAATTAGATTGTGTGATTATATGTGAATGAGTAAGGCAGTTAATTTGTCAATGAACGTTTAAGTTATAGGTAATTTTGAAGAATGAAATTACAAAGAATTTGATAAACCATTCTAAGCAATACTAGGGAAATGGAAAGCTGAAGAATTTTGAGGACTATTTAGGAACAGTTCCACCAACTGTAGTATGTTTTAAGAGAAGAAAATCCTATTAACCCAGTTTAGCAGTACTCTCTGTCCAGAACTGAGCATTGTCCTTTGTGGATGCTGTTTCTTAAGGGAGAAAATGTACCCCTAACCAGTTTAACTAAGAAACAATGTAAGTTCACCTGTTTCCATAGTTCGTACTTTAAATTCATCAACTAATATTTTCAGTATAGTGCGGCTTCTCATGCAATTTTTCCCTCCTGTAGGATAAACAAAAGGATCTAGTCTATTTATATATATCATATTGTAAATTTACTTGCAAGCATTCTCCTTTTCATTTAGTAGCTGCTGTGTGCCCAGTAAGCCTGGATGTATCTTTTCAATTCTGTTCTTTTCAGGAGCCACCACTAAAGAAAGTTAATGTTGGAGTTTTAGAAAACTGTCTATTCCTATTCTTTATCTGGAATTTTAACACTCTACTAAATTAAAAGCAACTAATCTTATCTAAGCAAAGTTTTCCATCCTATAGACCTTTAGAGCAAGAGAATTTAAAGTTCTCATTTTGAAAGGAATCTTTTTCCAGGTCTTGCAAGGCAGAAGAAAATCATTTCTGCACTAGTATCAACAGATGATTAAAACTGATACTTAATTTTTAAATTTTTAATCTTTTAGAACATTATGCTATAGAAGATCAACATGGAGAATTGGTTCTACAAACAATAGAAGAAAAATCATTGTTTGAAGCGGCTTATCCTGAGATTGTTGCTGTTTATCAAAAACAAAACTTAGAACTGAAAGGGAAAGGGAAGAAACAAAAATGTGAGTATTGCATTTTCATAGCTATTTATGAACACACACAAATGTTATAGAAGAGTTACCTATTCTATTTGAATCTATCTTGTCTAAATTTTGCTGGAAGTTCTGTAAAATTAAGAGTTAGAATTTTACTCTTACTTCTTTGTCTTGATACACTTCTTTTAAAGCCATAGGTAAACCATTCTGCTCTTGTCTGCTAACTTAAGTGTTAATAGTAATTGTACTATTACTTGTTGAGCAACTAGTATGTATAACAGCTTTTGGATTTTAAACAGATTTTCCTTATTTTCTAGAACTTGATGAGGAAAACAAATTCAATTATAACATTGTCTCCAAAAGAAAATATTTTATAATATTAACAATTATGTTGCTGTGATTATTTATAACACAGTTATAAATAGTTTCCAGGAATGCACTGAGACAAAAAAGACAAAAATAAAAATTGCTAATATAGAAGATTTCTGTTCTAAACTCGTTATTTGTTTACTCAAAGAAAATAAAATAGATTTTAATAGTATTGTATTTATTTTTATTTTTAGGCATGAAAATTAAGTCTAAAGAAAACAGACAGCCAGAATCAGATAATATGATGAGTTTCCAGTCACAGATGAATTTAAACCCCACATGTGAAGTCTTTTCTAAGCAGAATTCCAAGTTAAGTTTGGAAATTACCCCTGATGGTGCATTACCCCAGAAATCTATTTCTGCCTCATTGAATAGCTTGATGTTACCTGAAGATACTCCCTGTTTGAATACACAAGAGTACTTAATGTCTTCTCCAAGACCTTTGGCTATGCAGCAAGTTCTAGCTGTCAGTAAGTCTCTAATTCCAGAATCTTGTCAACCTGGTACCTCATCCCATAACATGTCAGCAATTGCTGATCTACACTTAAGCACCATTGACTGGGAAGGTACTTCTTTTAGTAATTCTCCAGCTATTCCAAGTAACACTTCTTCTCTCAGTTTAAAGTCAGATCTTGAAATAGCCATCCCTGAAAATTTTAAAAATATCCCAGCACAATTAACATGTGAATCAGAATGGTACACCACAAACATTAATAAAGTGTTGGGTCAGGATCTTCAGAAGACTACTGCTGAAGAGCATCTACTTTCTGGCATTACTTATTTACATCTTCAGGATTTGCCTTTAAAGGAACGAATACGTATAAAATCATCATATCCGCAGGATAATGCGCAAGCAAATGTTGACCTGAAAACTTTGTCCCTACTTACCATAAATGAATCTTGTATTGCTAAGAGTGATTCTGATTGTCCATCACATCTTGCAAAGAATCTTCTAGGAATTCATTTCCAAAATGAATCTAGAAAATCTAAAGTTCTAAAAGGAGATCAGCTATTTCAAGAAAACTATAAAATGAATACTTCTGTATCTTCTACTGCCAGTAACCCAATAGTAAAGACCTCCGGTGTTAGAGTTGGACCACCAAATACTGCTTTACATCATAGTAAAAAAGTTGATTTGCAAACCACTCAGAAAAGTGTAATGAAGAGCGTTTGCCTTGACAGACATTCTTCTAATGAAGAAAGTGTCCCAGTGTTTGAGAAAGCTAAAAACACAACTCAGAAAATGAAACATAGTTCTCAGAAGCATAACTCAGCCCAATTCAAGAAAGATGATGCCAACAAGTTGAATAACCCTAAAATATATATTAAAGAAACTGAACAGTGCATCCAGGCTTATAAAGCAGCTGGAAATGAAGAATGCTGTTTCCCAGATGCAGCTAAAGGTTCTCTGAGTTCTCTACAGTGTCATAAGGATAAAGGTGACTCTGCTGCTTCTGTGGATAGTCCTCTTCCTTTATATCAACGATTAAAACTAAGGTTCCAAAACTCTTGAAGTGAAATTAAAAATATTTTAATGTAACTTACTATTTTAGTGCCATCAGCACTAGCAGAAGCAGAGGCAAAGTCTCTACATTTGGCATAAAGATGGAATGTGGTTCTGTATATCATGAGACACTTTTTCCATTTTAATTAAAATTGAAATAAAAAATGTTGCCTAAAACTTTGGTTCTAAAAGATGATCCTTGCAGTAAAAACTGAAGATAATGTATACTTTTAGAACATACTTTTGTCATTTTTATATCTTTATTGATTTTTCCTTAAAGTTTTAAGATGTTAGCACGGTCCTAGAGTAAATGCTTCATTCATTTGCTTTTATTCATTTTTTCCACAAACCTCTAAAGTTTTCATTTATATTTCAGCCTGTTCTGATGAAGATAACTCTTTGTAATTGCCTATACTCTCTCAATGTCTTTTAATGTGCCTTTCCTCAGAGTTTTATTTTCTCTCAATATGAAGATACAGTTAGTGTGTTCTTCCATTGTTGGTAACCTTATTCTCTTTGTGAGGGGCAAAAATGGAAAAGGAGGAAGATGCTCAATATAATTAGTGAAAATGATGGTTGTAATGGCTGAAAAAACTGAGGAAAGTTAACTTCTTACCTAACCCCAGGAGTTCATAGTTATGCCAAATGGAGAAATATGCAAATAGAATGTATAATGAGAAAAGACTTAGAAATTTGCTCAGGATCACACAACTGATTAATAATGGTGTGGGAGCCAGATTTCTCACCTCCTAATCTATTGATATATATATATATATATATATATATATATATATATATAACTTTTTCCTTTCCTTTTTTTAAAAGTGGTTTTGTACAATATTCACTTCAGTAACTCTAAATATTAAATTGTACATTAATTTATTTAACAAATCAGGAAGTCTAGAGGTAACTGAATTGGAAAGTATAAAGTAAAACCGTTGCTATTTGCAGATGACAGGGTCTTTATATACAAAAATCTAACAAGCTCACTGAAAACTACAAGAACTAACTAATGAGTTCAGCAAGGTTGCAGGATACAAGATCAATATACAAACATCAATTATATTTCTATACATCAGTAGGGAATAATATTAAATGAAATTAAGAAAATTCTGTTCAGGGACGCCTGGGTGGCTCAGTGGTTGAGCGTCTGCCTTCGGCTCAGGGTGTGATCCTGGAGTTACAGGATTGAGTCCTACATTGGGCTCCCTGCGAGGAAACTGCTTCTCCCTCTGCCTATGTCTCTGCCTGCTCTCTGTCTCTCATGAATAAATAAAATCTTTAAAAAAAAAAATGCTGTTCCCAGTAGCATCAAAAAGGATAAAATACTTTGGAATGAATTTAACAAAAGAAATGCAGAATATACACTGAAAACTACAAAATACTGTTGAAAGAAAGAAAACCTAGATTAAAGGGAACATAGTTCCCAGAAGCATAACTCAGCCCAGATTAAAGGGAAAGACATCCCATGTTCATGCATCAGACAACTTGATATTAAGATATTTTCCAAACTAGTTTATACAATAAAGGCCATCCCTACTAATTTCTCTACTAATTTCAGCAGATTTCTTTGCACAAATAGGCTGATTCTAAAAATCCATGTGGAAATTTAAGGGGCACAGAAAGACAAAAAAATCTTAAAAGAAATGGGAAGACTTGACTCTCCTGATTCTGACTTCAAAACTTACCTCAAGGTTTCAGTGATAAGTGTGTTGTAGTGACATCAAGGTAGATAGATATACAGATCAGTGAAATAGAATTGAGGATCCAGATACATGCCCTAACGTTTATGTTCAATTGATTTTCAACCAGAGTACCAACACAACTCAATGGGGAAACAGTATTCTTTCAGCAAATTCTACTGGCACTACTGGATATCCATAAGCAAAAGGATGGATTTTAAGCACTGACTCCTACTATATGCAAAGTTAACTCAAAATGGATCAGACCTGGTTACAAACTATACAACTCATAGAAGAAAACACAAACACAAACATCTTTTTGACTTTGGGTTAAGGGATAATTTCTTAGATGTGACACTGAAAGCCTAGATGACAAAAGCAAATACATTGTACTTCATCAAAACCAACAACTTTTGTGTTTCAGAGGATACCATCAAAATGAAGAGACAACCCATAAAAGAGTAGAAAATATTTTTAAATCATGAATGTGATAAAGGACTTATGACTAGAGACACATGTCTAAAAAGCTCTTACAACCCAATAATAAAAAAGATAAAAAGTGAATAAAACATCTGAGTAAGCATTTCTCCAAAGAAGATGTACAAATGGCCAATAAACATAAAAAGACTCAAATTCGTTATTTATCAGAAAAATACAAATCAAAACCACAATGAGATACCACTTTACACCAGGCAGAATCATAAAAACAAGTGTTGGTGAGGATGTGGAGAAAGTGGAACCCTCATAACCTACTGGTAGAAATGTAAAATAGGAAAAAGTGATTTTGGAAAAAGGTGATTCTTCAAATGGTTAAACATAGTTACCATATGATCCAGCAGATCCAATCCCAAAAATATACCCAAGAGAAATGAAGGCATATGTCTACACAAAAACTTTTATGCAAATATTCATAGCATAATTCATAATAGCCCAAAATTGGAAACAAGCCAAATGTCCATCAACAGATGAATAAACAAAATGGGGCATATCAATACAATGGAATATTGGCATTAAAAAGAAAAGGAAGTACTGATACCTGTTACAATATGATGAACCTTGAAAGCATGCTAAGTGAGAGGCCGCTTGGAAAGGCGGCATATATGATTCAATTTATGTAAAAAGTTCCAAATAAATAAATCTGTATAGAAGCAGAAAGTAGACTCATGGTTACCAAGGACTGTGAGAGTTGGGGTGGAGGATAGGAGGTTGAGAAGGAAGAAGGGAAAATGATTGTTAATGGGACAGTTTTGGGGGGGGAAAGTGAGTGGATAAGGAAAATGTTCTAAAGTTGATTTTGATGATGGTTGCAAAATGCCGATTTACTAAAACCATTGAATTGTGCAATTTAAATCGACAAATTCTGTGGTATGTGAATTATATCACAATAAAGCTGTTCTAAAGACATTTTTTCAAGAATTTTACCTGTCTAAATTCTTTAATATCAAATAAATAAATAAATTCTTTAATATCTAAAATGTTTATGCTCTAACCTCTCCCACATATGCACTGCCATCATTATTTTATTTTAAATTTTTTTAAAGATTTTATTTATTTATCCATGAGAGACAGAGAGAGGCAGAGACATAGGCAGAGGGAGAAGCAGGCTCCACTCAGGGAGCCTGAAGTGGGACTCGATCCCGGGACTCTGAGATCACGCCCTAAGCCAAAGGCAGACACTCAACCGCTGAGCCACCCAGACATCCCTGCCATCGTTATTTTATAGATTAGAAAACAAGTCCTGAGTAGTGAAGAGATTTTCCCAAGATCGAATATGAAATTTGGTTTACTAACCTAGTACTTATGACACTAATCCATGTTTAAAAATTTGATTCAGATTTGGAATACTTTTGAGTTTTTGTGCTTTTTCTGAAGTTATATTTTTATTTATTTTTTAATAATAAATTTATTTTTATTGGTGTTCAATTTGCCAACATACAGAATAACACCCAGTGCTCATCCCGTCAAGTGCCCCCCTCAGTGCCCGTCACCCATTCACCCCCAGCCCCCCGCCCTCGTCCCCTTCCACCACCCCTAGTTCGTTTCCCAGTCAGGAGTCTTCATGTTCTGTCTCCCTTTCTGATATTTCCTACCCATTTCTTCTCCCTTCCCTTCTATTCCCTTTCACTATTATTTATATTCCCCAAATGAATGAGACCATATAA
This sequence comes from Canis lupus familiaris, assembly GCF_011100685.1. Classification (NCBI taxonomy): domain Eukaryota; kingdom Metazoa; phylum Chordata; class Mammalia; order Carnivora; family Canidae; genus Canis; species Canis lupus. Next base: position 13,268,129 of record NC_049238.1, read on the forward strand.
TGTTTGTCCTTCTCCGATTGACTTATTTCACTCAGCATAATACCCTCCAGTTGAACCTTTCTCTAAAGACACATAAAATGCTTTGAATCAAGTTTAACTTTGTTTTAGAATACTGTGTTGATAGAGCACTAACTATATATAAAATCCTAGGCAAGGGGAATCCTAAATAAATGCAATCAGTGCTCTCAAGGATTCCACCTTTCAAAATTGAACTGATATACATAGGTGTAAATCAGTGGTTATTTTAAGTAAGTTATTTTTAAGGTATGGACCTTTCATGTGGTTAATTAAAAAAGGTGAAATAGCACAAAAAATATTGAATGAAAAAGTCAATCTCCTTTCTATTCTAATGACCAGACCACAATTCTTGCATCTAGAAGCAAGCAGTGTCTAATTTCTTGCAGGTCCTTCCAGAGGTGTTCTGTACCAATATATTAATGTATCTTAGAAATTACTCCGTATCAGTAAGTATGGTCTGTTTTACACTAATGACCCCAGTGCTACTGCATGTGTAACTGCACAGACGCCTAATGGTATGTAATGGATGGGAATGTCCTGTTTGATTTTAATGTTGAAGCATTTTTGATTCTCTAAAGCCATCTAACCTTTGGAATGTCAAATATCTGAACTAAATCATTTGAGTGTCTCTTAACACATTTGATTTTGCTGTAAGCTTCCTCTTAAGAATCCCCGAAATGTCCTTAAATAGTTTAGAATAATTATAAATGGCATGAATTTATTGTACATATGAAAATAGAACGTTTGCTTCGAAGACCTAACATTAGAAAAACTTGACAGTATGTCAAACAGGAATGGCATTTCTTTAGTAAAATAACCACAGTTTAAAGTTTGAGCTAGCATCCACATATTTTAGTAATCTCAATTTTAAATACCCGTACAATGTACACTTTTGAAAAAGTTTTATTTGCATATCTCTACCCCCCAGGGGGTTGAACTCACAACTCCAAGATCAAGAATCACATGCTCCTCCAACTGTGCCAGCCAGGCACCCCAAATGCCCATACAAGGTACATATTTAATTTTTTCAAGGGACTATACGTTTGACCTTAATTGGACCTTACTGCATGGATGTGTACAGCATTATGTTCTGAGGTTACAGTTGCACAACCCAGTACTGCATATTTGAAGGAGATGAGGTTGAAATTTTACTTTGGAGTAATTGGTTTTATTTTGGGCTCCTCACCTGATCCCACACCCCATGCTAATTATCTTGATTATGTTCTCAGAAATATAGCTAAACACTCAATTCCTTTTTAAATTTCACTTTTTTTCTTTACTGAAGTACAGTCTACATACAAAAAAATCCACTCATTGTAAGTTACAGTTTGATGAATTTGGTAATTGTATACAGTTGTATACTATCTACCATAATCAAAATATAGGAAAGTCCCATTACCCTCAAGTTTTCCTTTTGCTCCTTTGTAAATTAACCCTCCCAGATTACCTTGATCCCAGACACCTAATACTTTCTTTCATAATGTTTTGCCTTTTTTAGAATTTCTATAAATGAGACCATTTAGTATATAGTCTTTGTGTCTGACTTTCTACCTAGCACATGTTTTTAAGGCTTATCTATCTTGTGTATATTAATACTCTTGTTCTTTTCATTGTAGAATAGGTGACATAGTATTAATATACTGCAATTTTTTCTCTATCAGTTGATGAAAAATAAGATTGTTTTTATATTTTAGTTATTGTGAATAATATAACCATGACTACTTAGATACAGGTCTTCAGATGGATATACATTTTCACTTCTCTTGGATAAACATCTAGGGACGAGGTTGTTGGTTCATTGGTCAACATATGTTTAATTTTTTAACACACTGCCAAGCTCTTTTCCAAGGACACAATCATTTTGTGTTTCCACCAGCAATGTGTGAGGGTTCCAATCACACTACATCATCGCCAGATCCTAATATTGTCAATATTTTTCATTTTAGCCATTCTAGTAGGTGTGTAGCCATCTCCTCATGGCTTTATTCATACTTTCCTGAAAACTGGGACGTGAAGAATCTTATGTACATATTAGTCATTTGTATATCTTTGTGAAATTCCAGTATTTTCTGGCCAGTTTTTAATTGAGTTATTTGTCTTCTTATTAAATCATAAGGGTTCTTTATTTTTTTCCAGAGATAAGCCCTTTGTTAGATACGTGTTTTACAAATATTTTGTCTGAGTCTGGCTTATCTTCTCATTTTAACTGTGAGTTTCAAAGAATGAAATGTTTTAAATTTTGATGTTTATTAATTTTCCTTTTCAATGGCCTATTTAAGACATATTTGTCTAACCAGTGTCCCAACTAATTTTCCCATATGTTCTTCTACAAGTTTAATGTTATTTTACCTCTCATATTTTGGTCTGTGATTCAAGTTAATTTTTACATATGATATGATGGAGAAATATTTTTCCCCATACAGATACCCAGTTATGCCACCACAATTTATTATAAAAACATATCTTTTGACTCGTTGAATTACCGTGGCTCCTTCGTTGAAAGTCAATTGACCATGAAAGTGTAGGTCTATTGCTGAGTTCTTCTTTCCACTGATGTATCTGTCTGTCGTTCCAATATCAGAGTCCTTTATTTTTTTTTAAGATTTTATTTATTTGTTTGAGAGAGGCAGAGACAGGCAGAGGGAGAAGCAGGCTCCCCGCAAGGAACCTGATGTGGGACTTGATCCCGGATCCCAGAATCACTCCCTGAGCTGAAGGCAGACACTCAACTGCTGAGCCACTCAGGAGTCCCCAATATCAGAGTCCTGATTACTGTAGCTTTAGAGTAAGTCTTGAAATCAGGTAGTTCATCTTTATTCGTTGTTTATATTTTCCTGTCAAAGTCACCAATTTAATCTGCCTGTTACTACAGCTAATAAACAACTTATAGTCTTAAATTTACCTTTCTGCAGAATTTGGGACTATTGAACTTCCCTCTTTCTTGAAAGTTTCTGTTTCTCTTGTTTTCCATATCAACACTGCCTCTTGGTTTATGTAGTCCCTCCTGGGCTATAATTTTAAACTCATAAGCTTAAGTATTCATGCTCCTTAAATACTGGTATCCCAGTTCTCTTTCTTCTCCTACTCTTACTCTCTATGCAGTCTTTCTAGATATTTTCTACTCTAATGACTTCAATTGTATAAGTGCTTCTGAGTCAGAGATCTTTAGCTAAAGCTTCCCTCCTCATCTATAGATCTACTTATTTAACCAACTCCTGACATCACTAGGAATAAGAGTATTGTAATAAGATGGTAGAGGCTCTAAGGTGCCTGACACATTTAACCTCAATGTAGTTCCAAGCCTTGCTGTAATCAGTTCCTGGTTCCAAGTGAAGTCATTTGGATAGTGCACATTGATAAGAGATATTAATTCATGGTCAACTGAATAAGTATTGTACACATCAAATGTCAAGGACTGCCAGGAAATACAAAGTGGTGTGAAATCCAATTTTTACTTGCATGGAATTGACAATCTAGAGCAAGGTAGGGAAATGTGGCGCATTTACATACAAGAATATATTGGCTAGCACAGAATTAACTGTTAAATGAACACTACACAAGTCCTTCAGAGGAGGGAGGATTATTTAGCGAACATGAGAGTTGACTAGGCTTTGAAGTAGAGGCTTTGAAATTTGATTGGCAGGATTGGAGCAGCATTTTGAGCAGAGGACATTTCAGCGGATGAGGAAACAGCATGAAGTGACATTGACATGGAATAAAGCATGAGATTTGGCATGCTGATGGAATAGTGAACAATCCATTTCAACCGTGGAGTCTTTTTTTTTTTTTTAAGATTTTATTTTTATTTATTCATGAGAGACACAGAAAGAGAGAGGCAGAGACACAGGCAGAGGGAGAAGCAGGCTCCATGCAGGGAGCCTGATGTGGGACTCAATCCTGGGTCTCCAGGATCATACCCTGGGCCAAAGGCGGTGCTAAACCACTGAGCCACCTGGGCTGCCCTCAACCGCAGAGTCTTACTTGGAACCCTGGTCTCCAGAGAACAAAATTACTATACAGGCAAAGAAATGGCCAAGAATGGAGGAGAGGTGATGAGGAATCTAGAACAGAAAGTGAGCCAAGGTATCTTAGGGCAAAAGGCTAAATAAATAGGAAAAAATGTATCAAAGAATGTGTCCAGGATACTAAAGCATTCTGAACATATAAGCCACATATAATAGCTTATATGTCAGATCATCAATTCCCACAAACTACCAAAGGTACACCCAACCTAGTCATAGACGAGGAGAAAGATGCTGAATTTAAAATTGCTGGGCAAGAGGGACAATGAACATTTCTTGAATACCTACTACATACAAACGAGGTTTTTCACAAGATTTTTAATCTTCTCAACAACTCTAAGGGCTGTATTGCGGTATTTTGAATATTCAGAAGCAAAAGTAATCCTTCTTAAAACATTCCTAAAAAAAAAATAATAATAAGCAAATCACCACATTCCTCCAGGGATCTGCTTATCTTGATTTGATTTGTTCACTCTGGGCATTTGGAGGTGTTCTTGGGATTTTACGAGATAGAAACAAAATTAGTTGGAAGTGCTTGATCTGTGTTCATTTTGCCTAATATCTAATAGGGCATGAATATATGAACTCTGATGTCAATTTTCAGCTTCTCCTGAAAGATTTCCCTTCCTTCATTGTCAAGATTATACCACTTTTTTAAAAGCCTTCTATGTTGTTTCTTTTCCTTGCTGATTTGGTCTATAATGTCACTTGTGATAACAGGCTTTTATTCTAAGTTGCTGCTTATGTACTTGCTCGTCTCTTCATTGACTGTCTTGCTAGCGAGGCCTTGCTTTACTCCAAAATACTCTTTCAAAGTTCCGCCTCTAAGCTACCAGAATCCTAGAATTGGTTTCTCCCTGTTGGCTTCAAACTAAGGCCCTGTTCTGGCCTAACTACTCTGGGCTTTGTATGATCAGTCTTAAGGTTTGGAGTTTTCTTCCAGATTGCATAATAAGGAGGACCCTACTTTTGTGTGTGTGTTGGGTGGGGTGGGGGTAACATAGATCATGTTCTTGGACATGCCTCTTTTCAAATTCTTTTCTGCTACAGATTTTCTATGTGAACTTGGGAGCATTTCCTAACTTTTTTTGAGACTCATTCAAATATTTCTGTAACATCTATTATGTGATAGCATTATGCTGGGTCCTGGAGACACAGTGATAAACTGTATTCCATAAGGTTGTTTTAATATCTGTAAAGTGGCTGCCACCACTGACACATTATAGGCACTCAGATAATGGTATCTGTGTCAGCTACTATCATTTGGAAGGGGAACAAACTTTCAGATTTGGATTTAAGCTGAATGTAGCCAAACACTCCCCTTTGAGTAAAAAAATTATGAACACTGTAACATTCTACTAAGAAGCAGGGTGAGGGCAGGAGAAGTGTTTTCAGAAAAAGGAAGCTCTGCCTCTAGGTTAACATCATCAGAAAAGGGATCCTAAACAGTATGGCATTTTGAGCTAAGTTTATGATACTGGAATAAGGTGAAAAGAATAAGGTGCTTGTTCAGATATAATTGGTGATTAAAATCTATCAGCCACCTAACATATTTCCTAAGGACCTACTTTGTGCAGGCCTCCTATGCTTTTCTGTGTATAACAGCCAGCTGGAAGTCTATGGATTTTAAAATAATTTTCCCAAATCATATCCAGCTGGGACTAGAACCCAGGTCTCCCAAATCTAGTGAAGGAAACATCCTATGTTTCCATACTGCATTCAGTTCTTCACTCAACTGTCAACTCAGACAGCCTTTCCTGACCTCATCTAAAATTACTCCCTTTCATTTGATGGCCACATGCAGAAGAATGAAACTGGACCATTCTCTTACATCATACACAAAGATAATCTCAAAATGGATGAAAGATCTAAATGTGAGGTAGGAATCCATCAACATCCTAAAGGGGAACACAGGTAGCAATCTCTTCAACCTCAGCCACAGAAACTTCTTGCTAGACATGTCTCCAAATGCAAGGGAAACAAAAACAAAAATGAACTATTGGGACTTCATCAAGACAAAAAGCTTCTGCACAGCAAAGAAAACAGCTGACAAAACTAAAAGACAACCTACAGAATGGGAGAAGATATTTGCAAATGACATATCAGATAAAGGGCTAGTATCCAAGATCTATAAAGAACTTATCAAGCTTAACATCCAAATAAACAAACAATCCAGGCAAGAAATGGGCAGAAGACATGAATAGACATTTCACCTACACATGGCCAACAAGCACATAAATCAATGCCCCACATCACTTGTCATCAGGGAATACAAATCAAAATCACAATGAGATACCACTTTCCACTGGTTAGAATGCCCAAAATCAACAAGACAGGAAACAACAAATGTTGGCGAGGATGTGGAAAAAGGGGAACCCTCTTACACTGTAGGTGGGAATGCAATCTGGTACAGCCACTCTGGAAAACAGTGTGGAGCTTCCTCAGGAACTTAAAAATAGAACTACCCTATGACCCAGCAATTGTACTACTGGGTATTTACCCCAAAGATACAGATGTAGTGAAGTGATGGATACCTGTAACCCAATGCTCATAGCAGCAATGTCCACAATAGCCAAACTGTGGAAGGAGCCACGTTGTCCTTTGATTGATGAATGGATAAAGATGTGGTCTATATATATATACAATGTGAATATTATTCAGCCATCAGAAAGGATGAATACCTACCATTTACATCAATATGGATGGAACTGGAGGGTATTATGCTGAGTGAAATAAATCAATCAGAGAAGGACAATTATCATATGATCTCACTCATATGTAGAATATAAAAAATAGTGAAAGGGATCATAAGGAGAGGGGGGAAACTGAGTGGGGAAAAATTAGAGAGGAAGACAAACCATAAGAGACTTCTAACTCTGGGAAAGGTTGCAGAAGGGGAGGTGGGTTGGGGGATGGGGTAACTGGGTGACAGGCATTAGGGCATGTGATATAATGAGCCCTGGATGTTATATGTTGGCAAATTGAATTAAATAAATTTTAAAAATAAAATTATTCCCTTTTACATTTAGCAGTGCCTGACATTATAAATGTTTCTGGCGTCTATTTCATTGTTTATTTTCCAAACCAGGATATAAACTTGATGAGGGCAGGGACTGAGTCCTTTTTGTTCACAGAATATGGTACAGTGCTCAGCACAGGAACTTCTAGCCATGTGAGTGATCCCCCTGCTGCAGAGCCTTGTACCAGTATGACTGCACAGTCCTTGCAAAATATGGGCTCAGAACTCCAGCATGGCTCACAAGGCTGGGGCAGCTTGGCTCCAACCCATCTCTCTGGCTTCAGCTAAGGCATTCTTAGCCATGAACCTTGGCTCTAGCCACCTAATACCACTTGTTATTCCTTGAACAGTGGTTTATGTCTTTGCCCATGAGTTAGTTGCTCAATGCCCGAAAGCCCTGCTCCTTCCTTATTAGCTAAATAACTCCTTTTCATCTATCAAGGACCAATCCAAATGTCATAGCTTCTCTCTAATTCCAACCAGAATTAGTTGATCTATTTGTGCTCCCAGGGAAATTGTGCTTACATCCATGAGAGTATTTATCACATTTCATTCATTCATTCATTCAATAAATATTAGTTGAGCGCCTTCTATGCAGGAGGCACAATATTCTTCTTTATAATTGTATCCATCTTTTTCTAAGACAAGGCTGAGAAATCTTTCAGGGATCAAATATTATTTATTTTTGTATCTGTCAGAACTCTGCACAAAGTGTGATTCTCTGCTTCAACAATTCTTACTCACCCACCAAGACTCACTGTGAATATGATCTTCTCTAGAAAGGTTTATGTATATCTATATATAAAGCTTCTTATGGGCCCCTTCTATTTCTGATAGACTTCTAAACTATTACCTGTAAATGGTTTTTCATTTTTGTTTCTGACACCAGATGCAAGCAGCTTGTAGTTCTGAATCTGCAGCAGCTAGCAGAGAAGCTGACACAGAGAGCTTCAGTGAATGGGTGTGGATTGCCTGGTGGTGAATTCAGAGTCTTAGGTCTTCCAATCTCCATGGATAAAGATCAAATCTGGTTGGATGCTTCCTTTCATCAGCTTGATCGCAGGCCCCTTAGTCATTTTATAGATGCCATAGTAGTGAGATGCCTGCCTTCCTAAGGCGGGGAGGCTGAACCAACTATTCACTGTTTCTGTTGCACTGGTAGCACTTGGGGTGAAACAGTATAAATAATATCACTGAAGGCAACCTCCTTTCATCTGCAGATTAACCCGGCAATGTTTATCACCTCCTTAGCCAGGAAAAGCTTTTATCAGGCTCAGCTAACAGCTTGCATCAGCCTCTTACAAGGACTTGCCACATTGCCTATAAATTGACATGCTGCAGAGTCAGCCCTGTCAGAGTCCAAAAAAGTGGAATCCTTTCCGATGATTGTCAGGATGGATGGCTTATTTATCTCCAGGCCAGATAAATTCAATAAATTGCCTGTTTGGCAGTGGAGGGGAGGGTCATCAGCAAAATAAGCTGACCCTTGTGAGGGCGGACTGACTTTGACTATTTTGCTAATGTTTGGAAGAGTTCTTGTAAGCACCGAAGCAGAACTTCTTTAATAGATATTAAGTATCTGAGCTTCCTCAGCATTATTCTGAGCCAAGACTGGGAAAGGTAAATGTCGACCTTCCCAAATGGCAAAACTGTCTGTGTATTTAGAATTCTTCGATAAAAGGCCTACTGAAAAAATTCTATAGTGTTTGCATCCTCATGACTTAGATCTCTTCATCCACCACTCAACAGCTGTGAGTGAAGTTGGAAAGGGCTGTCTCCTTTTGAATCTGGATACAAGAATAAGTGATTTATTCAATGTCCATTGGAAGGTAGACTACACACGCTTTCCCTTTTTGTTTTATTTTGTTTTCAACTAATACTGGTTGCAGTAATGCGCCACTGTAATCATTATTGCTAAAATCATCTCTATTTCTATTGAACTGAGCATGCTTTCTCTGTGGATGCTAGATCCCAGAAGGCTTATTTTACAGGTTGTCCAAACACAGGCATCTCCTCTCCAGGGCCTGTGAGGCCCCAAGACTTCACAGCTGGGATAGTTCTATGGGAGGTGTCAAAGGACTGGGTACAACCAGGTCTACATCCTGTGAAACAGACCAAAGGACACTCTTTAACCTCAGAGGCAGTGGTCTGAGTAATGGTCCTAGTTCCGAAGAGACTAACCACCTTCCCAGTCTCCAGCTTGTTTTTTCCTTCTTGTAGGGAGAGAATGATACTTCCTCCTTTATTCACAATCATTTACATATTAGGGATGAATGGCTTCTTGAAAGATGTATATTAATGTACAAAGTCAGCATTACTGATTTGGGCATCCCAAATCCATTGATGAACCACAAATCTTTAAAATGTGTTCCATTATAACCCGTATGATTCTTTTTGACACAGTAATTACTCTAGTTTACATAGGAAGACAAGATTGAGTATATTGGGCACTGAAGAGTTTAATAGGTTCACACAATTTCAAAGTCTTTTTTTTTTTTTTTTTCTAGTTTCAAAAGTCTCTTATGCAATGGGCTCCAGGGTGGTTCAGTCAGTTTAGTGTCTGCCTTCAGCTCAGGTCATGATCTGGTCCTGGGATCAAACTCCATCAAGGGCTCCCTGCTCAGCAGGGAATCTTCTTTCTTTCTCCCTCTCCCTTTGCTCCTCCTCCCTGATTGTGCTCCCTCTCTCTCTCTTTCTCTCTCTCGCTCTCAAATAAATAAATAAAATCTTTAAAAAAGTCTCTTATGTAAAACATTAGTGAATCTTGGTAGAAGAGAAATGACAGAGATTGTTTACTACTGTGTCCACCCACTTTACTAAGTCTTCAAATTCCACCAAATATGTCCCAAAAAACTCCAAAGGGCAGGCACTTTTACCCTCTATTATATATGAAGCTAAGAGAAGCTGAGGAATTCATCCAAGGTCCACATCTAGTAAGCAGCAGAACCAGCATTTAAGCCCAGAACTAGTCTATCTCTAAAGATTCTTTGGCAAGAATTAGGCTTTTCTATACTCCACATTTATCTAAGGCTGTGGCACTTTTCAAGAAACCACCCATCAGGGAGCTACAATGACCTGTACTGATTTGATTTATAGAAAACTGGCCACTAAATCAGAGTAGTTCACAGTCCTAGAAAGAAGCAGTGTTGTGGATGTTCAGGAAAGGATCATGAAAGTTACTTTAATTTTCAGAATTAAAAAATAACTATCAAAGTCAACACGTGGGGAGATTGGAGAATTGGGTGTTTGAGGAAGGAGTAGCATGTGAGGGACAGAAGGACACTGAATTTCCCAGAGCTTTCGTCCCCTTCCTTCAAAGCTCTAACCACCAGGGCCAAATGTCCTCAAGGTAGGTCATCCACAAGTTCACAGTGGAGCATTGGTTAAGAGCATCTCCTTTTTAGCCATTGTTTCTAACTTTAATCACCTTTGCACAGTGCCTGCAATGGGCCAGACCTTGTTATAATCAAATAAATGCATGTTTTACTAATCTCGAAAGCAACTGAAGGAAGTAAAGCAACATGTCTGTGGTCACACAGTACACACGTCTCCGCCCAACTGTGTTGTGCCTCCAAAGGGCAGATACCAGCAGGTCTTGCATGAACTACCAAAAGTGCTTTCAAAGTGTCTTCTAGCTTCAAAGTACTCGAGCCCTTCACAGCACATGTGTCAGCCAAATAAATCTACTGAAATTGAAATTCACATCCTAACATCCCCCCAACCCACACCCATGTAAAACTTCCCATCATGCTCTGCATAAATTCCAAAGTCCCTGACACAGCCTAAAGTGTCCACGAGGGCTGACCTCTGCCTATCTCCCTGACCTTATCTCCAACCTCTTGCCCTTCCATCATCTTGCTCCAGGAGTGCTGACTTTCTCTTATTTCCTGAAACCCATCCAGCTCTGGCTCTTGAACTTGCTCTCCCTCTGCCTGGACTTCTTGCAGATCTCTGGACAGTAAGCTCCTTATCCACATTCAGCTAGGATTTCTGTGGCCATCCTAGCTAAGTAGCCACCTGCTTGGACACACTCTCTCTCATCCTCACTTCTTACTCTGCCTTATTTTCTTCACAAATTACTAGATCTTTTTGTGTTTGGTTCTTATTACTAGAATAAAAACATAAGGGAAGAAACTTCATTTTGTTCTTTCATAATGAAGAATTCCCAGAGCTTTCAACAGTGCCTAACATGTAGCACACATTTAATACACCTTTGTTGAATGAATGAATGGATGAAGTTAATCTCTGAACCCAAATCTGCCTGAAGCCAAAGCCCATGCTTTGACCACCAACATGCTGCCATTTGTAATTGAATTTTTAACATAGATTCAGTCCTGGGCTAGGCGTGTTGCAGAGTATAGAGGAGTGAAATCTGATCCCTCCCTCCAAGATGTTTATAATTTAGTTGTAATATCAAAATCATGTGTTCTTGGGATAAAAATAATACCACCTGGATGAAGGCAGTGGCATCTGGGAGCATCAGATTGCAGTGGTCAGTGAGGACCCAGACAGTCCTTAGATATTTTCTAGAGGTGAGTGGCTGGTAGGAGGTTTGCATGATGGATGCAATTTGAAAAGGGGAGAGGAAGACTATTGGGTTCTTGGATAAGGCTTAGTTAGCATTGGTGAGTTTATCCGGGATACAGTCTAAACAATGACACGTGTTTTAGGTCGTCCCAGACTGGAGACATTTATTAGAGCCATTTTAGAAAAAAACCCCTCACCCATTACATACCAGTACAGTTTCATGAGAAAACAATGCCAGCAAGGGAAGAGGAAAGGAGAAAAGATGTGAATGCTCCCTATTTCTAACTTGTGATTGGGGAGGTGGGAGGGATGGACCTGGCACACAGTGAGTGTCAGATAATTATTGGTTCTCTTCTCCTTGAAGTTCCTTTTTGTGGAATTCACCTGGAATTCTATGCTTTCTCCAAAAATAAGTCACCAACAGTGGGAACACATAAGAGGCCAACTCTTTGGGGGCAAGTGGTAGGCAAAACTGCTCTGTAGCATCATTTATACCCAGGTATGGAGTTGCACAGAGCCTTGGCCACTGGAGAGACCATCCAAGAGTTTGCCAGAGGGCCACAGTTGCCCCTCAGAAGAGGTTCCCCCAACCCCAACAATGGCTCCCAGTGAAATGTGGAGCAAGGGGATCTTTGAGAACTAGGTCACCAACTTATGAAGATGACTTAGTATGCTCAGAATAAACATCCATCCATCCGTCCATCCATCCATCCATCCATCCATCCATCTATCCATCCAACAAGTAGGTACTCTGTGTCAAGTATCATGCAGATTACAGGGTGTATAGTAAGGGGGAGAGTTTTCTTCAGGGACTCATTGTCTATCCACAAAGAAACTCATATGAAGTTAGTGTCTTAACTTCCTACTATGCTTGCAGGTCTGGGTTAAATGAAGACATTTGGGCAGCCCGGGTGGCTCAGAGGTTTAGAACCGCCTTCAGCCCAGGGCATGATCCTGGAGACCAGGGATCGAGTCCCCAGTTGGGCTCCCTGCATGCAGCCTGCTTCTCCTTCTGCCTGTGTCTTTGTCTCATTCTCTCTCTCTCTCTCTCCCTCTCTCCCTCTCTCTCTTTGTGTCTTTCATGATTAAATAAAATCTTAAAAAAAAAATGAAGACATTTATCACATATCCAGCCTTGGCTGCAAAATCACACCAAACCAAACCAAAACACTTTGTAAAGGGAAAAACTATGTTTAATCTTTTCTTTTCCCTCTTGAACTCTTCCCAGAAAGGTGATAATGGAAGATTTGGCCCCAACAGGGCCACAGGCAAAGGATTTGCATTTTAAAGTTTGACAGATATTTATAGGTCTTTTGATCTCCTTTTTCCCCTTTACCACCCACCCCCAACCTTGCCTGCCTCCTCCTCCCCCACCCAATTCTCTGCATTGTACCAGGTACAAACCTAAGAAATGATGGCCCAAGGTCCAGAGGACCCTGGTGCACTGGTGTGGTGTGCCCATGGTCACACAGTTCCTATTTATTGAATATCCACTATCTATCAAGTGCTTTTCTTAACTCCTAATCACCACAATCTCCCTGCAAGTTTCATTTATGATTTACCTTTTGTTGTTGTTGTTAAGGGAGGAAGAAAATGAGGCTCAGGAGAGAGGTTAAATAACCTGCCTCAAGTCACTGAAGTGGTAGAGACAGAATTAAAATCCAGGTCTGTGTGTTCTAACCTGTGACCTTTCCAGTAGGCCAGGCGGACTCCAGTAGACAAGGCTGGTTCTTGCAGGCTCTTAGCTAAGATCCTTCTCGGAAAAGATTATCCTGCATTCCAGTTTTGCTGGTGTTATTCTGGAAATAGCCCAATAAATGTCACAATTTGATTTACTCGGGACAAACTGGCAGCTGCCTTTTCCTTTGCAGCTCTTCTTGGGCTTGGAGCTTTCCTTTGCTTCGACTCATCTTTCGCACAGATCACTGCCGCCCAACAGCTGCAAGCCTTGGTTTAGAACCATCGTCTGCAGCCCCATAGGATTTGCTGACCACAGCTTCTCTCTAGCCCCTGGAAGCCTGTTGGAAACGAACCCAGAATCTCAGACAATTACATTTCTGCAGCTGGAGGGGATCCTAAAAACCAGCTGGGAGACAGAGGTTCAGAGAATGAGTTGTGCAAAGTAACTGGCACCAGATTTGTTAGAATACTACATATTTGCTATATTAAAAGTGGACAGATGGCAGCTACACTTGTGGTGACATGGTGTAATGTATACATTTGTCAAATCACTGAGTTGTACATCGGAAACTAATGTAACATTGTGTGTCAACTACACTAAAAGAAAAAGTAAAAGGTAAGGGAAACAAATCCCATTAACACTTCTATGTGCTAGGTGCTTTGTCCTATTTAATCTTTGCTACAACCCAGTGAGATATAATTAATTATTATCCTCTTACAGATGAGCCCTGGCTTAGAGAAATAACTGACTTAATGTTCTTAACTAGCACCTGGCGGGACCAGGATCTGAACTCGGGCACTGCAGGTGACACAGACCCTTCCTTTCCGACAGCGGGCAGAGGGGGGGTTAAGAAGAGCATGAATAATACCCCGGTGGCGGTGACCAGCCAAGGAAATTTGCTCCTGTGCTGAAGAGTGAAGAGTCAACAGAACAAAATGATGAATGCAATCATTTCGAGGTCAGGTCTGTAACCTAAAATCATTCACCAACAACCTGGCTAAGATTTTGACCAATGGGGCCCCCCACTCTGATAATCAAGGACAGCAGGCTCTCCCCACACTATCTGAAGCTGTCTGTTACAGGTCAGAAGATTCTGCAAGTCCCCCTCTTCCTTGGAAAATCCATCCCCCACCTCCAAAGAGGGGGCCTTAGAAGTGCCAAATTGGGAGCCATAAGCAAGTTGTTGCTGGTGCTGGGTCTTCCTGTTGAGGTTGAGAGATCACGTTCAAAGCTCAAGCCGCAGCTTCCCCACCTCCACTCCCCATCCCTTCTCCAATCCAGAGAAGGAATGCCTCCTCCCTTCCCCCACAGCAGTTCCTTGTCAAAGCCTCTGGATTGTGGTGAGCTGGGGGTCAGATTGAGAGTCTGAGGCATCCTTTCTGCTCTTTTCAGATAGAACCCAAACTCATGGCTCTTGTTAAGGTTCCTGCCAGGAAGAATGGCTACAGAAGCAGAAATCTCCCCTATTGAGCACCAAGGGTAGATTCTGGTGCGGATTGGGCTGCTCCTAAGGAAGCTCTTTTCTGAATGATTCCCCATTGACCATGTAGCTGTGGGTCCCACTGTTCTGAAGAGCAGGGGAGGAGATGATGCTGGTCTAGCAGCTTCAGATCTTACCCAGCTGCCCTGGCCCAACTCCAACTGCTCTTAAGATATGACTTGCAACCTAATTCTACCAAACCATTTTTCTTTTCTTTTCTTTTTTTTTTAAGATTTTATTTATTTATGAGAGACACACAGAGAAAGAGGCAAAGACACAGGCAGAGGGAGAAGCAGGCTCCATGCCAGGAGCCTGATGTGGGACTCGATCCAGGGACCCCAGGATCATGTCCTGGGCTGGATGCAGGCGCTAAACCGCTGAGCCACCCGGGCTGCCCCAAACCATTTTTCTTGACCATCATCCACGCTAACTTCATTTTCCTCTAGATTGAGATATACCTACATATAACTATCAGGAGGAGAGACTGTGGCATTTCGTCATGCCACTATGGACACCTTTGACCTTGACACCTAAGGAAATTTTTCTGCATCTTGATATCACCCATCCTGGAGTAAATAATTGACCTGCTAATGATAGAGTTACTAAAGATCTCAACTCTACATCATTTTGGTAGCTTGCCAGTGACGACATCTTCTCTATTTAGAAAGTACTCATCATCGTTATCTATCCATCTGGTAGCTCTTAGCCCTTTTTGAGCTATGCAAAACTTTCAACACTTTATGAAATCTATAGCTCTCCTTGCCAGTGTATTATACACGGGCACATACACAATCATTGTTGTGTGCTGTATTTAGCACCCCAAAGCCTATTCTTGACCTCTACCACACTGTACTATAAAGTGAGTGTCCTAGTACAGGGACCTTGTCTGGTTCCTGGTATATCTCCAGAAAGTACTGAGGTCTCTGGTACACAATTAATATAGTATTTGGGAAATGTGTGTTGCAAGTTGAACCCATTAACCACTCTGGAAGTGATTTCATGAGAGCAAAGCTAGCTTGGTGACCCTGTGAAGGAGGTAGTTGCTCTCCCATCCCAGTAAGAATGGCATTGAGTGATTGTGCACAGCTCAGAGAGCTCCCAGTGCTCACTTTGCAGAAATGAGAGATGGTGGGACCAATGAGGCTGACAAGCATTGACAAGGGAAATACCGTGGGATGTCCTGAACTGGATCAGGTGCCTGGAAAATAACCTCGAGGATTGCTAAGCACTAGACCAATTGTTCTCAAATCTAGCCGTCTTAAGAAGACTCATCTGAAGAATCGGTTATAAAAACAAATTGTTGGATTCCCACCCCCATGGCTTTTGCCTCACACCTAGAGAAGCAGTACTATAGATTAGGGAGGGATGTAGGGTGCTGGAACTAGGAAAGAAAAGAAAAAGAATGGTGTTTTGGGGCCACAGATCCATTCACCACACCTTGTGTTGGCCTGCATACCACCTACTGTAAGTGCAACAGAGGCCACCCAATTGGTGGCTGGTAGTCAGGGTAGGCAAGAAAGGACACTTAGGATTTGGCTAGGCAGTGGGGTGGCACCACTTACCCCAGGCAGAAAACCTACACTAGCCAAGGAATAGCAATGGGAGTTGCAGCCTGTCTTTCCAGGAGAGTGAGAAGGATAAGTCTAGGTTGGAGGATGGGAAATGTGGGGAAGGAATAGGAAGTTTAGGTACCAGTAAGACAGGTAATAAGAATATCAAAAGAGAACACAGAGTAAGGGCTCATCAGCAGGCACAGTCCCTTGGGCATCAACAAAGATGCTAACTAAGATCCATAAGATGGCAGCAGCTGGTATTGTGGGGAAGGCATGGAAGGGTAGGGGAGCAAGACATTTATCTCCAATCCCATTGTTTGTTCCTTAGCACAGACACCGTAGGGCTCCTGCTCTGCTAAGAACTTTCTTCTGCAGGCCTATCACAAATGCTGATCATTGAAAAGTGTGTGCGCTGAGTGCCCTCAAACACTCTGCTCTCCATTTTTAAGAACGTCCAGGAAAGGCTTAGTTTAAGACACTTACCTCCTCTCTGCCGGCTTTCTCACTTGCACTTGCCAAACCCGGTCTTCCTATAAGGAATAATGACATTACATCTTCAGAACATTTTGAGCTTTGAGAAGGGAGGGTGTTACGCGCATATGCATAAGCACAATTATTTTTGCAGGATTCTATTTCCCTGCTCTCTTTGAGTCCCTCTCTGGTAACAGCTGTGGGGCTCCCTAAAGCCAGCGACAGCTGCAATCATGAGCCTACCATTTGAGTCTGTGGATGACACAGGCTCAGCCCTGAGATGCAGCTGTTCTTTAAAACCTCAGGGCTTGGCCTCCACCCCAGCCTCCCTAGTCTGGACAACAAAGAGAGGCATTCATTAACCCTCCACATCGGAAATTTTCATGTGGGGGAACCCCTATTCCTTTTACCAGTGGTATAGTCTTTTTATTTTGCTGTTTATGGGTAGCTTTGCCATAGGCGAGCAAGAAGCCTCCCTAAGCGTCAGTTTCCTCAACTCTCTGATGGAAGTGATAACATTCCCTACCTCCTGTGGTTGTGGTGAAGAGATATAATAGATATGAAAATCTTTTTACAGACTAAGGCAATATTCCTGCATTAGTTATGACCAAGGTCCGTCTTCCTGAGTTTGACAAGTGAAATAAGTTATTGAGCAATGCAGGGCAGCATGATAACCTGAGCTGGGTTGTCTATTATAGATGTCACTGGGGCTGGACAGGGCACAGAGGACATCTGGAGGACACTTTTGGCCTGGGCGTGGAGGGACTGGTAGGAACGGAAAGGTTAAGGGAGGGAGAGGGACATTTGGGTGAGGGCACAACCCAGGCAAAAGCCAAGAATAGAAACTGCGGTCTAGAGTCAGTGTAGAGCCATTGTGGAGTAGGGTAGAGAATGTGCTTGAGGACTGGGAGGTACATAAAGTTCAAAGGGTCAGGATAGGCCAGGGCATGGATAGCCTTAAATGTCAAGCAGAGAAGTTATCAGCAGAAGTTATCAGACGAAAAAGTCAAGGAGTTACAAAGGCCCAGAAGTCATCCAGTCCTGCTCCCTGTGTCCTGTGGTTTATGTCTATTTACCAATCTAGACAGAGAGAACTGTGCTGGACATATTCTTGGGCTTCCTGGTGCCGGACTCAGTAGCTCTTGAACCCCTGGTGGTCTTTTATCTGTCCAAATCCGAGGTTTCCAACTTCCTTGCTTATTAAAAAAAGAGATTACCTGGCCCTAACCTAGGCTTATCCAATCAATTTCCAGGAGATGGGCCTGGGAATCTTTCTTTTAAAAACTGTTCTTCCTCTTTCCCTAGGAGATCTTGTTGTGATGCAAGTGTGGGAAGGTGTACATGTGAGCTATATGACATGCATATGGTACACAGAGTTCCAGCAACGGCTCAGCAGCCCTTCCTTACAGTAGCCTCCTTGTCAAGGTCCTACTGTCTTTACAAGAGTGCTTCCCTCAATTCCTTCCTTCCTTCCTTCCTTCCTTCCTTCCTTCCTTCCTTCCTTCCTTCCTTCCTTCCTTCCTTCCTTCCTTCCTTTCCTTCTTTCCTTCTTTTTCTATTTTAAAATAAGTGTAATACCCAGATGCTTTGATTGAACTTGAGGGTAACTGTGGTTCCTTTACATATGGACCTAGTCCGGCCATCCTTACCTAGTCACTGCTTTAAAAATTCTGACTTTTATTTTATTTTATTTATTTTATTTTTTTATTTAAATTCAATTTGCCAATATATAGTTTAACACCCAGGGCTCATCCCATCAAGTACCCTCCTTGGTGCCCATCACCCAGTTACCCCATCCCCCCACCCACCTTCCCTTCCACAGCCCTTTGTTCGTTTCCCAGAGTTAGGAATCTCTCATGGTTTGTCTCCCTCTTTAATTTTCCCCACTCAGTTTCCCTCCTCTCCCTTATAGTCCCTTTCACTATTTCTTATATTCCACATATGCATGAAACCATATGATGATGGTCCTTCTCCGACTGACTTACTTCACTCAGCATAATACCCCCCGGTTCCAGCCACATCAAAGCAAATGGTGGGTATTCATCCTTTCTGATGGCTGAGTAATATTCCATTGTATATATAGACCACATCTTCTCTATCCTTCATCTGTTGAAAGACATCATGGCTCCTTCCACAGTTTGACTACTGTAGACATTGCTGCTATGAAAAATTCTGACTTTTAAATTAATAACTTCTTAAAATTTAGAAAATATTATATGGAATAATAGCAGCTACCAGATGGAGTTCTCACTATATCCAAGGCCAAGTATCATGGCATTTCTCTACATGTATGAATTTTCACAACTGCCCTGTGAGGTGGGTACTGCTGTTACCCTCAAATTACTAACAAAGAAACTGAGACACAGAGAGTTTCAGTTACCTGCTTATGATTGCATAGTTATAAATGAAGAAAGGTAAAGATTTGAATCTGGGAACACTGGTTGACAGTTTTTGCTTCAAACCATACACTAGACTCCTCCTTGAGAAGAAAGTAAGATGAATAATTAAAAATTACCCTCAATTCCAGGGCAGCCTGGGTGGCTCAGTGGTTTAGTGCTGCCTTCAGCCCAGGGCATGATCCCAGAGTCCCAGGATCAAGTCCCACATCAGGCTCCCTTCATGGAGCCTGCTTCTCCCTCTGTCTGCTTCTCCCTCTGCCTGTGTCTCTGCCTATCTCTCTCTCTCTCTCTCTCTGTGTGTGTCTTTCATGAATAAATAAATAAAAAATCTTAAAAAGAAAATTACCCTCAATTCCTATTACCAGAAACAACCACTCTTAAACCCTTAGTCATTTCCCTATGAAAAAATGTAATTGGATCAAAGCATTAATTTTATATATCCTGCTTAAAAACTCTCCTGTTAGATTATATTCCCTGTATTATGTGTTCCTTGCAAATATAATTTTTGTCAACTACGTAATATTCCATCATACGGAGAGGACATAATTTATGTATCCCTCCTTTGTTGTTAGATATCACAGTAATTTCTAATTTTTTACTATCATAATATTCCAATAAATATTCCTGTTTAGAAATATTTGACTGCAACTTTGTTTAGTTCTATAAAATAAAGCTCGCATGCCAAAGGTACTCTTGAATCTGAAATGCATTCTGGATATTTTAAAATATTAAAACAAGTGGCACCTGGGTGGCTCAATTGGTTAAGCGTCTGCCTTCGGCTCAGGTCATGATCCTGGGGTCCGGGGATCGAGTCCCACATGGGCTCCCTGCTCAGCGAGGAGCCTACTTCTCCCTCTTCCTCTGCCCTTACTTGTGCTCTCTCTCTCACTTACTCTCTCAAATAGATAAATAAAATCCTTAAAAAAAAATAAATAAAATACTAAAATGAAGCTAGCTAGTTTAGTCCTCTACAAGCAAACTGTGGGCAAGACCACTTCCTTACCCTTTTGCCAACTTTGCCAATTTGAGAGGTGAAAAACCTCTCGTTCTTTCCATTTACATGTCTTTGATCACCATGGAGGTGATCTTTCCTTCTGTGTTTACTAGTCCCTTGTACTTCTTCTTCTGTGAACTGTTTATTCATTCCCTTGTTCATTTCCCCAATGCAAGCCTGTGTTTTTTTATCTGTATGAGTTCTTCAGAACAATACCCTTTTGACCCTTCTATTTATGAGAGATATTTCCCCAACTTTGTATCTTTGCCATGTATCTGCTTTTTAGGTGCCAATCAATTTGCAAATAAGGAAATCTAAATTTAAAATGGTCCAAAGGAGAGGCTAATGTTTCTGAAAATGAGCAGGGTCATTATGCAGCTATCCTCGTAAAAATTTTTAGTATTCATTTTAATACCAGGAGCTCCGATGTCTTAATTTCTGGCATTGGAGAGGACTAAAGAAGTAATTTCACACGTTTTTGCTCTTTGGGCTGGTAAGAACAGAGGCAAACCCTTAGAGACCAACCTCAGTGCAAATTGCTTTCAACTTTTTTGACATGGGTATTAAAACGCCACCCCAAATACCGCTGGTAATAAAGAACCCAACTTAAAAGGGGAGTAGGTGTAAATGTAACACATGGGATTTTTTTTTTTTTGAATCTTGCTAGCCAGTTGCTGAAGAAGCAATGGAGAAGCACTCAAAGCTGCTTCCCCTCCTTGGTCTGTGGGGAAAACCTAAAATATTTGGGACTAACTGTTGACATGAGATTTTTGAACCAAGATGAACTGCTCATAGTCTCTTGAGCTAAGATTAGTCAACACATCCTGCCCATTGCTCTCAAGGGAGAATTAGCTTCACTTCCTCTATTTACTACCCTTTTACTCTGTTCTGATGTTTCTCCACCCACATGTTGCAGCCCCCTCTCTACAACCCTCCTGTCTTCCACCTAAATGCCTAGTTTATACACACAGGGTGGCTGGGCTTTTTCCTCCCAAGTGAACATATTTAGTTATATTTTCAAAAGAGAAAGAGACGTAGAGACCACCAAAGGATATGGCTTCCTGGGAATGGATTTTTTTGAGAGAAGGCCACACTACCTTGGCTTCTATCTACATTCATTTTGCAAAGAAAATTTGCACAGTGCTTGACTACGGAGTGCGTTGATGAGTTAGGATCTTGAGCTCAGATTATCTAAATGCTGGAGGAGAAACGAAGCCTTATAAATGCTTGTGAAGGAGGATGCTATCCTTCCTTATGATGTGGCTTAGCAACAGGGTAAAGATAAACCTAATTTCAGGTCAAGGAATCCTCCTGGGAATGAAGAGGTTTATGCAGGTTTCTCTTTCTGTTCTAAAAGATTTCTGTAGTTCAGCATATCAATCTTCTATCTTTCATCTCACCCGTGAAATAAGCCAAATTATTTTATTCTTATTTTTTTCCTGCTCTTTTGTCCTGGTCAAATACTCAGCCTGTGAAAATCATCTATTCATTTATTGCATGATGCTTTATAATTTATTTTTATGAAGACTAAGACCAAAATATTATTGTTTACCTTTACAATGAGCTTCAAACTCCAATCAGGAAAGCCAAAAATGTTTATTACTTCCCTGGTTGGTAATGAAAGTAATGGCAGTGACATGAAAGTAATCCTCCGAAGTACCTCATCCTGGCTTTGCTAAAACTCTCACGAGCTTGACAACACAGGAGCTCTCTCCCTAACTGCATAGGAAATTGCTACTTTTACTTCTCTTTACTAGCTCAAGGACATAGGAAGATATCACATAGCACTTAGGTGTTTTCTCTTAACACACACAGATACACATACACACAAACACACATGCACATAGAGACAGACACACAAACACACACCATATTCCCTTGTCCCACAAGAATTATCTGGGTTATTTGTTGTTGTTGAGTTTCAGTTGAGTGCCAAGATTGTGTGAAGAGGTGAAAAGATCCAGGTTTTCAACTTAGTCCTGTTTTCAAACAGTGGCTGCCTCCCTTGCCTACCAGGATGGCCAGGGGCTGGTTGTGTGTCGCTATTGCTGGGCCAAGGGACTGAGGGATATACAGAGGTCAGGGGAGCGTGTAGAGCCCAGAGCAAGTAGGAACCCCAAAGGCTAAGGCACCTCTTTAGAACTAGGGCGCTCTGAGTGTCCCATGCTGAGCACAGAGCCAGAGGCAAGGAAGCAGGAACTGGATGCATTAGGACAACTGACTCTGGGTGTGCCAGCTGCAGGCTTGTCCGGTGAAGGTGTGGCCTTGCAAATAGAAGCTGCTTCTGTCGACCTTGGGCCAGGTCCTTAGCGTCTGAGTTTGGCTTCCTCTCTTGTAAACTGAGGATGATGTCGATCTAGCTCACTGGACTGGTGAGGATGACATGAGATGGCATATCTGAGGCTCTCATCTGTAGCCCAGCACAGGCTCAGTGCTGTAAGTCTTCAAGAAAGGAAAACGTTATCACTGTTGTCATTGACATTAATACTGAAAAGTGTTTTATTTACAAAATAATAAGACATTCTCTCTGAATTTCCAATTATAAGAAAACATGCTTAAATATTAACCTTACCTGCTGTTTGATAAAGATAATTCCATGGCCTGGGGCCAGGGAAAGTACTAGAAAGTGGAAGGGGGAGACAGATGTCTTCTATTCTCGAACTGTGAATCCAAAGTTATAAAACAGCTGCAGTCCTCACCACATGTGACAAGAGCCCCTTCCGAAACCCTCCCTCCTTCATGTCCTCCCTCATGGTGTAAAATCACCCCCTAGAGCCTGGTGCTCCGGACTCAGACCACCTGGGACTAAGTCATGTCTCTTCCCCCTTTTAATCTCATGTTTGGGGCAACTTTGCAACTTCTCTAAGCCTCAGTTTTTTCTTACATAAAATGGAACAAAATAGTGCTTCCTTTAAAGGATTTTTATAAGACTTAAATTAAGTAAATCACACAAGGCTTTATTATTGTTATTGTTATCATCACTGGGTATGGGCAAGAAAGGGGGCACCTCTGCAGGTCACACACCCATATACACAGCACTCTCCTTAGACTATAAGAATGAGGCCAGCCCACTCACTGGGGCAGAATAGAGCTCTGTGGATGCTTAATTTAGGAATGAAGATAGAGAGCTTAAATCTACTACATCTTTTTGGCTTCCGCGATGCCTAGTACCCTGGGTCAATCTCAGGGACTGTGTACATTGGCTATGTGATTGAATGGCACCAATCAGTCTTCCCATATTTACTGAGTTGTAGTTCAAGCTTGAGTTCTGACTTCAAGAGCCTTACAGGGATCATCATGGTGATGCCCCCAACTGTTCTCAGTTGTTTTAGCCAGTGGGTAAAAGCCTGGACCCCAGGCAGTCTGCCTAGGTTTGAATCCTGGGGCTCTAGTCATTTTGAGTGGGGTCATGGAGCCCCCTCTATGCCTCTGTTTGTTTTTAGTAAAACAGAATCAGGGATATTACTAGCACCTGCTTTGTGAAGATTAAAGTGAGTTAGTTAAGTACCTAGAATAATATCTGGTATAACCTTGACCCCTAAGCATGTTCTCCACAAGCAGGTAGTATGTGGTTCCAGGGCTGTGCTGGCCCATCCCGCCTCTGCCTTGACCTAATTGTGATGACCAGAAGCTCCTTGTGCCCTGCCTGGTAAAATCCAAGTGCCTTATCCTTACAGACAAGGCTTTCCTCTTCAACCTCAGCCTTGGCTGGATCCCCTGCAGACATGGGGCTGCTAGTGGTTCTCTGCAAATTCATGCTATATCCAAACTTCAAGCCATACTGAGAAAGAGCTTCCCTAATCTTTTACCTTGTTAAAGCAGCTTTGCTTCTAAAGGATCATCGTTTTCAGAATCCACAGGAGTGTCACTTAAAAAAGCAAACTGTAGAAGTCATGTTTTTCAGAAAAGTCCTCCAGATTCTTTTGTGTGCCCATCTGTGTGTGAATATTTCTTTTTTTTTAAAAAAAGATTTTATTTGTTTATTTATGAGAGGCACAGAGAGGGAGAGAGGCAGAGACACAGGCAGAGGGAGAAGCAGGCTCCACGCAGGGAGCCCGACGTGGGCCTCGATCCCGGGACTCCAGGATCACGCCCTGGACCAAAAGGCGGTGCTAAACTGCTGAGCCACCCGGGCTGCCCTGTGTGTAAATATTTCTAAGATTTGACTCAGGTTTACTCTGCCTCTAGAGGCTCTCCTCTTGACACTAATATCACTTTCTATCCATCCAACTGGTGTTTGGAGAGCCATTGAATCTCTAAAAGTGCTAATATTGTAATGGGGACATTTTCCAGGGGACTCCCAGGGCTGTCACACACAGTCATGCATGTGCCCTAGTGTTAAATTTATCACAGCACATATACATTGTTTCATCAGTATTTTTACTTCTCTATCTCCGCCCTCACTACTCTAAGCAACACGAAGACAGAAGCTTCTTAATTTAACTTTCTATTCTCAGCACCCAGCACAGTGCTTGGCACTCACCAGGTACCAAATAAAAACTTACATGCTAATTGATGGCCACTTTCTTAGCTCTGTGTACCATGCTGAGACCCAGCAAAATAATCATCCATACCTTCAAAGAACTTGTAACGTAAGCAAGTAAGTAGGTAAGTAAGCAAGCAAGTAAGACTCATGTGGATAGATAACCAGAACATCAGGCAGTATATATTGGTGTCAAATGGATGGGGGTCATAGCTTTGTACTGTCCATAAGAGAAGGGAGAGATTCTGAGGGCTGAGGCAGGCAGGCAGGGCATCTTGGAGGAGGTGGGATTTGAACCAACCCCTGCATCTTACAGATGCCATCAGTGATTACATTACATGGGTGACAGTTTCTGGAGTGCAGGGTATACAGTGGAAGGAGGCTTGGATGTGGCATTCATGTAGGCTTCAGTAGCACTATCCTGCCTTTCCGTCCTCTTGTTGTGTCTGCTGGGATCCTTTCTGAACACAGGTTCTCTCCTCTTGAGAGTGTGAATTATAACCTCTACCATATGGAGATGTATGAAAATTAAGATAAACTAATAAATCTAAAATAGACAGGTTTAATTCTCAGACATGGTGGGAATTCAAAAAAGTAGCTCTCATTTTAGACTACAGAATTAGGTTTGTTTATTGATTGATTTTAGAGAGGGAGAGCAGGGCAGAGGGAGAAGAAGAATCTTTTTTTTTTCTTTAGACTGATTTATATTAGAGAGAGAGTGAGTGAGCATGAGCAGGAGTGGGAGAGGGAGAGAGAAAATCAAGCAGTCTCCCCTCTGAGTGTAGAGCCTGACCCAGAGCTCGGTCCCAGGACCCTGAGATCATGAGTCAAAACCAAGAGTCAAAGGTTTAGCTAACTATACCACCCAGGAGCCCAGGGAGAGAGAATCTTAAGCAGGTTCCCCACTGAGCGTGGAGTCCCATGCTCCACGCTCCATCCCCATAACCACAAGATCATGACCTGAGCTAAAATCAGGAGTTGGACACTTAACCCACTGAGCCACCCAGGCACCCTTCCAGGATTAGTTTTTTTAGTTTATCAATCTATTGAAGGATTTTCTGCAGCATCATGAGAGGTTGAAATTCACTGGAGCCCCCCTTCTACCTTGAGCAAATGGTCCACGCAAACTGCTTCACATGGTTCAGGGATGAGAAAGTTGCAGGGGGAATAGACCTTCCATTTGATGTGTCTCAACAGTCTGGGGATAGGGCTACTTCTCACAAGATAGGCTTTGACAGAGCCAGCTTCCATGCTGATTTACTTGGTGTTATATAATGGGGCAAAATTGCCGGGGTTGGGGCAGATGATTTCATTGGTGACAGTAGTTACTTTTGCCGATCTTGAAAACATCTCAACATATTCTTATAGCCCTTTCCACTTTCCAAAGGCAAGCTTCAGTTTTAAATCTGTTTAGCTCTTTAGCAACACAGTGTACACGGTGACCCTAACTGCCCCATGAGGAAACCGAGCTGCATATAGGTTGAATGACTCACTTAAGGTTCCATAGTAAAGCAGGGTCAGAACTATGACTCGGATTGGAGTGCCCTGAGTCACACTTCCAAACTGCTGAGTGAAGTTGAAAATTCTCTTGGGCACTAACTACCAAGGATAAGTCGGTGGTGGGAGTGCTCTCTCCTAGTGAGGAGTGTTCGCTTTATTTTTGTCATTGTTTAGAGTTGGCTCTGCAGAGTGATAGACACAGACCAACACTCAGTCAGCTTTATCACTATTCTCCTATAATCCATAGGCAATGCTTCCCTTCACTGACTACATTAGAGGCTGATGGCTCCTACCACCAGCACTGGGCAACTAATGGTCTTTGGTAAAGAACTCTATCTAAATTGGTTTTGTTTGAAAAGAAAAAAAATTAAAATGGGGCACCTGGGTGGCTCAGTGGTTGAGCATGCCTTCGGCTCAGGTCATGATCTGGGGGGCCTGAGATCCAGTCCCGCAGGGAGTCTGCTTCTCCCTCTGCCTATGTCTCTGCCTCTCTCTCTGTGTCTCTCAAGAATAAATAAATAAAATCTTTAAAAAAGAAAGGAAAAACGGTTTCATTTAAAGGAGGGAATTTTGATTTCTAAGCAAAAGTGACTTGAAGCTAAAAAAGATGAGAGAGATGTATTTTTTGCCACATGTACTATGGTTCTAACTTCTCTTAACTCAAGGAATCAAAGAATTCATTGAACAAAAAAAAAAAGAAAGAATTAATCGAACATGGTTTATATTTAAGGCGATATTAGTTGCCACACTTAAAGCTTACAACGTACAGACCTGGTAAAAGTATGTTCTCTATGGTGTAAGTATGAGTATTGCAATTGTACAAAGCTGAAGCAAAGAAAGATTCACTAACAGGCCCAAGGTCACAATTAATTACTCAGTAGCTAATGTGAGATTAGTATGACTCCAGTGAACACATATTTGCCACTACTGCCACTTTCTATCTGCCCAAAAATGTTTGGGCTGTCACCTAAGTATGAAAAATGCTAATATTGCAAAGGAGACACATCACAGAGGGCTCCCCGGGACCACCAGGGAGCCCTGAATAAGGAGCCTGGCCAAGGAGGTCAGTGGGGGCTCAAAGGAGCCCAAGCTGGGGATTTTTTTAATTTGCACAGAAGTGCCTTATGGGCTGGCAGTGACCTGGGACTACGGGTGGTTGGTTATAGGTTCAAGCATCAAAGCAGCCATTGCCCTCTGCTTTCTGTTGATTCTTTGAGCAGTATTTGTCAATTTGTCATAAGTGGCTCTGCCCAGCTTCTTGACCAGTTCCAGAGTCTACCATTGACTCTACAATCTCAACTAAAGCCTACTATAAAATGCCCAGTTGTCCATGCCTGTCATTACTGTTATCAGGGATATGACGGACATCCCCTCACAAGCTTAGCATGGTGAAAATTAGATACAACGCCACTTATGAATCTGTGTAGCAAATCTTGGGTCCTCCTCACAGGGCAGAGCTGCAATGGAAAGGCTCTCATGGGCCTGGGATTTGAGAGGCAACCTGTACCTTCATGTTATTCTTTGGAAAATAGGACCAGGACATTTTGCAAGCCCTCTTGGGAGCATACCTCTCAGGGTTGGGGACTTCTTTTCAATGTGTTACAACCGTAGTCAGATAGCTTATCAGTGTTTGCTGAGTAACCTTTAAATGCATATTAAGGTATTTATCCTAATAACTTAGTAATGTGGGAACTGTGTGGTCTGACAGGAAAGCTTATGCATCACTTAAATCTGTACAGTTTCTAGGGAAGAAAAATGACAGATCTAGGAGTTGGACAATTTTGCTTTCTATTCCCATCTCTGGCACAGCTTTTTGGTGTGACATCAAACAAGCCATTGTCATCTCTAGAATGCAGATAAAATGATAGACTCGATTGTCTCTATTCATGCTGGTATGGTGGGTGCTCTTTTAATCAAGCACATTCACACAGTAACACATTTCATCACATTTTAGACCTGGAAGGGAAGTTTGATGATCCTTTGCTCCATACACCTTATTTTAGAAATGCACTTCATAAAGAAGGCAGGACAGATATTATTATCTTCCTTTACAAAGTAAAATACAAGAGCCCTGAGAGGCTGAACCATGTGCTGTAAAGGAGGTGAACTTTGGCCCATCTGTCTGCTACGCCACACCCTCAACTAGCTTTTGCTGGATCCAGTCAAGCATTGGCTAGTTTACTGCCTTATTTTCAAAGGACATTGAAATAGAAAAACACCTAGCTAGTGTGTGCCCAACCACCGTATGGTGTTTACTGTGCTGCACCTCCATTTTCCACAGATGGAGCATATAGCACTTTATGGAGACTAGCAGGAGAAATGCACATTTAGTTCTAACTGATTTCTTACCAGAGAGTGTACACTGAGGAACATGGAAACCAAGCAGTTTGCTTTGCTTTAACCATAGGTTTCCAGGAAGTGGCATTGCTAGGAGGTGGGGTCAGGGGTGGAGAAGTCACAGCAGAGTAACTCATTCTGATACCAGTGAGTTTGACCATGGATGACAGTCCCAACAAGAGCAAAGCCTACACACCTAGACTTACTAAGTGTCTCTAATGTACCAAACATTTGACAGCTACTGTCTCACTTAGGAAATGAAAATTCTAAAAATAGAAGTTTAAAGAAACAAGCAATTTTAGAAGGAAGCTATAGAGAGCAAAACAAAAAAGAAAAGAAAAAGAACTTGAGTCTGAGAGCAGGAGTAGTGTTACCTTAGAAAACTGTCAACAGTTTAGAACATAAGGACTAGAAGCATCACAGCCATCTCCGGTCTCCTGAGAGTCTCCTTCCCTTTGTTTTATTTATTTATTTATTTATTTATTTATTTATTTATTTATTTATTTATATTTTATTTATTTACTCATGAGAAACAGAGAAAGAGAGAGGCAGAGACACAGGCAGAGGGAGAAGCAGGCTCCATGCAGGGAGCCTGACGTAGGACTCGATCCCGGGTCTCCAGGATCACGCCCTGGGCCAAAGGTGGCGCCAGACCGCTGAGCCACCCGACTGCCCCTCTCCTTCCCTTTGAATCACATTCAGGTCACCTGCCTATACTATAATCAACTAAAATAGAAAACATTGATTTTTCTTTTAATTATTTATTTATTTTAAGAAGTGGGCTTTGGGGTCTTACCAGGAATCTCAGCTCTATCACTTCCTACCACGGAAATCTTAACTGAGTCTCTTAACTTCTTAGGGTCTCCACATTTTTATCTGTAAAATGAGACTTAAAAATATATATATAAAGGTTAGTTATAATATATGTCACTTTCCTTGAATAGTATTAGCAGATCCTAGGCTTCTCCATAAGAATTGAAGGAAGAGAAAGAGCAGAGAGGGGCAAGGAGGAGAGATTATTTATTACACTTATTATGTTTCATTAATGCTCATTCTTCAAGATATGGCTTAGGGTCCTTTAGTAAATGGGAAACTCAAGAGCATTCTTCTATGGATTATCTGCTGTAGCTTTTTCTCCCCTGAACCCAAGGAATTAAAAAATACCGTGAATGTTCTAATTGGACCATTGACATTTCTTTTCAGTAATTGCAAAGGGACGTAACCATGTTAACGCACACGTGCTTACTACTCAGATACATAACTCACTCGGATCTGATGTTAATACTCATTTGTCGAATTAGCTACGTGGAGAATAGGTTACGTTCATGGGACAAATGGAGAATCTGAGACCTCGTTCCAACACACAGGGTCTATCTCAGAGCACGGTAGGAAGTGAAGCAAACTAGCAGGCCCATCCAACTTAACACATTCAGCGGCATTTGGAGCGATGGTGGGGAAAACAGGCTCCCCAGTTAATTTCACACTTCCTCTATACATTTCAAAAAACAAGGTGTGACACTGCAGCTGGATTTTTAAAAGACCTTCGGCAGGCAAAATGCCAGGTATTCTGCAAACTCCCTGCCTTAAAAGGGTTTTCCTTTTCATGGTGCCTGTTTGCTGTGGGGAATCCCAGGCTGCTCAGTTAAAGCAAGGGCTTTGAGCTTCTGGAAGGATATTTTTCTGCTCCTTGAGGCTCCCGGTGGACTGGGGGTGCTGGCCTTTGTCATTCTGAGTGTGGGCGTGCTGGAGGCAGGAGTCTGCACCCTACCAGACTCAGGAAGGTGTGCAGAAGTGGAGGGCGAGGGGGAAAGGCCTTCACTGTGGCCTGCTGTGTGCCCTCCTCCTGACAGCCCTGGGAAGTGAGAGCTGTCAGGGTCTGCATTCGACAGGCTGGGGAATCCAAGCCCAGCGGGGTTACCTGTCCCCCAGCACCGTGCCCCTTCTCTGCCTGCACACCCCATCTGCTCTGTGGTATCCAGGTCTTGGCGAGGGTGGAGGCCTTCTGGGGCGCCCGGCCGCTCTCATCCAGGGCCCTGGGCCGCCCCCTCCGGGCTGCAAATTGCCCCAGGTTTGTTTTCTTTGGCTCCCTCATTAATGGGTTCCACAGGACAATGCTAAGTCTAGTTATGCAGCCTTAATTGGTTTAGTTACAACAAGATAATTCCTTTTTTCTTCTCTCGGAGGCCTTTTTGTTTAAAGACATTTTAGCTGGAAGATGCTAATTATCGATGAGGAGAAAGTGGCACCTGAAGAGTTCATCTTCCATCGCGGTCCTCGGGTGTGTCCTTTGAACTGCCCCCACCCGGCCCCCTTTCCCACTTCATCACTTCTCCCCCCCCCCCCGCCCCCATAAAAGGGAGCTCCGGCCCGACTTGCTTTCTCACTTGCAGCCGTCTGTCCCCAGGCATGGACACCCTGCGGGAGCCCTTCCTCGGCCTCGAAGAGGGCCTGGGCCCCTCCGCCAGCCCGGGCCTGCTGTCCTCCTGGGACTGGGACCACAGAGGGGGGCCCTTCGAGCTGAGCGAGGCCTCCCCACCCCAGAGCCTGTCTCCGGCCCCGTCGCTCGAGTCCTATTCCTCTTCCCCCCCGCCCGCTGCCCCGGGGCTGCCGCGTGGGCTGGGAGGCGCCCCGAGCGCGGGGGGCGGGGGCGGGGGCGGCGGGGTGCAGGTGGCCTACGAGATGCTGGCCTTCCCGCCCGCCTACCTGCAGGGCGCTGCTGGCCCCAAGGCCCAGAAGGGCGCCAAGGTCAGGATGTCGGTGCAGCGGAGACGCAAGGCCAGCGAGAGGGAGAAGCTCCGGATGAGGACCTTGGCCGATGCGCTGCACACCCTCCGCAACTACCTGCCGCCCGTCTACAGCCAGAGGGGCCAGCCGCTCACCAAGATCCAGACCCTGAAGTACACGATCAAGTACATCGGGGAGCTCACGGACCTCCTCAACGGCGGGAGGGAGCCTCGGCCCCAGAGCGCCTGAGCCCGGCCCCCCCGGATGCCCACCGGCCGGGGCCCCCCGCTTTAGAGACCTGGACTAGCTCGCGGACCAACAGCGCACAGTGGGGCTCTTTATATATCTATACACATAGTAAGCGTGGGGGCTTTGGAGCCTGGAAAGTTCGAAGGGAATTCCCACCGGACTTGTTGGAACCACCAGAACACTCAACAGCCAGAGGAGCAGGTTATTTGGCTGCTAGTTTTTCCACGGTTTGTCGGGAGCCCAGCCCCTTGGCCAAGAGGTGGATTACTTTGCCTTCCGCTGCCCCTCCGAGGTATCTTAAAGGGTCAATGATTTGAGATGCATTTTGTCAATAATGTGAAATTGTTACCATTCATCTTCTCTCCCAGTTTCCGTTTTGGGGGGCGGGGGGTGTTGCGCTTGCTCTCTGTGGCTGACGGAACCCCTGTCTTGTAGAGCCTCCAGTGTGACAGCTGGATTCTTATCTAGAAAGATTTGTATCAAGTAAAGGGCTACAGCATTCCTGTTTTTATTTTGTCTGTGTGCTCGTGTGTGTATGTGTGTGTATGTGTTTAACTAAAATCATGCCTTTTGTTTTGCAAGAATCCAAATCACATAAATGCAAAAGGAATTAACATCATGGTTAAATAGCAAGGCACAGGCAGGCAGGCTACACTGGGATACAGTGAAGCAAAGGCCAGGGCCTCTTCTTCATGCAGGGGACCTGAGGCTGCTCTGCTGGGTGCTTGGGAAAGGGTAGGAAGGAGGAGGAAGTGGGGGAGGACTCAGCACCATAGGGTGGGCCTAGGGCAGGGTGGGGGGGGGGCAGGCACTCCCTGTGCCCAGCCTGGTATGAAAATAACCTCACTGAATCCCTTCGCTCACTCATTTCTCAAGTGAAGAGATTGGTTCAGAAAGAGTAAGAGACTAATCTAATTCTATATATGAGTGAAAGGGTTGGGATTAGAATTCAGGTCCATCTCTAGTCGAATCCCTTAGAGACTAGGGTCCTTTCCACACACATCCTCCCCTCCCTGCCTCCCCTCACCACCCCATGTGCACCTATACAGGAACACACACTCTTGCTTCACAGCGTAGGTGATGCATGCCCTCAGCTTGGCCAATGTGAGTGGCACAGGGCATTGAAAAGTGGGCTTTGAATTAAGATTTTTTTTTTAAGGCTGCATTTTTCTCCCAATGGTTATTAACCATTTGCATTTTTGTTTCAATGAGTAGTCTGTTAATGTTTCCAGTCACATCTTTTCCTATTAGGGCTTTTTATTCTTTGTAATGACCCATGAACAAAAGCAGTAGATGTGTCACAATTTAATGTAGAACTCCTTCACTTTTTGCCCTTGTGGATATAAACACATCAAATAAATAGAGGCATATACACATTTAAAAATGCTTTTAATTCCGCAAATTGTTTTTAAAAAAATTTATACTTAGCAATACATAATAAAAGTCCTTCCAACGATTAATATGGGATGGAAGTACCATTGTCAACTTCATTTTCCAGAGGAGGACATGGAAGCACAGGCTTGCTCTGAGCTACACATGTGAAGCGTGCAGTGGATATCAGAGGTTCAATGTGTCATGGCTCAGGTGCTGCATAATTTGTTTAGAGTCATCTTTTGAATGATATTTAGGTTGTTTCAGTTTTTATTAGCAAAAAAGTGCTGTAACAAACATCACAGCCAACTAGCTTTATCCACGGATATTTTAAGTAACCTGGAAATTCCCCAGAAATGGTATTCTTGGATCAGAGTAAATGCACATTTTAAATTGAAATGAAGACTATTAGATGACTTTTATAAAAGGTTGTAGTTATTTACAGTCCCTCTAACAATATGCAACAGAACCAGCTCTCCTACATTGCCACTGGATATGACCGATCTTCTAAATATTCAATGGATTAAAAAAATGGTTAGGTTACTGTTGTGTTAACTTTAATTTCCCCATCTACTGTTTGAGATGGTGCTTTTTTTTTTTAATTTTGTGCAACTTTTATTCATTTTGGTTACTCTGCTGTAATTTGTTGGTCTATGTTGTTATTTTCCTATTGTGTTACTTGTCTTGTTAATTTGGGAGAGTTCTTTTGTACGTTATACATATTGAAAATGTTTTCTCTCAATCTATCATTTTGTTATAATCCTTGCTTACATTATCATATATTTATCATTTTGATTATGGTATCTTTTTGTTCTATGAAGTTTTTCATTTTTATATATGATCAAAACTCTCCCTTTTTATGGCTTACGTGTTTTTTCCTTTTGCTTAATTTTTCCCATTTCCAAGCCTATTCAAATGTTCTGAGTTTTTCAAATTTGTTATAGTTACTTATATAAGTATCTTTTAAAAATATAAACATATTTTGCACTATTATTTAAGTAGGCTCCATCCCCAGCATGGAGCCCAGCATGGGGCTTGAACCCATGACCCTGAGATCAAGATCCTAGCTGTGATCAGGAGTCAGATGCTCAACCAACTGAGCCACCCAGGCGCCTCTATGTGTATCTTTAACATACCTGCATTTTATTTTTATCTATAGTGCAAAGAAGGAATCTAACTTTATTTCTGATTAGTGCTTTCATAACTGAAGAATACATTGTCATCAGAGGTGGTAGGTTGTGGTGAGGCACAGTCATTAAAATGTCGTTCTATGTATGCAAACCTTCATCAACTTCTCATATATTTGTTGCCGCTGCTTTATAGAATAAACTAGAATGTGTTGGACAGTATCAAGATTTTCTTTAAGGGACTCTGCCCTATGCATGTATAGATATTCATGTAAGAGTGTATGTTTGTGCACATGTATATGTATTCGTGTATATGCATGTGTGTGTGTGTTTTCATGTGTTGGGGAGGAGGATTAGGGAAAATAGTAATTGGGGAAGGGGATATCTAGCCTTTGATCAGGTTTTATTTTTTATTTTTTTATTTTTTTGATCAGGTTTTAGTTTAATCATTGTTTTCCTTGCCATTTTTAAAAGTGGGACCCAAATGCTCTTGGCTTTTGATTTTTTTCAAGCTCAAGGATTAAGAATGGTTTATAAATAGCTTGGGTAATTTTGGTTGCCTTGGGGACCAGGTACTGTGGATGAATTGGAGTGGCTTGTCCTCATCTCCAAAAATCTGGAAAGCCACAGACTCATCTACTAGCTGGGCTGGCCCTCAGGACTCCTAAGGTGTCTACAGGTGGGGAGGCATTTGGAAAATGTGGAGAAGGTGACAGCTTCTGGCTCTGGACCTCATCACACAGACAAGGCCCCAGGTTGGCACAGCTGCAGTCCACCCCAGATTGGCTGTGCAGCTCCAGCCCTGTCCAGGAGAGGCAGCTGTGCATCAACATTTGACTCCGGCAGCAATTCTCAGGGAAGATGCCTCCCTAGTG
Organism: Canis lupus familiaris; assembly: GCF_011100685.1. Taxonomy (NCBI): domain Eukaryota; kingdom Metazoa; phylum Chordata; class Mammalia; order Carnivora; family Canidae; genus Canis; species Canis lupus. The sequence goes on from NC_049238.1 coordinate 13,302,959, forward strand.
GGGAGGAGAGCTGGATCAGGTCCCTGATTCCTCTAGGGAGCATTTAGAAGCAGCTGGCCCCAGGCAAAGTCATAAATAGGAAGAAGTTATTTCTGGTGCTTGGACCGGGAACTGCAATTTGTGTGGGTCTACTATGTGGTGGTCAGATTTGTTCATATTTATTATTTCAGTCATCCTCCTAACAACCCCAGGAGCTGGGCATTATTGGTCCCATCTTGAGGATGAGGGAATCAAGATCTGGGCCAGCTCAGTAGCACAAAGCACCACGATTAGCCAGTGGCATATGGTTGACTGGTTATCTCAAGAGTTCAGCTCTAACTCCAAAGCTCGGGCCCTCCTGAGTCCTGCTGTCTTTCCTTCCAGCTCGCCCCAGGACACCGTGGGCTGGGCAGTGGAGAGCTTTCTGGGCAAACGCTCCCTCCTGGGGGTTCTCGACCCTTTCTCTGCTTCCCCATCACTGGGACCCTCATTTCTCTCAACCATCAGAAGCATTTCCGATGAGGCTGTCATTGATTTTGTTCTCTAAATTATTTCCCTTTGAACTTCTACCTCTGTCCCCAACATTTCCTCTGAAATTCCTTTTACTTCCTTGCTGGCACCTAGCACTGACCACTGAGGAAATGTGACTTCTGTTCATTTGTGTTCAATAAAGTGTTCCACAATTCACACCAGGCTGCGGTTTCTTTGTTCTTCTTGTGGTTTCTGTCGCATTAGCGAATTGGAAGAGAGGCCAGGGCAGGGGTAGGGGAGATCCTTCGTGAAGCGACAAGTAGATGGAATCACCTTTACTTTTGAATATTTAAAAAAATCAATAGCAAAAGGAGATGCATATGCGAGTGAGTTTTGGTGTCATTGCCTTTGGGGTCCTGCTCCAGTAGCTTGGTATGTGCCTGCTCTGAGGTGTCATCTGCTTCCTTGACACGCTCCAGGCTGCAGAAAGGGCAGGGCCTTGACCCCAGACTGGCTTGAGGACAACTAGAGCTTGGGGCAGCCTCCTCTTGTCCTTCTCTAAGAATCTGAGAGTTCTCTACCTCAAGAATGAAATCTTGAAGCCCAAACTGTGCCTCTTAGAGTAGCTGGCAGGACTCGATCTTGATATTTTGGTTCCAAAAAGGCCCTTAAACTGTGAGAAGGAAGAAAGCAAAGAACTTCTGAGGAAGTGGGGAGAAAAAAAGATAATTATTTGCCTCTTGGGTTTGGAAACTATTGACCTTCCTTCCTTGAGCATAATCTCCCACTAAATTCCTCTGCAAGTGAACTCTACTGACTTCTGTTTGTCTTCATTAAGTGAAGTGGGGAGAAGGGGAGGGCTGGGGTCAGGGAAGCTGTAGGAAACCACCATCTTGGGCTCTTCCCAGCAGAGCCAACAACATTGTGGATTCATCATCTGAGATGTCAGGCTCAGGGCCAAGGTCTCTACATACTTTTTCTCCTTTAAACCTGACAGCTAACAATAGCACGTGGCTATTATTAGCCCATTTTGTAAATAAAGAAACAGGGTCAGAGTGGTCAAGTCACCTTGCCCAAGGTCACATAATTGGTGCCGAGCCCAGGGTCCCATCAGGTCCGCTTGACTCATTCCTTTGGCAATTCTAACTCCATGTGCCAGCAACGCAGCAAGCAAACAATAGAAAAGAAAAGTCTCTGCATTCGAGCCTTTCCCACAAGCCCATGCTCCCATCTGGAAAAGTTGACATTTGCATTTGCGTGGTCCAAACAAACTAATTAGGATTTACGCAGATCAGGGCGTATTTTAAATTGTGATACCCTTTCTAGTCTCCTCCTACACGACATGGACCATGATCATTCTCTCTCTCTTGTAAAATGGAATGCGAGAAACGTGTGGGGCTTTTGTAACAACTTTGGGGCGAGTGTATGCCTCCAGGGGTAGCATAAACTAGATTTCAAGAAATACCCATTTTTAGGGACTACAGTTTACACACTCTTTTCCTTCAGTTTCATTTAGGCATGAAATAACAAAGCTTAATATGGCAGTTATACTAATAACAATAACAATGAATATTTACTGTGTGCTTACTTCGGGTAAAGCACTGTTTTTTTCTGTTTTAAAAGATATTTATTTATTTGAGAGCGAGAGAGCACGAATAGGGGAAGGGAAGAGGAGGAGGGAGACAGAGAAGCAGACTCCTCGCAGAGCAGGGAGCCTGACACAGGGGCTCCATCCCAGGACCCCGAGGTCATGACCTGAGCTGAAGTAGGACATGGACACTTATCCGACTGAGCCACCCAGGTGCTGCAAGGCACCGTTCTAAGTACTTTACATGAAATAGCTATTTTAACCCCTCTGATGTAAGAGCTAGCTACTCGAACAACCCTATAAGATAAGATAAGGACTATGCCTCTCTGGAGCATAGAGAGGTGAAAACGTATCCAAGACTGTGCAACTTAGTAGCAGCAAACCCAGGATTCACTCCTCGCCAGTCATGCTCCACACTGGCCCTGACCACCACTCCAGATGTGCCCATGGGGCTCAGCAAGGAGTCCTCCCTCGTCCTCCCCCTGTCCCCTTTCCGCTGTTCATGGTCTCTCTCTGTGTCTCTTTCTCTCTTGCTCTAAAATAAATAAATAAAATTAAAAAAAAAAAAGACCAGGTGTTGAACATAACACATGTAGAATAAATGATGGGCAGTGTCCCATGTGGCTCATTTACTAAATGCTCAAGGGTTTCCTATTGTACTTCTCACTCTGTACTTCTTTCCTACCCACAAAGGAGAAACCCAGCCTAGAGTGATAATGCTTCAAACCTTCTTTCTTCTCCTGCCTGGCTCCTCTGTATCTCACAGCCCCTGCTGCACCTTTATTTCAAACTTTGCAAAAAATTGCTCCCCAGTTGTACCCACATGAGTCTTGTCTTTCACCCTTCCCTCTCCCCACTGTCCCCATCCTTCGGTACTTGGCCCTCCCTGTGTTCTGTGCCACCCCTGCCCAGCCTAGGGAGGGAGGGGAGATTAAGCAGAGAAAGCCAGAATCTTTAGTTGCGGGGTACATTCGTTCAATGGTCATCCTATCCACTTGTGAGCACAGCACTCATGTGGACTGGCTTGAGGTCTCTTTCACTCTTTTGATCATCTGGGTACTGCAGATTATGAACGACACGTGTAGCTGGCTGAGTATGAGGCCTAGCGGCAACAAACAAGTGCAGGGTGGTCAAGATGCCACAACTTTAAACACAAGTGACACTGTGATCTTTCTTGACCTATGTGATCTTGTTCAAGCCCTCTGATAATCTTGTGAGGGCAAAATGTGGTCTCTGTTCTCAAGATATTTAAGTGGAGCTGGGGCTAGATCTATCCCTAAATAAGCATATTATAAGCAAAATATAAAAAGAGAAGAAATTTTTACAAAGGCATCCCAAATCAGTGGGAATAAGGGGAGGAGAGAGGAGTTCTGTTGGATGGGGCACCTGGCCTTGTAGGTAAACTGGCACTGAATGTGAACCTAGATGGGTCACTGGGATCTCGGTGGGGCAGAGTGGCATGTCAAGGGAGAAAGAACAGCAAAGTTGAGGTACAAAGGCAGGAATGGGGGCGCCTGGGTGGCTCAGTTGGTTTAAGTGTCTGCCTTTGGCTCAGGTCATGATCTTGGAGTCCCGCATTGGGCTCTCTGCTCAGCGGGAAGTCTGCTTCTCCATCTACCTCTTACCCCCCTTGTCGCTATCTCTCAAATAAATAAATAAGATCTTTTTTTTTTTTTTTTTTTTTTTTTAAAGCAGGAATGGCAAGAGGCACAGCACGTGGGCATGTGGGCTATGGGTGTTTGGGTACAGATTGTAAAGGATCAAATGGCAAGCTAAGGGGTTGAATGGAGAAAATACCTTTATTTTTTGCTTGACTCATTCTTTAAGGGTAGGCAATAAAGATGAATTTATGCACTGAAGAAGAATTCAGGAGTTCATGGCATGTTTCCTGGCCTGCACTTGGTATCTGGGAGAGAGGCAGGATCTCTGATCTTAGATCTAGTGGTAAGATATAAATGGCATTCCTGATTGAGGAGAAAGGACAGTGGCACAGGTGCAGGAACTCTGGGAATTGGAAGCACAGATGGAGGGGTTGAGGGGTTACAGGATGTGAGAACGGAGGCTGCAGGGGTGGGAAGGGAGTGAGGGCAGAGCATTCTTACAGGAACTGAGGAGTAGAGTGAAGGAGGGACCAGGAGTGGTGAGAAGGAAATGGTGGGCCTCGTTTTGGAAAGCTCTGGAAAAGCTAGTGCAAAAGACATCATTCTGAAATACTGATCAGTCCCCAAGCATTCTGTTCTTTCTGAAATGTTCACTTCAGTGAAGACTTGCCACAAACAGACCGCCTACCCTGGGCCTGCCTCTTCCTAATACTTCCAGGAGGGCTGTGAGGTAGCTGCCATCATCCCCGTTTTACAGATGAGAAAATGAGGCTCACTGAGGTAAAGCAAATGGCCTGGGGTCTGTGGCTAGTAAAGGGCTTCACCTGGGCCTCTCAGCGGCGCTGCCCTCATTTCACACAGAGAACCTGAGTGTAAAACTAGAGCATGATGATCCTACGGGAGGAACGACTGATTGTCTGGGACAGTTCTGAACACAGGAAATATCTGTGATTAACACTGAAAATGAAACATTCCAGGAAAGGGGGAGGGACAGAGTTCTTGCTCTGTTGATAGCTGATTTAAGGAAGTACAAATGCCTCCCCGGCCTTTGATCTCGCAGTTTTCTTGTTTGGGAAGGATCTAGTAAAAAATCCCAGGGTGGGGGGCGGTGTTGAATAAGTTTAGGAAACCAAATAAGTTGCCCCAGTCACTTCCCTGGGTCTCTGGTTCTCAAGGCCCCTTCAGTCCATCCTACTCTGGTGCTTCCCTGTCCACCTCTCCCCCCAGGGGGATAGCCAGGCTGGAGGTGCCAAAGCGGGCCCCTGGGGGGACAGAGGGACCAGGAGGTGCCATTATAAAGGGCTCTACTTAAAAGGAGCAAAAGGTGTCAGAGAAATGCTAGGGCCTTGTTGTTTGTTTGTGTGTGTGGATTTTAAATACCAGGAGGGAATAGCAGCTCCTATTCCAGAGCCCCAGGCGTGTCTCGCAATGCCAAGGACCTGGTAGCAGCTTTGTGGAAGCAGGAGCTGGAAGCAGATGCTATTTCCCCCCCTTCGGGAATGCCCTGCCATTCCTCTTTGGGAACAAAGCTGCAGGTAAGTCTCCCAAGCCAGCAAGCATCCAGCCGTTGCTTCTCGATCCAGCTGCTCTAGGTCACCCCACAACTCAGGCTCACTGTGAAGGCCACGGACAGATGTTTGGGCTGCTAGGGAGGCCCTCTGGCTGCAAACCAAAGAATCCAATCAGGAAACTTTATTTCTGGCTGGAGCAGGCAATCCTGCAGACATGGTCCTGGACTGAAGAGAGCCAAGAGCAGAACGAATGGGAGAGTCGGGGATGCTCCAGCACGCACCTTGGGGGTCGTGCTCCTGGGCTTCAAGGTGACATCCCTTGCTCCCAGCCAGGCTTTGAGCAGACTGGGTACCAAGGCAGAGGAACAGCCGTGGGGGTCCAGTTCTGTGGCCTGAGAACTTGAGACAGTGAGAAGTGGTGGGTTAGGGAAGGACCTGAGCAATGTCTCCAAACTCACAAAATTCATGAAGTCTTTAATCTGCAAAATGGGGGCAGAGCTTACTTCCCAGGCCAGGTGTGAAGATTAAATGGGATGATGCCATTAAGTTCCATGCACAACTATTGATGGAGTAAATGCTAGTTTCTTTCGCCTCAAGTCAAAGAGCTCTGGTTAAAAAAAAAAAAAAAAAATCAAAAAGGTAAATCAGCAAGCTTAGTGGAGGAGAGTTAGCCTTACATGACTTTTCCCCACAGTGGTGGGGGGGCTGGCAGGGGGGGGTAGGTGGCCCCCTAATGTCAGAGACTGTGCTCACTATAAATGATCCATCTTGGAGACAGAGATCCCAGCTCAACTACAGAAAGAAGCTGCTGCCCTTATTTCAGTCTTGAGATGATGGAATTATTAAGTGTTTAATTATATAACAAAAATGTTTTGAAAAGGTCAAACAGTATGGACAAACTGAAAATGCAAAGTAGAACTAGCTTTCCTTATAGACAGTTACTATACTTTTTTATTCTAGAGATTGCCTTATGAAAGCTAAATAAATTGGCATTTACCTGTTTCAAGCACTGCATCTCCTAATTTTTCTTAATGCCTTTTTTTAATATCAGTAAGATTTTTATTTATTATTTTTATTTTCAAAAAAGCTTTTATTATTTATTTGAGAGAGAGAGAGAGATTGAGCAAGCACAGGAGCAGGGGCGAGGGGCAGGGAGAAGCAGACTCCCCGCTGAGCAGGGAGCCCCAAGCGGGTGATCCCAGGATCTAAGGCAGGTGCTTAACTGACTGAGCCACCCAGGTTCCCCACATCAGTAAAATTGATAACATATACATTTTGTTCTCTAATTACAGTGAGTTGTTCTGTGCTTTACTTATAGGTCAAGTCTAAAAACTGAAAACTGATGAACAGCATTTACAACAGTATTCAGTATGTTTTATACCATGAATTTTTAGTCATGGAACTGTGTTTGGAGCCTTCTGAAAGCAATATATCCATGACTCAACCTGGTGCATACTTTATTTTTTATTTTATTTTATTTATTTTTTAGATTTTTTATTTATTCATGAGCAACAGAGAGAGAGAGAGAGAGAGAGAGAGAGGCAGAGACACAGGCAGAGGGAGAAGCAGGCTCCCTGCAGGGAGCCTGATGTGGGACTCGATCCCGGGTCTCCAGGATCACGCCCTGGGCTGAAGGCTGTGCTAAATCACTAAGCCACCCGGGCTGCCCCTGGTGCATACATGTATACCACCTACATGGCCTGAGGGCATCCAAGCATAGAAATGGCCATCTTTATCATTGGAGGTAAAGAAGACTCCAAATTATTGTAGGTTTATCTTTGCCACAACCGGGAAGGTCTATCTGGGAATGAAGATGAAGGAAGGCCAAGCTAGGCGTACCCCAAGACTAGCTCTAACTCTGAAGTTTTCAGTTTCCTGAATGAAGAACTTTCACTGGCCTATTTAGAACAGGGCATCTGTTGACTGCGACCAAGGGCCCCAATGCAGGAATAGTCCCTACGTAGTCCAACAGGCTAATAAAAAGCCCCGGATATTCATGTGCTACCAAACAGCTCCTTTTCTGTTACCCACAGGGTAGGCTGCAGCTGTGCCAGCCATGAACATCGTCGAGTGCTGTTTGGAGGAAATGTTTGCTCTAACAGAAAAAAGTAATGCCTCGAATCCTCCAAGAACCACAAGGATCCTGACAATTTGTTTTAAAGTTTGTTTCTGTAATAGCTAAGCTATATTGCTGAGTGGTTATGAAATAAATCCATTTGCATTCTCTATGCAAAATATATGTCTTAGAACTTTATGGAAAAAAGCGTCTGCTTCTTTTTGCAAATGGCATTTTGCCTCTTGTAATTTGAAAACCTCTTTGACTAAATAGTATTTTAATGACTATTTAATGATGAAAAGACACCATAGTCTAAACCATCTTAAAGTTTGAGATTTCCAACTTCCTTAACGATGCCATAATATTTATATAATCATATTTTCTATAGTCAATCTATGCACATGTTCTTTTAAGGGGTATCACAAGGTCAAGAAATATGAATTTCGTAATGAATTCGAACTGCTTTATAATGTCTTCTTAACATTAAAAACAGTCTTTGTTAGTTTTGTGGGGGAGAGAAAAACTGTAAGTTTTCATTCATAATTCATAAATTGCTTTCATCAGAAGAAAAAAATATTCTTAGATTTAGAAATTCACCCACCTTTGATTCCCGGGCTACAGGGGCTGTGAACACCACTCACAGCAGGGCCCTGGTGTCAGCTCTCTTCAGGGTCACACAGCTGGTGAAGAAGATAGGTGGGTCAAACTCAAGTCTAAGCACTCTCCATAATCATTTGTGGCTTCTAGAAGATGTGTATCTCCTTTTTGAAGGGCTAGCCACCCCAAAACAGTTGTTTCTTAATGGTAATAGTCAACTATTTACATGCTTGCATGCATTCAAATGTGAAATCTATAGTCATCCCATGCCCAGAGGTCCAGAGGTCCAGGTCCCAGTGAAATAATAGTCTTCAGATGGCAAACGGGGCTGGTTAATGCTAAGAAAGGCAGAAGGTATCGGGGATTTACGGGAAACAGGAGTTTGAGCTCTACCTTCAAAACATGCAATCCTTTGGCATGATTAAAATCAAGGAGAACTCCCATGCCCCCCACCGCCCCAGACCCCATGAGAATCCAGAGGGGTCAAAGCTGCACTCGTCAACTGCAAGAAGGTCAGTTTACTTGTCTCTGCCATGTGGGACCTCGAGGATCACATGCATGAGGCTTCCCACACGCTCCAGAGTCATGAAGGTTACATCTGCGTGTGTGGAACAACATGAAGAGGGGTGATGAGCCTCCTAAATACCACTGTTAGCTCCTCTATGTCCATGTGGACAAGAAGAAACTTATCACCTACCTGTAGTAGTGGCTTCATGTCTGAAAGTTAAAGCTCCTAGATGAATTAACATGCAATAAAAGCACAAATCCTACTGTTGAGTCTGTACACCAATGTCTTCCCCTCTCTGCTTTGAGACATATTGAAAGAAGCTTACCAAACAGCAGGAGAAAGAGGAGCTGAAGGGGTGTGGGGAGAGAGAGACGCACAAACATATATGCACAGAGACACAGAAATAGATAGACATGCACGGAGAGAGAGAGAGAGATGATCAGAACCCTGAGGCCTATGGCTCTCTCAGAACCATCGTAAGAGCCTGGTAGGATCCCTCACGTCATAAGATGCAGCCCACGCTATAGCAAGAAGCCCAGCCTTTTGGTCTTTTATCTCTGCAGACAAGTTCTGCTTTCTTTTTGGCCTATCAGCATGGAGCTGCCCTCAGCGGAGCTTGCAATCACCAGGAGAAACCATTAGAGCTGCCCTTCCTCCCTTCGCAGCAACAAGACAGGACCCTAAACAGTTGTCCTATAAGGAGGCCCCACATTCTCTGGTTCTTTCCTAAGGCTTGCCTTCACATCTGTCATAATGTTCCACAAACACTCAAAGGTGGAGGCCCCAAAGTAGGGCTGCCAGATAAAATACAGGGCACCCTGTCAATTTTGAATTGCAGATATGACTCAGAATATTGCAATATTTAGGACACACTAATAGTAAAAAATTATCCACTGTTTATCTGAAATTCAAATTTAGCAATGCATCCTTTATATTTATTTGCTAAACTTGACATCTCTATTAAAAAGATCTTTGTTTTGTTGAGCTGAAAAGGAAAACTTTAGGATGAGCTAGAATAGATATATTTTTCCAAAATTTTTTTCTGCCACTTTTGATCAGACGTGCAAGTTAAATGGATAATTGCTAGGAAAGGCCCGTGTGATGTTTGACCGAGACTAGGCGACATTGGCGAGGGCGTGAGTAATTGGGAATACACGCACACCAAAGCCTCACTGGAATGAGAACTTTTCTGTGGCAAGAATATGTTATGGATTAAAACCCTTTAAATGAGAACCTACTGTTTACCAGGGATTGTGCTAGAGACCAGGGTTGCAGGGGTGAATGCTCATGGCTCTCATGGTGACTAGCCCCCACTAGGCTGGCGTGCACCCCCAGGAACTTCGTGGGTGCGATCTGAAACTGGCCCTGTATGCAGAGGGCAGGGAGAGAGGAAGGCCACTCCAGACTGCTAGGTGGTGGTTGTACTTACACAAGAGAACTTGCATACAAGGCTTCTCCCGGGCACCACTGGATGGGGAGATCTCCACCAGGACATCCGCCAGGATCTTATAGAGAGAGGCCTTAACCGGATTTAATCACATATATTGCCCAGAAGCTCTCAGCAACCCATTGCTTTCTCAAGTCTGTGTCCTTAGAACCATCTCCTCGTGTGGGAACAGTGGGCCGAGCACATATCACAGACAAGGGCGGTTGTCCAGGTCAAGCTCGAGGGTCAACCAGCAGTCACACTCTCTCGATGACCTCCTCGAGAACAGACCTGGCTCATGAGACACTGATCAGCTCTCTCTGTTAGTTTACTCGGCTGCTAACTCCAATTGGGCATCCAGTGGGGGGAAAAGGCTCAGAGGACAGTCCATGGGTGATGGTCCCATTCTACAGCCCTGTGGGTGATGAAGGAGCAGCTGTCCTGATCAGTGTGTTATAGCCTCTGATTTTTAATTTGCTGCCAGTGATGGGCCAAAAACTGGAAATTTAGCCTTCTTTCTGTTTCACATTGAAGACACTCTCTTAGGATCCACGATTAGCTGCAGAGCTGCCTCTGGCCCTAACCTGCTGAGCACTTTGGTCAAGTCCTCTCTCCTTGCTGGGCTTCCATGTCCTTGTAAGTACAAGGAGCTTGTCGGGCTGGATGATCTCTGAGGCCCTGTGAGCTGGGACACAGAGTGATTTCTCATTAAAGGACGCTTCCTCCCATGAGGATCCTGGTGGCTGAACTACAGCTATGGGCAGAGGCTCAGTGGGATGGGGTGGAGGCATCTGGCTGCCATACAGCAGGGCTTGGGGACTACAGGGGGCACAGAGGGATTTCCTCACTCACCTTGGGATTTCCTGGCTGGTCACATCTGCTGGAACAGGAGCTTATTTAAGTACAACTGTGGGAGAATTCTCAGAGTTTGGAATGTCCCTAAGCCAACTGAGGAGTATTTAATGGGAATAGGAGAAGACAGCCCAGGAACGACTCAGTGCCCATTTGGGGGGGGGGGGGGGCATGAGGAAGAGCTGAAGTCATTCTGGTTGGATGTGTGAGACTGATCAACCACGACAGTGACAACAAATCTGGAAGGTGTCCCAGCTGAGGTTGTTCAAAGACACCCCCCCCCCCCAACACACACACCCTGCACAGGGGTAGCAGAAAGCTCTAGTTGGACAGGTCCAGGATCTCAGACAGAACAAGGCTTTGGGGTCATAGAAGGGGTATGCTTGATTCCTGGTCTTGACGTCCCCTGCTGTGTGACCTTGGGAAAGTCACTTAACTCTTCTGAACTGAGGTTCCTTATCAGTAAAGTAGGAAGATCCTGCACCACAAGGTTCTCAGGTAAAAAGCACCTTTGGAAATGATGGACACACACTCAGGAAAACATGCAAGAAGTTCCCTTCTCTCTTTCCATCCTCAACTCCTACCTGGAAGAATAAAGATTCTCTGAATGTGTAGGTGTGTACGTGCGTGCATGACAGACACACAGACAGACGGTGAGAGAATTATGGAGTGTCATGTAAGTGATTATTTCTCAATATTTCACAATTCCTTCACAGTTTTGTGCAATAATTTTTTTACATTAAAAAATGCCCAAGAGTAGCAAAATTAAATTGTCTTGGGAGGTTAAATGAAAAAAGAGGCATATACATCCGCATGCCTTCTGTGCTAATGGGAAGCCTCCCGGAAGTCAGACGGTAATGTGACCATTTCTGTGCATAGGGAGGGCCTGAGTGCTTCGAGAATTGTCCGGAGGCAGCAATCTTGTGCGGGTGCAATGGCCAATGCAGGTCACAGGGGGGCGCCCGGGCCTCTCGAATGATTTTCTGGAGGCGCCGCAGAATCACAGGTGAGGATGAGAGCCCCGTGAGCTGTGGACTGGCTTAGTTGCTGGAAGGCCCCCCTGAAATAAAACATGCCCTAAGCCCCCCTTTATACAATAGTTGGCCCTATCCAGGGAAGGCGACATACTAGAATGAGACTGGGATTGAGCAAGATAGTCTCAGGTCTGAGGGTGTGTGGCTGGGGTCAGGAGCCCAGGCCTCCCTCCTGCTTTCCCCTTGGCCCTTATGTACCTCTGGGACCCAGAGTGGAAGGACCAAGTGCCCCAGCAGAGGTAAGTGCCCACCACAAGCTCGGAAGTGGGAAGTTCCAGGAGGTTCAGGAAGGACATGGCATAAAGGTGAGACTGGCCACCTGCCTGGGCAGGGATGTCGCAGTCCTGCGCTGAGCTGTCCTGAGCAAGCAGGAAGAGCCCTGGGTGGGGAGGGGGTCTACTGCCTCCCTTTGGTGTGATGAGAAGGATGAGTTTTCCATGGCCTGCTGGATACCATGGAGGGCCCTGGGGCTTGCAGGTTTGCCCTCTGTGATGGCCATCTATGGGGAGGGTCTTCAAGCGTGAGTGGAAGTGGCTGGGGGAAGAGTGGGTAGGGAAGGAAGAGGCAGCCATCTAGGCTGGAGTCTCCCATGTTAGTGGCATGTGTGGAAGGACCCTGTCAGGTCCTCTGAGGTGTGCACACCTCTCCTCTCCATCCACATCGGACATTTGGCACATAAGAGCATTGCTGGCCAGTTGGTGGGAACCAAAGGAGCCATGACCACTCACAGGAGCACAGCAGTGGCCAATTCATTAAAAATAAAGAAAGGATCCCAAATCTCACACACACACACACACACACACACACACACACACACACAATGATTGTTTTCCCCCCTCCTTCTCTCCTCTCTGCTAGAGTTGGTCCTAGAAGAGTAAGGGGGGTGGAAAGGGCTGGGAAACATGTCATCCCTCTTGAGTCTTACACACCTGGGAGTAGAGAGTGTCCCAGGTCCCTTGTCCTGGGCAGAGTTCATGGACTCTGCTGATTTTCTTTTATTAAGGTTAGCCCCGCCCAGTTCATGATGCCAGGCTCATGTGAGATTCAGAGCTGTTCTCCTTGGCCGTTTGAGGTCACTGTCACGCTCAACAGCCTTGGAGCGGGGAGAGAGCATGTTCTCTTTTACCTCCTCCTCCTCCCCTTCACCTCCTTCTGCTTCTCCTGCCTCCTCTAGTCTTCAATCCAGCAGAATGTTGGGGGCAGGGAGGTAGAAAGGGGGCAGTGGTGTGCTGGTAAATGTTGAATGACCAGCTCTCCAGAAAAGATTCCCCAATTTGTAGCATCTGCCTATTTCTGTGTGGTAAATGGCCCACCATGGCTGCTTTCAAGTTGCTGGTGTGATGTTGCTGGACATGGCATTGGGAAGAGGTGTGTAAACTCTCTCAAGCTGAGGTGAACTGGTATGACCCAGTGTGAGGTGGAGTGAGTTGCAGTGAGCACATCCCTGGATGAAGGATAAAGAACTAGACTACCTGAGGGTGGGGGTGGGGTGGGGGCAGATAGTGTTCCTTCTGCTGGCTGCCTCTGCCACTCTGGCTGCCATCAGTAGGTTCTGATATCCTCTGTGGGCTTTAGGGGCCTCCAGGATCCCCACTGCTCAGTCCCTGCACATGGAAGACCTGACTGTTCCACTCTTCTTCAGCTCCGGCCACCAGTGCCCAGTCTAGGGCCTCTTGCTGGTGGTCCCCCTGGGCTAGGTGGGCAGCTTCCCCCCCATCATGGGGCGCACCTGCAAGGGGGCCCAAGCTGAGCTACATTCTCTAGTGTCTGCCTGATGCTCAGAGAAACCATGAACCCCTGACACAACAAATCACAGGGAAGCACATACTTTAGTTACTGTTTCTGCTCTCTGAACTCTTTGTAGGAATAAGTTTTCAGTCTCATACCAGTTCTGATACCAAATGTGTGGGTTTTCCACTGCAAGCAAGTCTCCAGTTCTCAGTGGACACCGACTAGGTGTCCCATAAGTCACTTGGGTTCTAACACTAACTACCTGGCTTCCTTCACATGAGGACACAGCAAGAAGAGAGCCGTCTGTGAACCAGGAAGCCAGCTCTCACCAGACATCAAATCCGCTGACACCTTAGTCTTAGACTTGCCAGTCTCCAGAATTGTGAGAAATAAATTTCTGATATATGCAGAGAGTTTTACCAATGCACGTTATTCAACATGGGTATTTTAGAGAAAGTTGACTGGGTGGCATAAATAACAGATATTTATTTCCACAGTTCTGGAGGCTGGAAAGTCCAAGGTTCAGGTCCAGTAGATTTGGATCCTGGTGAGAACCCTTCCCCTGGCCTCTGTAAAGCCACCTTCTTTCTCTGTGCTTATGTAGCCTTTCATTGGTGTGTGTTTTGGAGAGACAGAGAGAGCTCATCCCCGAGTGTGACACTTATAAAGACACTAATCCCATCATGAGTGCTCCACTCTCAGGATCCAACCAAAACCTCATTACCTCCCAACAGCCTCATCTCCAAATACCATCATTGTGGAGGCAATGAATTTTGGGAGGTCATGAACATTCAGCCCAAGGCTACCACACACACACACACACACACACACACACACATACCTGTGTGTATCTATATACCTTTTTAGGTTTTTGCTAAATTTAGCAATGTATCTCCTACCAGTGCATTCCCTACATGGCCCCTGCCCACCCCTACCCCCAACTTAAGCAAGCAAACTCGTAGGGAATGGGTAGCATCCGATACCACTGCCCTGGAACCTATCCAAGGTCCCAATGTGACCACCAGTGATTCCAAGCCACTCATGTCCTCCTACCAACTCTGCTATATTGCTAAAGAGCTCTCCTCTCTCCTGAAGGAATTCAACCTTCTGAACTCTGATGGAATGGCCAGACAAGGATTCTACATTAAGTTTTGGTGACTTTGATGAGCCTTTCAAATTATACAATGATACCTACTTCAAAGGCTTTCAGGTGGTGTTCAATGAGGAGAAGATGAGGAAAAGCCTTTGTGGTATTTGTGAAAATTGCAGAGCTCATCTAAAGGCAAAGTCCAATGCCTTGATCACTATGTGGAGCTTTTAGTAATAATATAGGTTGTTTGATCCATAGCATGGCTAAGTTGGGTGCTGTGGGGCAGCCTTAGGCTCCAGCCTGGTATGGGTGCAGAGTCTTAGGATTCCTGTACTGCCAGTCCCACCCTCAGACCATTGGCATCACTTCCAGTGGAAGACCATGGGTCATCTGCAATGGCAAACAGACTGATCTGTTGAAGAAGGAGCCATGGCTGAGAGCCTGGGGATATCACCCAGGCAGGAGACTGGGCATATAGCAGTCACAGTTATGTCACTCAGACCTGCCCAAGATAGAGAAGAACGTTGATTGGCAAATTACTCATTGAGAAGATTCCAAGATGCAGAATGATGGGGGGTGGGGAACCAGGCCTTTCTGGTGGTGGATATGATTGAACTCCTGGCTGCTAGTAACTGAAATATGACTGATACATTTAATCAAAGAGTAATGTCCTGGGAGCTCACAGAGTTCATGAGAATCCAGAGGATCGTACTTGGGGATGAGCAAGAATCAAGGCCATTCTGGATGGCTGCTTCCACAGCCACCACCACTACTATCTGAAACCAACTTCACCACTTGCCCCATGTTTGCATTGCCTTCTTGGGAGATGGCTGATTGGCCAAGCAGAAGTCTCCTCTATTCCTATGCAGTTATATTTTTCCCATTCCTTGAGGAAGGATTATCACCCTGGCATTTTCTGAGACCTGCCCCCACCCATCTTTTGCTCTAACCTCAGAAATCCAATGAATATAGAAAGTAACTACTACCCTTCCATAGAGCCTGGATGCACAGCAGACTAAGTACTAAGGAAAGGGTTAGAATAGAAAAAGAAAAAGTCCACCCTTTGATAAATAGAGCTGACAAGAAAGCTTGTCTGTTTCAATTTGGATTCTGGGTGGAATAATTTTTTTTCTACGTTCACAATTAGGGTTGGGATTTGTATTTACACTATTTTATGGTCCAAAGAACCACCACTTCATGCCATTAACCTAAACATGGTCTCCGATGATAATGCACCAGAGAAAACAAAAAACTTTTGGTACGGCAGGCTTAAAACCAGGCCTTACAGACATCTTGGATGAGTGGGCTGATGTGTTCATTAGGATAAGTGTGAGGCTCCCTTATGCTGTTGGAAGGAACCAGAATGGGAAGGCAAGAGTATCTGATAAGGGTCTGGGGACCTCTACCTGTGCTCCTGTCATAGCCCCACAAATGTTAGGATAGGGACAGAGCTAAATCCACGGGTTAGTTTACAAACCAGTGTTTGATAATTACAGCCAGTCTTTGGAGTTTATATTAGATATGGTCAATGGGCCTGTTTGCTGTTTGATGAAAATTTCCCATTGACTATGAGCCTTTCAATGGCAGGGACCATGTGTGGTTAATATGTGGTGAGATGATGTTTTAAAATATTAATCAGAGTGCTTCCCCTTCCCATAGATTTTATATACAATCTTCTCCTCTTTTAGTTAGAGGCCAGGATTAGGATTATAGGAATGCAAAGAGGAAGAAATGTCAGGGTTTCATTTTTGACTTGCAAAATAGGCTCTTGACACTCATATCAACAACTTCGAGAGAAACGAATTCATTATAGAAGCTCAAGAGCCAAGGTTGTAGAACAAACAGTAAATGGGAAAGGAAATACATGAAAAGCCAGTTTTCCTAGAGTTGTTGGAGCCAGGTGAGAGATGGTGGGAAGACCTATGGACCTTAGATCTGAGAGAGCTGGTAGAGGCCCAAAGAAGGGGAGGGAGAGGGAAAGTCCAGGTCAATTTGGAAGAATCCCAGGCAAAGGATACCAGTGTCCATATTTGAAGCCATATGGAGAGATCTGCTCCCAGCGTGGTGTTTGAGACAGGGTAGTGGCAGCTGAGTAAGCTGTTGGGGAACGCGGGCCTACGTGTATCTTGCAGGGTGTCACACACTCCATGCGGTGTAGGAAATGGGGCTGGGAGTTTCACACCCTGCAGAGAGGCTGCAGCTGTGCTGAAGGTGGAGTGATGGACCCAAAGCATGAAGGTCAGGACCATGAGAACAGTAAAGTCAACAAGCCCAGTGGAAACATAGAAACCAGTAATGCATGACCAGATAGGATGGGGGTCAGGCATTGGGCAGTCCAGTCCAGCAGAGGCCATTGAGGTGCATTCCTTCACTTACCCTCACTTCTGAGGTGATGCACACAGGCCTCCACAGATCACAGGTGTTCCAGAAAATAAGGGAAGGCTGATGTTACACAATTTAACTCTAGGAATCACCAGATTTACCTGGAACTGCCAAAGGTATTTTCTGCTGCCACACAGAAATGGATTCTCAAGAGCTGTCAGAGATAGAGAAATAGAGAATATTTAAAAATGTGCAACTGTAAATCTGAATTCCTGAAATTCACATTCAACCATCCCAGTTTTTTGCACTGATCCTGGAGTGGAAATAATGTTTGGAAAACCTTTGTTGCCAGGGAATGAATGAATGACAATACTGCATTTCTGATCATCAAAGAGAGCATATTTGGAAGCTGTGCTGCCAGCCCCCTGGCCTAAGGGGTCCTTCCTGTCATCATCTGGCAGGACTTGCAGCCTCAATCCTGGGATGATTTATGTCGAATGAGAATGTTGTTCAACTAGCTGCTTACAACCTAGAACTTTATTGTGAGAACAGAAAGGTATACTTCGAAGTATATGTGGGATTTATATTGATGCTTCTCATTAGCCAACTAGAAATTTATTTTGTTTATGAGGAATTCCTCTTTATATACAGAATAGGAGCAGGGGTGCTACAAGCCAGGAAGGAAGATAATTCACACTTATCATTTCTTCCTGTGCTTGATGGGGGACCAAAGCCTCAAGACAAGCTTTCAGGTTCGTAGCATTATTACCTCCATTTTATAATAGCTGAATTGTAGCTGCAGTTAGTACCCTTGACACTCAGTAGATCTTCAAATGTTGGTTGAAGGAATTCATACATGAAAGTTGAGTCACATGCTCAAACCCAAACAGGTGGTAAGTGGTAGAGCCTTGATACAGCTCTGAAACCTACATATTTCCACTATGCAATGACATGTATTCTTTTTCTTTTTTTTTTTTAATGACATGTATTCTAAGATTGTAATCTATTCCTTGGTGATCATTTATAAAATTCTCTTTCTTGGGACACCTGGGTGGCTCAATCGATCAAGTGCCTGCCTTCAGCTCAGGTCATGATCCTGGGATCCTTGGATCAAGCCCCACATTGGGCTCCCTGCTCAGTGGGGTGCCTGCTTCTCTCTCTCCCTCTGCCCCTTCCCTCATTTGTGTTCTTTCTCAAATAAATAAATAAAATCTTTTTAAAAAATCCCTCTCTTTCTCTATGGTCTTGCTTCTCTTGTTCTCTTGGTGACCATTATATTGGCTCTCCAAAGTACATGAGTATAAGCATCTTTCCTCAAAGCAAGAAAATGTATAAAAAGAGAAAATGTATAAGCCTCAGAGACTTTGAGGTGGACAAGATGGAAGGTAAGGGACCATAGTTCCTGTAACCTCTATTGTCTCGGTAAGCAGGTGGTCAGGTTACATGCTAAGGATGAGACCCGAGGATTGTGTTGGAATGGAGACATTCCAGGGCTTAAGATGGAGACTTGAATGGGATTCTATAGAGAATGTTGAAACAAATTGAAGTTGACTAAGAAAGATTTGCTAGCACCAGAAGAGATTCCCTAAATAAACATCTCACAAGTTTCTGAGGGTGGAAGTTCTCATTCCCAAGGTTCTACAGGTAGTAAGTGTTATTGAGATTTGTGTCAACTCCTGTAATTATCTGTACATTTTCAGAGCTGGCTTTTAAAATTTATCTCTCAGTTAATTAAGTCATAGAATGCTCATTTCTTGAGAGCAGAGATTGTTTCTTTATCTTTGCATTTTCCAAAGTCCTTAACACAATATGCTGCTCTGAGCAGCCTCTCAGAGGACTGGGATTAGAGGTAGAAGTTGAGATCTAAGAGACATCAAGATATACAAGCAGGGATTGAGTCAATTGATAAACTGGTCGAGAGGAGCAGCCGCGAGAAGAGTACAGAGGCTAGGGTAGGAGCTTAATCCACCCTTAATTTACCCTTCTTCTGACCCTGAATCAGCATGTGGGAGGGGATCCCCTTCTTCCTGAATCTCCCTGAGTGTACCTCCATGGCTAATGATCAAGCTGTCTTGCCCTTGCTCTTTATGACTCAGCATCCTACATCCAACCTAGTATACATTGAAAATGATGGTATTATCATCTTTAAAATGAGGGCAGCCTGGGTGGCTCAGCGGTTTAGTGCTGCCTTCAGCCCAGGGCCAGATCCTGGAGATCCAGGATCAAGTCCCATGTCAGGCTCCCTGCATGGAGCCTGCTTCTCCCTCTACTGGTGTCTTTGTGCCTCTCTCTCTCTCTCTCTCTCTCATGAATAAATAAATAAAATCTTTAAAAAAATAAAAAAATAAAATTATAACTCATAATAGCTTAGTGCTCTGATGAAGGAGAAATCTGGGGCTTTCACATCTCAGGGAACTGCTGGCAAGTGCCGCTGGGTGTGGATGCGAGGGGGTACCCGTGTGCGTCTGTGTGTGTGGATGAAACATCTGTAGCTTCCTGACGGTGTATGCACACCCATGCAGGTGTGTGCATTGTAGCGTATTCATGTGTAAATAGGGATGCATGTGGGCCTTCATCTTGTACAACAGATTTGCTCTCCTAGAAATGTATCTGTTAGTTCAGAAGAAGATAGAATTTTCCATACTTTTCAGCCACAGAATGACCTGAGCCTGAACATGGATTTGGATGTCCTAAAGGTAGTTACAAAAAATACCTGTAATGCATTGCTGCACCACCACGGAACCTGACATTTCAGAAGCTAAAAAAATAAAAATAAAAAATCCTTGAAGCATCTCAATTTTTAAAAAACCTCCTGGTGCCTTTAGGAGCTAAATAAAATAGTATGTAATATTTTTTAATACTAAGCATTTTTCATAACAGCTGAGATTAAGATCACTTGAATACATACACACACCTACACACAAATATTTTTTTTTTCTCTCACGTAAAAGAATTGCAGTGATTGGCAACATATAGCGTTCATTTATATGATAGCTCCATGAAGTGGTGAAGGCCCCAGATTCACAACTCTTTGAGAGAGGTACCTGTTCTGATAACCTCCTAGTCACCTGGTTGGTGAAGGAGGATTCTTCCCATAAATAGGATGAGTCTTGAACACATGACCTCCGACCCAGGACAGATGAGACCAATAGCAGTTTATTAGTCCCGTGTACTCATAGCCAGGGGGAGGGGGATGCCACACACTGCACAAGGCCACTTGGGAATGCTTGGGAGCAGAGAGAACCAGCAGAGGCTCCAAGGAGGCAGGCCTTGTAGTGATGAGAAGATGGGGGTGACTCTTGGTTCCTGCAGGAGAATGTGATTGGCTTGTTTGAATAATTCCACAGGCTGGCCCGGAGGCAAAACCCATTAGGTTGAGGACCAGGTGAGGTGCAGCTGGTCCAATCAATAGCCAGAAGGGGAGACTTTCCCCATGTTGGGGGGGCACATCTGACCAGAGCAGGAGAACTCCTGGCTAAGCCTCCAGGAGTCCTGTGAACCTCAAAAGTGTCAAGGCAGCACATGGGATCTCACAATAATCGAGGGATACAATATGGGATAATGATCCCCATTTTACATGGGAGACACAGAGACACAGTGAGGGCTAAGGCGACACAGATAATTTTATGCTGAGTTGGATACCAAGAGGCTTTTTCTTTCCTTCCTCTATATTGTTCTGTATCGTCATTATCTTATTTGAACTTTACTCCCACCCTGTCAGGGAGCATCTAGCCAATGAAGAGGCTGAGGGTCAGGGAGAGAGGAAATGCTCCAAGTCACACAGCTAGAGAGGAACAGAGCCAAGGTCAAACCCAGGAGGTTGAGTCTAGAGGTGCTTCACTTGCTGGCACAGCTGCCTTGGGTGCTGGCCCTGATATCAGGAGAGCGGTCACAGGCTGCTGGCTCCCACGTCTCTGCACAGCATTGGGTAGGACGCAACCCCAGTAATGCAGATGGAAACATCAGCAGGGATTCTGCGGCTCTGAGAATTCCAAGTCCTGAGAAGTCCAAGAGATTGGACTGAGTCCTTCGGGTAAGTTTGTTTTTGTTGTTGTTGCTCTAGGAAGAAATAAGGACTGGGACCATCGAGTCAGGTGTGTGCATATCCAGGGGCAATAGTTAAAACATTTAACAACTGCTGGAAAGACTGTCAGCTGTAGCTGGGCCAGGCATTGGCCCTTCGGCTGTAGGATGGTGGGAAGTTCTGGGCGATCCTGGACATAGGCTGAGACAACAGGAAGGATGCTCAGGGAGCTTTGGGGCAGGGCAGGACTATTTATCAAGTGGCATATAAGTATCTAAATATTTCTCTCAGCTTTGCCTATACATTATGACCAGCAATGCTGCTGTTGGGTACGTATGACCCTCTCAAATTCTTCCCAGGTCCCTAAGTTGGGCACGTGCAAGATGTCCTGTTCAAGTACTGTGGTAGTGGTGGAGAATGTAGGGCATTCTGAGCACCCGCCACTGGGGAGGAGATGGTGTGCAAAATAAAAAAAAAAAAAGAGGAGCAGACCAGATGCACACAAAGCAACAAACAGGGATGGGGGTCAAAACTACTCGAGTGGAGTGAAACACTCAAGAAGATGAAGATAAAGGACAAATTTCCATTTGCATAAATTAAAAGTGCATGCACTCAAAACAACCCTCTACAAGGACACAGGGAAACAGAAGGTTATCAATAAACTCATTAGAACGGCTGCCTACGGAGGGTGGGCTGGGAATGCCAGTGTGGAAGGGGGAATAAAGGAATAAATAATAAAAACAGGAAGAGGCTTTGTGCATACTGCTGCTGACAATATGCCATACCCGAGGGATGGTGAGTGATTTAATTCTTTGCAACCAAGGGGAAAAAAAGAAAAAGGCAAGAGACATGAAGTCAGTGCAGCTACCCAAAACTCATGGGTGTTTGCAGCTGCATTTAAAGATGAAGAGTGAAAAAAAATAAGGATGAAGAGTGGGGTGCATTTGAGAGAGTGATCTCCCAGCAGACAGTAGGGTGTTGACTTTCTGTCTTGCTCCTCCAGACAGATCTTTTGGTTTCTTCTCACCATTGTAACTTGATACAATACAATCTCCTCCTTATTACCACTGCAGTAAGAAGTTGTGATTTTTTTTCAAAAGAAATTTTAATAGAAAATTCCTTCTGTCCCAGAGACTGAATAGGCCTCTTCCACTGCCACCCCATTTGAAAGAACTCAGTCATGTGCTCTCCCCTGTTGGCATGGGAGGCTTGGACATGTAGGCTTTATCCTGGGCCTCAGTGTATCTAATTGGATGACCAGAGTCCTGGTTTGTCTGGACTGAGGAAGTTCCTGGGACACTGGACTTTCAGTTTTTTAAAAGTGGGACAATCTTAGGAAAACCTGGAAGAGTTGGTCACCTTATGATTCAGGTAACCATTGGGGATATTTTTACTGAAGAATCAGAAAAGATCATGGGATTGTGTCTAACGGTTTCTGCCATGGAGAAACTTTTCACTTGTCTAGTTGGTAATGAAAGCTAGACCCCAAGTTCCATCACAGGAATGGAGGTTTATTAAAATAGGCGCAGAACTCTCCAAGAGAAGGAAAAAACAGGAGGTTGACCCATCTGGTCTTTGGTGCCTCTGAGTTGTTTTCCTGTACTCTCCCTGAAGCCTGAACTAAGGTCTTAGTTCATCCATCTATCCATCCACCCATCCACTCAATGACCCATCCATCCATTCATCCATCCATCCATCCATCCATCCATCCATCCATCCATCCATCCATCATCTACTTCTTTATTCTTGAAGTAGTCACTGAACATCTGTAATGCACCAGGCTCTGAAGATATTGAGATGAGCAAAACCACATAATGTCTGCCTTCAAGGAGCCTGCAACTTAATAGAGAAGATCCAATCTAAACAGGTGCCCGTATTGTAAGAGTATAACTATAACTAGAGGCTTGTACGAAGTATGAGGGGACACAGTAGAAGGATTTACTAAAAACTATTCGTGGCTCAAGGAAAACTAAAAGAATGGGTGATAATGATATTGCAGGTGAAGTTGGCATTTGCCAGGTAGGGAAGGGGACATATAGGAACAGGCTGTGGACAAGGCCAAGGCTCAGAGAATATACATGAACACAACGGAAAGATGGATCTATTGTGTCAGGCTGGAATGCAAGAGTGGGCAATGTGTGTGTCAGGGTCGGGGAGGATGTGTGGAGTGAGTGAGGCAGGGAGAAAAGTGTGAAGAGCCCAAAATTGACTGAAGAGGTAAGTTTCAGTCCAATTGTGAGCACTCTGGAAGTCCATTCCTTGGAGTATTTTCATGGCTTGACCTCTCAGACAGAGCCCTAACTATGCTGAAGCATGGGCCAGGCATTGGTGGAATATAGTATGTGCTTGTCCAAAGTCTTTTTTTAAAGATTTTATTATTTTATTTATTCATGACAGACAGAGAGAGACAGAGAGGCAGAGACCCAGGCAGAGGGAGAAGCAGGCTCCATGCAGGGAGCCTGATGTGGGACTCGATCCCCGGTCTCCAGAATCACACCCCAGGCTGAAGGTGGTGCCAAACCGCTGGGCCATCGGGGGGCTGCCCTGTCCAAAGTCTTCTGACCTGACACAGGTGTTCCATGGAACCCAAATTGGGAAATGCTCAAGGATCCTTGGAGGACATCTCCAACGACCTGAAGAGAGGATTCCTTTGTGCCTGGAGACTTAAGCCATATTCTGTTACAGAAGGTTTTTTTAAATTTAATAATTTATAAATAATGTCCTTTTATCTGTGAACTGTAAGGCTTTTAGAACTGGCAAACACCTTGGGGATCATCTTGTCAAGTCTAGAGAGCCAGAGAGGAGATATCACTGAGTTGATCAGAGGCAGAGATAGCTTAGAATTCAAGTCTATGGACTTGAAGACCACAAATATTTAAGGTACTTTTTTTAAAGAATTTATTTACTTGTTTGTTTATTTATTTATTTATTTTAGAGAGAGAGATAATGCAAGCTGGAGGAGGGGCAGAGGGAGAGGGAGAGAGAGAATCTCAAGCAGACTCTGCACTTGAGCGCAAGGCTTGACCAGGGCCTTGATCTCATAACCCCAAGATTATGACCTGAGCCAAAATCAAGAGTTGGAGGCTTAGCTGAATGAGCCACTCAGGCGCCCCTAAGGGACTTTCAATATAAAAATAATATAACAGGGCATTCTAAATAAGCATACAAATAGTTTTGTCAAAGAAGAGAGATCATTGGAGCAGTAGTCTGTGATAAAAGCATTCTAGCTAAATAACTAGATTTAATCTCGACCTGCCTGGCATCCAAGCAGAGATTGATGTGATGGTTGATATGTTTTCTCTTTACCTGATGGAAGAAATAAAGTATATCAATTTCTATCAGAAGCACATGTAGAGTCTTCAGTAATTCACCTCATAAACACGTAGACCCTATTAAAGGGTCTAGAAATTCAGCCTTCAAGGAGTTCAGCGCCAAGTTGAAAATAAACAATGAAAATCCAATATGGTAGGTGTTACCTAAGTGAGAAGCAGAAAGCATGAGGGAGTGTGAAGGGGAGGTACAGACTCCTGGATAGGCGAGGGGGCTTTCCAGAGGGTAGTGACCAGCAACTGCATGGTGTCCTAAGAGAAAGGGAGTTGGGTGAGCAAACAAAGGCTTCCAGTTGGGAAGGATATTCCAAGCAGAGGGAGATCACGGTGAGTGCAGGGAGACAGGAAAAAGGCTGGCACTGTGGGGAATTGCAAATGCTTCAAGTACTCCTGTGACATTCAGGCTGCTGTTTAAAGAGATGCCAACAAAAGGAACCAGTGGAACAAATGTTCACCCCTGTTACTAATACTCCCTCACTCACCATCTCCTTGTCAGAGATAAGAACACCTTCATTTTCACCTTTTTCCATTTAAAAAGCAAATTGATACCTTACTGGATTTCTGTCATTTGGAGTTTAGAGAGAATGAAGGGTCAGAGACAGGTTTAGGGTGGGAGGGGGGGGGGACGACATGGACCTGTGGGTAAGTGGGTAAGAGAGGGGGAACCTACCAAGAGTGTCCAAAGCAAGAATTATAGAAGCCTGGAAGACATATGCACCGAGGCCCGCATTTGCTTGAGATGTTTCCACTGACCCAGGGAGTTCTGGAAACCATGGAGGAGGGAGTATTATTGTCAGCCAATGATTAACCCCTTATAGGTTAATGTCTGGCTTGTCCAGATGTTTTTCTATGCACATGGTTAATGAAAAGGGGATGGGCCATATTATGTGGCATAAAGACATTTTAATGGAGGGAGGAAAAAAGGAGGTGGCGTGTGGGAGGAAGGAGGCAGTTAAATGGATCAGAGCAGGCATTGTGGCAATGATAGAGATTAGGGGAAGATGCCCTAGACACACGGGGTGAGAGCATGACTCCGTGTGTGTGTGTGTGTGTGTGTGTGTGTATAAATGCATTTACCACCTTGCCTGACTCAACCTTGGTAAATGGTCAGGGGTGAATTTCTGGGGAACAGACATGCATTTTATGGCCCATACAATGCTCCCCTGTTGATTATTCCATTTGCCTCATATGATCCCCCTGATGACCCCAGAAGGTGAAGAAGAAGAAACATCATGTTGAACCACTAAGTGACTTGCTCACAGGGCTCCCCCTGGGTACAGCGTGATGAGAACCCCAGTCTCTGTCTCTTAAATCTGAGCCCCTTTTCTACCACACCCCCATATGTGCCCAGTAAAGTCCTGTCCTTTCTGTGCCCCGTTTTCACAGATGCCAAGTGGGGGTCCTCTCGGAACTCCACCATGGGTGCCTCCCTCTAGTTCCCAGGTGCTATTCAGACCAGCGAGAAGGCCCTGGCTTCCTGGCTCTTCTGCACTGCAGATGCGCTCTGCAGTGCATGGAGATTCTGAACATATCTCATTCTCAAGTAAACAATGCTGGACTTTTCAGGTTACTTAATGATTTGAAATGATTAAAGAGCTAACTGCTGGGAGAGATTTGGAAGCATTCTTCTCAGGTGCTGATAAAATATAAGCATATTTTTAGAATAATCTTAGATCTTACACTAAAGATGATTATTGTATATGCAAATTACCTTCTTCAGAGGCTTGCAAACAGCAGTGTAGACAAATGCTTTGGATCCTCTTTCATAAGAGAGGGGACAGGCCTGGGAGAGCCAAACAACAATGGGATTAGGGACAGAGGGCCCCCAAACACCTGTTTCCCAGCCACCTGCCTCCCCACCTTGCCTTCCATGAGCCAAATGAAAATGCTGGTGTCTGAGGGAAGACTCTGCTGTGCTTTTGCTTCTCCTCTGCCATTCCTGCTTGCTATTGTCCTCTCTTCTAGCTCAACCTCTCTGTAAGGTGGTTTCACCCCCTTTAGAAGCCTACCAGACATTGTAAAACACCGCTCCCCTTTCTCTGATTCCTAACGTGGGTTTTGATTAAACAAAAACAATGAGAAAATCCAGACACCACTGGGTCCTTGGATGAGGTCAGACAAAAGTGTCTTTCACCTTTCCCGTACATCCTTTGCCCCTGTCCCCCCCCCCCCCCCCCCCACGTGCCGGCTCAGGGCCTGGAACTTAACTCTGTGTGGTCCTGCTGGGTGCTCGTCTGAGGCCAGCGGGCAGCAGGCGCTGGGTGGGGGGCGGTTGTCCCATTGCGTGCTGTGGGGCGGGAACACCGGCGCCTACAGCTTGGAGCAGCTGGCTCTGAGGAATTATTGCAAGTCTGCACAACTTAAAAATCTGCAGTTTGGGGGCGGGAGGGGGAGCGCGGGGGTGGGTCCCCGAGCGTCCCATTTCTGCTCCGGGCGGTTCACTGAGTTCCTGCTCACTGCGGAGGGGCCGGCCAGGCCTTCCGGACCCCACGGCGCCCTAGCTGACGCCCCGGGTTCGTTCCTCAGCCTCGGGCTGCGGGCATCTCCCTCTGACCTCCTCTTCCATCCTCGGGAGGGAGACCCGACTCGTCGCCTTCCGCTCGCTGCGTGCGCCTCGGTAGGTAAGTCGAGGAACGGAGCGCGTGAAGCAGTCTCGCTGCACAGTGCACGAGCCTTCGGGCAGCGGGGCTGGCGGGTAACAGGCGGGAGCGCGGCTGGTTCCTCCTTCGCACTTTGTTTTAAAACAAGTTGGGGCCTCGGTACTTCCTAGGGGGATCCCGGCAAATGTGCAGAGCGTCGCTAGGGCCGCGACTTTTCGGAGCCGCCGGGGACCGCGGAGGAGCTGGTGGGTGTCCGGCGGCGGCGCGGGCTGCAGCCCGGGGGGCGCGCAGGGGGGCGCGGGGGGCCCCGCAGGGGGGGGCGCAGGGGGGCGCGGGGGGCCCCGCAGGGGGGAGCGCAGGGGGGCGCGCTCCTGCTCGCAGCGGGTCGGGGCTCGCGGCTGCGGGACTGGGGCGCTCGGGGCGCTCGGGGCGGGGGCGGGGGTCTGTCCTCCGGTGCGTCCGCCGGAGGCGCGGCGCGGGCCCCGCAACCTGCCAGCGCCGGCGGCGGGGCGCCTGGCCCCGGGCCCGGGGAGCGCAGGCGGAGGGCCGAGGCGCGGCGGCTGGCGGAGCGGGACCAATGGGGCGGCGGCCGAGCAGCCCGCCCCGCCCGGCCCCGCCCCTCCCCGCCCCTCCCCGCCCGCCGCTGCCCCGCGCTGCGCTCCCGCCGGGCGGGACGGGCCGACGGACCCGGGCGGGCCACCGGCTGTCCTCGCCGCCGCCGTGGCGGGCGCGGGGCCGCGCGGCGAGGCCGGATCCCTGCGGCGCGGGCGGCCGGGCGGGCGGGCGGCGTCGCCGAGCGGAGCGAGCCCGCGGCGCCGGGATCCCGCAGGTACCTGCCCGCGTCCCCTCCTCCGCGCGCACTCGGGCGACTTCTCCGTGCGACCCCGCAACTTTCGCCGCGTCTTGCCGCCCCTGCAGCCCCGCGGCCCCGGTCGCGGCCCCGGTCACAGCCCGCGGGGACTGTGCGCTGTGCGGGGCGCCTGCCCGGCGGCGCCCCCCGTCCTCCGGGTGCCCGGAGCCCGCCGTCGCTG
This sequence comes from Canis lupus familiaris, assembly GCF_011100685.1. Lineage (NCBI taxonomy): Eukaryota > Metazoa > Chordata > Mammalia > Carnivora > Canidae > Canis > Canis lupus. Next base: position 13,330,709 of record NC_049238.1, read on the forward strand.
GAGTCCTACAGATCCGCCTGTTGCGCGAGCGGCGGGCGGCGGGACGGCGGCTGGGCCCCTCGGGAGGCCTCGGGGGGGGGCGTCTGGGCCCCGCTGTTGCGCGTGGGGTGGGCAGCGGCGGGGTGCAGGGCCGCCTGCAGGCGGGAGAGCGGGCGAGCGGGGAGAGGCGGCACTCCGCCGGGGGCATCCCTGGGGCGTTTCCTGCGCCGCGAAGCCTTTCCTTCTCTTCCTCGAGAGGAGGCGCTTTCCTGGCGAATGTAAGTGCTTCCCGGGCCGCCTGCTCCGCCTTCTTGCCGGTCATCCCCCCTCCCCTTTGCCCTGCAGCGGTGCCAGGCGCCCCGCGACAGTCGCAGAGCGGAGCGCACGCGGGCCCGGTGCTGGTGCGGCGCTGCCCACGGACTGCCGGGCGCTCGGGTGGGAGCGGCGCGGGGCTTGCAGGGCCGCCGTGCAGCCGCGCCGGCTCCGCGCGTCTGCATCCGCGGTGGTGGAGGCGGGGGTGGGGGCGGAGGTCGGGGACTTCCCTCCCCGCGCCCCTCGGGGTGCCTGCCGGACCTCCCGAGGTGAAGCGGCTGGCGGGCGAGCCAGACCTTCCTGCAGGGGCCGCGGCGAGCCGGGCCGGGCGCCTTTCGCATTGCAGGGCTCGGTCGCCCCCCCATCCCTCCTGCGCTCTGTCTTTCCCCGTCTCTTTTGGGAAAGGAGCACCGTTTGCGTCCTTGGTTGTCACCCACCTCTCGGCTAGGGAGACTGAGCCGGTGGTGTAACTCGGGCGGCCCCGCGGCAGGGGTGGAGGACAGCAAAGAACCACCTCCTCCCGCCCGAATAACCCGGGGGCTCGGGTTTGATGCCCGAGCGCGAGCGGGTGGAGCGGGGTCGTGCGTGGTCTTCACACACAGCGGACTTGCGGCTCGTCCCGCTCTTGGACCTTTCACTTCATCCTACCCTCCGAAGAGTGGGGCAGGTGAGGAAAGCCAGATCAGAAACCTTCCCCTCCCTTTTCCATGCATTTGTTTAAGTGATTTGCATAACCATTTGCTTAGAACTGTATACATCCCCCCCCCACCCCCACCCCGCCCCTTAGACTCCTTGCAAATACCTGCCCAGGTAAACAGGAAGCTAGCATTTTCCTGAGCACCTGCCCCACGGAGTTCAGGCTGGACGAGGGTGGAGTTGATTTTGTGGTTGAACTTGGTGTAATAGTTAGGTTACATTCCTCACCTGGGTTGCAAACTCCGTGGGGACGTGGATCCAGGCAGTTTGCATTTGCCACCCGTTCCTCTGGGGCTGGGCCCTGGGCTCTGCTCCGGGGAATACACAGTACAAAATGCAGTTTCTGCTCCCCGTCTAGTCCTGTCCTTCTTTTTCATTTTTCTTTTTTCCACCAGATTCCTTCTGTTCTAATATTAAATTTATCTTTTCACAACTAGGGATTGTCAGTATTGGGATAGGGAGACGGTGATACGGAAGTGCTTTAGAACTCTGAATCCACAGCATGTCGTGAATATTCTAAGGAGATTTGTGGGTTGTGTTTTAATTCAGTCTTGTGTCTGAGCCATTTTTTTTTTACCTGGAAAATCAGCCTGAATAAGCCCATTCATCAATGCGGCAAAGCCAAGCATTTGCTGCGCAAGTATATGTAACCAAATAGGGAGTGGAAGCCGTCTTTGCTCTGTTTAGAAATACTAAAATATTAAAAATCCAATGCTCAGATACTGGGTTTTGCTAGCAAAGCACCAGCTAAAGATTTTTCCTTTTCCCTTATTATCATCATTATTATTATTTTTTTCTTAAAGAAAGACAGGGAAGAGTGGGACTCCGGACACTTCCTCTGTCTTAAGTGAATCTCACCTTTCACTGTAGTTCTTCATGGACTCTGTGTCCCTCTCTTCTACCCAAGTGAGCTCTCAGTCTGCCCTGTGTCTGGCATTTGGGGTTGGAATGTGTACAGCTTCTAGAGAGCAGGCACTACTAATGTTTTTAATAGACAACATTTATTGGCTGCATACCATATGCCAGCTACTCTGCTCGGCACTTTTCCAAGCATTATCTCATTTAATCTACAAAACCACCCCATGAGGGAGTGAGGTTTTCCTTCATCACAGTGTTTCTGGCGGAGCTAGCAGTAGATGGAACCCTTCTAGGTATATTCTGAGTCCCATGGGAGAACAAAAAGGGCAAGGCCGGACTTGGGGTCCCATTGGCAGGCAAGGGTGGCTGTGCAGGGTAGTTGGAGGGATAGTAGAAGTAGGTGTCTTTACTGTCCCCGCTTATCAGGTTTCAGCTTATCTGGACTCTCTGGAGTGCCACTTGTGTGAAATACCCACAAGGAGCTGGGTTCCAGCCCTCACTGCAATCTCTTTATGGCTCCTTGACTTAAGTCACTTTGCTTCTCTGAATCGCAGTCTGTTCAGCTACAAGGATTTACATGGTTCATATTTTTGTTACCCTATACTAGGCACTATGCTAAAAGCTCTGTATTGACTCAGTTCAACCTGAAGACAACCTTTGGAGGTGGGATCTATTACTACCCTATTTTATTTTTAAAAAATTTATTTATTCTTATTGAAGTATAGTTGACATACAATATTCTATTAGTTTCAGATATACAACATAGTGATTTGACAATTCCATACATTACACAGTGCTCACCATGGTAAGTGTGGCCATTATTACCCTATTTTAGATGAGAAAAAAGAGAAAAACCGGGTGACTTGTGCAAAATCAGGCAGGTAGGACTATGTGAAGCCAGAATTCTATCCCTGGCAGTCTGGCTGCAGACCCATTGTGGGATTCTGCTGACCTTGTTTACCCTTACAGCCCCAACACTGTGCCCTATGCTCAGGAGGACTCAGGCTGGGTTTGTTGAAAAGCAAGTAGTAGAAGTGGCTTGCCATTACCAAGTGACTTTTTGGCCGCTATCTCATCTTTAGAAGGAACCTTGAAAATTGCACTGGAAAAGTATTCTTTATGCTTTTGCCGAAAATGTTTTCTTTCCAATATAATTGGGGAAAAGGGAGAAAGATCATAAAGATTATTGTCTAGATAAACAGTATGGCTATTTCCAGAAAAAGTGCTTATTATCAATGAGAAACCCAGGAAGGTCATGGAACACTTTGTACTCTGAGTCAAATCCGTCAAAAATGCCAACAAGTAACCAACCTACAAGAATTTATTATGTGGGTGCCATGTGCTCAGTACTGCAGGCACCACCGGCAGGCAGATTGTAAGGCGTGTGTTCTCTGAGCCTGAATATACAGTGGACCTGGAGGCTCGAGATTAACAAGCACTAGACAGGTCAATACAAGATGCTAAATATTTGAGTCCTGATAAAAGTCACAAACTGTCACATTTGTACAGCCTACTATAGTCTGCGGAAACTTTCACAGGTAACCTCATTTCACTCCTAGTAACAGTGCCATAGGCCATGGGCAGGGTGGTGGTTGGAAGCCCATGTTGCAAAGGAATAAGGAAATAGGGCAGAGTGAGCCACTTGACTTTAGCCATGGCAAGCGGTCTTCTGACTCCAAAGACATCATCATCTGTCTGTCTCACAAGGAAGGGGTGGATGTGGAGGGTCCTCGGAGCTGGCAGTTTGAATTTCATCCTGAAGCTGGCTCTCAGTCACTGCTCTTGGCTAGTCAGGAGGAGCAGGGGAGGAGAAAGTATTTGTCGCTCTTGTTTCATTTTTGCATTTAGGAGTCTGGTATGTGAAACGTGGAGAGAAATTTCAATTATGGTGAATTCAGTAACACTGTTTAGAACATGCAGTCAAATGTAGAACCTGATTTAGAAGAAGCTCCATCCGTGTCCTCCTTTATCATTTTTCTTTCCTCTTTATCATTTTGTGGGCAAGGGGCTCTTGCTCTCTTTGGAATCCTGCAGAGCCTGGCACCATGATTTGCTTGGAGTAGACACCCTTTAAAATTATCCGTAATTGCCCAAGTGTTGAATGATAAAGGTCTAACATCTGCTTTTAGCTAATAATGTTATAGATAAGCAGTTAATGTTGACAGCAGCTGGCTTCAGTGTGCTTGTTGAGGTCCCTCTTGAATGCAAGCCTCCTGCTCATCATCCTGAGCAGATCAGCTGAGCTCAACTAAGCAGCTAGCAGATGCTTACCAATGTTGACTTAATGAGTAACTTATGTGGTCATATATATAAATGTATATTTATATATATATAAATCTCCTATACATATACAAATATGTACAAGCATTCATTCTATAAGGACTGGAGTACTTACCCGGGGGTACATACTGTTAGGTGCTGGGGTACTGTGGTGAAGGAAACGGGCACAGAGTAGTAGGTGGTGGATGAGGAGACAGACATTAAACAAAGAAATGCAAACATTAGATAGTGCCAGGTGCTCTAAAGAACTTCCTGGGGGCAGAGGAACAAGGGTGGGGAGGGCACTCATTTAGGTGCAGGAGATGGGAAGATCTGAGGAAGGCCCTTTTCAATCTGAGGGAGGCACAGGAGTTTATCAAGTGAAAAGTGGGAGGAAGAGAATCCCAGGCTGTGGATGGAGTGTGAGAATTTGAAGGCAAGGATGCACACTGAGCCTCGGAGGGACTTCCAGAGAGCTGGGTGGGGCTGGAGGTGGGGGTCATGGCTGGGAGGAGGCTGGCAAGGAGGGAAAGGGCAGATCATGCTGCACACTTCTCCCCCCTTATCTATCTATCTATCTATCTATCTATCTATCTATCTATCTATTTATGAGACACACACACAGAGAGGCAGAGACATAGGCAGAGGGAGAAGCAGGCTCTGCACCGGGGAGCCTGATGCAGAACTCGATCCCAGGACCTTGGGATCGCAAGCTGAGCCGAAGGCAAACACTCAACCACCAAGCCGCCCACGTGCCCCCTTGCTGTACCCTTTATGTCAGCTTAGAGACCTTTGGGTGTATCCTGGGGGCTGCAGGAAGGATCTCTTGGATTTGTAGGAGGGGAGTGTCAGGAGCCAATTTACATTTCTGCAAGATAGTCCATGAAGACAGTGAAGAATAGATCGGAGAGGCTCAGGCATGGCAGTTGGGAGCCTCCTCAACTGGAACTTTGGAGAGTTGGGACCAGATTGGACTGAGTGGGAATGAATAGGAGCTGAGAAAGTAGAGGCCACAATTATACAGGTTGGCTCTGGAAGGGATCAGAGAGGCAGAGTGGGCGCCAGACAGGGGGTGTGGATATGCCCATCTATGTGCAAGCAGTCCTGGCTGAGGTTAGGGAGCTGAGTCCAGCTCCTCATTGAGTCAACACATCCACATCTCTGTGCTTGGGGTAATATCTAGCACTTCTAGAAGATAAGACATTTGAATCCTAGCTCTGGTTTTGTCTCTAATTGCTGGAGAAATTTGAGCTTATCTCTTAATCATCTTTGTTTTTGTTCTTATTTTCCTCACAGCCTGTTGATTTTATCATTGAAAAAAGTAGGTAATCTGTCTATGAATATTTTTCTTCAATAGTGTCATTCATATGTGTTAATTTGGATCATTTTTATAAATTGAATTAGGAGAACTATGAGTGGGTATGTGGAACATTTGTGGTGAGTTTCTAAGCATTTGCTCTTTGATGATTACCAATAAGCTGCTTTTGAATTGCCTTAAATGGAGAGACAGCAGCAGCGATAAGCCTGGTGGTGAGGAGATGCTGAGCTCCGCTGAGTTCTGTGGGGGTGAGGCCTGGTGGAGAGCTCTAGGCATGGCTAAGTGTCCTAGTGGAATCCTTCCTTACTGACTCTTCCTCATCACATAAGACTATTCCTCTTTATCCATGGATATCTCATAAAAGAATGCAAGAGAGGTACCTCTGGTCTGTCATTTGGGGACACACGTTTGGGAGAATGTGACAGCCTAAAGATCCATAATGAATATGACACATAGCCTAATGGGGCCTTGGAAAAGTGATCCCTTTGTAGCTGTGTGGAATGAGGACGTAGGTAGGACCATGAACTGGCAGTTACTCCAAAGATCAGTTTTCAGACTTCCTCCTCACAAATAATTATTGTGGTGAGATAAAAGAATGACAGCAGACTAAAATTTGGGGCTTGAAGATGCCCACATTTTTTTAAACTCTCATTCTTTTACAGACTGGGTGTGATTTTCTTAAACTCTGACATGCCACGGTGAACCTCAAAGCATTTCCTAGGGTTTACTTAAGGTAAATAATTTCTTTGGCCAGAGTGGTAGGTGAACTTGGCAGCCAGACTGTGGTTGGTTGGTTTGGATTGAGAGGAGGTGCCTGGGTTCTGGCAAAAAGTGAGGTCAGCACTCTTATCTTTGAGGTCAATAAATCATACCTTCTGGGCAGGGTTTTCTTGTGGGTTTTTAAGATCTCAGTTTTCTAAGAGTGGAACCTTCATGAGGCTGCTTACATCAAACCTCCTCCTCCCCTCCTCTTCTTGGTGATAAGACATCATCTGGCCATGATTTAGCTCCAATGATGTTTCAGGGTTGAACCTTTTTCTCCTCCAGGCTAAAGGTATAAATGAAAAGTGTCATTGTCCTTTTGTCAGTGTCCTTTTGTCTATCCATCCATCTATCTTCTTTTTAAAAATTATTTATTTATTTTAGAGAGATAGAGAGAGAGAGAGGGAGAGAATGAACAGAGGAAGGGACAGAAGGAGAGAATCTCAAGCAGAGTCCCTGCTGAGCGTGGAGACAAGCTTGGGGCTCCATCTCAAGACCCTGAGATCATGACCTGAGCTGGAATTGAGCGTTGGACACTCAACCGTCTGAGCCACCCAGGTGCTCATCTTTGTCAAAGAGTAGAAAGGTATCGGTATCCTTATCTTTTATGATCTCCTTAAACCACAAATGCACAGGGTAAGCTCTCTGGATATGCAAAACTAGGAATCTCATGAAAGTTCATATGATGCCTGAGAACTTCACCTTTTATGTAGTTTCTTCAGACTTCCTGACCTAATTAGAAAGCAGAGGACAGTGTGGTTACATCTTTGTGGTGATGTGTACTGAGTTCTCTCCCAGCCACCCCCCTCCCCCCCACGACTTAAAATGCGGACACTGCAGTGCATTTTGCCTTCTCATCTAGTGTCCTTTACGTGAGGAGGCTTTGAAGCAAAGAGTACAAGATACAGTTGTGTAATGTGGCCCTAAACTCTAATGGGTTTGCTTTTAGCTGTTTTTGACCAGTCACTCCTGTCATCCACATCATTTAAAAGCACCCAAGCAAGCCCTGTTTTTTCAGATGCTTTTTTTAAAAAAAATTTTTTTTGCAATCCCTGTTTTACAACCCTTCATTCCTAAGTCAGTGTCAGCAACTCAGAAATAAATCCTACTTTAACGTTATTAGGCACTGGGGTTAGGTTTCAGAATGCTCGCAAATGCAGAGGTAAGTCAGAAGGAGTAGGAAGCCAGATGGTTCTTAGTGGAACGCCACGATTGTGTGGTGTAGAAGAGAGGTGCAGTTCCTTCTGCTGAAAGCAGGGCTCTACTCCACACACCATGCACACAGATGCACACCCTACAGGGGAAAGAGTGCTCGCTGCTGGGGTTTGCTCCGTGGATTGCACAGAAGTAGACAAACCATAGAAGTACCAATTAGAAAGGGAGTTTCTGTTTGACAAGATGCAAACAGAAGGTAGAAGGATGGTACTGATGGTTGCATATTAGGAAAGAATTTAACACCACTGGACTGTACCCTTAAGATAGATAAGATGGTAAATCTTATGTCACGTGTATTTTTATCACAATTAATAAGTTGGAAAAGAGAAATTGAGATTCCTTTGTTTTGGTCTCAGATTCTTTACATGCTTAGGGATTATTGAGAACCCCCTGAAAGCTCCTGTTAATGTGGGTTTTATCTATCCATATTTTTTTTGGATACCATTAGTTTATTATAAAAGAGACAGAAATTATGTACATGATGAAAGATTTCATAACTTCAATTGTGAAAGGGCAGCTTCAGGTGATACCATTACAATAATAATGTATTTCAGTCTACATACTTTCTGAGAATGTCGCAATCTCTAAATAAGAAGTAATCCTTGTCATTTAGAACTACTTTGGTACCTTCATATTCTGGGAGAAGAATTTTATTTCCAACTTTCATGCTAACTGGTTGAATCTCTCCACACTTTCCTTTAGAGCCTAAACCAATAGCTACTACTGTTGCTTGTAATATTTTTCCTTGAGATTTTTCTAGAAGCATAATGTCTCCTTTGGTTACAGTTTTGGCTATACTCCTTTCAACTAAAACTTGGTCAAAGAGGGGAAGGGGGTGCCTGGGTGGCTCAGTTGGTTAAGTATCTGCCTTTGGCTCCGGTCATGTTGCCAGGGTTCTGGGATCAAGCCCTATGGTGGGCTCTTTGTTTAGGGAGGAGCCTGCTTTTCCCTCTCTGCACCCCTCAACCCTGCCATGTTCTCTCTCTCTCTCTCTCAAATAAATGGATAAAATCTTAAAAAAAAGAGGGGAAGAAACTTTCTAAATGCCTGTCCTGCTATGACTCTGGCTGCTACAGTGTATACTCTCATCTATCAATTATATATTAGAAATTAAAATTAGTTACATTTTAGGGTGCCTGGCTGGCTCACTTGGGTAGATCATGCAACTCTTGATCTTGGGGTTGTAAATTGTAATATTCACCATGTTGGGTGTAAAGATTACTTAAAAAAATCTTAAAATAGGCAAATTTTGAAGCATTACTAATTCATTTAAAATAACAATAACCAGGCAGCCCAGGTGGCTCAGCCGTGTAGTGCTGCCATCAGCCTGGGGCCTGATCCTGGAGCCCTGGGATGGTGTCCCAGGTCGGGCTCCCTGCATGGAACCTGCTTCTCCCTCTGCTTGTGTCTCTGCCTCTCTCTGCACCCCCCCCCCACAGTGTGTCTCTCATGAATAAATAAATAAAATCTTAAAAAATAACAATAACCTCATTACATGTTAACATAAATGGCATATTTTTATGAAATATATCTTTTTTCAAAACAAGAACAATGCAAGAGTGGCATTGGTTTACATTTTTACAAATGTATTTATCCTCTGGTTTATGGAAAGCAGTGGGATTCTTGGACTTGCTTCTTTGTTTAGTCTATAATCCCACAAGTCATATACTTGCTGGAAAACTCTATGGGACACTTGTGAGAGAATGAATGAAAGTAAACAGGAAAATCACATCTTAGTTGATTATGAAAGCAGCTTTGATCTTATAGACTCTTTAAAGGGTCTTAGGAATCCCAGGGTTCTCCTGACCACATTTTGAGAACTACTGATATAGAATAAATCTGCAGCCAAATTAATTTTTTGTTATGTTCTACAGTTTTTAGCTCTTCTCATCAGATGTTATCCAAACTTGAACTTTAGCAATTCAATGTGTTGCTTATCTGTGATTCAAATGCAAGACCTAGGTGGCTCCTGAAAATAAAGTAAAAGTACCATAATTCTTTCCCGGAGTTTGTATAACAAACAACAAAAAAACTCTCTTTGCACCATTCCATTGTTAACTGTTTTGGAAGCTACCAGATTAGTCTAGGATTTTGATTAAATCCCAAATTCAAAGGATTTTGAATTTCCTTTGCTAACCTGACTTGAGTACGAAGCTCAAGACATGGAAAATTTTGAGTGTGAAAATCAGGTAAAGAAAGCCACGCTTTCCTCCAGGATACGCAAAGTTTCCTTTTTTTTCAAGTGTGCATTCCTGTTTACTGAGGAGTCTGTCCTGAGGTAGTGCCCAGAGCTATCTCCTGGGTCTTGGCCTTGAGTTGCCCTCTCAGGAGGATACCTCGCTCTTCAGAGAACCTCCCTGTCTTCCCTCCAGCTCTGTCCCCCCTCCTCCCTCCTTGTGTGGAAAACTTGGAAACCCTGTGAGGAGGATGCACTTAGGAAATGAATTGGAAAAAAGAGAGATGTGAGATTTAATGTTAATAAGTCAAATTGAAAGCTTTATGGATCACATTGTCTGGGGAATCTCATTATTTTATAATTTTTTTTTCATGTTGATGAAGTATGCGGTTAGTCACAGCAGATAGTTCTGCGGAAAGTGTTAAGGAAAAAAAATCCTCCCAGGGTGGCTTCTAGGAGCTGGATGTGGATGTTTGTGAAGCATAAAAACATTTTTTCTACCTCTCAAATAATGGATTAGATGCTGTGTGAATGATCATATTTATTTGATTATATCTTTTAAATTCTAAATGAAACTTTTTTTTTTCACCCCATGAAATAGCCACTGTGGCAACTTGCTAGAGCAGTAGACACTTGGCTCCCTGAGTTCCTTCTGAACATACTGAGGATTTATGGTTTGGCAAAAGCACTCTGTTACTTCAAGTAGCAATAAGCACTTTTCTACAATTCTTTGGAAATGTCATAATGTGTCGGACGCTCCCACTGGGTACAGAGAAGCAATAGCTCAGCAAGGCATCCTCATCCCAGTGTCTTGGAGGCCTCAGGAAGGCCTATATGATGTAAAGGCAACTCCCAAGCAGCCTCCTTTACTCCATTTTGAGCAGGAAAATCCTTGTCTTTTATCCTTAAGTAGATCATTCATTTAGTGATACGTGCACTCAAATCTCCCACTTGTCCGCTGTGTATCAGACACTGAAAACTACTGTGTCTTGGTGAGGTTGCTAAGAAATTGGGACTGGCGGTGCCTGGATGGGCTCAGTTGGTTGAGTGTCAGACTCTTGATTTCAACTCTGGTCATGATCTCTGGGTCATGAGATGGAGCCCTGTGTCGGGATCATGCTGGATGTGGAGCCTCCTGAAGACTCCCTCTCTCCCTCTTCCTCTGCCCCTCTTCCCCTGAAGAAAAAAAAGGAGAAGAAGAAAAGAAATTGGGTTCTGGAAGCATCAAGAGGAAGTGACTATTTTTTTCCTATTTAGCATCTGGGGTGTGTGTGTGTGTGTATGCACATGTGCTCACGTGTGGTACATCAAAGGGAAGTGTCCTGAAAGAGGTGATATCTGAGCAGATTTCTTGTAGACAAAGGGATTAACTGGAAAAGAAGGGAACAGAAGGAAGAGCGTCAAGGAGATTTGGGGAGGAGAGTACATTGTGAGGTTGAAGATGGTGAATAATTTGTTGGGACTGAGGCAGAAGGGTTTGAAGTAGACTGGTGCATCAGAGGCCAGAGGGGCAGACAGGATGTTCTTGCTTGACATCTGAGGAGGAGTCTGGACTCTCTCCTCAGGATGCTGGGAGCTTTTAAAGGTGTATGCAGGGCAATGACACATCCTGACTTGGAGTTCAGAAAAGTCTCTCTGGCCTGTGGAGAGGAAAGGGAATTAGAAGTGGGGCAAGACCATGCCATTGACTTGTCTACTAGTGCAATTCAGGGGTATAAAAAGGGGTCTCTGTCACCCAGTCATTAACTTGGTCTGTTTCTTGATACCCGAAATTTCTCAGGCTTCTACATTCTCTATGTGTTATATTTTAAGTTCAAGAATGGAGAACTCGCTGGGAAAGGTGAATGGTGTTTTTGGCCACATGTTGCTTTGCTATTCCTGAAACCCCTTAATTACCTTTGGATAATTATCCCTCCCCATTTGAATGTTATCTTGATGGGACAGCAAACACTAAGGATGTCCCCATGGGTTCCTTCTGCCAGCTGCTTCTGGTCCCTGCCCTGGTAAGAGCCATTGGTGGGCAGGTGGTGTAGGCTCAGCCTATCACATGCTCTGTCCATTGAGTGACTCAAGGTTGGAAGAGGCCTGGAGTTGCTTCCTTGCCCAGACCTCTGCTGTGAGTAGTTTCTCTTTGACCCTGAGAGCTGCAAGTTGCCTTCTGACAAAAATTGTATTTGTTTAGTTAGCCGACACCAGCATCTCTTGCTTGTATCCCAAGAACCCCCCAAGATGTGGGAATATCCAAAGGCCTTATCTCACAGCAGAGTGTAAAGACTAATCTTGTAGCCCTTTCCACTGGTTTTCAAAGGTGTGTGTGTGTGTGTGTGTGTGTATGTGTGTGTGGTGGGGGGTGGTGGTGAATGCAAGGATGTCATTTGCTAAAATGGAGCAAAGAATGGACTGAAAGGGACACAGTTCACTAAGGCCCTGCAGATGAGCTTGGCTGGCTCCCCTTGTGTTGCTGCCTGTGGTACCTCTGAGGTGTGTCTACCTGGTGGGGTCAACGCATACTTCTGTAGCACTTGTATTGTGTGCTGGGCACTGTTCTAAATGTGGCCTACATGGTAGCTCATTGCATTCTCACAACAATCTGAGATAAGTACTATCATTTTATTTTAAATTATATATTTGTTCTATCTATACCATATGTATCTTCCTCCCTCCCTCCCTCCCTCCCTATCTACCTATCTTTCTATCGACAGATGAGAAAACATCTGAGAGATTTTAATAATTTACCCAAGTCATACAACTAGAAGGTAGCAGAACTGAGATTTGAATCCTGGCCGGCCAGGTAAGAATCTGCTCTTATCCAAGAATTTGAACCTTGGCTCCACCACTTACTGTGAGAAAGCTATTTAATGTCTCTGGCCTCAGTTGCTTGATCTGCCGAGTGGAGATAGTAATAGCATCTGCCTTAAGGTAGATAAAATAAGGTATTTAAAGCAGTGCCTGGTACAAAGTAAGCACTAGAGGAGGCTTGCTAGAGATTATTTTGTAATGGATGCTATAAAGAAGGCTGAGTGTACATCTTTCTAGAGGTAAGCATAGAAATAATTGTGACTCTTCTATTGGTCACTTGTATCTACAAGGCCTTTCTAGATATTTTGAAGCTCTTCATGGCAAGAGCATAAGTTGATGACAATTCATATGTATCATCCCACACTCATTTAGGGAGCTAGGACAGAAGTAAAAGTTGTTTTAAGGACACGAGCCTAGTGTGTAAAAACAGACAGCAAAGCAGCACCATGAAGAGCAGAATGTGAGCAGCTTCCCCAACATAAGCCTCATCCAGAAAGCTGAGCTTGGGCTCTGAGCTTGCTGTTTCCCCTGCGTGCTAAGCCATTCTGAACCTCATAAAAACCTGCCTCTCTGGGTTGATCTGTGAATTAACAAAGTTCATCCAGCCATTCATTATTTTTTGCTGGGCATTAAGGATATAAAGATTAAGAAAACGTAGGCCCTGCCTTTGTGGGGCTCACAGTGCAGTGGTGGAGGCTTCCAGGAAATTGTTCTACTGCATTTCAGCAGGTTAAATACTTGGTAAAGGCAGGCAATGGTGGATGGGGATGGGGGCCTGGATTTGGGGTAGGGAGAGGTCTGGGGTCAGGGCTTGGTTCTAGAGACTGTGATAGAGAATATGAATGTCAAAAGGCATTCTGGGCAGACGAATGAGAAGTTGAGGATACTTTGGGGGAATTTCAGGTAATTCCTCATCATTCTAGAGTTTGAGTTGTGTTGTGGAATGTAAGGATAATGGATAAGGAATCATAATAATGATAGTTAACATTTGATTGAGCATTTGCTATGGACTAAGCACACAGGGCTTATCTTATTTTTAATCTTCATGACTGCTCTATGTAATCTGTGACATTTAGTATTCATGTTTTATAAATGAAAAAAATCATTCTGACTTGTGTGAAGTGGTATCTCATTGTGGTTTTGATTTGTATTTCCCTGATCCCAGGTGATGTGGAGCATTTTTCATTTGTCTGTTGGCCATTTGTATGACTTCTTTGTTCATATCTTCTGCCCATTTCTTGATTGAATTATTTGTTCTTTGAGTATTGAGTTTGATAAGTTCTTTATAGATTTTGGATACTAGCCTTTTATCTGATAAGAAATTTGCAAATATTTTTTACCATTCCATAGGTTGCCTTTTAATTTTGTTGACTATTTTCTTTGTTGTGCAGAAGCTTTTTATCTTAATGAAGTCCCAACCCAGCAATTCTACTAAGTATTTACCTCAAAGATACAAATGTAGTGATCTGTACAGGGCACCTGCACCCAAATGCTCATAGCAGCAATGTCCACAATAGCCAAACTGTGGAAAGAGCCCAGATGTCCATTGAAAAAATATATCTATATATGTCCCACATCTTTATAAATGGATAAAGAAGATTCTATATATATACACACACACACACATATACATATATATATATAAAATGGAATACTACTCAGCCATCAAAAGGATAGATTCTTACCATTTACATCGATGTGGATGGAACTGGAGGGTATTATGCTGAATGAAGTAAGTCAATGAGAGAAAGACAGTTATCATATGGTTTCATGCATATGTGGAATATAGGAAATAGCACAGAGGATCATGGAGAAGGGAGGGAAAACTGAATGGGAAGTCAATAGAGAGGGAGAGAAAACATGAAAGACTCTTAACTGTAGGAAACAAACTAATGGTTGCTGGAGGGAAAATGGGTAGGGGGATGGGGTAACTGGGCATTAAGGAGGGCATGTGATGTGATGAGCACTGGGTGTTATACAAAACTGATAAATTGTTGAATACTATGTCTAAGACTAATGATGTACTATATATTGGCTAATTGAATTTAAATAAAATAAATCACTAAAAAGTTTATAATGAAAACAAACAAAAACCCCCAAGGCTCAGAGAACTCAACTAATTGACCAAGGTCACACAGCTAGTGGGTGGTGAAGCTGGGTTTCAGACTCAAGCAGTCTGGGTCCAGAGTTCATTCGGAAGGGCAGGGGAGGTAGCTGTCAGGGGACTTGAAGCTTGCACATTTTAGAAGGTGCTTGAATATGGCATGGAGAATGAATCTGAAGGTAGGGGATGGGTTAGATCCAGGGCAGGGAAGACGATTAGAAGTGGATTGTAATCATGGTAAAATACAGAGTGTCTGAATTAAAGCAGAGGCAGGAAGGATAAGGAAAGGAAAGGAATTTGAGAAATGTTTGGGAATAGAGGATGAAGGGAAAGTGTGGACACATTTATTTTAAGGTCCCACTGGGACATTCAAATGGACATGTCCAGTAGGCAGTTATAGGAGTCTGAAATGGAGGGAGGCAATCCGGGCAGGATATACATATCCAGGCTCTAGAGTTCAATGAAATTCCTGGAGAGAGGAGCGGAGGGACAGGAGAAATCCATGGGGTTACATCCACACACATTTGAGGCCTGAAGATTATACCCAGGCTACAGATTTGTTTGATTTGGCTCACAGTAGTAAAATATTAAAACCAATAATTGCCAACATTTAGAAAATTGGGAAAGTTCACATAAAAATAAGATTTGTGGGTGTTCTTGAGAAGTTGGGCAATGCAACCACTTGATGTGCACAGATAAGGGACAGAAGTCCCCTTTTGGCAGGGCCGGTGCTCTTCAGCTTGTCACAGCAGCCAGATGTCCTTTTTTATTCATTTGGGGCCTCTGCATGGCCTCTGGATATTTTGTGATCCCAGATTTAAGGTATCAGAACACGAAGCAGAGTTTCACTGGAAACCAAGAGTGAGTAGTCAGACGGGTGGCATCAGTGACCCCCAGGGGTTGGGGGGTGGGCAGTGACAAATCCTTGGGCTGGTAAGTCACGCACGGATGAGAGGTGTGCTTAGTGAAAACACTTAGTGGAGTGTTAGGGCAAGAGTTGCACAAGAAGAAGGAAGGGGGAGTGTAAAAAATGATTTTAAGAAGCTGTGTTGCAAAGAGCAGTTGGGGTTGGGAGAGTTTGTTTTGTTACTTTTTAATATGTGAATGACTTGATCATTTCTATATAAGGATGTATGTGATATGAAAGAGTACTTTCTTTGTCCTCAACTCATGTTTTATAGCAATGAGGAATCCAGTCTTACTTAGGTTGTTTTTATTAAAACAGAGTGCTCCAGGGTACAGAATGGAATGAGGCTCCTTGTATGTGTATGAAGGCAGCCCTGCCAAGTTCAGATCTTCCCAATGTTAAGTGCATTTTTGCTAGTTTGAGCAACAGTGCCTTAAAACGGGCAATTGTATATTTTCACAGCAGCAGGTTAAGTTGAGCCGTGCCTGTGTGGTGACTTACTACCTGCATTTATTTACTCATGTGATTGTTTACTGTCCGTTTCTTTTACTGTTTGCCAGGTGGAATCTGTGTGATGATCTTATCAACTGGCATCACTTCTGTTTCAAGCTGGGTTAGTGGGCCTTTTACTGGATGTACATGACATACCAATTTTCCCATTTACTTTTTTGTATTTGTTGATCCAATAACATATTGTGTGTGTGTGTGTGTGTGTGAGAGAGAGAGAGAGAGAGAACTCATCTATCTTATCTTTGATGAAAATTCTTTTTATTAAGGAAGAAAATGCATCTCTCTCTGCAGTAGCTGATGACTAAACTACCTTTCTTCTCTGGTGGCCACAATTTTACAAGTAGGTTTGCCGTGATTTTTCTTTTCTCCCATGAATACGATGGGAAGGGGAGACTTTAAAATTTTGACATGGAGGGCAGCCCGGGTGGCTCAGGGGTTTAATGCCACCTTCAGCCCAGGGTGTGATCCTGGAGACTCAGGATCGAGTCCCAAATCAGGCTCCCTGCATGGAGCCTGCGTCTCCCTCTGCCTGTGTCTCTGTCTCTCTCTCTCTGTGTCTTTCATGAATAAATAAATAAAATCTTAAAAAAAAAATTCGACATGGAGTGGAAGCAGCCAGCAGCCAAGCTATATGACAAATGTTACTTAATGAATTCAATAAATAATTTTGAACCTACTGTGTGTCAGACGAGGTTGTAGGCACTTGGGATATGGTGGTGTTTAAGGCAGATAAAAATTCCTAATTTCATGGAGCTCATATCTGAGTGAGGAAATAAATAATAAATATGATAAAGAAATAAAAAGTACATGTCTGTAAGTATATTTTGGGGAGTGATAAATGCTAAGGAGAAAAAATAAAGTAGGGAGTGGGGGATATTTTGGATAAGGTAACCAGGAAGGGCCTCATTTGGAAGATATCTTTTGAGTCCAGGCCTGCAGAGAGCGAGGAAGCAAGCCATACAGTCTCCTATGGATAGAGTATTTCAGGCACAGAGATTAGCCAGTGCAAAGGCCCTGAGGCAGGAATAATTAAGAAATAGCATGGATACCACTATGCCAGACAGGAATGAAAGAAAGGAGAAGGAGATGAAATCAGATAAGTGGAATGGGAGGAGGGGAGCTTTTGCCTTGAGTAAGATGGAAGCCACTGAAAAGTTGAACATAGGAGTGACATGATGTGACTTACATTTTAATAGGATCTGTAGCTAATGGATTCTTTTTGTTTGTTTGTTTTTACATTTTTTTAAATTTAAATTCAATTTGTAACATATAGTATAACACCCAATGCTCATCCCATCAAGTGCCTTCCTCAGTGCCTGTCACCCAGTTACCCCATCCTCCCACCCACCTCCCCTTCCACAACCCTTTGTTTTACAGAGTTAGGAGTCTCTCATGGTATATCTTCCTCTCTAATTTTTCCCACTCAGTTCCCCTCCTTTCCCTTCTAGTCCCTTTCACTATTTCCTATATTCCACATATGAGTGAGACTATGCATATGATCATTGTCTTTCTCCAATTGACTTATTTCACTCAGCATAATATCCTCTAATTCCATCCATGTTGAAGCAAATGGTGGGTATTCATCCTTTCTGGTGGCTGAGTAATATTCTGTTGTATATATAGACCACGTCTTCTTTATCTGTCCATCTGTCAAAGGACATCGTGGCTTCTTCCTCAGTTTGGCTATTGTGGACATTGCTGCCATGAACATTGGGGTGCAGGTGTCCCAGCATTCCACTACGTCAGTATCTTTGGGGTAAATACCCAGTAGTGCAATAATGGGGTCTTAGGGTACCTCTATTTTTAACTTCTTAAGCAACCTTCACAGCCACTCTGGAAGTGAAGGTTCCTTAAGAAGTTAAAAATAGAGCTACCCTATGACCTAGCTAATGGATTCTTAACTTTTTTTGTGCCATGGACCCCTTTGGCAGTCTGAGGGAGCCTATGAACCACTTTTCAGAATAGCATTTTTAAATACAAATAACAAGAACCACAGAATGTAAAGGAATCCAAGTATATGGAAATATGTATATCTCAAAATATTTAAACCTACGTATGATTTAGTGATGTATTTACTTCTTTATCAGCTCCTGAAGGGTGATCTAGCAGTAAGTCTGTAACTACTATGATTTTAAAGAAACAGTGAACTTCTGTGATTATTTTCTGAGACTTAGAACAACTGTGCTATAATATAAAATTATCTGGAACTTCTAATGGACTGAAGTCAGTGGTACTGCTCTTACTGCCCTGGGGCACTGCTCGTATTTTTACGGGGAGGAATTACTGAATTTCAGTTAGAGATTAGTGCAAATCAAGATTCCCCCACCCCCACCCCCCGCATCTAAATTTAAGGACCTCCTAGTTCTCTCTACTGACCACTGCTTTCCTGCTCTGGCTGTTAGGTGGAAGTGCAAGAGAGAAGTGGGGTAAATTCATGTGATTGATGTTGCCCACGTTTCTGGCCTTGCCATTGTCTTAGGTCACTGCCATTCCTGTGGGTTGCTGTACCCAACATCAGCCTCTAGTTTTCCAGATGTTCCACAAACAGCGATAACTCTGAGACGTTTTTTTTTTTAATTTTAATTTTATTTAATTTTATTTTTATGTCTCTCTGACTGGTTCCTTGTAGCTATGTAGTTCCAGAGACCTGAATTATGGTTCCCGTTTCAGCAGATTCTCTGCTGGGCCACCTGCAATCCGTTCTTCTTTCGTAAAGCTATCACTGACTCACCTTGGTTATATTCCTGGCTCATGAAGGTGTGGATAGTGCAAGTATAGAGAGTTCTTTATACTCTACATGAACACCTGGAGGTCATAGGGCTCCATTAGCCAGACTCAACTATTTTCTGCTCTCTGTACATACCACAAGCTTTCTAGTCTGCAGGGCTTTGCATGTGTTCCTTCCTCTTCTTGCAGAACCACCTTCTCACTCTTACCTGTCTTCTTTCCTTGTTCGTGTCTGACCTGACCCTCCAGCCTCAGCTCAAATCCCACCTGTTCCCATAGTTGTCCTTCCTTCCCAATCCCGGAGGGACCCCTTACCTCCTGTGAACTTCCATGGCACGTCTTGGTATCTCTTCTCAGGGTATCTGACATCTTCTGCTTGTACTGCCGTTATTTATTTACCTACATGCCTTCCCATAACCCTTCTAAGTACCTGTAAGCATTGAGGGCAGGAGCCATGTTATCTTTTCTTTGCCATAGTTCCCAGGACAGTGCCTGCCACAAAGCAGCCATGAATGTCACAGAAGCTTATGATTCTACAGCTGACAAAGGAGCCCGTCGGTGGAGGATCCCATCTCACCCAAATCTGTAGGGTGAGATCACCTTAGCATTTATCCGGCTCCCCCTTCCCCTCCACGGGTACTGACCAAGGCTACTTTTGATCTTTTATTTTTTTCCAAAAAATAAAAGACTATTCCAGGCGTGTTTTGGAATCCTCGCAAAGAAAGCCACACAATGTTGAGAGTCACAGAGCAGGAAGCAAAAACCACCCCAAATTCCAGCAGCCGGAGAGAAAGCATTTAACATTGTAGCATATCCTTAGAGATTTTTTCCCCCACAAAAAGTTAGACCTTTTTTATAAAGATCAGATCAGGCCGTATATTGTACTATAATTATTTTCTCTTTTCACTTAGCATATCGTGATGATCTTTTCATGAATCTCTAGGTCGTAGAGCATTGTGGTTAAGAGAATGGCTTTAGAGCTTTATTGTTTAAATTCCAACTCTGAGACCATCACTTAATAGCTGTTGACCCTGGAGAGTTAGTTAATTTCTCTATTTACTAGTTCCTCCATCTGTACAGTGAATCCAGTAAAAATACTACTTGTTCAAGTGCTGAGAGGGTTAGGTGCGTTCAGATATGCAAATGCCCAGGGGTATTGAAACATCTGATTCAGGATACGGGAGCTCTTACTATAGTTCTTACTATGAGTATTTCAGTTTTTAATGACCACAGAATATCCCATTAGATGCCTTACCTCCTGACATATTTCCCCACTGATGGACATTTAGATTGCCTTTGACTTTTTATATAACTACTGATGCAATGAACATCCTTGGATACCCATCCTTGCACACTTATCTAATTCATCCCCTCGGGATACATTCTCAAGTGTGAAACCATGATTTTGCAATACACATCTCTACAGTATCTTCCAGAAGGTTTCCCTTTGCCTGTTTCCATCTCTGTTACCATGGCATGATATGTTTTTTCTCCTCTGTTCCATAAAACTGCTTGCTTTCAGGTACTCGTTTCATCATGGGGCTAGTGCAGATGCTTGATGCATCAGCCACGGGCCAGATGACACAGGATCTATAGCCCCTCGGTGGGCTGGTTTCCTGTCTGTTTGCTAGCTGTAGCCTGAGCCCCTGCTTCCAGCCAGATCTACTGCAGGGGGTTCCTGTAAGGGGGAGGGAGCCAGGGCAGTTCCTTTCTGGGGCTGGTGGAACAGTGACAGCCCTATGGGGCACTCCCATCTCTGGGGCCCCCATCAGCACCTGGGGATGACCGTGCTGAGGTCAGTGGCTGCGGTGTTTCGCTTTCTCGGGGCTCTTCCTCACTTTCCTCTCTGAAGATTGCCTTTGGAGGTGACTCAGTGACTCAGCAGCAGCCTGCTGTCTCCCTCTGTTCCCCAGGGAGGGTTGTCTAGGAACACAGAACCCAAGGAAAGGAAAGTGGTGTTTAGTTACCCGAGAAATCAAGCCTTAGGGATTTCTGGAGATGGTATTACATTTATTCATTCTGGATGGCCAAGAGAAATATAATTTATATTAACTTTTGAAATATAATTTAGGGGCTTTGCTTTGGGAGGTGCTCACTGGTTTCTTCCCCGAAGAAAGACCAGAACTTCTATAAATTTATTTTTAATCCCTGAATGTATTAGACCCTGAGAAGTTTTCATTTTCTTCTGTGGACAGAGCAAAATTTAAAAAAAATCATTATTAATTCAAGGATTTCACATATTATTGGATGTCTCAAAATTTTGATAATCTGGAAAAAGGAAGTAATTCAGGGATATTCTTAGAAATCTACTGTCTGAGTCAACTGGGAGGTGTTGTATTATTCTGATTGCTTTGGATTATGGGATTTAAATTTAAGTACAGTCTTTCTGGTACACTAAATCTAATTATGGCAGCCTGAATGTGAGATTTTAATTTTATTTAGGCAAAACCCCAGACTACCACTCTCATTAGTTAATCAAGATAGAAGTAGGGTCAAATTTCACCTTTTGTTATTATTCCTATTAATTCGTTACTCTTGGATTTTATTGAAAATTAGTCTGTGATTGATAAAGAATGGCAAGACTACAAAACTGACACATATTTGCATTTTTCCTGGGACATCAATGAGTTTTCACAAGATTGGAGCTTGTTCAGGGGCAGGTATGGTCAGCAGGAGGACCCCTATATGCAGAGAAGTATAGTAAGACATCTTTCAGACTATATGAGTGCATTGCACGGTGAGTCATTCTGGCACCAAAAATGTTAGCAAATATCAGATAGATTCTCCAAGAAAATCAGTAACCTTTACTCTAGACTCAAATTGCCTGATGCATGCTTTGAGTTTCAACAAAAGCTTAACCTTCCTTTATCTTTCCTCACTTGCAAAGTTTCGCTTGTCTGACACCAGAAATGCCATGACTGAATTCTAGAACAAGTGTCCAGGGGAATATCCCCGGCTCCTGTCAGCAGACAGAGTATTAGTACAATCTCCCATCTTCCAAATGGGTATCTGAGGTCTTTTTACTCTACTTCAGAGCAGTGGTTCACAACTGGGGATGGTTTTACTTTCTGGGGGACATTAGGCAATTTTGGTTGTCATGACCTTAGGGGATAGAGGGGAGATGTGCTCCTGGCGCCTAGTGGGTCGAGGCCAGGGATGCTGCTAACCATCCTGCAATGCATCAGACAGCCCTCCACAAGAGGATTACCTGGCCCCAAAATGTCAATAGTGTAAAGACTGAGGAAACTCTCCTGTAGAAGTTGGTCAGGTTAGGATGTCTCCAGGGAACGTGGCTGGCTGTCAGGGTGGTGCTTAAAGGTGTCATTTACTTGGTAACTCTATCACAGGTCAGGGTCAGGCTCTCTCGCAGCCTGGCAACTTCAGAAACTCACTTTCAAGTGTCCCAGAGTTGATCAAACTCTAGCAAATTGACTCATAGAAACTCACAGAAAACTCAGTAAATAAACCTCTTCCTGCCTTATTACATTCCACTTATAAATATAACTAGTGGACAGAGTGGACACTCATGTTGGCAGCTCATATGCTCCCCGTTGGCGAGATGCCTGGGAACTAAAATTGCCAGGAGATGCCTCAGGGAGTCTGGAATCAGAATAAGGAGAGGTTTTTGGGTATTTAATGATACCTGAAACTCTGGGTCTAGACCCTTAACAAGCCACTCAGGATATACCCATCAGGACTGGGAGGTGCTACATCTTCAGGATGAGATGCCTTTTGCAAAGTTCTGGGCTGGGTCTTGGTAACCTACTTTGATCTTTTACACTTTCCTCCTCTGCTTCCCTTTGACCAACTGCCTTTCATTATCCATATTGATTCTTTTTAGTTAATTTACTCTTTAGTCTCGTTGCCTTGGGGGAGAGGAATTGGTTCAATAAAAATGTGTCAAGCACCATTGTGTAACAGGGATAATGAATATGAAGACTGACATTATAACACTGTCCCTAACTGGAGGCTGCCCGGTCTAGTGGGTAGATGGAGGTGACAATATTTCAGAAGAAAGTGAGCAGGGCAGTAACAGGTGCACTCAGGATTCTGTGCAAGTGCATAAGACATAGACCTATTATGCAGCAGTGTCACTCAGAGTGTCTGCTTTGATCTCTCAGACACTGATTTTATAGTTTAATTTTTGGAGAGCAACCTTAATCCTGTGATTCTGAGTCCTGGGAGACAGGCATAGGGAGTTATTATTACCGCTGTATACTGTCTGCTTGTCCGTTTGATTTTCCTCATTCTGTGCCAAGATTGGATGTCAGCTCTCTGGATGATGAAAGAGGCCAATATGCCACTTAATCTCCACCTTTTCCCTCTCAATAATGGAGCAAGTCATTTTGTACATTTTTGAATGCTATAGGCAACCCACCAGGAAGTATAGCCACGCTAGAGGGCCTACCGGAAGGATGCCGCAGAGGGGGCCCCCTTTTATCATGAAGAGGATTCTACAGAGGCTAAGTGAACCTGATGTGCTGAATCACCAGCAAAGTCAGAAACCTAACTAAATTGCAAACAATACTGTCTTCTTTGGAACAGTTACACACTGATAGGGGTGGTAGGAACATAGATCATGGAACCATTTGGTGGGATTGTAAAGCAGGAAGGGGATACTGCGTTGGATGTATACATTTTTCTTTCCCAAAGCCTTGCTGGTTTGGGAAAATCCTTAACTTTCCCCAACAACTGATTTTTTTTCTTCAGTAATTAATGGATCAAAGTTGATTTTCTGTGCTGAGTGAAATCAGGCAGACTTGCCCCAGTTTGAATCCTGGCTCTGGCACCCATCAGTTTTGGGACTTTGGACAAATAGCTTCCCTGAGCTTAATGTCCCACTCATAAAATAGAGATCACAACAGTTCGCACTTTCAGTGGTTGAGAATAGAGATGAGGTGTGTGAAACTCCTGGAAGGTTCCTGACATATTGTAGGGACTCAGAAAATGCTGGTGTCATTTATGTAGAAAGATTACCCTTAGAATGAATGCCCTAGGAGGGGTGTGAATTGACATAAATTCACAACGAGAAGTATTGACTGGTATTACATCTTTTCCAGAAATCTAGGTTTTTTTGGACAGGAGTCATAGGGGTGGAAAATGAGGTGGAACATTGGCATTCTGAGTTTGGGGGGGGGGGGCGGAGAGGAAGGGCAGCCAGGTATGTTATTAATTTATCAGACATTGATGGAGGCCCACTAGGTACCAGTTTGTGTAAAAAAAATACACTTGGCTCACCTCACAGCCTGTCCCTGGGCCAGCCCTTCTGTGATGAGCCAGTGCCCAACAATGCTTAGGGTTTCTTAGAAGTGCCAAATAGCCTAAGTACTTCATTAATTTTTTTCTTCAGTAATTAATATAGTCGTATCAAAGCTGTTTGCAGTTAATTAATTATCTCCCAGCCAGATTAATCTTACCTTCCCTTAAAATGTGTTACATTTGGAAAGGTATTTGATAGGCAAAGGAAGACTATACATGTGTGCTCTACCCTTTAAAAAAAAGGCACAGCAGCATTTCTGTGTTTCAGTGGAACACAAATATTTGAGACTGACCCAATGATGTGTTGCTGGGAGCTTATGGAGGAGGAGGAGAAGGAGGAGGATTTTAGTTCCTGAATTGATTTTATTTATCCTTGTTGAGATTTCTCTACCTCTTCTGCTCAGAGTCCCATCTCAGAAATTTACTTTGCGTAGAGCTGCATTTTTTTTTTTTTTCTGAATCTTTCATTGTTATTATTAGTGGTGAAAATGCACTGAAGGGTTACCCTGGCCGTTGTTGGGACCAGTGTGTTCCTGCTTTACTCCCTTTCTATCGCATCCCCTTGATGTTGGTAGGATACCATTCCTTTTTATTTCATTTGGTGCTGGGCCTGGGAGCTCCTGGAGTGGGGAGGAGGGGGCAGGCACGGCATCTTGTTTGCTAGGATAGTTCCAGGCATATCTTTAGTGATAATGAATGTTTGCTTAATGACTGACATAGCTGGAGGCATTTCCTTCATTTTCCTACTGAAGCTTGGAATCAATCTTTTCTTCTTCCTCCCCAACCACCCCTGGCCCCCTTTAGGATCTAGCATTGATTGGAAAACATGAAAATCAATGGAGAGATGCTTAGATACTAGTATAAATCTATGGGAAGGGATTGACATGAGGCAAGGCTTACCTTGTTGGGAACTGGAAACTTTTTGTTTTCCTTAATTTATTCAGACAGAGAAATGTAATTTTGTCCTTTTGTTCTCGTACAAGCTTAATCCCGCCCACCCCTCCACTCCCCCATACACACTACACACACATCCATGGACACACACCTGTTTCACCTAAGGACTCTGATCTGGCTTGTGTAGTCATTTCTGATCTGTGAAATACAACAATGGACAAATAAGACAAAATCGAATTTGGCCAGCCTTTGAAACCTATTGATTTCAAATTAGAGCAGCAGTGTTAATTCTATTAGGGCAGTCACGCTCAGAACTTGGTCTCTGAAATGGATTAAAATGTATTCATTTAGAGGTTTATAAGTATATCCTTGATGAATTAGCTGGGAAAAATAAGACTCCTAGGAGAAACTATGTGGAAAGTGAATGACTGTAGTCCTAATTCCAGTGCCTTATTTTATCTTTGCATGCTTTGTTGGCTTTGGGGTCAGTGGAGATGTTCCAAGTGTCCACTGTGGTCATGACTTAAGAGTCCTTAAGCCTGAGAGCAATTGCAAGTCAGGTCTTGGAGCTCCCTATCCATGTGTCCAGTGAGAGTGATGGTTCCATGGGGAGAGAGGAACACACCCTCCCTGAGATGAGATGGGGCTCTAAGATATGGGTCTAATCAGTAAAATGCCCAGATCACTGAGTCTGTGTTAAAATGTCTTAGATGTGTTTCTTCCTTGGAGCTAAAACTTGACCTATGGCTTTCTCTGCAGGTGAGAGTGGATTTCCCAGTGATTGCTTTGGCTGATACAACCAGAAAACAGGATTCTTCTCTTCTTTCTGGCCACCAAATGCCTATGTGCACCACACATATACGTGAGGGAAAAAGGGCGGAGCTTCTTGGATGATGATGGACATTCTACTGGACAGGATGAGGGCAGGGAGTGTGACATCGACACCACAAGGGTAAGAGCTGCCACTCACCTTTCCTCTGGCACCATTATTAATCGGAAGGGAGAATGAGCTTTACAGTGTAGTGACAGAAATGAAGGTCACCCATCAGAGAGACTATTCTGACTAAAATTCACTGGCAGTTGGGGCAGACGAGTAAGGAAGAAGGTGAGAAAGCCAGCCTGGAAGGATTAGGTTGGATTCTTTTGGGGGATGCACCAAGCCTGCTATGGAAGACTCGGTGGTCCACATTGCCCACCTCCCCTTCTGACATTTATGGCTCCAACTTGAGGAAATAACAACTACTGTTAATTGTGATATGATTTCGTTCGTGTCCATTTAAGTCACTCTGGCTTAAAATGGGCCGTGGAGCCAGGTGGGTAAGTCTGGCTCAGGTCACAGATTGTGGGCTTCTTGGAAGTACTTGGCCTGGAGACACATTTTGTCTGGGCCACATAATGTTGAACACATGTTGGATCAATTCTAATTATTTTTTTGATTTTTAAAATTTTTAAAAAGATTTTATTTATTTAAGAGAGAGAAAGTGAGTTAGAGAAGAGAGCACAAGCAGGGGGAGGGGCGGAGGGAGAAGCAGACTGGCCGCTGAGCAGGGAGCCTTGATGTGAGCCCAGCCCTGAGCCCTGGGATCGTGACCTGAGCTGAAGGCAGATACTTAATTGACTGAGCGACCTGCACGTCCCAGATCAATTCTAATTAAACTTGAGATATCCCACATAAAAATCAGGATTTCAAGGTGAGATACGTGTGTACTGGCTCTCGGTTCCCGCAAAGGACTCTGGTACTGAGTGGCCTCTGCCTCTGGATAGTTCACCACAGTCCCAACCAACCCGCTTCATTTGTTTAACTTCCTTGTTTCGCCGCTGGAAGCATTTCATTTCACTTTGTTGGG
The DNA here is from genome assembly GCF_011100685.1 of Canis lupus familiaris. Classification (NCBI taxonomy): domain Eukaryota; kingdom Metazoa; phylum Chordata; class Mammalia; order Carnivora; family Canidae; genus Canis; species Canis lupus. Next base: position 13,357,331 of record NC_049238.1, read on the forward strand.
TCCAGATCATTCTGCTAGCTTTTTGACAAAAATAGTGATAGCCTTTTAATTCTTCTGGACAAAAGTGAGTATCTTTCACTAGATTATGGCAGAAATTAGCATATGGGGCTGAGACTGTAGAGGTGGCAATACACGATTCCTTCCATCGAACAGCTGAGGGTATAAAGGACAGCAGTAGTCAGACCTGGGGGGTCGGGGGTTAAGGAGAACTGTAAAAACATTATACTATCTGATGGTGGGTGCTAAAATAATTGTGTACTGGGGACTGTTGGGAGAAGATGAGAGGGGTGAAGAAGCGGGTTTGTCCAAAACTCCCTCCCCTGGACACCAGCGTGAGCATGTGTTTGTGGGTTCCTCCATATAACGTGACTCCTTATAGGGTACCTCCAGGAGAGTTAAGGCTCCCTTCTTGTGGTCTATCCACATTTTTCCTGTTTCAGGTTGGAAATCCTCCATCTGTGATTTTTTGCTTTTTACAAATAGGGCAGATTTCTGGCCACTTGCCTCACCAAGTCACTTAGCCTTCCAAGTGGCCTCTGCTTGGAGATGAGCTGTATAAATGACAGGATCCCTGGAGTTTCTAGGGAGGAGCAGCCACACTAAATAGGGAATGACTACTATCATAATACTGTTCCAGGTGAGGAGAGCTGCCTCTTTTCCAGAAGGCTCTTGGAAGTTTCAGGTATTCTTTTTTTTTTTTTTAATATATATTTTTAAAGATTTTATTTATTTATTCATGAGAGACAGAGCAAGAGAGAGAGGGAGAGGCAGAGACAGAGGCAGAGGGAGAAGCAGGCTCCATGCAGGGAGCCTGATGCGGGACTTGATCCCGGGTCCCCAGGATCACAACCTGGGCCAAAGGCGGCGCTAAACCGCTGAGCCACCCGGGCTGCCCAGTTTCATGTATTCTATATGCTGGCTCTGGGCGTGACCTTTTAGATGTCTCATAAGCAGACCTTCATTTCCTAGAATTGCACTATTTTAGCTGCTCTAACAACATTGATGCAGGAAGGCCTGAACCAGGGAACACCAGCATCTCTGTGTCTAAGTCCACATAGAGTGGGCTATGCCATGCCAGTGACATTTCGCCATGCTCTCTGCTCTTCTCTGGCCTGTCATTAAGGTTTTCTTTTCCTTACACATTAGCCACACCGGTGCATGGGGAGAAGGTGCCTGGTGGGAACACCTCTGTCCATGGGTGTGGGTTGACTTTAGATATCTAATTCTGTTTACATGTGCTTGTTGTTGTTGTTGTTTTTTAAGATTTTATTTATTTATTATTTGACACAGGGAGAGAGTATGAGTGAGCACAAGCAGAGGGAGGAGCAGAGGGAGAGGGAGAGGGAGAAGCAGGTTCCCCACTAAGCAGGAAGCCCCATGCAGAGTTGGATCTCAGGAACGCAGGACCATGACCTGAGCTGAAGGCAGATGCTTGACCGGCTGAGCCACCCAGGTACCCCAACATCTGCTTGGTTTTGTTTGGAATATTCTCACGTGCCATGGGTAGAAATAAAATTTAACATGACCTACCCTTTTAAAAAAACATTAGGGGCAGCACGGGTGGCTCAATGGCTTAGTGCCACCTTCAACCCAGGGCGTGATCCTGGAGACCAGATGGAGTCCCAAGTTGGGCTCCCAGCATGGAGCCTGCTTCTCCCTCTGCCTGTGTCTCTGCCTTTCTCTCTCTCTCTCTCTCATGAATAAATAAATAAAATCTTTAAAAAAAATTAGTTATTTTTCTTTTAAATTTAATGGGATGAAATGCAGCTCTTAGAAGATTGTCCCAAAAAGGTGGCACTATTAATTCCAAAAAATGCCGTATCTTTTTTTTTTTTTTTTATTTGATGGAAGGATTAATGCAGATTTTGGACAAGTGGGAGGGCAGAAGGTGTCTAGGTTTTTATTTACATTTATGCAATAATGGAAAGAGGTGGTTCTGACCAATCAAAAGACCGACTTGCATTTGTTAGGCTTCTGTTACTTTTCTGAGCAAAGCAAGAGCATTAGCAGAGCCACTCAGGCACACGTGTGCATGTATATTTGTCAGCCTTGAAAAGACACAGTTCTGAGAGTATTTTTTAAGTGAGTTGGAGAGCATAAAGCAGAAAGGGAGGGAAGTGGACTACAAAGAGGTGAGTAAGAGGTTAATGGCTTTGAAAAAGCCTTTTACAGGGTGCCACTCGGAGGGGAGTAGATCAATGCAGTTCTTCTTTTAAGCTGCCAGCGAATATCTTGGATTTTTGACATCTTTTTCTTTTCAATCCTGTAAACACCAAGAGGCACAAGGTGGCCAAATACAGTATACAGTGTTTGCGCCATGAGTAATTTGGGTTGATAGTAGGCAGGGGAGAGTGGCATGGTGAGCCATGATCTTCTTGAGAAAAAGAATGAAAATAGCATTTGATTTTTCAACTTGGTGGCCCCATGCCTTTTGTGTTCCTGGACACACCTGATTGGAGACCCCATGAGTCCTCAGCATGCTGATACCAAGTCCCCTACTAAAGACTATAGCACTCTTTAATAAGGATGATGAAAAACGAGGTAAATTCAAAGATCAGCCCCCCTCCCACTTAAAAAACTTGAAGGACTCATATTCGAGGCATAGTGGAGAGAGTGCTAGATAATGTTGGTCAGACTCTGTGTGTTGAATGTCCCTCTTTGCAACATGGGGTATAAGATTGACCCCTTAGGACTGTTAAAGAATTAAAAGAAATTATTCGTTCATTCAGTGATGCTTTCTCATCGCCTCCTAGTGCCCGGGTACTGCCTGGGTTGCTGGGAATCCAAGGGTGGACAGTAGTGCATAAGAAAGCACTTACTACAGTACGTGGCCTGAAAAAAGGCTTAGTAAATTTTTCTTGAAACAGTTTTGATGGGGAATTTTAACATGTACAAAAATAGGGAGACTAATACATTAAACTTACATACCCATCACCCAGCTGAACAGTGATCAATTTATGACCGTATCTTGTATGAACAGATACATCTCCCCCACCGCCCCCCAACCCCCTACCTCCTGGCTCTGTCACCCCCGTTTCATGGATTATTTTGAAATGGATCCCAAACGTGGTAGAATTTTATCTGTAAAATTGTAGTATATATTTTCAAAAGATAAGGATTCTTTTAAAAAGCAGAATGCCAATACCATCAGCACATTGAAAAATGAACAATAATTCTTTTATCAAGTATCTCTTTGGTACCCAAATGTCCCTGTTTTTATATATATTTTTTAAGCATTTGGCTAGTTAAAAATCAGGATTCATACAAAGCCCACACATTGGATCTATTTGGTACGTCGCTTATCTGGTCTGTGCTGTTTGTCCTGTAGTTTTCCCTCAGTCTGGATTTTGCTGTGTGGATTTCATCGCACATGTTCCTCTGAAATCTCTATCTGATTTCAAATGGCAGATCTAGACTCTCCATAAAACTCAGGCCTGATTTTTTGTTGTTGTTGAAATTCTGCAGAATTGTGTATATAAACTCCCATCAAGAGGCATGTCATGTCTTGTTTCTTTCTGTTACTTGAGGCTTGATCAGCTGGCTGGGGTATTGTCATTCTGATGTGGCTGTGATAAAGTGCCCCATCAGCTTTTTATCTGGGTTTTAGCAGCCTACGTCCATTATTTCCTGATGACTTGCAAAATAGAGAGATTTTAATTCTCTCATTCCTTCTTCATTAGCTGGGATCCTTTTTAAATAAAATCACAGTTTTATTGAGATATACTTCACTTACAATAAAATTTATAAAATGCATAATCCGGTGGTTCTTAATATATTCATAAAGCTGTACAGCCATCTAATTCCAGAACATTTTTATCACCCCCAAAAGAAACACATACCTATTTGGTCACACCCTAGTCTCTCTTCCTCCTAACCCCTAGCAACCGCTAATCTGTTTTCTATGGTTTGCTTATTCTAGATATTTCATATAAACGGAATCATACAGTATGTGGCGTTTTTTGGTCTGTCTTCTGTTTTCAAAGTTCATCCATCTTGTAGTTTCAGTGTTCCATTCCTTCTTATGGCCAAATAAGATTCTATCCATTCAATGGATAGAATGGATCAACAAAACAACATCCTCAGTTAATGGACGTGGATATTTGGGTTGTTTTCCCTCTTTGGCTAATAGGAATAATGCTGCCATGAACAGTAATGTGTACGTTTTGTTTGAACATATGTTTTCAGTTCTCTCAGAAATACGCTTAGAAGTGGAATTGTCGGATCATATGCTAATTCTGTGTTTAACTTTTTCAGAAATGGGCTCAACTGTTTTCCAACATGGCTGTACCATTTTACATTACCCTGGATAATATAGGAGGGTCCTGATTTCTGCATATCCTCACTAATGGTTGCATTATAGTAAATTGCTTATATTATTATTATTAGATCATTATCAGATAAATGATTTGCAAATATTTTCTTCCATCATGGGGGTTGTCCTTTCATTTTCTTGTTACTTGTCCTTTGACTTGATAGTGTCCTTTGAAGCACAACATTTTTTAATTTTGATGAAATCTGTTTATCTATTTTTCTTTTTATTGCATTGTGATTTTGGTTTCATATCTGAGAAGTCATTTTAATCCAAGGTCACAAAAATGTATGCCTGTGTTTTCTTATGAGTGTTTTATTGTTTTGGCATCTATATTTAGGTTTCTGATCAACTGATAAATTAATTTTTATATATGATGTGAGGTAGGCATCCAGTTTTATTCTTTTGCATGTGGCTATCCAATTTTCCCAATACCATTTATTGAAAAGATTATTCTTTCCCTGTTGAATTGTCTTGACATCCTTGTTGAAAATCAGTTGACTGTAAATATGGACTTATTTCTGGATTTCTTAATTCTGTTTTCTTGATCTACCTGTCTATCCTGTGCCAACTCTACCCTGTCTTAATTACTGTAGCTTTGTAGCAGGTTTTAAAATCAGGAAGTATGAGTCTTCTGACTTTGTTTTCTTTCAAGATTATTTGGCTATTTTGGGTTTCTTGTACTTCCATAGGAATTTTATAATCAGCTGTCAATTTCTGAAAAGAAAAAGGCAGCAAATATTTGGATAGGAATTGTGTTGAATCTAATTAATTTGGGGAGTACAGCTATTCGGGGGTGTCTTTACATTTATTTATGTCTTCTTTTATTTCCTTCAACAGTATTTTGTAGTTTTGGCACAAATTTTTACCACTTTTGTTAAATTTATTCTTAATAAATTTTGATGCTATTATAACTGGAATTGTTTTTTAAATTTCATATTTTGGCTTTCTCATTGCTAGTGTATAGGAATATAATTGATTTTTGTATATTGATTTCATATTCTGCAACAATGATGACTTTATTATTAGTTCTAATATTTTTTATGTATTCCATAGGATTTTCTGTATACATGATCGTGCCATCTACAAATAGAGATAGAATTTTGGAACTTAATTGCTGGGTACATCTATATTTATAATTTTTATGTCTTCTCAATTGATTATTTTTATAAAATGTTCTTTGGCTCTGGTAATAATTTCTGTCTTAAATTTTATTTTATGTGGCATCAGTATAGTCAATGCTGCTCTCTTGATTACAATTTTCATGCTTTTACTTTCAAACTCTTTGTGTTTTTCAATATAAATATATATTTTCTAGTATACTATTTTAATTGTTTCTGTTACTATTATTTTTGAGTTATTAGAATATTTTTGTAAGGAAAAATTTCCCTTTTTAACTACTATATGGTTCTTCTAAGGTATAATTCATACAGGAAAACAGGATAAATGTTTGATTTTCTTTTTTTCTCCTCACACTCCAGAAGAGTGAGTTGATACTCTAATAGCCCCCAAAGAGGACCAATGTATTTGTTTCTTTCTTTAAAAAAATATTATTATGAACTCAGAGATTTTAACATATTTGACATAGTCCAGTCCATCGGAGATTTTTAAAAAATTTTTTTCTGAGTCCTTTTGATTCTTTCCCTGTCCTTGTTGATAGCTTCCTTGTTTTCTAATATAACATGATAGGCCAGGCTTATCTTGGGTATTTCTTACCCCAGACCAGGGATTGGCTATTTCTCTAAGGAGCCCTTGTTTTAGTGAGAAATTGTATTTTAATGCTCCAATCTGCACAAACTTGAGATGTTCATTGCTCTTGACTTGGCCTCTTCAGTTGGGTTCCCAGGGAAATAGCCTGAGGCAGAGATTTATGTGTAGGTTTGTTAGGAGGTGCCCTTGGGACCAATACCAGCCAGAAATGAAGGAAGGAGAATCAGGCAAGGAGAAGAGTTGAACTGTGACGAGGTTGGATCAGAAATCTTAGTTGATCCTCTGGGAATTCTGGAGCTGGGTTCCTACCTTGAGAAAAAGGCGCTGAGTCTTTACAGCCCCCTCATATACATAAGTCACTGGATATGAACTAACCAGAGAAAAGAGTATGACCTTGGGCAAGATAGCTCTCTTTGGCTGAGAGTGATTCCCAAAGAGGGATTTAATTGAGAGCCCTTTGCTATTAACACTTTCATCAGGTGTAAGAATGAGTGGCTCAGTCCTAAAGGGGAGATATAAGTGATGCCTCACAGCATCCCCTAGAGCTGTTCACTTTGTTCTAGGCTCTTTCAGTGAAAATAAAATTTTCTTTTAGGAAAAGTTAATTTATCAGTCCATAATGCTATTTTCTTTCTTCCTTTTTTTAAAGGTTTTATTTATTCATGAGACACAGAGAGAGAGAGAGAGAGAGAGAGAGAGAGAGGCAGAGACACAGGCAGAGGGAGAAGCAGGGAGCCCGATGTGGGACTCCATCCCAGGTCTCCAGGATCAGGCCCTGGGCTGAAGGTGGCGCTAAACCGCTGAGCCATCTGGGCTGTCCATCTTTCTTCCTTTTTTAAAAAAGATTCTATTCATTTATTTGAGAGGGAGAGAGAAAGGGAGAGGGGAGAGATATATAGAGAGAGCGAGCGCTAGAGCACAAAAGCAGGGAGAGGGGGAAGCAGACTCCCTGCTGAGCAGGGAGCCCAATATGGGGCTCGATTACAGGACCCTGAGATCATGACCTGAGCCAAAGGCAGATGCTCAACTGACTGAGCCACCCAAGTGCCCCAATAATGCTATTTCCAATTCAAATTTAGGATCACTGGATTTTTATTTAATTTCTTTGATTTTTATATTTGTGTATTTTCTTTAGTTTGGCACTCAAAACCTTGAAGGTTCTTCATAACATAAACATAATTATTTATTTGCTTTGCCCTATGTGTGTGTGCAGAAAAGCTGTAGAATAATTATACCAATATGAATACTAAAATTATCTCAAGATTTCTGTGGTTTATTTGTCCTAGGAATGTATACCACTATGGCTGTACAAATTATTAAAATTATATTTTAAAAATCTGCAAATAATTTATCTCTCTGAGGTTAATGACCCACTTGATACACAGCAATGTTAAATTTTTAGGGATTGTCTTTTTCTTTTTTATTTAATTTTGTTTCATAATTATGTAAAACATTTACACGATTCCCAAGTCCAGCTTCCAACACTGTCGCCTCTACCCTATTCCCCCTCTTCCCATACAGGGAAGCAGTTTGTTCATTTTCAATTTGTCCTTCTGCTGTTTCTTTTTCTCTTTGTAAGCATGTGTGTATGTGTGTATACGTATGTTTATGTATATGGATGAATATATACGCACATATTTTCCCTCTACTTAAGTAATATATCCTAGAAATCTCTCCATTGCATATATAGAGATAGACCCTAGTTTATTTAGCCAGTCTTCTATTGATGGATATTTGGATTGTTTCCAGTTATGCAAGTGTTTTGAATTTTTGTCTGTCTCTCTTTGAGAGAGATTTCTAGAAGAGAGATTGCTGGAGCAAAGGGTAAGTGCCTATACAGTTTTGCTTGTCAAATTCCCCTCCACATTCTCTTCCAAAAGGGTTCTCCTTCATTTTGCATCCCACTGCCCCTGTTCTCTCCCCTGCTTCCCCACAGACTCATTAATAGAGCATGCAGTTCAATTTTTGGATTACAGATCACATGAACATGCATATAGAAAATGCTGTAATGTCTTTAAAGTTTATTTATGTACTTATGAATACACATATAAATATGTATATGCTTACATATATAAAGAAATGTATATTATAAATGAATTATAAATGTGTCATTCGTATATATCATAAATATACATAGGTATGTATAAATATACCTTTGATCTAGTAAATGTTTTCTGGATAGGAGTAAATGGATGGCTGTTAAATAGATGCTGGTCTGAAATAGGAATCATAGAAATAATGATGCTCAGTATCTGCCTTTCTTTCTTTATGTCACTTTGGATGTGTGAGGCAGCATGCTGTAGGAAGCCCTGGAGTCGGTAGGGCTTGCACCTCTGATCTAACCCTTAAGAGCTGTACTATGCCCACTCATCTCCTCTGATCCTGCCTCCTCATTGGCAAAATCCCAGGGTGGTAGTGAGGGCCAAATGACAGAAGGAATGTTTGTAATTGGCAAGGAATGGTCTGCATGCCGGGGAACCCAGCTACAGAAGGTAGAGGTGGAACTCCTTCTTTCCTGCCCCCTGTCGGCTCCTGTGGGATAGACACAGGCAAGGAAACCAACCTCAGCCTCTGGCCACCATGCCTTGGAAAGTCTCAGCTTGGACACCGAGTTCAAGCATTCGATCTGATCCAGAGATGCTTTCCTTTTTTCTCTCTGCTGAAGGCCCCACAACAAGCAGCCCCTTATTTTATGATGTATATTGCTTTTCTGATTAGACTTTGTGACATGAATGGGCCTCATAGTGGGCTCTCTTTCACCAGCATAGAATGATTAAAAAGCAAGGAGGACAGAGTAGGAAGACTGACATGAAGGGTGATAACAGTGTTCTTTCGAAAAGTGACTGCAGGGTGCCCAGGAAATGGATGACACACTCTCTGATTATGAGACCATCTTCTGCAGGTGGGTCATGAAGACAGACACTGGTGTTCTATCACTGTGGCTCTCCAGAATAGCCGCCATGAAAAATAAGCCACCCGAAGAAAATGTCCATTAAAATCTTCATGCCAGCTTAGCTAAAACTAGCTCCTTGGAACGGTTTACTACTATACTGGCCATGAGCACAAGCCTGCTTTCAGGGATCTGAGGTTCCATAAATATTTGGACCAAGACATGAGCTCTGATTTAGGCCCTTCAAAGAAGATATCTAGCTAAAAATAGAAAGCTGAGGCAGAAAAAAACCCAAGTATTTTGAAGAGGTCAGCAAACCTTTTAACTGGTATGTCAAGCTCTGCTATGGTCTCTGGTTTCATGGGAACACACTCATGGGAACACATTCAGTTAGTGTCTCGAGAGCAAATGTCCATGCATGCTTTGTGACAGTAGGCTTCCTACTCGGGTGGATGACAGAGGGCTGGACTTTGAGGCTGTGTCCTCTGGTGTGTTCCTCAGAGGTGGAATCTCTTGTCTCGCTTATAGCCTTGGCTTTTCATAAGCATAGGGGCAAAAAATTTCTTCCTGACTTTTTTGCCTCCTCTGATCGTGTCACCACATCAGCCACCTGCACAGAGTAGAAAATGCATCTTCCATTTGCCTTTCCACTTTCCTGTTCTATTTTTCAAGTCACCAAGTACTGCTGAGTCAACATTAGAAACTTTTCTTGATTTTTGTCACTTCTTTATACACACCACTGCTGTATGAGTTGGGGCCTCTCCCTTCCTCTCATCTGTTCTGTTGCAGCCCAGTCTCCTTGACCCTGGCCTTTGCCCCCCCAGCAAATTCCCACACTGCCGTCAGCAGTTCTTTCTAGGTCACAGTCACAGAGAAGACGGTGTTCAATCACTGATTAAGACCATTTAGTGGTCTTGCCTACAGGTAAAGTCCAGACTCTGTAGACTGATATACATGATTCCTCCCAGTCTGGCTTCTGTCCACCCTTTCTTGCCCGCTGTTGGGAATGCCCTTTCCCCTCATGTGGTCAACTCTGCTTGAACCTTTAGCGTTTGAGCCAAATATAACCAATAACAAGGGTCAATGCTCTTTTCTCAAAAATGCCAAAGCTGCTTGCCTCATTTCTGTTATAGCACTTCCCACACTGGATTACTGGATTATAATCCGGGAGAAAGTGGCGGAGAGGGAGTATGTAGTGGAAATATAATGGGTTTGGGGCTAATCAAGCCTGGGTTTAAATCTTGACTCTACCATTTATCTATCCTGTGATCTTTGACTCAACCTCTCTGAGTATCCATTTTTCTGTACACCTTCTGTAAAGTGTTAGAAGGATGAGATGATATCATGTCTACAAAGCATCTAATAGTATCCTGTAGGAGCTTAGTATTTGACAATCTCCTACCTTTGATCTGCACCATTTGCTCTGAGGAAGCACCGTTGTGTTGAGTGATGGTTAAAAGCTATTACTTTCTCTCTGAGAAATAGATCTGGTGCATCCCAGTTTGTGTCACAACTAGAAACAGGCAGTATGGGCTGGACCAGTATAGAATTGGTATCTATGGAGCAATTGGGAGTGTGTAGGGGACGGTCTATGAAGAGAGGAAGCAGGTGGGAGAGAAGCCCGTTTGTGTCAGGAAACTGATAGTGCAATTAACTTATGGAGGTTTTCCCAAGTCACTTTCTTCCCTGTGGAAGTACCTGAAACACCATCCCATTAAGTGTAACTATATCTTTAAGATGTAGGGGACTTAAGGACAGGGAGATAATTATATCCTCTTGATTGTCCGCATCCAAACATAGGGATAGGGCTTTCTCTTAAAGGAGTGACACATGGGAGAAGAGGGGAAAGCTGTAGGAGCCGAGCCCCCAGTCATGCGTGGGTTGGGGGTGGGGGTCAGAGCAGAGGGGAGAGCTGTTTGTGAGGGTGCATGATTGAGCCCTGGGCGCAGGGAGAGGGGAGCTACGAGCCAGGCGGCAACCAGCCTGTCACGTCTGGACCGAGCATTCCCAAATGCAGAAGCCTCGTGCTTGAGACTGGAGATGCTTGTATTGTGTAAGTGATCCATGCATTGCTTTTTTTTTTTAGGGGGGGGAGGTGGGGAGGCGGGTGGTAACTTTTAGATGCTTAGCAAAATAAAAAAAAGAGGAATTCAGGTTCGTGAAAATAATCTGGCAATCTTCTGTTTCCGAAAACCATGGATCTCCCAAGCCCAGTTTTTGAAAAACAACCTGTTTTGTCTTGATTTCCTCCGAGTCCGAATGCATAATGCTGTATCCCTTACTCTTTTTTTGTCTTTTTGTCCCCTTTCCTGCTCTGCTCTCCGTGCAGCCCATCATCCCGGAAAGGGCAGATTAAAAATAAGCCTGGCAAGGCCCGGTGGGACAGTGCTAATGCCGTCTTGTGCTCCTTCCAGGTGCAGCGTGAACTGCCTCATCTCCCTTCCCGTCCAGCTCCCTGCCTCCCGTATCCACCATGGTGTTTGGTGAGTTTTTCCATCGCCCCGGACAAGACGAGGAACTTGTCAACCTGAACGTGGGGGGCTTTAAGCAGTCCGTGGACCAAAGCACCCTGCTGCGGTTTCCGCACACCAGACTGGGAAAGCTGCTCACCTGCCACTCGGAAGAGGCCATCCTGGAGCTGTGTGATGACTACAGCGTGGCCGACAAGGAGTACTATTTCGATCGGAACCCCTCCTTGTTCAGATACGTCCTGAATTTTTATTACACGGGGAAGCTGCACGTCATGGAGGAGCTGTGCGTGTTCTCCTTCTGCCAGGAGATCGAGTACTGGGGCATCAACGAGCTCTTCATCGACTCCTGCTGCAGTAATCGCTACCAGGAGCGCAAGGAGGAAAACCACGAGAGGGACTGGGACCAGAAGAGCAACGACGTGAGTACCGACTCCTCCTTCGAAGAGTCGTCTCTGTTTGAGAAGGAGCTGGAGAAGTTTGAGCAGCTGCGATTTGGTCAGCTCCGGAAGAAGATCTGGATTCGAATGGAAAACCCCGCCCACTGCCTGTCTGCCAAGCTCATTGCCATCTCGTCCTTGAGCGTGGTGCTGGCCTCCATTGTGGCCATGTGTGTCCACAGCATGTCGGAGTTCCAGAACGAGGATGGGGAGGTGGATGACCCCGTGCTGGAAGGCGTGGAGATCGCGTGCATCGCTTGGTTCACTGGCGAGCTTGCCATTCGGCTGGTTGCTGCCCCCTGTCAAAAGAAATTCTGGAAGAACCCTCTGAACATAATTGACTTCGTCTCCGTTATTCCCTTCTATGCCACCTTGGCCGTTGACACCAAGGAGGAGGAGAGTGAGGACATTGAGAACATGGGCAAGGTGGTCCAGATCCTCAGGCTTATGAGGATTTTCCGAATTCTCAAGCTTGCCCGGCACTCGGTAGGACTTCGGTCTCTAGGGGCCACGCTGAGACACAGCTACCATGAAGTCGGGCTGCTGCTTCTCTTTCTCTCTGTGGGCATTTCCATCTTTTCTGTGCTCATCTACTCTGTGGAGAAAGATGAGCACACGTCCAGCCTCACCAGCATCCCCATCTGCTGGTGGTGGGCCACCATCAGCATGACTACTGTGGGCTATGGAGACACCCACCCAGTCACCTTGGCCGGGAAGCTTATCGCCAGCACGTGCATCATCTGTGGCATCTTGGTGGTGGCCCTTCCCATCACCATTATCTTCAACAAGTTTTCCAAGTACTACCAGAAGCAGAAGGATATTGACGTGGACCAGTGCAACGAGGACCCACCAGAGAAGTGTCAGGAGCTACCTTACTTCAACATTAGGGATATTTATGCACAGCGGATGCACGCCTTCATTACCAGTCTCTCTTCTGTCGGAATCGTGGTGAGCGATCCCGATTCCACAGATGCTTCGAGCATTGAAGACAACGAGGATGTCTATAACACAGCATCCTTGGAAAATTGCACAGCAAAATGAGCGGGGACGTTCGTGCCTGTTATCTTGTGTCCCTTCCTAATGTTAGGTTAACACAGCTTTATAAACCTCAATGGGTTCGTTAAAATCATTTAATTCTCAGGGTGTACCTTTCAGCCATAGTTGGACATTCATTGCTCCAAAATGATAGAATCTTCTTTATTTTTCTCAGTGAAGTGAATTAAATGCCTTGTTCTGAAATTTATTTTTTACAAGAGAGTTGTGATAGGATTTTGGAAAAAAGGTAAACGGTATCGGGTGGGATTTATTGCTACGGCTTCTGTATCATTCTGTGTTTGTCATCTACTCACATTGAGCTAACTGTAAATTACTGACAAGTAGAATCAAAGGCCCAGCTGACTGAAGACTACATGCATGTAAGATCCACAAAATGAGACAATGCATGTAAATCCATGTTCATGTTCTAGACATGGAAACTAGAAGCCTAATAAACTTGCCTAATTCAGTATGGAGAATGTCTTGGTTGTATGTGTTGATGTCAAGTAAGTACATTGAGTATGTTCACAAGTGGTTTGGAAGGGACATGCTCTTTGGAGTATCAAGAGTCTTTTCTGTTCTTTTCTGGATTTTGAGTAAACCTTAATGATGGGCTAGTTCTTTTGTTTAGTAGACTGGTGGTAGTTGGCAGGGAGAAGGACCAGGTCTGAGACAAAACCAGGCTGTCCCGTGTAAACTGATTAAACATGTACACGTTTAGGACATACTCAAGGTAGCATATATGAATGAAGCATGTGCCCTTACAGTTAAACTTCCGGGATGTATTTTGTATTTTATAATTTCTCCTGCTGAGATAACATCTCATCACCTGAAAATTACGCAGAACAGAGTGAACCCCCACACTCACAGGCAGCAATACACTCAGTGAGTAGAAGAAAGGAGAAATGCTGCACACACACACAGATGTGATTAACTATGGCCAGAGGAGTGAAGCTTTAATCACTGGAGAGCGTGATGCCACCAACTATAACATGAGCCACCGTTTGAAAATAGCTTTCGAGACAGTAATGTCTGCATCTTATATAAAAGCCCCTCACAATGAAAGAAAACATACATACTCATTTCCAGAGCAGGGACAGAGCAATTCTATCCCATGTGGAGAGAATTTAGCTCACATCTTAATTTTGGAGATGTATGGTGACTCTAACTCATGCTGTCAGACTGAGTTTCTTTCCCTGAGATCTTTTTGAATGAAAAAGCCATGTGGATTTATTACCCAACTTCCTATGTTTGCAGATGCATTTCATTGAAAGAAGGACGTCGCCTGTAGGTTATCTGATGAAGAGAACTCTGACTCATCTCTCCTTTTAACGTTTCTGTGCCTTCTGAGACGGATATAACTGAACAGGGTTTATAGTCACTTTTAAATCTGGAGGTTTATTCATGCTTTTGTGGCATCCCCTGCCCATTTGAAAAATCTTCCTTTTCCCCCCAAATGTTGGCGTAAATTGAGTTTTGAAGCATAGCAATAGAATTTGGGATCCAGTTTTATTAAAGATTTCCCAATTAGTAGTGAAGTAGCTGAAGACTGCTTCTATAGAAATAGGAATAGGAAAAGAATAGTACGAGCAATGACCTTGGTAATGATGATAGTAATAAGGGCAACAGCAATGATAATAATCAGCTTCTATGTAAGCGCACAACCTATATAATCTCACCGATTGCTTACAGCACTGCTGTGAGCAAGGGTTTATTACTGTCTGCATTTTAAGACAAGGAAACTGAGGTTTGCAAGAAAGGTGCCAGTGCACACAGTGAGTAATGAACTTAGGCTGAGAACCCTGGGATGCCCGTGCTTTGAACGCAGCATCATGCTGTCTCCTCTTCCACTGTGTTGGGGAGTAGATTTAAGGACACATCGGGACAGAGTTCACCTGGAGGGGTGAAGAGCAACAAACTGCTGGACTTTGATTTTTCTGGAATGTGAATTGAAAGGGGGAAAATGCTGGCTCTGTACCTGTCCTTCGCTGACCCACAAAGCAGGCATGTTGGTCTGCAGAGCTGAGTTTTCTAGAATGCCCTTGAAGCTGAAGCAGACTGTGAGGGTCTCCTTGAACCTGAGTGGCAGGTGGGAAACTATGGTCGTACAAGAATTCTGGAATGTCTCTCAGCTGGTAGGACCTAAAGGAGGGCTAAAATCCTACATACTTCACCTGAGTTTTTATGGTTGGAGCAGACTAGCAATGGTATTTCTGCCTCTCTCCATACAGGTCACCTTTTGTTCATTCCATATGGTGAGATGGCAAGTTCCTTCTCAGAGGGTTGAGTCAGTGGCCAAAGGCCCCTGGCACAGGGGGGCTGGCAGAGGAGCAGGGACTGCGGGGCAGGGGAGGAAGCCGGCCAACCCGACCTACCTCTGGCACTGCCTGTTGCTGTGTGATCAGTCCTGGACACTGGGGTTCACTGAGCAGGACCAGGCCACTTTGGGAGAGTTTTCTCTTTTAATTCTTTCAAACTCTTCATCTGTACCCTGTGACCTCTTCCATGTCCTCGGATTTGTGTTACCGTCTTCAGCAGCAGTTCTATGGTGGTTTGGAAGGCCATTGACTCATCCAAGGACCTATCTCACCAACCTTGATTTTCTCCCTCTCAGCCCTCCTCCACTGGAGATTGTCTCAGCTTGCTCATGTTTCTACTTGGCCTTTCCCCAGTGCTTACTGGGGTGTGTGCTCAGGGTAGGTGGGCACGGGAATGAAAGATGGACATGTGGTCTTTGCTCTCAGGGAGACTGTAGGCTGATGGGGAGATAAATTAGTCAGCTGACATGTATGTGTGTGGGTGGATAGGTGTGAGAGACAGGGAGAGCTTCCTGGAGGAGGTGGCACCTGAGCTATTCAGGAACTTTAGTCTGAGATCCTGGTGAGTTTGATGCAGTTTTAGGGAGAACACCTTCACTATCACTGGTTGGGTCCCAGCCACAGACACTGTGAACCTCTGCCTTTGGGACTTCTCTTTCCCTCCCTCTGCCAACCAACACCCTTCTTTAGTTAAAGGATCTTCCATCTTTAATGTGATTATCCCATTTTTTCTTCCCTTGTGGAGGTTTAACTATGCCCATATTAGTCACAGTTGCTTTTTATATGCCTGAGCTCATCCCCATGTGTTGATCTTATATTTAACTTAGAATTTGGGGGCAATTAGTATTGTGCCCACCTTGAGGGTCATGGTGGGCCATCATCGTGGGGTTTCTGTGCTTTGAGACTCCTGTACTATTTTATGGAGTTGTTTAATAGTGTTGGAAAAGCTTTTTCTAACATTCTGAAAAGGATGATTTGCACCATATGAAATTGTCATTATTCCATCATTTTTTTTTTGTCTAGAATCACAGCAGCTCCAATATGATTCAGTGAAATATTAAGGGGGTTTGCCTTATGTTAGCAAAAAGGTGTTTCTCAAGTTCTTAGGCAAACTTGTGACTGGTCCTGTCTGTACATCTACTTTAAGGAAGAAGTGGACATCAGGTAGCCTCAGGAGGAGTTATCAGCACCAGAGCTCACCAGCTGTGCCATCAGGAGGCCAGGTGACTCTTCTCTGAGCTTCTTTTCTTAGGTTGGATTTAAGTGTAATAATCACCGGAATCCTTTCTATCTCAGACATTTATGTAATGCACTTTCTTTTCTGCAAATTAGCTAGTTCCCCTCTCACTTTGTTTACATTATAAATTTGTATAGCAAAAACAGATTTTAATTTTTCTTATTCTCTGTCAGTAGATTTCTAACCAATGGGGTTTTATTACTGTTGAGGACACAGAGAATTAGCTTGCTTTAAAATTTCGGTTATTAAAACATTTGCAGAGTCATTTATTTCCCTTTGGTCATGAGGAGCAAAGGCCCCTAGAATTGGTGGAGGGTAGATGTGGGTAAAAGTTTTCTTGAACATCAATAGATTCATAAAATTGATTTGCTTGAAAATCACTCGGTGGCTTAACCTTTGGTCATTGTTGGCATCTGCTAGTTTGTCCTTCTCAGGGAGAATGCCAAAGTGTTTAGGAACACAGGAAAGAGGAGGGGTGAGCTGAGAAAGAAGGCACACAGGATGGATAAACACTGTGTAAAGCCATGAATGGAACAGCTCAGAGGGACCTGGGAGGTCATCAGGTCCACCTCCCCAGTTTACAGATGAGGAAGAGGAGTGACTTACCCAAAGCCATGGACCTGGAGGTATCCAGAGAGACCAAATCCAGACTGGAACACAGCACAGTGCGTTCCACCCTCCTCTCTGTCTTCTTCCCTCCCTACAATTTATTATGAAAAATTTCTAGCATATGTAAAAGCTATAAGCATAGCATCATGTAACTACATGTGCCTACCACCCAGCTTCAACATTATCAACTAATTAGAAACTCATTTCCTTTCTTCTCCAACTCACTTCCTCTTCTCTCCAGTTTATTTTGAAGCAGATGTCAGTCATATCATCTAATCCATAAGTATTTCAGTAAGTATATTTAAAAAAATTTAAACACAAATGTAATGCCGTTAAATTAAAAATGAACAATTTCATTTTTTCAAGTTTTTTTGTTGTTGTTTAAAGTAAGCCCTAGGCTCAATGTGGGGCTTGAACTCACAACCCCGAGATCAAGAGTCACATTCTCTACCAACTGAGCCAGCCAGGTGCCCCCAAATTAATCATTTTTTAATACTATTTTCAATATCCAGTCTTTGAAGGTATTGCATAACCGCTACTCTCCAGTTACTTGGCATTTCTGAACACCTGGTTCAGGTAAAAGAATTCTACACATTATATGTTAAGCCATCACAGGGAAGTGGGAGGTTCAAGAACTAATGATTTCTGCTGAGACCCTCAAATTATGTGAAACAGATTCCTATTGCCTCGGTTTTTAAAGATTTTATTTATTTATTTACTTACTTCCTTATTTGAGAGAGAGAGAAAAGGCAGACGGAGAAAATCTCAAGCATTGACTCCACCTGGGGCCTGACATGGAACTCGATCTCAGGACTCTGAGAGCATGACCTGAGCTGAAATCAAGAGTTGAACTCTTTTTTTTTTTTTTTTAAGAGTTGAACTCTTGATTAAAAGTCACCCAGGCATCCCTTTCCTCAATTTTTAGAGATCTCTGGAGGCTGAGAGAACACATTAAAGCTTAGTTTAAGCTAAGTGTTGCCAACGGTGCTTAAGAGTTCATTTGTCTTTGTGTTACCGTCATTAAAGGTGGAATCAACTGCTAACTGCCCCCGAACAAGGAATGTCTGTGTTCTTCAAGCCTATTCACTTTTCTCCCCCAGGAACGAAAGGAAAGTATTTGTTAGGTGGTACTCAATTTGGCCAACATCCAAAGAAGGTAGGTGGTTTAGTAGAAAGTTTAAGAAACTTTCTTGAGTATTAGTTTCCTATCGCTGCTGTGATATTATCACACACTTGGTGGCTTAAAACAACAAAAGATTATTATTCCACAGTCCTGGAGCCCAGAAGTTTGAACTGAGTTTCAGGGCTAAAATAGGGTGCCGTCAAGGCTCTTTATTTTTCTTTCTTTAAAGATAGATAGATAGATAGATAGATAGATAGATAGATTTTATTCATTCATTCATTCATTCATTCATGAGAGACACACACAGAGAGAGAGAGGCAGAGGGAGAAGTAGGCTCCATGTAGGGAGCCTGGTGTGGGACTCCATCCTGGGTCTCCAGGACCAGGCCCTGAGCTGAAGGGGGCGCTAAACCGCTGTGTCACCCGGGCTGCCCAAGGCTCTTTCGTTCCAGAAACGCTTTGAGTGGAGTCTGTCCCATGTTTCTTCCAGCCTCTCGTAGTTGTCTACATCATTCCTGTCTGCCCCGGTAGTCACATCACCTTCTTCTGTGTAATACTTCTCTCTGCTTCCATCTAAGGATACTTGTGATTACATTTAGGATCCAGAGTAATCTCCCCATATCAAGGTCCCCAATTTTATCAAATCTACGAAGTCCCTTTTGCCATATAAGGTAACATTCACAGGTTCTAGAGGTAGGACCTGGATATCTTCGGAGATCAATATTCATCTTCCTCCACCCAGGTCACACAGTACTGAGAAGCCTTAATTTTAATGGTAGGCTAATACAAATGCATCACGTTGGTTAGGAAAAAGGAAGAATGGATAAGAGCATGCAAAAAAAAAAAAAAAAAAGCATGCATTTTGGTGTCAGACAAATGAGTTCTAATCCTAGCTTTGTCTGTGGTCATAGGCAAACTCTTTAATCTCTGACCCTCGGTATTTGGGGTTGATACGGACCTTCTCACAGGGATAGTATGAGGATTAAATAGTCTCTCTCTAGGGGTGCCTGGGTGACTCAGTTCATTAGGTGTCTGACACTTGATCTCAGCTCAGGTCTTGATCATAGTTCAAGTTCCTTGTTGGGCTCCATGCTGGCCATAGAGCTTACTTAAAAAAATATATATAAAATAAATAAATTTTCTCTATATATAAAGTATCTTGTGCAGTGCCTGGCACACAGCATGCACTTCCTAAATGGTTTTTCAAATATTATTATAATGCAAGACTCCTTTTGGCTTATCTCAGGTGGCACCTATGTAGGACCAGGTATTTTTCTGTCCGATTATAGTACATTAATGAAATTAGAATTTGGTGACTGTCAAGACATTTACAGGTGTCAGGAGGAAAGTAATTTATGAATTAGTAATGTGTGAAAATACACGAAGCTAGTTTAACATTAAGAAATATAAATCTAAAATAGAAGAACCACATTTAATGTTGGAGCAGCTTTTAAGTGGATGTAAGGGTTTCCAGAAGATAGATAATGTAGTTGAGACATTATAATGAGTTTGAAGAAAGGAAACAGCCCGGGATGTGGAGGCAGAATACCTCTGTTTGCATTCCAGATCTGTTTATGTCTCTCTGACCCGCCTTGGGGAAGCCATCTGACTTTTCTAAGCCCTGGGTTTTCAATGTATGGAAAGGGGACGATGAGTTCATGGTTGTAAGGATGTAAAAATGCTTCACATATGTTTTATAAACACTTCATAGTAAGAAGCTATCATGAGGCCCTCTATCCTTGATAGGAAAGACAAAGGGAAGAAGCAGCTACCCTTGTGTCTACGATGAATTTTACTGCATCATTAAAAAAAAAAAATCAATGAACAGAACATTTGGTTCCTGAAGCACTGTGTAGCTTTATTTGAACACAGCTTTCTTTCTAAATGAATCCTGCCAAGTACCAACGTGAATATACATTTTATGGGAAAGTGCCACGGCGCTGTAAGGCCAGATGTATGAAGCACACACAGAGCTCCTTTTCCAGTAGCAATTATCTGATGAAATTGTGCCTTGTCGGCAGCAAGCAAACCGGATATATTCCCATTGGAGTAGGGAGCACGTGCTGTGGTATTTATAAACTGTAAAAGATGTTTGTCAGCATGCACAGCACATGCATTCATCCCTGCGCGCTGGCGAGAAATAGCCACGTCGGTTCTGAACAGCTAATGATGGATTCAGAAATTCTGTCAGCAAATCTGTTGCTGCAAGGGATTCTCTCCATAGATGGTGATGACTCCAGCATGTGTGCTTCTAATCACGCGCTGAATAGAGTGTGAGGCTCTGGGTTGACACTTGGCTCATCCTTCCCTGGGCCGACCTCTGCAGATTCCAGAAGCAAGGGTAGAGTCATGGTGTGCAGTCCACGGTGTCACAGGGCAGATGAGGCGTGGGAAGTCGGCACTCACAGTTCTCACTTTCATGTCTCCTGCTGCCTCGCAAGAGAAAGCTTTCCGAGCTATCTCAGATACATCTCACCCCAGCTGCTGGGGGTTCTGTGTAGGTCAGCCCTTTTGCATCCGTTCTAGGCTCTCAAGGGGGTAGGTTGGCTTTGTTAGAGACAGAGGTGAGAATGGTTCATGTTTGCTATACCCTTTGCTTCTTGGCTAGGGTGCCTCGCCAGCCCATGGAAGTGAGCTGCCAACCCTTCATGGCATCGGCAGCCAGAGACCCAGGCCCTCTTTGCTGCTCCCTTCTAGCTTCTAATGGATCTGGGTATGATCTGGCTCCTGATTCTCAGCTTTCACTTTTGTTCACCATCTGCCCTTTGCTCTTGGCAAATGATTGCTTTGTTGTTCACTCCAGTTTGCCCTCATGCCCTCAGTCTATGTGTCTTCTCATTTCAGGCCATATTTAATGTCTATCCTAGCCAGCCTCTTAGAACAAGTCTAAACTCCAACCAGCTGGTTCAGCCCAACCTGCTGCAAGCCCCATAGGGAGGCACCTGGACCTTTCAGGCTGTTGGAGTCCATGACTTCTGGTGACCAGTGTAGGCCCGCCTGATCAGACTTCATTCCAGATTTCAGAGCAAGAGTTATAAACCAGCCTTGGGAGCCCAAGTCATACCTAAGATATTGCATGATGTATAAAAGGACTTTAAATGGACCACCTTCTCTTGTGCATTCTTGCTTCTTCTGGTAGAATTGCCCTCTCTTCTGAGCAGCTGGCCCTGTGGGTTTTGATGCTTGTCAATAAGGGACTTTGTGGACTCATCTGATTATTTGTGCCAGGTTCCCAGCATGATAGGAAAGGATCCTGGAGTGCTTACTCTTGGTAATTGCCTTGTAGGACCCAGATTATTTACTATGATTGTGCTTGATGTCTAATTCTATTTGTTCAACAAAAAAAGTTATTAAAGGATATACTTTGAGATATACATATATGGGTGATATGTGGATGAAAAGGACACAGCTCTCTTGCTCATGAGAAGCTCACAGTGTGGTAGAATGGGAATCTAGGGCTGTGGTGCCCAAGATAGAACAAGAAAAGAACATAGGCTTTGGGGTACAGAGCTTGGTTGAGGAGCTGGCTTCACTATTTACTTCTCTGTGATCATGGTCAGGTTGCTTAACCTCTCTGAAATCCCTCTTTTCTCAACTATTCAAAGGGAGCTAATACAGCCTAAATAGTTGAGATAATGCACATTAAGGACACATTAAGATGCTCAATAGACATTACTTTTCTCCTCTTTCCATTCCCTAATCTGGCACTCTTGGCTAAGGTTTCATTATTTAAGATGAACGGAAGCCTTTGATATCTATTGAGTGAATCTGAATAGTGTGGACAGTAAACCAGATGATTCAGGCATGCAGTCTCCTTGCTCTCCACCTCATCCTTTGCCTGACCATGAATTCATAGTGATTCATTAGCATGGTGTTAAATGCCAATGCTGCTCTGAGGTCATGAGCAGCCTCTTTCTTCCATCCCTGACTGATTACTGGTACAAACCTTTCCATCTTTCCCTGATGATCATATGTGTCATGCAGCAGGAGACACCTGAGCCTTGGGATCTTCCTTAAGCAGCTACAGACTTGATGACATTCTTGAATCCAATATTGCCTGTCAACGAGGAATTCTAAAAACAACACGGGCCCAAAATAACTGCCTCATGAATGCAGTATTAGAGTGCTGACAGTCATCACCACGGACCATAAAAGTTTGGCAAGGGTTTCTATCCCTCACTGAGCATCAGACTTCTACAATAGAGCTGTAGCAGTGTGTCCTTCACTTATTTTTTCTTTTTAAAGATCTTGTTTATTTATTTATTTGAGGGAGAGAGAGGGAAAGAGAAGGAGGAGGGGCAGAGGGAGAGGGAGAGAATTTCAAGCAAACTCCATCCTGAGTGCAGAGCCCCACACTGGGCTTGATCTCACCACCCTGAGGTCATGACCTGAGCTGAAATCAAGACTCACATGCTTAACTGCCTGAACCACCCAGGCGCCACTGTCCTTTATTTCTTCATGGTTAAATGTTTCAGTCTATCTCAGGAAATTGTCTGCAATCAGTGGATCTAATAAAGCTGGAGTTCTTAAAGTAATTTAGATGCCATTGAAATATACTGCTGTATTTGGAATGGCAGCTGTACAATAATAATATTGCACTTGTGCTTCGCATTGGTGCTTTATATGAATTCATCCATTTAATCTTTATAACAACCCCGTGAGGTAAGGTGCTGCTGTCATCCTCATTTTACCATTGAGAAAACCGAGAAACAGAGGGGTTATCATATTTGCCCACACAACTCACACAACTAGTAACTAGGGAGCTAGGATTTGAGTCCTGGCACCTGGCTTGACCTCACAATTTGTGTTCTCCTTATCTCTAATTCTCCTATTTTTACCACCTAGACACAGGCATATCATCTCCCTTCTCCTAGCTCATGCTGACTTCTCTTTCTCTGATTGTGTCACTAGGGCTTTTGATTCATCACTTATACCCATTGTCCAAGGATGAAGTTCTGACTCCATGACTCTGCTCACATGACCTCTGAGAGCTGCCTCATTCTCCACTTTGACTTCACCTTCCCTTCCCTGCCTCTTATACTCTACTAACCAGCCATACTAAAAGTGATGTTTACAACACACACACTGTGTCCTGATTTTCCATGTCTTTGCTTATACTCCTCCCTCTCTCTGGAAAGCTTTCTCTCCCATTCTCTCACTAGCTCACTCCTGTTCACCTTTTATGAATCAGCTCAAAAATTACCTCCTCCTCCCTTACAAATAAAACAACTAAACTTAATACTCCTAAATGAATTTCTTCCTCCCTCTCATTCATCATTTATCACCTATCTATATCTTGCTGTATTTACTCCCATTGCACAATAAAATGTATGTGTAGGTGTGTCTTTCTCCATTAGACTGTGGATTTTTAAAGAGTGGATAATAGGTTCTCAGCGGATATTTGTTCAATGAGTGAGTGAAAACAATTGACTCCAGGAAAAAAAAGGCATCTTTGGATCTCTAAGTCAAGACTGTCCCAGTGAGTCCACAGCAGATCATAACCTCATAGTTCCTATCATATGTGGGCTTGAATAGGAAGGTAGAGGGCAGGGCTAGCTCTGGGCATAGCCTTGTCTTCTTTTCCAACTCCTCTTTACCTTCTCACCTGGCACACTTCCCATCCCTGCCATTTATCCCTTTCTCATAGGGGATTAGTCAAAGCTAAATATTAGGATTAGAAGAAACTGGGGGGGGGGGGGAACTAATGCCATTTGGCCTAACCTTCTCTCCTTCCAAGAACATTTTGGTTTTCAGAGAGGCCTTATAAAGATCCAAGAGATTGTAGGGCTCCTTTGCTGAAAGAATCCTGAATGGTGGGATTCCAGGCAGTGAGCCAGAGAACATAGTATCTTCACACCACAGCTCCATCCCCTTCTGGTCTGTCCACAGGAGTGAAAGTGGATGGTGCTCCCTGATATTCCCTCTCAGTTTTCAGGGTCACAATGAAGGAAAATGATCAATGTATCCAAGCCTAGAACCAGTTTTGAGAAGATAAGCATTACCAGAGAAGGCTATGAATAAGTTTATTTTCCCATGGTGGGCTCAGTTTTCATGAGTCTGAAGCCAAGGATGACATAAGGTGAGGTTGCACCCTCTTTGGAGGCATGAAGTGTGTTTGAGGCTTCTACGGGTATTCATCATTCCTGTTTGTGAATTCTCAAGAGATGTGCAATTCAGTGAATTGGTGGTCTGAGCTGGGAAATGGCCTTGAGATGGACCCCAAAGTAGTGGTCCCCCATGTCTGAGTTCCAGGAGGGAGACTTTGAGCATAGGGATTTCCCTGGAGAAGTCAAGGGATCTGGTTACATTGCTGTGACATTACAGTACTTTCCACTATTTGGTATTCTATAGGCTGTCTGTATGTACCCGTGTACACATCTTGCATGCATGTTAGAGGAAAAAGCTAAAACTTGGCGGTGGGTGGGGTGATGGTGATGGGTGTCTGGTAATCCTGGATTCCGATCACTTGCTAGCTGAGTGGCCTATGCAACTACTTTCTTCTTTGATTTCCCCATCAATCATGTGAGGATGATGGAATCCATCTAATTTAGTTATCAGGGGGGTTACATGAAATGAAAAGCACTTGACACAAAATAATAAATAGCAGGTGCTCTGTAAATGGTAAATCTATTGTTAGTATAGAAACAGGCTCTATTTATTTATTTGCTTACTTATTTAATGACATTCCACCTTATTTCTCCCCCACCCCCAAAATTGGGGTAGCATACAGCAAACGTGCTTCAACCCCTCCTACCGACTTTGATCAGTAGAAATAGAGATGAGAGAAACAAGAAGATAAGAATGAATTAGATAGGGAGGAGAAAAGTTGGCAACTGTAAAATCAATTGGAAAACATGCACAGTTATAGACTTAGAAAATATATATTTAATTATTTGTACTCTGATTTGCTGGTGGTGGGTTTGAAAGTAGTTTACAAGGATACTTCAGGACAGAATGAAAATAATTGTGGTATATGCATTCATGACTGCTTCCCCCCAAAGGACTTTAACTTATAAGCTTAAAAAATGCCAGGAAATTAATGAGAAAGAACAAAAATGAGTTAGCAGAAGAAAAATTGAATCCAGTCAAGATGCTAAGTGTGCAGTTTCTGGGTGTAGCGAGTGGCCCCTGGAATCTGTCCTGACCCTTTATCTCACATGCATGAGTGCTGGCAAGGGCAATCTTGAGACCTTGAATGTGCTTTTCTGCAGTTATCATCTGGCTTCTCCTGCTTTGCTTGCAATCAGCTCCTCTTGGGCTTCTGCCCTGACTCTCAACTTAGATTCCCCTGCAATCCTGCTCCTGTTCTCTGGTTTGTGTACAAAACCCTGTTTGCCCTGCTCTTTCAAGACTTTGAGCACCCCATCTTGGTTTCATGGACCCCAAAATCCCCATATGGACAGGTGCTGTTCGGGAGAATGCGACACCTGCACCATCTGTCATCCCACACCCACAATGATTGACGACCTAGTCTGGTTTTGTCATTCGCATATATGTCTGGTTCACCTACTCAGGTGTGGAGCTTGGCTTTGGGGCTTTTGCCTCTCCTGACTTCATATCCTGATTTCTTTATGCACAGTTAGTTAGAGGTTCCCATATGTCACTGGCTGGCTTGTCAATTTGCTGATGGGACAATGTGCAGGCATACTCAGGGCAATCATCTCATAAAGGATTCTCAGGTTTCTGCTAAATGAAATATTTAGACACAAGAGGGCTTGCTTCTTGGCTGCAAAACAAAAATGGCATCAACAACACAAGCAACAGTAACAATAATATCTTCAATTTATGAGCATTTTTGTGCCAGGCATGGTGTTAGATACACTATACTCATTCTTTTTTTTTTCTTTTTAAAGATTTTATTTATTTATTTATGAGAGACACACAGAGAGAGGCAGAGACACAGGTGGAGGGAGAAGCAGGCTCCATGCGGGGAGCCTGAAGGAGGACTCAATCCCAGGACCCTGGGATCACTCTGAGCCAAAGGCAGATGTTCAACAGCTGAGCCACTCAGGCATCCCCACTATATTCATTCTTACCAAAATCTCATGAGTAAAGGATAATTGTTAGCCTCATTCTACAAAGAACAAACTCAGGTACAGAGAGGTCAGATGATTTCCCCCAATTAAATAAGTATTAAGTTTAAACAGAATTAAAAACTGTCTTCCTGACTCAAAGGCCAGTTTTGCCCACACTGCCCTACCTTCCGGTTCACTCAGTGGCATCCATGGCAGCTGCCTGGAAAAACTGGGAGTGGGGAAGCTCATTGGGGGTCCCTGTGTAATAAGTGCCTCAACCTCTCAACACTCTCTAAATCCAAATAGCTTCTCAGGTAAGTGTTCATTCAAAAGGAAAGCATTTTTTGCAATACTACTCACAATCTGTAGCAATTTATTT
The DNA here is from genome assembly GCF_011100685.1 of Canis lupus familiaris. Lineage (NCBI taxonomy): Eukaryota > Metazoa > Chordata > Mammalia > Carnivora > Canidae > Canis > Canis lupus. Next base: position 13,383,863 of record NC_049238.1, read on the forward strand.
ATATCTGTACCCATCCTGCTTTCTTTCCAGGCTAGGAAAGTCAGCCTTTCTCAAGGCCAGCCTCTTCACCTGCCTATCTGTTTATATGTTTGTCATTCATTCATCACTCTATTTATTGATCATCCACTGGGTCCTGGACCCCGCACCAGGCACTGGGGAATGGCAGTTCCCCTGCCTTTGATGCTAGTCCTTCCACCTGCCTTTAGGACTTCCAACCATCTGTCATTCCCTGGCCTGTCATTAACGCCCCCTCCTTTTCTTGCTGTTCATTCCTATAAAAACACTCAAATCTTTTCCATACTCTTCCACCTCCTTCTTTTTATCACCTTACTCTCTGCTCCTGAGTCAAGCTTCTAAATAATTGCCATGACTCCAGCCTTCTCTTTCTTTCTGTACATTTACTCCCAGCCCCTGTGTGTGGCTCCCCCAACACCCCACATCGCCCTCCTGGAACTGCCCTCATCAAAGTTACTCTATGGCGCACTTGAGTTCATACCTCGCTGGTCTGTCAGCCACACTCCCAGCCACTGCGAGCTTTGGTCCTTCTCTTGTTCTGGAATTATCCTAGCGTCTTTGACTTTTGCTGTCTGGATTTTTGCAGTTTTCTGATTATTCTTTCTCTGTCTTCTTTAGGGGTGTTCACTCTCTGCCAGGTACTTAAAGGTGGGTTCTGTGCGAGCTTACCTTTAGCCCACTGCTCTCCTTTAGGGAAAGGAGAGTTCTGTGCAATCCTGTCCACCTGGAGGGGTTGACGCAGACATTTTTATTTTAATATTTAATTCCCGAAGCTCCAGAGAAACAAAGAAATCTCCCATGGAACTCCCATTGTGGGATATCCCAGAGTAAATCCCAAACTGAGCTCATCATCTCACCAAGGTGATGATCCTTCTGTCCTGTTGGTTTCTGGGAATGGCAGCACCATCCACAGAGTCACTCCAACCAAAGGCCTGGAAGTCACTGCCCAGAGCTGCCCAAGTCAGGTCTTCCTTCCCTCTCATCCTTCCTTCCTCTACCCACCTTCCTTCCTTCCTAATTTGCATATTTCCCGTGTCTTGTGCTACCTCCTGAAAAAAATAAAAGTCAGCAAAAAATCAAGTCCCAGCCTCTGGTCTCATGAACTTATACTCTAGTGGGAAACACTGACTCTAATCAAAGTACTGTACAAAGAAGTGGAAGCTGCATTTGTGATGAATGTTGGTATGAGAACATAAAATGAAATCTTTTCCCAGGAAGTGAGATTTAAATTGACATTGAAGGAAAAATATGTGCCACCTAGCTAGAGGGCAGAGGACAGGTGAGAGAGAACAGCACATGCAAAGGCCCTGGTGAGAGGAAGCTCATGCACTGAAGGGACCATGACAAGTCTGAAGTGGAAGCCACACAGAAGAAAGAGGCCTGAGTGAGGCTGGTAGGAGGCAGGGCAAAGCATGCTGGGCCTGGTAGGTCAGCTGAGTGGCTCTGGTCTCGAGCCCACAAGTACATGGGAAGTTGTTGTTTTTTTTTTTTTTTTTTTTTTCATTTTTGTCTGAGAGTGTGGAGAATAGGAAGGGAGGAGAAAATGGGGTGTGGAGATGTTAGTTAAGAGGCTTGGAATGATGGCAGCTTGTTAGTATGCCCGATAACTGTCAAGAACAGAGGGGGCTATAGGTCACTTTACAAAGAGTCAATCAATGTGTGTTGAAGTAATTAAATTTACCTCTCTGAGGGGAGTAACCTGACTGTTCAATTATGTGAGCCCCATTTCTTCCTCAGATCAAGGAAATTTATGCAGTGAATTAACTTGAATCCTCCTGAGGAAGGTGCTTTGCTGCCACATAAGGCTGTTATGTCTCCTGTGATTCCCAATGGGCACTGGCCCCATCAGTCAGATCACACAAGCCAGGAAGTTGCCCTCTTAGCAGTGCCCTGAGATCTTTATCCAGGGGGATCAGCAGTGGCTCCCAACGACCAAGGAAGGCCCCTCTCCAGGAGCAACAGTGTCTGGGAGAGTGGTGGCAGACTCCTCTTCCCTAAGCCCTGGGGACCTGTGCCTGAGGCTTTGATGGCAGTGGTCCAGTGGGAGTCACGTGCAGCCTGCGTTATATAAGACCATTTTTAACTGCCCACTGGACTAGGGTTTTAAAATTATTATTTTTTTAATCATTAAACTTTAGAACTGAAACGTGGAATGGGGCTGGAATATGAGGGTGAGATGCATTTTGGCGTCCTCATGGCATCCCTTCCTCTGAGTTATGTAGACATGGTGGTTGGGGGGAAGCCCAGTAAATATTTGTTGAATGAAGGTACAATCTATTCACCAAAATTCTAGGAAGCCTCATCTTGCAAGAAGACGAGCAAGTAGATAACAAAAGATATAGGGCATGCTGGGGAAAATCCTAACCATATGGACGGATTTGGTGGGACCAATAGAGTCCTAGGATCGGGGTTGGGGGTGTCATGTAGAAAGGCAGAGACTTTTGGGCATTTGATGTGAGGGTTCTGTATGGAGAGTGAAAGATGCACTAGCTGCCCTGGATTATCAAATCTGGGGGAAGAGGGCTATGTTCAAAGAAGATTTTAAAGATATCATGGGGTGTGTTACATTGGAGTAATTGAGTTAAGTTCCTTCAAAGTCTTCACTAAAATTCAGGATTACTCTTCAAGGTCTTCGCAGTTAGATTGGTGTCTTATTAGATGGGTCAACAAGAAGAGGCATGCCTCAAGGAAACCAACATTTTGGTTTACAAATAAACAAATGAAAGTGTCTGGACTGCTTCACTGTGCTCTGTTTCTGGTAGAATCTTGGAGTTGGCCCTGAGTCCTGCCAGGATTGCAGGCTATTGGGGGAACAGTCAGTACAGGGGACTTTAAATGGAAATATACACATTGGCTCATTAGGGGCTCCCCAAAATTCAGAGACTGTCAGAACTGAAAGGCATTCTGGAGACCATTTAGCATTTTACAGATGGGGAAACTGAAACTCACAAAGGAATATAATAACACATAGCTTTTCTTTTCTCTTTTTAAAATCTTTTATTTATTTATTCATGAGAGACACAGAGAGAGAGGCAGAGACACAGGCAGAGGGAGAAGTCAGCTTCTTGTGGGGAGCCTGATGTGGGATTTGATCCCAGGATCCCGGGATCATGACCTGAGCTGAAGGCAGATGCTCAACCACTAAGCTATCCAAGTGCCCCCAACATATAACTTCTCAAGGAAAAGCAAGAATTTGAACTTGATGTTCTTGGGATAAGAGCTCATTTCCGTTTTGCTTCTTTTTCCCAGTCTGCTGATTTTCTGAAGTCCAGTAACCTTGGTAAACTTGAAGCAGAATTCCCTATGTCTATTAAGACTCTTTGAGTTGCAAACAACAGAAACAGTTTCTAGCTAACTTAAGCAATAGGCAGGGATTCATTAGAAAACACTAGGGAGACTCACAGATCCAAAGGAAGAGCAGAGCCCCCAGCCGTTGGGGGACAGGACTGGGGCAGCGGTGGTGACCCTCCCTAGGGTGCTCTCTAGCTGACTCCAGCAGCTGGGTTTTTGGACTCAGATTAATCATGTGTTTCTTTCAGAATGGTTTTTTCCCTCCTCTTTTACAATCTCAGTTGAAAACATTTTAAAGATCCAAAATTGCTACGGTGATTCTTGTCTGTACCAGAGGATCAGAACTTTTTTTGATGACACTAGATAATTTTGGCTACTTTGTGGATAGAATTTATTGAGTGCCATTATGGAATGAATGTTTGTGTTCCTCTAAGATTCATATGTTGAAACTAACCCCCAAGAATGTGATTGAATTTGGAGATGGGGCCTTTGGAGAGTTTAGATGAGGTTACAAGGGTGAGGCACCCATGACGTGATTGGTGCCCTTATAAGAAGATAACAGCTTTCAACTCTCTGTCATGTGGGGAGCAGGAGGGCAGCCTTCTGTAGACTAGGAAGAGGGTTCTCACCAGGAACAGAATCTTCCAGCACTTTGATCCTGGGCTTTCAGCCTCTCGAACTGTGAGCAAAAAATATCTGTTGTCTGTGCAGTTTTGTTATAGCAGCCCACGCTGTCTAATACAAGTACCCACTTGTGTGCCAAATGACAGCACACCCAGTTACGGCTCACAGGAAGGGGCTGGTTTGATAAGGGCTCCACGAGCAGGAGACGTTTTGGGGGATTTTTTGTAAATAGAGATTGTCATGAAAATGTGGTTGAAACTAAGATTTTGGCATTTTGCTTCTGAAACTCAAAGTACAGAAAGTTGTCTATGAATAGTACATACCTTAATATTTCATGTTTTTCATTTAGTTTATATTAACTTTTAATATAACTTTTTTTTGTTTGTTTTTAACTTTGTAAGTGTATACAAATTTCTGGTGCTAACAAATTACATTCCAGCAACAGAACTGCAAATGATTGCATGACCTTGGGGCAAATTACTTTGAAATTATTAATTTCGTCTGTAAGATGAGGGTATGGAGACTGAGCAGAACACAATGAAAGTTTCTCCTTATACTTATCAGATATTGCCAATTATTTGTCTAGGTATGGTTTTCCTCACTAGATTTTAAGCTCGTTGAAGGCAGTATTTTACCCTGAGAACATGTCAGGCATCAACTGGTCAAGCTTCAGTTGCTACCCAGGCTCTTTGGTGAGGGTAGGAACAAATCAGTATATGGAGGGAGGCTGGCCTGGGCTCCTTGGTGGACTCACACTCCTTGCTGGAAGACAACGAGCATGATTTTGTTATGTTTAAGGAAACAGCTATTTCGATGTTTTTAGTTTGGATGCCTCTTTATTTATATCCCACATCATTCCGTCAAGTGCTTGAGAGGTGACAGATGTCAATTGTCTTTGCTAAGCTTTTACTCATAGGCACCGCACATGCAGGTTTGGGTGGGGGCGAGAAGGGGTACATGGAGGGGCTGTCTGGTTCTCAGCCCTGCCACCCTAAGCATTCAGAGTGGAGCTGATGCTCTCTGCATGAGACGGATCACAGTGACAAGCAGATATGTCTCTAGTCAACACTTCCTTAGTTTCAGTTTTTCTGAGTTTTCCCTGGTTTTAGCCTTAAATTTAGAGTGAAGGTAGTTCCTCTGGGACCCCGGAAAAATGAAATGGGTTCTTTAGAAAATGTGTTCTTTAGAAAAACACAAATAAGAGGGGGGCAATTTTGTCCTTTATAGAGGAATTCAAGCTTTAAAAGGGGTAATATGGGATCCCTGGGTGGCGCAGCGGTTTAGCGCCTGCCTTTGGCCCAGGGTGCAATCCTGGAGACCCGGGATCGAGTCCCACATCGGGCTCCCGGTGCGTGGAGTCTGCTTCTCCCTCTGCCTGTGTCTCTGCCTCTCTCTCTCTCTCTGTGACTATCATGAATAAATAATAAATAAAAATTTAAAAAAAATAAAAGGGGTAATATTTCCTTGAATAATGCTTTCTTGAGAACTTGCAGCATGACTTCACCCAGGTTTTCCTCTATTACATTTTATAAGCACAGTAATAATTCTTCTGATTGCAAAGTATGATATTTCCCATGTTATATTTTTGTGCATTTCCTTACTCTTGGCCTGGTACTTGAGATCACATGTGTCAAATGTCATAAGAGGCAAACTGTTCTCCTTGTTGGAGACACCATGGAAGACTTGGAAGGACCCAGGTGCAGAGCAGGGATGGACCTGAGAGTTCCCACATTTTGCTGAGCACTTGCCTGGGGCTTTTGCACCACACTTTCCCTCTTCCTGCAACACTCCCATCAGAAGAGCCACAGGCATCTTTCCTGTTCTCTCGAAAGGGGTTTCTGCACATCAGATTTTAGATCCCCTTATCTGGATTCTACTGTAAGTTCCAATTTCTATTTCCTGCAAGATGGAAGGCATTCCTGAGACATTCCTTGGGCACCTCAGTCAGTTAAGCATCTAACTCTAGATCTCAGCTCAGGTCTTGATCTCAAGGGGTCATGAGTTCAGGCCCTGCATTGGACACCACGCTGGGTGTGGAGACTACCTAAAAAACAACACTGTATCAATGGTAAAGTGCATAATAAACACATAATATATATATATATTATACATTATTATATAATATATATTATGTATTATTATATTATATATAATATTATATATAATATAATAATACATATTATTATTATATTATATATTATATATTATATATTATATATATATATATGGCATTCCCCTCTCTGCCTTCCTGGTTCCCATTTCTCATCATATTAAGCTATTTGTTTAATTTCAGGGATGATTGGTCATTGGAAATGTTGTTTCCATGAAAGCAAATAGTTTCAAGCTTGCAACATTTAATAATTATCAAATTCTTCTATTCAGAAAGGTCTCCCTGGGACATGAGGATCAGATGAGAAGGCAGCTTTTCTGAAGCTGTTTGTGGGAGTGAGGGCATCTTAGGGACTAGTGTGGATGGGGTTGTGATGCTTTCTACTTGGGTTTTAAATCTGACTTCAGCCCCCCTCCCCTTTTTAAAGATGTTTTATTATTTATTCATGAGAAACACACACACAGAGCGAGAGTGAGAGAGAGAAAGAGAGAGAGAGGCAGGGACACAGGCAGAGGGAGAAGCAGGCTCCATGCAGGGAGCCCGACTTGGGACTTGATCCCGGGTCTCCAGGATCATGCCATGGGCGGAAGGCAGGCCCTAAACTGCTGAGCCACCCAGGTACCCTCAGCCCCCTCTTATATAGACAGTTCCAGGTAGTATCTTTGGTGGACTTGAGGACCACGCTGTTTTCTGTTATGCCTAATTGTTTATGGAGGTTTTCCCCACATGGCTCTCTCCGTCACCTCAGGTAGACTGATAAAGGGTGGCAGACAGTCCTTTCATTCTCTTTATTCTCCCTGAACTCCTACAAGTACTAACTGCTTTATTTAGACAACCATAGTTGTCACTCACCCATTATATCCCTGCTTCCAGCCCTTTCTCCTGCTATTCTTGCATTGCAAGTAGCAAGAATCTCTCTCTCTCAATCTCTCTTTTTTTAGTATTGGAGGTTTGATGGATTAACAAACTTTTCATAAGTGATGTAGTCCCTGCAGCTTTTGTTACATTCCCCGTGTATTTTCCTTTTCCTGCCTCCTTTGGTGGCAAAGACCATCTCTCCTCTGGGAAACCCGTTCATGTGCTCTCCACTGGGCCTACTGCTTCCACTTGGCAGTGACAGGATTGGGCAAGACCCAAGACCTTCAAGAGTCCTCCATGAGCCTCTTGCAGATGCAACTGGGAGAGAGGCTGAGCTCCTTCCCTTTGTAGGATGATTCATTGTAAGGATGAGGAGCTAAGACTGCTGCTTGCCATCTTTGCCACCAGATGGGGAGGGCTTGCCTGAAAATGAAGCCCAGACACAGAAAAGCAAAGCTGAGAGATGGAGAAAACAAAAAAAAAAGATATTCTTAACGACACCATCGGACCCCTTCATGTTGGCACACTTGAGTCAGTCGTGTCCCTTACATTTTCAGGTACGTGGAGCAATTCTGTCTACCTTTTATATATGCCAGGTTGAGTTGGGTTTCTGTGATTTGCCTCCAGCACGTCCTAAGTGATTCAACTGTCAGACATTCTACCCATGGAAGTTTTTCTCTATTTGGTTTTATTGCCCACCTCATTTACTTTTCTGGTATCTCGTAGCACAAGCTAGTGTAGTGATCTCCACAGAGTGGACAATGGAGAGATACCTGCCTTTCACATAGGGCAGTAAGCAGTGATTTTCAGAGATTTAAAGCTCTCCTACTAGAGTTGCCAGATAATATACAGGATTCCCACTTAAATTTGAGTTTCAGATAACTAATACATTTTTTAAAGTATATTGCATGGGGATCCCTGGGTGGCGCAGTGGTTTAGCGCCTGCCTTTGGCCCAGGGCGCGATCCTGGAGACCCGGGATCGAATCCCATGTTGGGCTCCCGGTGCATGGAGCCTGCTTCTCCCTCTGCCTCTGCCTATGTCTCTGCCTCTCTCTCTCTCTCTCTGTGACTATCATAAATAAATAAAAATTAAAAAAAAGAAATTTAAAAAAATATTGGGATTTCAGATCAACAACAAATAATTTTTAGTGTAAGTATATCCCATGCAGGACATCAGTATGTGGGATCTATTTATCTGAAAAAAAAAATTCATTGTTTATCTGAAATTTGAGTGTCCTGTATTTTATCTTGTAACCCCAGTCTTAACAAATCTCCATATTTTGGGAATGTGATTAAAATAATATTGTGAGGTCTCTAATTTTAAGAGAGCATCCTACATGAGTATCTTTCATACCTAGAGTGTGAAATTCAAACTTATTGTTTATAATATGTGTTTTTATTTGCTGTGCCTGGCAACCCTGTCCCCTACCCACCTCAATTATCTTCCAGATCTGATGATACAGCACCTAAATTCTATCTGAGAGCCATCTTGTTCTGCTCCATGGTCAAGGGAAAGAAGCAAGATCTGGGTTCAAGCCACTTCACTGGACACCCATCTCTCTCAGGTGTTTCAAGGCAAGAGAGCATTCATTACAGTTAATGAAAGGCTACTTCATGACTTGTGTAGGTGGAGAAAGAAACTCAGGAGAGTTAACATTTCCCAAGGGTCTCTCGTTTGTTGGCCACGGGGGAGAAGCTTTGTATCCATTGCCTCCTTTAACCTTTGTGACAACCATGTGATATTGATAGAGTTCATTGATCTCCATTTTTAAAATAAGGCAACTGAGACCCAGACAAAAGTGAAATAATTTGCCTGCCCAAAACCACATTCCTTGGAAGAAGTACCAGGTTCAACTGACCCCAAGCCCATGATATTCTCATGGGTTCAGTTTCTTGGGTAGAGGGTGGCTCCTTGTATATGTTAGCTGAGTGGGACATTCTCAGGGCACGGAAACAGAGAGCCAGCAGAGGGGCAATGACTGGCTATGGCCCACTTTTGGACCAGAGAATCTGTGACCTTTATTCTCCGCCCGCACTCAGCTGGGATGGGTGATTACTTTGACTACACGTGTCTTCCATGCCTATCCTTGGGAAAACAATGAAAACAAAGCAGATGGTCCTCAAATATATGAAAAAAAATGTTCAAATTACTCATGATTAGATCAAAACTAAAATATCACAAGATACCATTTCTCACTTATCAGATTTGCAAAGATTAAAAAGTTGAACACAGCCTACGATTTCATGTTGCTGGAGGGGATGCAAACTGGTTCAGTTCATCTGGAGAGGTTTTTGGTCACACCGGACAGAGCTCTACATGCGCTCACTTTTTGATCTGGCAATGTCACTTTCAGAAATCTACTTTCAAGACACCGACAATGTGAAAATACATATTCCCTGTTTGCTATTGTGAAGTATCTGTCTATAGTTTAGTGAAGAGTGTTGTGCAATGTTAACTTCCTGGCTTTATAATTTTATACTTTTACTATGGTTATGCAAGATGTTAATGCGAGGGCTAGTTGGGCGAAGTGTATTATCCTATACTACTTCTGTAAGTCTAAAATTACATCAAAGTAAGAAGTTAAGATAACAAGGAAAGCAGATTTTTTATCACCTTACGTGGGGCATGAGGTCAGGCCTGGAGCAGTAGTGAAGGGCTGTAGCTGCCATGGGCCTCCTCCTCAGGCCCAGTGCCTTCTGGAGAAGGGGCCAGGGCTCTCCTTGTCTCATCTGTGACCTAGGAGAGTAGAGGGGTACAGACAGTTACTGGCCACATTCTTGTGGAGACTCTGAGGAGCAATACACCCCTGTAGGAGGAAAACAGAAGACGGCATACCTGCCCAGACTGTTGCTAACACTGAGATTAAGTCAGTGAAGGATGTCATTGCAAACAGTTTCATTATTTTAAAGTCTCATCTCATATATGTGAGAGGCTGATTGTCCTCTCAGTCACTGGTTATTTATATTGTAAGTTCAAACACCTTGAGCTATTTTTTTTAGATTATTTATTTATTTATTTATTTATTCATAAGAGACACAGAGAGAGAGGCAGAGACACAGGCAGAGGGAGAAGCAGGCTCCCTAAAGGGAACCTGATGCAGGGCTCGATCCCAGGACCCCGGGATCATGCCCTGAGCCAAAGGCAGATGCTAAGCCCCTCAGGCGCCCCAAACACCTTGAGCTATGAAGACCATATGCAACCCTCTCTTTTTGTGGCATTTTCAATCCTGCAAGGAGAACACTCTGAAATATTTATGATGTGGAGTCTGTCCTTGTTCCTGAACATCTTTCTCAAAAATGCAGTCCTCTAATTTTGAAACGATTGTAAAGTTGGCAAATTGCATTCAAGTGCCCTTAAGATGGCTTAGGCATCTCCAAACACTTTTATCATTTCTAATTGATGCTTTCTAGTAAAACTGAGATTAATTGCTTTCCATATGCTATTCTGAATTATTTTGCCAGAGCTTGGTTTTGGGCTTCAGTGATACCACCTTGAAATATCAAACCCTTGATGCTGTGGAAATGGGGTGAACTAATGAGGTGTGGCGGAAGCTCACTCTGCTGACAGCTTCTGGGGTCAACGCAGCGGGCGGAGCTAGATACCATGTTAGAGCAGATTTAACCTTCCAGGAGCCCTGTTAAGATAGAGTGCTTGAGTGCTTTGCCAAAGGTCACAAGGCTAATAAATAGTGGAGCTGGGGCTCGACCCTAGATCTAGAGCTCTTTTTCCTAAGCACACTACCCAGCAGAGGAAAATCAACGTGACCACCTCTACCACCCCACTGTGCGGAGACCCATGCCTATGGGGAGAAATAATGGGGTGCCCTTCTGGCAATGCAGGCACCTCATTTCCGTTCTAAAAAATCTGATCATCTTTCTATTGTTCCCAGTCAAGCCCTATAATATTTTCCTGTGCGTCATAGAGAAAGAAGCTTCCTTGGCCAGTTCTGATAAGGTTGGGTGATGCTGAAGGCTTTGGAGCAAACCTTCCCACCTACTGATACTGTAGGACTCGTGGCCCTGGCATACTGGGGTGGGAGTGCCAAGGACTTCCCTCCTTTCTTTTCAAGGGAAGGTTCCATGTGTGTTTTGAAAAGAGCCCAGGCTTGTAGTCATCGCTTGTATTTGACTTTGTCTCAGCATTGGGTTTCCGTGGATAAATGACTCACTTCTCCTATCTCAGTCTTCTCTATAAAATGGGGATGGCATTTCTTTTCACACAATTGTTGTCCAAATTGAAAGACCTGCCAGAAAAAGCACCAAATACCTAGTAGGCATTGAGTGAATGACTGTTATTATTTTGACAAGTGCTACTAATTCTCAATACAGCATTTCCCCATATATCCCCTTCACAGTGCTCAAGCTATTTCCAGTGGAGAAGAATAAAGTTGCAAAGCATGTTGCCGCTCAGAATTACTTTTATTTCTAGAGGACAGAAACTCTGCCAAAGAGGAAAATGGAATTTATCCCAGGCTTTTGTGCCGGTTTTATTTGTATGCAAAAGCGAGCAAGTCGTCTTTGTTCTGAAGATGAATTTCATTCTAATGGTGCCAATGAATCTTTTAAAATTTCATAATTGCCATTCTTAGCATGCTCCAAACTGAAAGATAACAAAAGGATTAGGTGGCCAGTTCAGATTTGATTTGGAGATGGATGTGCATTTGAAATGCTTCAGCTGCTCCCTGAGTCATCCCAGTCCACTGAGATGTACAGCTGAGCTGGAAGGTGGAGTCAGCAGTGCCCACCCACCATCACCCATCACTGGTCCTGGGGCTGCTGGACTGTAGAGGGCCGGCCCAAGGGTGGGGGGGGGGCCTGCCCGCATCGTATCTCTGCATTCTGTTACCCTTACATGCAAATGCATGGAGCACTTTACAACTTGTGAAGCATTTTTTGACATTTATCGTCCTGTGTAATTCTCTCAAAAATCCTTGAGAAGAGATAAGGCCAAGATTATCATCCCATTTTATGTAGGAGATTCAGAGAGGTTGTGGCTGATATATATGGCAGAGCATGGACTTGAATCCAGAACACTTGACTCTAAAACTAATCACCTTTCCACTATATTTGTCTGCCTGCACAGTATAATTGTCCAAGTTTGAATTAATGATAGTCTTATTTTTTCTTATTGAAAGGCAGATCATGTAATCCTGTGTAGATTACCAAAACATGGAGTTTTGTACTCAGGTGACCTGGCACATTATTTCCTGCTTCATCTCTTCTCCTGGATCTCTCTCCCCCTCACTGCCTTGCTGCCTCCAGCATGCTGGCCCCAGTGGGCAGGATGCTTTTGCTTTTTTAGTTTTCAGAACACCACCAATATGAAGCAATAATGTAATGGGTTTTATTAAACATTTGGGGTAACAAGGACATAGCAAGAAATTTTAAAGCTGGTTGTTAAAATCCTGCTCTGTCACCCAATGCAAGAGAAAAAGGTTGATCCTTCACAGAGATCCCCACATGAAGCACACCCCCATGCTTTGCCTTTGCCTTGCTTCTCTATCTCATTTCCTTTTCCTTTTTTTCTTTTTTTTTTTAAAGATTTTATTTATTAATTCATGAAAAACACACAGAGAGAAAGAGGCAGAGACACAGGCAGAGGGAGAAGCAGGCTCCATGCAGGGAGCCCGATGTGGGACTCGATCCCAGGTCTCCAGGATCACTCCCTGGGCTGAAGGCAGCACTAAATCGCTGAGCCACCCGGGATCTCATTTCCTTTTTTTTTTTTTTTTTTAAATTTTTTTTTTTTTAATTATTTATGATAGTCACAGAGAGAGAGAGAGAGAGAGGCAGAGACGTAGGCAGAGGGAGAAGCAGGCTCCATGCACTGGGAGCCTGATGTGGGATTCGATCCCGGGTCTCCAGGATCGCGCCCTGGGCCAAAGGCAGGCGCCAAACCGCTGCGCCACCCAGGGATCCCTCATTTCCTTTTTCATAGAGGAAGCCTCTCTCTGACCTCTCTGGGATCCATCGCTCCCCTTTGGAAGGAAATCAGCATCTTCTGCTCACAGAAGTTGGCTTTGTTCAAGTTATCTATCCTTCAGATCCCTTCGGTTTTATTTAGCTCTGGCTGCTACAATAAGATGGCTTAGACTGGGTGGCTTAGACAACAAATATTTATTTCTCATCATTCTGGAGCCTGGGAATCCAAGCTCAAGTGTTGGCAGATCCAATGTCCAGTAAGAGCCCTCTTCCTGGTTTGCTGAGAGCCTTCTTCCTATCGTGCCTTCACATGACAAAGAGAACAAACACTAGTCTCTCTTTTAGTATGCCAAACTCATCCTGGGGGCTCCCCCTTTATCTAAACCTAGTTAGCTTCTAATACAATCCCACTGGGGGTTAGGACTTCAACATCTGAATTTTGGGTGGACACAGACACGTAGTCCATAATGCCTCTTACACAAGCCATCTGTGAGGCTGAGGACTTAACAGTTTTATAAGAGATAATAGTTCATTTCCCAAACTTGGTATGTGAGGGAGGAAAGATCTTGGCAAACCAGGTCTGCTACGAGGGCTCTGCTAGTGTTAGGTGAAGATACGTGCTCCCGGCCACCTGAGGACAGTACAGACACGGGTGTGTGTTCAGATGCACATTTACGTGTCTCCCAAGGACACACACAAGTGCTCATAGGCAGCTCAAATTAATCCTAGGTTTAGGATGAGAATTGTTTTCCTAAGGTGACGTAATTTCTGATCCTTCGCCTGGCCTATGGTTCAGGCAGGCCTCTATCTTTCTCTTCTCTTCCTCTTGCTTTCAGGAAGGTTTCTGTGCATACGAAGTAGAGGTCCTCCATACTACCTTCCTGAACAGCAGAGTCATGTACCTCTCACTCCATCTCTGGCTGCAAAAACAAAGGAACAGGTACTTTAGAATTTGACCTTGGGTTAGTGGGGGTTCTGTCTGAAGTCCCCCTTGTCCAGAGTTAGGTGGAGTAACACTAGCCTGTTACTCTCCAAGAGTGAGTGTGAATAAATAAACAAAATCTTAAAATAAATAAATAAAAAATAAAGAAATAAAGAAATAAAGAAAAGGCCACATAAAGCTGAGTCTGATGTTCAGAAAGACCGGTATTGAGGCAAATTGTTGTCTCAGAACAGGCTATAGTTTCCAGAAAAGTAAGAAAAAGCAATTCACATAAAAAAGGAAATAGAATCAAAATTGTTACTTCTTTCAAAATAATGGGAAACCAGAAGATGACATGGTAATAACTCCAAAATTTTGAGGAAACATTTCCATAATTCTATATCCAGCCAAAATATCACTGTGAGGCCAAACTACCAATAATTTTAAACATGCAAGGCCTCATACTTTTAATGCCTATGCATCCTTTATTGTGAAGCTACTGACAGACACACCTCACAGAAATAAAGGACTAAATGATGGAGACAAAAAGACATATGTGATCAAGAAAACAGGATTCTATCAGCAGAGAGGAAGGGCATTTAAAGAGTGCCAACATAGGGAAATCCCAAGATGCACGTCAGGCAGCAGGCAGGCAGCCTGCCCAGAATATGGAGCCAAGATAGGCCTCTGGAGAGAAGTCTCCAAAAGGTGTCTGTGTGTGTGGAAGAAAACTGTCAGACTACCTGATAACATTGGGAGCACTGCCATCTCACGGTTGGAGTACTTAGGGAAAAATGTATGATAGGCATAAAAAGCTAAGACATATTAAAAAAAACTAAGCAATTATTTTTTTTCTAGGAAAATTGCAAAGTTCTGTGAGAAAGGAAATATGCTCCTAGAACACCTCTGTCTCAGCTGTAAGTAACATTCCCATGGTCATAATCATGTCAATATTGAATATTAATTTACCAGAAAGTGTGGTAAAGTGTATTAGGAAGGTGGAGAGAGGGGGGATATGTGTAGGCCCATATGGTGCTTGTTTGAGGAGAAAGCATTTCATTCTCTATGGTGATAAGTCAGTAGATAGTACCTAAAATTGACAAATCGTCAGGAAGTAGCCATATTAGCATGTTGTTCAGCAAGTATGGTATCAAATACAAGAGACAGCTAAGAATGGACAGTGGCTGCTTCAGGGTAGGAGAACAGGGGCAGTGAATGCTCTGGCTCTTTCTCTGGCTTTCTTTCTCTTTATGCATTTTCAAGAATCCTACACTGACCAGACAAATAGAGCACTTTATCTTGAGGTCCTGGAATGAAAGGAATGTAGTGAAGTCCCTAATGTTGCCATATAAAGCTGAACCATCTTTTTTCCTAATTGTTCAAATTCTTACTTGGCTCCAACAGCATTGATTCTTATAGAAAGCCCAGCCCTATTGCTAAAGCAGAGATGAGATTTGAAAGAAAGATGTTCTGTCCATTAACTAGGGCTTGGCTTAACTTGACATACCATGGAAACTTGTAGAAGTGTAAAAGGCCATGTCCATCACGGACTTGATGAATTTGGCATGGCCACCCTATAAGAAGTTTATACAATTCTTTCTCTTTAAAGATAGTCCTGAATTGACATACCCTATGAAATCAGTAAGGAGAAGTGGACAGTGGTATGGGAGGTTTTGCTTTGCTATGGGAATCAAGGCAGAGGAGGGGCTCAGAGAAAGCTCAGTGTTGACATTTTGGTATATTTGGAATTGATTTGATCACTCCTTTGCCTCTGTTAACCCATTATTGAGTGATGCTTAGGGAATGAGGCCATGTTAGAGTCAAAGTATTTACTCTCTTTCTTCGACTCTCCTTGCTGCCATCTTCTCCTTTCTCCATCCCAGCATCGTTTCCTGCCAGAGCTACTAAAGTCCTTCCCTTCCAAGCCCAGCTTCCATGGGTCTAGATATCACCAGCTGAGTGCCTGAGTGGGTGAGGCCATTGGCCACAGTGACATTTTCACCCCTGGAGAGGGGGTTGCATTGAGATACACTAACATTGGTCCCAAATAGGCTCTCAAGACATCTGTCCCATTAAGGCAAATAGTATTATTTTGAGTGATCATTGTGAACCAGGCTCAGGCACGTATTGTGTGACCCGTTAACTGAAAGATTACTTCCCATCCTCAGTTTTCTGCTGCTCACCACAGACAAATGATGATGCATTTGACAAACTTCTTGTGCGTTTTGTGTTCCAGCTCAGCTCTGAATATGTAAAGCAGTCTGTTCTCTATTTGTTCAGCGTGTCGGCGTGTCCTAAAGTGAGTTTTTGAATGTAACATGTTTTGTTCTCTATTGAAACTACCCAAGCTTTTGCAAGGGCTGAATAAAAGAACAGACAGTAGTAGGTCTGTGCTGCATCCAGTGGCTACTGGAGACAGTAGGATTATTTATCTGTAAATCCTCTGAGGAGTAGCCAGGATGAGCATTGCTCACTTTTCTGTTTCTTCCAGGAACTCTGTAAAGCTTGAGCAAAGCTGCAAAATCTCCTCTTCCTATTCTTTAGAAAAGGTTATGTTTGTAGGGGCCCTTGGTCCCAGTAAGAAAGACAGGCCAAAAGGATGCTTAAAATGATGCCAGTGAATGAATATATGTCCTAAGCCTAGCTCCCAGTCACGTGTCCTACTGCCTTTGTGAAGTGTCTATCAAAAGGTCCCGGCTTTTGCTGATGCCATGTGGTTGGTATTTAATGAATACTTCTCGTGTGTGTAAATCAAGACTCAGGAAATGCCTTGTAGGAAAACCACAGCTCTTTGAGTCTGCAGAGCTCACAGTTTGCCTTTAGAAGATCTGAGTTGCTATCCTAACTCTGTCACTTTTCTCATCCAGTGAACTTGATGAACCTCAATTTCTTTATCTGCAAATAAACATGATTCTAGTTACCTCTTGTGAGTAGGAATTAAAATCATGCATGCCAAAAGTGTGTATATGTTTTTATTTAGTTTTAATAACAGAAGTGACCGGGATGCCTGGATGGCTCAGCGGTTGAGCATCTGCCTTTGGCTCAGGGTGTGATCCCGGAGTCCCGGGATCGAATCCCACATCAGACTCCCTGAATGGAGCCTGCTTCTCCCTCTGCCTGTGTCTCTACCTCCTCTCTCTCTGTCTCTCATGAATAAATAAATAAAATATATATTTTTAAAAAAATAACAGAAGTGATTGATGAAAATAAATGTGTGCTCTCTGTTATCAGGACAATTTGGTACATTTATGTTTACAATTCAGCACAAGAAATAAAGAATTAGGGGATCCCTGGGTGGCGCAGCGGTTTGGCGCCTGCCTTTGGCCCAGGGCGCGATCCTGGAGACCCGGGATCGAGTCCCACATCGGGCTTCCGGTGCATGGAGCCTGCTTCTCCCTCTGCCTATGTCTCTGCCTCTCTCTCTTTCTCTCTCTGTGACTATCATAAATAAATAAAAAAAATTAAAAAAAAAAAAAAAGAATTATTTGCTACTTGAGCATCCAGGCCAGCAGAAATAAGATAACTATATCTTGTGTATTTAATAAGAGCACAAAATTTGATTCAAGTGTAAATAAGTCTCTACATATATTAGGTTACATTGATATCTTCTCTTTAGATTTCCCACAGCATTTGCTTTTTCTGCTGTTCACTTAGCACTTGGTCCAATAAGGATGTGTGATTGAATGAGGATTATTAACGCCTGGGTGGCTTAGCATTTGAGTGTCTGCCTTTGGCTCAGGGCGTGATCCCGGAGTCCTGGGATCGAGTCCCGTATCAGGCTCCCTGCGGGAAGCCTGCTTCTCCCTCTGCCTGGGTCTCTGCTTCTCTCTGTGTCTCTCAAGAATAATAAATAAAATCTTTAAAAAAACAGTTATTAACTTGAGAGAGTTCAAACTTTTCTTCTGCCAAAAAGAATCTGTAATTGGCAGCCAAGTGTACCACCCACCCCCCAGTCTATTTCCAAAAAGTTACTCTTTATACTCAAAAATCTATGGGAGAGAACAGAGAAGGAAGGCAGGAAGAGAAGGAGCATAAAAAGAGGGTGGAGAGAAAGATTTTTCTAGAGATTTTTAGCAAATGTGTAGCGCTTGGGAAAGAAGCCATAGCAAAGTTGAGAAGAAAGAAAAGTTTGTCAGTTTGACACAAGTCAAGAGTGGACTTACTTTAAGATTATTTCTTGTAAGTTGACCTCCACATGGCATTTCTTAGAGACTGGCCCCTGTGGTTCATGGATTTAATAGGGTCGTAGGTGAAAGGCATCATGGAATATTCATGGGAAGTTTTTCTCTGTCCAGCCAAGTAGTCTCTTTCAATAGGCTCCTACCTTGTTGATCCTTCTCTCCTGACCATGAAAATAATTTCTGTGAAACACAGAGGTAATTATGCCAGTCTTCCATTTAAAACCCTCTCTTAAGGTATTATGCTGAGTGAAATGAGTCAATCGGAGAAGGACAAACATTATATGTTCTCATTCATTTGGGGAATATAAATAATAGTGAAAGGGAATAGAAGGGAAGGGAGAAGAAATGTGTGGGAAATATCAGAAAGGGAGACAGAACATGAAGACTCCTAACTCTGGGAAACGAACTAGGGGTGGTGGAAGGGGAGGAGGGCGGGGGGTGGGGGTGACTGGGTGACGGGCACTGAGAGGGGGGCACTTGACGGAATGAGCACTGGGTGTTATTCTGTATGTTGGCAAGTTGAACACCAATAAAAAATAAATTTATCATTAAAAAATAAATAAAACCCTCTCTTAGGGACCCCTGGGTGGCTCAGTGGTTGAGCATCTGCTTTTGGCTCAGGTCGTGATCCCAGGGTCCTGGGATTAAGTCCCATATCAAGCTCCCCGTGGGGAGCCTGCTGCTCCTCTGCCTATGTCTCTGCTTCTTTCTGTGTGACTCTCATGAATAAATAAATAAAATCTTTAAAAAATAAAATAAATAAAAATAAAGCCCTCTCTAATGTTATGGACTGCTCACCCCTGTTATTTGGGTGTGACACACACGCACGCACACACATCCATGAGCCAACTGTCCATTTGACTGCTCAGGATGGTACTTCCCAGAAAATCATTTTCAGTAACCCAGTAAACAACACTTATTTTCTAAGAGTCAAGATTTTCCAGCAGAAGATGAAGAACAGAGATGTTCTCCTCCATGCCCCAATAATCTCTGCCCATGCCCACATGTGATGCCAACCAAAATGGCAAAGGCAGAAGCCACATCCCACATGAAGTCCAGCCAACAAATGAAGGCACCAGTGACCTAACAAAGGCCAGAGGCATGGTAGGAGTATCTGTCTGGCCTGATAGGGAGCGGTGTTCTATCACTGCCAGGGTGGTCCCTTTCTAGCACATGATAACACTGCCTGCACCCAGGGGCAGACTGCTCCCTGCACCCTCCTTCTTCATGAAAGAGTGGCACACTCTTTCATGCCTTTGTGCCTTTGTATGTCATATTTCTCTTCCCTGGGAAGCGCAATTTCTTTTTTCTTTCTGCAACTTCCTATAGTCTTCTTCAAGAATTAGCAAAATATCATCTCTTCCGTGGACATCTCTCTGGTTCCATTCCCAGTCACATCCCCAGCAGAAGCAATCGTTTTCTCGTCTGTAATGTTGTTCTGGAATCAGGATGTCAAATATGACTCCTGTCTATCCCACTTAATGCTGTGAGACCTCCGAGAAGTTACTTGATCTCTCTGTGTTTCAACTTCTTCAATTGTATCACAGGGATAATAACAGTAATAATATTATCACTTATAAAATTCTAATGAGGATGAGGTTCTTAAGAAAGTTTCCTGGAACCTCATAGTAACTTACTAAGTGCTAATTATTTATTTTTATTATCATTTATTACTGCTACTACCATTACCATTATCCTGTATACCTCCCTAGTGCTTTCATTCACACAAATTTTATTCACATGATTATTTTTTATTGTGTTGGTCTGCCTCAATCTCATCTATTTTTAATCCTCAGGGCTTACCATAATATCTGACATGAAGTGATATCCAGTAAATATTTTTGAATTTCAAATATTAGTGTCTATGGTTTTTTTTTCTCCTTATCAGATGAGAAGCTCCTTGATGTGTGTTTTCTGCTTTATAGGAGTCCTTTATAGGATGCTGGCCCAGTACCCTGAACATAATCAGTGCTCAAAAGTCTATTGAAGAAACTGGTGAATTAATGAAGTGTGTAGAAATAACTATTTAAATATTGGCTTCCAGAGAGTAGGGCAGACCACTGGTGTAAAGGGAGACCCAGTCCCAGCTTGTCATGTGGGGCCAGCTGGAGGACTTTGGTCCAATTCTTTGTTTCATAAACTTCTGTTGAAGTCAAAGGCAGTCAGGATGTGGTGTTAAAGATGTTAAAGGCAGTCAGGATGTAGTGTTAAAGATGTGTATTTGCCTTCTGAGCCTGAAGCCAGGGTGTGGAAGCCATAAGAGATAGATAAGGGGTTTGTGTGGGGGCAGTTGGATGGACTACCTAACTCACACGTTCTTTGTAAATCTGAGAGGTAAGATTCTGTGTCCCATAGCTTTCCAAGTCTGTATTTCCACAAAATCAGGCTCTTATAAAGTTTCTCTTCTTCTACAGACTATCTGGTGGACATAATTTGATTGGATGTTTCCTTATGCTACATTCATCAGGTTACAAATAGCTTAGTCGTGATTTTCCTCAATGAGGGGTCAGACTGAAGCAACACTTTGACCCAACTTCTAACTGAGAGACTGTATTTTCATGGGAGTGTTTAAAGTGGGTTGTTCTGTACCTCAAGAGTGTGGTGTGCTTTGATCCATTTAAGATCCTCATCTAGGGAATAACATTCTGAACTTTGGATTGATTATTTAACAGCTCTTACTAGCTCTTACTGTTAAATACTATTCCTTTAAAGGGACACTTGTTAAGCTGTTTGAGCCATGAATTTATGTTTTGTTTACAGAGTGCCATTTAAGGTTTAGATCAAGAGATTTTAGGGGAATGGTTTAAGTAAAAAATGAGAAGTTACTTGAGCTCAGTTTAAAATTTTTGCCAAGGACCTGGAACACACAGAAAAAAAAATGTGGGGTCATTATAAACGGATCGTGAGACTCTACTTTTCTTCTGTAAGCTGCTTGGAAATGAAAAGTGTAAATGGAAAGATAAATGAGGGAAGGATTTAGAAAGTTCTTCGTCAAGGATCCCAGTTATTGCCTGAAATGGCAAGGGAAGTAGCAAAAATCCCTCTTCAAGACGCCTCGGACAGACTCAAATGCCCAAGAAGCCTGAGCATGGCTTCCAGAAACCTCTCTTGGTGCTCTGCTTTAGTACCTACCTCTTATAGCTGTTGGGGGCTCATAGAACAGTTATTTTTTTTCCTCCTGGGCCTGCAGGTGACTAAAAAATCTTGTATAATCTTACTCTTGAGGTCTCTTTTATCATCTCTACCTGAAAGCCCAAGATCCAGAAAAGGCATCCAAGGCTAGGCTTCATCACCATGTCTGAACGTCTGGGTTCCTGAATTACCACATGGGAGGGAGCCGCTGGGGATGGCTGTCTGCCTGTCCTTTGCATAGACTTGGTGTGATCTGGCAAAGAACTTAAAAGTTGCTAAGCTACTGAGATCTCAGAATTTATTTGTTATGGCAGCAGCTATATTATGTTTTTGGACTAATAGAAATGAGTAAAATACAGACCTTTTCTTTAAGGAGTTAACTTTTTGTTAGGGAGAGGCATATAAATAAATGATTATAAAATAATATGATCAATATAGCAAATGAGATGTGTAAGACACAATGGAAGTAGAGCAGGGATGATGATGATGATGATAGAAAGACTTTCTGGAGGAAATCCACCACTGTGTATTTTTTACAAGTGTGGCTATATTTGGGGAGGGGGGTTGTAGGTGGGGGAAGGGGAGGATGAGAGGCAGGTCAGTGTTGCTGGAGCAGAAGAGATGAGGCTGAGCAATGGTGACACATGGGGCCGCAGACAGACCAGATGTTAGATCTTACAGAGTCTCACACATCACGCTGGGGACCTGGGCTTTTTGAGATAAGTGGTATTAAAAGTGGTGATCTGTGGCCATGTAAGAAGCTTGTGTCAGGATGTACATCAACCGTCTGCTTCTTTAAAGCTTTAAAAAAAAAAGTCACCTGAATTAAATAACAGGCATAATGATATAGTTGATTCCCATTCTGGCATGAGCTTCTTCTTTTGTCACATCTTCAGAAACTGTTTATTCATCTGAGGGCACATTTTGAGCGGAACTGCTTTGGACAAATTATTCTGCTTGCTGTGGATGATGGGTAGGAAGGCATCATATATCCAGGGCGGGACCACTTAAGGGGCATGGGGGAAGTAATTCCAAAGGAAGATGATAAAGATATAAACTAGAGCACTGGATGTAGAAGGGCACAGGAGGGAATGGGTTTCAGAGATATTTAGTGCATGAGCAGGGCACCATGCAAACAGTGAGGAGAGAGAGAATTAAAAACTAGATTTGTCTGACAACAAAACCCGTGCTCCTTTTACCATCCTACGCTGTACACTGATCTTAAAGAGAGATAAGGTACCAGGCAGAATGTGAATTGAATTTTGGTAGTCTATCATTTATAAGAGCCATCCTTGCTATATTTTCATAGGCAATATCCTTTAATAAAAGGCAGAATGTTCCCTTTGAGGGGCACACACAAAATTCAATGCAAGGGCGTTGAACTAATCTGATATTAGGTATATAAAAAAAGACCAGGTTGGTCAGCAAGTGACAAGGAAATAGGGACATTTTATATAGATTGAAGAAAAAAATCAATACAAGCATAATAGTTTACAGAGGCAATGTGTTTTTTAGTTTAAAAATCCCTGAAGATGAGTGTCCTAGTCAATAGGTATAGAAACTCTTGAGGACATAATTCTCATTCAGTGCAGATAAGCAGTTATCTGAAGCCAATTATCTGATATAAGAAAAGAGCTCATGTTTTCACAAAGTGTCTTCCTTTGAGTATGTTTTAAGAATGATTATTTTCAAATTTAGCCAGCTTATTGGGGGGCTTTTCTACATCTAACCAGAGAGAACAAGGGAAAGAAAATTTTGAATATACAATGCATTTAAAGAACCAGTGGCGTCATTGGGCTTTGTAGAACTGGGTCAAGAGGTGTGGCCAAGGCTTTCAGAAGCTTTCTAATTTAAGTATTCAGACTTTTCTACATACTCTTTCTGGTTCAGAGGCTCTATGGTTGGTAGTCTTGAGATTTCCTCTTATGCCCCCACAAGTAGGCCTTTCAGCCATAGTCTACATTATAAAGTGTTTTAGATATTATCAGGTCCAAATATTCTATTTTACAGTTAAAGAAATAAGACATAGGTAGGGGAGGGGTCTTGCCCAAGGTCATAGTTAGGGTAGGCTGTAATTATAGCCTAGGCATCCTAACCCTCAGTGGATCTGGAATGTAAGCTCAGCGCACAGTGAGGCTCTATCTCGGCTACTGTCATATCCACCATAGAGCTTGGAACACTGCATGGCAAAAAGAGTGTGTTGACTGTACAATTCCAGTAATGGGCCAAGTGATTATGTTTTAGGATTCCTATAACATGGAAAAGCTTGGTGTGGCACTTGGCAAGATGCCGGTTCCCCCTTGTGTTCTAGTTCCACCAGGCTACCCGTCTTCTAGGCTACTCAACACCATCCCCAGCTCACAACTATCCAGGGATTTGGGAGTAGCCCAGCTCCAAGGTGGCAGGAGGGCGGAGAGCCCAGTGGCTCTGCACTCAGGCAAGCTGGCTTTAGTTCTGCTCTGACCTGGCTCTGATTCTTGCTCTACCTTTATTCAATGATTAAAGTTGTTTCATGATAATCTGAAGCCTAAGTCTCTGTCTTGATTTTTGCCCATTATCTGTTGGAGTAATCTGGGCTTGAGTGCAATAACAAATAAGCCCCCAAGTCTCAGTGGCTTGATCCATGAAGGCTCATCCCTTACTCACGAGTCTGCCAGCTTTCTAGGATAATTTCCTCCCAAGTGATGACTTAAAGGATCTCAGTTTCTTGCATCTTGCAATTGTACCACATGGAAAACATGACTTCTGGTTCACATGACAAAGCAAGAGTGGGCTGGAGATTTGTGAGCTATTTTTAAAATGCATTTGCTTTGAAATGCCTATTGACCAAAACTAGTTATATGGCCTTCCCAACTGCAAGGGGATTGGGAGTTTAGGAAAACATACAGATTTTAGTAAGTAATAACTCTGTGAAAATAGGATCAGGCAAATAAATGAAAGATTGCTGGTATTTTCATCCTCTTTTTTTCCCTCCTTAAAAAAAAACAAAAACTTTAACACATTGACTTTGCACAGCGGAATGTTCTTTGTGGCTTAACAAGACATAAACCAGTAGCGGTGGGTCTAGGAAATATAATCGGTGAGGCTTTAGGTTCTTGAGAACTTTGCTAGTGTCGGTGACAGCTTTGAGATTAGGTCACATGAGTTGTCTTACGGGGTAATAAAAGGTAGCATGGATGTGGCTGGGCTGATCCCAAGTTGGCTGACTATTCATCTTAGACAGAGTTAAAGAAAAACAGTTGCCCAGTGGCCTTTCAACTCTGCTCCTTTCCTGTTATTTCTTCAGCCATTTATGGTCTCGTGTCTGGATAGAGCTGGACCAAAGTTTGGCAGGATTTGAGGCAGATAAATCGTTTGCAGACTAGTAAGGCCCTTGCAGTTTTACCAGGAAAGGGAAATTGGGAACTTGGATTGGTGTAGGCCGGTATCTCCTTTTGCTGGCCAAATGTGCTCCCCTTTTAACCCCTATGGAGGCCAAAGCATAATTCTAGCATTGTACATTCTATACCTTCATTGCATAAATGCCCTTCTATGCATTTGGTGGGAAGGCCCTAAGAACTCCCTATAGGCAAAGCAAATGGCAGTTGACTATGGTATGGGTGGCATGAGATGTTGCACTGGATGTCTAGGATGAGATGCCCACCTTCTTGTTTTCTACTAGTGTCTGTTCTAGAATAGGATTGGCTACCAAAAGTCAGATTTTCTGTTACAGCTGATAGGAAACCAACTGTGAGTCCTTTCCTCTTTCTTCTCTACCACTTCCCCATCCTAAGACTAATCGGTTATCACAGCCTCACAATTGTGACTCTGGATACCTCCCCAATGTGCTTTATACTCCCTACCCGATTGTCTTTACCTTAGGTTAAGGCTCTACTCTGTCCCATCTAGAATGTTTGAATAGCATCCCCACTGGTCTTACTACCTCCAGTCTCAATTTAGCTAGTTTGTTTTTTATTCTCCCATACAGAGTGATATTCCAAAATCCAAATATAATCATGTCACCAATGTGTGTAAAATCTTTCAAAGGTTTTCAATCATCTGTGGAATAAATTCCAACTTGCCTGTTTTAGTTCATATCACAACGTGGCTGCTGGTTTTTTCTCTATAGTCTCTCATCTCTACATTCTGGCATGTGTGGGATAATCTAGTTACCAGATTGCCTTATGCCCATTTATGCCTTAGTCCTTTCCCAAATGTTCTACCCAGAATGCCACTCCTTTACTTCTTCATCTTGCAAACACTTTAATCTTTAAGGACTCTGCCCAGATACCACGTCCCTAAGGGAAACTTTCTATATCCCTTCAGTTCAGTTAAAAACCCTGTATGGGGGCTCTAGTACTGTTTATTCCATTGAATCACCATTTTTCACAAGCTCAGAATCTTTATGTAGATACTGAACCTCTCAAAGGCAGGAACCTTTGTCTCTATCATGTGTAACTCTGTTTTTGAACTCTCCATTCCGTTCTATCAATCTATATGTTTATTGTTATGATGACATCACACTGTCTTAATAACTATAGCTTTATAATAAGTCTTGAAATCAGGTAATATAAATGCTGCATTCTGTTCTTTTCAAGGTAGATATGACTATGTATATGTGAAAAGTTGCTGTGATTGGAGCCAATGGGCCCCAGAAAGAAACTGCCTTACTTGTCTCTATTTGAACTGGGCCAGAACCTTTGGACTGGGCAAAATGGCATTTATTTTACAAGTAATCATTAAAGCGGGCAGGATATCGGGCATCCCGACTGATCATACAGTTGTTGGCTGTGCACTTTCTGAAGCCAGAGTAGTTAATAAATTCATATCAGGAATGGTTTCCTCTGCTGACACCAATGAAATAGTTGATCAATGTGTAACCAAAGGTGGCTCAGCCTATTAGTACCAACTGACAGTATTTTTCCTCTTTTATATAAGTCATATAATTGCCCTTCTTCCTCCTTCTCATAAAATCCCCTTGCTTTCATCCCCCTCATCGGGGACACTATTTGGGTTTCTAGCTGAATCTGTGCTCCCTGATTTGCAATTCTTTGATCCCAAATAAACGCTCTTTTGCCCCTCATTGAAGCTCTTTATTTTCAAGTTGACATGTCACCTTTATATCACCCTATAAATCCAGAATCAGCTTGTCACTTTCAACACCCAAAATCTCTTTGGGATTTGGATTGGGATTGTATTTAATCTATGGATCCATGTGGGGAGAATAGACATGTTAACAATATTGGGTCTTGCGACCCGGGAACACGGTGCATCTCTGTTTGTTTAGGTCATCTTGCATTCTCTGAGAAATGTTTCATGGCTTACAGCATACAGTAATGATGTGGCTTCACATCTTTTGTCACTTAAAAAAAAAAAAAAAACCTAATGTGCAAAAACTCAAATCTAGGAAACAAATCAGGAAAGGATTCTTTGCTTTCCAGATGGATTCAACAAAAAAGGTTCTTAAACACAAGCAAATCCCACATTGGAAAGAATACATCACAGAGTAGGTACTCAGACCCTCTGCTGACAACTGTGTGCCTAAATAGTCAATTTAAAGAATTGGCATCAGGGGTGCCTGGGTAGCTCAGCAGTTGAGCATCTCCCTTTGGCTCAGGTTGTGATCTCGGGGTCCTGGGATCGAGTCCTGCATCAGGCTCCCCACAGGGAGCCTGCTTCTCCCTCTGCCTGTGTCTCTGCCTCTCTTTCTGTGACTCTCATGAATAAATAAATAAAATCTTAAAAAAAAAAAAAAAGAATTGGCATCAGTAGTAACTTCCCCCGAATCCAAAGACTACTGGAAGTCAAGGATGCCTGTGTTCAGTTTACCTCACTCCTCCATGGCATTTGTTTTGGTTCCTTGCTGGCAAAAATTTGCATTCTCTGAATGTGGTAGTCTGCTTCAGACAGAATCAGCGTCTGGGAGCTCAAGGATGGGTTTGGTCGCAGTGCCTAGGGCCTGGGATGGCCTGATGACTCCTACAAATGACTCTCCCGCCTACATGGAGCCAGACTGTGTGCGTGGGGGAGGACGGCTGGCTCTGCCAGTCAGGCATAATTTATGGGTGACTACAGAAAGCAGAAAGTCTTAGGCTAGACTGAAAATGCAGAGGGGGATGCAACCTCAGGGCTGTGCCAATACCCACCAGGCTGTGAGAAGGTCACAGTCATGGTCCTGTTCATTCTGCACCTGCTTAGAAGCGAGCTGTCCTAGAGTTCAGTTCAGCTGTGCCTGACCCCCATCCCTAAGCTCGAAAGCCTCTAATGCCCCCCTCTTACCCACCCAATAGTCCAAATTTCTTTTTATGACATTTAAATTTTTTTACCATCACTGTCCAAATTCCTAGTGGGCCTTCTTTCCTGGGTATTCCCCACATTTCTTCTGCCCCCTGGATCTATAGGGGTGCATACAGTTCCCAACGAATGACAGAACTGTTTTCTCACTTTTGCTGCTTGCAATTCTCTTGGTGTCTATGACCTCACTGTCCTGTTTTATGTATTCTTTTGTTCTCTGAGAGTTTTCTGCAATTTTGTCTTCTGATGGTTGTTGTATTGAAATTTTCATGTCCACTGTCCACCCCCTCTATCCAGCCCAGGCTGTTGGAATAACATTTCTAACTTACAGCTCTACTCATGAGCCTGTTAAAACACTTCAGCTCCCTTCTAAGGCCGAAAGATGAAGCAGAACTTATTGGCTTGGCATCAGGACTCTTCAAAATCCACTTTCCCATGCCATAACCTACATGATTTACTGGCTTTCTTACTCTGAGTGCACAACTCTGGGATGGATACCCTGGAACCTTTCTCTAGCACTTAGCCATTGGTTGCTGGCACCTGGATGTTGTATTTTGTTGCAGATCGTATGTATGTATGTGTGACTATGTCTATATTCCTACTAGACTGTGTGCTTCCTTGGGCCAGCACCTACTTTGTTTATCCTATGTAGCCTCTTCAGGATCAAGCACACTGTGTCCCATAGTTGATGCCCAATTAATAATTGCTGGTGGTGAATAACAAAGAAGTGGAGCAGAGGATGCCCATAGTGGGTACTGATCAAGGAATTATACTGACCTCTTAGATAGAAGCTTACAACCTGGACTTGGCTGGGGGTAAGAATAAATGAGTGCTTTTCCAGTTCCATTTAACAGATATATGTGGATCACATCAAGGTTGGATATTAAAAAGTACCGTTAAATACTGATCCCAGAGGAAGAAATGCAAATTTATGTTCAACTGATGCCTGCAGGTGAGGCATTAAGCTTGGGCCAGCTTTCTGTGATTTAATGAGCTGTGAAAGAGGGGCCTCACAATCTTCCATCTGCCGCCTTGGGCTTGTGGTCACAACCATGACACAGCCAGACTTCATCAGCAGTTATAATGAAGACCAGCAAGTGCCCCGTCAGCACAGAGAAGACCACTAAAGGTCAGGGACAGAATAAAAGGGAAGAGAATCACTTTCAGCCCATTGAAGAAATTTTTAACTGATGGGCATGCAGGCATTCCTGAGGGAGACTTGTCTGTTCACAGGGCTGTCATTGCATTTATACACCCCTGCTTTATGCTGCTTTATGCTCTGTACCAGGCAGAAACCAGGGGGGCACATGCATGAGGGAGCTACAGGGCAGCCATTTAAAAAGGTCCCTCACATTGATGGACAACTTGACACTCTTCCTTTCAAAAAGCTGGCCTCTATTATTAAAAAGTTATAACATAAAATGTTAATATAAAAACTAAAAGGGAATAATGGCTGTATCCTACACTCAAAGGTAATTGTCATCATTGTGCTCAGGTTTTCATCCCTTCCTCAATGCCTGGGCACTTTTCAGTAGCTTAGAACATAAGACACATTCTTCTTTGTCACTTACTTTGTAACACAAGCACCTCCCCATGTTAATACATAGTCTCTTCACAGTTTTTATTCCATTTTCAAAATTAAAGTATAATTTACAGTAAAATTCTGTCTTTTTTAGGGCATAGCTCTTGTGAGTTTGATGAGTGTGTATGGTCACTTAACTGCCACAATAAGATACAGAAACAATTTCACACACACCCCCCCTCCAATTTTACTGTGCTCCTTTGTAGGCAATCACCCAAGCCCCAGATCCTGGCAACTACTGATCTGGTTTCTGTTGCTATAATTTTGGTTCTGCAAGAGTTTTGTATAAATAGAATCTATGGTAGGGGTGCTTGAGTGGCACTGTCGGTGAAGCATCAGACTCTTGGTTTCAGCTCAGGTCATGATCTCAGGGTCGTGAGATGGAGACCCTTGTCAGGCTGCAGTGCTCACTCAGCATGGAGTCTGCTTAAAAGACTCTCTTTCCCTTGCTTTCTGACCCTCCCTCCTGCTCTCACTCTCTCAAATAAATAAGTTTTTGTTTTTTGTTTTTTAAAAAGAGAATCTATAATATAAACTCTAGGTCTGGCTTATATTCAGCATAATGCCTTTGAAAATTATACATGTTGTTCTGTGTATAACTAGTTTGTTTATTTTCATTGCTGAGTGGTATTACATTGTATGGATTGACCGTACTTTATCAATTCCCTGGTTGAAGTACATTTGGGTTATGTTTGAACTGAATTAGATTTTGGTGGTAATATAAAAAAGAAAACCTATAAACATTCACACAGAGGGTTTTGTATGGACATAAGTTTTCATTTCACTTCAGTAAATACCTTGAAGTGGATTGCTGTGTCATATGGTAAATGAATATTTAACTCTATAAAAAAATCCACCCACCTAGTGCCCAGATTTTGATTTATAATACCATTCTCTAATAAAAGGAACCAGGGCCCTTTGGATGAATGGCTGATTCTAAGACTGGAGCAGGAAATATATAATATAAAAGAATCTATATGAGCTTGGAGCACTGATAAGAGTATGTCCAAGGGGCATAAGGGCCAACTGGAAGACCTCTCAGTGGCCAAAGTTGGGACAGTATGATGAGCAACAACACAAATAGTAGAGTAGTATTGGATTATAATCTAAAGTATAAAAGAAATATCCAAGTGTCTGTACTAATATGAATAAATGACTGAATAAATGGGGAGGAAAAGACAAATCTCTCTGGCAAAAGAATTTAAAACAAATTGTATAGATACTCCACTGTAAAAAAGGGATCTCTAACTCAGCACCCTTGAAGTATGGACTGCACATGGTGATTTCCTCCAAAGTGGTATAGTATGGAAAGGGAAGAGGGTAGCAAAAGTAATTTTAAAGTTGAGAAATACTCCCTCAGCAGGTGATCAAGGTCAAGTCCATAGTCAACAATGTTGATTGTATATAGGTTTGATATGATGTGATAAAAAGGCACTTTCCCCTTTGATCATCCCCACAAAATCCCATAACCTTAGTCTAAGCATGAGAAAAACATCAGACAAATACCACAGAGAGGCATCCTACAAAATACTTGACCAATACTCAGAATAGCCAAGGTCTAAAAACAAGGCAATTCTGAGATACTTTCTTAGTCAAGAGGAGACTTAGGAGACATGATGACTATATGTAATGTGATATCCTAGATAGAGTCCTGGGATGGGGTGGGGGAAACATTAGATTAAAAAAATGAAGAAATCTGAATAGTTGATAGCAATATATAAGTATCAGTTTGTTCATTGTAACCAATGAACCATACTAATGTAAGATATTAATAATAAGGGAGCCTATCTGCAGCAGGAGAAGGGAACTCTGTGTTATCTGTTCCATTTCTGTATAAATCTAAAACCATTTGAAAAAATAAAATCTATTAATTAAAAAACCCTGCAAAACTCCTTTCAAAAGTGGCTGTTATCATTTTATATCTCCACCATCATATTTCAGTTGCTTTACTTCTACACTAGCACTTGGTATGATCAGTTTGTTTTATCTTAATCGTATTCATAGGTATAAAATATCTCTGTAAAGTATCTGTTCAACTATTTTTTCCATCTATTTATTTTTAGATGGTTGCTTCTTTTTTTTAAAGACTTTATTTATTTATTTATTTATTTATTTATTTATTTATTTATTTTTTATTCATGAGAGACACAGAGAGAGAGACAGAGACACAGGCAGAGGGAAAAGCAGGCTCCATGCAGGGAGCCCGACATGGGACTCAATCCTGGGTCTCCAGGATCATGCCCTGGGCTGAAGGCAGCGCTAAACTGCTGAGCCACCAGCGCTGCCCCATTTTCTTATTTTTGAGGATGGATAGTTTTCTAAATATATATTCTAGATACAAGCCTTTTTAAAAAGATTTTATTTATTTATTCATGAGAGACACAGAGACAGTGAGATACATAGGCAGAGGGAGAAGTAGAGTCCCTGTAGGGAGCCTGATATGGGACTAGATCCCAGGATCCCAGGATCACGTCCTGAACCACCCAGGCCTAGATATAAGTCTTTTAACAGAAATGTAACTTGCAACTTTTTTCTCAATTTGTGACTTGTTTTTTCATTCTCTTGAAAGTGTCTTTTGAAGAACATAAATTATTAATTTTATGAAGTCCAATTAGTCCATTTTTATTTTAAAAAATTATTTCAATTCAATTTAATATATACTATAATATTAGTCTCAAAGGTAAAATTTAATGATTCATCAGTCGCATACAACACCTAGTGCTCATTCCATCATTTGCTCTCCTTAATGCCCATCACCTAGTTACCCCATTCCCCCATACACCTCCCCTCTAGTAACACTCCATTTATTTCCTAGAATTAAGTCTATTATGGCTTTCCTCCCTCTCTGTTTTTGTCTTATTTTATCACTTGGCATCAGGAAAATACAAATCAAAACTATAATGAGATGCCACCACCTCAGACTGGTCAGAATGGCTAAAATTAACAACTTAGGAAACAACAGATGTTGGTGAGGATGCAGAGAAAGGGGAGCTCTCTTATACTGTTGGTGGGAATGCAAACTTGTGCAGCCACTGTGGAAAACAGTATGGAGATTCCTCAAAAGTTAAAAATAGAGCTACTCTATGACCCAGTAATTGTACTACTAAGTATTTATCCAAAGGATACAAACATAGTGGTTCAAAGGGGCACATGCATCCACAATAGCCAAACTATGGAAAGAGCCCAGATGTCCATCAGCAGATGAATGGATAAAGAAAGTATATATACACAATGGAATATTACTCAGCCATCAAAAAGAATGAAATCTTGCCATTTGCAGCAATGTGGATGGAACTAGAGAGCATTATGATAAGCGAAATAATTCAGTCAAAGAAAGACAAACATCATATGATTTCACTCATATGTGGAATTTAAGAAATAAAACAGATGAACATAGGGGAAGGGAGGGAAAAAATCAATTTTTCTTTATGGATTGTATTCTTGATGGTATATTGTTGGGGGAGGCAATCAAGAGGACATGACCAGTGGTTGGCCTGTCAGCTGGACCCAGGCAATCAGAGGCTCCTTACTCCCTCTTCTGTCTTTGGGATGTAGGTTGCACCCACCAATCCCACACTAGGTGCTGTTTCAAGGAGGTAACCTGAGAAAGTAAGTTGTTGTTGAGACCATCTGGACTGAATATATGACTGAACCCAGTTAAAGCCTCTAAGTAAACTTTGAAGATCCTGGCTGGTGGGTATAGGGATTTACTCATCTTGTGATTACCCAAGATAAACCTTGTATGTTAGTTCTCTCGTATACTGAATCTGTTCCTTACTGATCTGAAATGGTCTGTCCTTGACCTCCATATATGGAGGCTAGTTTGTGAACCAATGTGTATCTAATAACTCTTTACTTAGTCCAGGGTCACGAAGATTTTCTCCTAGAATTTTTGTTATTTTAGGTTTTTACATTTAGGCTTATGATCATTTTAAGTTAATTTTTTGTATAGGCTGTGAGATAGGAAGAGTGGGTTTTTTGGTTTTGGCATTGTTTTTGGTTTGTTTGTTTGTTTTGGCACATGGATAACCAATTGTTCCAAGTGGTATTTGGTGAAAAGATAATTCTTTCTCCATTGAATAATCTTTATGCTTTTGTTCAAAATCCACTGATCATATATGTTGGCTTCATGATGGCTTCTATTTTGTTTCATTTATTTATAAGTTTATCTTTTTGCCACTACTTCACTGCCTTAATTGTTGTAGCTTTATAATAAGTCTGGAAATCAGGTATTATGAGAACTGCAATTTTGTTGTCTTTAAAAAACATAATGTTTGATTCTTTGGTTCCCTTACCCTTCTATAGAAATTTTAGAATCAGTGTGTTGATTTCTATAAAAATCCTGTTAAGATTTTGATTGGACTTGCATTGCATGTATAGATTCCTTTCTTTTGGTTGCTTTGGATTTGTTTTGCTTTCTTTTCTAGTTTTTTAAAGATAAAAACCTTAGATATTGGTTTGAGACCTTTTGTCCTTTTCCAACACATGCCTTTAATGCCATAAATGTCCTTCAAAGCACCGTGCTTAGTATGTTACAAACATTTTGATGTATTGTGTCTCCCATTTCTACTCTCAAACTATTCACTGAGTGCATCCAGCTGAACATTAAAGTCACTTGTGGAGCTTTGAAAAATGTGTGTCTACTTACTCCCAAGGCCATGTGAGTCAGCAAATCTGGGGGTGGGACCAGGCATTACTTAGTTGTAATACCTCCTTAAGTGATGTTAATGTTCATTTAAGATTGGAAATCCCTGCTCTACCTTATTGAAAGTAATTCCCAAACTGTTGTGTGCAAATGCTCAGCTGGATGCTTGCTAAAAAATTCATATTCTTGCACCCACTACTAGAGATTTTGGTTCAGCCAGTATACATGATGGTTGGTGGAAACTAAATTTTTAAAAATGTAGCCCATGTGATGCCGATTCATGTGGTCTTCAGACTACACTTGGTGAAAATCTGCTTTAGAGAATCCATAAAATAAGAAATGAGCCCCTGCTGTGGTAGCAGCCATATGCATTTCAAGAGGCAAAAAATAGCTCTATGTTGGCACTCTTGGAGAGGGTGCCTCCCCCCACCCCCCTGCTGTCACAGAAGAAAGTCTATGATGGCAAAGAAATTTTCCTTGCTGGGAATATCCCTTGCTGGGATGGCTTCAGGACTACAACTGCTGCCCTTAACATCATTTTTCAAGGCCAAGTAAAAATACCTTCATAGATTTCAGATCTTTGCTCATGCAGTTTGCTCTGTCTAAATGTCTCTCTTTTCATCTAGCTAACTCCTTCTCATCCCTGCCACTCCATCCAGGAAGACTTCTTCAATTTTATCTTGACACTGGAAGTTTTCCTTCTCCAGTCTAGATTAGGCACCTTTCCTAGGGGACCTCATAACATTTCTGCTTGTTGATATCAAGGGTTAATCGTCTACTTACTCATCTGCATCTCTCATAAACCCTTCAGGACAAGTCTGCTCCATCATCAGAGCATAGCCTAGGCTTTGATACCCTTAAGAAATGTGTGCTGAGCTAATCTAAACTGAGCAACTCTGAAAAGCAGACATTCTGCCTTCCTATTGGTTTCATTTTAGGATGTGGTCAGGGTAGTGATTCCCCACATGTTCTATATCATCATCATCTGGAAGCGAATCAATATGCAGGGGATGGGGGTGGAGTGGGTGCTTGAAGCTCAGCCGGTTCTTTGAGTCTCCAGTCCAGGGTCTGGCAAATAATAACTGCTTAGAAATATTGTTTGGTCAATGAAATAAGAAAACAAAGAAGGAAAAAGCCAAAAGATATCCGGAATAAGGATGCAGAGGCCCCATCAAGTCTTGAATTTGGAAGAAAAATTTGCTTAACTTACCAATTGTTAGATTCTAATCATTCTGAAATACCTAAACCCAGTTCCAGGCTTTCAAAGTAGAAGAGACTAATAATCAGAGAAGGACTTACTTTCCTTTCCCCAGGAAATAGGATAAATGAAAATATTTTTCTGAACATCCCAGTTAGTGGGTTAATGTAATGAGTATTGGTAGGTCAAATAATGTAGTTGTACAAACAAGTGTTTAAACTGCTGCCAACAAAGAAGTTTAATCTCCCTGATAGAAACCGAGTTTTTAGGCCCTTTAGAAATATCCACTTACAAGTAAACAAGTTGATAAACAGTATTTCTCCATACACGGTCTCAATCCCAGAGTACGTGTTTGTCACAGCATGTCGGATTTTGCTGTAGGCACTTGTAAATGATAAAATTGCTTTCCTTTAAAAAATAATAGAAATGCTTGCACATTCTCTATGGTCATTCAAAGTAGAGATAATTTTTTCCCATATAGAAAGGAATGCATGAATTTTTTATATGAAAATAAAATAATATCCTTTCTGGTATAATATCAGTTGAAGAGCAGGTAATAGGTTTGTCTCTGGGAGCAGCAGGGAGGAGGGACCAGTTAAACTCAAGTCTAGGGCAAGAGGAAGCTAGTCAGCTGCCAAGTACTGAGCAAAGCAGGATTGATTGATGAGAACTTCATTCACTCAATCAGAAAATATTTATCAAGTACCGACTACATGTCAGCCACTGTTTTAGGAGCTGAATGATGATGCAAGAAGATTTCACAAAATGGATTATGGGATAGAAATCTGTAGAGATATAAACAGAGAAAGAGCTCTGAACAAAGAGATTTGGTTTTAGTTCTATGAATGCCTTGGGTAATTTCTCACCCTCTCTGGGTTCTAGTTTCTAAAGGGATGAGGGGAGATGAGATTAGACCACACAGTCTCTGAGGTCCCATTCATCTCTGTCATCAAGGTATTACCAGGCTACTGAAAAATGAAAATATGCATCAGTGATTTCAATGTGGGAGTTCAATATGTTAAGGCTCCATTGGAGACCAGGCTTTGGATACTGCTTATACTACCCAGGATGAGGTAGAGAGAAATTCTGTTCATGATTCTTTTTGAAGCCAGTGTGGGAAATGGGTTATGGAAGAGTTTGAGAAAATAACAGGTAAGGACTTGGTCTATTTTTCCATATCTCTGTACTGCTTTAGGGGATGGGCTACGGTCAGAATGAACACCAAGACTGAAGCCAGGCTTACTGTCCACTGCATGGTGATGGTATAGCAGGAAAAGGCAACTTTATGATAGTCCTGGTTTGTTACTTTTATGTCTCACTTCATTCTTAGCTGCATGAGATCTCCCTCTGTCCTCTACTATCTGAGCAATCTCTTAACAGTTTCGGATTGAGATTGATACATAGATTATATAAATTTAAACCTACAAAACAGCTAAAGTAGTGCTTAATACTGAGTAAGTTCTAGAATGTCAGTTTTTTTTCTTGCTTGTATGAAAGCACAGTAATCTGAGATCTTCTATTGTACAGCCAAACTGTGAACATATATATTCCTTTAGAATCGCTCTTTTATAAAAATAATGGCAACTGTGCCTACCTCCTGAACTGAAGTACATATTCTCTTTCACAAGGATTTCCAATTGCAGGCTTATATTTTTCTTCCTGCACCCAATTACACCTTTTGTCAGTGCCTCATCTACTTGCTTTTGGAGTTTCCTTTCTAAAGCACAATCCTGATCATATCATTCCTCTGTTCAGAACTTTATGGTGGCTCCTTACCGCTTATAGGATAAAATCCCAAGCCCTGAGCTTACATTTCTAGCTCATTGTGATCTAGCCTCATCTCACACCATATCACTCCACACACCGTCTATCCCAGTGCTTCTCAAACTTAAGTCTGCTTCAGAGTCACCTGGAGGCTTGTTAAAAATACATGTTTCTGGGCCTCATGCCTGGCAATTCTGATTCAGTGAGTTCGAGATGGGGCCTTGAAATTCTGCATTTCTAACAAGTTCTCAGGTGATATTGATTGTGCTTGCTGGGGACCACACTTTAAGAAGCATTGGTCTAACCACACGAAACATGGGCTCTTTGGAAGGATATCTCGTGCATGCTGTCATAACTCAGCATTTCTCATACTCTGTCTTCAGGCTTTGGCTATTGGCAGAGCTCACTCATTTTTCAAGCTAATTTTACTTTCTAAGGAAAAGTAGTGTCTCTACCACTCAGAATTAGAAAGAGAGGCCCTCTCTCATGTACCTCCACAACAAGTTGCTTATACTTCTATTTTAGTATTTGTTCATTCTACATTGTACTAGAGCTAATTGTGTGTTTGCCTTCTCTTTCATTCAGTTGTCAGTCCCTCGAGGGAAGGGACCATAATTTATTAATCTTTGAATTCTTGAAAGGCTTAAATTTTGTCATTGCACTTAGGAGGCCATCCCAGTAATTACACATTCCCTCTTTTTTTTTTATTGTAGCCCTCAGGAGGGACAGCAATCTCGAGGGTGGCAGCCACCCCTCTTTCTGAGGCTCAAGGATCTGCAACCATTTAACTATCTGAACTAATGGATTCCATCAGCGACATTATAGAGAAATGCACCAAGGTTAGCAAGGAACTTGCCTAAAATGTTGGTCTGGTAGGTTTCAGAGCTACCTGTATCATGAAGATGCTAAATTGCATTACAGTCAGTTGAGCTATCATGGGGAACGCTATCTAAAGTCAACTCCAATCTGATGAGGTGTTTGAATTACTTTTAAAAGGAAAAGTGCCAGAAGCGATTTCTTCTCTGTGGATAGCCTTTTCCTACAACAAATGTGCAAGGAAAGAAACAGGGGAATTAGTAATGAAGCCAGAGTGAGGGAGTGCAGTCTGGAGAAAATTTTGTTCAAAGTAGATTTCAAGAAATATAAAATAATCAGTCTCTTTAAATACCCTGTCAGTTTCCAAAGAGCACAGATTGAACTCAGCTCTCCCATCTGATTCCCTTGCTCACTGACAGTGAGGAAGGTGCTTCTTAGTCTCTCCCTGCTCCAGCTCCTCTTCCCCTGCCTCCCTCTTCAGCACCAAGACCTGTCCCTGGCACTGCTGGTTTTCTATGCTTCACACTATTCTTGGGAAATTCCGTCTGTCCTATGACTCTCCCTGTCCCCCTAATGCTAATGACTGCATCCAGTCTAGAGTTTTCTCCTGATCCTCAGACTCTTGGAGCCAACACTTTCTCCCAGCTCCCTTTGGCTATTCCACAGGTGTCTTAGCTTGAAAATGGGTCTATTTGTCAATTCCCTGGTTCTCTGGTCATTTGCAGGGCATTGATTACAGATTGCATGGGATTGTTTAACCACTTTAAAAAACTGTTTAATCCTTTCTACAAAGACTGAACAAATGCATAATGTGTGGTCCCAAAATTCCACTCTTAAGTAGATTGCTAACAGAAAATCTGACATACATTCACCGAAAGATATGTACAAGAATGTTCAAAGCAGCATAATTTGTGATATCCTCAGACTGGAAACTATCCAAGTGACCTATTGACTGGATAAGTAAATATAGTTCATTCATATGATGAAATGCCATAAAGCAATCACAACAAACAAGCTACCTGGATGGATCATGCAAACATAATGCTGAACAGAAGAAGCTAGAGACAAGAGAACACATCCTGAATGCTTCCATTTACATAAAGCTCAGAAGCAGGCAAAATAAGTTTATGCTGTAAAAAGTCAGGAGAGTGAATACCCTAGGGAGAATAGATAGGAAGTACTGGGTGGTGGAGAGGGACTTTAGGTGTGCTTGGTGACGTGCTTTTCCTTGATCTGGAGGCTGATTTACATGGTGGCATTCAGTTTGTGAAAATTCCTTGAGCTATACATTTAAGAACTGTATACTTTTTAAAAATTATACTTTAATAAAAGTTACCAAAAAAAAAAAAAAGAAAAGAAAAGAGTAGAGAATAAAAGCCACTGCTCTCAATTTCTTTTCAGCTGAGTTTAGGTGCCAGATAATGGTTCCTGTCATTTCCCTATTCTAGGACTTTATGGCTTATTTCTCCTTTGGTGGCCAAAAAATGGAACAAATGACCCCAATCAAATAAGAAGACATACTATAAGAGGGCAGACTCTTGACTAGGCCTAGTCAAAGCGATGTTTCTAAGCATCCAGTTGGCTGTCTGGGCCTGCTCTGTTGCACCTTCTCAGCCCCCAGGGCAGGTCTCCAAGGACACAGGCCTCAGCCCAGAACTTGGCCTAAGAAGAATTTACTGGTTGAAGCTCTGTTGTCTGAGTAGCCCGTGGACCTAGGCTCCTTATCCAATAGGCCGCAAAAGTATTATTGTGTGTGAATAGAAGTCATAATTTCTATATAAATGGAATTTCAAAAGCTGCCATTGGCCAAAAGTCTGGATCATATCAC
Source organism: Canis lupus familiaris (assembly GCF_011100685.1). Taxonomy (NCBI): domain Eukaryota; kingdom Metazoa; phylum Chordata; class Mammalia; order Carnivora; family Canidae; genus Canis; species Canis lupus. The sequence goes on from NC_049238.1 coordinate 13,423,025, forward strand.
AAATGGGATGCAGTCCATTATTGAGTTGCAACATTGGTGTTTTAGTTAACAGATAAACCCTGGAATAGCAATAGATTAACTCAATAGAAGTTTATTGATAGCACATGTAAAGTCATGGTGATAGTAGCCCGGATGAGGGGTAGGGAGAGAAGGCTCTACTCCATGTGGTCATTCGGGCTGATGGAGGATCTGGCTTCTTTAGCTTGTAACTCTAAAGTCACTTGGGGCACTGATACCTAACTGGCAGAAGAGGGAAATGAGTGAAGGTTTGCAATTTTGTGAATGAGGTCTGGCAGTGGGACTCATCACTTCTTTCCAGGTTTCATTGGCCAGATCTAGTCATATGACCTGTTCAGTGACCACCCTTGTCATAGTTCTCTGTCTCCATCCCCTTTAAAGAGAGAAGACCAAAAAAAAAAAAAAAAAAAAAAAAAAAAAAAAAAAAAAAAAAAAAAAAATAAAGAGAGAAGACCAGGAAGCCCTGGTGGTGCAGCACTTTAGTGCCGCCTGCAGCCCAGGGTGTGATCCTGGAGACCCTGGATCGAGTCCCACGTCAGGCTCTCTGCATGGAGCCTGCTTTTCCCTCTGCCTGTGTCTCTGCCTCTCTCTCTCTCTGCATCTCTATGAATAAATAAATAAAATCTTAAAAAAAAAGAGAGAGAAGACCTGCAATGTTCTTTGTCCTTAATGATATTAGAAAAGGTTGGTGTACTCTTTTGACTATAGCAGGGAATATTTTCATCATGGATAGTAAGAATAAGAAGACTTATGCTCTTGATTACTTTAGTTTCATGAAATGGTTCTGTAAAATAGTTTTATAAAACTACTTCTACAATAATTTTATAAAAGTCATTTTACTTTAGCATTAGATTTTTAAATCAGGCACTGTAAGTTCTTGGACTCAGTTCTTTTGATTTGAAGGCTGTAGTGGCTATTCTGGTCTTTTGTTTACATATAAATTATTTAATCATTGCATCCATTAAAAAAAAAAAAAAGCCTGCTAGAATTTTGATAGGAATTGCATTGAAAATGTAGCCAATTTACAGAGAATGTATATTTTAACAATATTGAACCTTTTATTTTATGAATATTGTTTTCTTATTTAGGTAATCTTTCATTGTCCTCAGCATGATTTTGGAGTTTTCAGTGTGGAGGTCTTGACTATTTTTCGTTAGATCTAGTCCAGGTTTTTGAAGACTTTTAGTGATATTGTAAATAATACAGTACAGTTATGTTTTCTAGATGTTTATTGCCAGTATTTAGAATTTTTAATCTGTGACCTTGCTAGATTAACATATATTTTCATGGGGTTTTCTAACAAAACCATGTCATCTATAATATAGTTTTATTTCTTCCTTTGTAATCTGAACTTTTATACTTTTTCTTACCTTATTATATTACCTAACATTTCCAATAAAATATTGACTAGAAGTGGTAACAGTAGATGTTTTGCCTTATTTGATCTTAAAGGGAATGGGCTTGATATTACACCATTAAATGTGATGTTACTTGTAGGATTTTGTAGATGCTATTTATTAGATTTAGGATGTTCCCTTCTATTCCTAAAATTTTGATTTTTTTATCATAAAATATTGAATTAATCATTTTTTTCTATTGCAGTGGTTATATGATTTCTCTTCTTTCCTCTGTTAAAATGGTTAACAACATTGGTCGATTTTCTAGTGATAAACTATCCTTGCATTTCTAGAATAAACCCTGCTAGAACATGATGGATTATCCTTTTTATATATTACTAAGGTAGATTTTACATATTTCTTTTTTTTTTAAAGATTTTATTTATTTATTCATGAGAGACACAGAGTGAGGCAGAGACATAGGAAGAGGCAGAGGGAGAAATAGGCTCCCTGCAGGGAGCCCAATGCATGATTTGATCTCAAGATCCCAGTATCATGACCTGAGCCAAAGGCAGATGCTCAAGCACTGAGGCACACAGATGTCCCAGGATTTTACATATTTCAATGAGAATTTTTACATTATGTTCTTGAAAGATACTCATTTTTTATTTTATTTTCTTGTAAAATCTTTGTCTGGTTTTGTTATTAAGGTTATACTGGCCTCATAAAACAAGTTTGGAAGTTGGAAGTCTTCCCTTTTCTATTTCTTGAAAAAAGTTTGTAGAAGATTAATATTGTCTCTTCATTAAATGTTTGATAGAGTTCAGCAATGAATTTCATCAATTTTGTGGGAAAGTTTTAATTAAAAATTTTTGTTTATAGATGTAGTTATTTACAATTATTGTTTCTCCTTGTCACTGATAAAAATGTATTTTCAGGGAATTTTTCCCTTTCAAGTTGTTGAATTTATTGGCTTGAGATTATTCATGTTTTTTGTTACTTTAAATTTTTTAAAACTTTGAAATAAATTTATATTTACAAAAGAGTTACAAAGAAAGTACAGTTGCAATACCTTCTTCACCCAGCTTCTCTTAACATTAACATTAAATAACTATAGTAAATTAGTCAAAATTAAGAAATTAACAGTGTTACAATACTACCAGTTAAAGATGATTGAGATGTCACCAGTTTTTGCACTAATGGCCTTTTTATGTTCCAGGATCTAGTATAGGATAACTACATATTTTTAGTTGTTTTGTTTTTTGGTATCTTCCAACCTGTGACACTTTTTCAGTCTTTCCTTATTCATGACCTTGACAATTTGATATGTATAGGTAGCAAATATTTTATCCAATTTTTTATACAAATTTCATAGTTTCAAGTCTTAGTTTTCTTCTACCATCCATGTTTGAATTACTTTTAGTATATGGTATGAGATATAGATCAAAGGTAATTTTTTTCTATATAGGTAAACCCAGTATTTCCAATAGCATTTGTTGAAAAGCCTATCCTTCACTCACTTGCCTTTGTCAAAATCAGTTGTTTACATATGTGTGGGTTAATTTCCAGACTCTCCATTCTGTTCTACTGATCTATCAGAGTGTCCTTAAACCAATATCATACTTGATCATTGTCCCCATCACTGTTAGGACCTCTTTGGTGGTCTTCCTTGTGAATTCCAGCTCCAGACTCCAGACTTTCCTCTTGTCTTGCTCAAGCCTTCTGAAGGCAGATTTACTCTACTCTATGAAGCCTTGGAATGCCTTGCATTTATTTCTCTCAGAGATCACCCACCTGTACAGCAGCCTGGAAATTTTCTCCAGAGTTTAAGTGAAACAATTGTAGGGCTCAGTTTGTTTGTTTCAAGGATCAGTCTCTGGGATTGCTAGATATTCATTGTCTGAAAGTTGTTGTTTTGTATACTTTGTCCAGTTTTTTAAAAATTGCTTCAAATGGGAAGGGATATCCTGTTTCATTACTCTATTTTGGCCAGAAGAACAAGTCTGTATTGATTTTTCAGGTATACGTCTTCTTGATTTATTTTACTGGTTGCTTTAGATACTGCAATATAGATCTTTAAGTTATCAAGTTAAACTTAAATAAATTATACTGTTTAATAAACACTAAAGAGCCTTACAACCATATATTTCCACCTACTTATCTTTTTTGTGCTTTTATTGTTTTATATTTTTCCCTGTGTATACTAGGCCGTAGCATCTTGTTATTCCTTATATTTTAAACTGCAAATAGCTTATAAAACACTTGAAGATAGTTTCAAGATGCTAATAAAAAAAGACCTTTATACACTTTTTTTTGGCTTTTTATTTTTTTCTTATAGGTCAGAAGTTTCATCTGGCTTAACTTTCCAGTTAGGAAACTTCTTATATTTTTGTTCAAGATTAATGATTTTTAACTTTATGTGACTAAAAATATCTTTTATTTTGTCTTCATTTTTGAGGATATTTTTCATTGGATATAGAATTTTAGATTGACACCTTTTTTTTTTTTTTTTACTTTTCAATGCTTCAGAATTATTGTTCCATTGCTTTTAAGTTTCCACTGTTTTTCATGAGAAGACAGCTCTATTCATATCACTGTTCTTTTTTGCTTTGAGTCCATTTGAGATTTCCTCTTTATCTTTAGCTTCATATGTTTTCATACTTATATCTCATGTAGTTTTCTTTGTACTTATCCTACCTTGGATTGGCTTTATGAATCTGTTCACCAATTTTGAAAAGTTCTTGACCATTTTTTTTTCTTTTTTCTGCTTCTGGGACTCCAATTACATGTGTGTTAGAGATTTTTATATTCTTCTACAGATTTTGAATGGTCAGTTTTTGTTTTAAATATGTTTTAAAGTCTTATTTTGGTTACTTTGTGTTGGTCTACAGGTTCATTGGTTCTTTCCTCTGCTGCGTCCATTTTTATTCTAAGATCTTCTATTGAATCTTCATTTCTGACATTGTAGTTTTCATTTCTAGTGTTTCCATTGGTTTAAAAAAATAGTTTCTATTTCTCTAATCACTCAGCTCTTGGAATATGTTGGACACCTTTTCCACTAGATCCTTAGCATTTTTATCCTACTTTCAAAACTTAGTCTTACATTTCATCACCTGGGCTAGCTCTGGTTCTGCTTTCATTGACTGTTTCTTCTATTGTCCATGGGCCACATTTTCTTGCTTCCTGATGTATTTCTAATTTTTGGTCATATGGAAGGCATTGTGTATGAAAAACAGACAGAAACAAACAATGTTTGCCTCCCATAAAGAAACACACCCTTCTTTCTATCAGTCTTTCAGAGTGAAGGTTTATATCAATCTGACCCATCATTGAGCTGAGGCTGGACTCTAGAGTGGCTTTAATTTGATTCAGTTCACTCATTGCAGGCTTATCTATTTTGAAGGTGGCTTGGGACTTCCTTTTCAGCAGGATTTATGCTCTGGAATTGCCACAGTAATGGAGATCTTTTTATGGATTACAATTGAGTTAACAGCTTTTCAAACTATATGAAAACACTCTGCTTTATAGTATGGCTATAAGATTAATGGCTTGCTAGGGAGCTCTCTCTGCTCTTGAGCTGTGTGTTTGTGGCTTCAGGAAATATTTTTCCCTGCTGGCCTGCCCAAGCCTTCTGAGGGCAGCTTCACTTCACTCTGAAGCCTTCAAATGCCTTGCGTTTCTCTCAGATGCCTTTCATTTCCTCAAGCAATTTGAGGCCTGAAAACCCTAATGCCTCCAATGAATTTCTTTTAATTCTCTTGTCCTACTTTTTGCATCTTGATGTGGTTACTTTATGTGGAGAAGCACTGTGTACCTTATGGGTGATCTCTTAGTGCTCCTGGCCTGTCCTTAAGCACTTGGCATACTATCTCTGATCACTCTGTGAACACCTATCAGAAAGATTTGGCAGGCAAATTCAATCACACTCTGTGCCTGCAAGTTCTCAGAATGTTAATCTGTCATGCCAGCCCATATATAATTTAAAAATTTGTTACAATTTCAGCTAGAGTCTCCTTATCTTTCACTATATTTTGTTTCGTTTTGTTTTCTCTACTACTCTGACAGGATGCAGGTGTCTTAGGGCAGGTAGAATCATATAGTCCTGATTGCTCTGGAAATCCCACCAATAACACACCTCGTGTTTGTGGTATTTCTATAGAGATCTGATCTTATTTACTGCTACATCCTCAAATCCTGATACAATATGTGCAGAGACCAAGTATTCAATAAACATTTGTTCAATGACTATTTGACTCCTAAACTATTTCTGAAGATAAACAGAAAGGGAAAGAATTTTCATTTATTAAATGTCTATTTTGTGTTAGGAACTTATAAACATTATTTCATTTAACCCTTAGAATAACACTTTGATACATATTATTAATATATTGAAGAATAGGAAACTAAGGTCTTAAATCTCTCAAAGGAGCCAAGCTAATTTTTGGTTCTTCACCTTGTCCATTCTACACTGTGTGTCTCTGGAAATGGTTTGCCTGCTTGAGAAAACTGAGGAAGATAGTGTTTCTAGAAATGCTTGACTCTTGCTAACTGAGAAGTCTCTTCTTAGTTATAACCAAAGTTCAAATGTGTGCATCAGGGAAGAAAAAAGGCAGATATACTAATTTGGATTCTCTTTACATGTTTGACATCAGGATGAAAATGGACTTTATTTTTTCCAAAACCAAATTCTGCCTATGTAAGAAAATTAATATACTTTTATAAATAAAAATGCTATTAACATTCTAATGCCATGAATTTCTTTTCATTCTTTCTTTTTTTCCCTTTCTTTCTCTCAAAAGAGAAAGAGAGAGAGAAAATACAAGTGGTGAGGAGGGGCAGAGGGAGAAGGAGCAAGAGAATCTTAAGCAGGCTCCACTCCCAGCATGGAGCCCTATGTGGGGCTTGATCTCATGACCCTGAAATCATGACTTGAGCTGAAATCAAAGTCAGATGCTTAACCAAGTGAGCCCCTCAGCTCCCCTAATACCATGTATTTTTAAAAGACTCTTTGGTTGTTCCAAAAATTTTTAAGATCAGCCCACTCCCATGTGAATCTCTACCATTTTTAATAAAAAGCTTCTGATTTTAATAAACCAACCAAGAAGTATCCTTTGCACCAGGAGTGAATTGAAAACACTAATTCCTAAATTTACTACCTTTTAACAACTCTTGCATGAGTGCATCATGCTATGTTTACATTAAAATAATATTAAAAAGATGATCATTTTGCTATTTGCAGAAAACTGAATTTATTTATTTTTATTTTGTCTTTCTTAGAGAGAGAAAGAGAGCACTAGTGGGAGGGGAGGGACAGAGGGAAAGAAAGAGAGAGAATCCTACGTAGGTGCCACATTCTCAGTGCAGAGCCCAATGCAGGGCTCGATCCCATGACCCTGAGCTGAAATCAAGAGTCCCATGCTTAACTGACTAAACCACCCAGGTGCCCTGAAAACTCAATTTATTGAAAAAAGTGGACATTTAAGTTTGAGATGACTACATAATCCCTAATTCTCTATAAATAAATATATTTCCCAATTTGTAAAATCTATGCAATAAAACATTTTTTTTAAAAACCCCACATATTGGAGTTTTAAAAATCAAATCTCCTGATTGATGATTTTTCTTTCTAATATTTAAATTTGACTAAACTGATTTCCATCAGAGTACTACCATTCTGAATACTTGTCTACTCACATTTTCAGAGGTACTAGGGAATTATGAGATTAGGAAGTGACAAAAGATTCTGGATCTCCATGAGAGGAAAGGGAGATGAGGAGTCAACATTTAGGCTCAGGGTAGTACTTCTTCAAAGGCATATTGTCTTGGAGCCCACACAAAGGAATTTCATTACTAAAATATCAAGAGGTTCTTATTACATGACAGAGATCCTGGAGAGAATCAATATATGTAACACGATGTAGGAAATATCCTGTAGAGCTCATTACTGGGAAATATTTTGTTTCCACCAATTTGTTAATCTGCTTTTTCCATCCCCCTAATGAAAGCTGTGTAATTCACCCTGCTTATCTTCTGTTTGACTCCCAGGAAGCTCAGTTTCAAATTATACAGAGAGCTTACTGGCATGCCAAGTTCTCTCTCTCTCTCTCTCTCTCTCTCACACACACACACACACACCCCTCATGTTGAAATGTGTATGTATAAATTATATGTATATACATATACATGTATCAAAATATATTTGTGGGATCCCTGGATGGCGCAGCGGTTTGGCGCCTGCCTTTGGCCCAGGGCGCGATCCTGGAGAACCGGGATCGAGTCCCGCGTCGGGCTCCTGGTGCATGGGGCCTGCTTCTCCCTCTGCCTGTGTCTCTGCCTCTCTCTCTCTCTGTGACTATCATAAATAAATAAATAAATAAATAAATAAATAAATAAATACCTTAAAAATTTTTTTAAAAAATTACAAAATATATTTGTGCATATATATATACAAATATATAAAAAAAGATAGAATACACCCCATTTAATCAGTAGCAACCACTCTTTGCTATAGTCCTAATTTCCTCATTCCATATTAATGTTAATGGGCATCTTTGTTGCAAGACATCTTCAATCTTTTAAAAAAATTTTAAATTTTATTCAGAGAGAGAGAGAGAGCACGCGCCAGCAGAGGGAGGGGTAGAGGGAAAGGGAGAGAGAGAATCTTAAGTAGGGTCTATGCCCAGCATGGAGCATGATGCAGGGCTCATTCTCACAACCCTCAGATATGACCTAAGCTGAAGTCAAGAGTCAGATGCTTGACCTACTGAGCCATCCAGGCAGCCCATGACATCTTCAATCTTCATAGACAAGAAGTAGGATGTAAATAAATATAGAATGCCATATATATATATATATATAATATATATATAAATGTATTATATATAATTTAGTAATGTTTGTAAACGGTTACAAGATAGAAGAAAATTGATTTTATTTTTAGCATTGGGGATGAAGGAGATAGCAGAGAGGAGGGGTGAATGATTCAGAAGAGAGCATAGTCTTTGGAGGTAGGCTCGGGGAGAAAAAAAATATGTGGTCCTTCTAACAGCTGTGTGAATGGCAAGCCAATTAATTCCCTTGAGCTTCATGCTTGCACTTCTGTAAAATGGGGCTAATCATACCTATCCCATAGAATGTGTGGGAAATATCAGAAAGGGAGACAGAACGTAAAGACTGCTAACTCTGGGAAACGAACTAGGGGTGGTAGAAGGGGAGGAGAGTGGGGGGTGGGAGTGAATGGGTGACAGGCACTGGGGGTTATTCTGTATGTTAGTAAATTGAACACCAATAAAAAATAAATTAAAAAAAAAAGAATCAAATGAGATAATATAGGGAAAGTGCTTCACAGTCTGTAAAATACCACTCACATGTAATTTGCTTGTAATATGTGTCCAAGAAGGAACACAGTGGGAAGGTCAGCAGCTCCTCTGGTTGGTTGCCCCATTTCTACCCTGCTGGCTGCAGTTTCAGCCAGGCATCTGGTCTGGGTATCAGGGTGAGAGCAGATAGGAGATGGCCTTAATGAGAGGCAGCAAGTCCCCGTTCTTTGTACTCAGAGAATCTGGAGATGGGCTCTCAGAAGCTGTGCTTTTCCCATTTTTCCCCTTCTCTGTCTCCTTAGAGGGGATGCTGCCATTTGCCGTGCTCCCAAGTGAAATTCTTGCTCAGCCAGAGTTCATGCCCCAGAATCCCTGCCTGAGCTCCTTGTTCTCAAGAGTGGTTCTTGCAGTGTCCAATGCACCAGTGAATTGCTGGTCATCTATCTTCATGTTCAAGTCCCACTTGTCAAATTCATTGATCCATCCTTGAGGAGTTTGGGGATGGGAGACCTTGGGTGAGCAAGGCAGCCTAAAATAACAAAACTCTGAATTACTGTCTATTTTTTTAAAGCGACTCAATTTCATTTCTTTTAAATATGCAAACTGCTTAGAACAAGAAGAATAGCATTGTCCTTAAGGACCTTGCTTTGGTGAATAGCCAAGTAAGATTCATAATTAGCACACTAATTGTGATTAAAAACAATTAAGTAGCTTAAATGCCCACTCCCCCTCCCTCATCTTATTTACATTATTAATTCAATCAACTGATACCTTTTTCAAAGAACACAAGTTGAATATCAACCTCCAACTTAAATTATATGCAATGGTCACAAAATGAACTTCAGTTGTTCCCTTTATTATAATAGTATCACTTTCTTGTGCTTTAGAGATTACAAAGTATTTTATTCTATAATGATGTCATTCTGTCTTCCCAACAACCCTATGAGGTGAACTGGGCATTTTTCTTATCTATTTTCTTATCTATAGCTAGGGAAATGGAGGTTCCAAAACACTGAGTTACTTGTCTAAGGCCACGCAGCCAGAGATCAATCAGATCATCTGTTCTTATCTGATTCTTCAGAGATTTCCTCTTTTTCTATTGATATATTAAAGAACCCAAGCAAAACTAATAGTGTGGCTGCAAGATGAATCATTTCATTCATTTGTCTGTTCATTCATTCATTTATTTCGATTCCCAGAGATTGCTACTGTGCCCAGAACATGATAAATATCTCCATAGAGTGCTCACTGCGTGAATGGAAGGGGGAATGGATGGAGGACTTTACTATCTGTAATGAAGTGAAACTAGCTTAGCTCTTTCCACATTGTTACTGACCCCTCCCCGCTGCCATACTTGTATTCATACAAGTATTTCCATACTTGTAGGGCAAGTAGCAAGGGGCATAACCTCACACTATTAGTCTGTACTTCTTCAGAAACTGAGGAGGGAGCTGGATGACAGCAAGGAATTGACAACTTTTAAGTGTTCAGATGGCCATTCTTGTCTCACCCTCCGCCCCAAATCCTCACCATCTGCTTTACTCTGCTAGGAATGTCTTAACCTTCTGGCCCATCTTCTGTGCCTCTCCCTATGTGTACAGGTATCTCTCTGGGTTTCTTTCTTTCCTCTTCCTTCTCTACCTATTTTTTCTCCTTTCCCATGCCTACCCTCCCCCCTTTTTTTGTTCAGTGGGAACTGATTCGTAGGCTGAGTGGTCTGACTCAGGTAAAATACATCTACAAAATAATGACTCAGGATTGGCTCACTTGAGGATTAAAGTCATGTGTACCCCAGGCTACGATCCATTTTCCATGTGAACTAGCAATATTATTGTTAAAATAATTGGGGGCTGAGTTTTCCTGGTGATTGCCTTCTCTATGCATTATTGAGAATTTACTTACTAGTTATTCTACATTCAGAATCTTTCTAAGGAGTACCAGATAACTCAACAAAACATCCACTTTCTCTTTTGCTGAGCTCAAATGAGATTTCTGAGAAATACCTTAATTAAAGATTTTAGGAGGTAGCTTGGGACTCAGAATAAGAATTCTATAACAGTGTCCCCACTCCTGCTGAGCACAGGCTCAGTGTGTTCTACAGCCTCTTAACTGACTACTGGACTTCTAAATTTTCAGCCCTTCTGATGCCCAGCCCCAAGAGTGATTTTTCTTAAAAAAAGAAATCAGATTTTATGAGTCTCCTACTTAAAATGTCAGTTGGTCCCTTGTTAACAATGAAGTACTGTTCATACTCCTTTTTTTGCTTTATAAGGTCCTTCATGAATTAGCTCAGGTGATCTCTTCACACTTGCCTGCCACACCTCCTTCCTTTTTTTTTCATGGATGTTATTCCTTTTTCCGCAATGCTTCCTTCTCTTTACATACCCTTCTGTATTTCACCTAGTGAAGGAGATGGAGATAAGGGAATATATTTGAGGGACTTTTCTCAGATCCCAAATCCATCTCCTCCATGAAGCCTTTGTATATTTTGTCATTCAAAGCATATCTCTCTTTCTCCTTGTATGTTCCTATATTACAGCCTGGCAAATTCTGTCTTGAATTGCAGTAATTTTTTTTATGTGTTTATCTCCCTCCTTGCCTATAAGTTGCAATCTTATTCACCACCCTTTCAGGGTGCTTCACTGAGTACTTGGCACATACTTGCTGTTCAGGAGTAGGCGGCCACTAAGTTGTTGAACTGAATTTTCCTTCTGTGCTTTGAGTTGGAATGTTCTCTGGATAATAAGATCCTTTCAGTTCTTAGGAGCCAGTTCTTTATATCATAGCCTATGAATTCAGAAGAAATGAGAGTTTAAAATTCATTTTCTCATAAGTTAAAAGTTCTGACTGAGGCTTTATTTTGGAAACACATCCCAGAAATGCTGAGAATCAAAGCATGTCTTTTGCATCTATAGAAGATAGTGACTCAGCTATTCCTCTGCCTTCTGTTCTGGTGGCCCCAGGCTCTCAGAACATGCATTTCTGTCTCAGATGGAGTCCTGAGGGTGGCTTTGGGAATTTCTGTCTTCTGCCTGGAAAAATGAGTCATTTTGGATTGTTTTCCCATGAAGGGAAACGTTCGCCACCTCCTCCACTATAGAACATCTAGACTGGATTTAATTTTTCTACAATCATAAATCATGTTTCTGGATTCCATGTTGTATCCAAGGCTAATGACTAACATGACAAGGTGCTACAGCAAGGATTTGGAGTTGGGAGACTGGTTATTGGCATATGACTTTGGGTAGGTCATTCACTCTTCTCAGGGGTCAGTTTCACTTGTAGAACTAGGATAGTGAGGTGCTCACCTTCCAGGGTTGTCAAATGGATCATACACAGTGGTGTTTGTGAATGGGCTTTTTTAGCTTGCCAGGTGGGCTATGGAGGAGTTCTTGTACTAGAAAGAGGAGGTAGAGAGAACATACAAAAGGCCTTCCCAGCACTGCCAGTTGAGGAGTTACCATTCATATCTCATATTTTCTCTTTGTTTTGATTAAGATGAACTTTTATGTATGTAGTACATAGGCACATATATGTGTCATCTTATCTGGGACTCAACCATTTTTTGGTACCATGAATCTCTTTGGTACTAGTGAAGGAGATGAATCTTTGCAAAGAATAATGTTTTTAAGTGCATAAAGTAAAAACAATAGGCTGAATAAGAAAAATTATACTGAAATATAATTCTTTCTATAGATTTCTTGGGAACCCATGCACTACAGCTAAAAAATTCTGATAATGTTTTAAAAATTTTAAATCCAAAATGGAACTTAAGAGTCACAGATCCCTGTGCTCTCACTTTATAGATGGGAAAAATGTGAACCCAAACACAATTCCCCAAGACTGGTCCAGAACCACACAGGAGTTCCGTCCACTGGATATTTTTAAGAATATATACCTCTGCTTATTTTGCATCCAGCTACAAACAACCTTCGGAATTATTTGTGTCTTGGTTCTTGTTTCTAGCTCATAACACTGTAGACTTGCTGGGTTTTGAATGGTATTTGGAGTGATTTACTGACTGGTCATTTCAACCCAAAATGGAGATCACAAATGGAGACTTCCTAAATATTCAGTATACCCCACCAAAGTGCATTTGCTCCATCAAGGTTATCCTGGTATTAATTATTCATAGGCAGAGCACTGACGAATGAATTCTAATTGCAAATAAGTGCAATTGCCGTCGATTGCATAATTTATGATTCCATTTGTTAAACTAAGACAATGGGAGTTGATGAAAGGCATTAAGTGGCCCCAAATTAAAGGTAATTTGGGTTCAAAAGTTTATATCCATGTGAGTGTAACTTGAAATTTTCAGCTTTTCTGAGACCCTCTTCACACTGGCAATAAATACATGAGGTATAAGCTGTGTTCTGTTGGATTCTGTTTCTGGCTGGAGATGCATCAGTCTGGGCCTCCTGGAGACCTGTGGTCCAGCCCATGATGCGATAGACTCTTGCCCACGTCGGGCTCAAAAGCTGCCATCTTTCTCTGTGGCTCAGGGCCTATCCTCTGGAGCTTGGCTGCATGAGAGCCTGGCTTGGCAGCTTTGTCTGCATTGCACTTTGATGCTTTGCAGAAGAGAGCTTGGACAGACAGTAAATAGACGCTGGAGAGGTTCATTGGAAATAATGTCCTTGAAAATGAGGAAAATGTTTTTCTTTCCATGGGACAGACACTCCCACAGATCAGCGTCTTACAGAGGTTAAGTACAGTCTCTGAAATTGCTCACTGCTCTTCCTACAATGCAATATGAGACAAAGACAATAGTGAAGATGGAATCTTTCTGGATAATAAATTTTAAGATAGGTCTATTAAAGAAAAATGGGTCTTGGGGAGATAACTTATGGGGTGTACAATGAAGTAGTTGAGATTGAAAATATGCATTGTGAGAGTCATTCCAGGGGTCTGGCTTCCCTTTCTCTGAAGAAACAGAGCTGTTACTAGGAAATATTTAGCCTTTGAATCTTATAGAATTATTCTGTAAGGGGGAAATTTCATACAAGAAAAAGAGAAGTCCAAGTTGTCCAATAGGAAGATTTGAGAGTCTTAATGAGAGGTCTCCACTGTAGGTGAACAGGAATCAGAGCACAGTAGGAGAAGGGATTGGGTGGTTGCTGGGGGAAGAGAAAAAGCCCTGGAACTATTCTGTACCCCTAACATTTTTAAGGTGGCTGTTGATATTAAGGTTCTGGAACTAATGAGTACAGAAATATATAGAAGTTTGCTCTACTCTGCTAAATGTTGATTTGTTAATTTGAGCCAAAAGGATCAGTAGATGAGTATTCTGCTTGACTGAGACTGTGGAAAGTTAAAGATGGCAGAGCCTTGGGTACAGAGAATATAGCAGGGGAGCTGGGGAGTTAGGACAAATCATGGAGGATTATGTATGGCATGCTTAGACTTGACCCTGGAGTTAATTGTTATTTGTATGGTGCTTTTAAGCATGGAGATTGTATAATTAAATTTTTGTTCTGGAACTATATCTCTGGATGTCTGTGTATAAAATGGATTGGAGGGAGTGAGCTTGCAGGCAGAGAAGACAATTAGGAGGCAGCAGACATAGTGCAGGGGAGAGATGATGATGCTTTGCCTTGGAATTGCCAGTGGTCTCAGAATGGAGAGGAAGGCACAGATGGAGAGGTATTTTTGGAGTCAAAATAATGGTGTGCATTGACCTAGCATACCATAGCCTGGTCTCTAAAGTTTGGATAAAATCTGTGGGCAGATAAACTAGAGCTTGACCCTTAAACAGAGGCCAGGACAAGAATCCCAGAGGAGATAGAACCCAAGAAACTAACAGTGGAGTGGGCAGTCTTGGTGTCCTAGGACAGGGTGGTAACCCTCTGCCACCATAGATGGAAGGTTAGCACTTCCTATTTTAACACCATGAGCCCAGAGCTTGCTCAAGTTCATTTGGCAGGTGAGTTACACCTCTTACTAAGTCTTTGGAGAGAATGGGAGACCCTCTTAAGAAACATGGACCTTCAAAGGACTGGTGGCTGTCTCTTTTGCATTCCTGTTTTGGACTTCCAAAAGAGCTCTCTTCACCCTCCCTGAATTGGGTTTTTGACACTTGGCTCACTGTTCCATCTTGGAAACAACCCTGCTTTCTGCTTATAGCCTTGGGATGGCATAGTGGGTGGGTGGATCTGAGGAAGTCATCCTGCCAGGGAGTGAACTGTACTCTGAGCATGTGTGCCTGTGTGTACCTGTGTGTACCTGGAATATTACCAGCACCCTAGACCCCTTGACTGATGATCATCTAGCTATCATGTACAGGGCTTATTTCTTCTAAATAATTTCAAAATGCTTCGCACAGTTTCTTAAGTGGAAAAAAGAAATAGCTGATCTCATCTGGAGACAGAGAGGGCTAAATTAAATCATATTGTGTTAGGTCATCCCCAGGGCTAATGAACTTATTGTCCCCATGGTGGCCTAAGGAGTCAGCTGTGCCTAACACAGAAATACTTGGTTGATGCATTTGGATGCTCTTGGTCTAGTGATTTACAGTTGACATAGATTTTAACATTATTTGATCTTCTCAGAAGCTCTGCAAGACAGGTGAGATTATGACTATTTCATAAAGGAGGAAACTAAGGCCCAGGATTAAGCGGTATGCCTCAGGTCACCCACTAACTTTTCCCTGCACCCCAAATGCTGGCCTCTCTCACAACTAACAAATCTCCCTTTGACCTTATGCCAATGTACTGAGTATTCAATGCTGTTTACCTGCCTTCCTAAGAATGTTCAACCCCTTTGGTTTTCATGACACCATACTATCGCCATGCACAGTGTGAGGGGCATGATAGGCAAGATGGTCTCCAGTGTTTCATAAAGTTCCCACCTTCTCTGGCTTAGTATCTTGGTAGAGAACACTACTTCTCTCAGTGCCTTCTCTTCCTCCTCCTTCAGCCTTTCTGGAAACTGGACCAGTGCTCCTCAGAAGTCATTCTGTGCTCATGCTATTGCTGTTGGTATTGACTTCTCAGAGAACTCATTAATAGATTTGGTGCTTGAGTGCTCCATACCAAAAATAATTCTAGCTATGGCTAGATGCAGAAATTCTTGTGTTTTCTCTTCTGTGTGCCATAGATTGCTGAGCAAAGCAATGATTCTTGTACACTGTGCTTTCAAAAAGTTATTCTTCTCAAACATCTGGGGGGATAAACTGGAGAAGGCTTTAATTAGACAAGATGATGGGTCTCCCTCCACAAAAGAGGACATTATGAATAGGACTGATGTGATGAGTGATATACTCAGTGAACCCCTGTAAGAATAAGAAGGGACTGGTGTGCCTGGAAATGCAGCAAGACAGGCCTCAAGTGTGGTTCTTCTGGGTTTGTTGATTCGGGACCCTGAGGACAGAGGTTGATAGGCCTTTCACTGCTAGGTGCTGTGCTTGGCTGTAAGAGGCAGATAGGAACTCACTTGATTCCATACCTCAAGGCTCATAATCTAGTGGCAGAGATTGACTTGTGGGCACAAAGGATGCAGAGAAAGAGCACATATCAGGCATGCCCTACTATTTGAACAACTTAGTTTTGGTTAGAACCCCTCCCCCATATACACACAGCTGCAATAAACCCCCAAAGTCCCACATACAATTGATATATTCATTCATTCATTCCATAGACATTTATTGAATACCCATGATGCCACACCTATGAGATAGAAAACTGTGAAAGCAGGAACTTGTCTATCTTTTTTTGCAATCCCAGCATCTGGCAAGGTGGTGGGCACTCAATAAATATTTGTGAAATGAGTGAATGAATGAACATACACATGAACAAATGCCAGGCACTGGGTCCAGCTAAGCCCCAGGGATGCAGAGCTCACAATGCTTGGGGTATTGGATGAAGAAATGAGTTTGGACCATGCTATGGGAGCTTAAAGGAGATAGTGACTAACTCTACCCAAGGTTGGGGAGAGCACCAGGAAAGAGTGTCTGCAGGAAGAGATGCCAAAGCTCACTCATTCTTTAGACTGATCCCCTGGCCTGCTCTGACACACACTCTTGGAAAATATCTTAGAGGCCATTCCATCTGAACATGGCATTGACCCTACCCTTAATGGATTCTCAGTCAACTGTGATGTGGATATCTTCCCTTTCATAAACAAGGAAGCTGAAGTTTAGAAGACTTGTGAATTTTCTGTCACCCACCTAGTTATGGCAGGTCTTCTCACTCACAAGGTATTTCTTAAGAAAAAAAAACCATGGTTTAATTTTACTGTAAGAAGTCTTCACAAGCCATAGCCTTGCTTCCTAGTATGAAAGTGTAATCCAGGTACAGAAGGGAGGTCTGGCAGGGACACTTAGAGAATAATTCTGCCTTTGTTAAAACTGGGAAGCCATGAGCACTGGATGTCACAGGTTTCTTTTACCACTACTAATGACTTCTCAGGTGCCCGGGGCATCCTGACTGCACTATGAGGCTTAGATGAGTCTGCTTACATTGCATGAGAGTGAGGCACAGCACATATATTCCCCAAGGGGTACCAGCCTCACTCCAGGATGGGGCTAGTGTCCCTCTGGGTTTGCCACTTCCTGGGTCTGAAAGAACCACACAATTGCAGGGTGACCGGGGTGAAAAGATCAGGGCTTTGGAGTCAGACTTTCCAAGTTTCAGTCCTGCCATTTTTGAGTTATCTGGGTTTCTCATATTCCTTATCATCTTTGACCTTCTGTCTCCTCAGTGAGAAATGGGGATATTAGAAAAACTTTAAGATCACAGACAGAAACCCAAGTAATATAAGGATGATGACTACCACCATAATTATTTTAGAGATGGAGGGGTCACCTACCTTCAACTCTCCATTCTCACATGCAGAAATTAAGACCCATGGAGACTATGTTCCTTTTCTCAGGTCACAAGGAAGACTCAGACAGGGGCTTAAGAAAAATAGACTTTTTGTTGTTGTTTCTTTTTAAGTTTTGCAGTTATGAACTGGGTTAACTCCAGTTTTTCTGACCACTCATGGAGTGGAAAAAGCCATCATCACTGAGAAATGATTTTTCTCTTAAAAGTGTAACCATCTGGGCAATTGGGTGGCTCATTCAGTTAAATGTCTGTCTTTGGCTCAGGTCATGATGCCAGGGTCCTGGGATTGAGCCTCGCAGCGAGCTCCCTGCTCAGTGGGGAGCCTGCTTTTTCCTCTCCCTCTGCTACCCTCCGCTCCCCCCCCCCCCCCGCTTGTGCTCTTTCCTTCTGTCAAATAAATAAAATATTTGGAAGCAAAAAAGTGCAACCGTCTGCATAGGGTATCCATAGCCCTGCCCCTCAGATACACAGCTCTATGTCTTCAGGTGTTGCTGCCATATACCTCTCGTTGCCTTTATGTAGACATATTAATGGGCCCAGGCATCTTCAGAAACATTAATTGGGGAATGTATAGGGCCCCCTAATTCGGAGATGGCTTTCACTCAAGTGGGGACCAACCCACAACTCATGTGGCTCCTAGTAACTTCTTTTACCCATTTGGCTCCTTCTGGTCTCATCCTCTTGGAACCTCATTGACCTCCTCACTGTTACTTTTCTGCCTTGTACCCACCTGGTTGCTTGGCCCAGAAGGCATCTCTAATTCTGAAGGTGGGGCAGTGTGATGGAGGCTGAGACTCTATCCCTTACCATAATGTTTCTGCCAGATTTTGTCTTGATCCAAGTCTTCTTAGGCTTTTGGAAAACATCTAGATTCCTTCATGTTTTTTGGTGGCCCTCATTCCTCCCTAGATATACTAAGCAGCTTCATGAGGATCTGCTGCACCACAGAAGCCAAGTAATCGATATTGATAATAGCTGCCATTTAGAAGGTGCTCACCGTGTGCCTGTACTGTGACTGCACTTTCTATCTATGATCTACTTTAACTGTCATGATAACCAACTGCCATGAGAATTTCTAAACTCATCTGACAAGAGAGGAAGCTACCCTAGACTGCAAAACTAGTAGGGGTTAGAGATGAGACCCAGAGTATGAATACCAAAGTCTGGCTCTTTTTGCTGCACCAGTATAGCTTTAAATTGAATATGAGAGAGAGAGAGAGAGAGAGAGAGAGAGAGGGAGAGATTAATGAAATAGAGGTGACATTAGCCTAACCCAAGCTCCTCTAGGTTGCTTTTTCTTTATTGGTTGAATCAAAGTGGTCTAAACATGTGTAGGAAGTCTGAGTGCTTAGGAGCCTGATACTGGGCCAATTCACTGAATGTGCAAAACTTAACCTAGAAACATTTTTGTAACATATGAGCAGCCTGCATAGATGTGATGCTCTCATTCTAGTGAATTAAAAAGATAAGGTTTTTGAATTTGGGAAACTACTAGAGGAAAATATTACAGCATTCTTCATGAGGGGATTAAAAGAGATCCCTTCAAGTGGTGACTGAGAAGGACTCCATTTGCCATGGCTGGCTGTGAAGACAGAACAAAGGCAGCCTTTAGAAGCTAGAAAAGGCAAGCACAATTCTAGAAAGTTTCCCTGCTAAAACCTTGACCTTAGCCAACTGAGACCCTTATCAGACTTCTGAGCTACACCAGAATGATAGGGTAAATTTGCATTGTTTAAGCTATCAAGTTAGTGGCAATTTGTTACAGCAGTATTGAAAACTAATGCAGTGTGGGAGCAGAAACTATGTCTGATTCATCTTTCTATTCCCTAGTCTCTGTAGAGTGATGAGTATATGTATGAGCTCAGGAAATGTTTTCTGAAAGGAAGGAAGGAAGAAGGGAAAGAAGGAAGGAAGGATGGAAGGAAGGAAGGAAGGAAGGAAGGAAGGAAGGAAGGAAGGAAGGAAGGGAGGGAAGAATTTAAGTTTGGCCAGGAGTATTTCTTATAGGGCTCATTGGCATTCATTTGTTCCAGAATATTCTTTGAAGCTCCATGCACCCAGTACTGTGCCAAATACTAGTGGGGAGACATGGAGGGGTACAAGTATAGGACATTCCCTCAAGGAACTTCCAATCTAGCACATATATGAATCAGAGAACAATCAGATAGTAATTTGTGCATGCCACAGACCTCAGAGGAGGAAGAGGAGGGCCTCTATTTCACTGGCTGCTGACCAGAAGTTGCTCTCAGTTCCTTTCCATGTGGTTTCTCCAGAAGGTATCTTGACAACGGCTCGATTTACTCAGAGAGAGCAAGAGAGAGAAAGCGAGGGAGCATGAGGGAGAGAGGAAGCATGCTTAAGGCAGAAATCAGTCTTTTTGGATTCTAATCTTAAGAGTGGCCTTCCTTTACCCTTGCTACATTAATTCCTTAGCAGTGAGTCACTAGGTCGAGCCCAAAGTCCAGGGAGGGATTATGCTAGATGTGAAGACCAGGAGGAGGTAGAGGTTGCTCACCACAGCTGAGAAGCCTTATTGGACCCTTTTCCCCCCCACACACAATAGAAGAGAGAACTTCTCTGAAGGCCATAGGCACAGGACGTAGACAGAATCCATCCCCATTTCTCTGAGGGCCACCTCATTCACCACGGCCCACATGTTCTTCATTGCGGTCCCCATGGGACATTTAGGAGGGTACTAACTAACAATAATTTTTGCCCTGGCTGACAAAAATCAAGATTGGGCAAAATCTCATAGCATCTCAGTCTAGGAACCCCCTAGGAAGCAGTACTCAAGGACAGGGAACTACACATTTTCTTGAGCTGTTAATATTACATGAGGAAGAATATTGGCTAAAGAACAGGAGAACTTGTGTTTGAGTTCACACAATAGGAATGAGTGTAAGCAGGTTACCTAAACACTCTGAGTTTGTCTCCTCATCTATAAAATGGGCATCTGCCTGGAGTGTAACCACTTAATGTGCCTTGTATTCATTCACTTATGAACTCTTGGGCACACATGTCGAGAATTTCTCTAATTCCTAATTCCCCGAGAAACTCATTATCCCAGTTTTCCTCACAGCTCTGGTGTGGGCATGTGAAACAGGCTCTACCAATCAAATAGCCAGATGGGCATGCTTAATTCAAAGTATATTCACGAAAAAAAGAGGCTTCTGGAAAAGTGAATTTCCTGGAGATTGCAATGGCTTTTGCTCATGGAGGCCACGTTGTTCTTGTCCCAGCCCAGCATCAGTGGCATAGGCGCCGTGTCTTGTGACGTGTTAGGTATCTTTGCCCAGGGAGACTGCGGTAGGGTCACTGTTGGAGCATTCTTGCAATGTGGCTTGGGCATGGTTCCCAGCTGCCAAGCTCCATCTTGACCTTCTGGCATGCCTGGAGGTTCAGTGAGCTACCTAATATCATAAATTAAATTCCACTTCTGTTTAAACCACCTAAATGTACTGTTTTAGCAACTGATTGACTGATCTACTACCTCTCAGGGTATCATGGGGATAAAATGAGATAATGTATGTAAAGCACTTCACAAAGGGCTTTTTATATAGTGGGCACTAAGCAAATGGTATCTCTTAATGCTTATTTTATTACTATCCCTTTCTTTCAGTGTTACTTGGGTACCTCATGAAGTAAAAGTCAAATCTCAACTGCATGCTTGTACTGTAGGCCAGGGATTTCAACACTGGGTGACTTTGCCCCCAAGGGGTGTTGGACCATGTCTGGAGACATTTTTGGTTGTCACAACTAGGGGTGGAGTGCTACTGGCATTTAGTGGGTAGAGGTCAGGGATGCTGTGAAAAATCCTCCATAGGACAGTCCCTACACAAAGAATTATCTAGTCCACTATCCATTTAGCAGGGCTCAAGTTTGAGGAACCCTTCTGTAGACTCAGGAGCAGAGTAAAGCCTAGCTATCACTCTCCACTCTGTCAGTAATAACCTATTATGTTTTACCAGGACTGGTTCCAGCATGGAGAATCTCTAGATATAGGAGCACTAGAGTGCAAAATTTAATCACACAATTTCATGTCCCTGGAAAGCACTACCAAGGCAATGAGAGGAGGACATGGAATTGTACAAGTTTTCATAAATGTATTCCTGGTGTCCTGGATTAAAGAATTAGAAAAAAAAATAAATTCAGAAATATCTCAATTTCTGCTTGATTGGGTAATAAAGTGGGGACTTTTTTTTTTCCCTTTGTTTGATTTTTGCTGATGCTATTTTAATGGCTGGGCTTTTTTTGTGTGTCAGAGAATCTAAGTAGTTCCCTCACAGACTATAAATCTCTATTATGCCCACATATAGCTGTATAGAGTCCCTCTGTAGTTATGCACTTTTATTAGTGCACAGAAGATTGAAACATAAAACATCAAATAGGCTGTTTCTTTTAATCACAGATATGAGTTGAATTCATTGCCATATTGTTCTTCAACTTTATAATGACTGTGGCTTATTCCAAATGGAAAATGTGTCAAAGAGAAGAAGACAACAATAATGTAGTACCAGTGATGGGCTTGTGATCCTCACCAGATTTCTTCCTCAACTTCCCTTTCTGAAAGCGTGAACCAGATGACCTCCGAGATCTTTCCTGATTTCTGGGATTCTTATGGGTTGCCAAGCTCCCCGGACCCTCTCTAGAGAGAAGCCATCTTATGAATTTATTAGAGCATTTGCATGATCCAGACTCAAATTCAAGGTCATAACCCCTTGTCTAAGCAGAAGCCACGGTCACCTCTACCTATCAGGGTGCTTCTCTTGAAGGTCATAGGGAACACTCTAGTTGTTTTTTAGTTCATGTGTCAAAGAAGAACTTCTAGGAAATAGCAGTGTAAAATGCATCCAGGTTTTATCTTTCCAGCTGGATTCTCAGACTCCCATCAAGGTTTCTGCCCTTTCAGCTAAGATTCTTATACCCCGGTCTGGTTTCAAAGTTCTCTAATCCGTCACCATCTCCTCAAGAGGAGAAATGATGTCTGATTTACCTTTGTGTACTCCTGTGCACAGAACCTTGTATATGTATATATACATAGATACATAAAATTTTTTTGCTGCAATATTTGTATTTTATGTATTTGTACAACTTTTCTTTCAATAAATATTTTTATTGAAACACAAAATGTATAAAAGTATATAAATCATAGGAATACAATTAGGTGAATATTCACAAAATCCTCTGTCCTTAAGCAACCATTAATATACTTTGTGTCTCAGTAGATTTACTCTTACGGACATTTCATTTAAATGGAATCATACAGTATGTGATCTTTTATGACTAACTTCTTTCATTTAGCATAAAGTTTTCAAGGACCATCCATATTGTAGCACATACCATTACGTTATTCCTTTTACTTTTAATTCCTTTAATGTATTGCTGAATAATAATTCATTGTATAGACATACCACATTTCATTTATCCATTCATCAATTGGTGGACATGTTGACTACAATGAATAGCACTGTGAATGCTCATGTAGAAGTTTTGAGCAGTCTTATGTTTTTAATTCTCTTAGGTATGTACCTGAGAGTGGAACTGCTGGATTTTATGATAACTCTCAAGTTTAGTTTTTTGAGGAATGGCCAAACTGTTTTTTCAAAGCAGCTGCATCATTTTACATTCCCAACAGCAAAGTATGAAGGTTCCAATTTCTCCACATCTTCACCATGCTTTTTATTGTTCTTCTGATTCCAGCCATTTGTTATGGACTGAATGATGTCCCCCACCTCCACACTCCCGCCAAATTCATATAGTGAAATCCTACACTCCAGTACTTCCTAATGTGACTATTTTTGGAAAGAGGGTCTTTAAAGAGGTGTTTAAATAAAAATGAGGTCATAAGGGTGGGTCCTAATACAATGTGACTAGTTTTCTTAGAAGAGGAAATTTGGACACAGGGAGGTACAGAGGGAAGGCCATCAACAAGCCAAGGAGAGAGGTCTTAGAAGAAACCAAGCACACTGACTCCTTGATCTTAGACTTCTAGTCTCTAGAATTATGAGAAACTAAATCAGGGATCCTTTGTCATGGTCCCAAGCAAACTCATACATGATCCTACAGGATGTGAAGTGGTATCTCATGTTTGTCTTTTGTAATTGATGTATAATTAACATAATATTATCCTAGTTTCAGTTATATAACATACTGATTCAACAATTCCATGATACGTGTAGTCACCATCTGTCACCATACTTTATTACAGTATTATTAAGCTGTATTAGGCATCTCTATGACTGATTTATTTGATAACTGGAAGTTCGTTCCTCTTAATACTTTTTATCTATTTCACCCACCTCCCCACCCACCTTCCCTCTGGCAACCACCTATTTATTTTCTGTACTTAAGAGTCTATTTTATTGGGTTTTCTTTTGTTTGTTTCTTCATTTGTTTTATTTTTAAGAACACACAAATAAGTGAAATCATACAGTATTTATCTTTCTTTGACTTCTTTCACTTAGCATCATACCCTCTAGGTCCATATACTCTTGGTTTTGATGTGCGTGTCCCTTAATGACCGATGATACCAATCCTTGAGCTTTTGGGCCAGAATCTGTGTATCTTCTTTGAAGACATGTCTATTTGGAACTTTTGCCTATTTTAAAATTGGGTTATCTGTATTTTTATTATTGGTGAGGGCAGAGGGAGCAGCAAACTCCCCATGGAGTAGGAAACCTGATGGGGGGCTTGATCCCAGGACCCTGAGTTCATGACCTGAACTGAAGGCACATGCTTAACCAACTAAGCCACCCAGGTGCTCCAACCAATGGCCAATTTCACAAAGATTCACTCTTATGTTGTCTTCAAAGAGTTTTGTAGTTTTAGCTGTTATATTTAGTTCTTGAGTCTACTTTGAGTTGAATTTTGCTTGTAGTGTGTGTGAATATGGATATCCATTTGTCTCAGAATGATTTGTGAAACTTTGGTTTATTTTTGGAAGTTAAATCATTTTTGTATTCCTATGGTAAGTATAATTTTATGTGTGTGTTGCCAGATAGAAATTGCTAATATTTAGCTTAGAATTTTCCATCTTCTGTTTTGAAGTGAGGTGGCCTGGTTTTCCTTTATTATAATTTCATTTTTAGTTTTTGATATCAAGGTTAGCTGCATGAAATGATTTGGGAAGTACTTCCTCTTCTTCCTCTTCCAGTAATCTCTGAAAAATTTGTGTAAGATTATTTTTATTTATTTACTCCTTAAGTGTTTGGAAAAAATGAAACCACCTTGTCCTAAAAACACAAAAAACAAACAAAAAAAACCCCACCTTGTCCTGAAATTTTCCTTTAAGACTTTTTTTAAAGGAATATTTTATCTATCTATCTACCTATCTATCTATCTTTAATATTTAAAAAAATTATTTAAATTCCAGTTAGTAACATGCAGTGTACTATTTGTTTCAGGTGAACAATATAGTGATTCAGCCCTTCCAGACAATGCCAGGTGCTCATCGCAACAAGTGCACTCCTTAATCCCCATCACCTTTTTCACCTATTTCCCCACCCATCTCCCCTCTGGTAACCATCATCAGTTTGTTTTCTATGTTTAAGAGTCTGTTTCTTGGTCTTCCTCTTCCTCTCCTTCTTTTTTTGTTTGTTTCATTTCTTAAGTTTCACATGACTGAAATCATATGGTATTTTCTTTCTCTGATTTATTTCGCTTAGCACAATACTCTCTAGCTCCATCCATATCATTGCAAATGGCAATATTTCATTCTTTTTTGTGGCTCTGTAATATTCCACTGTTCCAAGATATATATATATATATATATATATATATATATATATATATATATATATATCACATCTACATTTTCAAAATCTTTTTGAATAAAATTATTTTTATTATCTTTTTATTATCTTTAAAATTTCTGCACAAATTTCTGAAATGTTGTACTCTTTTTTGTTTCCTTATTGGTAATTTGTGTCTTCTCTCTCTTCTTTTATTGATCAGTTTTACCAAGGGTTTATCTGTATTATTAGTTTTTAAAAGAATCACTTTGGGCACCAGGGTGGCTCAGTCAGTTAGGTGTCTGCCTTAGACTCAGGTCATGATCCCCAGGGTCCTGGGATCAAGCCCCACTATTGGGCTCCTTGCTCAGTGGGGAGTCTGCTTCTCCCTCTGCCCCTTATGGAGCTTGTGCTCTCTTGTTCTCTCTCTGTCAAATAAATAGATAAAAAAATAAATAAAAGAATCACCTTTTGACATTATTTATTTATTTATTTATTTATTTATTTATTTATTTATTTTCTAGTTTTATTTATTTAAGTAATCTCTACACCCAATATGGGGCTTGAACTCATGGCCTCAAGAGCAACTCATGGCCCAGGGCGTGATCCTGGAGACCCGAGATCGAATCCCACATCGGGCTCCCGGTGCATGGAGCCTGCTTCTCCCTCTGCCTGTGTCTCTGCCTCTCTTTCTCACTGTGTGCCTATCATAAATAATTTAAAAAAATATAGTTGAAATGTTATTTAAAAAAGGGGGGGGAGGGGAGCAAGAGTCACCCCTGCCTGAGCCAGTCAGGAGCCCCTGTTTGTTTTCTCTATTCTTCTTTTGTTTTTATATTTTATTATTTTTTGCTATTATTTTTATGATTTTTATCCGCTATTATATTTGTATTTACTTTTTCTAACTTCTAGAGAGGAATACTTCCATCATTGTTTTTTAGTTTTGTGTTCTTTTCAATACATATAATTAGGGCTATAAATATCATCCCACAAGTGTTCATACTTTGTGGTTCTCAGGATCAACTAATTCAAAATAATTTTGTAGTTTGTGTGTGTGTGTGTGATTCATTCTCTGGCCCACGAATTCGGAAGTGTATCACTTAATTTCCAAGAATTTAGGGATTTTTTCTATCCTTTATTATTGATTTCTACCCCAGCTTTCTAATTGTGGTGAGAAAACAAACACTAAATGATGTTCATCTTTGAAATTGTTGGCGCTTGCTATATGACTTAGCATAAGGACAGTTCTAGTAAATATTCCATTGGCGTTTGCAAGAAATGTGTATTCTACAGATAATGGGGGCTAAATTCTGTCAATTAGTTCCCATATGTTGATTGGGTCACTTAAATATTTTGGCTGATTGCTGTGCCTGGTAATCTGCTCTTAACACTCAGTCCTTATCTCTATAATTTATTTTAAGAATCATTATTTGTGGTTTAAACTCCTGCTATTTTGTTTAAAATACTATCCATTTTATTTTTTAAAATGCTATTATATTGTGTGTCGTCGTTTATATTTTGTGTAGTTGTATCTGATCTTAACTGCTGTAGGAGTTGTAACAAGAAGGGTATGAGAAAGGTGATACATTTATTCATATGCACAATTATAAACAACTTCTGCTGGGGCACTGGGTGGTTCAGTCAGTGCAGCATCTGACTCTTGGTTTTGGCTCAGCTGGTGATCTCAGGGTCCTGGGGTCCAGCCGCAGATCGAGCCCCTGAGTGGAGCCCTGTGTGCATGAAGCCCTGTATCACGTTGGGCTCCCTCTCAGTGGAGAATCTACTTCTCTCCTCCTCCCTCTGCCCCCCCACCCAAACATGTGCCGTCCTCCCTAAATAAATAAATAAATAAATAAATAAATAAATAAATCTTTTAAAAAAACTTCTTAAAATAAGAAAAAAATAAACAACTTGTACTGATCCACTAGAGCTACCAGCTTTCGAATCTTTGCTTTTGATTAGCAGCAGTGATACTAAGGGCAGCCCCGGTGGCTCAGCAGTTTAGCACCACCTTCAGCCCAGGGCATGATCCTGGAGTCCCCAGGGTCAGGTCCTGCATCAGGCTCCCTGCATGGAGACTGCCTCTCCCTCTGCCTATGTCTTTGCCTCTGTCTCTTATGAATAAATAAATAAAATCTTTAAAAAAAATAAAAATAAGATAAATTCTTCCTGGGTTCTGCCTTTTTCTTCCTGCCACCATGAAACTACCATAGAACCTGAAATATACATTATTAGCACCATTCTTTTGGAAACTTCCATCTTCACAGCATTTTCTTCTTGGTCAGATTTTGCGAGCACAAAGATTCATTTCTACAGAGAAGGCCTGAATGTCATTCAAAAGTAGAAGAGAAAACAAGATGGTGTTATATTATTGATCCTTTCCCCCAAATCACAAGTTTGAACTCATTATTTAACAAAGGATCATTTTCCTGATTTGTGAATTGGTTTACCTGAAAAGCCTTAATGAAGATACAGGTTTAATGCACTTAGTTATCATTCTAACAAATTACCACATGGCTAGAAAAGAGTTACATGGAGTTAGATATAAAAATTCAGAGTCATAATGTTTTGAATACTGAAGATATGGCATCCCAGGAAATTGAGACCATCTGGCTGTTGTAAGCTTGTAAACTGCCCTCTAGAACACATGTTGTCAGCATGAAGGTATAGCTCAGGTTGCACCGTGGCATTCCACTATGTATTAGCATGTGATGTAGACAACAAAGACGTGTACCCTCACAGTGAAAAAGAGAATACACTGCAGGAGCTATCTGAGCCATATTTGTGTCTGGCAATCGCGGAAAACATTATTTCTGTCAAGTTACTTGGGAGAAAAGCACTTCTGCAGAGTTGGATCATTTATTCATCTGCAGAGGTAGCTATAATGCTGTCGTGGAAAGAGACTTGAATTAGTGCTCAGAGATCAGGGTCCCAGTTCAGGTTCTACCGTTCGCCAGCTCTGTGATCCTCAGCAAAATCTCCCACCCTCTGGATTTTAGTTCCTCATCTATGAAAGCCAACAGCTTCCCTCAATGCAAGCTCAGGCCAAGCTAGCTGAGAATCTACCCATTAAAGAGATAGCAAAGATGTAGGAGGGAGCCCCTAGGACTAAAGTATCTGAGTACTTTTCATTCCGATGAATATATGTCTCGTGCCAGTGTTACCGGTTTCATGGAAAACAGATGACATTTTAAACATGTTTTGCTGTATTTCAGCCAATTTGTTGGTCTCCAAAAAAGGGAGCTGTGTTTATTCCTGAGCTGCTATCAAGGGGGCACTGGTGTCTTTCAGTCCCGTGGCCCTGGCCCATTGCACCTGTTCGCTTGCCCATATTAATGAGCAAGGCTAATGAAACAGGCTGACAGTGGCAGATCTGAGAAGACTGTGTAGACCAAAGAAACATCATCACATTTTGCCTCACTCCCTGAAAAACAGAGAGGTGAGCACAGGTTTACAAATGCCTCCTGTGGGTAGGGAAGGATATCGTACCCATCAGAGGATTTCTGTTCTCTATCTTGGTAGAACTTTGCCATGAGCCTCATTGGATTTCCACATTGTATCTACAGGTGAGAAGGAGGGAGGGTTGTGTATATCCATGGGATTGGGGCAGAGAACACTGGAGAAGGGGCATGAAGCTGGTCAGCTGGGCTTGGACACTGACAGCCAGAGCTAGCCATCTCCTATCCAGCCCCTGGTTGGAGACAGATACAACATTGATGGTTGGCTCGCCAACGTCAAAATGACACATTCCGGGAAACTGGCCAGGTTGGGCTGCATGCAGCTGGACCTAAACCCTATTAGATTTGGGCAAAAATGCTTCCCCCTCTACCCCAGCCTCCCTCCCTTTCCTCCTTCCTTCCTCTCAACCTTCCTCTTCTTCAGAAGAGACTGATCAGAGGAGGTGGCTGAGCTGAGTGGGGACATCCAGGCAGGGAGCCTGGGAGCCTCTCATCCTGTCAGATTACATATTCTCTTGGTCCCACATGAGGACATCCTGGCAATCCTGCAGACAGAAGCTTTGCCAAATAAATGGGTCTTTGAGTGAACTTAAAAAGACATCTCTCCTGGGCTTAAGAGGCACCATTTGTGATTTGAGCTCCTTGGCTGTTGGGTGGACATCCTTGTGCTGGGCACCAGCTGAGATACTGCAGCAGCCTTGAGGCCTTGGGTTTTGTTTCTAGTTTGGGAAATTCCTATGACAATGGTAGGGTTGGACAGTCTGATCCCCCTTTGTCATCACAGAGTGCTTCCTTTCTGCCAGGCTTGGGCATTTGCAGTCATGCTCTGATGTACACATCCACACAAAAAGGGCTGAGAATTTGGCTAATTCAGTGCATTGTGTTTTTGTTTTTGTTTTGCTTTGGGTTAAAGCAGGAGCAATGACTGATATATTTTTTTCCTGCTGCTTAGAGGGTTTTATAGCACTGGCCAACTTGTGTAGGGAAAATTTCTTCAGACTATTGTTAGGATTCTGTCCCTTTGGAAGAGCATTATGAGTTATAGCTGCTTCTGTTTATGGTTATATTCCAAATGTCTTTTGGTTTAAAATTTATGATAAATTAAAGATAATTTTATGGTGGTTCCTAAGACTTGATCAGAGGAACACTTCCCTCTGTAGTATGGCTTGAAGCAAATGGTCTCCTGAGTAAGAAAAAGTGAAGCCAGTACTAATCAGATCCTCCTCTTCTGGCTGAGAAGATGATCTAGTGAGAGACATTGATGTAGGAACAGGGGGTAGGGGCAGGAACATGATGAGAGGTTAAGTCAGGGCTCGGGTTGTTCATGTGACAATGGAGGACACAAGTGGACTCCTCATGGCTTCCTTTGGGGAACCAGCAGCCTAAAATATGGGGGAATATAGAAGCCATCTAATCACACACAGTTCAGGGAATCATGACTGTCATTCCATCTTTGATGCAGGAGGGGAGGAAGGCTCAGACCACAAACGTGTCCTCCAACCCAGGGTCCAGGATGGGTGAATAAAAGAATGGGAAATCAGTAAAAAACTTCTATCTTTTCTCTTTTTGTACATGGTATCCAATTATTTTTTTGACCTTTGAAAAAAATTTTTGAAGTGCCTACAGTTGAGATTACTCAATTGTGCTAAGCCATGAAGGGAGGCTAGAGGATTTAGACAAGCTGGTCTTCAAATCCTCAAGCTAATAATAAAGCCATTTTGCTATACAAATTGGTATATACACCAAAGCCATTCGTTGTTTTTTGCTCTCTGATGACTGGAAATGTGTAAGCTCTCCATACAAGAAAAGCACATCTCAATATGATGCCTGTGATTAATAGTGATAGCGGTGATGATGTGGCTTGAGGAAAATATAAAAAATAGAACCTGTTAAGCTTTAGACTTATGAAGTACTGAGATCCCTTGTTTAAGCCGTTAGCAACTTGACAGATACCCTGCTGTATATATGGGCTATGTCATAGATCTCTGTCTAATGAGCATTCAAGGGAATCACTAATCTAGGCCTGGGAATGTCTACAAAGGCTGATTCTCACAACTCTGAGAAATGTTCAGGGATTTTGGGGTCAAATTTCATATTGGGATAAAATAAAATTGTCGTCATTCTGTTTTCTGCAGGAGCTATAGTCTGGCTATTTGTAGGAAGGCTGACATTTATGACATCGGTCAGAATGCCTGAGTTTGTATAGCGCATGGTGGGGCTACACATAGTAGGGGGTCAATATGTTCTCATCTGCTAATGTAGTTCTCTTTTGAGTGGAAGGAAAGAAATTGTTCTGAGGTTGACAGCGTGTGTGGGAGTTCCTGCTAAAATCTACTATCTGAAAGTTTTCCTGACAAGTTGCAACTGTTTCGATCTGTTCCCTAAAGACTCCTGAGAAGTTATGGTGATGAGATAAACATAATCTGCCATTATATTTGTATAACACGTTGCTTTATAGTTTAAACACATATTTTATTTGATCTAATTCTGTAAACAGTCCTATGACATAAGGATAAAATTCCATTTTATAGATGAGGAAATCAGGGAGATGAAGGGGTTAACCAAAACTAGAGATCTGTTGTTTTTTAGACTTTCTTATCTTGTGCTTTTTCTGCCTCACTGCTATTAGGAGACCTTGGCTATAGTTCAGGAGGAGACATTTCTTGGCTGGGTGGCCCTACATAAATCACTTTGCCCCATTGGTCTTGGTTTCCTAAACTATGGAATCAGGTAATCAATACCTGTTTCAACAACCTTAGACCCACAGAAGAAGCCAAAGAAAGGCCAAGGTAGGAAAGGCAATAGCGTTCCTTGCTAGACAGGTACAAACTATAGAGGCTTTCTGTGACTGGTTTTCTCTCATCTGCTGCCATCTTTCTGTAAAGTTACTCATAATTCTCTTGTGCTTTGATATTCCCTGATCATGACCCCTTAGAGGGGTAGAACGGACCCTGGATTCTTAGTTTGGGATTTTTGTTGTCTATATCCAATCTGTCTTCCTTTTTTCCCCTGGACTTATTTCTGCATTTGGATCTAACTCAGAACTCATTCCCCTGCTACATGACCTCATTCTTCAGCCAGAACCCTGGTGTTTACCCAATCCCAAGGGTCTATCTGGAAATTTGATTCTAGACTCCACCAGTTTGACCTGCTCTTTCTCTACTATTCTCTCGCATTCTGGTCCTGATATATATCTGGTTTGTGTAGCCAATTACTGGGAGCACAGCCCTTGGTGTTTATAAACTCTAGACTTTCTGCTTAGTTGGTAAGTACAAAAAGCAATATATCTCTCTCTAGAATGGCTTTTCCCATTTGAAGAAAACCCAGGATTGTCTAGCATAAATGTTTCAGTTAGAAGCCATTATGTCCTATCTGAAGATCTCAGTCTATCCATTGTCTCCAACTGTCCCAGCATGCAGTCAGGACACATGCAACAAATGCCTTCCCTTCCCAGACTCAGGGATGGGGGAATCTGCATAGACGTGCCACAGATGGCAAGGGAGGCCCAGTGATGTGATTGTGGGGAAATTGATTTGTAAACATTCCAGAGAGAATGGCTTCCCTTCTGAATGGCTATTTTGGAAACTCTTTCTGTGAAACAAGAATG
Source organism: Canis lupus familiaris (assembly GCF_011100685.1). Classification (NCBI taxonomy): domain Eukaryota; kingdom Metazoa; phylum Chordata; class Mammalia; order Carnivora; family Canidae; genus Canis; species Canis lupus. The sequence continues at coordinate 13,455,316 of NC_049238.1, forward strand.
TGTGCCATTAAATGTCATCCTGATTCACGGAGTGATCTCTAGTACACCAGCCAAACTGCTTACAAGCAAACGAGGCAATTAAATGGCTTCGAGAAAGGAGGCAGGTTTGAGCCTAGACATTGCTATTTTTCCATGTGTAGAAAGAAATCTGAAAGAAGGTCTATTGGTGACTTTATAATTAAATTGTGATTTTTTTTCCTTCTGGAAAAAAAAAAAGGCATATCTCCTGTTGATTGGCTCCCAAGAAATGTTAACAATGTACCCACACAGCAGTACAACTGAAGAAACATGGACACCCACCCCTTCTTAGAGCTTTCTGTATTTGTAAGAACCTGAGAAGGTACCAGCTGTCCAGAGGGGTGAGCCCACAGGATTAGATACTCTCCTGACTGCTTATCTTGTCTGAGCAGGAACATTCTGGGAATATAGAGACCTGGGTTCTAGTGCCGGCTTTCTAAAAGTGGGTGAGTCCCTAATTCTTTTGCAACCTCAATGTCCTCATCTGTAAAATGACAGGTGAAGGAAATTGGAACAGATGATATTTATGGCATCTTCCTGCTCTACACTTTTACAGTTTTCTGTGTTTCCTTCTCTTCTTTTCAGGAAAGTGTAACTTTTTGTATTCAGAGGTAAATGCTCTGTCCCTCACCCCTCTCTGCCAGCTGAGCTGGGCAGTTTCTTCCCACCTAGGCATCTGCTATGTATGGTTGGCCAGATCCACTTGGCATCAGATCATTTTAGATATAAAAATGTAGCTTCTCTATAAAGGGAGCTATGAAGACCAACCATATAGCTTTAATAAACTGCTTTGTGCTTTGTACCTTCAAAAAAAAAAAAAAAAAAAAAAGGCCCAACCATACAGCTTGAGAGGGACTCACTCAGGATGCTACAGATCCCATTCTAACTAGATTTGCTGAATATTTAATTAAATTATTTCACTAATTACGGATATCTGACATTTCACCTCTAAGTGAACTGTAGAAGATTGAGTGGAGGCCAAGTTTGTTCTTTCTCATCTCCAAGGAATTATTATCTGCCCTTCAGCCAAGAGAGGCTGACCACACTTATTTCACCCTCCTCACTGCTGGTTGGATGATTCCCTCATTGTCCCCAGTGATCTCTTGAAATGAACCAGCTCTGCAGGGTCTCTACCCCTGCCAAGCATGTGGCAGGCACCTTGCAGACTCCTGCTGGCAGATAAAGTTGCCACCACTGTCTCTATGGTTCCTGGTTCTTATAAGCTACCCATGTCTACCTCTCATTCCACCTACTTAGTTCATTCTCCTGCTCTCTACACACTGGGTGCACCAACCCATCCCCCAGAGCTTCTGAAGAGCCTCCTACCAACTCTGTCTCCTTTTCTCTCTCCCTTCCTCCTTCCTCCATCCCTTGGTTCCTTTCTCTCTCCCTATCCTCCCTCCCCCACTTTCTCCTATCCTACCCCTTCCTCTCTCCTTCACTGTTCACGGCCACACACAGATTGCAAGATGGCAGACACTTCCTCTGGCGTACACATCATCATTGATGGTTTCTGCACAATGACAGTTTTTCTCCTGCTTTGGAATAGAAAAAGCTGACCTCAGCAAGATAAACATGGTCATGGTACTTTTCTCTTGGCACAACTCTGATGACAAGATCAAAGCCATCCAAGTCACTCCTTTAGTCAAGAGTCAGGACAAGAAACAGAGGGCACACTTGAGTAATTGAAGGGCAGTTAGAAACTAGCCTATTCGTAGAGGAGTAAGCAGTGCTAAGGATGCTAATAAACTATGGTGACACCAAGGAACCAGCAATAGTGGGAATTCATTCTCACCTTCAGTCGCAGGGGTAAAGTAGAGACTAGAACTGAAACCACAGATGGGGCCACCTGATGGGAGCTGTGGCAGTAGGAAGGCACTAGGGAAATAAATACCTCCAGCTCCCTCTGCTTCCACCATCTGACAGCCCACTGATGGCTGGCTCTCACCTCCTGGCTGAACCCAACAGGAAGCCAGAAAGCAAGAAGGTCCAAAGATGCATCTTGGAAGTTGGCCTTCTGGGGATGAAAGAGGATGGAAAATAGGCGTAGGGGTGTAAACAGGGACTGCCTGGTACAGTCACTTCTATTTTTAAAACTTTGCTTCTCATTTCATTTACTTAAATATTTGATACTTTGCTGTATCCAACATTTCTGAACACCAACCAATAGGAAGTCTAAAGAAGACCCTATTTCTCTTTCTTTTTTTAAAAAATCTGGTATGGCTTCTGCAAAATCATTTGTTTAATAGTCTTATATTTCAAGAGCACTTTTCCAGAGAAACCAAGAAAAGAGAAGTATATGTCTAATACCAAAGTTTTTTTTATTTTTATTTATTTATGATAGTCACACAGAGAGAGAGAGGCAGAGACACAGGCAGAGGGAGAAGCAGGCTCCATGCACCGGGAGCCCGACGTGGGATTCGATCCCGGGTCTCCAGGATCGCGCCCTGGGCCAAAGGCAGGTGCCAAACCGCTGCGCCACCCAGGGATCCCTAATATCAAAGTTTTAAACAAATTTCTACCCTGTGATCTAGCAATTATACTGCTAGGTATTTACCCAAAGGATACAAAAAGGCAGATTTGATGGGGTCCATACACCTTGATGTTTATAGCAGCATTATCAACAGTAGCCAAACTATGGAGAGAGCCCACATGTCTATCAACTGATGAATGGATAAAGAAGATGTGATATATATATATTATAATGGAGTATTATTCAGCTACCAAAAAGAATAAAATCTTGCCATTCGCAGTGACATGGATGGAGCTAGTGTATATTATGCTAAGTGAAATAAGTCGGTCAGAGAAAGACAAATACCATATGATCTCACTCACATGTGGAATTTAAAAAAGAAAATAGATGAGCAAACAAGAGGCAGGAAAAGAAAAAAACAAGAGAGGGAAATATGCCATAGTGAATCTTTTTTTTTTTTTTCAGTGATTCTTAATGACAGATAACAAACTGAGGGATGATGGAAGGATGTGGGTGGGAGATGGGCTAGATGGGTGATGAGAATTAGGGAGGGCACTTGTGATGAGCACTGAATGTTGTAAGTCAGTGATGAATCACTGAATTCTACTCCAGAAACCATTATTGCCCTGTATGGTAACTAATAAAATTTAAATTAAAAAAATGAATAAGTAAAATAAAAAAATAAATTTCTACCTGTGCACTGAGAATACTCTCTCTTAACAATGATTTATTATGCCTACTACACTGGTTGATTGGAATTAGATTTTATAAAATGCCTTGAGCTTTCTTGGAGAAATGTTTTTTCTTGAATGCAAAGTCCTATGTGTGCAATGAAATAATGACATGCAATATCTATAATTTCAGAACATATGCTTGTTATTACAATGATACATCTCAGACATTTCTATCCCAGGATTCTCTCTGGCCAGAAAGATGCAAAATCATTCAGCTCAATAAGTATCAGGAATGACTACCCATCACCAAGGTAAAACCACCTTGCCTATGAGGTATTTCTCCCAAACCTTTTCTCTCCTGCTTTCCCCTCACTCTCCACACCTCCTACCTCACCCCTCTCTCCTTCTTTCTAAATAGAAAGACAAACTTAATAACAAAAGCACTAGGGTATAAATTCAAGCATCCTAGGTGTATGTATCTGAATACTTTTTGGACTAGGTTAAATATATACATTTCATTATAACTGAAGTAAATGAATTTTCACCTGGAGTAAATCAATTTCAGCTTGGTGATTTTGGTGACTTCGTATAATTAGATTTCTTCAATTTATTTATAAGTTTGTTGTGGTTTTTCTTGTGTTGTTGTTTTACCTTGTTTCCCTCACTCTTCCTTTTTCTTGAGCATCTCTATTTGCCTGGCAGTTTCATGTTTGCTTGTGTTTGATCCTAGTGTAAAGCCACTTCTAGTTAAAGTGGCATCTTGAGGATCTTTTCTCATATAAATATTGGGAACATTGCAGATGTTCCCAAGCCTTCCAAGTCAAGAGAGGGTTCTAAATTGAAGGGGATAGGAGGACAAAGGTAACAGTTGCATATGAAGGATACAAGTTGTGCAGATTTAAACTGCTTTTAGCAGCGTACTGGAGTGCTAGTTTCACTGCATCCTTGTCAGCATTCAAAAACAGTATGTAATTTCAAGAGAAGTATGTACAAAGGAATCTTCTTGAAAGTTGTCTTAATTTAAGAATAAATCGGGTGTGAAAACTTGAAGGAAGTCTTAAAGGATTTAGATGGTTTATATTTATTTTTTTAAGATTTTATTTATTTATTCATGAGAGACACACACCCAGAGAGAGGCAGAGACATAGGTAGAGGGAGAAGTAGACTTCCTGTGGGGAGCCTGATGTGGGACTCGATCCCAGGACCCCTGCGGGTCACAAACTGAGCCAAAGGCAGATGCTCAACCATTTAGCCAGGTGCCCCAGGACTTAGAGGGTTTAAGACCTGGAGAAAACCAATATTCTATATCCATTTCTTTTTCTCTCTCAAAGAAAGTACAAATATCAGATACTAACATATATTGCATTTCTCTCAGAAGTTTTGGAGGCATCTTACACCCTATAGGCCAAACAAAGTCTATATATATAAGTTCATGATTTTGCCTTCTGAATTGTAGGAGTCTGAGGCAGGAGGTCTCTGACAACTTTAACCTAAATAGTTTTTGTTTCTATGATATGTGTTCTGGAGTTCTTTGGAACTTTGAGTCAGGGAAGTAGTTTCATGTTATGATACTAAGAATATATGGCAATATATACAACTCTTGAGTCTCTTAGAGGGAAGTAATAGATATTTTTATTCCCCAGTTATAAAACATCCCAGCTGTTTGGTCATTGAATGTGATTGTGTTTTCAAAACCCATTATTTCTCAACAGTAGAATATATCTTGGTTGTTACTTTGGAATAATGATTGAGCTGGTGGTTTTGAGGAGCTATAAACCACATTCTCTTTACCTGTCCAAGAACTGAGAACCTGCCAGAGTTAAGATATGTGTGTGTGTGTATTTTTTTACAGTGTGATATTTGGCTGAAAGATGGGGTAGTAGGGGAAAAGAGTGGAGTTTTGAAAGACTTTCAAGATCTAGTGGCAAAGGCATATGACTCACAATTCTATATTTCATTGACTTGGTGGGATAAATCATTTTAAAGAGAATTCTTTGTGTTTTTGATCAATCAATTTCATTTCCACTCCCTGCCCACTACTGTTCTCTTTACCATCTCACAAATATATCTCTTTGATTCAGTTTCCCTATTTAGGTATAAATAGAAAAGTAATGTTCGTATTGCTTTGGTTACAATCATAGCTAATGGAATGCTTTCAGTAAATTCCATTTCCCTGCATCTTCTTTTAGGTTGTATCCCAAGGTCTGTTTGCATCTGCTTCTTCTTGTTTGACAAGCCAGAGTGCCTTCTCCCGGTATCTTGTCACATGGTATCTGTTAGGCTCCAGAACCAATGTGCTTTTCTTTTAAAAATATTACAGATGTACTTGGGGGAATGTAAAGAAGGGCCTGAGGGTTTCTGAAAGGAGCTCTGACATAAACAAACACTGTCAAATGAAACTGCACAGGACCATTTGCATCTGAATCTGAACTCCCAAACTTTACTGCTTTCTTTTGCCCATCTTGGACCCAGACTGTTCCATGGATTCTCTTTCTTCTTGAATTTTTCCTGTGGCATGACATCACCTGTAGTGTGACATCCTAATATCCTGCCCTGGATTCTAATGGGCACCTCTGACTTCCCACCCAGCCTACTGGGTGCCTTTGTCTTTGTCTCACTGAGTCTGGACTTCGTAATACAGGACAGCTCAGCCCTGTCCAGCCTACGCTGGGCAATTCTCCTTGGTTTCCAGTCTTCTGTTTACTTTTGATTTTGCCATTCAGAGGTGATACGGGGAAGCTGTGTGCTGGATCTCTTTTCTATTTTTTTGGAAGCATCTCTTTCAGAATTAATCTCTATTCTGATTTCATAACCAAACTGACACTTCCATGCATACTCTGTTTCATATCCATATCATTCATTGACTCATGATTCTATCTTTTATTGATCTGCCGGCCTAAAACTATTTTCAACTAAGTATTTATGTTATATTGGTCTTTGTAATCACTGATAGCCTATTAGCCAGCAGATATTCATTTTAATCATTTATGTGTATTTTATTGATTATAATTTTTATTTTCAAGTGTCATCAATTCGCTTTTACTTCTACGTGCTTGTCTTCTGACTTGGTCTATGGTCCAAGATGTTGGATCTGCGACAAGAAAATCTCAGTTCTCTCTAGAATCCTGTTACCTCTGTGTCACGAAGTTTCTGGTAAACCATCTCTGGGAGGTGGATTGAGGAAAGCTCTCCATCATATATGAGTGTTGCCCATTGAGGACTTGGCATAATTGATATAGTCTTTAAGCTTTAAGATGGTCACCTATTTGGAACTGCAGAGGATGCCGGATGTTGTGTTTTAGGGAGGTGCTGAAGCATATGCTAGGACCACAAACCCACTCCAAGTGATGGTGTAAGGAAGAAGAGGAGTCAAGCTAAAGACTTAGAATGCTTTTGTCTAATACTTGCCAAAGTATTGCTTGGGAAAGTCCTTGCTCATTTAACTTGGACCACCTGCTGCACACCCTGATAGTACCAGATACCCATCAGCCATTGCTGTCACCTCACAGTGAGTAATATGTATTATTAGTAGGATTGGTTGTGTAATGTCTTGCTTATTCTCCAGACAGGAAGCTCCAGGAGGGCAGATACCAGGTCTCTTCCTCATCATTGTATCCCCGGAGCCAAGCACAGTAATTAGGAACATATTAAGAACTCAGTGCGGGGGATCCCTGGGTGGCTCAGCAGTTTAGCGCCTCCCTTTGGCCCAGGGCATGATCCTGGAGTCCTGGGATCGAGTCCCACGTCGGGGTCCCAGCGTGGAGCCTGCTTCTCCCTCCTCCTGTGTTTCTGCCTCTCTCTCTCTCTCTCTCTCTCTCTCTCTGTCTATCATAAATAAATAAATAAATCTTAAAAAAAAAAAAAAAAAAGAACTCAGTGCGGGCAGCCTGGGTGGCTCTGTGGTTTAGCGTCACTTTCAGCCCAGGGCACGATCCTGGAAACCCAGGATCGAGTCCCGCCAGGTTCCCTGCATGGAGCCTGCTTTTCCCTCTGCCTGTGTCTCTGCCTCTCTCTCTCTGTGTCTCTCATGAATAAATAAACAAAATCTTTAAAAAATGTTAATAAAAAAGAACTCCGTGCGTATCTACTGAATGATTGAATAATTGAAAGGAAGAAGGAAAGAAGGAGAATGCTTCCTTCTTGGGGTACATGCACCTTTTCCTCACTCCTCTGTCTAATGAGGAGGGGTTTCTGCCAAATGTTCTTGGTCTCTTACTCTGGGCCTTATTCCTCCCTGATGAAGTCAAGTGAATTTCTTTGTTAAGAAGAGACAGTGATTGGCACACATTCCTTGATCAGTTAGGAGAATGTATCAGAAGTCCTAAGCAAACAGAATCCACTCTCCTTGAGCAGTGCGTGGCTGTGATCCGGATTACACATGTTTGCTCTACAGACTCAATATCTCCCTCCAGTGCACTAGTCCAAGATCTAACTTGGGGACAGGGAGTATTAGGAAGTTCCTTGTTACATTTCTAAGCCATACCATCCAAAATTACTTTTATCAGGAGTTAAAATGACATTTTCATTCTCATTGACCTGGCTTTAAAAAAATCTCATTCTTAATTATTTTAACAGGGACAAGAGACAGGGGTCTCATTTCTTTGGCTACCTAAAACCCTAACAGTTCTTACGCATAGAGAGATTCCAGGAAAAATCAACATAGATACATCCTGGGTTGAAAAGTTTTGGCTCCAAAGGGGAAAATGAGATTTGAGCCTGGAAACAGAATAAAGCTTTGAAAACAGAGGATTTTCCTTTGACTCTGAGAGTCAGTGCGCCTCCTGAAATTATGTGCAAAATGTTCTGTGTACAGGATCCAAATTTCATCAGATTCTCAAAAAAGTTGCTGAACCTCTATTTTAAGGGGCCTTAGGTACACCTTGAGTTTATCTTCTGACAACCAGAAATTTGGCCTCACCTTTCCACCCTCCCCCTTGCCTGAAATGTCCTACTGGTGCCCTCATTGTACCCTTCAGAGCTCAGTCTGAGCCCCAGCCCAACCCCCCCTGGAAGCCTTCCCTGCCCTCCCCTCCCAGCCAGCAGGGATTCTGGCCCTCCCCTGGCTCTGGTCCCCTCACTGACTGCTTGTCTTTCCTGTTCTCTCAGCTGAAGCATGAGCTCCTGAGAGCAGGCCCAGGGGAATCAGTAGTTGCTCTGCATCACCCAAACTACCAGGCGTATAATAATCATTTCTGAATTCCACTCTGTTGCCTGCCCTAATATGAGCCCTGGGGAGGGATTCATTAGATGTATCTTTCAGAGGAAGGGAGACTCTCAGAGAGTAAGTGTTTTCCCTCCAGGCAAACGCCTGGAGATAGCAGAGCCAGGATTCAAACTTGAGTCTCCCAGTACTAAATCAGGGCTTTTCCCTTGCCCCAGGGCAAATGCCCTTAGCAAAAATTGCCCCTAACATCCTACACTAGAGCTCTTCTCCTCAGGAGACATGTCTTTTGGGGAAACACTCCTTCAGGACCCTGATTTTGAACCTTCTGGGACACAGAGGTAAGAGAGGGCTTCGGACAAGGAGCACTTGACTTTCCCTCATGAGACACTGAGCTGAATTTGGAGTTGCGGGTGTGGCCCCCTCAAAGTGGATGGCTACGTTTGCAAAAGTTACCTATCAACATGACCAGTAGAACATTCCCTAAGGAAGGCCTGACAGAAGGACTTTGAACAGGAAAATTTGATGGTGATCTGTTTGTGATCTCCTAGTCTTGGTTTGTGATCTGTTTGTGATCTGTTTGTGATCTCCTAGTCTTGGTTCAGCTGCTTAAGATGAGTTCACTACACACAACTGTCTCGAGGGTGAGGGACAGGTGGCGATTTATATTTTGAGTCGGTGGCACAGAAGGAAGAGAATCACTGTAGTGGAAGAGAGCAGCGGATGATCTACAGGGAGGCAGTGGGGAGAAGGTGCACAGGGACAAGGAAATTGGGAAGAGGTGGCATGAGGAGGTTAGCCCTGGGAATTTGCCAGTGTCTTGGGGACGGCTTTCAACCACCCCACAGTGAGGGCCAGAGATTAAAGCCAATTTTATTTAGATCTTCAAGGTCAAGGTGACTTGAACAGACATTTGGATGCCAATAGATTGACAGTAGCCTTCTCTACGTTTTCAGAATGAGGAGCAGTAGGTGGATGATAAAGGGAGCGTAATGTTTTATAGAAAAAGCAAAAGGATATTTTTTTCTGTTTCCCAAAGTCCTTCCACATTTTGGAAGGACTGAAAACTTTCCCGATGATGACAGTTGAATCATTTACTGAAGGGCAAACTTGATGGCATTTAAAATGCATGGGTTTTATCTCCAGAGCAGACATACGGATGCTCTGGATGCCTCTTAGCAAACTCCAGGCTTCAGGCTCCTGCGAAGAACCGTTCCTGGGTATGAGAGATAGGTGAGGAGGCACATGTAATCTCTAAAACAAAACCCTGTTATGTTCTAATTTGTCTGTTCAGCTGCATAACAGAAATAGAAAGGGGGCGGGAGGTGAGTAGGCGACAGTTTCCGGCTGCGATGACCGGCAGAGCCTGCAGAGTGGCTGCAGGTGACTCCTTGTCTTTCTCAGCCACCCCGGCTCACTGAACCTAGATCCTGCTGACAAGGGCCCAGGTAAGCAAAGAATGGCAGCTCCATTAATTGCGGTGGGAGTGACTCCCGGTGCCTTTATCTCTTAGTTCCCTGAAGCTGTGGGTCTGGGCGATCTGCATAGTGAGGCATCTAGAACCTCTGAGTGGTGCTGCCGTGGAGATCAGATCACTGGCCCAAGCCAATCACTTCTTCCCTTAGGGATTGATGTCAGCAGACCAGGGAGCTCTGGTCACTTCAAAAGGACTGATGTATTATGCTGAGTGAAGTAAGTCAATCGGAGAAGGACAAACATTATATGGTCTCATTCATTTGGGGAATATAAATAATAGTGAAAGGGAATAGAGGGGAAGGGAGAAGAAATGGGTAGGAAATATCAGAAAAGGAGACAGAACATGCTGCCTAGTTAGGAGACACTCCTAACTCTGGGAAACGAACTAGGGGTGGTGAAAGGGGAGGAGGGCGGGGGGTGGGGGTGAATGGGTGATGGGCACTGAGGGGGGCACTTGACGGGATGAGCACTGGGTGTTATTCTGTATGTTGGCAAATTGAACACCAATAAAAAATAAATTTATTATTAAAAACAATAACAACAACAACAACAAACAAAAGGACTGATGCTATAGCTTCCACCACTGCTGCCTTCACTCCCTTGACAACCGGCTCCCACTGTTCCTTCAAGCCAGGCACCCAGTCCATGGCCTTTCACACACCATCTCCCTGAATCCTCATCAAAACCCAATGGCATGGGTGCTGTCATCCCTCCTATCTTACATGGGGTAAAACCGAGACTCAGAAATTTCAGTGACTCATTTTCCATCTGAGTGGATTGCTCAGGAAAATAAGAGGAAATTAGCATAAGATTTGGGAGGAAATACTGAATAATAACTAGAAGCAAGGGTTTTCTGCTCAGACACATCTCTATTGGAAGCCTGGCCCTGCGATTACGGCTGTGTGAGCTTGGGCAAGTCCCTCGGCTGCTCTGAGGCTCACTTCCTCCACCTGCAACATGAAGGTAATAATACTACCTGTCCCAGGCCTCCTGCGTGCCAAGCAATCCAGAACTGTTATCCGTTCTTCTTCTTGCTATTATTAAAAGATGATTATTTTTTTCTGTTTATGAACCAGATAAGCTTTTCCTATGACTCCCTACAGGGTCAGATGGTCTTTAAAGTATTAATTCTTTTTAAAGATTCTCTCAAGATTTCAGGGGGAAGTTGCTCTGGAAGGACATTCTTTTTCCAGATTTGGGAAGTGATAAATGGCCAATGGCCTGACTTCCATTACGCTGACTTCCCTTTTCATCTCTATGTTTATGATCAGTGTATGACTCCAGAGCACAACTGAGATTAGCTGGAGTTTGCAAAAGGAACATGAACAGTCATCGTCTCAATGAACTCTGGCTGTGTAGCCAAACACCTCAAACTTCAAACTTCAAAGAAAAATTATTTATTATTGCTTAGAATTCTGTGGTTCTTCTGCTTGTCTCTCCTGGGCTCACTCCTATGGCTGAGAAATGGAATGGAATGACTGGGTAGTCCAAGGTGACCTGGCACATACATCTGGAGTAGGTGCTGCTTATCAGCCTGGACCCTCAGCCTTTCTCTACACGGCCATTCATCCCCCAGTAGACTAACCAGCTTCCTCACAGCATGGCCACCTCAAGGTGGAGTTTCAAGAGGACAAGCACCAGTGTGTAAGCACCCATCAAGCTTCTGCTTCAGTCATGTTTGTACATAGCCTGTTGGCTAAAGCTAGTCGTCGCATGGCCAAGCTCAGGGTCATGTGGGACTTAATCCTGTGATGGGTGAAGTGGCAAAGAATTTTCACCATTTATAATCCATAAATAACAATTACAAGTACAAAATGTAAAAAAGGGAAAGCATCTGAAACATATAAGAATAAAAAGAATCCAACCTGCTGTGTAAGGATTTCTGATCTTTCTTGCCTCTGAGAGCTTTCAAGCCCTGTCTCATCCCACATCCTTTCTGAGTAAAGCACTACCCACTAGCCTCTGGGTGAGCAAACTTGGTAGGAACCTTGCCTGTCTCCTTCCTTTGCATCCCCTGGCAGGTTGTAAAATACCATCTTACATCTTACATCCTCTCCTTTGGGACCTGCGTACTCTGTTATTTCTCAAACCTTGTTCAGGGGACAACTTTGCTTCTATTGTCTCCTCATCCCCTGCTACAAGGCCCCTCCAGCCCAGTAACCAGAGTCTGCTTCAAGGACCGAGGGATATGACGTGATTGACAGATCTATTATTACTACGATAATTTTTGCTAATTGAAATTGCAATGTAATTATTACTTTTTGTTAATCCTGTTAACATTTTGGAGACTACCTTTTAGCTTTATTTTAATTAATAGAGAAGTGTAAGTATTTCTTATAGAAATGACTTCTTATACTTACTTTTGCCTCACATGCCTTTTTAAATTAAAATTATAAACTAAGCATCTTTTCAAATCTCTTTCTCTATAGGTTGTTTACATAAATATTAATATAATCAACATACAGTATATAAATAAATATTCTGAATTTTTAAGATCTGACTAATATTACATTTGTGTAGTGCTATTAAAATATACTTAATCAATCTCTTGATGATGAACACTTAGGTTGTTGCCATTTCTCTTACTAGAATAAACCATGTTGCAATGAATACCTTTTTTACATATAACTTAATAAACTTGCTATGATTACTTCCTTAATATGTGTTCCTGGAAATGGGATCACCGGGCCAAAGGATACACACAATTATACAACCGACTTTATCAGCTCACCCATTAAATAATTTTACGGGTTCATATTCCCAAGAATTACATTTAAGAACAAGAACACCCCTGTCCTCCCAGCTTTCTTGTGATTATCTTTAAAAGCCCAAGGTATTTTTTTTGTTTTGTTTTTCCAAGACAACTAGGAATGAGCTAAAAGTTTAGTATTTCAGCCCAGGGAAAGAGGAAAATCCTAAACTAAACAACTTAATCTTCTGACAGCCTCAGAGCAGCTGGGCTGAGAACATCCCAGCCCCGGGCTCCCTGGAGACTGAGAGTAGAGAAAAGTCAGAAAAACAATTGAAGGCAAAGCCCAGTCCCCTCTGCTTTGTGGAAGAGCAGTCTATTCACTGCTGATCAGGCCTCACATAGGGGCCCCCAGGACCAGGTCAAGGCATATCCAGGGCAGCCTCCAAGGCCAGACTCTGCTGACACCTATCCCCACAAAAGGACCCCACTTGAGAGGCTGGGACATTTTTCAAAACTCACTCAAATCCCATACTGTCCTGGGAAGACCATAAGGTACCAAAATAGCCTCATCTCCTATGAGAAAGCTATCATTTCCACTCAGACCAGGTCACTGCTTCGGCTTTGGGATTGCTACAGGTTGGCAAAGAAAAAGTCCATATTTATCCTTTGACAAGCTGAACAGAAGTATTCCAGGAACCCATCACGAACACAACTTTTCCTGCAACATAAAGCCCCACACTCCATCTCATTTATTCATTGCTTTCCCCCAAAACTTCCTTCTCATTACTCTAAGAACTTTCTTCTACTTACACGTAGGATGCTGCAACAGAAAAATAGTTAGAAGTATTTTGACATTTGGAGGCTCCTTCCAAATAGTATTAGAAGAAGGGTTTTTATCTCTTTGTTATGCTCAAAGTGTCCTGATTAATGTCTGAAGTCACTCCAGGGATTTTTTTGTGAAGGTCCTCACAGGGCTTTGTCTGAGATCTAACACCAAGAGAATGCACACACTCCAGCAGTGGCTGGATTTTATAGAGCTTCAGCTATTTTGCTTCCATGGTCGTTATAAAATATCATATTTGTATATTTTTTCTTCTAGACCAGGGGAACTGCTGAGGAAGCAATGTGCCAGCTCGAGTCTGACCCTCTGGCAACCCTTTGGTAATATGAAGGCCTTCCAAATTTCTGAATATCAAAGTGGATCTTTGTTATAATAATATCATTTCTTCGTACTTGAATGCAAAAGTTTGATGGCTTTTCATTTATAATATTTATTCATGTTAGAGCAAGAGGCACCCTTAGAAATCAATCTTCTAACTAAAATCCCGCATTTGGAAAAAACTGCAGCCCAGAGAGAAGACATGAGATGCTTAAGCTTATATATATCTTGTTATCACCAGCCAAGCTCTGGACCCAAGTATGAGCCTTATAATTGGGTGGTGAGAGGTATTTCCTTTGCCTCCTTTTTAAAGCTTTTTGGTGGATCCATTTTGAGCCTATTTCTAAGTGATCTTTAGGCACCTGGCACAGTGCTGGGCACTTTACAATTTATCACACCAATTATCCTCATAATTCTATCAGTACCATTATCCTCATTTTACAAGTAAGGTTTTGGAGAGGTTTTGATAAGTTGCCTAAAATAATGTATTCATTTTTTATGGCTTACATAACAAATTACCACAAATTTAGTGTTGTAATCCAAATTTGTCATCTTACTGTTTAATATCTCATAAATCTGAAATGGGTCTCATCAGGACAAAATAGGATACTGACAAGAGCGCTCTTTTCCTTCCTGTAGGCTCTGGGTGAGAATTTGTTTTCTTGCCTTCTCTGGTTTCCAAAGGCTTCCTGGCTCATGGGTGCCTTCCTTGATCTTCACATTCAGCAACAATGGGCCTGATCCTTACATTGTATCTCTCTGATCCTTTATCTTCCATCTTGTCTCTCTCTGAGTACAGCCAGGGAAGATTCTCTGCTTTTAAGAACTTCTGTGATTTCCTCAGGCTCCCTCAGAAAATCTAGGACAATCTCCCCACTCTCAGGATTTCTAATCCAGTTGCAAGTTCCTTTTTTCCACATAAGGTAACATATTCACAGGTTAGAGCATGGACATATTGGAGGAGGTCATTATTCTGCCTACCACAGTCTACCCTCTGGTCCTCAAAGACTTCTATCCCACCTGCAAAATACATTCTTCCTATCTCAAGGCCTCCAACGTCTCAACACCTTATGTGAGAGAAGCTAGTATGTGGAAGAGTGGGTCTCTGGTTCCAAAACCCTCTTGATTGCTGGCCAATGACACATGCTGCCATTTTGCTAAAACATAAGGGTGTTGTTCTTTTATTGATTTGCATGAGCTCCTAGAGTGCAACTGTCCAGTCTGTGAAGGCAAGAAACTGTCTAGTCTATTAGTCACCTCATCACAGTGCCTACCACACAACAAGCACTTGAATTTTTCAAAGCAAATGAACGTTGAAGGAAGCAAGCATTCAGTAAACTAACGGCGTAAGAAGTATATGGAAATATATAATCATTACTTATTTTTCCTGCTGCAAAAACCCTTGTATTCTTCTCAGAGTTTTTCAGAGCCATTTGGAAACAGATTACAAACCTTACCAGAGCCTAGGTTGCTCTTCCAGGTAAATTTATCAAGCTGCCTATGCTCCATCTGGGTTTTAATTACTAGTAAATGTCTTTTTAGGCACTGTAATTCCTACCAAAACTGGATCCCAGCCCATGGATTCTGTTGTAGGTTTATTTTTTATTTTTTATTTTTTTTATGATAGTCACAGAGAGAGAGAGAGGCAGAGACACAGGCAGAGGGAGAAACAGGCTCCATGCACTGGGAGCCCGACACGGGATTCGATCCTGGGTCTCCAGGATCGCGCCCTGGGCCAAAGGCAGGCGCCAAACCGCTGCGCCACCCAGGGATCCCCTGTTGTAGGTTTAAATATAGCCATTGAACGTATAGATTGCCAAATATTTGTTATTTTCAGTATACTTGGGTGTATTTTGTACCCATCTTGATTATTTGTGTAGATAGAATGCTCTCCTTCAGTTTTTCCTAACATCCCCCTCTGTGATGATTTCTCCAATGGAACACAATAGAAAACAGTACCATTTTCCAAAAAAAGCATTAAAAATAATTTCACGTAAGGGTGCCTGGGTGGCTCAGTTGTTTAAGCATCCAACTCTTGATTTTGGCTCCGGTCATGATCTCAGTGTCATTAGGTGGAGCCCTAAGTCAGCCTCTGTGCTGGGTGTGGAGCCTGCTTGAGGTTCTCCCTCTCCCCATCTTCCCTCCTACCTGCCCCACCCCCCGCCCATGCTCATACTCACTCTGTAAAAGTTTTTAAAAATGTAGCATAGATTATTACTAGCCAGGACTGGGAGTGGGAATAGGGATTAACTGTGAATGAGTACTAAGAATTTTATTGTAGTGAAAGAAGTGTTCTAAAACTGAATTTTGATGATTGTACAACTGAGTAATTTCTCTAAGATTATTAAATTGCACACTTAAAATCAGAATATGTTGGTATGTAAATTACACCCCAATAAAGTTGTTAATAAAGTAATCTGCTTATCATCCACTCAAAAGCACTCTCAGTGTTTTGTGTTAAATGTGATTATTTTTCACAAAAGCAGTCTCTAAATCCAGTTTTTATAATAATAAAACCTAAGCTTCAACTGTATCTTGGCCTGTTAAGAAGCAGAGCTGAGCATGGTCACACTTAGCTGCTCCAGAAGTAAACATGTCATGCTTGTTTGCCTTTTTCTTCCCAAACAATTTAAGAGCAAATAGATATTCATCCTTAATCTTTTCAAAATTTTGGTATTTGGTTTATCTTAAATTTATCAGAGTATTTGTTTTGATATGATTCAGAACCATGCATTTTTTTTATGCCCTGTGATTCATTTGGGAGGAGTAATTCAACCCCCAATCCATCAGTGTGCTGCTACAGAGACAATTCAGTTTCCCATGACAAATAAAGCCCAATATGCTGCTATGTACACGGCAGTCAGATAAACAAAAAGAGAAAACCTAATACTTATCAGCTTTTCAACGTTTGTGGACTTGAACTTCAGCCACTTAAATGCATTTATGGGCAAATATACACAGTATCAAATATAGAAACATGGACATTGTTGCAAATATAAATATTCTTTAAGGAATTACTAGGTTTAGGGGTGCCTGGGTGGCTTAGTCAGTTGAGTGGTTGAACGATGGACTCTTGATTTCAGCTTAGGTCATGATCTCAGGCTTGAGATGGAACCCCACCTCAGACTCTGCACTGAGCATGGAGCCTGCTTAAGATTCTCTCCCTCCATCTCTCTCTGTATCCTCCCCACCATCCTACTTGCTCATGATGTCTCTCCTCATTCTGAAATTTCATACATAACTCAGGAGCTTGATGAACAATATATACACTAAAGGACATAAAGGAGAGGACATACAGTAAAAGTTTAGACTCTCCAGGATTGGTTCCTATGTGGACCTTTGACTTCATTTCTTGCTCTATGCCCTCTTGTCCACTGCTTCTTTCCCATGACGATCATTGACATAGCTGGTAGGGGTTGTAAAAGTGCAGATTCCAGACCTACGGAAGCAGAATCTCCAAGATAGGATTCCGGGACTCTTCATCTTTAACAAGAATGACAGGTCATTATTCTAATTCATGTTAAAATCTAAAATATTTGATCTGAGGGTCTAACCAATATTTGAAGATTCAGTATGGACTCTTTGGATTTATTAACATTCCAAGAAAAAGTGTTTCAAAGCAGTGTTTATCAAGATTTAATGTGCACGTGGATCACCTAGGGAACTTGTTAAGATGCCGACTCAGATATCCAAGGTCTGGAGAGGAGCCTGTGTTTCTGCATTCTAACAAGACCCAGGGATGCTAATGTTGCCAGTCCACGGGCCAGACTTTGATTAATGAGGCTTCAAAGTATATTCAGGCCATGCTGGAGGATCAGAACACCTCCCAGAGGGCAGAGCACAATGGCTTCCCCAGAGCCCCTTTAGTGTGAATGCCCTTCCAGTTGGAGTGGGAACAAGTATGCTTCTTGGAATCTGTGCTGCTGAGAATGGAGCCAAGGAAGGGATAAAGGTCACTGTGGGGAGGGCAAGAGAGGCATAACCTGAGAATGGAGCCATTTAGGTGATCTATCTATCTGATCACAGATGTAAGGGCTGGAGAAACAAGGCATGTAAACACTGGAAATAGTGACTGAAGATGGAGAGCAGTCAACATGCCTGGGAAGGAGGACAGGAGCCAGACCCAGGGATCCCTGAATGCTGAGAACTATCTGCAGGGGACATTTCCAGAATGTCTGCAACTTTACCATAGGTGGGGAGGAAGCCCCTATGGATTCAGCATCCTCTGTTCAATCCTGGATGCATAATGTTCCTATTTTGTATGGGGCCATAAATTCTTTTTTAAGTGATCTATCTTAATTATAATGAAAGAGTGGTTCCCAAACTAAAAGATACCTAAGAATCACCCAGGGAACCTGTTAGAACTAAGTCCTGGACCCCACGGTATGAGATTCTGACTCCAGCATGTCTGGAGAATCTGTATTTTTAACAAGCACAGGAGGTGTTTGTACTACATGTGTCCCAAGGATCACCTTTGAGAAAAAGGGGCCTGCAAAGATAAATGACCCAGGTGACCATTTGGCCTTTCCCTGGTTGAAAATTAGAGCATTATTTGTCCTCCAGGAAAACTGAAATGTAGCACCCTGTAACTGGAATAATACTGAGTAGCAATGAAATGGAATGAAATGAAATAAATAGCATTGATTATGTCATTACTCCGCAGTGCTGTTGGTCAGTTTTCCTATCGTATCTTAGCTCTTTCTGCAAGAATTCCCCCATGCAATAATAACTACTAAGGGTGTGTGTGTGTATGTGTGTGTGTGTGTGAGAGAGAGGGAGAGCGAGAGAAAGAGAGATTTTATAATTCTACAGTTAGCAAGTCTTCTTTTTATTATTTTATTTAATTTTTTTTTTGAGAGAGAGAGAGAGAGTGAGTGCACAAACAGGGTTGGGGGAAATGGCAAAGGGAGAGGGAGAGAGAGAGAAGTTTAACCAGGCTCCATGCCCAGCATAGAGCCCAACATGGGGCTCGATCTCACAACCCTGAGATCCCGATGTGAGGCAAAATCAAGTCAGATGCTCAACTGACTGAGCCACCCAGGCACCCCAGCAAGTTCTTTTTTTATGCCAATTGTCTCATTTATTCCTCAAACAACATAGTAGGATAGCTATTGTTATTTGACCTCATTTTACAGATAAAGAATCAGAGAGTCAGAGAGACTAAGGAATTTGTATAAAATAATGTAACAGAGGAGCTCAGACCCCAGATCCTACACTCTGACCGCCGTATCAAGCCTGCCTATTAATATTAGCTGGAAGGGTCAATGAGTTACAGCATTTTCTTTCTCTCATAGCATGTGTTAATGTGAGATTGTGTCCTCAAGCCTGGTTTTTCTGCACAAAAGACATTATTTAGAAGCAATTCTGGTTTCAGATATTAATACTTAATTTTTTATGGTTACAAATTCAAAAACCTGGTTCTTTTTTAACCTTTTAAGTTTATTTACAAATATTACTATACCTTTTACATATTTAGCACATTTAATAATCAGTTTGAGTTTTAACAACCTAATTAACTTTCCTTAGTATTTCAAACAGTATTTGTGTATTTAATAATCTGGTTTCATTTAGAAATATATCAGTTGTCTGAATTAGAAATAAAACAGTCCCAAGTACTTAAATAGCTTATAAATCTAATAAATTAAACTTATGTTTATGGTGAATTTGAACTCTCTTAAATATTCTAATATTATGAATATAAACTTGGAAACTGCTCAGTTTTAGAAAGGTCTAAATTAATTATTCAGTTGTACTATTTACTTATTTAAGATTTTATTTTTTTATTTGAGAGAGACAGAGAGACAGAGATAGTGACAGCAAGCATGAGCCAGCATGAGCCAGTATGAGCCAGGAGAAGAGGGAGAATCAGGCAAGGATCCTGACATGGGGCTCGATCCCAGGACCCAGAGATCATGACCTGAGCCAAAGTCAGATGCTTAACCGACTAAACCACCCAGGTACTCTTCAGCTGTCCATTTTAAATTGGTATTGAAAGACTCATCTGCAAGAAAATAGGCCATTTTTAAAAAAGTAGAGTCTTTCTTAAATATAAAAATGTTAAAAATATCATTTTCTTGTATACTTACATACATTTTATTTATTTATTTTTTATTATTTTTAAAATTTTTTATTGGAGTTCATTTTGCCAACATATAGCATAACACCCAGTGCTCATCCCGCCATACACTTACATACTTAATTCTAAGTTGTCTTGGTCAAAAGATGCTTACCCACTAATTAAACAATTACATCATCCTAAGCTACTTAGGACATACTTTTCCCAGCAATAAGGTTGTACAACAAAAGATTTTGGCCCCAAAACTGACCGTATTTTTTGATAGCAACAATATCCAGTCCTGGACTCTATTTATATCTGTAATAAGGCCTCTATAATATAAAGGAGCTGGTCACACAGCTTTCATTTCTTAAAAAGTATGCTTGACTTAATTTTTCTGGACTTTGAAGTAAATCTTCATCCCCACAGAGGTGAGATTTTAAATGTTTGGCTCTTAATACATTTAAGCATCTTCTAGTCTAATTCCAAAGATTTTCTTTTCTTTTCTTTTCTTTTTTAATTCAAAAGATTTTCAAGCATGACCCATTTTAATTATTTAAGTTTTTTTTCTTGATTTTCAGGATTGATTTTTTTTTTTCTGGATCTTAAAACTATTTTTGATTGAATTTTAAGTTATCTTTCTTGACTTTGTCTGACTAGCAACCCCAAATTGCAAGATAATTGTCTAGGGTGTTGGATACCCATTTGTGAAGTGACAGGAACCAGCTAGGTGGACATGTGAGTATCTACCTTTATTACTGAAGAAGCTGAATTGAAGAAGGGAGCCTGGTCTGCAACCATCCTTCCTCTCAATTGTCTTCCCCAACCACTTCCCAGTCATGACTACATGGGTCTGCCTTGGGAATCACATCAGTGGAAGAGCCTGAAAAGCAGAAGTTTGTCAACTCGCCATAACATGAGTTTGGGTTTCAGAGTCTCAAGGGCAGGAAAGAGAGCAAGACCACAAATGGGTGTTGTTCCTAAATACTAACTCCACTCAGGCCAGAGACATGGCACCCATCAAAGAGGTACATGCTCCCGAAAGGCCAAGGATTTTACTCTGGATAAGAATTCCACTGGTAGAAATAAAGTGACAGGGCATTAGGGATCCCTCTAAAAGTTCTGACCCATAAATAGGAAAAATATTTTTAAACTCCTTTGAATACTGGAAAGTTCTACTCAAGATAGATTACATTGGTTATTATGTCTAATGGGCTATGAATGCTGGAACTGTTTTAGAATTATTCAGGGTGAGGAGTGCCTGAGTGGCTCAGTCTGTTAAGCATCTGACTTTTGATTTTGGCTCAGGTCATGATCTCTGGGTCTTGAGATGGAGCCTCTGAAGGGCTCCATCTTAACATTCTCTCTCTCCCTCTCCTTCTGCCCCTACCCCTCTCTAAAAAAAAATACATGTCTTTGGGCAATTAAAATTGCAATTCAGGAAATATGAATACAGGTAGAAACTTGACTCTGTTCCAAGAAAGAGAAGAGGGTAGAGTTAGAAGAGCAAAAATTCATGAGTTCCAGTTCTCACTTAGGTCCTCTATGTAAAACAGGGATTGAAACTAGGTTAGCTGGGATTGGTTGGGAAAATAGGCACTTGAGGGATTTAAAATTTGCCAAATCCAGTTGCTCCTTTCTTCGAAATGAAGAATATAAATGATTTAGGTGTTGTGATGAGGAGGGAGTTATGTCCAGGCTGAGGGTTTGTAGCTGGCACAAAGTTCATAGATATTCTGAGGAGCTGTGCATAAATTCCTCCTCCCTGGTGGCCTCCTGACCCTCTTGTGGAAGAGATTCTTTAGCTAGACTTGCTTGCTCCATTTTGAAATTTCCTTTTACAACTATTTAATGCAATAATAACAAATATGAGGTATTTGGATTATCCACAACCTCTCTGCTCCAAAAGTATGGCTAATTGACAGTTGACTGTGGAAATCCTTATTCAGCTATGCTTTTTAATCTCCAGAATTGCCATAAATCAGTGGGAAGCCTGGCTCACGCTCCTTGTCTGACTCACCATTAACTGTATTGGGTTGATGAGCCTTTGGGGAATCGAGTGAGTGTGGTTTTCTCTAAGATTCCACATCTCTAGTCCTTTGCAGACTGCATTTTAACTCTGTGACAAGTCTGCAGCTGGCCCCGGGTTTGTCCTTATCTCCTTGAAGGGAAAGATAGCGAGCTGTCCTCCAACTCCATCTTATCACACATTTGACTGTACCCCTAGCATGGGAACTAAAGATTGGATAGGATAAAAATACCACTAATCTCTGTAATCTCTGGTCCAAGCCATCAACCTTTTTTTCCTGACAATTACAATAGCCTCCTGATTGATCTCCCCTTTCCCCCTCATGCTTCTTACAGTCAGTTTCCCACTCAGAACCCAGAATAATTATTTTAGCATGTAAGTCAGAGTCTGTCATTGATCTACCCTAAACCATCCAAATCTTTCCCCAAATTTCAAAATTCTTATGTAATTCACTTCATAAACCCAATGTGATCTGGTCCCTTGCTCCCTCTCCACTGTCATCTCCCATTCTTCTCTTTTCTTACCCAGCTGTGCCTGCCTCATTGACTGTTTCTAGAGCATGATGAACTTGCTTTGTACTGGCTGTTGTCTCTTGCCCTGAAGAGCTTCCTAGCTCAATCCATCTTGGCATCTAGGTCTCTGTTCAATTGTCCCTTCATGAAAAAACCCACTGTTATCAGATGCATTGTTCCCCTGCCACAAATTCATATGCTGAAGTCCTAACTTCCAGTACCTCTGACTGTGACTATTTGAGATTGTGATTAAGTTAAAACAAAGTTGTTAGACTAAGTCTTAAATTGATTGGACTGATTCCCTTATAGAAAGAAAGAGGAAATTGTGGACACAGTGACACCAGGGATGTGAGCACACAGGAAAAAGACCATGTGAGGACACGGTGAGAAAGTAGCCATCTACCAGCCAAGGAAAGAGGTCAGAGCAGAAACTAACTCTGCAGCACCTTGATCTTCGGCTTCTAGCCCCCAGAACTGTGAGAGAACAAATTTCTGTTGTTTTAGCTTTCCGGTCTGTGGTGCTTTGTTATGGCAGCCCAAGCCAACAAATACCTCCACCGTGACCACTCAATCAATAATAGCATGCCTCCATTCCCTTGACCTAAATTTATTTTCCTTCATAGTCTTTATTCTGGGACATTAGATTACATATTTATTTTTCCTTTTTATTTTTGTTCTGTCCCTCTACTTTATGTAACCTTCACGAAGACAGGGACTTCAGCATGCCTGTTGCCCAGCACGGTGCCTGGCCCAGAACAGATGCTCAATAAATATTTATTAATAAATAAACAACCCCTGATAGGTTGTTAAGATTTCTGATCCCCCCAGTCTTTCTTTTTTTTTTTTTTAAGATCTTTATTTATTTATGATAGTCACACAGAGAGAGAGAGAGAGAGAGAGAGAGAGAGAGAGAGAGAGATTGAGAGGCAGACATAGGCAGAGGGAGAAGCAGGCTCCATGCACCGGGAGCCCGACGTGGGATTCAATCCTGGGTCTCCAGGATCGCGCCCTGGGCCAAAGGCCGGCGCCAAACCGATCCCCACCCAGGGATCCCCCCCCAGTCTTTCTCTACCTATCTATATCCCATCCCTGTGATGCCTTCCTTGACTCCTGTAGACCTTGGATTTTCTGGACACCTCCTGTCCCCGGGTCTTCACTAAAAGGATGGGTGAAGGATCACCCTTTTATTGTTGCCCGATGGCTCATTGCCTCTTGACTGCTTGGTGATACTGCTTGATCTTGTGTTTACTCCTTTTCTTCCAGCAAAGACAGGTTTGCCTGAAAAGGAGTTTTGTACTTGGTCCTAAGTGCTGTGCGTCTCTATACTTACGGCTTAAGTGTATATTTCCAGCCATTCTCCTGGCACTTGGAGTGTACAATCTGCCTGTTACTTATCCTGCTGAGTGAGACTGAGGCGAGGTTTCTCAGACAAATGCAGCTAATGTTTGTCCAGCCCCGGAGACACTAGGCACAAAAGAAAGCGCTAATCAATAACTTTGACTCGCTCTGCTGCTAACTTTCAATTTTGATGCTCTAAAGACTGTGTTCATTCTAATGGCTAAGTGGTGATGCCACACTCAGAATTGGGGCCATCTGCACGGCTTGCCAGATTAAGAAGATATGGATGACTGGGTTATTTTCTGTAATGGAAGCATGGGTGGGGGCCAAGAATTTGTGCAAACTCTCCAGACCAGCATTCAAAGCCCTCTCCAAACTGCTTCTATGCCTCATCTCCCATTGTTCTATGTGAAGCTCTGTTCTACTCCAACAGAATGTTTATGGTTTCCTGGGCACTCCTTTGATATTCCCATCTCTGGCAGGTGCCTTTTCATCACTGATTCCTTTCTCTCTGGTTATGAGACAAACAAAAGAGTAAGAACAGATATTACCTTTGCTTTGATGATAGACTGAACTTTCCCACTTCTTACTTTTATCTGTAAGATGCTACCCATCCTCCAAGGTCATCCTCCATTAATAAGTTAATGAGTAGTTAGAATGTGCCAGGAGTTATCTTTAGTTTTTGATACTGGAAAACTTATTTGATTCTTATAATGATATTACAATATAGGTGCATACATTATCTCCAGGTTATAGGTGAGGAAATAGAAACAAAGCTGTCATTTTCACTTCCGCAAGAGACCTCTCTTCATCTTGCCTATATGCTCTGATTGCTTCTTCACAGAGCTTCAAAAGTACACATTTCTTTAGTTACTAGCTTATTTGGTCTTGTAGAGTAGTTCTATGTATACTTTTCTATGCTACTTGTCTCTGAACTCCTTAAAAGTAGATACCACCTCTTAATAGTCTTTTTATTCATCATCCTACTTCTTGCTAGACACAAGTGCTTGAGAAATGTTTCTGGTATTGGCTTGGACTGACCACTGGGCCCTGGAAGCCATAGGATTGCTGTCACTGTTGAGTGTGCCCATAGGACTCAGAGGTATCAACCTAATTCCGAACAAGGTCTTTGGCTGTGGTTCCTGGAGGAATCTACCTTGCCCAACACCAGAGCTCTTTCTCTAGAACAGACCCAGATACCTCCTCAGGTGTCGTTATCCCTCTTTGATGATGGAGGAGGCCTGGGATGGTTTCAGGAATGCAGTGGAGATTGATTGCAGTTTTCCCATTTGGGAAAAATGGGCTCCTCCCATGTGCTGGGCTCTGGGATGGAGGTGTTAAATACATCTCTCTATTATTTTATTTTGTCCTCCCATTTAAGTCAGCAGGGAATAACCTGAGCTTGATCCCATTTCAAGTCTCACCATCCTCTCTAGGAAGTTTCTTCCTTTGCCTCTTCCTCTCCTCTCTTTTCACACAAATAAGTTGCCGTTCACAGGCATGAAGCACAGATGCCCTGTGTGGCATTTCACTTTCCATGGGTTTGTACATTTCATCTATTTAATGTGATGGAAAACTCCTAGTGACCAGAGGTGGGGCCTTAGATTTCCTTCAAGTCCAATGTCTAGGTGTGGAGCTTGGACAAATAGGTAGCTTTGTGATGGACCCACCAATCGACCACCACATGCTCACAGGCACGGTGCAGATCAGATAGGTACTATGGGATCAGAAAATTGAGCAGATAATGAAATAAGCCAGGTGGACCACAAACAAATCTATGATAAATGAAAAGATTTTTAGGGAAATGTTTAGAATCTGATATCATACTTTAGTGACCACTATGGAAATCTTCCATCAATTGTAGAGTGAGCCTTTAGAAATGTTAGGTAACCAGCTCATGTTGCTCAATGAGTGAGTTGCAGAGTCAAGGTTTGAACTCAGGTCTTTTTTTTTTTTCTTTTTCAATTTTTATTTATTTATGATAGTCACACACAGAGAGAGAGAGAGAGAGAGGCAGAGACACAGGCAGAGGGAGAAGCAGGCTCCATGCACCGGGAGCCGGACGTGGGATTCGATCCCGGGTCTCCAGGATCGCGCCCTGGGCCAAAGGCAGGCGCTAAACCGCTGCACCACCCAGGGATCCCGAACTCAGGTCTTTTAAAACCAGCTCTGCTTTTCATATGTGCGACACTTTACACTTCATTCTTGAAGGATTACGGAACTGAAAACCAGCCCTAAACTCACTGACAGGGGTAGAGAGTTGAGCATTCCCAGAGCTCTATCTTCTCTCTGTAACAGTTCTTTTCAAGAAAACCTCTGAACCATCTTCCCATTTTCTTTGGTCTTGGCTTTTTCAATGCACAAAGCCATTTAAAATTAATTAAATTGATTCTTATATTCAAGTTGGTCCTGGATAATGCATTTGCAGTTGCCAAAGGAGCTTCCCCAAAGGCATGTTAATGATATATATTAGTTTTCCATTGTCCCCCTTTTTTTTCTTTTGGTTCCATATCTTAGGCCTTCCATTTCCAAGAACAATAATTATGGCTGTTATTATCATCACACAGAAGGAAGCAAAATGTTCCATCCTCCCTGAGAGATGGAATCCCCATTAGGCTCTAGTGACAATAGTGCTGGCTTTACCCTTTGTCTGACAGCTTCTCTGAGACAATGGTGGGACCTTGGTTTCTGGACACACTGAATTTACAGTCAGACATTATGACTATTGAGACATTACCTTCCATGGTGATTGATGGGAGCCTCAGTTACTGCAACTATGCAAAATGAAAAGGAAATGACAAATCCCGAAAAGCTCATGAACACAATTTTATTTTATTTCATGCCAAAATGCCTTCATATCATTGTGCGAAACAATAAAAGACATTGTATGCCCTAATTTGAAACCCCTCTTGATTTTAAACATCCTCAGGGGTATTACAGAACTGTTTTGGTGTTCCTTGTGTCACCTTGTTTAATTCTTCCATCTGTAAAATGAGACAAGGGCCTTTATGATCCAAGAATAAAAGATGTGATGAGGTGGAAATGTCAAAGCACGGTGATTTGAGGATGGTTCTCTCCAAATTCAAAATACCAGCAAGTCCAACTTTGAAAGCCTTCTTTGGAGATGTGCTGGAAGGACACACAGCACAGTGTGTAGCTGGAGATGATAATACATAAACATAATGAAGAAGTTAGACTTGGTTGACATCACCTGGCAAAGGAGCAGAGATATATAAAGAACACAACCCCAACTTCCAGACCAGTTAACAGTTATTTCAGCTTCATCATGGAGTTGAACCCATTAAATGAGGCTGCTCTGGAATCTCAGTCCCATGGGTTTCCTAGTTCTGCTGAATCACTGTAGGAACATCTTGAACTCAACAGCGAGGCAGACTTTGGCAGACAGAAGCAGAGGTGGCTCAATGAATTCCTGCCTGAGCTCAGGGGAAGCCCTTCTGCAAGGCCAGTGGTGCAGTCTGGGCAGGTAAAGTAAAGGCCAGTCCACCAAAACTGCCAACACTGACCTCAGTCAGCTGCTCATTGGTTTGAGGGGAGTCCCTGCCTTCATGGGGCCCTGTTGTGGGGCTGGTGTGCCGTGTAGTCTGGGTATGGGCGACATGGTATTATTAATTCTGGTTCTGCCATCACCAATCTGTGAGACTTCCCTTATCCAGATATGAATTTTCCTGGAATGAGGATATTGGACTAGGCAATCTCCAAGGCCCCTTCCATTACTAAAATGTGATATTCTGACAAAATGCTCTTTTGTGACAGCAGGGACTGTTCTTCAGTTTCATGATAGAGTCCTCCACAGTGAACACCATTCATGGTCCATCGGGGCATAAAATACATCAGAGGAAATCTACAGGGTTTCTAGTCCTTTTCTCCCGCCCCCCCACCCCTTCCACTTTCTTGTTCCCTTTGTTCTACAGATACTCCTTTGTTTGGTAGATGCTCTATTAGCTAATATGAACTATAAACCACAGCTTTCTCAAACCCTGTTTTTCTTTCTTCTCATTCTTCAGCATGTTTCCTTTTACTTCAAAAGAGAATTTGGAGCAGCTGTAGATGGAAATCCTACAACTTCTCCTTCTTCAGTCTGCACACTCACCTGCACTTGTCCCACCCTTTCTCCTATAGGTCTGTGGTCAGAGAAGTGTCCCTCCTCCTCTGTAAGACCAGTGTCTCCACTGTTGTTCTGCAGCCCTTACCTGGCAACTTGCCCTTAGATTATTCTCTTCTCTCTCCAGGATATTTATTCAGTCTTTCCTTCTTGAATTGACCATCAACATTTCAACGTTCGTTCAAGCTTCGCCCATCTTAAGACAAGACAATAGTCCTTAAAAACAACCAGACATTTCCATGAACCCGCTTTGCCAGCCCATTATCACAATCTCTTTCTATCCACAGACACTTTCTCTAAAGAATTCCCTCCACCTCTACCGTTTCCTCACTTCTCCTGTACCCCTCATCCTAGACCAATCTCCTTCTGCTCCCTCCATTAACCCGAACTTTCTTTTGCTAAATGACTCTAGAGTCTAAGCCAGGAATAAGACAACTGCCCTGGGCAGTGATTAGCACTAAAATCTACACAACGACTTGGATTGTTTTGTTTTGTGTTGTTTTGTTTTCTGACTTGGATTCTTCGGTGTGTATTTCTGCTTTTCTCTCTAGCAGGTGGTCCTGCCCCTACTTAAGGCCTCACTCTGAGAGTCCTGGGTTGTGCCACCTCCTTAGAGACCTAATTCCTTCAGGGATACTCCTCTCTTGGATTACCCTTCATGCATTAAAAATGAGCCCTCTTTTACCTGCAAAACTTTAACCTCTTTGACTGTGTTAACCGGCAACACTAAGGTTTGGGGCTTAGTATTGGGTTCTATGGGCTCACTCTTTACATGTTTTCACTTCCTGGTTGTGATACTGTGATTTATAAGAAGAAATATATATATTTGGTCTCCGACCCAGTTCCTGGCATAGAGCTCCTCAAGCCTTTGCAGTTTCCTAAGTGATGAGAGCTGCAGGGGTGCCTTCACATGTGAACAGGGTGATTTTTGGAAAGTATCTAAACATGGGGGTGAGTTGCCAGGGGAGCTACTTCCCTCACTTCTATGAATGTCAACGGTCACATCTAGCTTCTTACTGCTGGAGTGTCTTCACCTCTTCAGTGGAGATGGCTCCTCTCAACCTCTTTTTTTCCTACGTGGCCCACATTTAGCCCACGGGCAATATTTATATCCCCTAAAAAAAAAATAGCAGGCCATTCCCAACACAGCTGTGCTCTGCTGGATCCAATATCCAATCTAGACAGAACTCTGTTTTATCTTCTAAATACATCTCAAATCCACTTCTCTTTCTTTTCCCCAGCCACGCTCTCACCAAGACAGCAGTCTCACCTGGGACAGTGTCTTTGCCGGTCACCTTACAACTTACGTACACCCACCCCCCACCCCCAAATCCGCTCTCCATCCTGCAGCCCAAGTTCTGGGGGATCAGAGAAAGTGAGCTTGGCAGCTTACGTGGCTGGACTGGTAAAGAGGAGCAGAGACATGCTGTGTGGGTGGTGCCTTAGAGGAGATTACTGCAGGCACCTCCTCTCCTGGAGTCACATGCTTCCCTCTCAGTGCTTGTTTGGCAAAGGAGTTTTAATTAGCATCAAGGGGCAGGCAGGACCTCATTACCCCCAGGCAGTGGTCCTGTTCCAGAATGAGAAGTGAGCCAGCCTCTGTACCTAGAAAATGCTAGAGATATCAGGGAACTGCTGAGTGTTGGGGCTGAAAGGCACCTAGCAGCTTGCCTGGTTCAAACAAAAGAAAAGTGGATCATGTGATTCTGGTTAGCATGAAAACAATGGCCTCTTATATATTTTTTTGTAAGTCTCTTGTGCGTAGCCCAGCCTGTGCATTGGAATATGTATCCTTGTTTTCCAGAGGCTCTGTGCCAGCTAAATGACAGAGCAGAGGCCTTGGCATTTAGGTGTGCATTAGAATCACGGGCAGAACTTCCTAAGATAGTTCCTGAGTCCTCCACCAGGAACTCCGATTTCGAGAATCCAGAGTGGGTTGAAGAATCTGCATTTTTTTTCTTTTTAAAATGACTGGTATTTTAAATTGAGGTAAAATACACATAACTTAAAATTTGCCAACTTAACTATTTTTAAGTGTGCAGTTCAGTGGCATTAGTACATTCACTCTGTTGTGCAAACACCGCTACCAGCCATCTCCAGAACTCTTGTCATCTTGCATAACTAAAACTTAGTACCCATTCAGCACTAACTCCCCATTCTCCCCTCCTCCTAGACTCTGGCAACCACCACTGTGCTTTCTGTCTCTATGTATTTGGCTACTCGAGGTACCTCATATAAGTGGATATGGTTTGGTTTTTGTGATTGGCTTATTTTACCCCACATAAGGTCCTGAAGGGTCCTCCATGCTGTAATGTGTGTCAAGATTTCCCTCTTTTTTGCTTTATTATTTTATTATTTTAAAATTTTATTTATTTATTCATGAGAGAGAGAGGCAGAGACATAGGCACAGGGATAAGCAGGCTCCATGCAGGGAGCCCAATGTGAGACTCGATCCCAGAACCCTGGGATCATGCCCTGAGCTGAAGGCAGACGCTCAACCACTGAGCCACCCAGGCATCCCATCCTTCCTTTTTGATGATGAATAATATTCTATTGTATGTATTTACCATAATTTATTTATCCATTTGCCTGTTGATGGATTCTTGGGTTACTTAGGCAGTTTTGGCTCTTGGGAATAATGCTGCTATGAACACAGATGTATAAATGTCTTTCTTTGAGACTCTGCTTTCAATTATTTTTGGAATCTGCATTGTTTACCGGCTTCCCAGGTGACTCCGGTACAGATGGTCCTCAGCCCACACTTTGAGAATATAGATGTGGCGGTAGAAAGCACGAGATAAGTGTGGATGCAAATTCTGGCCCACACACCTACTGCTCTGTGTCCCTAGGCAGTGACCTCTCCAGGCATTCCTCAAAAGGTCCTGTTGGAGCCGGAGCATTTAATGTTATGTCTCAAAGTGAAAATGCCAGAACCTAAATTATAATCTGGGGGCTAAGCTTTGAAAGGTAATATTTGTCAGAGTTGTGAAAAGTACATTGTTCACAGAATCAAGGTTATCTCCCCCACTAGACAAGGCAAAAGCTATTATTTTACCAACCATAGATGCTCTTAGCCTGTGCCAGATGTAGTTAGGCAATTTCGTCTATGTCTTTCACTGATCCTCACCATAGCTCTGTAGGTAGGGCATTTATTATTAATTCTTCCATTTTCCAGTGGGGACACTGAAGCTAAGAGAATATATAATGTCCGCAACTGGCATTGACTAGATTGTGACTCAGAGCACTCTCCGCTATATTAGAACATAAATGGAATTGGAAACCATGCTCCTTTGAACTTACTGCTCAAGAATCCATAGCTGGAGAAAGTATGTGAGTTTGATCTTTGGTGAGAGTTCCTGCTGGCGGAGGCAGGGGCAGCACTGGGCATATCTGGCTGAAGCAGGAATGAGGGCTGCTGGGATGGCCACAGGTGCAGGTTGGAAGCCTACAGGGCTGCCCAAGGCAGAAGCTGTGAGCAAGACAGGGAGGCAGAGAGGCAGCAGCTGCATCCTACCAAGGCAGAAGCTGTGAGCAAGACAGGGAGGCAGAGAGGCAGCAGCTGCATCCTAGGGAGCAAAGGCATTCTGGGTGGGCAGGACCTCGCTGGTCTGGCCAACAATGTTTGACCAGTGTAACTCAGAAGATGCTGATAGGAGGGGCTGGGGCAAGTGACAGGTGTGTGCTCAACTGCATTTGCTGTTATTCTGTCCTGCTCCCTGTTGTCCTGACTTCTTTCCTTTGTCCTTCCTTGAGAGAGACGATGGAGGATGTCCTGCTCACCTGCTCTGGCCTGGGAAGTCATGCCCCATTCTTGGCCTCAGTTTTGTATTGGGGCAAACACAGAGCAGCAGCTTCAACTAAACCCCCGACTCCACAATGGTAGGACTCCTTCTGCCTCAGCTGAAGCCTCCTTCTGCCTGAGATGCCAGATCTTGAAGACCTCAAACCTCTCTGAACTATGAAAAGACCTACAAAGTGATCAAAGTCTGTGGGCTGACAATTTGAGGAAGGTCTTGGTGACTTTCCTTTACACATGTGCTACATCCCCAGTAGATCCCGGGCTAGTGGCTAGAAAGGGGCAAGGCAGCTTCTAGGTAGAAAGGTCCTGCTATGTGCAAAACTTCCTCTCTGCCTGGGGTACCTTCCCCTAACGTGTGTGCTTCTTGAGGGTGCTGGATGCAGGGAGGAGGTCTTCTCTCATCTGTCACCCTTGGACAGTATGTAAGGGAATGTTTGGGCTGTATTTGTAGAAATTAAATTATGCTTTTAAAAAATGAAGAATATATTAGGATTCATCCTATCCACCAGATTCAGAGATTTAGCTGTTGTAGAAGCCTGCTGCCCTAAATCAAATCCACTCAGAACTCCAAGGTTAAGGCCCTTTCTTCTTGAGGCTCCTCTTCCCCTACAGGCTGCTCTGACTCTTATGGCCCCTAAAATACTGAGATACCAGCGTAGACATGAGAGTTCCTCCTGGCTCCTGCCAGCACACCTGAAGTGGGCTAGAGCTCTCAAAAGACTGCATTGAGGGCAGCCCCGGTGGTGCAGTGGTTTAGCGCCGCCTGCAGCCTCGGGTGTGATCCTGGAGACCCAGGATCGAGTCCCACGTCGGGACTGCATGGAGCCTGCTTCTCCCTCTGCCTGTGTCTCTGCCTCTCTCTTCGCTCTCTCTGAATGAATAAATAAATAAATATTAAAAAAAAAGACTGCATTGAACCAAAGGGAAGTCTTTAGGGAGACACACACAAATGGCAAGGTGCATAAAGCAATAGGAATCCTGTCATATGGGGTTGCTAACCTCACACCCAAACCCGTTCATCTAACATTGCCTGGTCCCTGATAAGGAGTAAAAGTATCTCAACTCTGCAATGAACATGGACTCTCTACTCTAGCATCACTGCATGGGAACTGTGGCCACAGGGTCCTGCCCACAAGTGACATCACACCAGAACATTTTGTCAGTTCAGACTAAAAATGGATCAGGCTTACTCTACCTGCAAGTATGTTTTGTCACCTTTAAAACACTGGCTGGGGACACCTGGGTGGTTGTGTGGTTGAGCGTCTGCCTTTGGCTCAGGGCGTGATTCCGCAGTCCTGGGATCGAGTCCTGCATTGGGCTCCCTGTAGGGAGCCTGCTTCTTCTGCCTGTGTCTGCCTCTCTCTCTGTTTCTCTCATGAATAAATAGGTAAAATATTAAAAAAAAAAAAAAAAAAACACTACCTGGCTAGTACGGTAAAAGAATCATAGACCTATTTAGATCTGTTTAAATCGGCCTTTGCGTGAGTTTTGGTTACAATGATTCTTTTATTTTTAGCAGGAATGAGAGATGAACGCCTTCTTGCAGATGAAGGTCACACTTTCATGCCTTCATCAGCAAGTAGGGCAGATGCAAGAGCAATTAGTCGGTTCCTCGGGCAGGAGACTTGGGCCTCTGAGAATCAGATTTTCAGCACACAGCCAGCTCCTCGGTCCCTGAGCTGGTGCAGGGGTCTTCATAAGCTCTTCATTAATTCCCTTCCCATTAGGATGCTGGTAGTTAATGCTACACAGGAGTGTGGGGGCTGAAAAATAAACCACGTGCAGAGTCAATCTGGATTTTATTTCTGGATTTCTGTCCAGGTAACCTTGGGAAAAATGTTCACCTCTTTGAGTTCCAGTTCTGCCATCTGTTTTTGTTTTTATGAGAAAAAAGGAAAAAAAAAAAAACCAGTCTACTCACTTTCACTGCTTTATACAAATACTTCCTACAAAATATTTTAAACTAGCTCACACTAAAGTGTTGGTGACTCATCAATTCATGGTTCCTCCTGTTTTTAAAGGCATCTGAAGTATCCTGATCTTTCAGTTTCTGAAATGTGTGCCAGGCTTAGCTCTTTATAGACTCAATCTCATTTAAGGCTCAAAATAACCCTCGAAGGCAGTGGTTGTCAATCTTTGTGTGCATCAGAATCATCTGGAAGATTTGTAAATACAGAGAGTTGGACTACACCTCCAAAGTTTCTGATTCAGTTGGTGTGTGGTGGGGCTCAAGAGTTTGCATTTAGAACAAGGTCCCAGGTGATGCTAATGCTGTGGTTGAGGACCACACTTTGAAAACCATTGCTATGAAGTAGATGTACTATTATATCAATCTTGCAGATGAGGTCACTAGAATATAGAAGAATTAAGAGCTTTGTTGGAAGTTCCCAAGTGACAGAACAGGGATCTGTAGCCAGGTTTGACAGGACCCCAGAGACCTTGACCAGAGAGTTCCATGATCACCAAAGAGGGGACTGGAAAAGGAAAGGTAGGGCCAAGAGTTGAAACAAATCTTCTCCTTTCATGATTTTGCTGGATTCTACGTAATCCCTCATCTACCAGGTTCATTCCCCTATGCCCTGTGATCATCAAGGAGCTCTTGGCTTCATTTGAGTCTTTCTAACTCAAAGAAAAGACATTAGGGTTTGTAGGATAAACATTGCTTCAAAAGCAAATTTTCCAGAAGCCTGAACTGAGAACTCCTGATTTGGGCAATGATTTAAATTGTGGCCCAGCCATTTATTAACTGTGCGACCCAGGACAAGTTACATCTAGATTCACTGTTCTTCAGCTGCTTCATCCTTAACATGAGCATAATAGCACCTGTGCCATAGGTTGTTATGGAGATTAAGTTAGACTAAAAACAATAATGAGAAAGAGTCAGCAATAATAAATGATGCCATGATTACTGCAGTGGTCACGTTGGTCAGCCAGATTCACTGTGAAGAAATAATCTGCAGGATTGAGTTGGAGAGCTGGTTGACCCAGGATTAATCCCCAGGGGATGAGTAAGTATTAGTAAAGGGAGACAAGTGGTCTGAGTGGCTGATGTAGGGAAGGTGGGGCCACCAAAAATCTAGACAAGTGAGGTTTCTGAACTGAGAGGAGTTTGATGTTGGAGAACAAGACATTTGGACACTAATCATAAACCGAGGCCAGAACATTTGTTGGACTGAATTAGTCTCCTGTTGTTGTAGGAGGGTATAAGAACAGAGAAACTGAAGCGCTACCACTTGCTTCAAGAACCTGGTGTTGAAATCCTTGGGAATGTGACAAGGGTTGGGGGTAAATACAGCAGCTCTGCTCCCTACTTTCTACCAGGCGAGGAAGTGTGGCTCTAGGTTTTTTTTGTCCTTACAATCTCTTACATGTGTGATGTATCACAGGGAATCAATCCAGCCAAGAGAGGGGTCTTGCTTTGAGTCAGATGAGGAATTGGATCCACGTTACTATCTGTGTTGCTTTGAATGAGTCACTTACTCTCTTTGAGCTACATCCTCTTTGCCTGTTATAGAGGTAGAGGGGCATCCATACTACGAGGTAGGTGTAAGGATGAAATGAAATCATGCATGCCAAGAATCTGGTACAGTCCCTGGCATATGGTAGGCCCCCGTATATGGTCTTTTTTCTCTCCTTTCACATGATTCTCACATAGTCCTGTGAAGAAGGGTAAGGCAAATGGCATTATCTCCATTTTTGAGAGAAAGAAACTAAAGCCTAGAAATGTTAATGATTTGCATAAGGTCACATAGCTAAAAGATGGAATTTCTCGAATTCTGGCTCTGTGGTGGGCCCTATGCCAGAACAATAAAATAGGTTTCACTTCCTAGGCCAAAGCCAATTAATTGGTCCTTTTGCCTCAAGTGAAGGATTGCAAGGATACTTGAGATTTGAAGAAAGACCAGGATGGCTTAGCCATGTTTGTTAGGGGCCTCCAAATGGGGGTGGTGACCCTTGCACAGTGCATTTGTCATGCTGGTCCTGGGTGAATACTTTCCTGGGAAATTTGGCGGTAGGCAGAATGACCCCCCAGAGATCTTCATAGTCAAATCACTGTTATGTTATGTAACAGAAGGGATTTTGCAGATATAATTAAGGTTTACAGGGAGATTTTTCTGGACTTCCCAGATAGGCCCCATCTAATCACATGAGCTCTTAAAAGTAGAAAGTGTTCTCTGGCTAGAGTCAGAGAGATGTGGCATAAGGAGGAGGAGAAATTAGAAGCACAGGAGGGATCTGACCTGCCCTTGCTGGCTTCGAAGATGGAAGGTGCCAGCAAAATTTTTCTGTAGGAGCCAGAAAGCAAATATTTTTGGCTTTACAAGACATATAGTCTCTGTCACGACTACTTTGCTGTTGTAGAGGAAAGTAGCAGTAGACAATATGCAAAGAATGGGTGTGCCTGTGTTCCAATAACACTTTATTTACAAAAACAGATGGTAGGCTGGATTTGGCCTCAGGCTACCATTTGTTGAGCTTAACAGTTGCCAGCAGAACTGGTCAGGGAATTTGTAGGATGCTCCTTGATTGAAATTTGTCTGATGTTTTTCTCACAACTATATTGGAGTTACAGGCTTTGGGGGGAGGAAGATCACAGAGGTAAAGTGCTGTTTACCTCAGCTCATATCAAGGGTACATACACACGGCCAACATGATTTGTGACCATTGATGTTGACCATGAGCACCTGGCTGAAGTAGTGTTGTCAGATTTCTCTCCTGTACACTTACTCATTTTGCTCCCTTTTCCATACTGTACTCTTTGGAGGAAGTCACTATGTGCAGCCCACACATAAGAAGCAGGCAGTTATGCAATATCTCTTGCGTGGAATATCTCCATAATGTTTTTTTTTATTGTTCTATGTAAGAGATTGGTGTCTTCTTCCCATTTATTACCTCATTTACTCATTTATTTATATCAGTATGGACTCATGGATATTTATTTTTATACTGGGGGTTGGAATCCAATGCGATGTAATTTATTTTGTTGTGCGAATTGTTCCAGCTTTTTGAACAACTTTCAAATTTTGTCATTCTGCTGGATCTGGAATGGTGTCTCATTGTGGTGTCAACTGACTTTTATCTGAGTAATCAAGAGCTGGAGGGTCTTTCATAATTTTATGGGTTTTGTGTATGTATTTCCTCTATCATGAAATTCTTATTCATATCCATTCAACTTATTTTCATTTTAAAAATTAATTTGTGGGAGTTAAATAACCTAGATATTAACCTTTGCAAGTTATATCTTCTATTTGAGGCTTGTCTTGTCACTCTAGAAAATCTTTTTATGAATATGTTTATATCTTTAAGCTTAACCTTTTCCTTTGTATTTTGTGCATTCTTGTTTTAAAAATCCCTTTCTACCACAAGATCATAATGGAATTCTCAGACACTGTCTTCTGAATCTTTTATCACTTTACCTTTACAATTAAGTGTTTAGTTAACTTGGAATAGATTCTGGGTATAGTGTGAGGTAGGGATCCAGCTTCAGTTATTGTCCCAAATAGATAACCAAATACTGCAGCATCTGTAAAGGGACAGTGTCATTTGTCCACTGGTCTGCAGTTTTAACTTTGTCATAAAATAAATTTGTGACCCTTTTGTCTTATGCCTGAATCAGTACCAGTTTTCCCATAATTTCTATAGCTTTTTTCCCCTCTCCACCTCCTCCTCTTCCCCTTCTTCCTCCTCTTTCTTCTTCCTATCAGATCTTGATATCTGGTAGGGCAAGTCCTTCACTTGACCCCTTTTCAATAGTGTCTGGATATTGCCCTTTGGTCTTCCATATTCATTTTAGAATCATCACTTTTTCACTTTTCACACACAACTATGTATAGATTTTAATTGCAATTGTATTGAATCTTTGCATATATTTGGAGAGAATTGTCAAGTTTCCAATATTGAGTTGTGTATCTCTTAATTTTCATTCAATGTTCTTTAACAGTCTTTCAATAAAATTTTATAATATTTTCCATGAGGATCCCACATATCTTTGTTAGACTTATTCCTAAATATTCTCAGGGTTTTCATTGTTATTGTTGCTATTATAAAGATATGTTTCTTAAAAATCAAAAATTTTCAATTTTCACTGTTAGTATGTAGACATAAAAGTAATTTTTTTTTGTTAAAGAATTTATTTATTTATTCATGAGAGACAGAGAGAGATAGAGATAGAGAGAGACAGAGAGAGAGAGAGGCAAAGACACAGGCAGAGGGAGAAGCAGGCTCCATGCAGGGAGCCTGATGTGGGAGTGGACTCCAGGATCACACGCCGAGCCGAAGGCAGGCGCTAAACTACTGAGCCACCCAGGGATCCCCTATAAAATTGATTTGTATACCATTTTTGTATCTAGCAAATTTGCTAACATCTTCAAATAATTCTTTTTTTTTTTTGAGGGGGGGATCGAGGAGGGGGAGGGGTAGAGAAAGAGAGAGACTCTTAAGCAGGTTCCATGCCCAGCATGGAGCCCAATGCAGGACTCAATGTTATAACCCTGAGATCATGACCTGAGCTGAAATCAAAAGCCAGTCACTTAACAGAGTGAGCCACCCAGGTGCCCCTACATCTCCAAATAATTCTAATAATAAATCTGTAGATTATCTTGCATTCTCAATATAAAAAAATCATGTTACCTATGAATAATATATTTTGTCCTTTTTCCCCCCATTTTTATACCTCTTATTTTTGTTTTGTATTTGTTTTAAGGTACCGAGTAAGACATCTAGTTCAGTGTTGAATAGAAGGGGTCACAGAGTTTTTTCCCTTGTCTCACCTTTGTTACCTCCAGAGTTTACTTCTATCAGAGTTCTGAGGGGAAAGAGTTCTTTCCCTTGAAACTCTTGCTAATAAAATCTCTCCCTCTTAAAATTTTAGGAAATGTGGTGATGTTGAGTTTGTAAGGTAACCAGCAGACCACGCCAGTCAGTGTATGCTGCTGCTTCTTAGTCACAGGGAATCTACTTCATTTAACTTAAATATAGGTTTAAATTGAAGAATTGGAAAATGACTTTTTAAAAAAACATTGATTGATTGATTTTAGAGAGAGAGCAGGTGAGTAGAAGTGCAAATGGGGGGAGCAGGAGAGGGAAGGGAGAGAGAATCTCAAGCTGACTCCATGCTGAGGGTAGAGCTCAATGCAGGACTTTACCTCATAACCCTGAAATCATGACCTGAGCTGAAACCAAGACTCAGATGCTTAACTGACTGAGCCCCTTGGCACTGCTGGAAAATGACTTTTTTTTAAATATTAGAATAATATAGAAAATAGTAATTCTACTATATATGTGCAGAGAGTAAAAACCCCTCTTGTGAGAACCGGAGGTACCTAATCCAACCTAGAAACATCGCCCATCCATCCCTTGTAGGACATATTTCAGGCAGAGACTGAGCTCATCACTACTGCTTATTTTTAAAAAGTAATTGTCAGGAAGACTGAACTAATACAATGTCAGTGTTAAAGATGTCACATTGTCCCTGTCCCATATGGCAGCCCTATGTTCTCCATAGAACTCACAGGTACTAGAGATGAGCACTACAGAACTAAGGGTGCAGGCTGGCTCTACACCTTGGATCCTTCTGTTGCTGAGCCTAGCCCATCCGCATAGCACCTCTGCAATCTGACAACTGTTCTCTTGCTCCCAAATCATACAGTAGTGCTGCTCAGGGTGCCATCAACTTAACTCCTGGATCAGTGCACTCCAAGTGCTTACTTAGTATTGGTCCATGATGAGATAAGGACTGAAAGTGGGAACCTGCATTCCGACCTTTTATAGTAAGTTCCCATTATTTTGGCATTTTTACTGTATTTATCAAAAGTATCAATCCAGGGTGCCTGGGTGGTTCAGTTGGTTAAGTGTCTGCCTTTGGCTCAGGTCATGATCTCAGGGTCCTGGTATCAAGCTCAATGCTGAGCTCCCTGCTCAGCAGGGAGTCTGCTTCTCCCTCTCCCTCTGCCCCTCCATCCCCCCTGCTCATGCTCATGTTCTATCTCTGTCTCTGTCTCTCTTTCTCAAATAAATAGATAAAATCTTTTTTAAAAAGCATCAGTCCATAAATGGATTAGACATTTAAAAAAAATGGTCCTTTATTGCACAATGTCTCTGATGTTCAACCCATTGCTTTAGAGGAAGATGCAAGGAGAAAGGATCGTTCCCCACTTTTTTTGCTATTCCTTCTGACTATAGCACTGACTGAAGAATTTTCTCTTGAACTTGGAGGCTCAGCAGCAACTGCATGTTCAGACATGTTCTCTGACCACTCCTTCCAGGTCAGACTCAACTGTTCCTTTCCTTATGCCCCTCTAATCCTCGTAACTTTATTTGTTATTATTCCATTCTGCTTTGTTTTACAGATGGTTCTCTGCATGTCTGTCTTCACCCCACATTAGATTGAGAGCCCCCAAGGGTAATGCTCATGTTTTGTTTCTACCTGTCAGAGAGCTAGCATTATTGTCCTCTCCACCTGGATCACTGTGATTCTGTGTCTTTTGTATCTGTCCATGCATGACACATAGATGGCTCTAAGAACATCTTTGCAGAATGTTCAGGTTCTCTCTATGCATTTACTCATCCAACAATCCATTTTGGGTGGTGAATCTGCCTCAGGACTTCTGTAGGAGCTGGGGAATGAACGATCAAAGCCCATTATGTTTCTGTCTTCATGTAGATTACACTTTCCAAGATAGGAATGAATGAATTATAAAGACTGGTCAAGGAATATTTGAAGAAATACAATAAGGCTCCATGAGTCACTAGTGTACCTCTCTAGCTTTATCATCTCGAGACAGCTTCTCCTTGGTTTGGGGAGATAAGTCATCCAAGAACAGTCAGCATGGCTTCAAAAGAATCAGACAGAGAGACCTTCTGGAATAGGCAACTGGCCACAGGACCATTCATTTCAGGGCTCTCATTTCGTGGGCCCAGGCATGAGGTCAGAAAACCTGCCTAGTAATCTTGTCATGTTGACAATGCTACCTGGAGAGGGCCTTATCGTGTGTCTCAGACTCGCCATGGGAATTTACAGATTATGCTACAGAAAAGGATCATTTAGAAACCAAGATGGGGGAAGGGACAGTAACAATTGTTTCCTTCTGAAAACCAGGGTCTCTATTTTGGAATCAGTCCTGTCATTGCCAAGTTTAGAGTCCAAGATGCCTAAAATGGGGCTATTATTTCACAATGTTTCAAAGTGATGTCCTAAATTTTTCCATATGATAGCTTCTGTAATTTAGACCAGTGGTTTTTCAGCTTCACTTTTTCTTTAGGAGCAACACCCTTTATTTTTATTTTTTTTTAAGTTGGTTTCTTTTTTTTAATAATAAATTTATTTTTTATTGGTGTTCAATTTGCCAACATACAGAATAACACCCAGTGCTCATCCCATCAAGTGCCCCCCTCAGTGCCCGAGCAACACCCTTTATTAGATAAAAATCTTTAAAAAAAATACAGAAGCTAAAGTTATAAATAAGATTAATTTATTCATTCAAAGTGAATGCCAGACAAATGCCAGACACTGTATTAGACCCTTTTTTTTTTTTTCAATAGTAGTGAACAAAAGACACCTAGGTCTGCTTTTCAAAGGGTTTATATCCAAATGTGAGGAGCAGGCAACAACAACAGCTTTGTGCCATGGAGGACACAAAGGTGGGAAACAGAGTTAGGGAGTGCCAAGTATGATGCCATATGTAGAGTGGTTAGGGAAGGCCTCTCTGATAAATTAACATTGAAGAAATCTGGAGCAAGTGAAGGAGGGAGACTTTTGGGATGTCAGTGGGAAGAGCTTTTCAAGTAAGGAAGCAAGTGCAAAGGTCCTGAGGTAGGTATGTGCATGCAAAAACCCAAGGGGTAGCAGAAGGCTAATGGGGCCTGAAGGCAGAAGGAATAAGGGGAAAATGAGTCTAGAGAGGTAGTGAACGTGTGAAGGATGGGAACATTATGATTAAGAGCTTCCCGCCACCCCGCGCTCCTGGATCTTGAGTGAGATGTAAAGCTGCTAAAGAATTTTGAGCAGAAAAAAAAAAAAGAATTTTGAGCAGAGGAGTGGCATAATTTGGCCTACATTTTAAAGCAGCACAACTATGTATCTGTAGTGACTGGAAAGGAGGTAGAGTATATGGTATGAATGCGGGTGCCTGGAAGTAGTATCTCCGTCAGAACAA
Source organism: Canis lupus familiaris (assembly GCF_011100685.1). Lineage (NCBI taxonomy): Eukaryota > Metazoa > Chordata > Mammalia > Carnivora > Canidae > Canis > Canis lupus. The sequence goes on from NC_049238.1 coordinate 13,496,979, forward strand.
CCAGGCCACTTCTACGTCATCTCCCCACCCACACCCCAGTCACACCCCACAGAAAAGAAATTTGGAGACAGCACCTCTCCCTTCCACCTCCTTCCAAATTCTTCCTTCCAAGGCCCTGATCAGGTTCCCGGTCCTTTAGAAAGACTTTGAGAAAATTGTTTCCTTTGGCTAAGCACTCAGTTGCATGGTATCAGGTGATTGATTTACTGATTGTCTCCTGGATTTTTGATGGCCTCAGATACAGTGCAAGTTACTGGAGGGCAGGGACGAGCATCTAGAAGCACCCAATGCACCATCAGCATTTGATTTGTTGGCCTCATCTGTTTCCCCCCTCGGTGGCTGATGCCTAGATTCAGCACAGAAAGCCTCATGCGCAGTGCGGTGTATCTTCTGCTGAGGCAGGAGGAGGTGGTTGAAATCACAGCTGTTGGAGAAGCCTGCCTGGTTGCAGCAGCTCTTCGCTCTACTGCTTCTAAACCATGGGCCCTGGTCTAGTATCTGCCAACACTGTGTAGTATTTTCTCACCTGTAAAATGGATAGCAGCACTCACCTAATAGGGTGGTAGCAGGGATTAAGTTAGACAACCTGTGTAACATGTTGGAATAGTGTCTGGAATAAAGTAAACACTCAACACACATCTGTACTGTGATTCTCTGCTCCGTTTTTCTGTGATTCCTCATCTACTTGCCTCAGCAGCTCGTGGCCGTAAAGGTTCCCATCTGCAGTGTTAAAGTTCTTTGTTGCTCCTGTGTATACCCCTAACATCAATTCAAGCTTCTCATGGCTGAGTTGTGCGCCTGGCCTCATTGTTGGGATTTGTGTATTCCCTCAGATGTCCTGGGCAATCAATGTGATGATTATAACAGCCCTTTATAATTTACGAAGTGCTTTCATAGCTTTATTCCCTTGATCCTCTCTCAGCACCAGGGCTGCCACATACGGTTGTAGTGGTTGTGTATTACTCAACTCCAGTGGGCCCTGATCCCATCGTGGTCTATGTGAATGGCGCCCCCTAGAGCTCTGCACTGCACTGCTTTCCACTTCCACCAAGCGGTGAACCTGTTCACAGCCACCCTGGGGGATCAGTGTTACTGTCATTAAAAAAAAAAAAAAAAAAAGAAAAGAAAAAAAAGAAATTGGGGCTTAAAGAGATTATTTTTAAACATCTAAACTACAAAGAAAGAGGTTTCCCAACAAGTCTGTGACGCCTTCTCATAGCCTGTGCATTTTGTCAGTTGCCAGGAAATTACCCTGGAGAGAAGCAAACGATCAATTTCAAACTGTTTGCCTTTATTGCATCTTCTCCACCCCCACACCAAGAAATGGAAAATCCAATAACTAATAAAGAGCACGGCAAAGTCCTTTGCCTTTGTTGAAAGGATTTAATCATTGGCATTAACTCCACAAATATTTGTGCAGTGAATGAGGCGGTGAGTCAGCGAATGTGGTGCTTTCTTGTGCCAAGGCTCCTTGGAGCCTCCTGCAGGGTCTTGGGGGCGACAGGACATCTCTGACTTGGGTGGATCTGTCTGTTGGCAGGAATGCCCCAGAGTGCTCAGTGATCCCAGTTCATGGGCTATGCCAGGTTCCTGGGAAATGAATGCATCCAGTGATGGAAACTGTGGTGCATGCCACTGCCTATGGTCCCAGGTTCTATTTCTTTTTTGCCAGGACTCATTGGGACGTCAACTGAGATTTGAACAATCCACCATTTCCCAAAGGAAAAGGCTGTCCATGTGCATGGAAGCTATTCTCAGTATCCATAGCTTTAAATGGTCCTCACCTCCCCTTGCAGTTTGTCTTTGAGTGGGATCCACCAGAGTCTTGGCAGTAGGAAGTGTCTCTCATCATTTTCTGGCATCTGGGCTGCAGCACCATCCCCCCCACCCCACCACCATCCAGCCACCATGGTGTCCGCCCTAAAACCCACACTCTGTGACCTTGATAATGTTAATTGCTTAGGGGTGGGGTAGGGAAAGTGAGTTTCTTAACAGAGCCCCAGAGCTTTCCATCATTCATAATCTGACTTCACCCATAATCTGACCCCTCCCTCCCAGCCTACCTTTCTCCACTCTCCCGTAGATCTCCAGTAGTACCAGACTGTGGTGGCTCTCAGCCTGCCCACCTCCACCCTGCTCCAGCTGTCTGCTCCTCGGGGCGCCCAGCCTTCTCTGTCTCTTCTTGTCTCCTGCAATGGCTCTTGCACTCATTCTTGGTTTGGTCAGCACCTTTTAATGCAGATTTCACTCCAGTTTAGAGAACATCTTCCTAAATATTTCATTTTGCTGTGTTTTAGAGACAACTTCAATGCCTCTTAAAATCAGACTTTTATTAGATATTATTGAGGGTCAGGTTCTGCATTTGGGTCTTTCTTTTCCACTAGATTGCACGCTTCTTGAGGACAAGAGCTATTGTGGATACATCTCTGATTCCCCCAAGGAGCTCAGGCCAGGCCTGTTATAGGACTTGCCAAATTCCACTGAATTTCAAAACCATCTAAATGTAGTACTTCCCCTGATAACAGGTGAGATCGACCCTGTGCTTTATAAATGAGCTGTTGCCAGGAGATGCTGAGGAGGTCGTTCTCATGTTGCAGTGTGGAAATGAACCTGAAGGCAGGTGGACTGGCAGGCGACCATAATCCAGCAAGGGCAGGCAGGAGGTCTCATCAGGTCTTGCCAAGTGTCTCTGTCTGGCATTGTTCCCAAGAGAATGCCTGAGCTGCGGTGATACCGGGAAGCCCATAAATTTAGAATGTGATCACCAATTCAGGACAAAGGGGGAGGGAAGCCATATATCCTCCTAGCTCCTGGGGTGGGTTAGCGCTGCAGGTTGAGTAGGATTCCTGTGACCCAGAGGGTACTGACGGGGACAAGGGATTCTTCTTGCTAAGGCAGGTTCCGGATGGGCCATCCACTCACCTTCACTTCAGTGAACATTTTATCTTCGAGACTTTCCCTTCCAAAAGACTGGGTAAGGACTGTTCTGACTGCTTCAGGCCCTCTAGCTTTCCTGCTCCTGGCCCTCCCTCCTCTCTTCATTCTCTCTCCATTCTAGCTCTCAGTCCTCTCCATTGCAAACAGGGATTAAACAAAAAAGCCCTTCCGTAGGAGTTTGCCTTCTGACTCGTAGGTACAGTCTTAAGCAACACAGACAGCATGTAATTGGCTGAATGGTAGGCATTAACCATCAGAAAAAGGAAAACAAGGACAGGGCAGCCTGGCTTCTCTGGTGTCCTTGAAATCCCACCATGGAATGTTCTCTTCTTTTATCTATGTATGTGTGCTGTGTATCAGAGTTTGCGCCACATTGGAAAAGTTCAATAAATGTTTGTTGAACTTGACTCTTTGCTTGTGTGAAAATAAACCTGATCAGTAAGCTTTTCTGAAGCACCTACTGTTATTGTAGTGTTATCAAGGACAAAGAAGCCATAGGAAAGCATGCTCTGTGGCCCACCAGCTAGACCAACTGAGAAGTCAAGACAGGCAGAGAGGAAGCAATAATGACATAAGGGTAATAGCAATCATAACGAGAATGATGATATGGTGATAGTAGTCACAGCGACTTCCATGTTTTGAACAGCTAGCATGTGCCAAGAATTTGATATACTTTTCACATTTATTTCTCACAATGTCCATTTTATTATTATTATGTCCATTTTACAAAAGAAGGAAATGAAACTCAAAATTTCAATATCTTGCCCAAAGACACACAGATAGCAAATGATGGAGCCAGCATTTTATTTGATGAAGCTAGTACTCTTTCTATGACACCATGATGCTACATCAAGCATGTCAAGGGTAAGATGGAGGGAGGAAAAGAGAGACAAGGGTTTTTTCTTCTGAATATTCTTTTGCAGTTCTGTTTATCTTTGGATTTATCCTTCCAATGATGAATAGTCAGGGAACTGTGTTCAGAAGTCACTTGAAATAATACACAAGGAGCTCTTTTGGAAGAACTTTGAGAGCAAAACAAACACAGAAGTTAGTGCATTGTTTAGTCTCAGTTAATGGTGACTAGATGGAATAATAAAGAAATATGTCAAAATCAGATGAGTTATCTAGACCACCTACGCCATGTCTAGGGGTTGAACTTGCCATTGGCGTCAGTTTTAAAGATTCGTAAAGCTTTTACATTCAAATCTCTCAAGATCTTGCTCATCGTGATTAGTTATTCCAATTCCACTGCTCCTGTTTAGGTCACAGCCCAGCTTGTAGTCTCCTGAAGGAAGAAGTGCTTTCCGGCTGGAATCAATCCTACATGCTGCTTCACTCCCGAGATCCTGGACAGCCAGCCTATCTCCAGAATTGGTGGACTAGTTGGAAGTTCACTAGTTTATTTATTTAAAAGGTGGATAAGGAGGCCCTGCTTTGTTCCTGGCCCTAACCTCTATAGATCAAGGGAAGATGAAGGCTCTGAGGGAGCACCTGTTCCAATGGGCTGAGATGCGTAATCAACAAAGACCTATGTGAATATGCGTGCTGATTTAAGATGAAGGTAAGCACCACCAAAACAGTCAAAATATGAGGCAGTTTCAGGGAATACTTTGAATTGGAGCATCGCTGAAGGCCTCTTTAGGGAGCTGACATCTGTACAATAAAAAGAAGACACAGAAAGAAATGAAAGGGGTCAGTGAAGTCCTGGCAACACGTATGACAAGTGCAAAGGGTCTAGGATGGAAAAGAGCCTGGCAGATTGGAGAAAGTGAGAAGCTGGAGCACAGGTCTAAGGAGTAGGCAGTAGCTGGATTAGATTGGGCCTTGCCAGACCAGGGAAGGAGTATTTGTGTGTTATTCTGACTGCAGTGAGAAATCACTAGAAAGATCTGAGCAGGGCAATGGCATGATTATGTTTAAAGATCACTCTTATGGTTTGCCTCCCTCTCTATTTTTATCTTATTTTTCCTTCCCTTCCTCCATGCTCTTAACTCTAGGAAACAAACTGAGAGTTGAAGAAGGGTAGATGAGTGGGGGAATGGGGTAACTGGGTGATGGGCATGAAGGAGGGCATGTGATGTGATGAGCGCTGGGTGTTGTGTGCAACTGATGAATCACTAAATTCTATCCCTCAAGCTAATAATACATTATATGTTAACTAAATTGAATTTATTTTTTTAAAGATTTTATTTATTTATTCATGAGAGAGAATGAGAGAGGCAGAGATACAGGCAGAGGGAGAAGCAGGCTCCATGCAGGGAGCCCGATGTGGGACTCGATCCTGGGTTTCCAGGATCATGCCCTGGGCTGAAGGCGGCGCTAAACCGCTGAGCCACCGAGGCTTCCCACTAAATTGAATTTAAATAAGATATTTTTAAAAAGGTCACTCTTGCATGCTAAATGTCAACTCTCATCTGATTCTGGTTTCAGTGTCACTTATTGAGCATGCATGTTGTGCCAATCACCGTACTAGGCATATATATACATATACATACACACATATGTAATTTCTATCTATATATGTTTATGTATATACTCTCTCTATATGCATGTGTGTGTGTGTGTGTGTGTGTGATTTCTTATCTAATCTCTAGCCTCCAACCCACTCCTGGAGGTATGTATCATCACTCTCATTTTGAAATGGAGAAGCTATGGCAGAGACTGTGACTCCAAGTCACAGGGCTGTATCGTATAGTTTAGAGCTGGGGTTTGAACCAGAACTGGATTAAAGTTCTCTACTCTTTCCACTCCATCACACTATCTCACCCATAAAATTATGGAATTTTAGAAGTTTCAATTAATAAAATCATCTCAAGAGTAAAAAACCCAAGACACTCTGCACCAGCTTGCATTTATGCACATGGCTTTCTGGCCAGAGCAGCTCTGGCTTCAGCTCCCCTGCCACCTCTGTGGAAGCTGCAGATGGATGTGCGCATGGGGAAAGCTGCTCCTGGCCCCCCAAGTCACTTGCAGGCATGCCTTGCAGCCAGCACCGTGGGCCTCCCACCTAGGGCTTCCCTGTTGCATGAGATGCTGCAGGATCCACTTGGCACCCAAGCTTGAACACCCCAGATGTTGGAAAAGCTGACATTCCATGGGTGGACTTCCGTGGAGCCAGCAGTACATTCTTCTCACTTCTTCCTGAAGACACTACTCAGAGCTGCGGTAGTTTCTGGAAGTTGAGCAATCAGCTTGTGGGGGCCAAGGCCTGCTTTGTAAAGCAGCCTTTACATTTGTTCCCCCTCCTTCTTGGCCTTGTGCCTTTTCTGTCTCTTCCATCCCCCAGGCTTGAACTCCCCAGTAAACTGCTGGTACAGGAGCTATGTAACTTGCTCTACAACTGGCCCCTTCCTTACACCGTCTTTCTCCTACTCTGCTCTCACAGCCAGGCCAGTTGTTTCATTGTTTATGGCTTGCCAGGTCCACCAAAACCCTTCCCCCTGATATTCCCCTGAAACCTAAACTCTGGTCTCAGAAGGGGCACTTGGGGTGTTCCAGAACCATTCTCCGGGGAAATTGGAAAGGACTGGAAGAAGAAAGACATGATGTACATCTGTTAACCAAACAGCAGAACTGTTAACGCACTAACTACAAGGCACTGTTTTCAGCCTTGTGGAGACAGAGGAGGAAACTAGTATTAATTGATCATCTGTTGTGGTCAATGATTCCTTCATACCTTTATTCACCAAGGATTCCTCTACTGCCCTCCATATGCTGGTTGCTGCCTTCAGTGAGTCCAGGGGCTTCCGGCTGAATGAGAAGGTTCTTGCCCTCATAGAGGCTTCTGTCTCAGAAGTGTCAGGCTCTGTGCTGGGCAGTGATGCTGAAGCTTTACATCCATGCCTTATAATTTGCTAACTGTGTGCGTATCCAGCACCTTCCAGGATCCTGGCAACCTGCTCTGAATGGAGGAGTGTGTCCATTCTATGGGTAAGAAAACTGAGGCTTAGTGGGTTTAAATGGCTTTCCAGAGATAGTGCACTGGGTTATGTGTGGACTTAAATCTCCTAGTCCGGATTCCACAGCTCTTCCTAACCTGCACAGATGACCCTGACTATGCACAAATTGCTAGGATGTCCCTCCTGCTGACACCCTGACATTAACCTCTGCTCAGTCCGAGTCACTGTGCAGCCCTGATGCTGCCTGGAGGCACATTGGGAGTTCAGGAGGTGTGTGGCAGCTTCTGTGAGGAGTGGCTTGTAGCAGAAGGTGTTCCATGGGGTCTCCTTTGCCTGGTCACATGGTCCAGGGAGAAAGAAACAGACATTGTACTGTTATGTCAGAAACGTAAACCCAAACATCCAGACATCTCTACACCTGAGAAAATGCCTCTGCAAAGTTGAAATTGAGTATTAGGCATCCAGTCCCCAAACTGAAGGAAATGTGAACACATGGTTTCCTCTGGTGAAGGATATGGGAATTAGAGAACGTTAGTGAACATTCCAGAAGGCTGTGCGGGATCATCTCATTTTAGAGGAGAGCAGAAGCTTCTGAGATGTTCCCAAAGCCAGGCGAACCATTTCCCCCTTCACTCAGATGACTTTGCCTTGTCCTGAAAAATTATTCCCAGGATAAGACAAAACAAAACAAAAAATACATTCGAGCAAGTTTGTCACAAGCTAACCAAATAAGAGTTTTACAAATTAGTAAAATGGACATTTAACTTCAGATAGGAAAGTCACAGAATTAACCAGATACAGAACTCTGTGGTATCAGAGTATCATTAGTGTGTAAAAAATAAGACATTGAATTACTTCGGCAAAGTTTACTCAGGGAGAAAATTCATTTATTTATCAAAAGCAAGTTAATTCACCATCCCGGGGAACAGTTGTTCCTTCCCATTTATGAAATCAGGGCTCTCTTATTAAGCCAGAGTACTCTTCCAGGACAATAATGAAGAATAATGCAGCTTTTTATTGCCTCTGGGGTATGTCTGTGCACAGATGGCCTTGAAAATAAGACCGGATTTTGGAGTGAATTCAGTCTGTTTTCTTTGCGTGTGTGTGTGTGTGTGTGTGTGTGTGTGTTTCCCTAACGCGACTCCTGTGAATGGAAGCAACATCATGTTCTTCAGCTCCTGAGCAGCCCCTCAAGATAAATGGGACAGAAATACATTCATGCACACATTCTTTACACTTACACTGACAGCCTATAAATACATGTTTGTGCAACCCCCCCCAACCAGTTATGTGTTGTGACAATCTCTAAAAATAAATTCTAGACTGTATGGATTTTAACTTCCTTGCTGCTGAATCTTCCTGAGATATGACTCTTAGCTCAGCTAATACTCAAAGTTCTATTCAGCCTGAATGTCAGAAATTTTGCTTCTTCTTTTTTTTTTTTAATTATTTTGTTTATTTATTCATGGGAGACACACAGAGAAAGGCAGAGACATAGGCAGAGGGAGAGGGAGAGGCAGGCTCCCTGCAGGAAGCCTGATGCAGGGTTCAATCCCAGGACCCTGGGATCACGACCTGAGCCAAAGGCAGATCTGAGCCAAAGGCAGATGCTCAACCGCTGAGCCACCCAGGTGCCCCTGTGGCTTCTTCTTCTAAAATGGTGCAGAGCCCACAGAATTCACTGTACTACAACTTAGATCTCCTTCTTCAGAAGGAGTGAGTCACAGTGGCTCTGAAGAACATTATTGGAAAGCCTCGGGATTTTCAGCTGATTTGTCTGAACTTTTGGGGTCTTTCACCCTGGAGGCATCCAGAGCATTAATGGCAAAGGTGGTGCTGAATTCCTTCAACCATTTTCGAGGGAAAAGTGGTAAACACTTTTATGCATGTGATTTCCAAGTTCAGAAGTCTCCTGTGGCTTCTTTCATTCAAAATATTAAAATCTAGGTCTCTAATTTGGCAACAAAACCTCCTTCTACTTGGAGTCATCTATTCATCAAATGTTCATCGAGGCTTACTAACTCAGCACTGTGCTGTGGGTCGCGAGCATCTCTGGCCTCATCGACCTGACGTCTGTGGCAGACAATCACAGAACAAAGCACTTAATTGCAACAGTGCTAAGTGTCAAGGTGAGAAAGTGTGGAGTGCCGTGGGAGCTTCTGAGACTGGTGTGGAGGCCTGGAGAACCAGAAAGCAGCCAGGACTGGAGACATAGAGTGAGGGTCCCAGCACCCCAAGTAGGCTGGAGAGACAGGCAGTTTGGGGATATACTGGGCCTTGAAGAAAATTCTATGTGAAGAATCAAGAAAGAAGTTAGAAGCCACTGTGGGATTTTAAGCAGGGGGATAATATGATTAATTTTGTATTTAAACCTATCACTCTAGTTGCTGTTTGGAAGTGGTTTGGAGATGGAACCAGGAAGGCCATGAAACCAGTTGAGAATCTGTTGCAGGATCCCAGAAGGAAACAGAGGGGGATTTTGGGAAGAGGTGATAATTGCTGGAGAAAGTGAGAAGTGAATGAAGCTGCACAGTGGTCACATTCACAGTGCAGTGTATTTTTCAGTTGAATCCTCTGCTAACACTTCTCCCTCATTTCATTTAAATGGTATCATTTGTCATCACAGGTCTTTGTTAAGAAAGATGGCTTCCTCTTGGTCACTGGCATAACACCATTTTCAGGCATCAGATTTGATTTCATTACTTAAAGCCACTGGCCCTTAATCTCACTCTGGGTGAGGAAGGTAAATCTCCTTTCTTGTTTTGTTATCTCCACATCCCACCAGAAACTGACCTCTTACTGAAGAGGATGCTGGCCTCATGGTATGAACTGAACTGTGTCCCCGCCAATTAATGTATTGAGTCCCTAGCCCCCAATATGATTTTGTTTGGACAGGGAGCTTATAAGGAGGTATTAAAAGCTGAGTGAGGTTTTAACATTGGAATCTTAATCCAATGGGACTGGTGTTCTTAAAAGAAGAGGAAGAGACGATAGAGTGCTCTCTCTCTCTGTCTCTCTAAGTCCACATAGAGGAAAGACCATGTGAACACACAGCAAGAAGGCAGCCTACGCAAGTCAGGAAGAGAAGCTTCACTAAACATTGAATTTTCTGGCACCTTGATCTTGAACTTCCAACCTCCAGAACTGTGATAAAATAAATCCCTATTGTTTAAGCCACTCAGTCTTTGGTCTTCTATTAGGACAGCCCAAGCTGACTTATACAGGTAGGTAATGAAGAGGGGATCTTTGGCTAATCATATTTGATTCTTTTTTTAAAATAGATTATTTATTTATTTATTCATGAGAGACAGAGAGAGAGAGAGACAGAGAGAGAGAGAGGCAGAGACACAGGCAGAGGGAGAAGCAGGCTCCATGCAGGGAGCCTGATGTGGGACTTGATCCTGGGTCTCCAGGAGCACACCCTGGGCTGAAGGTGGTGCTAAACTGCTGAGCCACCAGGGGTGCTCTCATATTTGATTCTTTCTCCAGTGCTGCCAAGACCACTCCTGTGGAAGTTGACCCAAACTATTTTGAGAAAAAGTCTATATAAGAAAATGCCAGTAATTTGGGCCCCACTCAGTCAGAATTTGGGCCAATTCACAAAGGCTAGGCTATAGTGGCAATCAAAAAAGAAGTTTACCCTTTTGGGGAGTGTTATGCAAATTAATATAGTACATAGGATTAGATGGGTCAAGGAGACATGTAATGGTTGTGTGTCCATTAATGTAAATTTAACACGGTAAGGCCTCAATTTTCTTAGCTATGTAAAATTTTGACTAGTAGTATTGATGTCACAGAGATCTATGAGGATTAAATGAGATGATGCATACAAAAATTTTTCACTATTTCTGGTGTGTCATAAGCACCCAAAAGATGATAGTTGCTATTATTTGGAGATACTCATACTTGGTGAAGCAATCAAAAGAGCAAATGCAAATTATTTTCTATTTCTTCAAATTGGCATATAAAAGACCTAAAATGCTAAGACCAAACATGTAAGTTCTCATTAATCTAACTTACTTATACAGGGACCTGGGAAATCATGACAAGGATTTGTAAGGATTCTAGATCTAGTAAGGATTCTAGAACTCAGGCTTTAGGGCTGCCAGCGTTGCCCCAGTCCACGTGCATCAATGATGTTCACCAATGTGGCTTTTAGTCTTCCAACATAGGGATTCCTTTTGTGCTTAAAATCATTGCTATTCTTTTCCCTGTACTAGGGCACCTACCAATTTGGGGGGGGGGGTGAATCAGACATGGAACCAAGAACCCTAGAATGCAATCTGAGTCTGCTATTTTCTGGTCTATCACAGAGTAGGCTATTAGTAATATGTACTGAGTGCTGAATAAATGGATGAAAATAGACCTGCCCTACGACCCAGCAATTGCACTGTTGGGGATTTACCCCAAAGATTCAGATGCAATGAAACGCCAATACACCTGCACCCCGATGTTTCTAGCAGCAATGGCCACAATAGCCAAACTGTGGAAGGAGCCTCAGTGTCCATCGAAAGATGAATGGATAAAGAAGATATGGTTTATGTATACAATGGAATATTCCTCAGCCATTAGAAACGACAAATACCCACCATTTGCTTCAACGTGGATGGAACTGGAGGGTATTATGCTGAGTGAAGTAAGTCAATCGGAGAAGGACAAACATTATATGGTCTCATTCATTTGGGGAATATAAATAATAGTGAAAGGGAATATAAGGGAAGGGAGAAGAAATATGTGGGAAATATCAGAAAGGGAGAGAGAACATAAAGACTCCTGACTCTGGGAAACGAACTAGGGGTGGTGGAAGGGGAGGAGGGCGGGGGGTGGGGGTGAATGGGTGACAGGCACTGAGAGGGGCACTTGATGGGATGAGCACTGGGTGTTATTCTGTATGTTGGTAAATTGAACGCCAATAAAAAATTAATTTATTAAAAAAATGGATGAATGAATGACTAAAAATTGTCATAAAGATTAAATGGGATAAAAAGTTAAAACATCTTTAAAAAGTGCTTGACAGGGGCACTTGGGTGGCTCAATGGTTGAGTTGACTGCCTTTGGCTCAGGTTGTAATCCTGGGGTCCTGAGATTGAGTCCCACATCAAGCTCCCTGTGCCTGTGTCTCTGCCTGTCTCTGTGTCTCTCATGAATAAATAAATAAAATCTTTTTAAAAAGTGCTTGACACATACTAAATACATAGGAATGTTTATTTCTTTCCTCTCTTTCAGTTCAATCAACATTACCTGGGCACCAAAACTATGCAGTGTGTAAGGTGCTAGGACACCAGGACAATTAATTAACATGATTTCCCCCCAAGAACAGCTAAAATGGTGGTGAAGGAAGATGAAATAAATTATGCTAATCCATTCAATAATTGTTCTTTGCCTTGATCTTCTGAATCAGATACAATGGATTACTATTATTTTTGATAAAGTTCAAACATAGCTTTTGCATACCACTGGGTTCAGGATTATATTTCACTCTTGACAAAATATGATTTCCTAGTTCTATGAATATAAACTGAAGGTTTTTCTTCAACATTGTCTAGATCTTTAAAATGCCATTTACAGATATTAGCTTTTCCTCTCAATATATGTGACTTGTTCTATTACATGTGGGATTGTCAGCCCTGCAGAATCTATGAGTGACTCAGAAGGAAATGTTTTCACTAAATTTCATATTTATTTCCATTGATTTTTTAAAAGAACGACACTGCCAGAGCAATTCAAAATTCGATGTTTTACAACCTGGAAGGGCACTATACATGAAATGGTAATTGAATGCAAATTACTTTATTCAACATTTATCGAGCACCTGCTACATGCCAGGCCCTATATTAAGGGCTGTGGAATATCCAAAGATAAGCAAGAAATTGCCTTCACTCACTGGACACCCAAGGCCCATGAACACGTAACGACAAACCCACAAATGTCTACTCTTTGAGATAGTATAAGCGCCAGCAGACTCATGATGTAGTGGGAACATGATGTAGAGCTTAGAAAATGTACTTCCTGTGCAGCTTCACAAAGCAGGACCAGGAAAATGTCATCCGGTGAGTCTTTCTGGGGGAAAAGAAGAAAAAAGACCTAACCACAGAGACAGCTTTCTTAATAAGCAGGAATGATGAATTTATCTTACTGATTCTCCCCCCAAAAGTTTTATCTACCAGGTAGGAGTTCCTTCTGGATTGCAAGTGACAGAAAATCTCAAAGTAGTTTATTTAAAGCAGAGAATTTGTGACTCATATAGATGAAAACCCCAGTGGTGGATCTAGCTCAAGCTATGCTCTCAGAGGTGTGTTTTCTCCAATGTCCAGCTCTGACTCCTGTCGTGTCACCCATTCTCAGGGAGGCTCTCCCTCTAGGAGCAGAAGTTGGCTACAGGGCCTCCAGGTCTTTCATCCCCCTACCTCTAGCTTCAAGTCTGGGGTTAAGGTTAAGGGTATCTTCTCCAGAACTCCCAGCAAAGTTTTAGTGGTGTCTTGTGGCTCTGATTCAGCATTTGGACCATCTGTAAAGACATCACTATGGCCAGGGGAATGCAGGATGCTGCTTGGCTATGGTTATTGAGAATCTACCTCTAGAGTTGGGAGTTGGATCAACTCCAACCACATAGCAGGGGTTGGGAGTTGGCCAGATTCAGGTGAACTTTACCAAAGGAGAAGTAAAGGAGTTTGGATGGCAAAAAGTATATTTTATCTAACTAAGCAGACTAATTAATGAAGAATGTATTAGAAGTGGTGACTGGAACAAAAAGTGATAATTTTTCCAAATTGTTTTTATTTTTTTTTATTTTTTTTATTTTTTTTTATTGGTGTTCAATTTACTAACATACAGAATAACACCCAGTGCCCGTCACCCATTCACTCCCACCCCCCGCCCTCCTCCCCTTCTACCACCCCTAGTTCGTTTCCCAGAGTTAGCAGTCTTTACGTTCTGTCTCCCTTTCTGATATTTCCCACCCATTTCTTCTCCCTTCCCTTATTTTCCCTTTCACTATTATTTATATTCCCCAAATGAATGAGAACATATAATGTTTGTCCTTCTCCGACTGACTTACTTCACTCAGCATAATACCCTCCAGTTCCATCCACGTTGAAGCAAATGGTGGGTATTTGTCATTTCTAATAGCTGAGTAATATTCCATTGTATACATAAACCACATCTTCTTTATCCATTCATCTTTCGTTGGACACCGAGGCTCCTTCCACAGTTTGGCTATAGTGGCCATTGCTGCTAGAAACATCGGGGTGCAGGTGTATTGGCGTTTCATTGCATTTGTATCTTTGGGGTAAATCCCCAACAGTGCAATTGCTGGGTCGTAGGGCAGGTCTATGTTTAACTCTTTGAGGAACCTCCACACAGTTTTCCAGAGTGGCTGCACCAGTTCACATTCCCACCCACAGTGTAAGAGGGTTCCCTTTTCTCCGCATCCTCTCCAACATTTGTTGTTTCCTGCCTTGTTAATTTTCCCCATTCTCACTGGTGTGAGGTAGTATCTCATTGTAGTTTTGATTTGTATTTCCCTGATGGCAAGTGATGCAGAGCATTTTCTCATATGCATGTTGGCCATGTCTATGTCTTCCTCTGTGAGATTTCTGTTCATGTCTTTTGCCCATTTCATGATTGGATTGTTTGTTTCTTTGGTGTTGAGTTTAATAAGTTCTTTATAGATCTTGGAAACTAGCCCTTTATCTGATATGTCATTTGCAAATATCTTCTCCCATTCTGTAGGTTGTCTTTGAGTTTTGTTGACTGTATCCTTTGCTGTGCAAAAGCTTCTTATCTTGATGAAGTCCCAATAGTTCATTTTTGCTTTTGTTTCTTTTGCCTTCGTGGATGTATCTTGCAAGAAGTTACTATGGCCGAGTTCAAAAAGGGTGTTGCCTGTGTTCTTCTCTAGGATTTTGATGGAATCTTGTCTCACATTTAGATCTTTCATCCATTTTGAGTTTATCTTTGTGTATGGTGAAAGAGAGTGGTCTAGTTTCATTCTTCTGCATGTGGATGTCCAATTTTCCCAGCACCAGAAGAAAGACAGTCTCCAAATTGTTTTTAAATTAAAATGTTAAACAGCTTAACAATAACCCACAGGTGACTGATGTGCTATGCTATGGTTCCACATCTTTGGTTTTCTTTTCCTTTTTTAAAAATTTTATTTATTCATTTGACAGAGAGGGAGAGAGAGAGAGCGCACAAGCATGGGGAGCAGTAGGCAGAGGGAGAGGGAGAAGCAGGCTCTCCGCTGAGCAGGGAGCCTGATGTGGGGCTCAATCCCAGGACCCTGGGATCCGACCCAAACCAAAGGCAGATGCTTATGTGGTTGAGCCACCCAGGTGCCTTCCATTTTTGGTTTTCAAAAGTAAAGTACCTTTTCCATATCCCTATGTGTTAGACATATGCTAAGGTCTCATGTGGCCCAGAGCTGTTTGGATGTTCGGGTATAATAACATTATCTTTATTCTCAATAGTTTGCCATCCTCTGAAATAAACAGGAAACACAGAATCAGAAATGTCCAGGGTTCCTGATTTTCTCTTCTTAAAGTGTTTCCAGGCAATCAGAATGTCATGTAGTTAATAAGATGGGAAAGAGACTCCATAAACCAATAAAGAAATTGATATTAGATTGTATTAGTTGCCTGTGATAGATGAGCTCTTCAGCATATCAAGACACTGTCTACTTCGAATGTAGCTGCCAAAGTGATACTCTTAAATTAGGGATGTCATCAGGGATTTGCTCGTGTGGTCCATTCCAAGTTCCCAAGCATGGTTCTTAATCGTGGCCTCGTTCTCCACCACTTCTGTTCAAACACTTGGTATCTCAGACCCAGTGCACTCCTCAGGCCTCATATAAGCTAAGTCATCAGAGATGGTGTCTCCTTTGTTCTGTTTTGTTCATACTTCAAGTAGCAGGTCAGATGTCACTTCCTCTCTGAAGTGTTCTCTAATTTTCCTGCACCGATCTAGGAATACCCTTCTCTGATCTTTCAGAACATTGTATAAAATTCATGTGTCTGCTGAGCACGCATTACATGGCATTGTAGTGGGTTATTTTTATTTATTTATTTATTTATTTATTTATTTATTTATTTATTTATTTATTTATTTATTTGTAGTGGGGTATTTTTGCCCGTCTCCCACACCTTGGGACTGTGAGCATCTTGGGAGGAAGTTTGGAATCTGCTGATTCCTGGGCGGGGGCATTCTGATGGAGTCCTCTAGGAGTAAGGCTTTTATTTTCTGTAACACCCCAGACTCATTGCCAGACAACACTCATGTTGGAAAGTTCTCTATACTGAATTGAAACCTGCTTCCTCTCTGTGATTTTCCTTATGGATCCCAAGGGCCATCTGGAGTCAGAAGAATAAGTCAACTCTGTTTGGGCCCCTGACTTGCCCTTTCTTTTTATTTATTTTTTATTTATTTTTATTTTTTATTTTTTTAATTTATTTTTTATTGGTGTTCAATTTACTAACATACAGAATAACCCCCAGTGCCCGTCACCCATTCACTCCCACCCACCGCCCTCCTCCCTTTCTACCACCTCTAGTTCGTTTCCCAGAGTTAGCAGTCTTTACGTTCTGTCTCCCTTTCTGATATTTCCCACAAATTTCTTCTCCCTTCCCTTATATTCCCTTTCACTATTATTTATATTCCCCAAATGAATGAGAACATATAATGTTTGTCCTTCTCTGATTGACTTACTTCACTCAGCATAATACCCTCCAGTTCCATCCACGTTGAAGCAAATGATGGGTATTTGTCCTTTCTAATAGCTGAGTAATATTCCATTGTATACATAAACCACATCTTCTTTATCCATCATCTTTCGATGGACACCGAGGCTCCTTCCACAGTTTGGCTATCGTGGCCATTGCTGCTATAAACATCGGGGTGCAGGTGTCCCGGCGTTTCATTGCATCTGCATCTTTGGGGTAAATCCCCAACAGTGCAATTGCTAGGTCGTAGGGCAGGTCTATTTTTAACTGTTTGAGGAACCTCCACACAGTTTTCCAGAGTGGCTGCACCAGGTCACATTCCCACCAACAGTGTAAGAGGGTTCCCTTTTCTCCGCATCCTCTCCAACATTTGTGGTTTCCTGCCTTGTTCATTTGCCCCATTCTCACTGGTGTGAGGTGGTATCTCATTGTGGTTTTGATTTGTATTTCCCTGATGGCAAGTGATGCAGAGCATCTTCTCATGTGCATGTTGGCCATGTCTATGTCTATGTCTATGTCTTCCTCTGTGAGATTTCTCTTCATGTCTTTTGCCCATTTCATGATTGGATTGTTTGTTTCTTTGGTGTTGAGTTTAGAAGTTCTTTATAGATCTTGGAAACTAGCCCTTTATCTGATATGTCATTTGCAAATATCTTCTCCCATTCTGTAGGTTGTCTTTGAGTTTTGTTGACTGTATCCTTTGCTGTGCAAAAGCTTCTTATCTTGAAACCCCAATAGTTCATTTTTGCTTTTGTTTCTTTTGCCTTCCTGGATGTATCTTGCAAGAAGTTACTGTGGCCGAGTTCATAAAAGGTGTTGCCTGTGTTCTTTAGGATTTTGATGGAATCTTGTCTCACATTTAGATCTTTCATCCATTTTGAGTTTATCTTTGTGTATGGTGCAAGAGAGTGGTCTAGTTTCATTCTTCTGCATGTGGATGTCCAATTTTCCCAGCACCATGTATTGAAGAGACTGTCTTTCTTCCAATGGATAGTCTTTCCTCCTTTATCGAATATTAGTTGACCATAAAAGAAAACCATATCTGGGGGCATCACAATGCCAGATTTCAGGTTGTACTACAAAGCTGTGGTCATCAAGACAGTGTGGTACTGGCACAAAAACAGACACATAAATCAATGGAACAGAATAGAGAACCCAGAAGTGGACCCTGAACTTTATGCCCTTTCAATCATTGTGAGACTGCTGTCACAGGTCCCCTGAGCCTCTTCTTTGGATTAAACAGACTAAACTCCTTTAGGCATCACACTCACGTCTCAGAGGCTAATCCCTCACTATTCAGATCATTGTGCCTGAGACACACCCCCAACACATCTATACCAAGTTTCCTTGGAAGAGGATATGGGGAGTAGCAGGAGTAGACAGATGAGGAAACCATCGCTTTTCTTAAGCTGAGCATTGCTTTTCTTCTCTTGCTGCCTGATGACTCAACAATTTTAGTTTTTTTCAGCTTCAGAATCCTGCCGTCTCAGGTTGTGCTTGTGGTCAGTGAACACTTAAAATATTTCACAGTTTAAAATAAAATGATCTTTAAAAACCCTTTTCAATCTAAGTCACCCCTTCTTGCACTTAGGCAATTCATTTTTTTTTTTATCCCCCAGTGACAGTGTCCACATTAATCCCTATTGCCCTCGATCCTGAAATACCACAACCCTCCATGCATCATCTCTTAGAGTAGTAGCCTCAAATATGATCATAGCCTGAGCTATTGAACCAGGATAGTCCTGGTGCACCCATTTAACCTTTCACTCCCTAGCCTTCCCTACTTGGCTAGCTGACGACTGGCTTTGAAGCCTATGCTATCATAACCAGCCTCAACTTGCAAAGCTATCACTGTCCTGGGGAACCCCTTGCTTCTGTCTTCATAGGAGGTACATTATGGATTCTGTATGTGGTAGGTGCTCAATATATGCTAAGTGAAGACTGGGTTTAATGTGATGACTCTATCAGAAAAAAAGGAAGTGAATAACAAATGGTAGAAAAATGAAGCTCCACCAATTAAATGCCAAGGACATCAGAGAATGAGACTGTTTCAGGTTCGAGAGAACTTGAGAAAAGAGGCTTTAGAGGGAAGATATGCTGCTTAGTTAAGTAAGGATAACTTGATTTCAAATGTAAAAGTGCCAAAATACGCTGTGTAAGAAAGGATCATGTTACAAATTTTAAAAAGAGAAGTACCTTCTTTGATTGGTCAAACTCTATGACTGAGAGACCAAGCCCAGTGCGGAGACTGTAATGTTTCAAGATGTGTCACTTTGGGTTGGAAAGTCCTAGAGAGAGATCAGCTTTTCCTCATTCCACACCCCAGATCTTTCAGAGCTACTTTAGGCTGAGCAGGTGTTCTTGCCTTGCCATTAGATGTCTGTCTGTCTGTCTCTTTCTTTTTTTTTTTTTTAAGATTTTATTTATTTATTCACAAGAGACATGGAGAGAAAGGCAGAGAAACAGGTAGAGGGAGAAGCAGGCTCCCCTCA
Organism: Canis lupus familiaris; assembly: GCF_011100685.1. Lineage (NCBI taxonomy): Eukaryota > Metazoa > Chordata > Mammalia > Carnivora > Canidae > Canis > Canis lupus. The sequence continues at coordinate 13,516,023 of NC_049238.1, forward strand.
GGGAACCTGATGCGGGTCTCAATCCCAGGACCCCAGGATCATGCCCTGAGCCAAAGGCAGATGATCAACCACTGAGCCATCCAGGTGCCCCCAACTCTATCTGTCTTAAATATGCCACAAGAAGTGTCACCACATAATTACTGTCATGGATTGAATGCTTGAGTCCTCCCCAGAATTCATATGTTGAAATTATACCCCCCAGTATGATGTATTAAAAGGTGGGGCCTTGGGAGAGGTAACAAGGTCCTGAGTGTGGGGTCCTTGTGAATGGGATTAGTACTATTATAAAGAAGACTCCAGAGAATGTCTCTGCTCTCCACCACGGGAGGATCCAAGGGAAAAAAGGCTATCTGCAAAACCAGGGGAAGGGGAATCTGACCAGAACCCAACCATGATGACACTTTAATTTTGAACTGCCAGTCTCCACAGCTGTGAGAAATGAGTTTCTATTGTTTATAAGCCACTTGGTCTATGATATAATTTGTTATTGAAGCCAGAATGGATTCAGACAGTTGTATTGAACATAGAGCTGATCATCAGGCATCATGGATTTGATTTGCCCGCCCTACTGAGCTCAGCCTGCTGCTCTTGGAGAACATGGAGGATTCTTGTCTGCCACTATAACCTCACTTACATTATTTTAACTATTAGAGGGATATACCAGCCATAGCTAGAATTAGAAAAGAATGATGTTTCTGCCTCCTTTTATTCTTTCTTTTTCCACAAAGATTTGCAAGTGCTCACAAGAGCCCCCAAACTGTACTTAACCCCAGGATGTTCAAGATGGATTAAATAGAATCTCAGAAAAATGTTAATGTATGGTAAACATAGCTGCAAATGTATATTGCAGGTAACAAATTGAGAGCATCCATTGGATCAAAGATGCTGGGAGAGGCACAGTTGGAGGCAGGAATCACGTGAGGAGAGTCTCAAATGGTGGGCATGAACGTGATTAAGGGATATGGGCACAGCCATATAACTATGCTCCAAACGCTAGCTCCACATTACTTCTGGAATATGCTGTCACTGAAGTATGCTATTTCTCAAAAGCATCTCGCTCCTGGGCATTGGAACAAATACATGGTTCTTGAATATAATGTTTCTCAAAGAATTATTTCGTATCTTGTCAGCAACAAAAAAGTAATAATTCTGTGCTTTCAAGAATGAATTGAAGGTGATACAGTGACAGAAAGATTTAAAAAAACTCCGCCTAAATGGATAAAAGCTGCACACACAAAAAGGGTACATTTAGGTAGCAAAATCATTCAGGAGCAATTTGTCAAATATTAAATGATGCTGAGAAAAGAACACTTGGCATATTCTTTGAAATTTGAAGATGTAGCTTCATATGCTTTATGGAGCTTAAACTATTCGAATAAAGATGAAATATCTCCAGGCTAGAAATGGTATAGCTCTGGTCTGCTTCTATTTCCTTAGGACTACAGCACAGACAGAAAAGGAGGAGATTCAGAAGGCAGAGATTTTGGTTTATGTTTCCTGCTGGGTCAGATGTGGAGAGGAAAACCAAGGGAAGAGAGAACTCAGAGCAGTTTTCCTTGAGGATAAAAGTTAAAACTTGGTGTGTGACAAGGCATTTTCTCCTGGAGATCAGTGGCTACATTCTTTGCAATCTCTCTCTCTCTCTCTCTCTCTCTCACTCTTTCTCTCTCTCTCTCTCTCTCTCTCTCTCCCTCCTGTTTTTTTCCCCCCTAAATTGAGCAAGTCACTTCCTCAAGGGCAGCATTTAAATTGCACAGCTTCTGAAAAGAAATCTTGATTTAGCTTTTCTGGTATAGCTTAAAGGGGAGGCTCTGCTAGGACTTCAGTGATAACAGTGCGGAAACATTTTGGCAATACCAGGAGATTACCTTCTGCATAGATTGGGCATGAGTCTAAAGTTCATTAGTTTTGACAACTTGTATGCCCTAAAGACTCAAAGTAGTTTATCAAATAGTCTCATATATCATAGTACAAAACCTAATCAGAAAACTCTAGTTATTTGTAAATGGCTTTTAAAAATGTATAATCTTTAATATAATGCTAACAATAAAATTTTCTTTAGGCCTTTGGCTGAATATGTTTTAGTTTATCACTTCATACAATAAAAAAAAACGTAATAAAAAATCTAAGTGTTCTCAGAAGTCTAAATGCTTTTAGCGGGAAAATAAACAAAATGAGTTAGGCTTCAAATTAAAAGATCAAAAGAAACAGATTTGGTACAAATATTTATGCATATTAACTGAGTCATTGTTTCCATTTGGGCAGATACATTGAGAATTACTTAAAATAGTTGCTGGGAATTTCATTAATTCTTCATGTCTTACCAACATTTGATTTACTTAAAAAGGGGCCCCTGACTCACTTTGGATAGGCCTTACAGCTGTTTGCCGACTTGGCAACCATGTAAGAAGACTGACAGAAATGGGCCCTGCGGTCCCAGCATGGGCCAGAACTCTGTCCTCACCACTGTTATAAATTAGAGCCACAACCAAGGGGAATTAGGACCAAAACTGATTTGAGAAGAAGGTTCCAGAAACCCAAGTTCTAATCCCAGTTTTGCATGCGACACACTCAGATGCTCCACCTAGAGGACTGTGGGATGCTGCTCCTGTCTTTAATCACTAGTCTTTTTTTTTTTAAAAATACTTTATCTAATTATCATTTTTTGCCCATTTACAAAATTCAAGTATAATTAATATACAGTGTTATATAAGTTTCAAGTGTATAATATAGTGATTCAACCATTCTATACATGACCTAGTGCTTATCATGATAAATGAACTCTTAATTCCCTTCACCTCTTCACCCATTTCCCACCTACTTCCCTTCTGGTAACCATCTGTTTGTTCTCTGTATATTTTATTTGTTTTTCTCTTTTTTTTCTTTATTCATTTGTTTTCTTTCTTAAATTCCACATATGAGTGAAATCATATGGTATTTGTCTTTCCCTGACTTCTTTCACCTAGCTTTATGTCCTCTAGCTCCATTCATGCTGCTGCAAATGGCAAGATCTCACCCTTTTTCATGGCTGAGTAATATTCCACAGTGTGTGTGTGTGTGTGTGTGTGTGTGTGTGTGTGTGTGTGTGTATGTATTCCACAGTATGTATATACTGCTTCCATCATTCGACTATGGTAAATAATGCTACAGTAAACATAGGATACATGCATCCTTTTGAATTCTTTAGGTAAATCCTAGCAGTGAAATTACTGGACCATAGGATAACTCTATTTTTAGTTTCCTGAGCAAACCTCATACTCTTCCACAGTTGCTGCACCAGCTTGCATTCCTGCCAGCAGAAGCACTAGCATTCTTACCAGTTCTCATTGCCTTCCTTCCCTCACCCTCATTCTTCACTTAGCATTTGTAATCTGGCTGCCCCTCTCCCCACTCTGTTCCTCAGTTTACTGAAAAGCTGATCATGATTTTCTATTCCTCAAAACCAATTATCTTTCCAATGTCCAGAGACTCCATGTTTCTGTGCAGTGCCCTGCATTGGTTGGTAAAACCTTCCTCCCTTCTTCCCAGGGCTTGAGAAAATGATGCAACCTCTCAGGCTTCTTTCTTCCTCTTCCTGTCCCCCACGGTGGGCAGTTCCTAGGGTTCCTGTTCTCAGCCAGGTTTCTTCTCTCTAGCCCTTTCCTCTTTAGTCTTCCTGACTTTGACAATTCTATTGTGCACTGCTTCTGGGTGATTCTAAAGTATGTCTCTCTGGGGCCAAGCCTCTCTTGACTACCTTGTATCTCCACATGGATGTCCCCTGATAACTCAATGCAGCAGATCCCCAATCAAAATCTCACTTTCCTTTCCAAACCAGCTCTTCTCCCAACCCACCAGTTTGTATCCTAGTACCACCAGGAAAGAAAATACCCATTTACATTCTCTGTCTACATTTTCTTTTAAAATTTGTTTCAGATTACAATCCTGTACCTTCTACCTCATTTAATTCTTTTTTTCCCCAGGAAAGTAAATATTGTCTTTGATGCCTACAAGTCACATGGCCACTTTCAAACTGCTTAGATGGGAAATACTACATTTAAAATATTTTTACTCAAATGGGCCTTCTGCAACGTTTATTTACTTTCTACACTCAGCTCTACAGGGATGAAATTACTTTGTGTGTCCTGATACATTTTGCATAGAAAAATGAAACAAATGTAATAATGAAATGCTATTAAAATACTGTACTTACCCTAAGATAATTGCTGAGATTTTAGTTAATATGGATATCACTTAGAAATATTTTACATTCTCCACACAGATATAGTGTATAAACTTATATAAAATATTACATGTAATAGTATAATTAATATATAATACATTATAATATTACATGTATCTTTATCTGTCTATACCATAATTGACAAATATACAGAGATATTCAAAACCCCTCCTCTGTAAGTGTAGGTTATACTTAAGTTTTAGTACTTTTGAATTATACCTAAGGACTGAAGTATATGTAATTGCTAGATATTTTCCTAAACTGTATTTTCAACAAAAAGTTATAATATCTCTATGTCCTAATAACATGTCTTAATATATTTTTAAGATTTATTATTATTATTTATTTTCCCATAATTTCAGGCTTCTGGAAAAGTTACGAGAATAGTACAAAGGATTCCTGGATAATTACTTTTATCCGGATTCCTCAAATGTTAACATTTTATTACATTTGCATTTCTTTTCTCTCTCTCTCTCTCTCTCTGTCTACACACACACACACACACACACACCTCTATATTTTCCTGAAACATTTGAGAGTAAGTTGAAGATATGATGTCTTTTTATGTCAAAATACTGCAGTGTATTTTTTTTAAAAAACGATTCTCTTGCACATCCACAATACAATCATTATTTAATATTTTTTTCTTTTTGGGAGAGTGTGTACTTGAGCAGGTGGGAGGAGGAGCAGCGGGAAAGGGAGAGAGAATCCCAAGCAGGCTCCACACCCAGTACAAAGCTCCACGTGGGGCTCAATCTTACGACCCTGAGATCATGACCTAAGCCTAAATCAAAAATCTGACACTTAACCAACTGAACTACCCAGGTATCCTACCATTTAATTATTTTTATAAATTTATTTTTTTATTGGTGTTATATTTGCCAACATACAGAATACCACCCAGTGCTCATCCCATCAAGTGCCCCCCTCAGTGCCCGTCACCCAGTCACCCCCACCCCCCGCCCTCCTCCCCTTCCACCACCCCTAGTTCCTTTCCCAGAGTTAGGAGTCTTTCATGTTCTGTCTCCCTTTCTGATATTTCCCACTCATTTTTTCTCCTTTCCCCTTTATTCCCTTTCATTATTTTTTATATTCCCCAAATGAATGAGAACATATAATGTTTGTCCTTCTCTGATTGACTTACTTCACTCAGCATAATACCCTCCAGGTCCATCCACGTCGAAGCAAATGGCGGGTATTTGTCATTTCTCATGGCTGAGGAATATTCCATTGTATACATAAACCACATCCTCTTTATCCATTCATCTTTCGATGGACACCGAGGCTCCTTCCACAGCTTGGCTATTGTGGCCATTGCTGCTATAAACATCGGGGTGCAGGTGTCCCGGCGTTTCACTGCATCTGTATCTTTGGGGTAAATCCCCAACAGTGCAATTGCTGGGTCGTAGGGCAGGTCTATGTTTAACTCTTTGAGGAACCTCCACACAGTTTTCCAGAGTGGCTGCACCAGTTCACATTCCCACCAACAGTGCAGGAGGGTTCCCTTTTCTCCGCATCCTCTCCAACATTTGTGGTTTCCTGCCTTGTTAATTTTCCCCATTCTCACTGGTGTGAGGTGGTATCTCATTGTGGTTTTGATTTGTATTTCCCTGATGGCAAGTGATGTGGAGCATTTTCTCATGTGCTTGTGGCCATGTCTATGTCTTCCTCTGTGAGATTTCTGTTCATGTCATTTGCCCATTTCATGATTGGATTGTTTGTTTCTTTGGTGTTGAGTTGAATAAGTTCTTTATAGATCTTGGAAACCAGCCCTTTATCTGATACATCATTTGCAAATATCTTCTTCCATTCTGTAGGTTGTCTTTGAGTTTGTTGATGATATCTTTTGCTTTGCAAAAGCTTCTTATCTTGATGAAGTCCCAATAGTTCATTTTTGCTTTTGTTTCTCTTGCCTTCATGGATGTTAATGGATGTTACTGTGGCTGAGTTCAAAAAGGGTGTTGCCTGTGTTCTCCTCTAGGATTTTGATGGAATCTTGTTTCACATTAAGATCTTTCATCCATTTTGAGTTTATCTTTGTGGATGGTGCAAGAGAGTGGTCTAGTTTCATTCTTCTGCATGTGGATGTCCAATTTTCCCAGCACCATTTATTGAAGAGACTGTCTTTTTTCCAGTGGATAGTCTTTCCTCCTTTGTCGAGTATTAGTTGACCATAAAGTTGAGAGTCCACTTCTGGGTTCTCTGCTCTGTTTCATTGATCTATGTGTCTGTTTTTGTGCGCCATTTAATTTTTTTAAAAATAAGGTAATATGTGCACATATTGAAAATGCTATAGCACAGTAGTGCTTAGAATGAAAAGCAACAATATCCCTCTTCATTTTCAGTTCTACTTCCTTGAACTGGGAAATATATTAATAATTAACGATTTCTATTTTCATCCTTCAGGTAATTTTCTAATTCTAGATAATACAATTCTACCACTATTTATTGGTTGTTTCATTCACCTAATAAGTATTTCTTGAGCTATTTTTGTGTGGTTGGCACTATATTTTTTGAAGTTTATTTAAGAAGTATTTATTTACTCCTTGCTAGGGAATTTGTGGATATTCAGTACAGGTGTATTTTTCTTCTTTCTATTCCCAGCTTTTGATAGTTATTAGGTTCTTGTTTTCTTTCCTTGATTATCTTTGTAGATTTATATAAGTATAATTCCTAAATAAAAACAAAAATAAATAATACATTAATTCTCTTACCTTAATATTGTTTGATGTAGGATATAATGATGCACTAGATTTTATTTTCTTCCTTGTAGTCTATTTGTTATTTAAGAGAACGTTTCTAACAATTAGGTTCAGTGGGTCCGCTTTCATCATAATCTATTAATTTCAAGTTGTTGCATGTTTAGATAATGACTTTTCCAGTTTTCCTTTTCAAACAATTTCCTATCATCCCTTTTTTTTTTTTTTATGATAGTTACAGAGAGAGAGAGAGAGAGGCAGAGACACAGGCAGAGGGAGAAGCAGGCTCCATGCACCGGGAGCCCGATGTGGGATTTGATCCCAGGTCTCCAGGATCACGCCCTGGGCCAAAGGCAGGCGCCAAACCGCTGCGCCACCAGGGATCCCCCTATCATCCCTTTTATTAACAAAAGAAACATTCTTTCTTCACTATTCCATTAAAGTTATTTATGTCTTTATTCATTTTTGCCTGTTGCTTAGAATGTGTCCATTCTTGGGAAGGTAGACTGCTGATTTCCCATTTTAATTTGACTCGATCAGTTTCTGGTCCCATTGTGAAACTATCATCTTGGAACTTATTTTTCCTTGAGATATGAACTAGTGACAGACACATTTAAAGTATCCCACATCTACCCCCTTTTTTCTATTTTAGTATGTTAGAAAGTATCCTCAACTTCTTCAGGAAAGATACAATAAAAATGCACTGAGAATTTGATCTTTTCCTGTCTAAGTGACCTTCCTTGGTGCTTGCACTAGATTGGGATATAGAATCTTAGTTTCAAAATCATTTTCTCTGAGGAATGTGAAGGTGTTGCCCTTCTGTTGTTTGGCCATCAATATTTCTGTGATGATGTTTAGTGAGAATCCTCACTTGTAAGCAATTTATTTTTTCTGGAAGCATTTATGAGCTTAGTGTTTGGAAATTCAACAAATGTGCTTTAGCTGTGGACCTTTTCAAAATACAACCTTCTCGACCTTTGTGGTAGTCTTTTAAAATCTGAAAATGTGTGTCTCTTGTTTTCCCCTTTTTGTGGTAGGGATAATTTTCTCTTTTTCTGTGTTCTTTCTTTTTCACTTTTACTAGTCAGGTATGTGTGGTTTGTATTGTGTCAGTTTGGTGAGACTGGAACTTCTGAATCTCTTTCCCTGTAGGGCCTAGGTTGATTTGCTGAAACAGGAGTTTCTATGAGACTGGGAGGCCCAGTGTGAAGCAGCAGACTTTGCTCTCTGAAGGTTGCCATGCTTAGATGTGGCAACAGGTTGCAGAGGGTCAGTAGGTTCCATCTTGTACTTGCTCTGCTCTCGCTCTTACTCCTGAATGTTGACCCTGGAGACAAATTGCAAGCTCAAGCCCTCCACCAGACATGTGGCAGGAGACTCAAAAGAGATGGAAGCTGCACAAATGGAAGTTGGCCATAGATCCCTTCAGGAGCCTTCCATTTGCAGTCCCATTGGGAAACCGAGCCTTGTTAGCTTCTCAGGCTGATTTATAGGTGACTGCTCTCACCTCCTGGACCCTAACTTCCCCAGCTCCTCAGACAACTGGGTGAGATTTATTATCTACAACGAATCTCTTATCCCATCACTCCTGGTGGCTCTGCTTCCCTGATTAAACTCTGCCTGATTATAACCTCCTACACTGAGGTTTATATCTCTTGCTTTTTTCTCAAGTTTTTTTTTCTTTTTGCTCTATTTTCTGGGAGATTACCTTGACTTTATGTTTCGTATCCAAGAGTTCTTTCTTGTTCTCTGTTTACATTTTATATCATCTTATAATACCTTCCTGAATTTCTCCAAGAATACTATTTAAAGCAGGTTATTTTTTCTTTTTAATACCTTAAATTATCTTTATTTTTGTGGAATCAATTATTTTCCCCATTTATCTTGATCTTATTTTTTTTCATGTTAGTTTCTTCTAATGACTAGAGATTTTAAGTGGAGATAACTACAAATGGAGAATGGTCATTTTTCTAGATGGTTTTCACCATTTTATTGGAAGCTTTGTTGTCTCTTCAGCTCTCTTTGTTCTTTACAGGATTGATCAGGTTCTTTTACTCTAGGGGATATCTGGAAGGTGGAGAGACAAATGCTTGTCCTCAGGTGCCGTCTTGGACTGGAACTTCCCATTAGTTTTTTATCACATGCCTCCCATCCTGTTTTCTTTCCGTCTTCCCATTTAATCAGATAGTTGAATGTGTCTCTTGTACTTGTTTCCCTGCTTCCAGTCTTCTTCCCTCCCCAATTCACCCTAAACTTTCATAAAAGATTAAGTTTCCAGCAGTGTTGTTTCAATTATAATTTTCTTAAAAACATTCTATGGCTCCCATTAACGCCAAACTTCTTACCCTGATTGTGGTAATTCTCACTCAAACCTTTATTCATGCTTTGATTTTCCTGCAGTTGTAATATTCTCCTTCAAATCTCTACCTATCAAAACCTGACCCCCTTAGAATATCTGTTCACTATCACTTTCCCATAATTGTATGACCAATATTTCTACTTTAACTTACAAACACATTTTATTTAGAGCATTTATTTTACTGCAGAAAAACATCCTGCCTAATATCACAACTATATAGCATTCTTTTTTTCTCCCGTATTAGAATGAGATTTCCTTTTAGGTGAGTCTTATTTTAACATCTATTTCCTTCCCAAAGCACCAAACATAGAGCAGCACGTATTCACTGAAAATGCATTTATTTAATAAATTAGTGCATGGATATGTCTCTGCATTTTTAAGTATCTTTGCATTTCATTTTCCTGAAAAATGAGCATAATAGCTGCCCTGTGTTAGGGTGCCTGCTTTTTCAAAGAAAAGAAAGATATCAGGCTATGAAAAGATTTGTGTAAGGATCTCCTGTTGCTCTACAGAATCACGTGTTTGGATTCTAGGCTGCTAGCCTGCTTACCATCCTATCTTTGCATAAGGCTTTGCTTGCATACCTTTAAGAATTGGGTTGGAATAATTGGAATAGGTAATGGTATTTCCTACAAGGAGTTCCGTTTTGGGTATATACTACATCCTTTACAATTTCCCATAAAGGTATGAACTTTCATTCTCCTTCCAAAGGGGAACGCTGTTGGTTCTGTGGGAAAGGGGTCTGAAGGTTTGGGCACACTATGACTCATTTGTGTTTTAAAGTATATTTATTAGAAAGCGTAGTCGTATAAAAAGTAAGTAGTACTCACTGTATTCCTAACGTTAATGTCAAATGATTTTTGCAATCAAAGTGATACAATTAAATAAAGCCTATTCTTGGCAAAATGGCAAATATATAGTTCTTCCAAATTACTATAATAATAAGCCATTATTGACATCTTGGTTTGAATTTTCCATTATGAATCGTTATATTGATTCATTCACTCCCCTTTGATTTACTCATTCATTCATGCAAAAGCATTCACAATTATGCCCCAATATGTGTGTTAGTGTGATGACTAAGACACAGACCTCAGCTTTAGGAAGCACACAGCCTAATAGGGAGGACGGGCCATCACAGGAACACAGTAGGTGCCATGTTAGGGGGAGACTCAAGTGAGGAAGAAGACTCAACTCAGCCCATGAGAGTCAGGGACAACTTCCTGGAGAAGTAATGCTTGCTCTTGATGATTATTAAAATTGGAATTTCTATCAAAGCTCTAGGACTTGTCAGAATGATAGCCACATCTTGCCTACTATGAGTGTTTGTGATTAATTCTGGAATACAGATATTCCTGCCTGGAGAAAGGTTAAGCTTGTGTGTTTTGATAGGATGATGTCTTGGACAGCCACCATGTCACCTCAGTCTTTTCTGGGGCATTCTGCAGATGAGTGCTTCTCAAAATGTCTGCATATTAGCATCAGCAAGGGGGGTTTAAAATGTCCAGACTCCACTCCTAGAAAAGCTGATTAATTAATTATTCTGAGGCAGGAGTGGCATTTTTTTTTTAGAAGCAACCCACATAATTCTAATGTGCAGTGACAGCTGCAAACCACTGCTATGGATAGAATTTTGGAACAGTCCTGCAGGAAAGGCCCTTGGCCATCACCCGGTGCAACTTGTGTTTCATAAATAGGAAACTGAGATTGGCTTGTGGCTCATTTTTCTTGGAAAGTATTTGCTATGGGGTTGAACTGTGCTGTCTTTGAATTCATGTGCTGAAATCCCCAGAACTTCAGAATGTGAAGTTCCAACTTCTTTGGAAATAGGGTCATCGCAGGGGCAGTTAGTTAAAATGAAGTCACAGTGGAGTTGGGTGGGCCCCTAATCCAGCACGACTGGGGTCTTTTTAAAATTAGAAATTGGGGACACCTCGGTGGCTCAGTGCTTGAGCATTTGCCTTTGGCTCAGGTTGAGATCCTGGGGTCCTGGGATCAAGTTCCATATCAGGTTCCCGTACAGAGTCTGCTTCTCCCTCTGGCTATGTCTCTGCCTCTCTCTGTGTCTCTCACAAATAAATAAATGATTGAATTCTTTAAAAAAATTGGAAATTGGAACACAGATAATGCCACATGGGGACTGGAGTGATGCTGGCATGAGGCAAGGAATCATCAGAAGCGGGGAGAGGGGCCTGGACCAGCACCTTCCCCAGTGCTTCAGAGAGAGCACTGCCCCACTGCCACCTTGACCTTGAACTTCTAGCCCTGGAACTATGCCAGAACACATTTCTGTTGTTTAAGGCACTCAGTTTGTGGTACTTGTTTACAGCAACTGTAGCTAATACAGTATTTTTGAAATGAATTTTTTAATTAGTGCTAGTCTGAGCAACTCAGCTGTTCTCATTCCTTATGTGATAAGTACATTGCCCTATCCCACATCCTGTGAACCAGCAAAAACAGGTCACTGGGTCCTGCTTCTCTGAGCAAAGCAGGTGTGAGTGTATGCGGCCCGGGGTAGCTGGGGTGACTCAACCATCTCCGACTGAATCTGGTGCCATAGTCTGACTTGCCACAGCTGCAGGCAGGGACAGAGGACAGTACTCTCATCCAACATGATGTCTCTCAGTGCATTCTCCTATCATTTGTAAAGCAGAAACGATCTCACTTCTTTGTAAAAGTGAGATCTCTGTGTGTATGGCAGTCATGAGTCTTTGTGATGGTGTGCGTGTACGCATGTGTGTTTGTGGGCATGGAAGACCAAGAAGACATCTCTCTTGGGTTTTGGTTCTGAGACGAGAGCAGCACTGGTGTGAGCAGAGATTGTCATCCGGATGCTGTCCCCAATCTGCTGAGGTCTCTTCTCTCCATTCCTTGGGCATCTTCTTCTCTCTCTCTCGTCAACATTCCAGCCTTCAACCTACCTTCTTTTCATTTTCCTATGGCCCCAAATACTTCTAGAGCTTCTGGGCTTGGGAGAAAGACACTGCATCATCATTTTCCTTTTTGATCCCCTCTGTGGCTGGATTTGGACAGCACAGGCTTTCTAGGTGGTCCTCAAGTGGCTCCGTTTTACTCTGTTTGGTTTTCCTTTCTCTTTCTCTCTCTGTGTTTGCATGTTTGTACCATAACAGACTCATAACCATGGAGCTCTGATTACAGAAGACAGAGATCATCCCGACCAAAGTCAGAGCTGGAAACTCAGGCCCCAGAAGAGGGAGACAGCGTGGCTTTCTCACCACCACACATGGAAGGAGTAGTATTGGTGATGGCAACCTGGTCTTGTGACTCCCAATCTGGTGCATCATCACCCAGAGCTGCATTTATTGAACTAATCTTTTGAGATTTGCATCCTCATTTATAACACGAGGCCCATGTTATTTCAGTGATAAGAGTGGGGACCATAGGAAATATATGTAAAGCTCTCGTTCTGTGTCTGGCACCCACCAAACACTCGGCGTGTAGCTGAGTTTCTTTAAGGGTGTTGTGAGGACAGATGAGGGAGGATGCCACTCTAGAAGCCGGAAAGCCAGGAGCAGATAGGGAGTTTATACAACTAAACAATAGAAATCATTTGTTTCTCACAATAGTCTCTGTTGAAATGTGTGCTTCTCGGCTTCTGAAATTATGAAGAGCTCCGGTTTTGTGAGGAGAAAAGGGAAAAAAAGAACACCAAAACAAAAACAAAAACTCAACAAATCTCTAGCCAGCCAATCAATCTATTCAAGCTAGCTGGTTTCTCACAAGGCATTTGTTTATCTCCTAAAGATGGAAGTGGGGGTCTTTTGTCTTTCCCTCAAATATTTCTGGAAGTTGAAGGCTTGAGGCAGGAGGAACAAGAATGAGATCAAATGAACTTGGATGTCCTCCTGAGTTCAAAGGTGTCATGGCAGGACCATGATGGGAGCAACGGGGAGAGGGCAGAAAGGTCAGGCTGGCAGAGGGCCCTGAGCAATGCCTGGAGTGAGGGAATCTGGAGGGGGCATCTCAACCTGCACAGTAATTGTGAGAAAAAGTCACATTTTGTAGGATTCTAGCAAAATCCCTGAACAGCTCTTCTTTTATACAGACAGGAATTGGAGGCCAGAATGGAAATTGAGGACGGCGTATTTACTGCTTCACAAGCTCCATGACAGGCCCTTATTACACATCATCACATTTAATTTTCTCAGCAAATTTTCTTTACCCCCTCATTTTCCAAGGCAGAAGACCAGGAATGAGATCACAGGTAGGAAGTGACAGACTTGCCTGAAGGCACTGAGGGTCTTGACAGCACCTGCCTTCAGACCTAAGCCCTGCCCAGATGCGCAGGAGTATTCTTCTGAAGCCATTAGGATCAATTTTCCTCCTTATGGGTTGATGCAATGAAAGTAGCAATATCTACCACTTGCCACCTAATGGGAGGGAGATTTATCATTTTAATAAAAAAGACACTTGATACTGAATGTGGTAAGCTAACGCCCCCCCTTAACTACCCAAGTCCTAATCCCTGCAGTTATGAATGTTACTTTTACAGCAGAAGGAACATTGTGGATGTGAATAAGGGTGTTGAGATGAGGAGGTTGTCCTGGCTCATCTGGATAGGCCTAACATGTTACCGCAGTGTCCTTATAAAAGGGGAGCAGAGGGAAATTTGTTCATAGAAATGAAAGGGCACATGAGGACTAAAGCAGGATGCTCCACTGGGTGGCTTTGAAGATGGAGGTAGAGGCTGCAGGCCAACAGTATAAGAAAGATGGCTCTAGAAGCTGGAAAAGACAGAGAAGTTCCTTCCCCAGGAATCCTCAGAAAGAGGATGGCCCTGCAGATACCTTGATTTTGGCCCAGTTTTCTGAAACTGTTTTCAGACTTCTTTTTTCTTTTTTTTTTTTTGTATTTTTTTTATTGGAGTTTGATTTGCCAAATATATAGTATAACACCCAGTGCTCACCCCATCAACTGCCCCCCTCAGTGCCTGTCACCCAGTCACCCCATCCCCCCTCTCACCTCCCCTTCTACCACCCCTAGTTCATTTCCCAGAGTTAGCAGTCTTTACGTTCTGTCTCCCTTTCTGATATTTCCCACACATTTCTTCTCCCTTCCCTTATATTCCCTTTCACTATTATTTATATTCCCCAAATGAATGAGAACATATAATGTTTGTCCTTCTCCGACTGGCTTACTTCACTCAGCATAATACCCTCCAGTTCCATCCACGTCGAAGCAAATGGTGGGTATTTGTCGTTTCTCATGGCTGAGTAATATTCCATTGTATACATAGACCACATCTTTTTTTTTAATTTTTATTTATTTATTTATGATAGTCACAGAGAGAGAGAGAGAGGCAGAGACACAGGCAGAGGGAGAAGCAGGCTCCATGCACTGGGAGCCCGATGTGGGATTCGATCCTGGGTCTCCAGGATCGCGCCCTGGGCCAAAGGCAGGCGCTAAACCGCTGCGCCACCCAGGGATCCCAAGACCACATCTTCTTTATCCACTCATCTTTCGATGGACACCGAGGCTCCTTCCACAGTTTGGCTATTGTGGACATTGCTTCTAGAAACATCGGGGTGCAGGTGTCCCGGCATTTCACTGCATCTGTATCTTTGGGGTAAATCCCCAACAGTGCAATTGCTGGGTCATAGGGCAGCTCTATTTTTAACTCTTTGAGGAACCTCCACACAGTTTTCCAGAGTGGCTGCACCAGTTCACATTCCCACCAACTGTGCAAGAGGGTTCCCCTTTCTCCACATCCTCTCCAACATTTGTTGTCTCCTGTTTTGTTAGTTTTCGCCATTCTCACTGGTGTGAGGTGGTATCTCATTGTGGTTTTGATTTGTATTTCCCTGATGGCAAGTGGTGCGGAGCATTTCCTCATGTGCTTGTTGGCCATGTGCTTTCTTTGGTGAAATTTCTGTTCGTGTCTTTTGCCCATTTCATGATTGGATTGTTTGTTTCTTTGCTGTTGAGTTTAATAAGTTCTTTATAGATCTTGGAAACTAGCCCTTTATCTGATATGTCATTTGCAAATATCTTCTCCCATCCTGTAGGTTGTCTTTTAGTTTTGTTGACTGTTTCTTTTGCTGTGCAGAAGCTTTTTATCTTAAGTCCCAATAGTTCATATTTGCTTTTGTTTCTCTTGCCTTCATGGATGTATCTTGCAAGAAGTTGCTGTGGCCAAGTTCAAAAAGGGTGTTGCCTGTGTTCTCCTCTAGGATTTTGATGGAATCTTGTCTCACATTAAGATCTTTCATCCATTTTGAGTTTAGCTTTGTGGATGGTGTAAGAGAATGGGCTATTTCATTCTTCAGAACATGGCTGAAGAGACCCAGCACCATTTATTGAAGAGACCGTCCTTTTTCCAGTGGATAGTCTTTCCTGCTTTGTCAAATATTAATTGACCATAGAGTTGAGGTCCCATTTCTGGGTTCTCTGCTCTGTTTCATTGATCTATGTGTCTGTTTTTGTGCTACTACCACATTGTCTTGATGACCACAGCTTTGTAGTACAACTTGAAATCTGGCATTGTGATGCCCCCAGCTATGGTTTTCTTTTTCCATAGTCTCCTGGGTACTTGGGGTCTTTTTTCATTCCACACAAATCTTAAGATTATTTTTCCAACTCTCTGAAGAAAGTCCATGATATTTTGATAGGGATTGCATTAAATGTGTAAATTGCCCTGGGTAGCATTAACATTTTCACAGTATTAATTCTCCCAATCCATGAGCATGGAATATTTTTCCATCTCTTTGTGTCTTCCTCCATTTCTTTCAGAAGTGTTCTATAGTTTTTAGGGTATAGATCCTTTACCTAGGAATAAACCTAGGTATCTTATGCTTTTGGGTGTAATTTCAAATAGGATTGACTCCTTAATTTCTCTTTCTTCAGTCTCATTGTTAGTGTATAGAAATGCCACTGATTTCTGGGCATTGATTTTGTATCCTGCCACACTGCCAAATCGCTGTATGAGTTCTAGGAGTCTTGAGGTGGAGTCTTTTGGGTTTTCTATGTACAGTATCACGTCATCTGCGAAGAGGGAGAGTTTGACTTCTTTACCAATTTGAATGCCTTTTTTTAAATTAATATTTATTTTTTATTTATTTATGATAGGGGTGGGGGGAGAGGCAGAAACACAGGCAGAGGGAGAAGCAGGCTCCATGCCGGAGCCCGACGCTGGACTCGATCCCGGGACTCCAGGATCACGCCCTGGGCCAAAGGCAGGCGCAAAACCACTGAGCCACCCAGGGATCCCCTTGAATGCCTTTTATTTCTTTTTGTTGCCTGATTGCTGAGGCTAGGACTTCTAGTACTATGTTGAAAATAAGTGGTGAGACTGGACATCCCTGTCGTGTTCCTGATCTTAGGGGAAAGGCCCTCAGTGTTTCCCCATTGAGAATGATATTTGCTGTGGGCTTTTTGTAGATTACTTTTAAGATGTTCCCTCTATCCCTACAGTCTGAATAGTTTTGATCAGGAATGGATGCTGTATTTTGTCAAATGCTTTTTCTGCATCTATTGAGAGGATCATATGGTTCTTGTTTTTTCTCTTGTTGATATGATCTATCACATTGATTGCTTTACAAGTGTTGAACCAGCCTTGCATCCCGGGGATAAATCCCACTTGGTCATGGTGAATAATCTTAATGTACTTTTGGATCCTATTGGCTAGTATCTTGTTGAGAATTTTTGCATCTGTGTACATCAGGGATATTGGTCTATAATTCTTTTTGGTGGGGTCTTTGTCTGGTTTTGGAATTAAGGTGATGCTGGCTTCATAGAACGAATTTGGAAGTACTCCATCTCTTTCTATCTTTCCAAACAGCTTTAGGAGAATAGGTATGGTTTCTTCTTTAAAAGTTTGATAGAATTCCCCTGGGAAGCCATCTGGCCCTGGACTTTTATGTCTTGAGGGGTTTTTGGTGACTGCTTCAATTTCCTCCCTGGTTATTGGCCTGTTCAGGTTTTCTATTTCTTCCTGTTCCAGTTTTGGTAATTTGTGGTTTTCCAGAAATGCATCCATTTCTTCTAGATTGTCTAATTTTATGGCATATAGCTGCTCTTAATATGTTTTTAAAATCATTTGTATTTCCTTGGTATTGGTTGTGATCTCTCCTTTTTCATTCATGATTTTATTAATTTGAGTCTTTTCTCCTTTCTTTTTAGTAAGGCTGGCTAATGGTTTATCTATCTTATTAATTCTTTCGAAGAAGCAATTCCTGGTTTTGTTGATCTGTTCTACAGTTCTTGTGGTCTCTATTTCATTGAGTTCTGCTCGAATCTTTATTAACTCTTCTTCTGCTTGTTGTAGGTTTTATTGGCTGTTCTTTCTCCAGTTTCTTTAGGTGTGAGGTTAGCTTGTATATTTGAGTTTTTTCCATTTTTTTGAGGGATGCTTGTATTGCAATGTACTTTCCACTTAGGACTGCTTTTGGTGTATCCCAAAGATTTTGAACAGTTGTATCTTCATTTTCATTAGTTTCCATGAATCTTTTAAATTCTTCCATAATTTCCTGGTTGGTCCATTCATCTTTTAGCAGGACGCTCTTTAATCTCCACATGTTTGGGTTTCTTCCAAATTTCTTCTTGTGATTGAGTTCTAGTTTCAAAGCCCTGTGGTCTGAAAATGTGCCAGTGACAATCTCATTCTTTTGGTATCAGTTGAGACCTGATTGGTGACCCAGTATGTGATCTATTCTGGAGAAAGTTCCATGTGCATTTGAGAAGAATGTGTATTCAGTTGCGTTTGGATGCAAAGTTCTGTAGATATCTGTGAAATCCATCTGGTCCAGTGTATCATTTAAAGCTCTTGTTTCTTTGGTGATGGTGTGCTTAGAAGATCTGTCATTTGCAGAAAGTGCCATATTGAAGTCTCCTACTATTAGTGTACTATTATCTAAGTTTGTCTTAACTTTGGTTATTAATTGATTGATATACTTGGCAGCTCCCACATTAGGGGCATAAATATTCATGATTGTTAGGTCCTCTTGTTGGATAGACCCTTTAAGTATGATATAGTGTTCCTCTTAATCTCTTACTCCAGTCTTTGGGATGAACTTTAATTTATCTGATATGAGGATTGTTACCCCAGCTTTCCTTTGAGGACCATTTGAATGGTAAATGGTTCTCCAACCTTTCATTTTCAGGCTGTAGGTGTCCTTAGGTCTCAAATGAGCCTCTTGTAGACAGCAAATAGATGGGTCTTGCTTTTTTATCCAGTCTGACACCCTGCGTCTTTTGATGGGATCATTTAGCCCATTCATGTTCAGAGTTATTATTGAAAGATACAAATTTAGTGTCCTCGTAATACCTATTCAGTCCCTGTTTTTGTGGATTGTTTCCTTGGACTTCCTCTTTCTTTTACAGGGTCCCCCTTAGTATTTCTTGCAGAGCTGGTTTGGTGGTCACATATTCTTTCAGTTTCTGCCTATCTTGGAAGCTCTTTATTTCTCCTTCTATTCTGAATGAGAGCCTTGCTGGATAAAGTATTCTTGGCTGCATGTTCTTCTCATTTAGGACCCTGAATATATCCTGCCAGCCCTTTCTGGCCTGCCAGGTCTCTGTGGAGAGGTCTGCTGTTTCTAATATTTCTCCCCATATAAGTTAGGGATCTCTTGTCTCTCGCTGCTTTAAGGATTTTCTCTTTATCTTTGGAATTTGCAAGTTTCACTATTAAATGTCAAGGTGAGGTATTGAATGGTTTTTGTTGATTTTTTTTTGGGGGGGGAACCTATCTCCTGGATCTGAATGCCTGTTTCCCTCCCCAAATTATGGAAGTTCTCAACTATGATTTGTTCAAATATGCTTTCTGGCCCTCTGGCCCTCTCGGCGCCCTCTAGAACCCCAATTATACATAGATTTTTCCTTTTGAGACTATCATTTATTTTCCTTAACCTTTCCTCATGGTCTTTTAATTGTTTTTCTCTTTTTTCCTCATCTTCTTTCCTTGCCATCAGCTTGTCTTCTATGTCGCTCACTCTTTCTTCTACCTCATTTAACCCTCGTTGTTAGGACCTCCAGTTTGGATTGCATTTCATTTAATTGATTTTTAATTTCAGCCTCATTAGATCTAAATTCTGCAGTCATGAGTCTCTTGAATCCTTTATGCTTTTTTTCCAGAGCCACCAGTACTTTTATAATTGTGCTTCTGAATTGGCTTTCTGACATCGAATTGTAATCCAAATTCTGTAACTCTGTGGCAGAGAGTACTGTTTCTGATTCTTTCTTTTGTGGTGAGTTCTTCCTTCTAGTCACTTTGCTCAGTGAATTTGGGCGTATGCAGGCTGAGTCAAGAATATAAACCACGACCTAAGTAAATTTCACCCTAGATGATCCTGATTGAGGTCAGAGACCAGAAATTGAAAACAAAGATCAGCACAAAATAAAACAAAAGGACCACTAAAGTGAAAAAAAATTAAAGCAAAGTAGTAAAAAATAAAAGGCCTAGAATCCCAAAGAAAAAGAAAAAAGAAAGAAAAAGAAAAAAAGAAGAGAAAAAAGCAGAAGTAAAGAGGAAAAAAAAAAAGAGAAGAAAGAAAAGGGAGGGGACTGGGAGATGGTGGTGGTGACAAAATTGTATGGAGGGAGAATAGAACCTGAAGGATTCTAGAGGGTGATCCTCTTTGTCCTGAGTTATTAAGTTCTGTATGTTAGAAGATGCTCAGTCCCAAATTTATATAAACCAGAAATACTTGTAGAAAGCCCAACATTGACCACCCAAACATCAATGAGATAAAAGAGGGGGGCATAATGGGATTGAGGAGTCTCACAGAATGAACCAGCATGGTATACCACTTGGTTCGGGAGGCCTGCTGGTCATGTTTTAGAAGGTATTAACTTCTGCCATTGTAGAAGAAAATGAGGCAGAGAAAACAAACAAACAAACAAAAAAAAAACACAAAACAAAATAAACATATCTTGTATATCTCCCAAAATTATGTTGAGTATGTTGAAGGGAATCTAGAAGTGGAAAATATATCTAAGACCTATAATTGTAGAAGTATGAAATCAAAAAGGAAGAAAGTTAAAAATGGTAAAATATTGTATTTAAGGTGGCAAGAGAGAAAAAAATTGGAAATTTACAGTCTGATATAAAAACGAGTTGTACTGGGAAAAGGAAGGAAAAAAACAAGGCGGGGTATTGTCTGGTTCTATATACGGTAAGTCCCTCGACATCCCCTGGAGTTTCCAGCGCTGCTCGGTCCAGAACCGTCTCTTCCCCTGTCCTTCCAGCTGGTCTTCTGGGGGGGGGGGGGCGCGCTGCTGTGCTGATCTCAGGTGTGTGCACCTGGGGGAGCTGCCCCGCCCCCCCCCCCCCCCCCCGTCAGGTGCACGGCTCAGTGGGAGCTGTTTATCCTGTGAGGCTCCTGCTCAGTCCAAGGCACAAGGTGACACCAGGAGAAACAACACTGGTGGCAGCCAGGTCCCCAGCCCTGGAGGCAGCTCCTGCAGCAGTCCGCAGGGGCCTGGATGCTCCGGGGCGGGGCGCTGACCTGCACAACTCGGGGGGCGCCCGGGGACAGGAGCATCCTCGCTGCCCTGGGCCCTCCCCACCTCTGCCTTTCCCGGGGGGAGCGCAGGGTCCCAGCTGTGTCCCCGGGCGCCCTGGGCTGCGGGCCTGCGCTGCTGGGATGGCGCTCCCGGGGCCCCCGGCTCCCGAAGGCAGCAGGTGCAGCCCCCTCCCCGGGGCCCCCCGTGACTGACCGGCTTCTCCTCTGTTAGCCGCCCGGGGAGCCTGGGGGCTCCCCTGCCCCTCCTGGGGTTCTACGGTCTCCGCTCGAGTTCCCCGCTAAGCACCTTTGCCTCCGGGACGAATCCGGGGCAGATTTTTTAAAATTCCCGCTTCCCCGGGGCGGGGCTCTCCTGTCCCGGAGCCTCTCGCCACCCCCCTTGGCCACTGGAATCTTTTTTATTCTATTTTTTTCCACCTTCCTACCTTGTTAGAAGCGAAAACCCTTCTCTGCAGCGGTCAGGCTGTTCTCTCTTTCAATCTCAGGTGGAATTCGTAGGTGTTCAGGATGGTGTGAGTTGTCCAGGTAGCTGGGGGGCCTGGTGGGGTGAGGAGCCTGCTCCTGGGCCGTCTTGCCCTGCCCTTGTTTTCAGACTTCTGGTTGCCACAATAGTAAGAGGAGACCATTGGGTTATTTTAAACTGTGGAGTTTGTGGTAATCTGTTAATAGCAACCAGAGGAGACTAACCCACCAAAGGCCCATATTCACAGTGGCAAAGAGGGAGTCTTGGAATTGGGTGGCCTTGCGTGGCTGTGGTCTCAAGGAGCATGCCCATTTCCTGTCATAAGTCGGGTTAATGTTCTGAGTGTGGCACCTGGGCCAGTTCTAGTATCTACAGAACAGCAAGCTGTCACTCAGGGGTCTCTGGCTATGTTTTTCTCTGGGTAACCTGAGCCTGGGTGCATTGTCTTCTGATTGCTAGCCAGCAGTGGGAGCATAGCAACATCCTCTGAGGTCTGGGTTTGGGTGGCAGAGGAAGTTTGGCAAAGTCTGCCATTTACAAAATTGGTTGACATCCCAAGCACACAGGAGAGGAAAGGAGTTAAGATTAAAAGCAGCTAAAAAAAGAAAAAAAAAAAGATTAAAAGCAGCTGTCTTGCAAGAAGCTGCTGTGGCTGAGTTCAACTGTGCACCGGTGAGAATGGCTAAAATGAACAAGACAGGAAACAACAAATGTTGGCGAGGATGTGGAGAACAGGGGAAGACTCTTGCGCTGTTGGTGGGAATGCAAGCTGGTTTTGTCACTTTGGAAAACAGAATGGAGATTGCTCAAGAAGTTAAAAATGGAGCTACCCTACAGCCCAGCAATTGCACTACTGGGTATTTACCCCAAAGATACAAATGTAGTGAAATGACAGGACACCTGCACCCCAATGTTTATAGTAGCACTGTCCACAATAGCCTGTGGAAGGAGCCACGATGTCCTCTGACAGATAAATGGATAAAAAATACATGGTATATATACATAATGGAATATTCCCCAGCCATCAGAAAGGATGAATACCCACCATTTACATTGACATGGATAGAACTGGTGAGTATTATGCTGAGTGAAATAAGTCAATCAGAGACAATTATCATATGGTCTCAGTCATATGTGGAATATAAGAAATAGTAAAAGGGACTATAAGGGAAGGAGGGGAAACTGAGTGGGGAAAAATTAGAGAGGAAGACAAACCATGAGAGACTCCTGACTCTGGGAAACAAAGGGTTGCATAAAGAGGGGGGGTGACTGGGTGATGGGCATTAAGGAGGGCACACAACGAGATGAGCCCTGAGTGTTATTCTATATGCCAGAAAACAATTTAAATTTTAAAAATTAATAAAATATACTAGAGATGGAAAAAAAGAATGTCACGACATATGACAACAAAATGCAATCATTAAAAATATTGTTTACAAAGGAAAAAATATTAAGAACATGACCCAATGGGATAGGAGTGTAGGAGACAATTTCTTCCTGTTCTTTGATTGGCATGGTGGAAACAGCTCATCATCTCCTTGCCTTCTCACAAAGGTGAACCTAATAGGGTGAAGGGAAGGAGGGAGTAGCATTCTAGTAGGATGCTCAGTAGCCATGTGTGTGCACACGTGTTCTAGCTAAGCAAAACACCCCTGCAGATCTGTGTGATGGCAGAGGTGGGGTGTGGACTCCCCCACATCAGTTACCTACGTACAATGTTTTCCTCTTCTCTGTCATTCCACGTGGCTTCATTCAGAAGGGGACATGCACAGAGTTAGAGCTGGAGCATGTTTCCCACTCCAACTCCAGGATTCTTTCCACCTGTCCTTACAACTTTTTTTCTTTTCTTTCCTTTTACTTTTTTTTTTTTTGGTAATAAGAAATCATGTGGCCATAATGACCTGCTTATCTGCATCTAATATAGTATTTTGTTCAATCTAGCAGAGATGCCCATTTATCGTTCCCACCAGGCAAAGAATTAACTGTATTAAAAGGCAAAAAAATGGAAAATGTGCACAGAGGATGTTGCATTTTTAAGAATCCTGAGGGAGAAAATGATGATATAATTCAAGGAGTGCTCCTTTGTGTCTGATACCCATCTTCTCATTAATCCTTACAAAGCTTTGAGGTTAGGTTTTATTATCTTCGGTTTGCCAGGGAGGAAAACTGAGGTTTAGAGGGATTAGGTAGTTGTCCAAAGCCACTCAGTTTGGTTAGTGGTTCTCAGACTTGAGTGTGTGCCAGAGTCTCCCGGAGGCTCACTCAAACACAGATTGATGACTCTCACCTCTGGGTTTCTGATTCTGTAGGTGTGGGGCAGGGGAGGGGGGTTGTGGGTGTCCAAGAATCTGCATGTCCAGCAAGTTGCCTGTAATGCTGCTGCTTCTCACTGGGGGCACCTTCTGAATTTCTGAGCCTGAGTGTCCTAAAAAGGATACGGACCCAGGGTACCTGGGTAGCTCAGTCAGTTAAGCATCTACCTTTAGCTTAGGTCATGATCCCAGGGTCCTGGGATTGAGCCCTACATTAGGCTCCCTGCTCAGTTAGGAGCCTGCTTCTCCCTCTCCCTGTTTGTGCACACTCTCTCTCTGTCAAATAAATGAATAAAATTTTTTTAAAAAAAGGATATGGAGCCAGAGCAGTTTGAATCCAAATCATGCTGTCTCAGGATTCCCTTGCCGGGAAACTGACTGCAGGCTTTCTAGTGAGCAGAAAATTGTAGGGGCTTGTCACTCCCTGATGGGACTGCATATAAGTGCACCGTCTGCTGGCAAGCTGCCCTGACTTCCCAGGTCACAACTTCCCACCCAACCCCTGCTTGAGCCGTGTGTGGCTAAGAAGAATGTCCATAGAAGAATGTCCATGGCTGTTTGAGAGCAGGGGACACAGGGCTGACTGAGTTCCAGCTGAAAAGCATAGCAACTGCCAAGGGTTGGGGCTCCTCTTCTCCTTAACTCCTCTTTGATTTATTAGAAACCAAAGAAAAAAGACTTTTTTTAAAAAAAAAAAAAGTCTTGAAATCTATATTTTTATACATTCATGCTGTTCTTATGCTTAGCATAATAATATTAAATCACAAAATAACTTGAAATTGTGGGAGATTGCAACATAATTTCTGCAGACCATCAGTTATAAACAGTTTAAAAGGTGTGCTTTCTTGGTGGTGAATTCCAAAAGTGGTTAATTTTAACATTACCAGCTTGTGAAGGATCAGGGATGATGGAGGTTTGTATCTGATTTCAGCTATTTTTCTTTAATTCACTTTAGCTTTATTATCAACATGACGCACGCTCATTGTCGAAAGTTGGGGGAAAAGCCTGTGAATGAAAAAAATCAGTCGTAATTTCAACAACAGGACGACTGCTACGGACATTTTATCTGATTTCCTTCACTCGTTTTCTCTTGTGACTATTTAAAAATGTATTTAACCCATATCTCACAAACATTAGAATTTCAACATGTAATTAGGTAAAAAAAATTATTGTGTGGATGTCTTACATTATTTTTTATACTTAGGTTTGGAAATCTGGCATGTATTTACACCTTTGTACAAGCCTGATTTTAAGTGCTTAGTATCACATGAGTCCAGGGGCTACTGTATTGGTCATAGAGCCGAGGGACTCTGCTGACAAATGGGAGAGGAAGGGAGATGTAAGGAGGTTAGGGAACCCGAGGGTTTGTGATCAGAGGCGGGGCAGTTAAGAATCAGAGGTGAAACCCTGCCGCTGACAGGTGCAAATGTGGTTCTCTAAAGTTACCTGGAAGTACCTGAATGAAGGCATTTAGATCTAAGCAGGGCAAGACAGGAAGGGCAAGGTGTGGTTGGACGGTCCATCTGCTTGAATGAAGTTCCCTGGGAAGACAGCAGTTGCTGGGAGGGAAGGAAGCCTGGGGCTTGGCACTCAGTGGGGGCTCCGCCCGATGCCAGGTGAGGAAGCCCTGTGATACAGAGGCAGGTGCAAGAGCCAGAGGGCGGAGTCTATTTACGCCAAGTGTCAGCTGATTGCATGCAACCCCCCGGGCCAAATCCAGCCCATCATCCATCTGTTTCTATAAAGTTTTATTGGAATGCAGCCGCTCTCATTTCTTGACGTATTTTCTTTCATAGCTTTTGCTACAATGGCAGAGTTGAGCAGTTGGGACGGAGGCTGCATGTCTCATAAAGCTTAAAATATTTACTCTCTGGCCCTTTACAGAAAATTTACAGCTGCTTGATTTATGCCTTAGGCTAAATGAGCCTCAGGGGAAGAGGGATTTCTCAGCAGTAAAGTGGAAAGGAAATTCTCTGAGAATATGGAAACTGGGGGTTTTGCCCGCAGTCTGTGTGACTCTGTTTCAGCTCAGTCCCAAGGAGGCCGCTGGGCTGTTAAAACAGCAATTCCTGAGCGATCTTAAGACCAACATTAACTTCGAAGATCGTGTCCTCTCCACTGTGCATTCTTCAGGCCTCTGCAGCCTCGAGCACCTGCTGGGGTCACTAATGTGCTTTACGAATGGAATCCTGGTGCTGCTGTTCTTTACAAACTGGCCCAGTGACTCCCAAACCTGTGGCACATTGAATCTGTGTATGTTTCCTCCTTCCATCTGGAAACAAGAATAGTTTCACTCATCTTCTCTTACTGATTTACCCACAATTAGAATCTATCATGGAAAAAGAAATTATTTTTCTCCCTGATAATAACACCTGATGAATTGCAGGAAAGATCTCATTTGTCAGCAGATACATAATCCTACTACTTCTCCTTAATGTAATTCTCCTCTGAGTAGGAAATGGGGCAGCATATTGGAAAGGGCAGTGGACTGGGAAGCATTAGACCTGGGATTTATTTTTAGCTTTATTTCTATTTTGGTGCCTCTAGATTTCAGTCTTATCATCTATAATAGTAATGGCAATAAAGTGCTGCCACTTATTGAGTAATAATAATAACTGCCTCTTCCTGAGAGAAGGTAGAGTATAGAGACTCTGAGCACAGACTCTGGAGCCTGTCTGCCTACATTTGAATCCTGGCACCCCATTCACTAGCTTGTGACCTTGGGTGAGTCACTGAAACTCTCTGGGCCTCAGTATCCTGATGTAAAAAAGGAGGATCACTACTTTATTAATTGAGTTAGTATTTATGATACATTTGTAATAGCGCCTGGCACATAAAGAGGTGCTATCTCAGAGTGTGTTAAAAAATAAATAAAATACTAGGTCTTTTACATCTGCTCTAACTACTGGAGTAGCAATTATACTAGACTATTTAATTACTAGCAACACATTAGGCTTCAGCCTTTCTGTGCACTGTCATTTAATGCTAATGTCAATGCTACAAAGAAATTATTACTATCCCAAATTTTGGACCTGAAGAAACAAAATTCAGAGAGCTTAACTAAGTTGTTCAACATCACGCAGTTAGTAAATAAAGGAGCCAGAATTATTCCAAGTTTCCTTTTCTTTTTTTTTTTTTAAGTTTTTTATTTATTCATGAGAGACACAGAGAAAGAGAGAGGCAGAGACACAGGCAGAGGGAGAAGCAAGCTCCATGCAGGGAGCCTGATGTGGGACTCGATCCTGGGTCTCCAGGATCACACCCTGGGCTGAAGGTGGCGCTAAACCGCTGAGCCATCCGGGCTGCCCTTACTCCAAGTTTTCTTATGCAAAGTCTTTACCAGATCTGAGGTCCTGGATTTGATCAGTTATTGCCAACTATAAATGATCCCAGTCAGGGATTAATGTGGGCTCCTCTCTTAGCTATGTCCCTGACTTGCATGGGACTTTGGGCAAATGGCCCAGCTCTCCCATTCTTTAGGCATCTCATATAGGATAATGATGACACTCACCCACCATGCAAGGGGTAGGTGAACTTCTGTTGGTTTTAGCCTGCACTGTGTCTGTTTTCCAGTCCTGGGAATAGCAGCTTAATTTTCCTTTGGCAAACTGCTCCCTCCCTGACTCTCATTCCCATACTTTGTGTGCAGCTGACCCCACCCACCTGGCTCTGGTTTGGGGCGCTTGACCTTCCCATGATTGCTCAGAGTGCGATATTCCTCCAGTCAGCAGGAACACTACAGAATGAGCACAATGCAAATATTTTTTATGAGACCCCTGCGTATATAAACAATGTGATTAAAAGTGTACTAAGTACCGGCTCATGTAAGATACAATGATTTATTGATGGAAACTTAGGATTGATGGTAGAGAAGGGATCCTTACATATTTGTCACTCTCCAGTTGGGATATGTGAAGATTCTTCATACTTGCCAAGCGCCATCTAGTTCTGTTCTGGTCCAGAACCAACTCTGCTTTCTTCTTTGCCAGTAATGCTGTTCCAGGCTGACTTTGTCGTTCCTTCTACCGAAGAGAAAAAGATAGCAATGCCGTTGTTACTCACAATGCTGTTGATCTTCACAATCTGCTTGTATTCAAACAACATAGAACTTCTTGTCTCTGCAGTTTCCTAACATCATTTCTTTAAGACTGGTTCAACATCACTCATGACACTGCGTCACCCATCCATTGTGCAGTTTCCGAGCACTGACTCTTGATGACTCTCTCGAAACTTGTTACTGTGCTTTGTTGATGATGACCATCAGTGCACATATTGCCCAGAGCATGCAGAAAAATGTAATGGATAATCTGTTTTTTTGGTCATGTAGAATCTGCTGTTTGGAATTTTATGGCATAAATATAGGATGACGCATCTTCCAACCACGTCTTCTCTTGAATTCTTTGGTCATAATCACCGCATTCTTAGAATGTGATCTCTTTCAATGTTGATAATTGATAATACCTGGGATGCCTGGATGGCTCAGCAGTCGAGCATCTGCCTTTAGCTCAGGGCATGATCTCAGAATCCGGAATCGAGTCTCACATCAGGCTCCTTGCATGGAGCCTGCTTCTCCCTCTGCCTGTGTCTCTGCCTCTCTCTCTCTCTCTCTGTGTCTCTCATGAGCAAATAAATAAAATCTTTAAAAAAAATGTTGACCACACCTTTGCCCTCTACACATGGTCATCAGTAAAGACTGGTGAGGGGACTGTGGGCCAAGCAGGATGAGCAGTTCCATTCACTCAAAGATGACCTTCCTTCACCCCTAGGGAAACCAACCAGGACTAATCTGGGAGAACACAATGTTACTACATTTATCAGGGGAAAGAAAAGTTATTGATTGAAGTACCCAGTTGACATTGTGGAACAATAGTCTGGAGAATCCTCAGAGGAAGTGAGTACCTCCATTGCTTGCCACATGGTCTGGAGCCTCTGGAGCACCAGAGTTAGGGAGTCAGAGAATGCAGTGGTTGGGAAAGAGGGTAAGTGTTGTTTGCTACCATCCCACTTCTCTTGGTGTCATAGACTACAGAAGGTGCCATAGTAGAAACACAGATGCACAAGAGGCAGTGCACAGACTATATATCTGATTCAAGCCAAGGGATAGGGTTTAGGTAGCCAGAGCCTTGAACTCATCCTCTGTTTGATGTGAATGAGAGTCACCCCAAATCACTGTGTCAGTACCATTCTGGCAGCCAATCCTTGCGAAAGAAATACAGTATCTACCAGCAGAACAATCTGCTCATCAGGCTGCTCTCCTAGAACAAGGACTGGTACATAGTATTCTGCTGGGACCCCATAGGCATGAGTCCTGGAGCTCCTGAGGGCATGTGGTCGACCTAATACTTGGAGCAGAGCAGAGTTTATCACACCTTTATCATGAAGGGCCAGATATTAAGTTTTTTGGGCTTTCAGGGCCATACCTCTGTTGTAACTATTCCACTATGGTGGTGCAGTGTGAAAGCAGCCATTGACAATAGAAAAATGAAGAATTTACAATAGTGGGCTGGATTTGGTCCTTGGCAGGGTGTTTCCTGGCCCCTGGCACTCTCCTTTGTCCTTCTTCTTCTTTTCAGGGGAGTCACTGCTGGACCAACATTTGGCCCCCAGAATACTGCCAAGAAAGGGGATTTCAGAGGCCTAAGATTCTGATGGTGGGTGACATTTGAATCTTGAATACCTTATCTTTCTTTGAGTTAGAATTATGATTACTGCAGGACCAGAACACTTCATTCAAAGACTTTTGGCCCTTTCTATTGGTTATTTTAAACAAGTGGTAAATTTCTCTTAAGTTACTAATACACAGAAATAGCACCTGGGTGGCTCAATGGTTGAGTGTCTGCCTTTGGCTCAGGTTATGATCCCGGGGTCCTGGGATGGAATTCTGCATCAGGCTCCCCGCAAGGAACCTGCTTCTCTCTCTGCCTAGGTCTCTGCCTCTCTCTGTGAGTCTCTTATGAATAAATGAATAAATTATTTATTCTTTTAAAAAAATTGCTAGTACACAGAAAGGGTATAGCTTCTGGCTAGAATGGTGTCAACAGACTAAATGTAGGCCGTTCTGACACACTTGCAGTTGGTGGGTACCACAGGCATGAATGGGGAGATGGGAGTTCAGATTTCCAAATAATAGATGGTTTTCATGAGAAAAAAATACAATCCTGGTTTAGTGTTCTTTGGGGATTTTCCTTTGAAATGAAAATCAGGGTCTGGTTACCAAAGCAAGGTGGATATGCCAATATCCGTGGATATGCTCTTACACAATAAGAATAGCAGATGCCAAGTGATGTGTGTAGGGATACGTGTGTGTGCACACACTATAAGCATTTGAAACGCCTTGTGACCTATGCAACACAGAAAACTGACATATCACTCATGGTCCCCAAGTCTGATTTGGGTCCTATACAAAAAATAAAGGAAAAATGTCTTCTGGAGGCCAGATTGCCTCTGACGTGTATGTATGTAGTGGGGTGATGGGGGTGAGGAGGCGTCTGTGCTAGTAGGGAATCGGGAATAAGGAGTCAACCAAAGAGTGGCCATCAAAGGCCCCCAAGTATCCAGAACTGTGCTGAGTGGTGTGGGGGATTCATATTAAGAACATGGATGGGATTTGCTTCAACGTGGATGGAACTGGAGGGTATTATGCTGAGTGAAGTAAGTCAGTCGGAGAAGGACAAACATTATATGTTCTCATTCTCATTCATTTGGGGAATATAAATAATAGTGAAAGGGAAAATAAGGGAAGGGAGAAGAAATGTGTGGGAAATATCAGAAAGGGAGACAGAACGTAAAGACTGCTAACTCTGGGAAACGAACTAGGGGTGGTAGAAGGGGAGGAGGGCGGGGGGTGGGAGTGAATGGGTGACGGGCACTGGGTGTTATTCTGTATGTTAGTAAATTGAACACCAATAAAAAAAAAAAAAAAAAAGAACATGGATGTGGCTCAGTTGGTTAGTGTCCGCCTCTTGGTTTAGGCTCAGGTCATGATCTCAGGGTCCTGGGATCGAACCCCAAGTTGGGTTACCCCGCTCAGTGCAGAGTCTGTCTGCTTAGGATTCTTTATCTCCCTCTTCTTCTGCCCCTCTCCCCATTCACCTGCTCTCATTCCCTCTCTCTCTCATTCTCTCTCTCTAATAAATCTTTTTTTAAAAAAGGAACACAGTTATGATGCTTTGAACATCCAGTGAATCAGGAAGGCACAGATAAGACTCACGTAGCATATCAAGAATAAGACAGGAAGCAATAAATGAGTCTCAGGAAAAAAGATACATAAGAATTCAGGGAAAGGACAGAAGGAGAAGGAAGAGACAGCTTCCAAGAAGAAGTAAATTGAAGGTGAATCTTGGACCGTGCTTTATGCAATGTTTTGAGCATTTACTTCTCAGCAAAACTGACCGGGCAGGAGAAAAAAGTGTTTGCATTTTTCTAAATGACTTTCCTCTTCACGACTGCAGGCCGCATGATGCCACCCATTGGTTGAAATTGGGATTGTGAACATTCTCCAAGTGGAGCTGAATGTAGAAGAGATTTAGAGAGCAATGGAAAAATGTGAGGCTCTATACTGCCTAAGCTAGAGTATGCTCCAAGTCTATATTCGTATTTACATTTAGGATAAAAGAAAAATCTCTGCTTGCCAACACTGCATAAGCAGATTTAAAGTACCTAACATATTTTACTGAACACAGATACAGATGTGTATAAAGCAGCTGCAATGTATTTTTCTCCCCTGGATTAAGGATAGAATGCTAATTGTCAGTTCAGTTTCTGGAAAATATAGTAGTTTATTATCTTAGCAAATTTTCAGGCCAAATTCATTTCCTTTTATCTCCTCTGTCTCTCAACAACAACCTGCCCTGCTTATCTTAGAAAGGTTGAACTGAAAAGCCATTGATTGCAAATTGATTGCTTTTAGAATAAATCTTGCACTATCTCAGGATTTTCTTTGGTTTTAGATATTAGCACTTAGGCTACTTGAGAACCATAAAAACATTCTGGGCTGTGGTGGAAAACTCAAAATATGACATCTTAAGATGATTTTGTGTTAAGTACTGAGCTCAGAATTGTGGTCTCATTATATGATTATTATTATCATCATCAGAAGTTTCTACATCCCCAGCGCAGATCTTAAATAATATCCTTGTAGCATTTATAAACATTGAAAATCTAGCTTTGAAAGGATATTTATAATTCCCATTCAACAAAGACTGGAGTATCATTAATCTCTCCTTGCCCAAATCCTTAATTTATCCTTTCTTCTTTCTCTCAATCTATTCAACCAAATCAGGGGTTGGCAGCTTCAGAGAAACTGAAGAATAGATTTTCAATGTTTGGGAACATTTAACATTTAGATTTTCAATCTCCTGATGAACAAAGTGATTGAAATTCGACTTTGTAATGGCAAATGGGCACAATACATACTTGAAATCTACATGTGAGGTTATCTCATAAATGATTCTCTTTGAGAATAAGCTGAAAGAAATACAGATGTATTCCAAACTCAAATATGATGCTGGTATTTAAGAAGAGCAAATACACCATAGAAGTAAAAAACACTAGGATAAATTGATTAAAGTTTGGAAAGGTGACTGAGCATGAGTTTCTCACTCGTATCACTGGCATCTGTAGTCTATTCCTCCCTATAGACTGACTGTAAGTGTATCAATATTGTGGGCTTCATTTTTTCCTGATTTTGGCATTTTCTTGGAAAATAGATCTTAAAGGTTGTTTTGTTTTGTTTTCCAGTTAAACACTAAACCCTAATGCAAAGAAATTTTCTCTTGGTCATGCCTGAATGGCTTGATATTATTGCCTGGTATTTCTGTACTTTCCTATTCTGAAATATTTTTTTAATTGTGTAAGTGTATTTTAAAAAATACCACCTTTTTTGGCAGGTGGGGGTGGATAGAGCTCCTGCTCTAGGGTCAGACAAATCTGGGATCACATCCCATATTTTCCAAGGAGGGGATGCCTAAGACTGTCAGGAGACTCCAACTCTCTAGGCAGCAGTTTCAGGAATAATAAGAAAAAATAGTTCTCTCTTTGTGGAGTTTCTGTGGGATTAAATATCTTATTTGTAACATGGTTGGCAGAGAGACAGACATAATGATATTTTTAAGAAGAAAACTTATAATGTATAGTTGAGAAAATATCAACACAGTTCATTTAAATTTGTTGCTGCCCAGAACTTTGCCCATATCTCAGAAAAGTTATGGTTTCTTCTTCTCATTGTACTTACTGGGTCTTGGTCTTATCATTAGCTCCGACAGTGAGCCTCTGACCAGCAAAGCCTGTGACTTCACCGCCTTAGTATCCTTCACAGCCTGGCTTCCTGGTTTTCCGATGTGTCATCTGCCAAACACTGGTCCCAAAATATGCTCCTCGGGAAAAATGTTCCATGACCTAATAAGTTTGGGAAGCGTTGCATATATGCTGTATCCCCTCCAAGAGCTTTCCAATTCCTATTAGCTCATTGACTGTGCTGAAAAAAGTCTGGTAATAAAGAAGCCCTAATTCACTTTAACTCAGTGTTTCTCAAACTTATTAGACCATGAAGAAGCTCTTTTGCTTTTAAATCACATCTATTAATATTTAGAGTTACACTTCTCTTCAGGTGGCTAGTGCAGTGTCTGAAGAAAAGGCAGACAGTAAATACGCATAGCACTATGTCTTGTGTATTGATACCATGTTTCTTGCGCTATGTTTTACATAAAATCTTATTTCTAACAGCTCTCTGATTCTGTCCATATTAAATAGGTCTGATTTTTCTCATTAGTTCGGGAACCCCTAGGCTTCTGGAAAGGGAACTGAATTCCATATGCCAAATGTGCCAACCTAAATTAAAACTTTGATTAAAACAATAGCAATAATTGTAAAGACAATGTTCTTTTTTCTCTTCTTTTAAATGAATTGTGTTCGACGAGGCTAACTTTGAAAAGTGAAATTCCATTTGGTGATACATCAGACTATTAAAGTTAAACAGAATATCCAACTCTTAGCTCATAAATGTTAGAGTAGCATCTGTTCTGATGGCTCCTTTTCCTAAGGAAGCAATAAGAGATAAAGGTATTCCCATAAAGGAGTATTCCAGAAAGCAGAAACTTAGCATACTAAACACTAGAGCTTTTTAAAATCTCAACTATGATTAAAATATTTTTTTCTAGTATTTTCTCATTCTTATTATTATCTCATAGAGAATATAATTTGACCCATTCTTACTCAGGAACAAGGCCATATCAGTCTCCTTGCCAAAATACAAGCATGTTCATTTTCAAGAACATACAATGAGATGCTTAGAGCTTTTTTCTTCCTCCTCTAAATGGTCCTCCACCGTGGCTCTCTTATTTATCTGTTATTAGCATTCTCCCTCCACTGCCAAGGGGAGTTTCTCAGAAGCTCTCCCCACCTGTACATTTATTTATGCCCCATCAGCTGGATCCCATCCCCAACTGGCTTCTAATCTGAAGGTAATGGAGACATCAGATAAACAGTTAAGTCAGTATGTTTTTTGTTTTTTGTTGTTGTTGTTGTTGTTTTTTGGCTATCATCTGTAAATGTAAGTTTATGTGAGAATATGAAAAATGGCTTCATATCAGTTACTATCAATTTTTGTTAACACATAATGGTACTACAACATTACTCCCTCATAAGTTTGGGGTTCTATAAACACTTGTACAGCTTTGTGATGGCTATTTCCCCACTTGCACCCATGACTTGATTCAGTCAATAAATAGTTAATTGGCATGAATTTCTGTAAGGCCTTGGGACAAATGCTCAGTGCTGGTGGTTTCTGAGAAGGACTAATTGATAGCATCTCTTTCTTCTTCAAAAAATTCTTAATCAACTGAAATCAAAAGCCAGGGCTCAAAGTAATCAACTGTGTGATTGGTAAGCCTAGCCAGAGCTGAGAACTGCAACCCTAATCTGGTTCCTGCCTGTACCCCTCCCCCGCTGAATTCACCTTCTTGGTACAGTTGGAGTGCAGGCCCAGGAAGTGCATGTCGGCCCACCCACGTGGTTACTTATCAGTTTATGTGATTTTAGGCAAAAATAATAATAGCTATCAATTATTGACAGCTGCGGTGGGCCCAACATGGGGGTAGGTCTTAACACACCCCATGTCTAATCCTCATAGCTCTGTAAAATGTTTCTCTAGAGAAAGAAATCAAGGCTGGGAAAGAAGTAATTTGCCAAGCTCTATCAATTAGTCAAGGTAGAGCTGGAATTTAGGTGTGATTTTGCATGATTCCAACACTTAGGCTCTTCTTAGCTCTCAGAGAGGGATCTAAGTTCCACACTCAAGTCTCTCCACACAGTCCCCCGTATGTAAACTGCACTCATCCCCACCATGATGCCAGTAGTTACCCCCTTATGTCTCAGGACTCGTTCTATGCATACTTATTCCTCCCAGTTCGCAGAGGTCCCGTTGCTATTTTTGCAAACTCGCATGGCTTAGCAGAGTCCTGCCCAGTACCCATATGACGAGTCAGAGAACTCTGTCCTTCACTGCATGATGGTTGATACAAGAAGATTTTGTTGGATAGAGGAAAAAATAACATCCATGCAAGCACTAAACAAATAGAACACATTACAGATGGCACACTGAGAGCAAGTCGTAAGAATCATCTTCACTGAAAGGCTTTAGGAGGTAGAAGCAGAGAAGAGGGGAGCAAGAAGCATTTACTTCCCAGGAGAGAGATAGCTTTGGTAATTACTAAGTTATCCCCTGATTCTTTCTCTTTTCTTTTATTTCCTTTTCTTTTCTTTTCTTTTTTCTTTTCTTTTTTTCTTTTCTTTTCTTTTCTTTCTTTCTTCTTTCTCTTTCTTTCTTTCTTTCTTTCTTTCTTTCTTTCTTTCTTTCTTCTTTCTTTCTTTCTTTCTCTTTCTTTCTTTCTTCTTCTTTCTTTTCTTTTCTTTCTTTCTTCTTTCTTTCCTGCAAGACACTGCTATATTTTTATTTATTTTTTTAGTTTAATTCAATTAACCAACATATAGTACATAGTTTCCGATGTAGTAGTGTTCAATAATTCATTAGTTGAGTCTAACACCCAGTGCTCATCAGTGGAACAGAGTAGAGAACCTTGGTCATTTCTGTAGCTACCATTGCGATCTCTTGATGTTTTTTCTCATTTTTGGGCTGTAAGTCACCAGCGTGCGCTCCAGATGCCTCTTCACACCCAACTCTGGGTTAGCACTCCCTCTTGTGGCAGCTCAACGAATCTCCCACAGTTACCCTTGGTTGTGAAACCTATGGCCAAATCACAGAAGAGATTTCACTTGCCTATTGTTTTTTGAAGATTTTATTTATTTATTCATGAGAGACACAGAGAGAGGCAGAGGCAGAGAGAGAAGCAGGCTCCCCATGGAGCAGAGAACCCCGTGTGGGATCTGATCCTGGGACTCCAGGATCATGACCTGTGTCAAAAACAGACACTTAACTGACCCACCCAGGCACCCCACACTTAATAGTCTTTATTTATACGATCTCCATGACCAGAAAAATAGCCATAACGTTGATCAACCATGATTTATTTACCAGTTGTTTCGATTATTTTTTACAATTATTAAGAACAATTTTCCACTGGAAATATGAAAGCACATGTTTACGTTAAATTCTCAGTAGCTGGAAGTTTGAGGACATAGTATCCCACCTGTTATGGAGAAAGTGTTTCCCCAAATTCATATGTTAAAGTCCCAACCCTTAGTACTTCAAAATGTAACAGTATTTGGAGACAGGATCTTCAAAGAGGTAATTAAGTTTAAATGAGGCAAGGGTTTTTTTTTTTTAAGATTTTATTTATTTATTCATGAGAGACACACACACACAGAGAGGCAGACACACTGGCAGAGGGAGAAGCCGGCTCCATGCAGGGAGCCTGATGTGGGACTCGATCCCAGGATTCCAGGATCATGCCCAGGGCTGAAGGCAGGCATTAAACCTCTGAGCCTCCCAGGGATCCCATTAGAGCAGGTTCTAATCCACCATGAGTGCTATCTTTATGAGAAGAGGAAGAGGTAACAGGGATACACAAGCACAGAGGGATGACCATGTGAAGCTGCAGCAAGAGGGTGGCCATCTGCAAGCTAAGGAAAGAAGCCTCGGCAGGAATCCACCTGTCTACACCTTGATCTTCAACCTCCAGCCTCTAAAACTGTGAGAAAACCAGGGTCTGTTATTTAAACTATAAGGTGTGTGGTATTTTGCTATGGCAGCTCTAGAAAACTAATACACTGTCCCTTATTAGACTGAACTCATGAATTCTCGCCTGTCTCTTCATATTAAGTCAAATTCTTTTTAAAGGGATTTTTAAAGGATTATAACATAGTGTCACTAACACTGGGTTTCCTATTTATGTTTTTAGGTGTCAGATGATACCTCACTTTAAATTTGGATTTCTCAGGGTGCCTGGGTGGCTCAGTTGATTGAGCGACTGACTCTTGGTTTCAGCTCAGATCATATCTCAGGGTCCTGGGATCCAGCCCTGGGTTGGGCTCCATGCTCAGGAGAGTCTGCTTGAGATTCTCTCTCTCCCTCTCCCTCTCCCTCTGCTCCTCCCTGCTCTCATGCTCTGTCTTTCTCAAATAGATAAGTAAAATCTTAAATAAGTTAGTAAATTTGCATTTCTCTGGTAATTAGAAGTAGAATATTGCCTGTGTTTGTCTACTATTTATTCTTCACCAGAAAGGAATTATATGCTCATATATTTTTGTGGTTTGTCTATTAGGATCAGACATTTTGGTGGTAGCTAGATGAATCAGTCTAGGCAGAGTGATTTCTCTATATAGAATTTAGTACTAACGTTTCACTGGTCACATTTACCTGCTATTCGTCTAATAAGACCTTGATTAGTCCTAGACCTGTCATTCATCTAT
Source organism: Canis lupus familiaris (assembly GCF_011100685.1). Classification (NCBI taxonomy): domain Eukaryota; kingdom Metazoa; phylum Chordata; class Mammalia; order Carnivora; family Canidae; genus Canis; species Canis lupus. Next base: position 13,553,427 of record NC_049238.1, read on the forward strand.
ATTCTATTATTTAATTTATCATACTGTATTCTACTACCTGCTGCATGTCTGTCTCTTGTACAGGATTTCAAGAGAAAATGGGAAGTGTTTTAGGATATAGAGTAGACCTCAAAAATGTAGGAAGAGAAAATTTCCTAGAGAATGTCTCCTATGTGGGGCTGAGATCCTGTAACACCGTCCAGCAAAGATTTTTCTTTGTCCTAAGAAGCAGATGGGATTACCTGACACTTGCACTGCAGTTCTATAGATTTCTAGAGAAAAGGGGGGAAAAGCCCTCTCCACCAATGCTTGGAACAGAGTGTAAGAATATTGTGCACAACTGGTCACATCACATGGTCTTTGTTTCATCCTTGAGTGAAAAAACAAATGGGATCAGAATATTCACCTCCTGGGAGGGGGTGACCTCAGTTTTGGGGTAGGGTGTAGCTGAAGTCCATGGCAATCCTTTTGCTATCTGGCCCATTTCTAGGTGAGCTGGTGTCAGGCCAGTTCCCAGACCCTGAGACTATTTTGAGGGGTGCAGATAGCCATGCTGGGTGGGGGGCTAATGCATTGTGATTAATAGCTGGACTCCTCTAAAGTTAAAAGGGAACAAAGGGTGAGTCAGACCCCTTAATACATCTCACCCTCTGCATGCGCTAATATTAGATGTTTTTTGTCTTTACTTCTTAACAGAAGTGGTACATTTTCAACAGAATTGAGGGAAAAATATAGAGATTTCTCTTACACCTCCTGGCCTCACACAGCCATTAGCCTTTTCTGTTGTCAACATCACTCACCCGAATGGTATATTCCATTTCCTTAATAGACACAGGCCTATTCAGATCATCTAGTTCATCTGGGAGTTTTGGCAGATTCTGTCTTTCAAAGAATTGGTCCATGTCATCTAGGTTACCACATTTGGGGGCATAGAGTTGTTCAAAGATTGGGTTTTTATAGAGATCAAAATAATCAAAGTGCGGTCTTACCTGGAGAGGAGGGGAGGAGAGGCAGCCCATTTTGGTTCGACAGCCTCCCCTTGGTAAGCACTTAGTAAATATTAGGTAAATGAGTGCATTTAGGGAAGAAGTCTCAGTGCATATATATTCCTACTCAGCTGTTTGGATTTTTGCTCATTTGTACCCAAGTTATAAGTTCTTAAAACAAATTGACCAATATTTTTCTTTTCTTGCTTCAAAATACCAGTCCGTTTGAAGATCTGACAAATATAAAATTGTCTGTGTCTGATGGATTTTCTACCATTATTTTATGTGTGATTATTTAAGTGGGATGGTGTTAATTTTAGTGTGTGGCAACCTCAATAACTTTTCTTGAGCAGGGAAACAAAATATTCTCTCCTGTGATGGGCATGCATGTTGTGAAAGAAATCATGAATTTTATGTTATGTTAGCAAAATCCTGTGAAGCACTGTGTTTTCTTTTTGTTGCCATTAGAAGTTCAGGTTACTCCTGTACGTTTAATGTCCATCTGCCATGGACTGAATTGTGTCCCCCTCCCCACCAAATTCATATATTGAAGCCTTACCCTCCAACGTGATGGTATTTGAAAATCAGGCCTTGGGGAGTTAATTAGGACTAGATGAGGTCATGAGAGTGGGGCCTTCTGATGGAATTAGTGCCCTTTTGAGAAGAGAGCTTTTCTCTCCACCTTGAGAAGACACCATGAAAAGGTAGCTCCAGGCCAGGAAGAGAAGCCTCACCAGACCCCAACCCTCCTGGCACCCTGATCTTGGACTTCCAGCCTCTAGAACTATGAGAAAACAAATTTCTGTTGCTTAAGTTCCTGGTTTATGGCATTTTGTTACAGCAGCCTGAACAAATACATTATGTGTTATGTAACTTGAGCCAATAGCAATCTCCTCTTGTGGTGAAAGCACCTCTCTTCTACTTTGAACAACTCTCACTTCAGTTTATGTGGTTGGTGAGGAGCCGACCTGGTCTTTGGCTCTAGGAATGATCAAGAGCTTAGAACTGGCCAATGCCTTTTTGCTGCTATGGCTAAAGATGACTTTTTCCTTCTGGGTAAGATCTGGATTGACCTTGGGAAACCTTTGCCATTTCATAGGGGATCCTGCCTGAGATTGAAGCTGGTATAATGAATGCTGAACTGAGGACAGATTTCTGAGCTATCGCTGGAACATCCCGATTCAGTAATGTGTGAAACCTCTATCGGACTTTTTCCATTTCAAGAGCCAATAGACTTTTTTTTCTATTGAACAGAATCAGTTGCCATTGGGTTTCTGACACAAACCTAAAAAAAAAAAAATCCTCATTAATACAATTTTGGCAGATTTTATAAACTGTAATTAATTCCGGCTAATTTGATTTCTATCTAGTTGATGCAGATCCCAGAGGTGAAGCACAAATGTTTTTGTTTTTGCAGTCATGCTTAATGATCAGCAGGATGTCACTGCTATGGAGCTTAGGCCAGTTGGATGTCTACTAGGCATTTCAGAATTAACACTGCCAAGGCAGGATTCTTGCTTTCTATCCAAAAGTGATTCCTTCCTCTAGTGTCCTCCCTCTCAATAAGTGACACTTGTATTCACCTAGCTGCTCAAGTACCACCGACAGTCATTCTTTATTTTTCCTTTATCTTTATGCCTTTTATGTGATCTACTAGCAAATTCTATAAACTCGCCCCCAAAGCATATTCCAAATCCTTCTTTCAAGTCATCCTCATCTCTTATTTGCTCTTCTGGAAAAGACTTCCCAAGTGATCTTTCTGTTGCCACAATGTGTTCTGTACAGAACATTCTCAGTGGTGTCTTAACACAGAGATCAGAGCAGAGCTCACTCCTACCCAGAACTCTCCAATGGCTTCCTGTTGCTCTAAAGATGAAATCCAGATTCTTTACCACACCTAAAATATTTCACATGATGTGATACCTAATTATATCTCCAAATCCATCATATTCCACTTCCTCCCCTGTGCATTTATACTCATCACTGTGCTACCTGGTTCTTGAGGGCTTATTCAAAAGTTGTTCAGACCTATCAAAACCAAACATCTAAAAGAATGCATAATGGCTCAGCATGGTCTATTTTTCACCTGATATCAACTCTGCTGAAGATTTCCAGAGAACAATGCTGATGATGTATACAACCTCTCATAAATCCCTGAGATCCTCTATTTTTTTCCATGACTACTTAACAATATCTATAGTTAGATATGAGTATGTAACTATTGCCATTGTTGACAGAAGCCAAAAGCTGCTGCTGCAGAAGATGATGTAGGATTTTAACTTACCCAAAATGATAATAACTAGGCAACTCCCAGTGCCAAGACTGGAACAGAAGTCTCTTGTGTCTGGTTCATTGACTTTCCTTCTATTTCTGCCAGTAATTAGATTGGGGCCAGAATGACTTCATCCCTATAAACTCCTATCAGAATAAAACATGTTCTAATATTCAACACGGACGTTTTTGCAAGAGCTTCATGGTCCAAGTACATGCTGACAGTGTTCCTAAATGTATAGAGACTCTCTGGCCTGTGTGGGCAGAAAGTGGCCTGCTCTCTGCCCTCGGGGACAAATATCTAAGGAACTCTATACCAATGAACACTTACAAAGAACAATTCAATAAAGGAGTTTTATAGAAATCAGAGAAACTTAACCATCTTTCTTATTACAATGAAACATGAACTGTGCAATAGGCTTCTTAGAAATATACTTGCATGGGGATTGATGGGTGCAAACCAGTAATGTGCCCTTCCTTGTACAGTTCCACATATGTGGAGACTTACTGCTTCAAGGTTCAAGGAGTATTTCAGAAAAGCATAACAAAGGCAGGGAGGGGAGGGGAAGCATTCCAGGAGACAATCATATCCAGGTATTCACTGTCTTTTCTGCAAATAACTTGTACCTGCAGGCTCCTGAAAGAGATCATGTATCTGTTTATTTATTTATTTATTTATTTTTAATTTTTATTTATTTATGATAGTCACAGAGAGAGAGAGAGAGAGAGAGAGAGAGGCAGAGACACAGGCAGAGGGAGAAGCAGGCTCCATGCACCGGGAGCCCGACGTGGGATTCGATCCCGGGTCTCCAGGATCGCGCCCTGGACCAAAGGCAGGCACCAAACCGCTGCGCCACCCAGGGATCCCTGTTTATTTAAAAACAAAAAAGTAAATACGTGTGTGTGTGTGTGTGTGTGTGTGTGTGTGTGTATGCAGTTAAACATTCTATAATTCACAAGACAGGCTGTCACAATTATATGGCCCAAATGTCAAGGTTTCAAATCCCTGTTTTAAAGAAATTCTTAGGTAGATCCAAATAAAATTAATACTACTCACTGTTTTTTTAAACCTAAAACTTGAGTTTTTTTTTTTTAAGATTTTATTTATTTATTCATGAGAGACACAGAGAGAGACACACACAGAAGCATGGGCAGAGGGAGAAACAGGCTCCATGCAGGAGCCCGACGTGGGACTCTATCCCAGGTCTCCGGGATCAGGCCCTGGGCTGAAGGTGGCGCTAAATCACCAAGCCACCTGGGCTGCCCCCTAAAACTTGAGTTTTGTATAATTAATCTTCTATTAATGGGTAATGGGCAATAGAGAGCAATTTTAAGATTTCATAATTTGAGTAATGGTTTTCATAGGACAGATCCCAGCAATAAAGAATTATCTTAAACAAATGTCAATAATGATAGTGGGAGAAATCCTAGTCTAAATATATAAAAGCTGTCAGCCAAGCTAATTTGGTTTCAAAATGAAATTTATTCCATTTCCCACCTTAAAAAATATATATGATATATATAAAACCCCACCAGATCAAGAGCATATTATTGAGCAAAAAGTCTGCAGCTGGCCACTTAGAAAAGCAAACTGTTTACCGTAGAGGTTGATAAAACTGTGCCATAAATTTCAGGGTACAATTGTTTCCTTTTTTCTTTATCATTAAAAACCCCAAAACAAACGAAAATATTTTGACATTGTGTATATCAACTTTATAGTGGCTACAAATCTTAATCTCCTGAGTCAGTGACATGGGGAAAAATGGGGTTTGTAATGGGCATATTGGCAGGCCATTAACTCTAACTGGGCTTCCTGCTAGTTCTGGCATTAGAAGGAGAAGAGAGCCCTTCCCTTCTTGCTGCAGACATAGGTGGAAAGGCAGAGGGGCAGCCCCAGTGTGCTCACAGAGGCCCTTACCTGCAATGGCTACTGGCTGCATGCCTGGGGGACAGAGGGCTAGAGGCTGCGGTGCCCTTGGCAGGTCATGGTGGGAAAATGATGAGGGAGGCAGGCAAGAGGCTGTCATCAAATTATAAATCATTGGTCTCCAGGGACTCAGAGTAACCCTCTTAGTACCTGCCTGGAAGTTCCCTCTTTCTCCACAGGGCAGCAGGGCTGGTGGATGGGCTGCTCTGATTGGCCGAGATCTCACAAACTACCCAAGAGGCTCCTGCTAAGCTGGCCCTCCCTAAAGGTAGCGAAGGTGTCCATCTCCTTTGACCTCATCTTTACTGATCTCTATATTTCTTCCAGCCAAATTTCAACATATATCTTCCCACTGTATTTTATTTTTAAAAGAGATTTTATTCAATTAATTATTTATTTTAGAAAGAGAGAGCATGTGGGTGAGGGCAAGGGCAAAGGGAGAGATGCTTCAAGCAGACTCTCTGCTGAGCGTGGAGCCCCATATGGGGCTTGATGTCAGGGCCCATGAGATCATGACTGAGCAGAAACCAAGAATCTTGATGTTTCACTGACTGAGCCACCCAGGTGCCCCTCTACTGTATTTTAAAGACCACACGGAACAATGAAAAATACATGTTTTTGACTTAAATTCTGACTCCATCACTTATCAACTCTTTAAGAGTTAATCAAGTCATCTACTGAAACTCTTTGAATTTCAGCTTCTAATCTGTAAGATTATAGTTTCAGAAGATTTATTAAATATTCATTAAACCTTGAGTGCCTACCATGTGCCAGACACTGTCTCCTGGGTACTGAGATCCATGGTCCTCATATTGTTCACAGACTAGGGAGGGAGATAGACTCTGGTCAAATTATCATATTAATGGATATATATTGAAGAGTGAGAGGGACCCACTCGTATGGCTGTGCAGATTTTGCACTGTACAACTCCAAGGGGAGCTGTTTATATTTTAGTCCATATGGATGGTGTCCTGTGAAGTTGTGCAGTATATAACCCGTATAACAACATGTGGCACTCCGTCTGAGGTAAGGGCTCTGAGGGTAAGGAGCTTGGCTCTATTAGAGAGTATAAAAATGATAATTAATTTAGATTGGTAAGCTGGAAAACACTTCTTTAAGGAACTACTACTTAAGATGCAAAATAAGTAGTAGTTTTGTGCCTAACTTGGGCCAGACGTGTTATAGCATCTATAACATACTTTAATTTTGTGTGCACTCTCCCTGCTGACATCTCTTCTGGGCCTTATTCCCCTGATCTGGGGTATCATGAGGTAGATTCCTGAGCAAGGCAGTCTCCAAAGCTAGGAAGGGCCTGGACCAGAGTCAGGTTATCAGAGAGGGAGCTCGAGTACAGAATAAATCCCACCTTTTGATGTCAGGATGGATTTTGAGCCATGGTTGAGTTAAATTTCAGATCTAGTGGCTCCGGCATGGGGTAGAGGCTACAGCTGAGGGATGAAACACAGCAAGTCCTGGTGACATTTCACTATGACTTACCAGCATTTCCAGGCCTGGGTCATTCCTGCTGAGGTTCTCAATTCAATCTGTGGGAGCAGGTTTCTGAAATGGACACTAAACTCCCCCCACCTGGTTCTCTTCACTGATTCTAGTGTAGGTCTCAGAGTGTGAGAAGGGGCTGTGGCAAGGAATGGGGTGTGAGGGGAGGGAGGACCTCAGTGGTGGTGGGGCTCACAGTGGGAACTGGGCAGCAAGGACAATGATCTGAGAGCTCTCAGGGCTGCTCATGAAATATTACCTTCTCAAGACTGGAGCAGAGAGCGTTCATGTCCCCGGTCTTGGAAGGGAGGGCTGTCTCATCTCCCACTGACACCTCTGTGGGTTATAGGCTCAGCTTCTCATTCTTCCTTGAGTAGACCATCCCATTCCTCATCAAGTCATTGCTCATACTGTGACTTCACTTTCAATCCGGGCATACATCTTTTTTTGGTGCCTCTAGACCCACTCTCTACCCTCTTCCATCCAGCATGGACTATAGCAGTGGATCTCCTTGCCCTTTGGCTTTTAGATGCTTTTGCCCAAAGATGACATCCCCTGCAGGGAGGTTAAAAGGAAGTGAATGAGGTTAGATTCTGTACTTCGTCTCCCATCTTCTAAGATTGCCTCAGGTTGGCATTGTTCCTTGACCAGTGGTCCAACAATTACTACTGTCTCTTTCTGGGAGTTGGCCTTGCATGTTCTTTCCAGCCAAGGGTTGGTAATAGTGCAGCATATATCCACCCTGGGTTATTGTATTCTCACCTGGGATATTGTGATTTCTCTTACCCAGAACTTTGGAAATAGTCCTTTCACAATAAAATCTCCTGAAATTGTCTCATTTTGGGAGTGCCCTCTGCTTTCTCTTGAAAGTCTGACTGATGTCCATGCCGTTCTATGTCCTCTCTTACTTTAACACATATTTCAGGTTTCAACTCAAACACTACTTTCTCTCTATGGCACTTCCTACTTACCCCCCTGCCCCTCACCACCATACACAGAATTATCTGGTCTATACCTGGCATCCCACCATACCTAAGCTCTCCTCCACTGTGTTTCATACTGAATTCTATGAGAGTTATTTACTTATACATCTCGTTTATCCCTCCTTTTCCATACCAGACTGTGAGCTCGTCAAGGTGGGCACGTATTTTACTCACCTCTGGTCTCTGGTGTTTTGTTTGCTGCTTGTTTCTTTGGTGAGTGCACTTAGGTCAGCCATGCTTTGCTGCCAAGGGTCACTGTAATTTATAGGATGCATCGTCTTCTTCCTAGAGTTGCTGCTTGTGACATTTAATCTATACAGGGCACTATGTGTTGGTTTTTCTAACTCTGTTGAGAATCTTGGTATGATAATATCTACATAATCAGGGAACCAGAGGAGGTAAGCTTGCTCAATGGGACTTGAAGAAAAACTCTGCCTTGATTTGCATTATGATTAGTAAACCCAATCAAGCCATGTCCTATCAATCACTGTGTATTAAGAATCTACTATATGCTAGCAGCTGCATTCACCCTCGTAGGATGGCATGACTTTCAGATCAGAGTTTTTGGAAAGCTTACAAAAAGCCTTGGAGACAAAAAGTAAGCAGAGACAAAACATGCTCCTCTTATTTTGAGCTCACACATTGAGCAATACCAGCTCAAAAAGCCACAGAATCTTCTCTCCTTCCTCCTTTATTTCCTTTTCTTATCCTTCTTGGCAGCAGAGGTCTGCAGCCTAAAATGCCAAAGTTTTATAGTAAATAGAGACCCTCTCTCTTCTCAGAATTTTCTCATGACAAGCAGAGACGTAGGAAGCCAAGTATGATGCAAAACTGAGTTTCTAGATGGTGATTTAACTTGGTTGTTATCAAGAAACCAGGGCTTGTGTGAGTCCCTGTAGCATCACAGGCATCTGGGTAGTAGGGGCTGCTGTCCAAGGCCCCTTTTTGGCCACTGTCTCCTTCTGTGTCTATCTGTCATCTGTCCGTGTACTGCAGGTGAGGGGGGGCGGAGGGGGGGTGCAGTAGAGATGTATCAGTCTGCACAGCTGGAATCCTCTTGGTGACAGCACATGTCTCAAGGAACCCCAATGCTACTCACATCATCATATCCATGGACTCAGATGAACTGATCTGATGACAAGATTGAGAACTTCCAGAGCAGATGTATGGGTCCCCACTGACACTTCACCTACACAGTGAATGTGTTCATTTATCCTCTCTGGATGCTTTTTGTAAATTCCCCTCATCTTTCTTCTTTGGACTTTTTGATTAAAAATGCTGTCAGCAGAGCAATTTGATGTCCAAAGGAAGATGCTATTTGTGAGGCATTTTTCTTTTTTTGAGTAGTTGGAATAGGAAATTCTTTTATGCTTGAAAACCTTTCATTTTTCCCCCCATGAACATGAAGTGGAAGCTGACACAATGTGATAACTTTTCTGTTTCTATGGCATTCCATCTGCATCACTCAGGATGACCACATCCAGCTTCAGATTCCACAGGCCCGGTGGGGAGAGGTCTGCACAAGGAAAGTGCTGCACTGGGCCTTAGATGTGGACTAGGGGGAGCCCAGGTGAGGAGGGCCTTGCCCTCCCTACCCAGGCTCGCCTGCTCTGCATGCAGTGGCCCTAGGAATGGAAAAGTGGCAGGGCAGCAAACACTTTCAGAAGGGCTGCAGGAACACTGGCCACACCAGTCTCCCAAATCCCTTTCATTAGCTCTTGTCTCCATGGCAACCCCATTCCAAGTTCATTTAAATAGATGAATATCATTAATGGGTTTGAAAATCATTTAGTATAATGCTACTATGTGCCTGGCACCATGTTAAGCACTGTGGGTAGAATTCATAATTATCATCCTCAGGAAGTTCAAATCTAATCAGGAGACATACACACACCCAGCAAACACATGGTGCCCGGGGAGCAAGGAGGAGGGTCTCTCAATCTGAGTTTGGCAGATGCTCCAGTGTAAATCCTCCTCACTGACCACAGAGCCGCTGAGAGTGGTCCGGTGGATTATCTCAAGATTTCAGCCCACTAGGTCGGTAAAAAGGCATTCACCTTTTAGTCCAGTGAAATTGTCCTCAAAGGCTGACAAAAATGAAAGCTTTGGGGCACCTGGGTGGCACCAAGCATCCGACTCTTGGTTTCAGCTCAGGTTGGGATCTCAGGGTCATGAGATCGGGTCCCGAGTTGGGTTTCATGGTCAGCATGGAGTCTGCTTAAGACTCTCCCTCTCCCTGTCCCTTCTGCTTGTCCTCCTTCTGTCTTTCTCAAATAAATAAAAAGATCTTTTTAAAAAAAGCCTCCAGAAGCTTCTTATGAAATTGTAGTCTGAGTGAAGACAAATATCTAAAATGGTAGCTCTCTGGGTCTGAGCTTTAGGGAGGCGCTGGGGTGCCCGGGCTTCTGGAGTGCAAGGACTGTGCTTTTTGTACTTACAGAACCCAGTGCAGTGCTTGACACAGGATAGAAACTCAGTAACTTAATTACATAATGACTTAATGAGTTAGGAGTTGAGTGATCTGAGTTCTAGCTGGGTAGCTTTTGACCTATCACTTTTTCCTTATCTTGGTTTCCTCATCTGTGAAAAGAAGTTTCCTGTTTAAAGAGCTCCAAGAACTCTCCCTGCTTTGATATTTTCTCAGTCCATAAAATAAACATAACATAAAACAAAACAAAAATCCACCCTCTCAGAAAGGAAGGAGGCCCAGGGTGGCTGGCCATGCCCAGGAGAGAAAGAGCAGCTCTCTGCTGGGTGTGTGGTACAAGTTCATATCCTAAACCAAAATCAAATAATCTCCAAGGCCCAATGCATTTCAAGGTGGAGAGTATGAGGTTGATTGAACAGTTCAGAGATTAAACATTCAAGGTTAAATATATATTTCCATTAAGGGGATCTATATCCCTGTTATGTTTAAGACCATTTTTTTTTTTAGTGCTTGTTGTTTAGTTCTTTGGAAATTAATCGTTACAGTTGATTGAAAGGGTCAAGGATGAAAATGGTATGTTGCATCCTATTCCACTCAAGTATTGAACAGAGAGACTGCTTCGTGGCAAAGTGATTTATGGGGAAAAGGCAGGACCACACCCACTCATTTTTTACCCATGCCCCAGGGTCAATATGAAGGGCCTCCCTGAATGGAGCGCCTGTGTTACACTCCAATGTTCATCCTTTAAATATCTCACTGAAAATTCAGCCCAGAATTTTCATTTGAATCTCGGCTGACATTTGAGGAACTCTGGAAGAGAAGAGCCATTTCTTGGAAATTATTTCCATTTTTCTAGATTCAGGCATGTAAGGACATGAATTTGAAATTTTGTTGAAAATTAGGTGATGAGCATAGTGAGGAAAAGACAGGGGGGTGCTGGACAAAGTAAAACAAAAAAAATCACTCATTTGGAATTGTGCAGAAGTTGTCCTGCATGATAACTGATACGGAAGATGGATTCATAAAAATGCATTGTTCAGGGACAGAAAGCATCATGCCTGGAGAGAAAGAATGGGTAGTGAAGGCAGCTAAAGGCTTCGGAAAGAACTGGGATTCAGGATAGGATTTTAATCCTGGATGAACAAGAAGGTCAAGGCATGTATTGATTTGGAGAAGAATAAAGAACACGGCCTAAAAAGCTGGGCAAATGAGCTGTTTCCACTTGCTCCATAGCAAATACCACCGCACTCGACTGTGTCCCCTCCCTTCCTGCTTACTTCTAGTATTGATCCCGAAGTCAGGCCAGGCTGAAGTGAAAGCCAACTAGTTTCAATTTCTAAGGGTAGGTGTGTGGGTGTTGGGGGGGTGGTCAAGGATCCTGACAGGCCATCGCAATACCAGTATATGAAGGAAAGCTCTATCTCTAAACATTCTTTGTTTTCAAGGTTTTCAGAAATTTGAGCATTTTGAAATTCTTTAGAAAAGGAGGAAAGAAGTCAATGATAAGTGGGAATCCAGCAAGAGTGCGTATCTGGAGGCAGATACTCCTCAGTGTTAATGACATTAATGGGGATGTCATCTGTCAGGTCAGCCAATATGAAACTGTCACCTGTGTAGGACTCCTCCTCCCTCTTGAATCACCTTAAAAGAGTTGCAGCTTGCAGACTGTGATCCCTTCTATGCCGGAAGATTGGGGAAATGTGGGATCTCCAGCAGAGCCCTGAGGGTCTGCAATAGTTAAATCCATTTCAATTTCAAGTGAAATAATTCTGCAGGATGAGAGGAAGGTTTTAGTTCTCAGACCAGGTGATCATTAGCTAAGCTATTGTCCATCTGCTAACTTCAAACTTATTGACTTCTTTTGGGAAATGAAAATAAAAAGCAGAATTTTAAAAGAGAGACCAGGATGAGTTTCATGTCCTGCCAACCACAAAAGATGCCATTTGAACTTATGAATAATAAATAGAAGGGTTTTAACTTGGACTCAATTTTCTTGGCTGCTACCAAACTTCCAAACGAAACAAATACCTATTAACCTATATGCTGGTGACTTCGCAGGACACTTTGAAAAATGCAATAGGAACTCTAGATGACATCAGGAATCCCTTTTAGTCCGAAATGAGTCTTAGAATTACTTACTTATTGAGTTATTTACCTTTATAAAAGTCTCTGAGTGTAGAGAAATGCTGGAAAACTTCCTATAGGGAGTATGTACTGATTCAAATGAGCAAAGTGGACACATGAGAAAGAAAGTCCTCTTACCTGATTCTTTACACTGTAATTTTACACAGGGTTGTAAGACAGGGAAGGTGGGTTAGGAAAACACTCAAGACTGGTTCTGGTGATGCTTTTATTTTATTATTTTATTTTATTTATAAAATAATTTTATTTTATTTTATTTTGGTGATGCTTTTAATAGCTATTAATAGCTGTGAGGACTTATCGAGTCTTCTTTCTGCATTGGCAATATTATAAAACCTACTTATAGAATTATTTTGAAAATTAAATGAGCGAATATAAAGGTAATAATTAAACTATCAAATATGAGTATTCTCAGGTTTAAATCCCACTCTTTTACGTATTAGATTACCTACATTAGAATGTGAAGGTATAGGCACCTGGGTGGCTCAGTCTGTTACGTGGTTGCCTTTGGCTCAAGTTGTGAGCCTGGGGTCCTGGGATTGAGACCCACGTTGGGCTCCCTCCTCAGCAAAGAGTCTGCTTCTTCCTCTCCTTCTACCTCTCCCTCCATCACTCATGCTCTCTCTCTCTTTCTCTTTTTTTCTCTCTCTCTCTCAAATAAATAAAATCTTAAAAAAAATAAAATGTGAGGGTACAACTGTGTTTTCTGGAATTAAGGAGAGTCTGGGTTGATCAGGAAACGGCTTTGATGCAAAAGTTGTCAGGAAAGAGAACACATTTCATAGAGCAATATAGGCTTCTTTATTTTCTTTTATCTTACTTTTTGTCATCTGTTTCTTCATTTTAAAATTTCACCAAAAGAATGAGACAGGTGCCATTATTTTTCTCTTTTCTTTGAATGTAAGGGAGAGTAGGATGATGTGGACTGTGAGCTGAAGAGACCTGACTAGGGCTAAGGACAGTGGCCATCCTTTAATATCACCTATCAGGAATAAGAAGACCAATCCTCACCATAAAACACCTCTTAGGTCAGATCTTTGTGATAGTCAGAATTCAAGGAGCATGACAAGAGCTGGCATTGACCGAATTTGTACTTCAATTTCCAGCCTATAAACTCAGATCCATAAACATATGTCCTTATGTTTGGAATTTTGATCAACATTTAAAAACATCTTTTAAACTTGATTATGCAAAATTGTCGTCCTTTTATTTGGGAGAGGGATAATTCTGAAGACGAAGAATGCTGTTGAACTTGATTTTTCCTCTGGTGCTATTCTCTCTGGGAGCACAGCTCACTCTACTGACAATGTCACATTATTCCTCACAAAAAATGGTGTCTCCTGTAATTGCCTTTCTCCCAAATGTTCCTAGAAGAAATGAGACTGAAGCCATTTTTGAGAAATTGAAGAATTCAAAGAACTTCCAAGATCAGAATGAAAAGAACTTAGGTCGGGGATCCCTGGGGGGCGCAGCAGTTTGGCACCTGCCTTTGGCCCAGGGCGCGATCCTGGAGACCCGGGATCGAGTCCCACGTCAGGCTCCCGGTGCATGGAGCCTGCTTCTCCCTCTGTCTCTCTGCCTCTCTCTTTCTCTCTCTCTCTCTGTGACTATCATAAATAAAAAGAAAAGAAAAGAAAAGAAAAGAAAAGAAAAGAAAAGAAAAGAAAAGAAAAGAAAAGAAAAGAACTTAGGTCTTTCAGTTGACAGGAAAAATAATCACTAGGGTCTCTTGAGGAACAGAAACAATTGTTCACCTTCCTCTGAGACACATGTATTTGCTGAACCAAGATATGCCATGGGTGTGCTTCAAGGACTCTTTTGAAACATAGCCCAGGCACATTTCAAGTAAACTAAATTTGTTGGTTTCTGACTTATGCATATCATTGGAGTCAGAGAATAATGCAGAAGGAAAGTTCTTAGGGTCTCTTGAGGAACAGAAGCAATTGTTCACCTCCCTCTGAGACACATGTATTTGCTGAACCAAGATATGCCATGGGTGTGTTTCAAGGACTCTCTTGAAACATAGCCCAGGCGCATTTCACAAGTAAACTAAATTTGTTGGTTTCTGACTTGTGCATATCATTAGAGTCAGAGAATAATGCAGAAGGAAGGTTCCTATTTGTTAAATGAGATGTTGTTAAGTCCATGTAGTATAAAATGTCAAATAAATTTATACAGGAGACAGAGAGAAAATGGGAATTGCAATCATTTAGGCATGAGCAATATTTTGTGTTTATTATCCAATCTTTCTCAAAGGTTTTTAAGAAAATTATATAATCTTCAAAATTGAGGCAAGAATTATTGAATCATACTTGGGAATGACCTGTGACCTAGTCGAATCTTCCTCACAAGATCACCCCGGATATCATTCCATTTCAGTGTGAAGATGTATGATGACTGCATATCCATCTCACTACTCGGCAGCTTCTAGGTTAGAAATGTCATATCAAGCCAAAATTTCTATTAGGAGAACTTCTATCCACTGGTCCTAAATTCTACCTCACTAATATACATCTTTTACAGCCTCTCAAGAACTTGAAGCTAGCTCTTTTACCCTTTCTTGGCAAGTCTTCTTTGAAGGAATTTAAAAAAGGGAATGATATGTTGTTTCCTCTAGTACCTTAGGCATGGTTGGTATGTGTTTGTGGAAGTCTTTGTTCTGTGCATGATGCCTAAACCTTACCGTCTGTCCTATTTTAGACAAATGTGCTTTCTCAGTCAACAGAGATAGTGAGATGTCTCAGCCATGGATTAAAAAAATAGAATTGTTCCTTCTTCCTGGCTCTTCATGTGTTTAGGGCAACATACAGATAATACTGTCTGGTGTCTCCCTTAGAGCCTATTATTAGAATGGCCATGAAGATTGCAACCTCAGAAGCCAACTCTAGATTTCTCTGAAACCTGAAGGTCAGTCAATATTGAGCTTTACCTTCCTTTCTTAGTTGATAGCAATTGAAAATGCCATTGGAGCAGCCAATGATGTCATTGATCAACTTGGACTGATCCACAGACAAACAGCTGGGGCCTGATTTTTCCATTAGCCTTCTAGTTTCTGAGAAAAGAATAAAATGAAACTGTTCTTAAAAATGTTCTTAAACTGTTCTTACTTGGTTGGAGTAGCTGGGATCAGAAATATAAAGGCTGGTGTGTCATTCCACAGCAGACCACCAGCCTCAGAGTTCCCCTGCCTCACCTCACCTTTGTAGAGTGAATGTCCGCCCTGTGACAATTTTGCTGAGATCATAATGGTTTGCCCATGGTACCAATTGTTTAAGATGCACAGTATTCTTATTACAGAATTTCTGGTAGGATAAATCTCTTCCTACTTAAGTGATGAATGGTTGAGATAATTTTTTCACATTCAGATATTTTTATAAAAAGAAAAAAAGTTAACCCATGATCTGGAAGGGGCAATAAAGTCAAATTCTAACTGCAGAACATAATTCCTTCACATTGAAGTAGAAGATGGGAAAGGAAGCTAGTACTTAAAAAAAAATCAACTTTGTTGAGTTGTAAATTACAGTTGATCTTTAAACAATACACATGTCAAAAACCTCACATGTAACTTTTGGCTCCCCCAAACTTAACCACTTTTAGCCCACTGTTGATTGGAAGCCTTACTGATCATATAAACAGTTGATTAACACATGTAACGTGTTATGTACTGCGTTCTTGCAATAAAGCGAGATAGAGAAAAGAAGATAATATTAAGAAAATCATGAGGAGAAAATGTATTAAGAGAGCTGTGCTGCATTTATAAAAAAAAAAAAAAACACGTATAAGTAGACCCATGCAATTCAAATCTGTGTTGTTCAAGGGTCAACTATATATACCAGTATACGCAATGCACCTATGTTATGTATACATTCCTATGAGTTTTGAAAAATGCACAGATCCATAGAACTACTACCCCAATGAAGAAATACATCATTTCTATCATGTTAGAAAGTTCTAGACAATTTTGACATCTCCAATTCTTGGCCCAAGTCAAACACTAATTGGCTTTCTGCCAATTTTGTATTAGATTTATCTTATTAGAGTTTCATATAAATGGAATCACAAAATACTCATTCTATCATTTCTGGCTTCTTTCACTAGCATGTTTTTGAGAGAGTCATCCATGCTGTTGCATGTAGAGATACGTCGGTCATTCTTTTTACTGCTGAGAATTAATCCATTGTATGGATGTCTGACACTTGGTTCATCCATCATTTGTTGATTTATGTAAAAGGCCTTGAGAAGACATAGATTTTCATCTGTTTTGGGTAAACATCTAGGGATGGAATTACTGAGTGTTATGGTAAATGATACACTTAAATTTATAAGAAACTGTCAAAATGTTTTCCAATGTGGTTGTAGCATTTTACATTACCACCAGCAGTATATAAAAGTTCCAATTTTTCCATATCTTTGTCAATACTGGTATAGTTACTCTTTTTAATTTCAGCATTCAAATGGAGGTATAGAGGCATTTAATTGTGATTTATATTTATTTTTTTTAAAGATTTTATTTATTTGACAGAACACAAGTGGTGTGTGGGGGTGGGAGGTTGGCAGAGGGACAGGGAGCAGCAGGCTCCCCACCTAGCAGAGAGACCAATGTTAGGATTCAATTCCAGGACCCTGAGATCATGACCTGAGCTGAAGGCAGATGCTTAACTGACTGAGCCACCCACGTGTGCCAGTTTATGTTTCTTTGATAACTAATGTTAATCATATTTTGGCATATGTTGGTCATTTGCAAACTTTCTGTGAAGTATCAAAGCAAAAATTTTGTCTACTTTTTAAATTGGGTGTTTATCTTGAAATTAAGTTGTAATTGCTTTTATAAATTTTGGATATGAGTTCTTTTTTTAAGATTTTAATTATTTATTTGACTCAGAGAATGAGAGTGAGAGAGAGAGAGAGAGAGAGCACAAGCAAGTGAAGCAGGAGAGGGAGACAGGCTCCCTGCCAAATGGGGAGCCCAATGCAGGGCTCAATGTCAGGATCTTGGGAGCATGACCTGAGCTGAAAGCAGATGCTTAATTGGCCGAGCCACCCAGGTGCTCTGGACAGGAGTTCTATATATGTTGTTATAGATATGATTATATCAGTGAGTTTTATGTGATATGGGATAGGCATGTATGTATATATAGATGGTTTTCAACCAGTTAATGGACGATCTTTCCATTTTTAAAAAAGGAATTTTTGGAAAAACCGAAATTTTAAACTTGTTTTTTATATTTTTATCTAAGATCTCTTTGCTTACCTCAATGTCATACATAATATCATATAAATATATTTATGCATGTTTAATTTCTAGCAGTCACCCTCTGAGTAATATTGTTTATCACTTCCCTCAAAATGTAAGAACTTTAGTATATGTGCTGCTGAAGTGAGCACAATGTAAGAGCTTTAAAACTTCATGCTTTCATTTCTTCCCTCCCATCCCTTGTGTTTTAGTTTCATACATTTTACTTCTATGTATACTTATATGCATGTATTTACTTCTATGATACTCATAATGCATTTTATTATTTCAAAATTAGTAATCTAGGAAATTAAAATTTTTCATTTATATTTTACATACATATTTATCATTTCTGGCACTTTTAATTCCTTTTAATAGACCCAAGATTCTATATGATATCATTTTCTCTCTAACTGAAGATTTCCATTAATATTTTTTTGGAGTGCAGATTTTCTGGAGACAAATGATCTCACATTTGGTTTGCCTGAAAGCCTTTCTTTTGTCTGCATTCTTGAATGGTATTTTCACCCTGCATAGACTCCTAGTTCTTCTATTAAGGTGTAACCCCTGCAGATCTATTCTGAATGCCCCAGGTGGTCAGGGGACTTTCCTCTCCAGCTGGTTGAAGTCACTGTCTTCTCACTTTTTGTATCATTTGGAAATTGTTTAGCTTATGACTCCCCAGTCACACTTTCCTTGGCTGTGTGCAGCACAGGCTTATGCAAGCACAGCTCGGTGTTCAGCAAAGCCTCAAGGACACAGCAAGCCGACTTCTGGAGGTTTTTTTCCATAGCACACTCCTCTCTAAAACTTTTGCATTTTCCAGCTGCCTCATTCCCTGGACTCTAATCTAATCTCTGTCTCAATTTAGAAAAGATCTCCTGGTTCAGCTTGGTTTTGCCGCTCTGCACTATGGTCCAAAATGTGCTTCTGGACAGAAATCTGGGATGATTGTGGGATTTCCCTGGCTATTTTCACTTTGTAGCTCATAGATGGGTCTGTATTCAGTTATATTATGGCTCTCTTAGGGTCTGAAACGAAATTCCTGCCATATGCAGCTAGAAAACTGAACAAAAATCTATAAAACATTTATTGATATTGGAAAGTAGATAGCAGAAGACTATGGTCTCACATAGCAGGGGAATGATACTCTTGCTGATGTGATGTGGGCCAGGAGCACTAAGGAGACAAAACTCCTGTAACATCATGACTAAGGTTTTACTCGACAGTAGTAAATGACCTTATCATAATAGCAGTTAGACCCTCAAGGTTTCCACAGCCTTCCAAATTCCTTCAAGTCTTCTGCTCCCTCACTCCCTCTCAGCTTGAAAGGATATAACCAGTCCCTCCTCACAATCCCAGGGCAGCTCCTTCTGCCCACGGGTCCTGTCCTCATGCTTTCATAGAATCACCTTTTTTTTTTTTTTTTTTTGCACCAAAGATATTTCAAGAATTCTTTTTGAACCATTTGATCTTGGCCCACATCACATCAGCAAGAGGGGTTTTTATGAGCTCTTTTGTGGAACTTTCCTAAGCAACCAGGGTATATGCTGAGTCGTGCCAATCAGGGCTTTGGTCACATATATGACTATTTATTAGGTTAATGTCCAGAGGTTGATGGTCCTTTTTTTGCTGACATCTGGGGGCTTAGGTCTCAACTGCCCCTTGCCCATGATATTGACAAATGCTTTTGTGGATAATTGTCTTATTTTAGGACGTTTTGCAGAAGTCATTTCCGCAAAGGCTGCAAAGCAGAATGTCAGTGTGGTCCTATCTGCAGAACAGGCTGTCGGTGCTGTTTTATCTTAGTCGTCCTGACTCCTTTTTTTCTTTTTGGGGACCCTGGCCTGGACTACCTGTCAGTCTCACTCCTAACACTGAGACCCTTTGGATGTGTATCATTGGGCCATATGTTTGGAGGATGATTGCTAACATATTATTTTAGTGGGAGTAGAGATAAAGGAAGTTTCCAAAGGGATTTTTATATGTTAAAGAAGACTTATAGGGTCCTGGAGATCAGGTTAATGTCAAGAGAATGTTGCCTTTTGCCTCTAGCAAAGAAACAGCTGAGCATCTTGAGGAGGTTACTCTGCCTGTCTTAAGTACTAGTCAATGGGCTGAAGTTGTAAAGCAATTTAATATTTTTTACATTTCTTTTGCCTTTGTTCTCCAAATTATTCCCACTACCCCATAATATTTTTCCAGAACTCTACTCTATAATTTTTTTGTATACACTCATCAAACTTATAAAGAGTAGGAAAAACAAGGTTTCTTCCTTTGACTCGTTATCTTTCTCATGTGTTTATATGCTCATTTGTCTTTTGGCCAATATTTTATATTTGACACTTTTAGTAGATTAATGCCTGAAATTCAAATTCCCTTCGAAACCTGAAGATTGAAGATTCATACCATATTTAAAGTATAGTGTGGCATAAGTAGAGTTGGGGAAAGTCATCGATGTCAAAATGAGGGATTCTCTGGGCTGGTTATTGGATTCCACTTTCTTCTCTGCATGCCTTTTGTGAATTCATCCATTCTTTTTCTTCTGTCTTTGAATCTGTCATAACATGTAAGTAAATATTATTATCATTTTTTATCCTGAAGGACAGCAGTTCAAAAAATGTCATTCAAATATCATTGGAATGATATTTTCCAATATTTTTGTTATTGGAAAGTTAAAAAGTAAATACTGTTTTTTGATGTGCCACCTCCCTGTTTGCTCTGGGCTCCTGGTATTTAGCTTTTCTTGACTCTCCATGCCTGGTAAACATTAAGAATGGGAAGGACAATACATCATGAACTTCTAAAGAAGTAAAGAAAATTAGGTCTCTGTGAACATACCAGAGCTTCTTGGTCACTGGGGCTTCTCCATTGTAGGTTTAGGAAGGAATCTTGATCAAATCTTGATTTGAGTTTTTTCACTTCCCTTTGTTGATGAGTGGTTAACATAATGAAGAAACCCCTCAATTCTCAACTCTATGGATTTCTGGAGATTGTCTTAGCCTAAAGGAAAAAAGTTCACCTGGGATGGGTAACTGGGTGGCAACGGGGAGGACCCTATGGTCTTGATAACTCCATAACTCATTGTTTCCCTCTATGTGCAAACCTGTTTCAAATCCCTTATGTACAAGCCAAACTTTATCCAAACCAAACTTTCCACACAATGTTTTCTCTTCCTGGTATGGCCTCCCTTACTCTGTCCACCAGGTCAACTCTAGGCACTATATAAATTTCAATTCAAATGTAACTCTATGAGATTTTATCTTCCTTTATCAAGCAAATATATTTGCCACGTTTGCTATGCTTCCTATCTATTCAGTACAACAGTTAATCTTATTATATGTGGTTATTCATTTTCATGCTGATGTCCACATCAGACTGATTTCCCTGAGTCTAGAGCCGTACGACATCTATCTCTTTAATCCTGAGGGCCTATCAAAATTCTGCTTCTGATGCTTAGGCATCCGTGTATTCTTTCCATACATGTAGGGTTGTTCTTCAAAGTGTGTGTCATTTCCTTTATTGTCTTGCTATCTGTGGGCCTTACATGATTACTGGAATGTTCTTCTCTCAGCTTAGGGTATTTTGGACAGTAGAGTTGCTCCTTTGATCTGTGTTAAGAAGAAAGAGTAATTAGTCACAAGTTACTTGTGCTTGCATTAGATAACTAATGGACATTTTTTTTTAATTTTTATTTATTTATGATAGTCACAGAGAGAGAGAGAGAGGCAGAGACACAGGCAGAGGGAGAAGCAGGCTCCATGCACCGGGAGCCCGACGTGGGATTCGATCCCGGGTCTCCAGGATCGCGCCCTGGGCCAAAGGCAGGTGCCAAACCACTGCGCCACCCAGGGATCCCTACTAATGGACATTTGAAATATAATCAGTTGAATTACTGAGGCTAAATGCATAGCATTTATTCATGCAGTCACAGTAACCCTTCCCAAGTTCCAGAAATTATTGAGAATGTGATACTTTGTCCCTTTTAGATTTTCTTTGTTTCGCTTTGCTGAATCCTAAATGTTGGGGGAAGTCATGGAGAGGATGTGACCACAGATTGACCCCCATGCTGGCACCAGGTAATCAGGGCTCCTCACCCCTCCCCTGTCCTTGGACAGTAGTCACTCACCTTCAGAATGGGAGCCATTTTCAAGGAAGAAGCCTTGAGAGAGCAATGTGTTGTTGTTGAGACTCTCTGGGAGGTTTATGTGACTAGACTAGATAAGACTTCTACACAAATGTTTAAGATTCTGGTGCACGATGGTGATCATCTTATTTTGTGTGCCCAAGACGAGCCTCCTATGTAAGTTCCCCTGCATATTACGGTGGCCACCTACCAACCTGGAATGGTCTGCCTCTTTCTTAGATTTCTCCTTACCCTGGGGGTGGGGGGGGTGCAGTTTGGGATTTCACCCAGGAAGCTCCTGGGGGTGCCATTTACACTAAAATAACAATGACCTAGGCTGTGGATGCTTCCTAAAATTCTCTTTTGGGACATGGGTTGAATTTTTTACAGTGTTTTCTTGCCCTGAACTTTGCTGCCCAGTTTCTGAGTCTTTGATCCTTGGTAAAGGCAGCTGGAAACTTGTGAAGTAAGTCCCACTTTCAGTCCCACTAGGATTAGGTATGGAATTTTCTAATTAATACATCAAAATATATTGGGGCTTCCTTTTTCAAATTAAGTGTGCATGATTGTATATGGAACAAATACTAAGATCCCAGGGTGGGAGGGCTAGGGAAAGGGATATGGAGTTCTTACTTGACTTGAATGTGCACCTGAGGGTGCTTTGTGTAATATATTGTACACTACAGCATCTTATATTTTTTGAGTTGAGTTTCAATAAATTACAATTTTTCACCCAAAAAAAAAAAAATAAAAAAATAAAATAAAATAAAATAACAATGATTGCTTTCTCTCCCTGCTTTCACATTGCCTCTTACACTTTAAATGGCCCCTTGGGGTATACTTTCAATTCACAAGATGCTTTGTTGCAGACAATGAGCCTGGCATCTGTAACACAAAGAATAATAATGCAAGGTCTCTGCCCTTTAAAAGTCACAGTGAGGTGGTCAAATATCACATAATAGCTTATCAAAGACCCTCACACATGCGTACACATACCCGCAGGTATAGATACACAGTAGGAACTCAGATGAGAAGGAAATACATTCTCTCTACATTTGACATCTGTTGACATTGATCCCTTCTCCTAATCCTAGTAAGAATCCTGTGAGGTGGGGCATCCGAGTGACTCAGTGGTTATGTATCTGCCTTTAGCTCAGGTCATGATCCCCGGGGTCCTGGGATCGAGTCCTGCATTGGTTCCCCACAGGGAGCCTCCTTCTCTCTCTGCCTATGTCTCTGCCCCTCTCTCCATGTCTCTCAGGAATAAATAAATAACATCTTTAAAAAAAGAAAAAAAAAAAGAATCCTGCGAGGCAACTGTATCAATTAGGTTCATGTTAAGTAGTGAATGACAGCCCCAAATTAGAGGCTTAAGCAGGATATGTATTTATTTCTTTTCTAAGTAAAAGAAGTCAAGAAGTAGGTAGCCCAAGGCTAGTATGGTCACAGAGGAGGCTGCATCCTTCCAGTTTTCCTCCATGGAATCTCTAGAATGCAAATCTCATAGCATCAGTAAGGTTCATGATGACTGGTCTTGGAGTGTTAGGAGTTGAGTTGGACAGTTAGGTAGTCCAGGCCTGGGTCCCCAACAAGAAAATATGGAGGCAGGACAGCTAAGATAAAACAGCACCGACAGACTGTTCTGCAGCTTAGATAGGACCACACTGACATTCTGCTTTGCAGCCCTTGCAGAAATGACTTCTGCAAAACATCCTAAAATAAGACAATTAACCACAAAAGCATTTGTCAATATCACGGACAAGGGGCAGTTGAGACCTAAGCCCCCAGACGTCAGCAAAAAAAGGACCATCAACCTCTGGACATTAACCTAATAGATAGTCATATATGTGACCAAAGCCCTGATTGGCGCTACTCAGCATATACCCCGGTTGCTTAAGAAAGTTCCACAAAAGAGCTCACAAAATCCCCTAAACTTAGAAACTTCAAGGGCAACCTACTCAGGTCCTTCTCCCTCTCGTGGAGCTTTATACTTTTGCTCAGTAAACTTTTCTTTCCTGCCCACCACTCTTCTTCTGGTCTACCTCTTCATTCTTCGATGTGGCATGACCAAGAACCCAGGCAACTAAGAGGACACAAATCCTGTAACAGGAAGAGGGAGTGGATATCCTCCCTTTCAGGAGACTTGTGGAAGCCTCCTGCAGCACAAAATCCCCAGACTGCACCAAAGGAGGCATGTCATCAGACACTGCAGGTGAGGAGCTGCAGGCTCAGGGAATAATGTGCAGGTGCATGGAGTTAGAAGGCTTGGCTTCTTGGGCTGTTCGGTCATTCACTAAATATAAGCCTTGGAGCAAATGGGTCACTCCTGTGCATGTTAACTTCACACTGGACAGATATTTTGGAGAGTTACGGGGAGATTCTTCTGTATGAGAGACACCTTGTAGTGATTAAATGGCAGAGCTCAAGTGAAACCATGGTAAACTCTGGAAGAGCCATACTAATCAGTTCTCACAGGACCTGAAATGATGCTTACATCATCACCATCGCAGGAGTCAAGCAATGGAATAGAAGGTAGTGCTTACTGCTGGGAATTTACCCCAAAGATACAGATGCAATGAAATGCCGGGACACCTGCACCCCAATGTTTCTAGCAGCAATGTCCACAATAGCCAAACTGTGGAAGGAGCCTCAGTGTCCATCGAAAGATGAATGGATAAAGAAGATGTGGTTTATGTATACAATGGAATATTACTCAGCCATTAGAAATGACAAATACCCACCATTTGCTTCAACGTGGATGGAACTGGAGGGTATTGTGCTGAGTGAAATAAGTCACTCAGAGAACAAACATTATATGGTCTCACTCATTTGGGGAATATAAATAATAGTGAAAGGGAATATAAGGGAAGGGAGAAGAAATGTGTGGGAAATATCAGAAAGGGAGACAGAACATGAAGACTCCTAACTCTGGGAAACGAACTAGGGGGGGGGAGGGTGGAAGGGGAGGTGAGCGGGGGCTGGGGGAGACTGGGTGGCAGGCCCTGAGGGGGGCACTTGACGGGATGAGCACTGGATGTTATTCTAGATGTTGACAAATTGAACACCAATAAAAAATAAATTTATAAAAAAAATAGAAGGTGGTGCTTAATGTTTTCAAAAGCCAGCAGAGAGAAGACTGTGAAAGTTTTACAGCTGTCCAGCTACTACCTTAAACCAATGTGTGGATTTGTTGCTCCTTTCCCTTTAGAGCTCCTATATGTTGTTGTTTCCCCAGAAAGTTCAAAGCGTGCCTCTTTCTGGGAATGCTACTTAGAGCAAGAAAGCCGGATCCAACTTCATTCTAGTTCAGGTTCAGAAAGAGCCAGACTGAGATAATTCTGGAACCCCAGGACCAGACAGCTCCAGGGGAGCAGTGCATCTTGCTAAACCTGCCTGCCACCTGGTGGGAGCAGCTCTGGGGCAGGGAAATTGGGGTTCTCAGCAGCAGTGGTCCTGTCCTGTGCCCCAACCTCAGAACGGTGAATTTTTATTAGATGCCTCTCAGGGAATGAGGACTTTACAGGATGTAGCTAGGTTTCTGGGAACTTAATTTCAATTAGGAGGACATAACCATTTTTCCTTGATTTATAAGCTGCTTCTTCAATGTTATTTCTTTTTTTTTTTAATTTTTTTTAAAATTTATTTATGATAGTCACACACACACACACAGAGAGAGAGAGAGGCAGAGACACAGGCAGAGGGAGAAGCAGGCTCCATGCACCGGGAGCCTGACGTGGGATTCGATCCCGGGTCTCCAGGATCGCGCCCTGGGCCAAAGGCAGGCGCCAAACCGCTGCGCCACCCAGGGATCCCCTTCAATGTTATTTCTTATTTTTTGCTGATTTAATGGTTAACTTTCTGATAAAGTAGGTTCAACATGAAGTAAGTTCCAATAATTCCTTTCTATCAGGGAGAAATTGAAGAAGAGAAAAAAAAAAAAAAAACAAATGATCCTTAAAAGGAGGGGATGTACACAATTCTGGCTGTGCTGCTCACCGGTTCTGGGTTCTTGAATATGTTATTTAGAATTTCTGAGCTATGGTTTCCTCATTTCTAAAATGGGGCTAATACTATGTGCCTCTCAAAGTGGTAGTGAGAGCACAAAGCCTGGCATGCAGAAGCTGTTCCTCATTCAATAAGCCATGCTTGGTATTATTAGTCAGTCCATGTCAGGGTTGAATGAAAACATCCAGGACTCCTAACTGAAATCTAATGCTCTTCTTTTTTTTTAAGATTTTATTTATTTGAGAGAATGAGAGAGCAAGAGAGAGAGAGAGAGCAACTGAGTTGGGAGGAGTGCAGGGAGGAGGGAGAGGAAGGTGGAAAGAATCCCAAGCCGATTCTGTGCTGAGTGGGGAGCACAATGTGGGGCTTGATCTCTCGACCCTGAGATCATGACCTGAGCCAAAATCAAGAGTCAGATGTCTAACCGACTTAGCCACCCAGGAGCCCCTCTAATACTCTTTCTACTTAATGACAGTGCTCTTCCTGACTTTTTGGTGTGGCCATAGTCAAAATGCAGGCTGCCCTTCACCCCTCTCTTTATCTGGCTGGGAGGCAGGGAGAGAGATATAGGAGTCTGCTTAGATCATGCATGAGTGATACAGCTTTTAGTACAGAAAAACAAGAAGAGACCTAAGAGGTTTACTTCACCCTCAACTTATAGATGGAGAAAACGGAGACCCAGAGGGGAGAGGGACTTTCTGGAAATCAACAGCTTTGCTTTTGTTTTAGTGATTTTTTTTAATAACCTTTTGAGATTGCAGCGAAGTCCAAGTATTTATGGATTTTTCTGTTCCGCCTTGTCTGGTCTCATATGCAAAGGGCAACATTTGGCACAGAAGGAAAGTAAAACCCAATTATGGCTGTCTGCAGTAGCTGGCACAGTTAGAATTTTAATATACACTTAATAGTGGTTTTATGACTCTCCGTTTACAGCAGGCTGGCTTCTCCTGCATGTCACTAATGAAATGTATTACTCTGGTTCATCATGGGTAGAATGGGTCAATGAATATTGTAGTACTCTGAAGGGGATAAACCACTGTTCAAACACTTTGTATGAAATGTTGTTGGTCTTATTAGTATTGCTACTTTGAATCTTCAAATTCTCAGCTTTGCAACCAGAATTATTCTTAAAATGCATTTTTTGTCTGCTATTCAGAAAATTAGCTTTTGATGGGGAGGAGAAGAGAGGGAGGAGGTCTGATCCTGCAGGAGAGGATCAGTAATTTAATCCTGGATAGGAGCTTAAAGATATCTAATATACCTCCTTAAATTTTTATTTTTATTTTTTTTAATTTATTTTTTATTGTTCAATTTACTAACATACAGAATAACCCCCAGTGCCGTCACCCATTCACTCCCACCCCCCGCCCTCCTCCCCTTCTACCACCCCTAGTTCGTTTCCCAGAGTTAGCAGTTTTTACGTTCTGTCTCCCTTTCTGATATTTCCCACACATTTCTTGTCCCTTCCCTTATATTCCCTTTCACTATTATTTATATTCCCCAAATGAATGAGAACATATAATGTTTGTCCTTCTCCGACTGACTTACTTCACTCAGCATAATACCCTCCAGTTCCATCCACGTTGAAGCAAATGGCGGGTATTTGTCATTTCTAATGGCTGAGGAATATTCCATTGTATACATAAACCACATCTTCTTTATCCATTCATCTTTCGTTGGACACCGAGGCTCCTTCCACAGTTTGGCTATCGTGGCCATTGCTGCTATAAACATCGGGGTGCAGGTGTCCCGGCGTTTCATTGCATTTGTATCTTTGGGGTAAATCCCCAACAGTGCAATTGCTGGGTCGTAGGGCAGATCTATTTTTAACTGTTTGAGGAACCTCCACACAGTTTTCCAGAGTGGCTGCACCAGTTCACATTCCCACCAACTGTGCAAGAGGGTTCCCCTTTCTCCGCATCCTCTCCAACATTTGTTGTTTCCTGCCTTGTTCATTTGCCCCATTCTCACTGGTGTGAGGTGGGATCTCATTGTGGTTTTGATTTGTATTTCCCTGATGGCAAGTGATGCAGAGCATTTTCTCATATGCGTGTTGGCCATGTCTATGTCTCCCTCTGTGAGATTTCTGTTCATGTCTTTTGCCCATTTCATGATTGGATTGTTTGTTTCTTTGGTGTTGAGTTTAATAAGTTCTTTATAGATCTTGGAAACTAGCCCTTTATCTGATATGTCATTTGCAAATATTTTCTCCCATTCTGTAGGTTGTCTTTTAGTTTTGTTGACTGTATCCTTTGCTGTGCAAAAGCTTCTTATCTTGATGAAGTCCCAATAGTTCATTTTTGCTTTTGTTTCTTTTGCCTTCGTGGATGTATCTTGCAAGAAGTTACTATGGCCGAGTTCAAAAAGGGTGTTGCCTGTGTTCTTCTCAAGGATTTTGATGGAATCTTGTCTCACATTTAGATCTTTCATCCATTTTGAGTTTATCTTTGTGTATGGTGCAAGAGAGTGGTCTAGTTTCATTCTTCTGCATGTGGATGTCCAATTTTCCCAGCACCATTTATTGAAGAGACTGTCTTTCTTCCAATGGATAGTCTTTCCTCCTTTATCGAATATTAGTTGCCCATAAAGTTCAGGGTCCACTTCTGGATTCTCTATTCTGTTCCACTGATCTATGTGTCTGTTTTTGTGCCAGTACCACACTGTCTTGATGACCACAGCTTTGCAGTACAACCTGAAATCTGGCATTGTGATGCCCCCAGATATGGTTTTCTTTTTTAAAATTCCCCTGGCTATTCGGGGTCTTTTCTGATTCCACACAAATCTTAAAATAACTTGTTCTAACTCTCTGAAGAAAGTCCATGGTATTTTGATAGGGATTGCATTAAACGTGTATATTGCCCTGGGTAACATTGACATTTTCACAATATTAATTCTACCAATCCATGAGCATGGAATATTTTTCCATCTCTTTGTGTCTTCCTCAATTTCTTTCAGAAGTGTTCTATAGTTTTGAGGGTATAGATCCTTTACCTCTTTGGTTAGGTTTATTCCTAGGTATCTTATGCTTTTGGGTGCAATTGTAAATGGGATTGACTCCTTAATTTCTCTTTCTTCAGTCTCATTGTTAGTGTATAGAAATGCCACTGATTTCTGGGCATTGATTTTGTATCCTGCCACGCTACCGAATTGCTGTATGAGTTCTAGCAATCTTGGGGTGGAGACTTTTGGGTTTTCTATGTAGAGTATCATGTCATCGGCGAAGAGGGAGAGTTTGACTTCTTCTTTGCCAATTTGAATGCCTTTAATGTCTTTTTGTTGTCTGATTGCTGAGGCTAGGACTTCCAGTACTATGTTGAACAGCAGTGGTGAGAGTGGACATCCCTGTCTTGTTCCTGATCTTAGGGGAAAGGCTCCCAGTGCTTCCCCATTGAGAATGATATTTGCTGTGGGCTTTTCATAGATGGCTTTTAAGATGTCGAGGAATGTTCCCTCTATCCCTACACTCTGAAGAGTTTTGATCAGAAATGGATGCTGTATTTTGTCAAATGCTTTCTCTGCATCTAATGAGAGGATCATATGGTTCTTGGTTTTTCTCTTGCTGATATGATGAATCACATTGATTGTTTTACGGGTGTTGAACCAGCCCTGTGTCCCAGGGATAAATCCTACTTGGTCATGGTGAATAATTTTCTTAATGTACTGTTGGATCCTATTGGCTAGTATCTTGTTGAGAATTTTTGCATCCATGTTCATCAGGGATATTGGTCTGTAATTCTCCTTTTTGGTGGGGTCTTTGTCTGGTTTTGGAATTAAGGTGATGCTGGCCTCATAGAACGAATTTGGAAGTACTCCATCTCTTTGTATCTTTCCGAACAGCTTTAGGAGAATAGGTATGGTTTCTTCTTTAAACGTTTGATAAAATTCCCCTGGGAAGCCATCTGGCCCTGGACTCTTGTGTCTTGGGAGGTTTTTGATGACTGCTTCAATTTCCTCCCTGGTTATTGGCCTGTTCAGGTTTTCTATTTCTTCCTGTTCCAGTTTTGGTAGTTTGTGGCTTTCCAGGGATGCGTCCATTTCTTCTAGATTGCCTAATTTATTGGCGTATAGCTGTTCATAATATGTTTTTAAAATCGTTTGTATTTCCTTGGTGTTGGTAGTGATCTCTCCTTTCTCATTCATGATTTTATTAATTTGAGTCTTCTCTCTCTTCTTTTTAATAAGGCTGGCTAATGGTTTATCTATCTTATTAATTCTTTCAAAGAACCAACTCCTGGTTCTGTTGATCTGTTCCACAGTTCTTCTGGTCTCGATTTCGTTGAGTTCTGCTCGAATCTTTATTAACTCCCTTCTTCTCTTGGGTGTAGGATCTATTTGCTGTTTTTTCTCTAGCTCCTTTATGTGTAAGGTTAGCTTTTGTATTTGAGTTCTTTCCAGTTTTTGAATGGATGCTTGTATTGCGATGTATTTCCCCCTTAGGACTGCTTTTGCTGCATCCCAAAGATTTTGAACGGTTGTATCTTCATTCTCATTAGTTTCCATGAATCTTTTTAATTCTTCCTTAATTTCCTGGTTGACCCTTTCATCTTTTAGCAGGATGGTCCTTAACCTCCACGTGTTTGAGGTCCTTCCAAACTTCTTGTTGTGATTTAGTTCTAATTTCAAGGCATTATGGTCTGAGAATATGCAGGGAACGATCCCAATCTTTTGGTATCGGTTCAGACCCGATTTGTGACCCAACATGTGGTCTATTCTGGAGAAAGTTCCATGTGCACTTGAGAAGAATGTGTATTCAGTTGAGTTTGGATGTAAAGTTCTGTAGATATCTGTGAAATCCATCTGGTCCAGTGTATCATTTAAAGCTCTCGTTTCTTTGGAGATGTTGTGCTTAGAAGACCTATCGAGTATAGAAAGAGCTAGATTGAAGTCACCAAGTATAAGTGTATTATTATCTAAGTATTTCTTAATTTTGGTTATTAATTGATTGATATATTTGGCAGCTCCCACATTCGGGGCATATATATTGAGGATTGTTAAGTCCTCTTGTTGGATAGATCCTTTAAGTATGATATAGTGTCCCTCTTCATCTCTCACTACAGTCTTCGGGGTAAATTTTAGTTTATCTGATATAAGGATGGCTACCCCTGCTTTCTTTTGAGGACCATTCGAATGGTAAATGGTTCTCCAACCTTTTATTTTCAGGCTGTAGGTGTCCTTCTGTCTAAAATGAGTCTCTTGTAGACAGCAAATAGATGGGTCCTGCTTTTTTATCCAGTCTGAAACCCTGCACCTTTTGATGGGGTCATTAAGCCCGTTCACATTCAGAGTTACTATTGAGAGATATGAGTTTAGTGTCATCATGATAACTATTCAGTCCTTGTTTTTGTGGAATGTTCCACTGAACTTCTTCTTAAAAGGGAATTTTAAGAGTCCCCCTTAAAATTTCTTGCAGAGCTGGTTTGGAGGTCACATATTCTTTTAGTTGCTGCCTGTCTTGGAAGCTCTTTATCTCTCCTTCCATTTTGAATGAGAGCCTTGCTGGATAAAGTATTCTTGGTTGCATGTTCTTCTCATTTAGGACCCTGAATATATCCTGCCAGCCCTTTCTGGCCTGCCAGGTCTCTGTGGAGAGGTCTGCTGTTACCCTAATACTCCTCCCCATAAAAGTCAGGGATTTCTTGTCTCTTGCTGCTTTAAGGATCTTCTCTTTATCTTTGGAATTTGCAAGCTTCACTATTAAATGTCGAGGTGTTGAACGGTTTTTATTGATTTTAGGGGGGGATCTCTCTATTTCCTGGATCTGAATGCCTGTTTCCCTTCCCAGATTAGGAAAGTTTTCAGCTAGAATTTGTTCAAATACATATTCTGGCCCTCTGTCCCTTTCGGCACCCTCGGGAACCCCAATTAAACGTAGGTTTTTCTTCCTCAGGCTGTCGTTTATTTCCCTTAATCTATCTTCATGGTCTTTTAATTGTTTGTCTCTTTTTTCCTCAGTTTCCCTCTTTGCTATCAACTTGTCTTCTAGGTCACTCACTCGTTCTTCCACCTCGTTGACCCTCGTCGTTAGGACTTCTAGTTTGGATTGCATCTCATTCAATTGATTTTTAATTTCTGCCTGATTAGCTCTAAATTCTGCAGTCATGAAGTCTCTTGAGTCCTTTATGCTTTTTTCTAGAGCCACCAGTAGCTGTATAATAGTGCTTCTGAATTGGCTTTCTGACATTGAATTGTAATCCAGATTTTGTAACTCTGTGGGAGAGAGGACTGTTTCTGATTCTTTCTTTTGAGGTGAGGTTTTCCTTCTAGTCATTTTGCTCAGTGCAAAGTGGCCAAAAGCAAGTTGTATTGGGAAAAGGAGAAAAAGAGAGGAGAGAAAGAAGGAAAGAAAAGAGAAAGAGAAAAAAAAAGGAAAAAAAACGAAAAAAAAAAAAACAAAAATAAGAAAAAGAGAAAGAAAAAGAAAGATAGGAGAAAAAGGGGGGTGGGGGAAGGAAACAAATCAAAAAGCAAAACAAAACAAAAAAAGAACCACGGGGGAGTATCTTCTGATTCTGTGTACTTTAAGTCCCTTGGCTTCTCCTGGAAGTTGTCCGTCTAGCTGGTCTTCTGGGGGAGGGGCCTGTTGTGCTGATTTTCAGGTGTTAGCGTTGGGGGAGCTGCTGTGCCCCTGCCTGGTGCAGGGCTCAGTGGGGGTTGTTTACCCCGTGAGGCCGCAGGAGGAACAGCCCCAGTGGCGGGGCAGCTCTGGAAACCTGGATTCAGCCCCCGCAGGAACTCCGGAGCTCTCCGTCTGCAGGGCCTGGAGGCTCCGGGCGGGGCCGCTGATCTGCTCAGCTCCTGGCAGGAGCGTCCTCGCTGTCCTGGGCCCTCCCGGCCTCTGCCTGTCCCCGGGGGAGGCCGGATCCTGGGCTGTGTCCCGGCGCCCTGTGCTCCGGAGCCTGCGCTGGTGGATTCGCGCTCCCGCCCCGCAGCCCCTCCACGGAGCCGCCGCCCGAGCCCCGCCGAGCTGCTCCGGGTCCAGCCGGGTCCCGCCGTGCGCGCTGCAGCCCTTAGGGAGCTCGGCGCACTCTCCTGGGCGCGCAGTTGCTCTGTTACTGTCCCCGGGAGCCCGAGGGCATCCCCGCCCTCCTGGGTCCTGCTCCACCTCCCCACGAGCCCCTTTCCCCCGGGAAGGTCGGTGCAGCTCCTGCTCCTCCGGGACGGGGCTCTCCTGTCCTGGGGACACTCGCCCCGGCCCCAGCCCGGCTCCTCGCGGGGCCCCTCCACCTTGGAGGCCTTTGTTTCTTTATTTCTTTTTTCCCGTCTTCCTACCTTGATAGAAGCGCGAACTCTTCTCACTGTAGCATTCCAGGTGTTCTCTCTTTAATTCTCAGGCCGAATTCATAGATTTTCAGGATAATTTGAAGGTTTTCTAGGTAATTTGGTGGAGACAGGTGATTTGGGGACCCTACTCTTCCGCCATCTTCCTTAAATTTTTAGATAAGGAAAATAAGGTCTGGAGATAGAAGTAACTTGCTCAAGTTCCTATAACCAGATAGTGGCAGAACAGGGACCTAGAGCCTTGATTTGGAAGATTATATATAGACAAATATAATTTGTCTTCACTCTTTATAACCCTGGGAAAGAGTTCAGGTAACACGTCACCTAATGTTTAAATTAAGAGGAATAAGTCCATGAACAGAAAAATAAAGCAAAGCAAAAAAAAAAAAAATGCTGTCTGGTGAATAATTTTAAGCAAAAATGTAAGCTAGATTATTAGTTCTTTGAAAGCAGCTGTTTTTACCTTTGTAACATTGAGCTGAGCACTTAGATCATAAGCATGTGATTGATCAATTTTTTTGATTGATGAATTAATGAAAAAAGTTTTGAGATGAGCTAAGTTATTTCATTTCTTGGGTAATAATTGTCTTTTTGGTTCCCTGAGCAAGCGGAGAGGGAAACAGCGAGAGAGTAAGAGAGAGAGTGAGAGAGAGAAAACTGTGTGTCTACTTATCTCTATCAGGCTCCAGGTCATGGGGTTGGAGTTGGTGACCAATTTCTGTTCTTCATGCTGAGAGGTCAAATCGTCATGCATGATGCTCATTTCATGGAATTGTAATCCCTATAAGGAGTGAAGCCAGCATTGCTGAGCCCTGGCCATGTTTTATGTGTTGGACATTTCTCACCTCTGAGCCAATTGCTTGGCCAGCAGTGACTCAGCCAGTGCTAAAAGGTTTTGGGTCCATGGTAAGGCCCAATATAGCAGCATGGTCACTTGGGAGTGAGGACAGAGGATTCTAGCCCTCCAGAGGTTCTGTGGTTTGCTGTGGAGGCCACTTCCATGCAAAGATGTCAAGGGACACCTTGATTTGGGAAGAAAGATTTCTGGTGATGCTGGCACAGAGCTGGACTCCACTCCATGGGTCTCTCCCCTTGCACCTCAAAGATGTAGGCCTAATCCTGTTTGTCCCTTCATGTTGGTGCAAAGTGAGAAGACAGTCTCTTCCAAAGACAGCCTCTGCCAAAGAAGCATAATCTCTGTGTTGTTACTGTTCATCAGACTAGTTCGATAATAACTTAGCAGAAAAAATTTAATAAGAACAAGATCTACAGTAATAAAAAGAAACATTAATGAAATGATTATGATTTTCAGATACTTTATAAACATTATCTAAGCCCTCCTCAGCCTTTGGAGGGAGGTATTATTCAACCCATTTCACAGATGTGGACATTGAAACTCAGAATAGTAGACCAAGTTGCTCAGGGTCACATAAGCTAAGTAAGCTTCTAAGGAGAAATTTCTGTACCTAAAACAGTTCCTCTCTGACCCTAAAGTCAGTGATCTTTCTATCGCATTGCATATTTGCACATTAATTTGCAGTTTACAAACCAGATTTGCTTCTACTAGCTCATTTGACTTTTGAAACAACCCTAGTTTTTATTTTGGCCCCTATTTTACATAAGAAACTGCCCAAATTTATATTTCTAGGAAGTTGTAGGGCTGGGATTTAAATCTAGTTCTCTCTATCATCAGGGGAAAAAAGGGGGGATAGATTTTAGAGTAGCTTGGTACTACAACGACCTGGGATTTTCAGAATACCCACATCATGCCTGGATCACTGCCACTCTCCCCATGCATTGCTGAGGAAGACATACTTACAGGGCATAAGGAAAACAGACATAAGGAGTGCCTTGTTATTAGCTGAGATGTAGCACAAAAACCCAATGCAGAGAATTCTGATAAAACTACCTGAACTATGTGGAGCACTCTTTGTTAAAGTATCAGGTGACCATGAAACCAGCTCCTCTGTTTCATTGCTGTGCTGAACATGTATCGTGGATTTTGCCCCAATAGGATCCTTAGAATGAAAGGACCAGCAGCAGAAGGGAATCAGAGAAGGAGACAAACCCGTAAGAGACTCTTAAAGATAGGGAACACATTGAGGGTTGCTGAAGGGGAGGTGGGATTGGAGTAGGGTAACTGGGTGACGGGCATTAAGGAGGGCACGTGATGTAATGAGCACTGGGTATTATATGCAACTAATGAATCACTTAATTCAACCACTGAAACTAACAATACATTATATGTTGATTAATTGAATTTAAATAAAATTAAATTTAAAATAAATAAACAAACTGAAAGAAAAGGGAATCAAAGAGCTACAACCAACTCTGATTTTTATTTTTTTATTTTTATTTTTTTTTGGTTTGAGATATCTTTTTTTAAATAATAAATTTATTTTTTATTGGTGTTCAATTTGCCAACATACAGAATAACACCCAGTGCTCATCCCGTCAAGTGCCCCCCTCAGTGCCCGCCACCCGGTCACCCCCACCCTCCGCCCTCCTCCCCTACCACCACCCCTAGTTCGTTTCCCAGAGTTAGGAGTCTCTCATGTTCTGTCTCCCTTTCTGATATTTCCTACCCATTTCTTCTCCCTTGCCTTATATTCCCTTTCACTGTTATTTATATTTCCCAAATGAATGAGACCATATAATGTTTGTCCTTCTCCGATTGACTTATTTCACTCAGCATAATACCCTCCAGTTCCATCCACGTTGAAGCAAATGGCGGGTATTTGTCATTTCTAATGGCTGAGGAATATTCCATTGTATACATAGACCACAGCTTCTTTATCCACTCATCTTTTGATGGATACTGAGGCTCCTTCCACAGTTTGACTGTTGTGGACATTGCTGCTATAAACATCGGGGTGCAGGTGTCCCGGCGTTTCACTGCATCTGTATCTTTGGGGTAAATCCCCAGCACTGCAATTGCTGGGTTGTAGGGCAGATCTATTTTTAACTCTTTGAGGAACCTCCACACAGTTTTCCAGAGTGGCTGCACCAGGTCACATTCCCACCAACAGTGCAAGAGGGTTCCCTTTTCTCCGCATCCTCTCCAACATTTGTGGTTTCTTGCCTTGTTAATTTTATCCATTCTCACTGGTGTGAGGTGGTATCTCATTGTGGTTTTGATTTGTATTTCCCTGATGGCAAGTGATGCGGAGCATTTTCTCATGTGCATGTTGGCCATGTCTATGTCTTCCTCTGTGAGATTTCTGTTCATGTCTTTTGCCCATTTCATGATTGGATTGTTTGTTTCTTTGCTGTTGAGTTTAATAAGTTCCTTATAGATCTTGGAAATGTGCACTCACATGCAATTATTAATGTGGCTTCCATCAGGATTGGAAAAGGAGCAGCAGAAGAAGGTGAGGAAACAAAATGTGTTTTGCTTCATACATAATGGTCTTTGAAGGGCAAAGTCCCATATTGCTTCTTCCTACTTCAACTGCCCAGAACCGTTGGGTCTGGAGCCTTGTCTGCCTCTCTTCTCCCAATTAGCTCTTTTCCTGATTTGTCAGATTACCAAGACTCCTCACTTGTCTCCTCATCTGTTAGATTTTTTTTTTTGTCAAATCTTTAAGAACACCAGAATCTCAGATTTTTTTCCTCCCTAGGCTTGGCTGTTGATCCTTTTGCTTCTTTGAGGGCCACAGTTCTCTTTTGTTAATAAGTGACCCAAAAGATGCATGCATCCACCCAATCATTTAGTCCTAAAGTACCAATGTAACATGAGTAACTTCTAGGTGTCTAATTTGCTAGTATGAGTGAGGGTGATGCAATATACTGGTGGAATCAGATAAAGAATATTTACTGGAGCAATAGCTGAGTATGGAATTAATCTCAGTATCAGTATTAATAAAGAAGCAGTCACAGGAGTTTTATGTAAATTATGTAAGTGGCCACAAATTTCAACTCAGACCAGACTCTAGCATCAGCCATATACCCATGTTTATCCTACATGCAAATGAAATTATTGGTGGTCAGGTTCTGTTGTAATTCAACTGTGCTAACTAGACATGTGTAAGATGAATATTTAAACAGGACATTAAGCAGGCACTTGACGTTCAGCGAGTGTTTATGAGAAAGCAGATGAATTCTGGCACGGGAGCTCAGCTGTCTGAATTTTCAGCTTGGACTTGCCACTACCAAACATTGTGAGTCTGGGATAATCCCCCTCCCTGGGGTTTCAGCTTTCCCATAGAAAGATGAGAGGAGGGCAGCTCTTAAATAGACCTTAAATAGAATTTTGTGATATAAGGTTTACTTCCAAAGAAGGCACAGCAGATTGCCTAAAAAGCCCTTGTTTTCTTATCTCTGAAAGTCCAATTTCAGCTCCCTTTTCAAACCTTAAGCTTAAATAGCATCTCCTCTATGGAGCCTGTCCTAATTCCTGTGATAAAGTAACCCCCCTGTCTTACAACCCCCCGTGCATTTCAATGAGTGCAGTTTGTGCAACTTAGCACCTTGTACTTTTATTAGTAGTATTATTTGTGACCATATCCTACTCTTTTATTAAACTTGTAGAAATCCTTCATAGCCAGGTAGACATTTAATCCATTTCTTTATCTCGCTGGTCTTTTTACTGTCTCCATAGAGTTTTTGCCTTTTCCAAAATGTCAAATAATTGGAATCATACAATATATAGTCTTTTCAGATTTACTTCTT
The DNA here is from genome assembly GCF_011100685.1 of Canis lupus familiaris. NCBI lineage: Eukaryota > Metazoa > Chordata > Mammalia > Carnivora > Canidae > Canis > Canis lupus. The sequence continues at coordinate 13,590,953 of NC_049238.1, forward strand.
TCACTTAGTAATAGGCATTAAGATTCCTCCACGTTTTTTTGTTTTTCCAGAGAGGTGGGTGGGAGGGGCATATGGAGAGGGAGAGAGAATCCCAAGCAGACTCTACACGCACTATAGGGCCTGATGTGGGACTCAATCTCATGACCCTGAGGTCATGACTTGAGCCAAAACCAAGAGTCAGACACTCAACCATCTGAGCCATCAATGTGCTCCTAAGATTCCAACATGTCTTTTAAAGTCTTGATAGCTCTTTATTTATTTTTGGCAGGGGAGTAGCTGAAAAATATTCCATTGTGTAGATGTACCACTGTTTTTTTATCTACTCAACTACTTAAGGACATCTGGGTTGCTTCCAAATTTTAGCAATTATGAAAGAAGTTGCTATAAATATCTGTGTGCGGGCTTTTGTGCAGACATATTTTTAAATTAATTTGGTTAAATAATAAAGAGGGCAATTACTGGATCTCAAGCTAAGAGTATGTTTAGTTGTAAGCGTTGGTTTACAATCTAGGGTGCTTCCCAGGTGAAATTTGAAACTGACCCTTGTCTGTGGTGGATAAGGAGAGGCAGGAGAAAGAAGCAGGCCACTCCAGGCTGATAAATGGCAGATTTAATAAGCAAGGGATCTGGTACAAGATGGCTACAAGATGAGTAGATCTCCACACCCACCTGCCAGAATTCTAAAAGTTTCTATCAAGGCCTTAACATGATTCAGTCAGGTATACCATCCAGAAGCTCTCAACAACACGTTCTCTCAAGGCTTTGTCTTTGAAAATGGCTCCCACTGTGGGAACTGTGGATAGAATGTACTTTCCAAGGGCAGGGGAGGGCATGAGGAGCCTTCAGTTGTCTAGGTTCAGCTCATTTGTCAGCCATCGGTCGTATCTTCTTTGTAACTTCCTCCAAAGTAAACAAACAAACAAAAGAATCAAAAAACAAAACCTGCCAAACTGTTTTTCAAAGTGGCTGTATTGTTTTGCATTTTCACAGCAGTAAATGAGGGTCTTGCTGCCCTGCATTTGTGCCAGCAATTGATGCTTGTCAGTGTTCTGGATTTGGGCCATTCTAAGAGGTGTGTAGTAGTATCTCATTATTTTAATTTATACTTCCCTAATGACAGATGATGCAGAGCATCTTTTCATATACTTGTCATTTGGATATCTTTGGAAGAGATATTTTGGATATCTCTTCCAGTCTTTTGCCTTTTTTACATTGAGGTGTTAATTTACTTATTGTTGAGTTTTAAGAATTCTTTGTATATGGGGGCCTGGGTGGCCCAGCGGTTGAGCATCTGTCTTCAGCTCAGGGCATGATTCTGGAGTCCTAGGATCGAGTTCCACATAGGGCTCCCTGCATGGAGGCTGCTTCTCTCTCTGCCTGTGTCTCTGCCTCTCTCTCTGTGTCTCTCATGAATAAATAAAATCTTTTTTTAAAAAAGAATTCTTTGTATATTTTGAAGAACAATTTTTATCAGAAATGTCTTTTGCAATTATTTTCTCCTAGTCTGCAGCCTGCCTTCTTATTCTCTTGATAGTGTCTTTTGCAGAGCAAAAGTTTTTTAGTTTAATGATGTTCAGCTTTATCAGTTATTCCTTTCATGGATCATGCCTTTGGTGTTGTAGCTAAAAAGTTATTGCCATATCCAAGGTCATGTAGATGTTCTCTCATGTTTTCCTCTAGCAGTTTTTAAAAAAATATTTTATTTTTTAATAAATATTTAATAATTAATAAAATATTTTATTTATTTATTTATTTATTTATTTATTTATTTGAGAGAGTATGTGAGAGGGAAAGAGCAAGAAAGCCAGCATGATGGGCAGAGGGAGAAGGACAAGCAGACTCCCCGGTGAGTAGGGAGTGCAATGTGGGGCTTGATCCCAGAACCCTGGGATCAGGACCTGAGCAGAAATTAACTAAAATGATTCCTTTTAGTTAATTTTTTGAAGGTGATAAGTCTATGTGGGTTAATTTTTTTGCATGTGGATGTCACATTGTTCTGCAACCATTTGTTGAAGAGGCTATCTTTGCTTCACTGCGTTGCCTTGTCTTCTTCATTAAAGATTGATTATATAGGTTGAGCTCTATTTTGTTCACTGATCTACCTGTATATTTTTCATCACTTCCACACTTTCTTGATTATTGTAGCTCTATAGTATAGTATTAGTCCTTTAACTTTGTTCAAGTTAGAAAGAATTGACATCTTGACAAGAGTAAATTTCCTCATCTATGAATTTGGAATATCTCTATTTATTTAGTTTTTCTTTCATTTCTTTCAACAGAGTTTCATAGTTTTCCACATGTCTTGTTAGGTTAATACTAATAAGTATACTAATTTGGGGGGGGATACTAAAATCAGTGGTGTATTTTTAATTTAAAACTCCAATTGCTCATTGCTGGTATATGAGAAAAGGGATTGACTTTTGTATAATAATCTAGTATATTGCAATCTTGCTATAATCACTTACTAAGTCAAAAGAGTTTTTATGTTGATTCTTTGGGATTTTCTATGGACCATAATGTCATCTGGAAATAATGGGAGTTTTATGTCTCCCTTCCTAGTCTGTATATCATTTATTTACTTTTCTTGTCTTGTTCCATTAGCTAGGACTCCCAGTAAAATATTAAAACAGAGAAGAGAAATTCTTCATATGCTCCTGATCTTAGCAAGAAAGCTTCTAGTTTCTCACCATTGAGTATTGTGCTGGCTATAGATTTTATTTTTTGGTAGATGTTCATTGTCAAGTTCCTCTTTCTCCTTAGTTTGCTGAGCATTTTTTATCATGTATAAAAAATTGACTTTGTAGAATGCCTTTCTATAACTATTTATATGATTATGTGATTTTTATTCTTTAGCCTATAGATATGATTGATTATATTAATTGATTCTCAAGCATTGAACCAGTTTTGCATACCTGGAATAAATCCCATTTGTTTTTGATGTATAATTCTTATTATATATTGTTAGATTTAATCTGCTAATATTTTGTTGAGGAATTTTCATCTTATCATTTACTTGTATTGCATCAGTTATCTTGGAATTCAAATCAAGTCAAAACATGGTCTATTGTTGAATCCAATGAAAATTTCACAAAAATATTTTTATATAGAGTACAGGATAATGGAAAAGAAAATTCATATTTATTGATTATCCCTATAACTATATTGCTTAATTTAATTGTCATATGTAATGTGGAAATAAGTGTTATTTCCATTCTTCAGATGAGAAAATAATTTTCTCTTCATTTAAACCTCAATGCATTTTATCTGTATACAGCATGGATTGTGGAAAGTAATTAAACTCAGCTCCATTACCCATCCAGTAAGTAGCAGAGGTAGGACTTGAACCCAGATCTACCTGATTACAATGTCTGTGGGTTTTTTTTTTAAGATTTTATTTATTTATTCATGAGAGACACACAGAGAGAGGCAGAGACACCGGCAGAGGGAGAAGCAGGCTCCCTGCAGGGACCCCAACGTGGGACTCGATCCCTGGTCTCCAGGTTTACGTCCTGGGCCAAAGGCAGGTGCTAAATCGCTGAGCCATTCAGGGATCCCCAGCAATGTCTGTGTTCTTTCCACTATAGCATATGGAAGGCAGCTTACTTTAAGCTGATGAATTCCATTATCCTTAGAAGTATTATGGAAGAAAGTGAGAGAAAGTCATCAGAATTTGTAATTTATCAAATAAAAGAGGCCAAGTCTGCCTGTACTTAGTCCTCTTGGGGCTTCAGGTCATCTGGATTTTCTCAGGACTTCCTAGAAGGAGGATGCATAAAAACAATGTCTTCTATCCTAGGTGATTCCCAAACTAGAGGTGAGAATTTGTAATCTGACAGTCACTGATCCAGAGGTCTAGTCATAAATACAACCTTTCATGTGGCCTCAAGGATACTTTTATTCTTTCAGTTGGACTCTGGAGGTGGGTGTTTTAGAGTGTCAAGGATGAACCACAGATACCCAAGTAGTCTTCAGCATGTATCTGTAGGTTGCCAAGGTCCCTGTTCTTAAGCCTGGATATCTGCCTCTTGTCCTTCTCTTAGTTATAAATAGATACAACTATAAGTGCTGGACATCTACAAATAGATACTATAAACCCTATAATGGGGCCACGATGCCCAACCAAGTTCTTGCCAGTCCTTTTTCCCTGGCTTGGGTCTCATTTGATCACCCTTGGCTACTACTCAGAGCCGTGTTGTATATGGATAGATTTCCCAGAATAATGAGCAACAGCAATCCAACTCTGGAGCATCAGCCCAAAGTGCAGATTTCCTGCTGCTATTTCCAGTCTACCTGACCTAAGAAAGAATGAAGATTATAACTACCTCTCTTCTCCCAATCTTACTGCCATCTGAACCTCCCAGCTTCTCTTTCCAGGACTGCCATTTGTAGTAAGTTCCTCCTTAGTTCTGATGCTCTCCATATTCCTGTGGGCTCCTCTTGCATCAAACCTGTCAGGATATTATAAATGTTTATGCAGGATGTGCTGCAAAGTCCAGTTCTTTGATATTTGAACCTCTCCAGTTCAGGACCGCAAAAAACAAATCCTGGCCAAGCTGTACTGATCAAGATGATAATCAGTATTATGACAATTTTCCTATTAATACTTTCCAGTGTAGTTATCTCAGACTTGGGAAGGCTGAGATTTCTGACAAGCACAGATATGCCATATTTAAATGATTGTATAAAAAGATTTGGTTAGTGATGACTACTTCACTAATCTTACAAGGTAGCTAGCACTGTGCAACTTTAAGAATGCTTCAACACCACTGCCAAATTAGTGTAGGCTTATCCTAAGCCTAGACGGTCCTTTGCTGTGAGTAATGCATGCAGCTATACAAACATGCCTCAGATCTACTTGTTTCTTTAATCCAGTTGGATTCCACTGGGACATGCTTCCATACTTATGCTTCTATGATTCATGATCACAATGATAAGCCTTCTATAAACCTGAAGCTTAAAGAGCTTTGGCACTCTGGCCTGGGGAAGTCATCAGGCTTAGTGGAAACAGGGTTGGTCCCAACGTCAGAAACTCTATCGTGAAGTCATGTGGCAGCAAATCCTAAAGTTGGTCTATTCCTCCTCACTTCCTCAACCTCTCTCCTCATTCTCTTTGGAAAATTGATGATCACATAACCTATTGAATTAAAGCTAATTTTAGTTCCAAAGCCATTAGGAAATAGATCCTAGGGGGAATTTTAAGTAATTTCATTTCAGCTGATTAAGATATTTAGATGCAATGCATCACATTTAAGGTTTGGAAACATTGTCAAAGTCAAAAGCACACTAAGTATACTGTGTCCTATGAGCTAACAAAATTGGTGGTGGTATCTATTTAAAAATTTAATAACTCAGTAAAAAATTCCTTGAAAGCTTTCCTAATTCCTTAGTCATAAGGGAAATTTTTAGAGTTCTGAGACACCTGTGGGATAGTTTGCTGTCCATCAAAGATAAGTTTGCCTATGGTTATTTTTACAGTTTGCTCCAGACTTAGATCTAGTCTCTTTGTAAGTAAGCCTGTTCTGGCTTTCGTTTGAATTTAGTTTTATTCAATGACTTATATTCTCTTCGTTTCAAGAACAATCTAGCCATATTCATGGAGTTCATTATCAGCCTATCGCATGCAACAGTGAGTAAAGATGCCCTCAAGAAAAGATCTTAAGTCCACTATACAAAAATAATATCATGTCCAGAGTTCCATAATCATTCACTTTACAAATCATTCACATTTGCTAGCTACTCTTTACATACCAACCCTATGCAAAGGAGACCAGATCAATATTGTTATCCTTGGGGTGCTCTGTGAGATACACAATAAAGATAGAGAATGTTTCTTAAGTTCTTCCAATGTGCTACACCTTTCATTCAATGCTGGACATGGGCTCATTCATTTAATCCTGACAACTGTCCTAAGAATAGGCACTATGGTTACCCTTGTTTTAAAGATGAGAGCGCTGAAAATTTAAAGGAATTAAGTAACTTGCCCAAGGTAATATATCCAGGATGTTTTGGAATTGGGATTTGAACCAAGTTATTATGATGGTAACCATCATCTGACCCTGTTGTACGGAAGGACAATGTGTAATTTTAACATGAAAGGGGATTGTACAGTATTCTCTGAAATCACAAAAGAGACCTTATCTGCCTTTGACCAGAAAGCTAGTGGAGCTGGTAGGAAAGAGTTCACTTGTGTGCCAGTTAGATCAAGTTAGAATACTATAAGTGCTGGCCAAGAGGAGATGGAAAGGAGTGCCCAGACACAGAGCCATGCTGGATGGCACTGGGAATCAAGGGGGGGCCAATATGTCCTCCTAAAACAATCCCTTCTTATGTGGGACATTGTTCCACCTGTCCACTTTGATACAGAGTTCCTGTCACTAGAGTGTAGTGGAATGGGCAAGGAATTTGTTGTCAGAAAGATACAAGTTTGAATCTCTGTTCATAGTTTGCCAATTTTATTATCATGAGCATATTTCTTCGAATCTCTGAATTTTACCTTTATTATGTATAAAATGGGGATATTAATACTTATCTAACAAGCATATTGTGAGAATAAAAGACTAAAGGGAGAAATGGATGAGACCTGCCAACCTTGATGCCTGCAATGTAGTGTATACTCAGTCAGTTTCTCCCTTTTCAAAACTCTGCTCTCAGGGAAAGTCTTCACATGACTCTTTTGTACTTTCATACAATCACATTCCAAACTAGGTTTGCTTTCTCAAAAGGGCAGCTAAACACCAGTTTCGACCTTTCACTGGCTTCTTCCCTTCAAGGGATTTCAAATGTCAGAGATTTTACTAAGCGTGTTTTTTTTTTTTTTTGGGGGGGGACATTTTAGTGTGCAAAATTCAACTCCAGAGCAGGTGATTTCTCTGTATTATTTAAGGCTTGGGGTTTTCTAATCTGTGAGATAGTCCTAAACATCATGGGAAAAGGGGTGGGACAGCTGAGTCCCAAGATATATCCTAAAGGAAGCAAAACCCAATAGCTCCGCCATGACCTCTGAACTGTAATGAAAATGCGAGGGTCTATGGTTATTGCAAACTCTAATGTGAAGTTTCCATCTCCCCAGACAGTGATTGAAGGCATAGTGCTGCTCTGCAAACATGCGCAGAAGTCTTTGGTATTTCCAAAGAGCCTCCTTCCCATCAGCAAGTAAGCAATTTTGGGTGTAATCAATAAGTGCAATTAGAGAATCAGTAGAGGGGGCCCCATCCCTTAGGCTACTCATCATGATGTCATTCACTGATGATAGCCAGGCATATGGAAACCTTTCTGGTGATCATTTTGGTTATTTGAATATACTTTGGAATTAAATTCTTCATCTTTTTTTAAATTTTTATTTATTTATGATAGTCACACACACACAGAGAGAGAGAGAGAGAGAGAGAGAAAGAGAGAGAGATAGAGAGGTAGAGACATAGGCAGAGGGAGAAGCAGGCTCCATGCACCGGGAGCCCAACGTGGGATTCGATCCCGGGTCTCCAGGATCGCGCCCTGGGCCAAAGGCAGGCGCTAAACTGCTGCACCACCCAGGGATCCCTAAATTCTTCATCTTTGAGGATGAAGACCCACCCCAACATCAAACAATCATCAGGTGTAATTCATCCCACTAACATCTTTTCTTCAATTTATTTTTTCTTTCACCATCTTCTCCACTGTTTCCTCTTGCTCATATTCTGCTGTCTTTCTCTCCCCTGCCCTATTTTTGAGAAAGAAAGGGTTAGGGTGGCTACAATTCTTTCTTTCTTTTCTCTGTTTGGACTTCGTATCTTTGATGGGACTAAATAAGCTGAATTTAAATCATAAACTTGCCCACTGACTTAGTTTTCTAAGGTGCTAAAAAAGTTATTTTTCTTTAAAGACATCATGTTCCTTCAGTCTTTTATTCTATGGATACTCATTAAGCACCTTACAGGTATAGCCCCAAGAGGCAGATGTGTATTATGCTCTGTCGGTTCTGAAAGAACTTATAGCCATGAAGGATGTGACAGATGTGATTACAATTATTAATAAAACACAACAGGAGGAGGAGCAAGATGGCGGAGGAGTAGGGTCTCCAAATCACCTGTCTCCACCAAACTACCTAGAAAACCTTCAAATTATCCTGAAAATCTATGAATTCGGCCTGAGATTCAAAGAGAGACCAGCTGGAATGCTACAGTGAGAAGAGTTCGCGCATCTAGCAAGGTAGGAAGACGGGGAAAAAGAAATAAAGGAACAAAGGCCTCCAAGGGGGAGGGGCCCGCGAGGAGCCGGGCTGAGGCCGGGGTGAGTGTCCCCAGGACAGGAGAGCCCCGACCCGGAGACGCAGGAGCTGCACCGACCTTCCCGGGCGGAAAGGGGCTCGTGGGGAGTTGGAGCAGGACCAGGAGGGCGAGGAGGCCCTCGGGCTCCCGGGGACAGTAACAGAGCAACTGCGCGCCCAGGAGAGTGCGCCGAGCTCCCTAAGGGCTGCAGCGCGCACGGGGGACCCGGCGGGACCCGGAGCAGCTGAAGGGGTTCGGGCGGCGGCTCCGCGGAGGGGGCTGCGCGGCCCCGGGAGCAGCTCGGAGGGGCTCGGGCAGAGGAAGAGGCTCCGTGCGGAGGGGGCTGCGCGGTTCCAGGAGCAGCTCGGAGGGGCTCGGGCGGCAGCTCCGCGGAGGGGGTTGCGCGGCCCGGGAGCGCGAATCCACCAGCGCAGGCTCCGGAGCACAGGGCGCCGGGACACAGCCCAGGATCCCGCCTCCCCCGGGACAGGCAGAGGCCGGGAGGGCCCAGGACAGCGAGGACGCTCCTGCCCCAGCTGAGCACATCAGCGGCCCCGCCCCGGAGCCTCCAGGCCCTGCAGACGGAGTTCCTGCCGGAGCTGAATCCAGGTTTCCAGAGCTGCCCCGCCACTGGGGCTGTTCCTCCTGCGGCCTCACGGGGTAAACAACCCCCACCGAGCCCTGCACCAGGCAGGGGCACAGCAGCTCCCCCAACTGCTAACACCTGAAAATCAGCACAACAGGCCCCTCCCCCAGAACACCAGCTAGACTGACAACTTCCAGGAGAAGCCAAGGGACTTAAAGAACACAGAATCAGAAGATACTCCCCGGTGGTTCTTTTTTTGTTTGTTTGTTTTTGTTTTTGTTTTTGTTTTTGTTTTGTTTTGCTTTTTGATTTGTTTCCTTCCCCCACCCCCCTTTTTTTTTTCTCCTTTCTTTTTCTTTCTCTTTTTCTTCCCCTTTTTTTTTTTTTTCTTTTTCTTCCCTTTTTTTTTTTTTTCTCTTTCTCTTTTCTTTCCTTCTTTCTCTCCTCTCTTTTTCTCTTTTTCCCAATACAACTTGCTTTTGGCCACTCTGCACTGAGCAAAATGACTAGAAGGAAAACCTCACCTCAAAAGAAAGAATCAGAAACAGTCCTCTCTCCCACAGAGTTACAAAATCTGGATTACAATTCAATGTCAGAAAGCCAATTCAGAAGCACTATTATACAGCTACTGGTGGCTCTAGAAAAAAGTATAAAGGACTCAAGGGACTTCATGACTGCAGAATTTAGAGCTAATCAGGCAGAAATTAAAAACCAATTGAATGAGATGCAATCCAAACTAGAAGTCCTAACGACGAGGGTTAACGAGGTGGAAGAACGAGTGAGTGACCTAGAAGACAAGTTGACAGCAAAGAGGGAAACTGAGGAAAAAAGAGACAAACAATTAAAAGATCATGAAGATAGATTAAGGGAAATAAACGACAGCCTGAGGAAGAAAAACCTACGTTTAATTGGGGTTCCCGAGGGCGCCGAAAGGGACAGAGGGCCAGAATATGTATTTGAACAAATTCTAGCTGAAAACTTTCCTAATCTGGGAAGGGAAACAGGCATTCAGATCCAGGAAATAGAGAGATCCCCCCCTAAAATCAATAAAAACCGTTCAACACCTCGACATTTAATTGTGAAGCTTGCAAATTCCAAAGATAAGGAGAAGATCCTTAAAGCAGCAAGAGACAAGAAATCCCTGACTTTTATGGGGAGGAGTATTAGGGTAACAGCAGACCTCTCCACAGAGACCTGGCAGGCCAGAAAGGGCTGGCAGGATATATTCAAGGTCCTAAATGAAAAGAACATGCAACCAAGAATACTTTATCCAGCAAGGCTCTCATTCAAAATGGAAGGAGAGATAAAGAGCTTCCAAGACAGGCAGCAACTAAAAGAATATGTGACCTCCAAACCAGCTCTGCAAGAAATTTTAAGGGGGCCTCTTAAAATTCCCCTTTAAGAAGAAGTTCAGTGGAACAGTCCACAAAAACAAAGACTGAATAGATATCATGATGGCACTAAACTCATATCTCTCAATAGTAACTCTGAATGTGAACGGGCTTAATGACCCCATCAAAAGGCGCAGGGTTTCAGACTGGATAAAAAAGCAGGACCCATCTATTTGCTGTCTACAAGAGACTCATTTTAGACAGAAGGACACCTACAGCCTGAAAATAAAAGGTTGGAGAACCATTTACCATTCGAATGGTCCTCAAAAGAAAGCAGGGGTAGCCATCCTTATATCAGATAAACTAAAATTTACCCCAAAGACTGTAGTGAGAGATGAAGAGGGACACTATATCATACTTAAAGGATCTATTCAACAAGAGGACTTAACAATCCTCAATATATATGCTCCAAATGTGGGAGCTGCCAAATATATAAATCAATTATTAACCAAAGTGAAGAAATACTTAGATAATAATACACTTATACTTGGTGACTTCAATCTAGCTCTTTCTATACTCGATAGGTCTTCTAAGCACAACATCTCCAAAGAAACGAGAGCTTTAAATGATACACTGGACCAGATGGATTTCACAGATATCTACAGAACTTTACATCCAAACTCAACTGAATACACATTCTTCTCAAGCGCACATGGAACTTTCTCCAGAATAGACCACATATTGGGTCACAAATCGGGTCTGAACCGATACCAAAAGATTGGGATTGTCCCCTGCATATTCTCGGACCATAATGCCTTGAAATTAGAACTAAATCACAACAAGAAGTTTGGAAGGACCTCAAACACATGGAGGTTAAGGACCATCCTGCTAAAAGATAAAAGGGTCAACCAGGAAATTAAGGAAGAATTAAAAAGATTCATGGAAACTAATGAGAATGAAGATACAACCGTTCAAAATCTTTGGGATGCAGCAAAAGCAGTCCTAAGGGGGAAATACATCGCAATACAAGCATCCATTCAAAAACTGGAAAGAACTCAAATACAAAAGCTAACCTTACACATAAAGGAGCTAGAGAAAAAACAGCAAATAGATCCTACACCCAAGAGAAGAAGGGAGCTAATAAAGATTCGAGCAGAACTCAACGAAATCGAGACCAGAAGAACTGTGGAACAGATCAACAAAACCAGGAGTTGGTTCTTTGAAAGAATTAATAAGATAGATAAACCATTAGCCAGCCTTATTAAAAAGAAGAGAGAGAAGACTCAAATTAATAAAATCATGAATGAGAAAGGAGAGATCACTACCAACACCAAGGAAATACAAACGATTTTAAAAACATATTATGAACAGCTATACGCCAATAAATTAGGCAATCTAGAAGAAATGGACGCATTCCTGGAAAGCCACAAACTACCAAAACTGGAACAGGAAGAAATAGAAAACCTGAACAGGCCAATAACCAGGGAGGAAATTGAAGCAGTCATCAAAAACCTCCCAAAACACAAGAGTCCAGGGCCAGATGGCTTCCCAGGAGAATTTTATCAAACGTTTAAAGAAGAAATCATACCTATTCTCCTAAAGCTGTTTGGAAAGATAGAAAGAGATGGAGTACTTCCAAATTCGTTCTATGAGGCCAGCATCACCTTAATTCCAAAGCCAGACAAAGACCCCGCCAAAAAGGAGAATTACAGACCAATATCCCTGATGAACATGGATGCAAAAATTCTCAACAAGATACTGGCCAATAGGATCCAACAATACATTAAGAAAATTATTCACCATGACCAAGTAGGATTTATCCCTGGGACACAAGGCTGGTTCAACACCCGTAAAACAATCAATGTGATTCATCATATCAGCAAGAGAAAAACCAAGAACCATATGATCCTCTCATTGGATGCAGAGAAAGCATTTGACAAAATACAGCATCCATTCCTGATCAAAACTCTTCAGAGTGTAGGGATAGAGGGAACATTCCTCGACATCTTAAAAGCCATCTATGAAAAGCCCACAGCAAATATCATTCTCAATGGGGAAGCACTGGGAGCCTTTCCCCTAAGATCAGGAACAAGACAGGGATGTCCACTCTCACCACTGCTGTTCAACATAGTACTGGAAGTCCTAGCCTCAGCAATCAGACAACAAAAAGACATTAAAGGCATTCAAATTGGCAAAGAAGAAGTCAAACTCTCCCTCTTCGCCGATGACATGATACTCTACATAGAAAACCCAAAAGTCTCCACCCCAAGATTGCTAGAACTCATACAGCAATTCGGTAGCGTGGCAGGATACAAAATCAATGCCCAGAAGTCAGTGGCATTTCTATACACTAACAATGAGACTGAAGAAAGAGAAATTAAGGAGTCAATCCCATTTACAATTGCACCCAAAAGCATAAGATACCTAGGAATAAACCTCACCAAAGATGTAAAGGATCTATACCCTCAAAACTATAGAACACTTCTGAAAGAAATTGAGGAAGACACAAAGAGATGGAAAAATATTCCATGCTCATGGATTGGCAGAATTAATATTGTGAAAATGTCAATGTTACCCAGGGCAATATACACGTTTAATGCAATCCCTATCAAAATACCATGGACTTTCTTCAGAGAGTTAGAACAAATTATTTTAAGATTTGTGTGGAATCAGAAAAGACCCCGAATAGCCAGGGGAATTTTAAAAAAGAAAACCATATCTGGGGGCATCACAATGCCAGATTTCAGGTTGTACTACAAAGCTGTGGTCATCAAGACAGTGTGGTACTGGCACAAAAACAGACACATAGATCAGTGGAACAGAATAGAGAATCCAGAAGTGGACCCTGAACTTTATGGGCAACTAATATTCGATAAAGGAGGAAAGACTATCCATTGGAAGAAAGACAGTCTCTTCAATAAATGGTGCTGGGAAAATTGGACATCCACATGCAGAAGAATGAAACTAGACCACTCTCTTTCACCATACACAAAGATAAACTCAAAATGGATGAAAGATCTAAATGTGAGACAAGATTCCATCAAAATCCTAGAGAAGAACACAGGCAACACCCTTTTTGAACTCGGCCATAGTAACTTCTTGCAAGATACATCCACGAAGGCAAAAGAAACAAAAGCAAAAATGAACTATTGGGACTTCATCAAGATAAGAAGCTTTTGCACAGCAAAGGATACAGTCAACAAAACTCAAAGACAACCTACAGAATGGGAGAAGATATTTGCAAATGACATATCAGATAAAGGGCTAGTTTCCAAGATCTATAAAGAACTTATTAAACTCAACACCAAAGAAACAAACAATCCAATCATGAAATGGGCAAAAGACATGAACAGAAACCTCACAGAGGAAGACATAGACATGGCCAACATGCACATGAGAAAATGCTCTGCATCACTTGCCATCAGGGAAATACAAATCAAAACTACAATGAGATACCACCTCACACCAGTGAGAATGGGGAAAATTAACAAGGCAGGAAACAACAAATGTTGGAGAGGATGCGGAGAAAAGGGAACCCTCTTACACTGTTGGTGGGAATGTGAACTGGTGCAGCCACTCTGGAAAACTGTGTGGAGGTTCCTCAAACAGTTAAAAATATACCTGCCCTACGACCCAGCAATTGCACTGTTGGGGATTTTCCCCAAAGAGACAAATGCAATGAAACGCCGGGACACCTGCACCCCGATGTTTCTAGCAGCAATGGCCACGATAGCCAAACTGTGGAAGGAGCCTCGGTGTCCAACGAAAGATGAATGGATAAAGAAGATGTGGTTTATGTATACAATGGAATATTACTCAGCTATTAGAAATGACAAATACCCACCATTTGCTTCAACGTGGATGGAACTGGAGGGTATTATGCTGAGTGAAGTAAGTCAGTCGGAGAAGGACAAACATTATATGTTCTCATTCATTTGGGGAATATAAATAATAGTGAAAGGGAAAATAAGGGAAGGGAGAAGAAATGTGTGGGAAATATCAGAAAGGGAGACAGAACGTAAAGACTGCTAACTCTGGGAAACGAACTAGGGGTGGTAGAAGGGGAGGAGGGCGGGGGGTGGGAGTGAATGGGTGACGGGCACTGGGTGTTATTCTGTATGTTAGTAAATTGAACACCAATAAAAAAAAAAAAAAAAAAAAAAAAAAATAAATAAATAAATAAAACACAACAGAAAAAAAAAGGAACACAGCAAGGCCGAAAGAGAATTAGTCATTTTTGCTAGACAAAGCACTCTTTCGAACTAGACTTTGAATAGTTACTGAAAGTAATGAAATCAGGGACGCCTGGCTGGTTCAGTCGGTTAAGTGTCTGTTTTCAGCTTAGACCGTGATCCCAGGGTCCTGAGATCAAGCCCCCAAGGACTCCCTGCTCAGAGGGGAGTCTGCTTGTCCTCCTCCTTCTGCCCTTCCTTGCTTCCTGCTCATCCTCTCTCTCTCTTTCTTTCTTTCTTTCTCTTTCCCTCTCACTCATGCTGTCTCTCTCTCTCAAATAAATAAAATCTTTAAAAAATGATGAAATCAACATTTTGTGGTCAACATACACAGGAGGCATGGGTAATTAGAAATCCTCCTTCCTGTCCAAGTTCAAGTGTTCAACTTGTCCTGAGCCCCAGGTGCATAAAGGGAAGTGGTGGGAAACCAAGATGGAAGAGGGAGATTTGTGCTGATAGATTCAAAGTAATTGAGAGAAAAAAAGGATGAGTGGAAGGGACCTTCCTCATCTCCTATGCATCTCTTCTCCAAATCAATCTCTCTTTTGGGTCCTCCCTTCCATGTGATCTGTTAGGGAATGGTTCCACGGGACTGACAACCATATAGAATTGCTCAGTGTCAAAAGATTAAGGGGGAAATACCCAAAGGAGAAATAGCAGAAGGTGTGATGTGGGGTAGGAGCCATCCTGATGCCATATCTCATCCTCTCATTCCTACGTGGTCTTTTCTGAACCTCTGTTTTTGCAATTTTTACCAAGGCTTCTAAAGAGGGGCCTATTTTGTAATAGAAAAAAAAAATCTGTGATTGGGAAGAGGAGAACTACGGTGATCTTAGGACCTTTTGCAAAAAGCAACACAAGGTCAATTTGATTGCTAGAACATGAACTTCCAAGTGATAATCTGAAATCAAAGATACTGGAAACATTTTATACATTTTGAATGGTGTTTGGCATTCAAGGTACAGCAACACGTCTCCCAGTTAAAAAACATTTTATTGACAAACTGATGTTCATATTGATTAAACACATAAAACATCAAAACCAAAATTTATGGGTAAAACTCAGTGCATTCTAACAAAAGTACCATTTTCATAAACTAAGGTGCATTAGGGTATTTTTTTCACTTAAAGGAAAATATGCATTGCTCATGTGTATATGTAATAAACACAGAGAGTCCAATAAACTTGATTTGAGTAATACTGTTAGAAAAAAGCAGGTTTGAGAGATAGGTTAATAGTGAACATACATGCAAAAGAGAATAATTGGCATCAGTTGCATGCTACAATTCATTTGTGTTTATTAATGAAAGTATAGTAAGATCTTTATCAATATATTATTAATAGCCATTGAGAATTTGTGTGTAGTCATAGATAATCTAAAACTTTTTTTCACTTAAAACATTATTTGACTTAGAATTAAAAAAAAATACATTTAAGTAATCTCTACATCTCATGTGCAGCTTGAAACCACAACCCAAGATCAAGAGTTGCACACTCTTGCTACTGAGCCAGCCAGGAGCCCCTATTAGACTTAGACTTTTAAAAAGAATTTGAAAATAAAATAAAATAATTTGGCCTGATTTCTTTTTCTATTAAGCAAGTTAGTAAGGCTTACTACTCAGCACTGTTTTCCTGTATGTCACATGTTATTGAATGAAGAAAATAAAACTCATAAATAAATTTAGTTTCATTTTTCACATAGATTAATAAGTTGCCTTGATATCTTAAATCCTCTGTTCTACAAGGCTGTCAGAAAGGTAAATGTTTCTTTTACTAGTTAAGGAAATCAGTAATTATATGACTCAGTCTTTGATATAGCAAAACAATTGAATGAGATTTCTTTTAGGCATCAGTAATAGAGAAAAATGCTGATATATCACATTACTTTTTAGAATGAGGAATCTAATACACTATTTACTATGAAATAAATATGTTTTCTTGTGACTGAGAACAAAATCAAAGCCAATTAAAAATTTAACCTAAAGAAGTAGATTTTGATATCCATTTAGATGTGGATAAGAAAGATTTTCACTTTTATGTTAATTCTCAGAAAAATCATAAGATAATAATTATGCTTGTCTATGAGATAATTGAGGAATGGTAGAAGAAGACTAGGTGAACTGATTTGTAAAGAGAGAGAGGTCTTTCTGGATGAGTTGTGAGCTGTGACAGCTTCCTGGGGAGTGCTGGGGGGACGTGGTTCTGGGTACAGACAGGCTAATAGAGGGGCTACCAGGTTTATCTGGTAGAAAAGGGGTCAGCTGGATTGTCAGTAATGTTTAAGGCAAGTGGGATAAATTGAGGCCTGGAGTACTCCCAAAATGAATTTGTGTGGTCTGAAATTCTCTCTATTGCCTTCTAAATTTTGCTTTAGCAGGTAGTGGAGAAGAGACTGAGCAGCAGGAAGAATTGGTATAGTCTTGCATATTCTCAAAGGGTGTGGAACTGAGGACCCTCTGTATAAAGTCTACCAGTGGAATCTCAGCCTACCTCTTGGCTTAAATTATCTTATTAAATCTGAAACCTGATTCCAGATTGTATTAGTCAACTCTGGCAGCTATAACAAGTACCATAGACTGGATGGTTTAAACAACAGAAACTTTTTTTTTCACAGTTCTGGAGGCTGGAAAGTTTAAGATCAAAGGGCTAGTAAGGATGATATCTGGTGAGGATTCTCCCCTTGGGTTGCAGACGGCTGCCTTCTCACTGTACGCGCACATGGCCTTTCCTCGGTGCATTTGTGGGCTATTAGTGGGAGAACTCTCTGATGTCTCTTCTCATAAAGGCTCCAATCCCCATTCTTATGGCCTCATTTAACCTTAATTACCTCCTTATAGGCCCTAGACCCAAATATATTCACGTTGGGTGCTATGGCTCAGCATAGGAATTTGAGGGGAGACAAGTTGCTTCAGGGGGTCCAGAAGCAGTTCATCAAACCCAAGCGGGTGTTTCTTGACCCTTAACATCTACTGGAATTTTCCTTGGAAAGTGTTGGAGTTGGTTGGAACCATCACTCCTTCTTTTCTATTTCTCTCTTCTAGAATGGGAATGTCTATTTTATACCTGTCTTATCATTGTATTCTAAAAGTACCTTGTCTGGTTTCATAGGATCACAGCTAGAGAAGAATTTTGCCTCATGCTGAATCATAACTCAAGACTCACCCACATCTGATTTAAAAATTTAGATAAAACTTTGGATTTTAGATTTGATGCTGCAATGGGTTAAGGCTTTTGGGGGCTGTTGAGATAGAATGAATGCAATTTTGCATGTGATAAGGATGTAAATTTGGTGGAGTATCAGTGGTGGAATGCTGTGGATTGAATTGTGTACCCCCCACTCCCACCAAATTCATATATTGAAGCTCTAACTCCCAGCATGACTATGTTCAGAGGTAGGGCCTGTAAAGAGGTACTTAAGGTTAAATGAGGTTATGAGAATGGGCCCTGATCAGAAAGAAATCATATTCTTCTAAGAAGAGATATCTCAGAGCTTTCTCTCTTGCTGTCTCCTTCTCACCACCACACCAACAGTGTATACACTGAGGATAGGCCATGTGAGTACAAAGCCAGAAGACAGCCACCTGCAACCCAAGGGGAAAGCCCTCTCCAGACATCTCCCTGCTGGCATATTGATTTTGAACTTGTCAGCTGCCAGAACTATGAGAAAATAAATTTCTGTTGTTTAAGCCCCCCAGTCTATGGTATTTTGTTGTAGTAGCCTGAGCAGACTAATACACAAATCAAAATGCCTTTTAGTGAACTATGAATGACCAACTCATTACTTCAGCCACCAAAATAGGACTTTGTATTCTCTGGGAGAAGACAAATAGAACAAAGAAACCTTCCAAATTTAATATTCTTCAAATTATACTGGTTTGCAATAGTGTCTGCTATAAAATAAAATGTTATGAGATAGAAAAAGAAACAAAAAACGTGACCCACGATTAACAAACCACAAACAGACACACAAACAAAAGATCATGGATGACCCAGATAATGTCACTTGCAAACAAAAACGTCATAACAACTATTATAAATATGTTCAAAGTTTTACAGAGACATAAGAAAATGATGGTAAATAGATAGATAATGAAAATTATGAAAAATCACCTGTTGGAAATTATAGGCCTGAAAAGTATCTGAAATTAAGAAAAGAGTATTTTGGATGAGCTTAAGAGCAGTATGAGTAGTGTAGAAAAAATCACCAGATTGATAGAAATATCTACAATGGGAGTCTAACAAGAAAACAGGATGAAAAACATTTCACCTGTGGTCTGGGGGACAAGATCTAATGTGTATATAATTGGAGTCCTAAAAGGAAAGGAGAAAGAGAACGGAGGGGGGATGCTTGAAGAAATAATGGCCTAACATTTCTCCAATTTAATGGAAAACATCAACCTACACATCTGAGATATTCAGCACACCCCAAGCAGGATAAATACTAAACCACAAATAGGCACCTCATTTTTCAAACTGCTGATAACCACAGGCAAATATTCCAGGCAGTGGGAAGGAAAGGGATACTATATATACTGGAGAGCAACAAGAAGAGTGTTGGGTAACTTCTCATCAGAAACAATGTGAGTCAGAAGACAACAAAATGATACCATCAGAGCGCTAAAGGACCAAAACACTCAGCCACCTTGTAATTCTATACCAAACTAAAAGTCCTTTAAAAAATGAAGATAAAGACATTTTCAGATGAACACATGCAGGAGAATTTGTCACTAGAAGAACTGTACTACTCAAGAGAAATGACATCAATTGGCTTGAACAGCACAAAAATAGTAAGCATGTGAGTAAATATAGATGTTTCTTTAACTTATTTAAAAGTTAATTGACTATGGAAAGCAAAACCAATATTTCATTGAAAGAGTTATAATATCTGTTAATTTTTTCTTAAATTTTTATTTATTTATGATAGTCACACACAGAGAGAGAGAGAGGCAGAGACACAGGCAGAGGGAGAGGCAGAGACACAGGCAGAGGGAGAAGCAGGCTCCATGCACCGGGAGCCTGACGTGGGATTTGATCCCTGGTCTCCAGGATCGCGCCCTGGGCCAAAGGCAGGCGCTAAACCGCTGCGCCACCCAGGGATCCCATATCTGTTAATGTTAAAATAAAATAAAATATATGACATCAATAACTCTAAAGAAGACAAAGGATAAGTGGAATTATACTGTAGTAAACTTTTTACATATACATGAGATAGCATAATATTAATTACAAGATTTGAATCTCCCTAACGTGTTGCAGCTGAGACCAGGGCTGAAAAACCAAGGCCTGACCTTCATATTGATAACAGTGTATTTCTCCCATAAGACCCAAACAAAGGGTATTTTGAAGGGCAGCTGATGTTAGAGCCATGGCTTTAGGCTCAGACAGATCTGGGTTTGATTACTGATTTCCCACTTTTTCTAATGTGTGTGTATCTTCTTTGGTTATTTCATGTCTCTGAGCTTGAACCTTCATCTATAAAATGGGTAGAAGTGTGTCTAGCTCATTGTTTCTATGAGGATTGCTCCCAGCTGAAAGCATACTTACCACTCTGTCAGTACAAAGTAGTCATTCAAAATGGTAACTCTTAGAAGCATGATTGTGCCCCTTGGCAAGTCTCTAAGGGGGTATTTTCTGAATATATGCGAGATGGAAGGTCCTATAATGAGGTAGGTGCCCATAATGTCCTGCTGAAGAGGGAGTTTTCTAGATCTACATTTTGAGATTAGATTTATGGCCTTGGGTAAAGTATACCTCACAAATCCTCAGCTTTTCATGAAACTTTGGGTAGGGAACATAATGCAATGCTGGCACAACCAATCTTTTAAGTCCTCTGAACTTAAATTGTACCTGGATTGACAGACATGGCATACATCTGATGGCCTCATCATCCAGCTTTGATCTTTGTACAGGTATGACAATTGGCAATGGGCTTTGCCATATGACTTAACTTGGAGAAAAAAAAAATTGTTCTTTACCTCCTGTGAAAAATGGCTATGGAAATGAGTATCCACGCTACATTTCTGCAATAGATATACTCAAAACCTGAGCTGCAGTGATGTGGATAAATAATTTAGTGGTGTAATAAATTTTTTTCATATCAAAGAATCTAAAGTGGTTTTTCAAGGGTATTTCAATGTGGTCTATCTACATCAAAGTGACTAAAGAAATAATGTGTTGTACTGGTCGCCAACACAGCAAATCTCCCTGCTTTTCACTATTCCTTTCAGAGGAAAAAAATGTTCTGGATTAAGCATAAACAAGTCAATCAGATAATGCTTTCCTCAGGAAATTCCTTTCAGTTTAAATAAAACTAATCTTTGGCCTATCAAAGGAATTTTTTCAGGTGGGAAATTTATGAAACATGGTAAGATAATAACTCATTCCTATGTTGCTTACAGTGTGATTAAAATACTTAAAATATAATTATATCTTGGTCTTATTAGTGGAAATATTTTGTGTGTTAATCTATGAGTACTTTCCTTTTCTGTGTCACCTTGTTGAATTAGATAAGTCCCTAACCCCCAACCCAAACTTATTAAAAATAATTAATGAGCACCTAGTGTATGCCAAATGCTGGAGACAGGAATGGATGAGACCTTGCCCCTTCCCTGAAGGAAGTTACTGAGAAGGGCAAGGACCCTAATGAACAACTCAAAGCTCTTCCAGCTAAAAAAGAAGAAGGAAGACAATTGAGGCTTCCAGGAGTGGTGATATTAAGCTAATCCTAAAGAGTGACTAAGACAAAGGCAAGGGAACAGGGTTTCAAGAAGAAATGGCAGAAGTAAAAAGGGGAATGTCAGACTTCAGTAATTTTAGGGAATGAATGGTCATAGTTCAATTTAAAATTATGGGGAAGACAGCCTGACAATGGATAACCCTAAATGATTTGCATTTGTTTTTATTTTTGTTTTTTAATATTCCATATAGCAAGGAGCCAGTAGCAACATGACATGATCAGATTAGTGTTTGGGGAGGGGTCTTATGGCACCATAGCAGACATGGGGGAGGATTCTCTAGGTATTTAAATAAGATTTTTAAGACTACAAAGCACTGTACAGATACTGGTTGCAAATATCATCAGTGCTTTGGGTGGTAGGAGAGACCAAAGATGGGGAACTTCTCTGATTCCTCTCTCTGGTGGGGGCTGGGGCTTACTGGTAGGCCCCACAAAACTGGAATGGAGACCACCCAGGGCTTGTTACCCAGAGTGTGGTTCATGGTGGTGGAGGGAGTCGATCAGGTTGTGCTGACTTCTATAACACACTATAGGTGGATGGTTACGACCAGAGGTACTCTAGAAGTAAACCAGGAGTTGAGACTTAGGAACAATACATGCCAGTGAGAAAGTCACAGAGATTAATGCAAGAAATAGCATCTAAAGTGGCAGAAATGAGAGGAGTTGTGGACTGACTCCAGTGGGGAGAGTCTGACAGCAGGATACTATTATCATCTATTTATCCCCATATATATTGTGTGAGCACTTCTTTAAATGGACTAGGTCCAAATAGGCCAGGTGAGAGATGATGAAAGCATGATCCGCCAGAGGCACCACGGAGGTCAGAGAGGAGAGAAAAATACTCCAGATTTATTAGGGAGATCCAATAGCTAATTATATGATTCCTTAGTTTTCAGAAAAAAAAAAAAAGTCATTTGCCCCAAATTAAAGACCCTTCCTCTCCCTGCCCCCAGTTTGAGTCCGAGCTTCCATTACTTATTTTAACTTGTGACCCTTTCTTTTAAATGACTTAAAGTGACTGTTCTTCTCTTGTTCTTCTTTCCTCACTGAGACCACACTGACCCATCTTTTAGGACCACTGGTTAAACAAGACTTCCCAAAGCTTCCATGATTTTTCAGTATATAAGCTGGAAATGATTTTCCCTCACTGAATTGCTACCAAACTCCTGGGGCCTTTTTTGAGGTACTATTTCCTTTCTTGTAATATATCAATTTGTGTGTGATTATTTTCCCTACTAGATTCTAAGCCTCTTGAAGACATGTACCATGTCCTACTTCTCTCAGCATTATCAAATTCTAGTAGGAGCTTCATGAATATTTGTTGAGTGAATATAAAGGACCATGTTGGTAAAATTTATGACCATGAATAACTTTAAGATTAGAGATCGAGTAAGTGCCTGAAAGGATCAGTGTTTTGTATTAATCGAAAGTTGCATTGCCCAGTATGGTACCCACTAGTCATATACTGCTATTTAATTTCAGATTAAAATTAAATGGAAATTTTAAGATGTGTCCCTCCTCCTTCTCACTAGCATATTTGAAGTACTCAGTAGCCACATGTGCCAAACAGCTAGTGTATGGGCTTTTCTAGCTCACAGAGAGTCCTATTGGACAGTACTGGTCCCTGGTAACTCCAAGTTTCCAAATCTTAGTTCCCAAGCTCATAGTCTTTGCTTTCATCTTTCTCAGTCTTCAAATTTGTCTTTTCTGAGCAGCTCTGCCTGGATGCAGATAGTTCATTTGCTCTATTCACATAGTCTCAGCTGGCACTCTGGATAAGAAAAGTCTCCCACCGGTTGTGTGGTTCTACTAATTTTATCAAGCCAGTTAGTTAACTTATTCTTTATTTATAAGCAGATTTATTGAGGTATAAGTTACACACCATAAAAATCATCCCTCTTGAATGTAGAATTCATTGATTTTTAGTGAATGTGTAGAGTTGTGCAATCTCCACGGCAATCTTATTTTAGAACATTTGCATCACCCTAGCAAGATCCATTGCACTCTTTTTTTTTTATTCGCTCCCCACTCTCAAACAACTTTTTTTTTTTTTTAACAATGATTCATTTGCATTTTTATTATTTCGCCAAGAGAAGAAACAGAAGTTGTCTGGCTTTCTTCACACCAACCAATAATTTTGGATTTTAAAGTTGGGATGTTTTCCATAATGAGCTGAATCAAAAATCTACTTGAAAAATATATATTTATTTAAGAAACATTCAGATTATTTGCACCTAAGACATCAATCGTTGAGATTCTTTGTCTTTGATTCCATGTTGCTGGAAAAAAGTTTGAACAAGATTGCATGTTCATTTGTCCTTAGTTGCAAGTATTATGGGCAATTTCACACTTTGCCTAATGAAAGGATAACCCTTCTTCAACACAATCAGAACTCAACAGTGACTCAGAAGAAATATCCTGTACCCTTAATATTGCCAGTTTGAGACATCAACATGAAAATCCTTGATGAGGGGATCCCTGGTGGCTCCTTGGGGGTTGAGTGCCTGCCTTCAGCCCAGGAGCATGACCCTGGAGTCCCAGGATCCAGTCCCGCATCGGGCTCCCTGCATGGAGCCTGCTTCTTCTTCTCCCTCTGCCTCTCTCTCTCTCTCTGTGTGTGTCTCTCATGAATAAATAAAACCTTAAAAAAATCACTGATGAGATTGAGAAGATGTCTCTAGAAATCAATTAATTGATGTGCCTAAGAGTTCCACAATAGTATTTTGCTTTTTATTTGCACCATTGATTGATTTTTTTAAAAATCTATGTTTATTTTTCCTCTGTCTAAAGTGTTCAATGTAATGACACTGACTCTTCAAGACTGTCATTTTGAGTCTTCTTGTTCTACCTTATTGGATCCTAACACATCCCTTCCCCACCTTTTTTGCCTTAAATTCATTCATTAAAATCATTATTCTGTCAGAGATTCATATATAGGTGCTCTGGTCATTTGGAGATCATGGGAAAAGCTTGTTTTTTTGTATGGCCTGGAGTTCAGCTGTCATATTGGAAGTGGGGTTGGAGCTTCCCCACTCATTGTCACATCCACTTGCTCTACTCCACTTGTTTCCATTGGATACGCCACAGGTATCTGAGGATTTGCCATGCTGGCTGAAGCGCCCATTCCTCAGAAATCCCCAGGAGAAGATTTGACCCGGCTGACAGGTGCTTGTGGGCTGCCAATAAATCAAGATGATCAGATTTTTGGTTCAAAGGGAAATTTTTCTTTCACACTTTCAAGTACAGATGGAGCCACATATGTAAACCCCCGAAAGACCTGGTTGGCACTTTCGCTGAGAGTTGAGTCATCTGGGCTGTCAACAGGTGTCTGATGTGTAAACTTTGAATGAAACTGACTCACATCCTCTTCAGCTTGCAACAGAGGTTTAAAGGAGGGGGCTCTACCTTCTGAGCTAGTAGTTCTTCCCGGTTTATATGCCCAAAGAACGGATGAGCTTGAACTTCTCCAGCATCCTCAGGACCAGCTCCAAGCCAAGAAGCAACATTTCTTTTCAGAAGCTTTTTAAGCAGATCTCTGGCTTCTTGTGTGAGGTAGAGAGGCAAATTGAATGTACTTTTGAGGATTTTGCCAATCGTTTTTCTTTCCATCCTCCCTAGTGATCGGGGGTGCTCCAGTCAGCAGGTCATGCATGAATGTTCCCAAACTCTACCAATCCACAGCACGATTGTGGCCACTTCTCATTAAAACTTCCGGGGCATGTATTCTATTGTTCCATAAAATGTGTGTGTGACTGTTCCATCGTGAACAGATTCTTTACATAATCCAAAGTCTGTTAGTTTCACATGACCTTGATGATTAAGTATGATATTCCCCAGCTTCGGGTCTCTGTAGATAATCCCCTTTTGATGTAAATGCCCCAAAGCCCTGGAGATTTCTGCCAAGTAAAAGCAGGCTGTGTCTTCCATAAATATTCTCTTTCTAACTGCATAAATAATTCTCCTCTGCTGAGATACTCAAGGATGAGGTAGAGTTTTCCACTGGTCTGAAAGGCATAAATTAAATCCACAATGAGGGATGCTTTACTCCCTCCAGAATATTCCGTTCTGCTTTTGTATGAGCTGTATCTTCAGCATTTTCTACTCTCATTGCCTTTTTAAGCACCTTCATGGCAAATATTTTCCCACTATTTCCTGTTACTTGAAAAACCTTTCCTTGGCCCCCTTTACCAAGTAACTGAAGTAGCTCAAAACATTGATCTGATTTTTTTTTTTTCTGGCCCTCTGTTCACACTAGTTTCCTAAATTTCAAGTTTCTCACAATGTTCCATGCCAAGTTCATATGGCCCAACTCCTCCAGGGTCCATGCTTTCATTTAACTAACCGCCCCACCCACAGCTCATCCTCAGAGCCTGCATCTTTGGCTGGTCCAGATCAATGTCAAATACTCTGGCCATGTCCTCAGTTTCCCTGATTCTGAAGTCCAGCTCTGGGTAAAATCTGTCATGCCACCTCAGTCATTGCCTTATGGGCCTGGACCCACTGCGGCCCCCATCACTGCTGCTTCTGTCATCACCGGCTGCTTGGGCTCAGTGCCGCAAACAACTTCTAATCATTTTCTACTCCTATAGATTGCCTTTTCTGGGCATTTCATATCAATGGTATTGTGCAATATGCAGCTTTTTGTGTCTGGCTTCTTTAAGTTAGTGTAATGTTTTTGAGATTCATCTATGCTGTAGTTCCTATAGTACTACAATTCCTTTTTATTGCCAACTAAGATTTTATTGTATGAGTATACCACTTTTTGTTTATGCATTCACCTGTTGATGGATATTCGAGTTGTTGCCACTTTTTGGTCATTATGATTAATGTACAAGGACGATTTGAATACCATGTCTTTGTGTAGACATATGTTTTTAATTCTTGGGTACATAAGAATGTACCCACTGGTCAATCTGATTAGCTTTTTAAGAAACAGATAAATTGTTTTCCAGAGTGGCTGCAGCATTTCACATTTCCATCAGCAATACATGGTCTTCTCATTTCTCCACACTCTCCCACATCCCTGCCACTTGTTAGTGCTTGACTCTTACTATAGTTGCCTGGTAAAATGGCATTTTACGGTTTTAATTTGTATTTATCTCAGAACTGATGATGTTGAGAATCTTTTATGTGCTTGTTGGCCACTTGTGTATCTATTCAAATATTTTGCTTATTTTCAAGGCAGGCTGTCTTCTTAGTAGTGAGTTGTAAGAGTTCTTTATATAGTCTGGTTACAAGGGTCTTATCAGATATACCATTTGCAAATATTTTCTCCCAGTCTGGGTTTGTATCTTCACTTTCTTTTCTTTTCTCCTTTTTAAGATTTATTTGTTTATTTTTGAGAGAGAGAGAGAGAGAGCGCGCACACAGGCATGTACAAGGGGAGGGCCAGAGGGAGAGGGAGAGAGAGAATCTCAATCCTGATTCAGGGTTCGATCCCACAACTCTGAGATCATGACCTGAGCTGAAACCAAGAGTCAGAGGCTTACCTGACCCAGAGAACCAGGGGCCCTTGCATTTTCACTTTCTTGATGGTATGTTTTGAGTTTCAGAGCCTCTTAATTTTTATGTAGTCCAATTTATATCAAAGCTTTGCTCTTGGAATAGAAAAGTATTGGGGAAGAACATCAAAATATAAAAACTAGCCTATTTCCTCAATTTTAAATGAATTTCACTTATTCAGATTAAATTGTTCAATAAAAGTAAAACTTAATGGCCTTGTTGAGGATATCAATTTCATTAATATTTAAGAAACAATTTTGGATACTCGTTCTTTAAAACAAGCCTCTCCTTCAACAATATATAGACATGTATCCTGACAGTAATTTCCAGATAAGCTCTTTCTCTCCACTTTATCGCCTCATTTATATGTCTCACAAGATGGGCAATATCACTGCATGTCCCTCTGTCCTCAAATTTACTTTTTGCTCTGGTCACTTCACGTTTGATATAGGAAGGAATGATGTATCACCCTTTTTGTTTCTATCAAAAACACTTCATGTATTTTGCAGTAATTATAAAGTGCCTTTAATTTCTCTGTGAGTTATATGAGTGATTCTACCATTGTCTCAGACAATAATGGGTGAAATTGTTTTACTGCAGAAGACCACTTTGGTTAAAAATTAACCAAAAAACTAGCTACAATGTCTAGACACCGTAATATGTATTTCATATAAAAATCACAAGTTTTTCTGAATCTAGGGGTTGAAATCACTATCCCAAGAGTACTGTGATCTTATCTGGAAAAATATGGATAGCATTTTCCATAGCTAATAAAAATAATATACTAAGGTGCTTTGTGATTATTATTATGTAGTATTGCATAATTTTATAAAGCAATTAAGTGGTGTAATCTTGAAATGCTCATCTCATTTGTGGAATTCGTTATCATTTGTGATTTTATTGCAATAAGTGTGAAAAAATAGATGCGGGCAGTGTTAATAGACTTATTTTTAGAATTCCTAATAGATTAACACTGATAGCCTCATCAATCTGTTTTGAGTGTCCTTGGCATTTATAGTTCTTACTGATGGCTGGTATTTATAAATGTCTTAACAGGCAGTTTCAGCCAAATCTGCTTTCATGTCAGTGTTTTTAGTTTTTCTATTAGTTAATTCTGTATTTTAGTATTTTAAAAATTCTGTTTCATGGTTCATCACTTGTTGATATATCTCTTGACCCTCTCCCTTGGTGAAACGAAAATGTCTCTTCTCCCCATTTATCACTTTGACTTTTAAATTTTCAACCTTTACATTCTTATTTGTAACCTTTATTAAATCTTCTGTGCTTTGTCCAGAGGGTCATTCTAAAAGTTCAAAATCAATAAAGTGCATTTATTTATTTTATTGACTAAGTAAAAGTGTTCACTGCAGAGCCTGAGTATCATTGACCTAATTTGTTTCTCATGTAACAGTTTGTTTTATTAAGCGTTTATTTTAATGTAGCAGTTTGTTTTCTTCTCCTTGTTGTTTCCAAAATTGCTTTTTTAAAGAAAAGTCTAGTATTGTTTGCCTCTGTGACAATTTTACATTTTCCCAATATCTCAGTAATACTCTCCAAGCTCAATTTCCCCTCTGTGGGTCTTGCTTCTGATAGAATTCCACTTTAGACTGCTACTGAATCTTTTTAGACATGCCTTCTTTTCTACTGCTCTCCTAGGTTTGATACTGAATCTCATTCTTTTTCCTTCTTGGCTTATTCCATCATTTTACAGGAGTATTTATTTAAGTAACTTCCTAAGGACAAATTGATGAGAGAAAAGTCGTCTGAATCTTTCCATGTCTAAAAATGTCTTTATTCTGAGCTCACTATTGATTCATACATTGTCTAGGATAAAATCCTAGATTCAAAGTCATTTTCCTTTAAGGTTGTCAAAGAAATTGCTGATGATAAATCAGATGTCAGCATGATGATGCTTTTTCTTATGCAAGGTATTTTTTTTTTCTTTCCATGCACTGTCCCCCAACGTGCACCAAATTTTAGAATCTAATCTTTATTCTTGGTGTTCTGAAATTTTGTAAGCATATCTGCATATGAATTTTGTTTTTAAAACCTTGCTCAGAAAAAAAAAAAAAAAAAACCTTGCTCCGTACTTGGTGGGCCTCTTTTACTTGTTTTCTTCATTTCTGCAAATTCTCTTCTATTAATGTTTGTTAATGTCCTTTCAGCCACTTTCTCTGTTCCTTATTTCTCAAATCCTGGTATTCTTGATGAAAACTTTGTCTTTGATTTTTTTTACTTATAATTTGGTCTTTTTCGTATTTGGTTGAGACTTCTGGGCTTTATGCATACATGTTTTTATGGAATATTTTGTGTGTGGCAAGTTATTATTATTTTTCATTTAAAAAGCGTTCTTTTTCTCTCTTTGCTTTTTTTTATTATAGCAATTTTCCATTTCTTTCTAATTTTATGGATATAGTGACTTCTGCAATTTATGTGTAGTGATGCTCTATTGGGCCACCCAGATCCCTCTCCAATCTGGAAGCACTCATCCCTTCACTCCTTCAGAGTGTTGCTTGCTGAGTCCCCCACCTTGGAAATTATTCTTCATAGAAGAGTGGCCTGAATCCAGTAACTGACCAGCGGGGGTAGTAGAGTAGGACTGGAATGCATAGAGTTGGCCTCTTGCTTACATCCTAGAACTATCTGAAAGGCCATCCCAGCTCGCGAGCGCCCCCTGGACTGCCTGAGGTACCTGTTGCAATTGAATCACATGTCAACAGCTCCTTTTGTCCAAGCCTGCTTCCCACACTTTCTTACTCCCTTCCTGTAGGAGTATGTAAATCTTGCTCACAGAGTCTGTTTCCTGTGGAGCCTGGATACTAATTTGAAGTTGTTGTTTTAATTCTTCTGTTTTCTAAGTGATATCTGTTTTCTTCAGAGTCATTTATTGTGTGTGTGTGTGTATGGGTGGTGTATTTAAATTCTGGAGCACTATTAGACAGCCACACTTCTCCCTAAATGGTTTGTTTGTAAACAAACAAACAAACAAACCTTGGGTTAAACGAAACAAACAAACAAAAAAGGACTGTTTTTCATTGTCTGCTTAAGGTGGGTGGAAGTGGAAGTGGGTGTCTACTCCTTAGGACTTTACCTTGCTGCTCCTTTCAGCCCTGCACTCCTCCCCTGCTCTCTGTGTTCCCGCCCACCTCTCCCCTGCCTTCTGCCTCCTCTAGGACACCCATTCTTTGCTGACATCTCTGCAGGTCTCAGGACTGTGGCTTATGCTGGTCCATTTTATCAGTCAATATGCTTACCATGCTTTCTGTGTTCCAGAAATGTATGAAAATATCTCCTTTGCTGATGATCCCCTCTTCTTTTTGTTGTAGTGTTAGATCATCTTTTTATTCCTTTACATTCTGGTAATGTAATCCTAGAAGGAACAGTTTGCTTGTGCTTTCTCTTGAACTCAATCTTCTGACTTTGATTTGACTTTCAATCGGATAGTCATGCTGCCGGTCGTTCTTTGGGGAGTTGAATTTCCATTCTCTAGGATGTTGTAAAAACCCCACACTTGCCCAAGTTTTGGAGGGGTTATCTGAGGAAGCTATGAGATGTAAACAAATATATCTGGTATAATCTATTTTGGGCTTTGGACCACATGAATTATAGCTATTTAATTGTATTCCTGATACTTATGTAATCAAATAATGACTATCTCTTTTGCATCAGAGCCTGAATAAGGTGCTATGAATAAGCAAAAAAGGCAGAGTCTGAATTGATAGCCTAGTGGAAGAGACAAAAATAAAGGATATAATTTTACCTAAAATAGCAAATGCTTGTTAATAATATTAGCTAGCTTATGTAGAGATAAAACTTATCAAGTACTTACTCTGTGTGTGTCTCCTACAAGGGCTTTACGTTTATTAACTAATTAATGTTCACAACAAACTTATGATATAGGCTTTATTGCCTTCCCTATTTTGTAGATGTGAACACTGAGACATTTGCTAATAGGCTCACAGCTGGTAGGTGGAGAAGTCAGGAATCAAATCCAGGCTGCAGGGCCCAGACTCTGATGACCTTTTAAGAGCTTGGCTGCACTGTTTCTCAAGAGAGAGGAGGGAGAAATAAGCAGAGCACGGAAGTCAGACACCTAACAGAACTGGAGGTGATATCCTGAACAGTGTTTTGTTTTATTTTGTTTTAAAGATTTTATTTATTTATTCATGAGAGACATAGAGAGAGAAGCAGAGACATGGGCAGAGGGAGAAGCAGGCTCCTTGTGGGGAGCCTGATACAGGACTCAATCCCAGGATGCTGAGATCATGCCCTGAGCCAAAGGCAGACACTCAACCACTGAGCCACCCAGGTGCCCCTTGTGTTGTTTATATGGAGAGAAGGAGATTTGTAGAATTTTTGGCCCTTCATTGACAATTTTTAGGAAAAAGAAATTCACATGGTAGAGCCATGGTCCAGAAGCTATGCCATTTAAGCAAATGCTTGATGGTCACACCAAGCAAAGGCTATGCAGCTATGTATGAAAAAAAGCAAAAGATTTTACTGTATTTCTCTAAATAATGTTGATAATTATAGACTGGATAATCTCACAAGTATATTCAGATATCTTGTTACTTTCTTTTTTTGTACCTTTCCTTTTTAAGAAGTGAGTAGTAAAGAAATATTTGAGGATAAAATATTCTACCCACCAGTTTGTCAAAAATTAAATAGTCAGAAATGACAAAGTGTTGGTAAAGATGTGAAAATGTGGGAATTCATATACACTGCTGGTGGAAGAGTAAATTGAAAGAAAAATCATGTACTATATGTTGGCTAAAAGGAGAAAGGAGAAATTTTTTTTAATAAAAAAAGAAAGTTGTCATTTTTAGTAATTGGATTATGTTAATTATTTTTAAAAAATCAAGATATTCTATACCTAGGTATATACCTTGAAAAAACTCTTGGATACACACCCCCAGAAGATGCAGAAACTTGTTAACTGCTGAAAGACAACCCTAGAAATGATGCAAATGCCCATCAGAGATAGAATGGATAAGCTAATCATGATAAATTCATAAAATGACATAAGAAACAGAGGTGAAAATGAAGGAACCAAGTTACACACATTAAGATAATTGAATTTCAAAAAGAAATTGGTTGTATTGTGTAAACATATGGTCAAATAATAAAGAAAAACAAGGGAATAATGGAAACCAAATTCAGAATAAGAATTATCTCTAGAGGGGAGACAGAGTATAGGATTAGGATAAGACACTCCAGTGTCAAAAACACTGATAACATTTTAATCCCTATACTGGGTGGTGGTGGGTGCACAGGTATTCTTATTATTATTCTTTAAAATATCATATATATTTTATAATAGTTTTATCTAGGTACACAATCTATTTTATATCAAAAAATGTAAGAAATAAAATGTTTTTAAAATTAGCTTTAGCTTTAGATTAACCAGGTAATATTTACATGAGAAATTAATATAACTTTACTTAGTATAACATTACTTAAAGTCATAATAGCAGAATTCCCTGAATTATTTCAAATATAAAGTGCAAACAGGCATTACATTTAAATATGAAAAGAATGAAAAACTACAAATCTGGTTAAATTTTCTCCTTTCTAAAATGGAACTTAATCACTAAAGCCATCTGGGTATCTGTGAAGCAAAAATCCTCACCCTTCTTTGTTTTATTCTTCAGAATGTATGCTAAAAGAACAACTAGGAGTTAGCAGTCGGAGAAA
This sequence comes from Canis lupus familiaris, assembly GCF_011100685.1. Classification (NCBI taxonomy): domain Eukaryota; kingdom Metazoa; phylum Chordata; class Mammalia; order Carnivora; family Canidae; genus Canis; species Canis lupus. Next base: position 13,623,279 of record NC_049238.1, read on the forward strand.
GTGGGAAGTGGGTTCCAGAAGAAAAGTGCAGCATAAGGAGTTCTCCAATAACAGTCATGGTCTTGTTATCTAATGTGCTTTCCATGGCTGCTCTAACCTAAGATGAGCCAATTTATAAAGTCATTTTGCTAAATCCCAAGATGTTTTAAGTAAAGATAAATGCCAAGTGCATTTTTTAACACCGGCAATTCATTTATTCATTAATCCATTCATTCATTAAAAAAATATTTGTGGAGCATTTACTATGTGCTGGTCCTTGTGTTGGGTAAATGCTAATGAACAAGACAGACATGGTCCTTGCCATCATGAAACTTACTGTTTAGAAGAGGACAGAGGAAAAAAAATGGTCTACATGTCTGTCTTTCACTCCTGATGCTTTGAAATGAGGGCTTTTACCTTAGAGCTGTTTTCACATTGCCTACACATCCAGCACTCAAAATTGGCTTCCGAGATGTTAATTCAATGAGATTGTTTATAAATACAGCAGTCATGATGGGAACAGGATGCACTCTATGGTAGTTCTTTGGTCTAAAGGATGTTTTGGGAAGAATGACTCTGTGAGACAATTATGTATAACATTTACCAGGGTCTTTTATGTATGAGTCACTGAAAAGAATAGGAAAATTTATCCAGTATGGACCTTGTCTTCAGATAGGTAACAGTTCTGGTATCAAAGTCGGCCTGTCCCCCACCATTTCTTGTACTCAGCTTCTCACGGTTAAACTCACTGACTGCCTGTTGGGATACTGGACTCTAATCTAGCTCTCAGGCCCATTTCAATGGGAGAAATGGTCTTTCTTTCCTTCCTCTGATACCATGCTATTTTTTGATGCTTACTATTAAGAAACTTTTCCTGCCTTCCACCCACAGCATGATCCTGGAGTCCTGGGATTAAGTCCCACATCAGGCTCCCTGCATGGAGCCTGCTTCTCTCTCTCCCTATGTCTCTGCCTCTCTTTCTCTCTCCCTGTCTCTCATGAATAAATAAATAAAATCTTAAGAAAAAAGAAAAGAAACTTTTCCCAAGTTAGCTTGCAGGAATGTTCATTCTCTTCTCTATGCTACTTGAGAGTTCCCCAAAAGAACTGAACATACATCAGTAGTAAAACTGTCTTTGGTATCTTTTCTCTAACCCCACAGCCATCCTGATGTGACTGTACTCATTTTACAGACAAGGAAAAGGAAACTGAGAGATTGACTAGTTTTTCCCATGATTTATCAGCCTGTCAATAGGAAAGGAAGAATTTGACCATAAATTCTAATTTTATTTCTCTTACTTTTTTTTGGGGGGGGAATCAAAAACCATGTTGGGATGCCTGTTTTTTCTTGGCATTTCTTCTCCTTTTTCTGAGTCTCTGCTCTTGCAGTTCAGAGTTGGCTGGCCCATAGTTGGTAAGACAGGACTCCAATTTCTAGCCCAATTTTCATTCTGCCTCCCACACTGTGGATGGATCTAAAATTCTCCTTAGAGTTTTGGCAATGGAGGCTACCATCAAAGTGAAGTTTTACCTCATGCTCACTTTTAAAATATCCCTATGAACTAATAAAACTGAGTTTTACTTCTTCTCACTTCATAAAATTCCAGCCATATAAATATATGAAGTCAAAGAAGGGGAGAGAGTATCAAGAATTCATTATATATAGGTCCCCCTAACCCCAAAATGAAAGAAGTAACAAGATGCATGGAAGCTTAGCATTGTCAGAGTGAGTCCTGTGGCACTGACACACAATATAGGCCTTCACTGCAGTATGTTACAATAAAGAATTACTGAAAGAAGTCATGCATTTATTAGTGGTATCCACATCTTTCATGCATGCATTCTATAAGTATTTGTTGAATGACAACCAAGTGGCCAATATTATTCTGGGCACAAAGGATAGAATAGTAAGCCTCAAGGATCAGAAAAATATCTTTAAGGTACAAACAGTCTAATAGTGGAAGACAGTTAATAAAGAACTGGACAAATCAATAATGTAATGTTGTAGTGATAAGACCAATGATGAAGGAGTAGCCCGGGTGGCTCAGCGGCTTAGCGCCACCTTCAGCCCAGGGCCTGATCCTGGAGACCCGGGATCGAGTCGCACGTCCGGCTCCCTGCATGGAGCCTGCTTCTCCCTCTGCCTGTGTCTCTGCCTCTCTCTCTCTCTCTCTCTCTCTCTCTCTTTCTCTCTGTATCTCTCATGAATAATGAATCTTTAAAAAAAAAAGACCAATGATGAAAACAAAGCAGAGTTATGGTCTATGAATCATCAGAGGAGAGAGATATGGGCAGCTTCTTTCATGATTCCTTAATGATCCACCTCAAGACCTTATATTCAGGGTATTAAGAATTTGTGTAATACTTTCTTCTTGAATGTGGGCTGTGCTAGGAACTTGCTTCTTATCCACAGAAATCAGTAAAGGTGATGAGATAACCCTTTCATGATTAAGTGTTAAGAATTTGCTACCTCTGTCACGCTAGCTGTCTCTCTCTGTTGCTTTGGTGAACTGAGCTGCCATGTTGGAGAGGTCCTTATGACAAGGGACTAAGGACAGCCTCTGACTCACAGCTGGGGAGGAGCCAAGGTCCCCACCTGGCCAACCTCAAGAGACAGATTCTGTCAACCTGAATGAGGCTGGAACCATGTCTTTTCTGGGTCAAACTTTTGGATGAGACCCCAGCCTTGATCCACAACTTCATTGTAGAGAAACTTCGAAACAGAGGTCTCAGCTAAGCCTGCATGGATTCCAAACCCAGAATTACCCCTACAGAAACTGTGAGATAATAAATGTGTGTTGTTTTAACTGCCAAGGCTGTGGTAATATCATTATGCAGCAGTAACATTACTGAATTATTTATTTACATGCTTAAAACTTACAGGAGGCCCTTTTAAGTTGATTACAACAGTGTTCAGCTTATTTGTCATTCATGTTGCACTGGAACATAATTGGGTTTGCAGTCTCTTTGTGATGATCATTGATTTTTACCTTCTGAATTGGCATTGGATCACTTGGATCCTTTTTTTAAAAGTCAGTTATCTAATTCATTGGTGCAAAATTATGTCAGTTGCTAAGAGAACCAGCTTTAATGAAGCCTTTTTCAGTTTTCACGTTTGTTGGCTTCTCTTTCAGTTACAGGCTTATTCATGAACGAGTGCCATTAATAATGTTTAAATGCACTAAGATGTAACACCTTGTCATATACCATTTTTCTTTAAAACATCTAGGACTTATTGGGGTTATTGCTCTACAGAAAATTCTATGCTTACAGAAATAGTAACTGTGCTCATGTATCAAAAAATCATATATAGGGTCTAGTCTGTGGGAGCCCCATGGGAGCCCACACGAGGAGTTGGGCATGTAGCCTGTGGCTGACAGCTAGTAGTTGGATGGTAGATATTGCCATCTAAACATCTTTGGTACCATTTCCTAGAATGAGTTCAACATATGTGCTGCCTTATAGCTTCCAGGCTCAGCATCTACCAGAAAATCTTCAGTGGAAACAGCTGGACCTTCATCTGTTCCATCACTTGAGCAGAGATCCTCTACAAGCTGGCAGCTGGAGGATGGGAAACAGCTATCCAGGAGGATGAGAAGGGTGGTGAGCAAGAGCAATAAGACCAGATATTCCTGGGAGAAAAGAAGAAGGGTCAGTTTGGCCCTAAACTCTCTCCAGCTCAATTCTTTTTTGGGAAACTGTCAGAAACTGGAATATGGAATTGGTGCTTTCTCTTCTTGCACTCCCTACCTCTGTGGGAATTCTCTGTCAAAAAGCATAGATTCCTTTTCCCTAAAGGCTGCACTTTCCGCCTTTGTGGATTGTCTAAAGCTAAAGCCACAACTTCCAACAAGTCCCATTTACATAAGAGAAAGATTTTTTTTTTTTAAACAACAACAAAAAATACATGTTAAAACAGGATCACCATGTATATGTTACTCCAAGGAAAGATTTTAGCTGCTATCTCCTGCCAACCCTGTGCCCTCACTTTGGTCAGAGTGTGTTGCCCCCCTGGGTCAAGTATCTGACACTTGGGTCAAGCATCTGACCCCTAAAGAGCAGCTATAGAAGGACATACAAGGCTGGTGCCCTCTTAATGGGAAGATATATGACCCAGAGTGTTCTGGTGCCCAAGTCTCCAAGCAGCAGGCACTAGGGTTATATTTTCTATAGAATAAAAACCTATCCATCGAAATGTGGTCTGCATGTTCATCCACCCTCCAGGCGCTGATAAACAAAGATATAGATCAAGCCAGGTTGCTGCCCAGTCTTCAGCAAGAAAACTCTGGGATTAACTACTGCCTTTGGAACCTTGCTTGGTATCTTATACAGGATGGGATAAGGAAGATATCCAGAGGTTGAAAGTGCATGTGCTATCTAAGAAACTGTGATTCACGAAGCAATTTATTACTCTTGATATATATATCTTTATTATATATATATATATATATACACAAGACCCTCTGACCAGTGCAAAGTTTATGGTATCTCTATCATCTTGGGATGGCCTCAGATGGTATATCACTTCTCTTTCCTTGGATTCTCCTATGTGATGCCCACAAGCTTCTTTTTATGGATAGGCAAGTAAGATGATGATAGATAGATAGATAGATGATAGATAGATGATAGATAGATCAACAGAGAGATCACAATGTATCCATCTCTATAGTTTTTGAAAACATATGCTTTCTTCAAATTTTAGAAGTCTTTTTTTTAAAACAATCAGAATTTTATGAGTAGAACTAGTGAAGATTTGGAAGTTAAAATATCTGAGTTGGTGGGGAGTGACAGTCTGATTCTTGACTTCGTCTCTTCCATCTATGTGCCCTTGAGCTGCCCGCAATTAGTCTGAACCTCAACTTTTTATCTGTTAAAGAAACAGTGTTAATAACACCAACCCTGTGACATTATACACGATTTCTTCATTTTCTTCATCTGTAAAATGAGAAAGTAAGACTTTCTTAAAGATATTTGTAAGAATGAGAAGAAACGCCCTATATGAAGTGGTACCATTCAAACAATGCCTGGTCCATAGAAAGCATACAGTAAATATGAACCATTATTATAACCCCACAGTATTATAACCTTAAAGCCATCTTAGACCACCTTTAATATGATGTGAGTCATATGCTATGAGTTGTTACATGATATAAGCATAGTAGTAGCTGTGAGTATTTATTGTTTGTGGTGCTAAACTATTTAATGCCTTCCTACTTTACTATTTTTGGGGAGAAGATTAGATGTTCTACTCACATCATACAAAAGTAAGTTCATGGCGGATCAAATATTAAAATATAAAAATAAGAAAACACGAAAGAGCTGGAGAAAAATGCCAGGGATTATGTATCATATTGCATGTAGGGAGCATCTTCACCAGCATGACAAAGCCCAAAACTGGGAAATAAAAATCCATTCAATTATATCAGTTAAAAATCGAAAAAACAGAGCACTCTGTATATGACAGAGGATTACATAACAATGTGAAAGGGTAATTTTAAGCAGAGGAAGTTTTTCTAAAAATATATAATAGATGAAAGAATAATATCCATATTATATAAAATCTATCTATAGCTCAATTAAAGGAAATGAATACTCAAATGGAAAATTCACAAAGGATAAAACATACATTTTGTATTTTAAAGACACAAAGCTTAACAGTATCAGTAATGAGAAGCATACATTAAAAAGATATATAAATTTTTGTTTATGAAGTTAACAATATTTAAGATTGGTGATATCAAGTTTCAATCAGAATATGGGAAAACAGGCAATGTCCACACTCTAGTATGAATGCATATAAGTGATTATATCCTTCTAGAGGACAGTTTGGCAGTATATATAAGAATTAAAAATTTCGATGCTTTTTGATTCATCGAATCCACTTCTAGGAAATTTTTCTTACCAAATTATTTGTACAAGTTGGCAAATATATTTGTGTAGTAATCATTGCAGCATTGGATTTTGGTAATAGAAAATGACAATCATTTCACACTTACTTTCTGAATTATGGCATTAGTTACACAAGTCAGCTCCGTTCAGTGAGTGAGGAGATAGACAAGGGTATAGAGAGGTCCCTCTTGCAAAGGGTGTTCTTTCATTGGTTCTGGTTACAATAACACAACCTCTGGTTCCTCTTCTCCTGATGGACATATGTGAGCCTTGATATTCATTTAGCATGTTGGGGCCCTCTGAACTCCAACTTGACTCTCTGAGCAATAGTTCTCAGAGCTGGCTTTTCATTGTAATTATGTAGGTAAATATGCTGATCCCTAGGTCTCTCTTCTAGATATTCATACTTAATTGGTTTGGGGTTAAGCTCAGCCATTGACATTTAAAAAATTCCAGCTAGTGAAATGATTCATCTCACAAATGGGTCAGGAGAACCATTATTTCTTCCATCCTGTTTTCCATGTATAAAGTAGCCAGGGTCACCCTCACTCCCCAGACCTCTTCACCTCCTCAAGCAGGTGACATGTGGCATATAGCCTTCATTATAAGCAGCTGACATCATAAGGCTGATCCAGCAGTTAATCCACATTGGTGTGTGAACAGATGTATGTAAACTTCACCAGGACAGAACATTTCAGAAGGAACTCAGACCATTAATTAAGAGGTTTCTCAGCAGGCAGCATCACCATAGAAGAGAGAAGATGATTTATTTTGTGGAGTTGCTTTGTCAGCTTTTCTATCAGCATAAAAAGCAGTTAGAACAAATTGACAAATTGGCAGAGGCAAATGGTGCAGAAAACCAGAGCAGAAACACCATGAGGCTTTAGCTGTTGGCAAAAATATATAGTACATACTACAATATATAAAGTACAAATATATATAGTACATATATATATATATTTAAAATGTATAGTACAAAATAACTCACCCTCTAGGGAGGAAGTGACAACACTATTTTTTCTAACCATTTCTCAATGGCTCTGTTGGTGAGCAGTCTAGAAAATAGAATTCTAGTTTCTATGATTCTAACATTCAGCGTGACCTTAAAGGTTGCTATGTTTTTGGACTTTTTTCTTTCATATTTAAATTGAGGATAAGGTGAAGCAGGTATTTTCCAAAAACTTGTTCTTATTCAAAAACACAATATTCATGCAGCCTGGGATAAGACTGCAAAATTAGAATTTGATATGTATGTGAATTTAGGGTCTGAAGGCTTGCTAAGGACTGTTATCTGCATTCTATGAAAGTGGCCATCTGAAAGGGAGAGACGGAGGTGGCCATCATGTGGGTTGTGGGTCCAAGTATTTAGAAGACCTGAGTTCAAACACATCCACCTGAGTGTGGTGGGTTCTTATGGTCAACCTATAGGGCACCTGCTGGGAGAAGGGGCTCAGGAGCAGGGGGTCGTCATAGATAAGCATCAGTGGGCTCTAAAGACTTAGATGTAGTCTCAACCACATCAACTAGCTGGAGAAAAGATAAATATACTGGACATAGACTAACGGAAGTTGGGTCCTTGCCAAGCCCAGCACAATTAAAGTGGTCCTAATTCCCACTGTGTTCAAAGCTAGAATGATCTTGATCATGATTGGAAAACCAAGCAGTATTATGGTACTAAACCTCTAATTTCAGATTCATTTAATCTCTTGGGCAGTGGGGTAGAAATGTAAAATAGCTTCACTCTGGAATTGGGAGATTGAAAAACTAGAGAACACATCTTTTGTTTTCCATAAATTTCCAAAGTACTGCTGTGAAACCTGACCCTTCTTGGCTTCCCAGAGACAGCCTGACGTTATCATTCAGAAACTGGAAACACTGGGACAAAAGGTCTATCGGATCTATGAACTCATCTAGGAGGTCTTAGCATACTGTCTAACAATACCTTACAGTTAATGATTTCGGAAAAACCTGGTGGACAATTTGGGCATGGAAAAAAATGTAAAGGGTTTCAGAGTTTCTTTCATAATTTCCAACATTCTGCCCTTGCTCCCTGAGTGGCAGCACTGTCACTGTGTCTATCAGTATGTTTGGCATCGTGGTTGATGATGCAGACTCAGAATGGGTAGCCTTTTTGAATTCCAGTCTGCGGTTTTCTAGCTGTATAACCATGAGCAAGTTGTTGAACTACTCTGAGCCTCAGCTTTCTATTATTTAAATTAGGGGTGGGCTATAATAGTATCTATTCCATAGAATGTGGTAAAGAGTAAATTCAAGACTCTTTTAATAGTGCCTAATACATAGTTAACTCTCAGGAATGGTTAACCCCTGAAAGAGTAAAAAGCTATCCAAACTACAAAGAGGGAAGATCAGTTCTGGCTGTTAATGGTGCTGGGAGGATAGATCCAGAAAAAGCCAAAGTAATAGGAAACTGTTTCTTCCTATTTCATACAGCAGCTATAAAATCCCATATGACCTCCTTTTTGAGCGGTTACTGCTTTCTTACCAATGAATCACCCAGACCTGCTTTGTTACTCTGGTATATTACCTGGGATATCTGATTGCTAAATCACCTTTGCTTCATGACCTAATTTCTAGTTAGTCTCTGTTATTCCTAATACTGTGGAGAAAAGCAACCAAGCCGGAACCAGTCCCCTCTTCCTTTTAATTTTCCTCTAATCCTACATCAGGAATGCAGATGTTTCAAAAGATGCTTCCTCTTTAGTCTTTTCTTTTTTTTTTTTTTTTTTTTAAATTTTTTTTTATTTATTATTTATGATAGTCACACAGAGAGAGAGAGAGAGAAGCAGAGACATAGGCAGAGGGAGAAGCAGGCTCCATGCACCGGGAGCCCGACGTGGGATTCGATCCCGGGTCTCCAGGATCACGCCCCGGGCCAAAGGCAGGCGCTAAACCGCTGCGCCACCCAGGGATCCCCTCTTTAGTCTTTTCAAGTGGCATTGCATGGTTCTCTGGACTGTCCTCCCTCATAGAGTTGAATTAATAAATCTGATCCAGCAGATGACAGATCTGTTCCTGTTGGTCTTTGCCTGGTTTGGCTCTATTGTTATTGTAGCAGTAGTAGCAATAGTAGGGGTAAGGCAGTCAGGGACTCAGAGATGCCACTGCAAATATTCCAGTGACATTTTATTCACTTATCCTTTACTTAAATCTAACTCAGATCTTGTGTGTGTGTGTGTGTGCGTGTGCGCACAGTTGGGGGCTGGGATGGAGAGAATCATGACTTTTTGTTAATGGACATGTTACTTTCATGTTACTTTGCAAAACATAGGCATCACAAATAAGAAATCAGCCATTTGCAGTTTGATAATTGGTAAGGAAGGTCACTGGTGAGAACAAACCCTCTGTAGGAAGAATGAGAACCACTGAAAGGGTGGATTTTTTTTTTAAAGGAAGAAAGAAGGTGAAAATGGCTTTATAACCAGCAAAAGGTGTACGTGAAACCTCTGTCCTGGTGTCAGTGCTGGGGATTAGAGCTGGAGTCAGAGCCACAATCTCTGCCAAAGGCATCTTGTGGGATGGCTGAGAAGGAGACCCACCCCAAAGAAAGCCTCAGCGACTCTGAACAAACCTGGTAAGAAAGAAACCTGGTGACCAACTGGTAAGAAAGATGTAGGTCAACATGACCTTTGTAGGAGGGTATTGGCAGCTTTTCCCAAAAAGTAGTATCGACAGTCTGTCCAGAAAAATCAATGTTTCCATCTTCATATGGAATAGCACATTCACATGTAGATATGAAGAGAGAAAAATGAGAGTAGGAGTGAAGAGGCAGGCTATTTTTCTAAGTTCTACTACTGTTTCAGGAAACACACTACACAACATTCTGTAGGTGTGAACGTCATAGTGTTTTGGAAGGGAGACGGCGATGAGGTAAGGAAAGGCTTTGGGAAGAAAGAAGCCTTAAAGTGGTCTTTGAAAGATGAGTAGACTGGGGATGGAATTCTGATCTAGGAGAGAGAGTGTCAAGATGGTAGGAAATGGGGCATGTACAGTGCCGGTTCTTTAATTAATGACTAGGCGTCTTTGAAAGCAGTGCAAAACATCTTACATGAAGTTTTGGCCAGATTTTTTTTTTTTTTTTTGAGAGGGAGAGTAGGGAAGAAAGAGCAGAGGGAAAGACAAAATCGCAAGCAGACTCCTTGCCCAGCACAGAGCCCATCACAGGGCTCAATCTCACAGCCCTGTGCTGAAATGAAGAGTCAAACACCTAACTAACTGAGTCACCCAGATGCCACCAGATTTTTTTTTTAAGCCTAGGTCTCACTTCATTTCTGAATCCAAAGATTTCCAATGGAATGGCAAAGGAAATATTTTACATCTGTGCTATCACATATGGTACCTACATGGCTACTGAGTCCCAGAAGTATGGCTAATGTGTTAAGGAATGGAATTTTGACTTTGATTTTATTTAATTCAAATTTAAGTTTATATAAGCTTATATATGGCTAGTGGCTACCACATTGGGCAGCACAATAAGGGATTGAATGTCTTCTGAGTTCCTGGGTAGGATACTGCATGAGCATACTAACAGGTTTCCTCTTGAAAGCAGCATCCAGGGACACATCATTTTTCTAAATTGTGCTTGTCCTTTTCACCGGGAATTAAAGAAAACACGAGCTGCCAAATTCAGAACTCCTTTGGGTTGAATGTTTCCAATTTACAGCTTCTGTTACACTCGAAGGTAATCCTTGGGTAAACCAAATAAGAAAACAAAACAAAAACCAGAAAACCAAACCAACAAAGCGCATTTTAAGAAACAGTGATTGAATTGCTTTGGATGGTATCTGTTGATATAGGTGATCATTTGTGTACTTATTTCTGTTTCCGCTCTAAATCCATGTTAGCAACAGAATGATTTATTAGCTGTTAGGGTTTCAGTGATTCAATAATTTAGTCACTCATTAAAAGAAGTATATATGTTATTTGAAGAATCCTAATCCTCTCCCAAGCTTGGCTGAATTCTGATGTTCTGTTTTGTTTTGAGATGGAACACACTTGCTTTTTCCACATTTGTTGAGTTGTCTAGTTTTGGGGAATGTAAGTTGAATCAGGACCTATTTGGGGACCATCCAAGGAGCAGCCTCTGGTGCTGCAAGAGGCCCTCACAACTTGATATGCAAGCAGTCAAGACTGTCCTGGTCTGGAAATTCCTCCTACTCTCCCCACTGTCTTCTAAGAATCCAGGATCCAGGATTTTGCAACCTTGCTCCTTTCTCTGTAAATGTTAGACTGGATTGTAATTTCGACCCGATACACCAGAATAAAAGTATAATCAGAAGGACTCACCGTTTACTTTTCCCACAAGGCCTAATTTTTCAAGCTAGATTCCAATATATATCTTTGAGACTAAAGATACTTCTTTTCCACATCTGGGGTATAATTTGCTTCTTCTTGGATTCTTTCTAAAAAGCTCTTCTCCAGTAACTATGAAAGGTATGTTATCCTAAATAACCCATTATTGATTATGACTTATCCTCTCTGGTATTAAAATAAGGCAGAGCCTAAGCAGGGCAAATAAGGCACTTAACAGTTGATACTCTTGGGGATCCCTAGGTGGCTCAGCAGTTTAGCACCTGATTTTGGCCCAGGGTGTGATGCTGGAGTCCTGGGATCAAGTCCCACATCGGGCTCCTTGCATGGAGCCTGCTTCTCCCCCTGCCTGTGTCTCTGCCTCTCTCTCTCTCTCTGTGTCTCTCATGAATAAATAAATAAAATCTTAAAAAAAGATTATACTCTTAAAATGTCTACAGTATTGATAACTCTATAAAAACCAGATTTCTCAATTGCTAAGTATGTTAAATAAAAACCAAGAATTATCTTTATTGATAACAAAAACAGATTTTTATAAACATTTCTTTTTGTGTTCTAAAAAAAGGATCCGCTACATAGGTTTTTGTTAATTTTATTTTATTTAGTCTTATGTGGAAAGTTAAGAAAGATATTAGAAACAGCTCTCCCTTAAGAAATCTATAATCTAGTTGAGCATGACAGTTTACATGATGGCTTCTCCTTCTGCTTCCACATTTGCTCTGTGACTCTATCAATCTTATTTTGATGAATTTTTCTCCCTGAGTTAGATTCAGCAGAGCTACGCATCTATATTTTGTTGATTTTCTTTTCTTTTTATAAAGATTTTACTTTTAAGTAATTTCTACACCCAATGTAGGGTTTGGACTCAAAACCCCAAGATCAAGAGTCTCATGCCACACCAACTGAGTCAGCCATGTACCTCTATTTTTTTGTTATTTTTCAAAGAACAGTTCTTAGGTTTTTAAAAACTTCTGTGCTCTTTAGGACTTCACTTACTTATTTCCTTATTTATTTAATTTATCTGTGGTAGTTGTGGTGATTATGGTTTCTTAAGTTTAATATATAGCCTCCATCTTTCTGTCTTCTTTCTTTTTATCCTTCTTTTTCTCCTCCTATCCCCTTCTTTTTCTTTTTTGCCCTTTTTAATACTATATTTACCTGTAAAAATAGCTCAAGTTCTAGCATATAAATTTAGAAGAATAATATTCTTAAATTCCACATAAGAGTGAGATCATATGGTATTTGTCTTTCTCTGACTGAATTATTTAATATTGCATAATACTCTCTAGTTCCATCCATATTATTTCAATACCAAGAGTTCATTTTTATTGATGGCTGAATAACATTCCAGTGTGTGCATGTGTGTGTGTCTGTGTGTGTGTGTGTGTGTGTGTGTATCACATCTTCTTTATTCATTCATCAGTTGATGGACATTTGGGCTCTTCCCATAATTTGGTTATTGCTTATAATGCTGCTGTAAACAGTCGGATATATGTGTCCCTTTGAATCAATTTAAGAAAAAAAAAAAATGAACATTGGGGAGGGAGGAAGAGTCAAACCAAGAAATAGGCTCTTAAGTACGGAGAACAAACTGAGGGTTACCAGAGGGGAGGTTGGTGGAGAATGGGTTAAATAGGTGGTGGGGATTAAGGAGGGCACTTGTGATGAGCTTGGGTGTTTGATGTAAGTGATGAATCATCAAATTCTACACCTGAAACTAATATTACACTGACTAACTGGGATTTAAATAAAAATTTGGAGAAAAAATTCTTCTTTTTGTTTTTTCTAAATTATTTATTATTGTATATTCAATATACAATCTTTGGCCTAATAATAATTTACAGGAATATTTTAGTATTTCTCAGCACTTAGATTTTTCATTTAAAATTTATTTGATGCAGTATTAGAATGTGTCTCTACTATACACGTCTTTAGGAATTTTTTAAGGTCTGTTTTTCAGTTAGTACCAAATCAACTTTTTAAAAAAGATTTTATTTATTTATTTAGAGAGAGCATGCACAAGGATGGGGAGGGGGCAAAGGGAGAGGCAGAGAGAGAGAGAATTCCAAGCAGATTCTGCACTGAGTGCAGAGCCCGATGAGTGGCTGGATCTAACAACCCCATGACCACGACCTGAGCGGAAATCAAGTCAGATGCCCAACTGACTGAGCTACCCAGGCACCCCTGTCCAATAAATTTTTATAAATATTCCATGGACACTTGAAAATGATGTATATATTTTATAAAGTACAGTACTTAATAGGTACTTACTGATTAAATCTTATTATATACTTCCAATTATTATTTTTAAAATTTTTATTTTATTATTTATGATAGTCACACAGAGAGAGAGAGAGAGAGAGAGAGGCAGAGACACAGGCAGAGGGAGAAGCAGGCTTCATGCACCGGGAGCCCGACGTAGGACTCAATCCCGAGTCTTCAGGATCGCGCCCTGGGCCAAAGGCAGGTGCCAAACCGCTGCGCCACCCAGGGATCCCTATACTTCCAATTATTGACAACCATGTCATGTACTATCAGTTACATGTAAAAATCTTCCTAAATATGTTTTAGTTCATTTTTGCTTAAAATTCTAGACAGCTACTTTACATATTTCAAAACTATACTATTTCTCACATAAAAGTTTATGGTTCATATCTTTGTTGTAAATGGAACCAGAAATTAGTAGTAATTTATTCTTTCTGGTCTATCAGTTTATATCTTAAATTCTATTAAAACTTGTTTATCACTACTATTTTCCTTATATTTTTTTTTGTGTATCTATACTTGTATTTTAATTTTCCCTCATAAATATGTGTCTCTTGTAAGCAATGTGATTTTTAATTAAATGTGACATATATGATTTTTATTTTTTATTTTTATTTTTTAAAAAGATTTTATTTATTTATTCATGAGAGACAGAGAGAGAGAGGCAGAGACACAGACAGAGGGAGTAGCAGGCTCCATACAGGGAGCCTGATGTGGGACTCGATCCGCGGTCTCCGTGATCACGCCCTGGGCTGAAGGCAGGGCTAAACCACTGAGTCACCCAGGGATCACGACACATATGATTTTTAAAATGGAATTTAAACTACTTTAACTGTGTCAATTACTGACGTTTGGTCTTATTTTAAATCCTTTGTCTTTGCTTTCTGATATTCTGGCTTTCTTTCCGGTGCTTGTTTTTCTTGATATTTTTTTTCATTTGTTTTTAGTTATCTTAATAATTTGAATGGTGGAATAATATTTCAAAATTTAAAAAATGGGGATATTTAAGTTCCTAAACTTAATTGTGTAAACTCCCTCTTTGAAAGAAGAGGAGGATAAATAAATTATAGAAAATGAGTAGATTTGTAGCCAGAGAAGTGAATGCCACTATAACTTTCCATTCTAATTACCTTTCCTTTCATTTCAGGATTTTATAAGTTTGGATCCAGAGTACTATTTGCAAAATAGATAAATACACATATAATAAAAATATATGAATATATAATAAGTGTACATACATTTACATAGGCAGTCTGCTCTTTGCATGGTAGTGTGGGACTATAAATATAAAAATGTTCATGCAAGCTGAAACTGCAAAATTATCTTAATAATCGATTGGGAGAAACTATGATTATTCCATGACCTCTAAAATTTTAAAATTTTTAATAAAGCATACATCTTAATGTTGATTATAAATGTGTAGAGGAGTTAAACAAAGCAAAATTAATATTTATTTATTACAGAGTAGTATAAAAACAACAGCTTCACTGAGCTATAACTCACATGTCATTGTACATTTTAAAATGTACAATCAGTAGTTTTTAGTATATTCAGAAAGTTGTGCAATTGTCACCAACTATTTAATTTCACAACATTTCCTCACCCCAAAAGAAACCCCATAGCCATTAACAGTTACACCTCATTCCTCTCTCCTCTCAACATCTGGCAAACACTAATCTACTTTCTGTCTGCACAGATTTGTTTACTCTGGACTCTCATAATGGAATCATACAACATGTGGTCATTTGTGACTGGTTTCTTTCACATGCAGCATGTTTTCAAGGTCCTTCCATGTTGTAGTATGTATCAATACTTCATTCCTTTTCATGGCCAAGTAATATGTCATTGCATGGATGTATCACCTTATATTTATCCATTCAGTAGTTAATGGACTTTTTTGTTGTTTCTACTTTGTGAATATTGTGAATAATGCTTCTATGAACATTAGTGTGGCCATTGTTGTGTAGACATGTTTTCAATTCTGTTGGATGTATACATAGGAAGGAAATCACGGAGTCGTGTGATATCTCCATGTTTAACATTCTGAGGATCTGCCAAACTGTTTTCCAAGCTGCCTACAGTTTTACATTTCTACCAGCAATGAATGAGAGTTCTGATTTCTCCACATCCTCACCAACACTTGTTATTAAAGACAACTATGTCCTTACTGATTTCTGGCCTTTTGAATCTATTTTTTACAGGAATGTGTTGAAGTCTCCAACTATAATAGTAGATTTCTCTACTTTTCTTTTCAGTTTTACCAGTTTTGGCCTCCCCTTTGATGCTCTGTTGTAAGGGTGGTGTATATTCATTAAAGGTCATTATATCTCCTTGGAGAATCAACTCCTTTATCAGTAAATCATGCCTCTCTTTATCCTAATAACTTTCCTTGCCTTGGAGTCTTCTCTGTCTGAAATTATTTGGCAATTTGTGCTTTCTTTTGATTAGTGTTGATATGTAAGTCTTTATTTACTTTTAATTTATATGTGTATTCATATTTAGAGCGGGTTTCCTGGGCAACATAAAATTGAATCTTGTTTTTGATGCTCTTGGACAATCACTGTTTTTTTAATTGTCTCATTTAGACTATTGATGTTAAAAAATGATTATGGATATATAGCTAGGTTAATATATATAACCTATATTTGCTAGCATCTCCTTTTTGCTACTTTTGTTGTTTGCTCCTTGTTTTGTTTTGCACTCATTTCCTCCTTTTTATGGTTTTGTGTATCTTATGCTTTCATTTTCTCTTCTTAGCATCAGTTATACCTATTTTTCTTTTTTTTTACTTTTTTTTTTACTTTTTAAAATGCTTGCCCCAGAAGTTGCAATATATATTTACAACTAGTCCATGTCCACTTTAAAATAACATTGTATTACTTCATGGTAGTATAAGTACCTTATAATAAAATAATCTTGATTTCTCTCCTCCTATCCCTTGTATCATTGCTGTCAATTGTTTCATGTCACTTTTATAGAAGTGAAAAAAATATATCACACATATATTTATACATATTTTATTTATGTACTTATACATAAGCATACATAATTGAGTATATTATTTCTATTATTATTTTGGACAAACTATTATCTGTTAGATCAATTAAGAAAAGTTACATTTTAACTTTAGAAAATAAACATTTTAATTTTATTTCACTTATTCCTTCTTTGATGCTCTTCCTTTTCTAATGTAGATCTCATTTGCTGACCTGTATCATTTTCTTTCTCTCTAAACAACTTCTTTTAAAATTTCTTGAAAGGTAGGTCTGCAGACAGCAGATCTCCTCCATTTTTATATGTCTTAGAGAGTTTCTGTTTTTCTCTGACTTCTTTCAGGAGTTTTTCTTTATCTTTGATTTTCTATAGTTTGAAAATGGTATACTTTGGTACAGTTTTTATTTTTATTTTTACTTATTTATTTGCATTTACCCTGCTTGGTGTTCTCTGAGCTTCCCAGATCTGTGGTTTGGTATCTGATATTAATTTCTGCCCTTCCTTCCTTCCTTCCTTCCTTCCTTCCTTCCTTCCTTCCTTCCTTCCTTCCTTCCTTCTCTCCTCCTCCTCCTCCTCCTCCTCCTCCTCCTCCTCCTTCTTCTTCTTCTTCTTCTTCTTCTTCTTCTTCTTCTTCTTCTTCTTCTTTTCTTTTTCTTCTTCTTTCTTTCTTCTTCTTCTTCTTCTTCTTCTTCTTCTTCTTCTTCTTCTTCTTCTTTCTTCTTCTTCTTCTTCTTCTTCTTCTTCTTCTTTTCTTCTTCTTTTTTCTTCTTCTTCTTCTTCTTCTTCTTTCCCCTTGAAGCATATGTTACACCTTTTGTGGCCATTCCATAGTTCTTGAATATTGGATATTTTGTTCCGTTTCTTTTTTCTTTTTCAGTTTTCTTTCTCTTTGTTTTCAGTTTTGGAGGTTACTTTCAAGGTATCCTCAAGCTTAGAGATTCTTTCCTTAACCATGTCCCATTTACTAATAAGTTTATCAAAAGCATTCTTCATTTATGTTACATTGTATTTTTGATCCCCAGGTTTGTTCTTTGGTTCTTTCTTAGAATTTCCATCTCTCTGCTTACATAGCCCATCTATTGTACCATGAAGTCTACTTTACTCATTGGAGCCTTCAGCATATTAATCAAAGTCTGAGTCTGGTTCTGAAGCATGCTCTAAACCGTGTTTTTTGCCAATGGTAATCATAATATTTTCTTTCCTACAAGAAAATATTGGTCAAATCCTTATGAACTGTTACATATGGTCGATCTTGATAGAAGTTTTTACTTTCCTTCATTTCAATGTTGTTGGTTACTGTGGCATTCACTGTTATCATCAAAAAGCGATTTTACCTTTCTCACATGCCTGCTCACAGGCTGTTATAAGCTACATAATAGAAATGGAATCTTTAATATCAATGGACAGTTTTAGAATCTTCTGGAAAAAAACTATACCAGGTACTCTTAACTATTTATTATTCAGGGAATAGTCTTGGGTGTAGGTTTTAAACTGACATTGCTTAAACAGTTGTCACATAGCATGAGGGGACAAATCATATTTACAGGCCTATTTATAGTCTAAAAGCAGAGGACTTTATGAAAGGAGACTAACTAAAGATCTAGCAGAATAAGAATTAATTATACAGAATCAAATGAATTGATGACAGCAAACTAATTGTGGTTGTCCTAGAATTTGTCAGTATCACTTTTAATGTTCTATTTTTTTTGTGGGAATATGAGGAAGCCCTTTAGATTTCTTTTTTATTCATCACTAACTCTCAAATTATTAAGCTAAGACTTTAAACAGTAATAAAAACACTTGTAAGTGATCTTGTTTTCTTGTATCCAGTAAGAATTTATGAAAAAATACTTTTACTGAGTGTCTTAATTTTCAATGGCAAAATAATTATATTCAAAAATTCAATGAGAATCTTATTTTGTAATCAGGGCTATGCCTAGGGAATTATGTCTAATCAAAATTTTAATTCATTTGGACATGACAAACCCACTACTAAGGAATAAGATTATACTTCATTTCTTCCAGGAACTTGTGGTCAGCGTTTTTGTGACCGAGAGATTATTTACTTATTTACTTTAAAGACTATTTACTATGACTACAATTAAGAGAAAATATTTGGGACTTAGAAACAAGTCAAATGGATGACTTCATGCTCTTTCAAAATGCTGAAGCATTTGTGTTGTTGGGCATCTTTTCACGTGTCTGTTGGCTATCTGTATGTCTTCTTTGGAGAAATGTCTATTTGGAGACTCAGCTCATTTTAACTTATTTTTTATTTTTATTTTTCCTTTTAAGATTTTATTTATTTATTTGAGAGGAGAAAGAGAGATTGAGAGCACAAGCAGAGGGAGCAGCAGGCAGAGGGAGAGGAAGAAGCAGGCTCCCCACTTAGCAGAGAGCCCAATGCGGGGCTTGATCCTAGGACCCTGGGGTCAGGCCTGAGACAAAGGCAGACATTTAACTGACTGGGTCACCCAGGAGCCCCATATGCCTATTTTTAAATTGGATTGTTTTTGTGATATTGAATTGTATGAGTTTTTTATATATTTTAGATATTAACTCTATATCAATTATGTCATTTGAAAATATCTCTGCCAGTTAGTAGATTGTTTTTTCACTTTATTGATGGTTTTCTTCACTTTTTCAAAGGCCTTTTGGTTTGATGTAATACCACTTGCTTATTTAGTTTCTTTTTTAATATCGACTATCCCCTGACTCCACCCCTTATGACTTTCTATCCATACTATATAGGAGCCCTGTTTCCTTTTATTTTACTGAGATGACAAATATATTTTATAACATGTTCTGCTTATTATAGGGCATTTGTTTTCTGAGGCTTGATTTTCCTCTCAACTTTCAGGGTATTTCTTTCCTTTTTTAGTGTTTCAGAATGATTTTATATGGTCTATATTGGCAATACTTCACTGTTTTCTCATCTGTCAATGAGGACAGATCTCTAGACACAATTTGCCTATTTGAAAGAAGCATAGATTTTTTTTTGCCTTTTCTGTGCACTTGGGTGCTTATGGATTCTAGGATAGCTCTAAATCCTATTTTTGAATTAATGTACAAAGCCCTTAGCCAGATTTTAGTTTCTGATCATTACTCAACTTCTGCACTTTTGATAGACTGCCCACAAGGCCTAATTTTCTTACTCTGGAAAATAATGTTTATCTCCAGGGGACAGGCTTTCCAAATTTGACTGCTCATCAGAATCTTTTAGAAAAACTTAAAACGCATGAAGCTTCCTGGATTCCATCTTCTCTTTGGGATTTTAATCTCTGGAGTTAGGATTTGGAACTTGTATTTCTTAAAGGCTTCCCAGGTCACAGTGATGCAGCTGGTGAATAGCCTCATACTTGAGAATAGCTAAGTGTATCTGTGACAATTTATAGCTCTGCTTTAACCTACGACTTTAGTCTTATATTAAGAATTCACTTGTAGCACTCTACTGACCACGACCACACATCAGGTATTATTTCTTCTATCACAGGCCTTATTGTACAACAGACTTGCAATCTGCAAATAAATATAGGTACTAATGGATTGGAGGGAGAAGAAATAAGTTCTCTTAGAAAGAAAAAAGGATCTATGCTATAAGGGATCAGTTACCCGACTTTCAGTTTTACATAAGTGAGGCCAAAGGAGAGGTTTGAATTATCTTCATATATGTATATCCTAGCTGACCAAATGAGGCTGTTTCAGACCACGTGTTTTCCATATAGGAAATGGAATATTATTCAGCCATCAAAAAAGAATGAAATCTTGACATATGCAATGATGTGGATAGAACTAGAGTGTATTATGCTAAACAAATTAAGTCAGTCAGAGAAAGACAAATACCATCTGATTTCATTCCTATGTGGGCTTGAAGACACAAAACAGATGAAGATAGGGGAAGGGAAAGAAAAATAAAATAAGATAAAATCCGAGGGGGAGGCAAACCATAAGAGATTTTCAATTATAGGAAACAAACTGAGGGTTGCTGGAGGGGAGATGGTTGTGGGGATGGGGTAATAGGGTGATGGGCATCAAGGAGCACACTTGATATAATGAGCATGGGGTATTATACGCAACTGATAAATCATTAAATCCTATCCCTGAAACTAATAATACACTAAATGTTAATAAATGGAATTTAAGTAAACAATTTTAAAAAATGTATACACCAAAAGAAAAAAAAAGAGCATGGGTTTTCCTTAGTCCATTATCTTGTGACTCTATTTAATTGGCCTTCTCCCAAGATGTTAGAGTCTGTGTCCCTTCCCTAGATTGTGAACTTTCTAAGGATAGTTAACTGTGTCTGTCTGATGAGTGTATTCCCATCACTGCCATAGAGCTTGATACCTAGCAGGCATTCATGACTATGTGTGAATACCTAAATAAGTGGTTGTGGTGATTGGTTGCGTGCTATCTTCAGTATTCAAATCTGTACCTTTGTCTCCAATGGGTATCTTAATGGGAAATTGGGAGAGGCTCTATAGCAGGATCTGTAAGGTGCTGGCCATTTCAACCTAGAAGTTTACATTTAACTATCTCCTCAGAAAAAAATCGGAACACCATCTTGGAATGTGTACTTGTGTTGGAACAGAAGGAGGGGGAAAGCCCAGAAAACTTCATCTTTCATGTGTCACAGAGATTGAAAATGATCTTGTTTTAATGACATATTAAATTTCAAACACTAGCAATGTGGCTTTTTCAAATAAATTTGGTCTTACAACTTTTGTATTTTATGCTATGTTATGGAGATTAAAAAAACATAACATCAGATTGGTTCTAACCTCCAACATACTTTTTATGGAAACTTAAATTTGGATTAATACCTTAGAGGGAGATTTCTTTCCTTTTTAGGCTCAGACAGGGTAATTAGTTTTTGTAATAAACCTAGAGGAGAAAAAACAAAGATAGTTCTTTTTTTTTTTTTTTTTTTTTTTTTTTTTTTTTTTTACAAAGATAGTTCTTGCCTTATGTTGGCAATTCAGTTCCTTAAAACTGTTCTGCTAAAAAAGATGCTATCGTTTGGAATTTTTTAAAGAATAAAGATTGCTGATTTCAATTTAAGGTTATTGTTTCTTTGGTTTTTGGCCAACCTTTTCTCTGGCTGCAGTGGTTGCTTTGAATATAAACTTTTTAATAGAAATTTGCATGTCTTCTAAACTTAACTAAAAATATAGAAATTCTGATTAAGACTAGGTAGCCTGAGGACATAAAATATGTCCTCTTCTCTTGGCCTTGTGAGCTAAATGACTTGTCGAAGTGAATATGGCCTCACACATGTATGTTGCCATATTTGGATTTCTGGAGTTGTGTTGTGTGCTTTTGCCTTTGGTTTTGGTAATTTTGGGGGACTGACTATGACAGATGTGTAAATAGTGTTAAAACAGACTCATTTTAAATTTTTATGTTTTTTTTTTTCTGAACCACCTGAAATTTAAAAAGTATATCCTGTAGAAATGATGAAGATTATGGTTAAGTTTCAGGGTAACTCATACAAATTTCTGTAGCCCAAAGTGTAACTGAACTTTTCACATAATGGGGGTCATGGGGATAGGAGCCTATGGATGAGGGGAAGGATTAAGGATGACAGGGTGTCTGTCTATGTGAAGACAGGGTCCTTCCTCATCAGCATGGCTTACTTGTCAAAAAGGAAATACTTATTTTTTACCTTTTTCCTACCACAAGTATTTAAATTCGCACTGGACTTCTTGTGCCCACAGAGTGCTTATGTTCTGTATTCTACTACTCTTGATTCCAATCTTCACCTCTAATCTCTTCATACTTCCAAATCCCTCACTTCTTATATTCCCAAATCAAAATATTCATCTCTTCAGCATGGTTGATTTTTAAATTTGTTTTTTTAATTGAGGCATACTTGACATAAAACATTATTATTATTTTTTAATGTTTTCCTTCTGAATATAATGTACATAACTGGCCCAACTCTGGAATGATACATAAGAAATCAAAACATACCCTTGGCTTTTTAATCTGATTGTAGACTCTGCTTTTCTCTTTAGAAAACCAAAACAGTCTCATAGAAACCCTGATGTTAGGAATAAGGGAGAAGTACATGATTTATCTATTTTAATCTTGTTGCATCAACTCATTTTAGATCGAGAGAACCACCTTTTCTTTTGTCAAACAATACAAACTTTGAGAAATACACCTCCCTTGACACCCACTGGAGCTGGAGTATTCCTGTCGGGAATGTCTGGGTCTCTAATTCTAGGCCATTTATCAGCTCACTGCCAAACTGCCCATCTGGAAGCCTGACACTGAACATTCCAATCTGCCTTGCCATTATGAAATAAGGAGGGCTTCTTTTTCTTTTTTTCTGGTCTCTGGGGATCTTTGGAGAAAAGACACCTATTTTTGTTTTGCTTTTCCTATAAAAGTATAAATGCTTGGATAGGCATTTTCTCCTGAGGTATCAAAAGTCACTTCCATCAATTGATTTTTTTTTTTCCAGAGTGTCCTCAGTGTTATTTCTTCATGGTCTAAAGAGAACAGATGACCTGTCCAGTGTTTCACAGTGAGTTAGAGAAAGAATTAAGAGTGATTCTTGAGTCTCCTTGGGGATTACTTTCATTTTTAATTTTCTCCCCAAGGCACTTCATTACGTCTTTACACAACCTCTAAGTCCAAAAGCCCTTTTTACAACTTCTAGGTCACTACCTTATTTCATAACAGTGTAAGAAGTTATAGCTTTCTCCTGGAAAATCATACAGATGTAGCATGAAAAATGATCATATTTCTCCTGGAATGCCCCACATCTGTGTATTTTCCATTTTCTTTGAAAAGCTACAGCATGCTCTAAAGATATGACATACTCTCAATTATAACTGTTTTCTTTGCCTGCTTGGATAACAACTTTGCTAATTTCAAAATATAAAAAAATTCACTTGTACATTGGCAGGTCCATCTGGTGTCTTCATTCCACTGAGATTATCTGCTGTGTGGCTTTTTCATTTCGCCCCTTTGCAGACATGCTGAGTGTGCTAGTGTATATCCTTACATGGGTACCACCTTTTCTGAGGGAAGAGAGGGATGATAATCTTGGAAATTGTACCGCCAGGCTCTGAAATAATATTTCTCGGACAACTGAGGGAGAAATCCTGTGAGATCACTTGTGTTTGAACATATCAACCAAGCAGCTGCCTCACGTTTTGCTTTTCAGTGGGATGCTTTAAAGTCATCTTTGAGCAGCCCTTGGTACTTAATCTTTATTTAGTAGAGCAGCTCTACCAATTGATGCAGCAGAGTACAAGTTGTTCGAGTTGTAGCTTAGGCCCTTATTTGCTATACCAGTAATAAATATCAGAAGCATAGTTAGATTGATTTCAAAGAGGTCATACAAGGTAGAGTTTATAGTTTAAATTGGATTAGATTCAGCTTTTTTAAAAAATGTTTTATTATCTCCCCATTAAAGACTTCACCTCCCCTTTTTAAAAGGACAACTTCATATTTTGTGCTTTTATGTTTTTATCCACTCTGTCAAACTCTGCTTTTTATTTGGTATATTTATAATTTTTATTATTTGTGGGGTTTTTTGTTTGTTTGTTTCCTCTGTTTATCTTACTGTAGGTTACTTGAATATTTTTTTAGGATTCCACTCTGATTTGTTTGTAGTTGTTGGGGTGTATTGCTTTGTATAGGTTGTGAGTGGTTGTGCTTGGCATTACAATATACATACGTGACTTATGACAGTCTACTGATATCAATGTGTTATCACTTGAGCATAGCATGGAAACCTTACTTTTGTTCAGGTCTCTGTACCATCTCCACTATTGAAAAGTCATTGTCTTGACTTTCAGATGTTGATTTGGACTCAATATTTGTGTCCTTTCAAAGTTCCTATGTGAAGCCCTATCCTTCAGTGTGGCTGCATTTGGAGAGAAAGTCTATAAGGAGGTAATTACAATTAAATGAGGTCATAGGGTGGAAGCCCTAAGCCAATAGGATTAGTGTTCTCATAAGAAGAGATGTGAGAGGGGATCCCTGGGTGGCTCAGTGGTTTAGCGCTGCCTTCAATCCAGGGTGTGATCCTGGAGACCTGGGATCGAGTCCCACATCAGGCTCCCTGCATGGAGCCTGCTTCTCCCTCTGCCTGTGTCTCTGCCTCTCTCTCTCTCTCTCTCTGTCTGTCTGTCTCTGTCTCTCCTGAATAAATAAAATCTTAAAAAAAAAAAAGAAGAGATGTGAGAGAGTTTTTCTCTCCACACCCTGCTCCCTGCCTACAGGTGTAAGCTAAAGAAAGGCCATGTGAGGGGGGCTCCTGGGTAGCTCAGTTGGCAAGGCATCTGACTTCAGTCCAGGTCATGATCTCAGGTCCTGAGATGGAGCCCCAGGTCAGACTCCATGCTCAATGGGGAGCCTGCTTTTTCCTCTCCCTCTGCTTCTCCCCCTGCTCGTTCTCTTTCTTTCTTAAATAAATACATAAAATCTTTAAAAAAGAAAGAAAGAAAGAAAGAAAGAAAGAAAGAAAGAAAGAAAGTCAGTCCAGGTGAGGCCAATGAGAAAGGGGCCATCTGCAACCAGGAAGAGAGGCCTCACCAGAAACTTGATCTTGGACTTTCTAGCCTCCAAGGATGTGAGAATATAAATTTTGGTTGTTTAAGCCACTCAGTTTATGTTTTTTTTATTATAGAAGTCCAAGCGGATTGATATAGACGGCATTATAATATTTATTTCAATTCAATTATTGAATTGAATTATTCAAATTATTCAAATTATTAAATCAATTACTTCAATTCTCAAATAAGATTTAGAAAACTCATGAGAATAGTCTACTGCAGATTATTCTTGGCTAATGACTATTAACCACGTTGATTCTTTACATTGTTAGCGCTCTAAGATTCCTTCATTTATCAATTCGTTTTTGTTTGGAGAATTTTCTTTAGCAATTCTTTAAGAGTAGTTCTGTTAAGTGGCAAATTCTTATAGTTTTCCTTCATGTAAGAATATTCGTATCCTTCCTTCATTCCTGAAGATAGCTTTGAAGATATGAAATTTGTAACTAACAGTTCTTTTATTTCAGTGCTTGAAATATTGTGTCACTTCTCTTTGTCCTCCATTATTTCAGATGAGAAATCTATCATTCAAATTGGTATTTCTCTGTAGACAAAGTCTTGTTTCTACCTGAGTGCTTTCAAGATACTTTTTTGTTTTAGTGCTTAGAAGTTGAAGTGTGATGTGTCTTGACCTGGATTTCTTTGGGTGTATCCTACATGGAGCCTTCTTAGTTTTTAAATATCTTAGATTTATGTCTTTCTCCAAGTTTGGGAAGTTTTCAGCCACTATCCCTTCAAATATGGGACTCTGATGATATGAAATTGGATTGTTCATTATTGATTAGACAAAGCTTGGTTAAAATTCTGTTTAAGCCACTTGGTAGCTAAAATATCTGGCTAAAATTAATCTATTTTTTTATTTATTCATTCATTTACTCATTCATTCATATGAAATGAGATATGATGCCAGTCTGAAATGGATCTTTGTTGTTTTAATCAGCAATTACCTTCCTTCAATTTTATGGACCCTAGGAAATAAATGGAATGAGGCATTCCTAGTGCCCAGAACAATGCCTTAGCCATGAGATTTTAACTGTTTTTTGTTGCATGAATAACTAAATAATGATTCCAGTCCCAAAAATATTTCTTTCCCAGTGTAGTGGAAGGAACAAAATCCTTAAAGATTTGTGGTACAAGTGAGCAACTGGCTCTGTGATTAAAAGCAGGAATTTAAGCATTAACAATCTAATTTTTCTCTTTATTGCTCTTTCTATATTTTTCCTTCCTCCTTTGGCTACATCCCTCTCACTTTGCATGTCTTCATCTAGACTTCCTTGGTATTTTCCCCCTAAATTCTAAGCTTCTTTTTTTCTTCTCTTTATCTCCTATGGTCTTTTTTGTTTGTATCTGTTTGGATTCCTAGTTCTGAACTTTGTGTCCTTTCAAAAAGGACACGTTTTGAAACTTCTTACCTTCTCATTTTAACCTCTTTTTTTCTTATCTTCTTATCTAGCTCACCATTTCCTTTTTTTAAACATTTTATTTATTTATTTACAAGAGACATATATAGAGAGAGGCAGAGACACAGGAAGAGGGAGAAGCAGGCTCCTTGCAAAGAGCCCAAGGCAGGACTTGATCCCAAGACCCCGGGATCACGCCCTGAATCAAAGGCAGAAGCCCAACTACTGAACCACCCAGCATCCCTAGCCCACCATTTCCATTCTGTATCAGATCACTATGGGACTCTACTTATTTGTATTTATGTAGTAATTATTCAGTATTTATTTGTTACCTCTTGGAATAAAAATTTCTCATCCCTTTTCTAACTGGAAGAGTCATTTAACCTATTAAAATTAAAGTATATAATTTAAAAAATACTATATAATCTATTTAAATATAAAATATATTTAAGTTAAACATAAAAATTAAATACATGTATGTAAAAAAGGTAATGCAACTTTTTATTCATTTCTGATTAGATTAATTTTGCTTATCTTGTAGCTCAAAGGCTGTTAATAAAAAAATAAATTCCCAATCCCTCTTGTAAACATGAGTCTATGATGTCTTCTATTAAACCAATGCTAAGCCATAAACAATGGCTGTGACAAGTGGATCTGATGACAATTAGTGTCGATTAATCTCCATAGGCCTGAGCAACTGGTTTTAGGAAACTGAACAGGAAATACTCAATACTGACTCAGCATCTAGTTCATTGACTCGTGAATATTGACTATGCACATTACTCAGTTTGACTGTGTGGATAGACCAGTTTTCTGGTAGAGGATGACCCTTCATTTGTCCTACTCTCCAGACCTCAATTCTGCCCCCATCAATGGACTGCTACAGAGCCTGGCCCCATGGAGAAGAGGGGGTCATAATCCCTATGTCTCTGCCTGAGGAACAGCAAGTCACATGGCTGTACTCCTACCTTCCAGGCATTATCACTGCAACTCTAGCTTTGCCATTTGTCCTCTTTATACCTTTCTTACCTTCTGCTAACCTATACCAAGTGCTTAGTGCTCTGTCTTACTCTATACTATAGCCTTGGGGAAAGGCTTTTTTTTTTTTTTTCAGCTTCTTCTTACTGTGATTCAATACAATAATCTTTCCTAAAATGACTTTCAACCTTGAACTTTGGCTTTCTTTGGGATTGAACATACCTGTTTCTTAGGGTCCTGGAATACGAAATGCTCTTAATTGATGCTCCTACCTCCACCCCCATGTCTTTGATGACATGTGCCCAGGACCCACAAACGTTTAATTGGAGAGCTTAGTTGAGTATTCTTCTCATCCTTAAATTTCCCTATAAATATTGAAATTGGACAAGATCTTTTAAAGTATTTAAGTGACATTTTGTTGGTGTAAACATAGAGTGAATAAATTTACATCTATTAGCTAATTATTTATCATGGTAACTGGCCTCAAATACATCAAAAAATTTTTATAAAGCCCAATGCTTGTAGGGAGAAAGTACTTCTCCAAATTTGGGTTCTTCTGGGACAGCTTGCAAAACTGCATTCACAGACTGCAAATGTGCTTCACATCCTTCTGCAGTGAGTAAGGAAAAGCTGAGATCTCTAGCATTAAACAATTTTATTCCACAAAACCTGTGTATGACTTATTGATATTCCATTCCTATGATGATTCAATTAATGAGGCTGATTAATGCACACTGTGCTTTGGTAGTAGCATCAGCAGGAATTAAATGAGTCTTTTGGGGGCATGTTTATGGGTTTTGTTGATTTCAGGAAAAAGACTTGAGTGATAGGGCAGCTGCTTTTGAGAAACAGCTTGCACCCAAATAGGAATGAACCATAAGATTGAACAGATGTTTCATCTTCTCAGTGCCTGGAATATGGTGCGATGTTATCACTTACTTCCTTACCAAGAGTCTAAACTAGTCAAAGGAAACCGTTGGGGCCTGCCACAGCATTCCACAGCAGCAGGGTAGGGCTTATTCTTCAGAAGTTTTGTAGTCATTGGTCTCTCTGATGTCTCATTAGTCATTAAAAAAAAAAATAGCCAACAATTAAACAAATATTTTGACTTGGTAGTAGTAAATTAACTTAGAGAAGAAGTTGCATTAACTTTGACTACATTTTATAGTTATTCCAACTAATTTGAGAAATGGAATGTAACAGTTAATTTTACATGTCGAGTTGACAGAACCAAAGGATACCCAGATAGCTGGTAAACATTATTTCTGGATGTCTTAGAGTGTTTCTGGCAGGAGTTAGTATTTGAGTTGATAGACTGGATAAAGAACATCACCCTCACCAATGCTGGTGGGCATCATCTAATATTTTGAGGGCTTGACTAGAACAAAAAGGCAGATAAAGGGTGAATTTTCTCTCTTTACTTGAGCTGGGTCATCCATCTTCTCCTCCCCTTGGACATTGGTACTCTTGGTTCTCAGGCCTTTGAACTTGGATGGATTATTCCACTGGCTTTCCTGGTTCTCCAGCTTGCAGATGGCAGATCATGGGACTTTTCAGCCTTGATAATTGCATGACTTAAATATGGGGAAAGCAAAGAAAAATGGTGGGGAATAGGACTTATTATTTTTAAAGAGCTGACTTCCTAGCTGCAGTATTTCTGGAAGACATCTATTTTGTTCCTCGCTCCACATTATAATGTAGCAGGTCTACAGTAGGAATCAGATAGAAGTGGGTTCCAGTGAAATATGTCCTCACATGGATTGTGTGACCTTTGGTAAATTATTGAAGCATAATGTATCATAGTTTCCCTTTCTATAAAATGAGAATATGTACACTTATTTCAGAGGGTTAAATAAAATAACCTATGTGATAATTTTTGTTGTAATGTGCATTTTTAATATTCTAAAGTATTATAGATTGTGTGACAATCACTAGATTTATTAATTTGCAAGGAAATGAAAGGGGCTTTAAATGTAGAGATTGGTTGTAAAGATGCTTTCTGATTTTAGGGGCATGTGGGTGGCTCTTTCGGTTGGGCATCTGACTCTTGGTTTCAGCTCAGGTCATGATCTCAAGGTCATAAGATAGAGCCCTGAGACAGGCTCTGAGCTTGCTGGGAAATCTGCTTGATATCCTCTCTCCCTCTTCCTCTGCTTCTCACCCCTGTACTCTCTCTTTCTCCAAAATAAATAAATAAGTTTTTTTTTAAAGATGCTTTCTGATTTTAGAAACATGAGAATGTGAAAAGAAAGACCTGTACCGCAGGATTGAGAAAATATGATGATGGATGCTAAAGAAATATCCACTTTCCTTCTTGCAAATTATGAGAGCAGACAGCAGAAAGTCCACTTAAACATTCAAGGAGACCGGGATTGCTCGATATTTATTTATAAGATATTTTATTTCTAGTATGAATATGTAAAATCCAATGTACAAAGATCAAAGAATCCTAGCCTGAGATGTGTGGACATCGCATGTGGACTTTATTTCTTATTTTTGGCTTGCAAATAAAATGAGATGGTCCACAGCTTCTGTTGTATAATCCAGAATTAATTAGTCTTGTTTTTTGGTGGTATCAATAAAGAAGTATTTTGAATATTAAAAAAAAATTTATGGCACAATGAATTAACCACAAACCCAAGCAAATTTACTATGTATAATCACCATGCAGCCTATTTCTATTTTTACCAAAGTGAAGCGTGAGGTTTTGTAATGTGCTTGTGTTGTTTTTGCTTTGGCAGGAGACCGGGTAGTAGAGACAGCTTTGAGAGAAAAGTGTTGCTCTATAGTTGTGAAATTATTTTCTTCCTAACATAGCTGTACTAATTTATTTCACTCATATACACAGATTCCAGCCAAGGAAATCAGCCAGCTCAGAGCTGGAAGAGACTGGATTTAGAAATGTTGGGGACAGGTAGAAATATTGGAATTTTGAAGAGAGAGAAAGGGGAAATTATATGTTTATATTAATGAATATTTTATATAATATTGTATTATTTTATATATAAATTGTATACATTATACATACATATATACACATGCATCCTGAGAGAAATACAGATACAATGGATAGACAGACAATGCAAAAGCATTCTCTCTGGGAAGCCTAAAAACTTGATGACCCTGAAGCAGCAATTTAATGCCTTCTCCCTCCTCCACCCCTGCCCCCCAAAAAAACTTATGGTGTCTCTAAGAATCTCAGATAAGGGATCTTTGACATGTTTCTTGAACCTGAGCCACTTGGAACCTCTTGCCACATTCATGCTCCCCCTGCCTCCCAACAAGGTTAGCACTGCCTTCGTGTTCATCCTTTGTAGTCAGAGTCCTCTGTCTTTAGCTTCAGAGTTCAGAAAATATTTTCTTTCAAAATGGCTAGAAAGACCCCTGCCACGTATTTTTTAAATGAAATTAATTTTTTTATCATTAGCAAATAAGTGTCAATAGTAAAACCTGCCATCTTAGTGAACACCTGCTATATTCTAGGCAGGCACCTTAGTTAATTCCCCTAATTCTCACCCAGTTGTGTGAGAAAGATATCGTTGCCATTTGAGTTAAACAAACTGAAATTAATTGAATAATATAACAGCAAAGGTGTCCTGTCAATGAACATTATTTTTTTATTGGAGAAGCCTGAGGGAGATGGTAGAGAGAGAGAGAGAGAGAGAGAGATCATTAGGAAAGATTTAATTCATTGTTCATTTTGCACAGCAGGAAAATGAGTCTAAAGGCAGAGAGTGATTCCACTGAGGTCACACTGGGTATGCACGGAGCTTTGAACAGATCTCAGGACTTGTGTCAGTCCACTGTCCTTTCTGTGAAACCAGGCTGCCTCTTGAAATAGAGTGGCAGCAATCCGAGTTTGGCCAGTTGTACACCACCAAGTGCTGATGTCTTGATGTGTTATTGAGGTTCCCTGTGACCTGGGGCAGGAAGAGGAGAAAAGATTTGAGGAGCCACCAATATCCTTCTGGGATGAGAGAGCTTTGTCACTCAGGTCCCTGCTCTCCTTTTTGGCCGCTGTCAGAGAGGTGTCTAATGCTGCCTCTCAGAACAAGATGTGATTAGGTTAGCCACAGGGTAAGAAACAGGGCATTTGTAAAAGCACGTTAAAGAAAGGACGTAGAAAGTAAAAGCATTTTAGGAAAAGAGAAAAACACCTTCCTTTCCAGCTGCAATCATCTATTTACCTCTTATAGGACAGCATCACCTTTGACTACCTAAACTTGAACCCACTTGAACCCAATGAGAAGATGCAGGTGCTCGATGCTGGATACAATGTCCCCTAATGCTCTCACTCCCACTCACTTCTAAGAAGCCCAGGGCTCTCCCCTAGGAGAGGATGACTCTATGATGACTCCCTTAACAGGCACACCAGGGTCTGCTTTCTGTTCCCTTGCTTAGCTTGGGCATCCACACTGACCCACACTCCCTTCTAGAACCTTCTGGCTGACAGAGAGTGTGTGAAAAGCAAAAGATGTTTGTTCTCTCCTTGGAGCTCTTCAGTCTTCAAGGTTTAATTGTGAGTTTAGCAGGGACAGGGGTGAGAGCTGTTCAGTGAGACAGGGATGTGAGGTGAGAAGTGCAAGTTGAGGAAAACAGCAACACGAATGTTGCTAAGTGGACTAGAGATTCTGCGCTTTAATCTTTTCTCCGTCTCCATGCCAGCTCTGGATGGGCTCAGCAGTGCTGTCTTTGGATTCACTCATTCTCTCTTTGTGTTTAGTTGACTGTTTGTCCCATTTACTGACTTCTATTTACATACATAGTTCTCATTTCCAGGCTTTCGAATGGGATCTTTATTTGCATATTCTTGCTTTATTTCTGTCCGTTTTTCTTTCACACTTTTTGTTCCATTTAAGGGAACAAAATAAGTATTTCATAGTATCAATTAGATTATTCCCTAAGATTTACTATCTCTGGAATAAGTTAATGTTTTAATTGTTGATGTTGCTGAGTATCCTTCCTAACAAAATTTTATTTTTTTTTTCATTTTGACTTACAAGCTAATTTTGAGTAGGATTAAAGTTTTTTCTCTCTCTCTCAATGTTCACCGCTTACCATCCAGCAATATTATATTTGCTTTTACTGATTCTCTAGGCCTTAGTCCATATGTAGGGTTTTGATGTCATGTTGGTGACCTGGAGGAGATCACAGACTAAATAGGAGCTTCAGGTCATTCCTGGTCTCCAGTCAGCTTATGTAGCCCACCCATGTTTGGCAGAAGGTTTTCTCATTCCTTTCTATGAGAAGCCCCAACACCATTCCTGGTTTCAAGTAGTGAGACTGGGTCAGGTCCTACATCCTGAGCAGAGCACTTTAGGGCATTAATACTAGCAAGTTTTGAACCCACACAAAGTCTAGCAGCCACTTTATGTAAAGGGCTCACCTGCCCTTTTTATGTAAACTGGGAATAACAATATCTACCTTTCAGAGTCATGAAGCTGATTAGAATGTTCTAAAGCCCTTTATCTGATACGTCATTTGCAAATATCTTCTCCCATTCTGTAGGTTGTCTTTTAGTTTTGTTGACTGTATCCTTTGCTGTGCAAAAGCTTCTTATCTTGATGAAGTCCCAATAGTTCATTTTTGCTTTTGTTTCTTTTGCCTTCCTGGATGTATCTTGCAAGAAGCTACTGTGGCCGAGTTCAAAAAGGGTGTTGCCTGTGTTCTCCTCTAGGATTTTGATGGAATTTTGTCTCACATTTAGATCTTTCATCCATTTTGAGTTTATCTTTGTGTATGGTGAAAGAGAGTGGTCTAGTTTCATTCTTCTGCATGTGGATGTCCAATTTTCCCAGCACCATTTATTGAAGAGACTGTCTTTCTTCCAATGGATAGTCTTTCCTCCTTTATCGAATATAGTTGACCATAAAGTTGAGGGTCCACTTCTGGGTTCTCTATTCTGTTCCATTGATCTATGTGTCTGTTTTTGTGCCAGTACCACACTGTCTTGATGACCACAGCTTTGTAGTACAACCTGAAATCTGGCATTGTGATGCCCCCAGATATGGTTTTCTTTTTTAAAATTCCCCTGGCTATTCGGGGTCTTTTCTGATTCCACACAAATCTTAAAATACTTTGTTCTAACTCTCTGAAGAAAGGCCATTGTACTTTGATAGGGATTGCATTAAACATGTACATTGCCCTGGGTAACATTGACATTTTCACAATATTAATTCTGCCAATCCATGAGCATGGAATATTTTTCCATCTCTTTGTGTCTTCCTCAATTTCTTTCAGAAGTGTTGGAGAGGATGCGGAGAAAAGGGAACCCTCTTGCACTGTTGGTGGGAATGTGAACTGGGGCAGCCACTCTGGAAAACTGTGTGGAGGTTCCTCAAAGAGTTAAAAATAGATCTGCCCTATGACCCAGCAATTGCACTGCTGGGGATTTACCCCAAAGATACAGATGCAATGAAACGCCGGGACATCTGCACCCCGATGTTTCTAGCGGCAATGTCCACAATAGCCAAACTGTGGAAGGAGCCTCGATGTCCATCGAAAGATGAATGGATAAAGAAGATGTGGTTTATGTATACAATGGAATATTAGCCATTAGAAATGACAAATACCCACCATTTGCTTCGACGTGGATGGAACTGGAGGGTATTATGCTGAGTGAAATAAGTCAATAGGAGAAGGACAAACATTATATGGTCTCATTCATTTGGGGAATATAAAAAATAGTGAAAGGGAATGGAGGGAAAGGGAGAAGAAATGGGTAGGAAATATCAGAAAGGAAGACAGAACATGAGACTTCTAACTCTGGGAAATGAACTAGGGGTGGTGGAAGGGGAGGAGGGCAGGGGGGTGGGGGTGACTGGGTGGTGGGCACTGAGAGGGGCACTTGATGGGATGAGCACTGGGTGTTATTCTGTATGTTGACAAATTGAACACCAATAAAAAATAAATTTATTATTAAAAAAAAAAACAATGTTCTAAAGCATTTCTCTGGTTTCCATGATTTTTATATTTGTATTTTAATTAGTGCTTCCTAATCTTGTCATGTGATTATTTAACATGGAATAGTTGATGAAATAACACCAGAAAATCCTCAAATCCTGAGTTTATTATGTATTTATTTGTTCATATAGATATGTAGTTTATCTGTACACACATTTCAATTTATACCACTCCTTTATTGTTTTCTTTCCCAATATACTAATCAAGAACTGTGTACATGAATAATGATTTTCCCAAACTTTTATAATTGTAATTGCATGAAGGTTAAGTTTTAAAATTCAATATACTAGAATCATTTTGAAAAATTTACTGTGCTAAAGGTATAATTTTATTATCTCCCATCATTGTGAATCCAGTGCTCAATATCTCTCTAAAATGACTATCATAAAGTGTATTTATATTATGATTTTTGAGGGAGCTTTGCCTAAAATAAGATCTGTTTTCATAAATAAATGATTTTGTTGAACAAGGGTTTTCTTTTCAAGAGTGTGACAGATCTGCATAAGAAGAAAAGTCTCCTTATTTTGGGACATGATAATCCCTGGATTCAGTTAAACAATTATTGGAAACATATTGTTGGGGAAAAATTGATGCTCAGAAAGATCACTACATGAATTTCCACCATATTGCACTGAGCTCAGAGATTTACATACAATTGTATTGCATTTCATATTTCAATAGTCTGATATCCTTTTTTGAGTCTCTTCAAAAAAATGTGATCACTGCTGGGATAAGTCATCTGTTTGAGGTTTTCTAGTCTAACATACAGAGGCTGCCAAATATTCTAACTGCCTTTGGGGAGATCCAGATGCCTTGTCTTGCAAAGTCTTGATCCTTGGGCTGCTGGGCTGGATGATAGGGCTGCCCCTGTGATGACCTGTGTCATAAAGCTCTAGAAAGGTTGCTGGTAGAGTTGCATAGTTCTTGTGACCTTCTCCCATGGAGGATGGAGGGGCCAAAGCTTTATTGGAAAGATGTCAAAGAAAAAATGATTCATGACACTTTCTTAAAACAGGCCAACTTTATTCAGGTCTAGAGCATGGGAATAGAGAGTATTGTGATGGGACTTCACAGTACAGGAGGGAGATTAAGGGAAACAGCAAGGAAAAATGGGAATGTATAGCCAGGGAGCAGGATGAGGGGTCAGTGAGGTGATGAAGAGGAAACCTCAGGGGTTTGGTGGGGAGATTCTGGTTTAACAGATCTAACAGGTTTCTGGCTGAAGGCAGGCCAGGGTGATGGAATCCTGAGAATGGGGGATTCTGGTGAAACCATCTTGACAGGGTTATTGCTAAAATTGAGTGATGCAAAGTAGAACACAGAATTCCAAAAGTTGAGGCCTTGTTGGGAAGAGGATTAAGAGAAGGCTGACTAAAGATTTGTCAAGGAGGGACTCTTGTCAGTGACACACCCAAAATACTGCAATCAGTAATTCTGAGTTATTGGAGAGAAGGAGTGTTTGGGATTGTCAGGCAGTGGTGTTAGAACGGGGGGGGGGGGGGGGGGGGGGTACAAGCTTCCTTCCCTGTGAGCTGGCCTTGTTCCTACATGTCAGGTTCAGTTTGAGGCTCTCTGTCAAGGTCACTCACTGAATGGCTGCACATCTCCTCCTCCTATATTCAGAAACTCAGTGAAAGTAGGCGTGTACTGGGGAGGCTTGGACCCAAAGCAACTGAGGTTTATTACATTCCTGTTGCTAATGGAGTTAAGTATGTTGGGATCCACATTTCTCCTTCTTACTGGCCCACAACATGAAGGTTTCATCTTCTCTACAAGGGTAGTGAGCTCAGCTTTGAGGTATCAGTAGGCAGGGCTGCTAATAATCTAGGAAACCTTTGTACAGGTCAAGTACAGGAATTTTAACTTCCCCTTGGGCCAGTAAGGCTTTTTCCTTGCTATTTTGTATTTCTTCCATCACACGACATGCTCTTTGGCTTAGTGGTTTTATCTCAACTTTGTCTTGGTTCCTCTTGGATCTGGAAAAATGGAGGAAAAAATCTTATTTATACATTTTCATAATTGAGAGCAAAAAAGAGATGGATCCCTCTGATGGATATATTGAATGTTTCCTTCTTGATCCTTTGACATGTTAGGCTGTGGTCCTGGGATCCTTCCTCATTGTGGTCACTCCACAGCATGCCCATTTCCTCTCAGTGAAAAGCTCTTTCTCAACCTGATTTCCTTTCAACCAACTGACCTTATGGTGCTATCTAATTTTACAGATAGTCAAATATCAAATAGCCCTTGTCTGTAATTGTTAAATGTATATTTAACATTTTCTCCTTTTATAAATTATGTTATTTGGATTCTCAAATCATATATATGGCTTATAAGAAATCACAAGTGTCATGGGAGAGAAGAAATAACTCGAGTTTCATATATTTTTTGGACTTGTTTTTTGCTTGACACCAGTAGATATTAAGAACAACTATTAGTTTATTAACACATAAATAAAAATAGTTAATATTTAGTAAATTTTGGATAGGATTTGCAATGCATACAATTTACTTGCAATTCTAAAGACTATGTAGTATTGTCACAGGGACTGATTCTTGTCAAGGAGTTTGGATCTGACCATTGTGAAGTAGTAAATCATTCTGGCCAATAAGGGAAGGCCAGTAATTACCAGGTTATAGACAAGCTACTAATGTATGAGCACTTTATCAAGAGTCCATGCTCATAAAGAGGACTAGCAGCAGTCAGGAAAACCTGGGGAGATACAGGAAGATTTTTCAGGTTGGCTCATGGAGTTCATATATCTTGCAGTTAAATATAATCTCACCATGAGGATCTCACTTAAGTCATGCCTTTTTTTTTTCCCTTAGGAAAGATATATTATGATAATTAACATGCCTCCATAGAAACTTAGATGAGTGCATTTTAAATGGGTCACTCATTCTGAATTTCTTGATTTAATGTCATTTCTCTTTTTAAAAACATGAATGTGCACGCTGATTTTCTATTTCCTCTCACCATCTGTTACCATAAGCTCATAGACAAAATATAGCTATAAATCATAGTTACTAAAAATTTACTCTTCTTGTCTCACGGGATGTATTTATGATTGTGTGTGTATGTTTGTATTTATGAATTCACATTTTCTTTACTTTCTGTGTGTTTTCTCTGGATAAGGAGCAAAATAATCTCTTTGAAGACATTAATTACAAGTCTCAAACTTAGAGGATGACGGCTTTGAACTTCTAAGATAGTCGACAGTCTCTAACCCATCATCAGTCATTTTTAGGCAAATTCCTGTGGGTTGGATTCATTTCTATGGTTTTGCCTTCCTCATTTTGGTAGCAGAATAGTCATTACAGAATGGTCTATGAATAGAGTCCAAGTCTGGATGCTTAGATCTGCTTAGTGACTCAACAGAAAAGCTCATGCACCTGCTGATTTTGTCTTGTTAGCATATAAACATCTTTGCTATCAATCTCTGCATAATGTTTTTGACCATGTGTTTGCAATACAGGATATAACACAGATACAAAACAAATGAACAGCAACTAAAAAAAATATTTCCAGGACTATTCTCTCAAGAAAACAACTAAGTTTTACTCTCTAACTTATGTAGAAGGAACATCAAAGAAATAAAAGCTAATTTATCATAAAGTCTTGAACCCTAACCAATAACTTAAAAAACAGAAAAAGACAGAGAACTCCTCTGTGCTCCCAAATGATTTGTACCACAGTATCCAGTTACCCTCAGCCCTACTTTCTAGTTTGGCTATTGGCAATGTTTCTGTGTGCTAGGTTTTGAGAACTATATAACTCAGCATAAATAATAACCTTATTTTACTTGGTGAGGAGGAGTAATAAGCCCCCTCTGAATTTTCCACGTAGCTATTTCCTCTTTTCTTTCTAAATGCTGCATGGTTAAGTGAATTATTTTTTTTTCTCACACCTGTAACATTCCACTATCGCTTTAGCTGTACTGTGGTATTAAAAAATTTAAATCCGCCTGGTGAAAAGCCAATTGTGACCTTTCTTTTTATGGAAGATGTATTCAGATTCCAATTTTGCTTGGGCTGCAGCAGCTTCTAATGCAAATGAGTATATGTCTTATAAAATGTCACTAATAAACTCCCTGTCATTCATCACTGGAGTAAGATATCACATAAGAAATCACCTTTATCTTTTAACAAAAATCATCAAGTGAAACTAAATTAAAATAACTAATTTCTTTTATTATCTCACTATATTAAGGTAGAATGTGTGTGTGTGTGTGTGCATGTGTGTGTTGTGATTTATTGATCTGAATTAAACTGTTGAGTTAAAGGCCTTCTTTTTCCATGTTGGGAAATATGGTTATGACACTTAATCTTTGTTTTTTACACACAGACAAGGACAAGAAATATGGATATGAGGCAAAAAAATTAGGCATCATGCTTCAAGTAAGTGCTATGTTAGAGTCCAGAGATCTATGTTTTAGCCCTATCCTGGCCTTCTGTTACCTGTGTGACCATGAGCAAATCACCTTCTCTGAGCCTTCATTTACTGTCTGTAACCTAGAGATATCAATATTTGCTTTATTTGATTGGTTTTGCATGCTTGGAATCTGTGAACTATTACACAAGTATAAAATGGAATTGTTTAAAGTTAAGCTAGATTACTTTTGATCAAAGTGCAAAGCAATAATCAAATCACCTTTTATGTCAAAAAATACTCCTTTATCAATAGAGACTTTATCAATGGAATCTATCATCCATGGCTATTTCTTTTTACCGTGTTACTTTAAAAATAACAACAACAGATAAAAATCATTTGAGGCATTCATTCCTGACTCTGAAGTTTTTTGCTGGTAGCAAATAAAAATAATAGCTCCCATCACTAAGTGCCAAGGTTGTGCCTGGGGCTTCACATACATTATTTCTGTTTCTCACCAAATGTCTGCAGGAAATACAGCGATGCAGTTAACAATTATGCAGATAAGTTGAGGAAGGCTCAGTACAATGCCTCTGACCAAGCCACTGAGTTGGGTCATAGCAGAGTTAGAATCCATACCTGGCTGGAACTCCTGTCGATGCATCAAGCATTTGACGAAATCCTAACAATGGAACTTTGCTGCTCAAATACCTCAAAGTGTTAGATCTTAGGAGAAACTCCCCAACAGGTGAGCATCCTGAAGGTGAAGGTCTTTTTTCTGGGAGAATGGCTATTGACAACTATAAGAAATGATAGTTTTCCTATCTCTTACTTGAATATTGTTTCTCAGATAAGTGGTTTTGAGCCAATATTGTCCAGATACTTCCCTTCGGCACCCCTACCTTATGTTTTAGTTTTAAAGAAATTTATCTTGTTATATTTTCAAAGAAGAAGCTTACATTTCTATCATAAGTAATTAGTATGCATAAAGCTGTTTGTTTAGACTCGTTCTTAGCAATTCATTGCCAGAAGTGATTACATGAAGTGGACTACATATAGAGACAAACTTCCTGTCATCACAGTGTCTGTAGTGCATGGTTCCTAAATCACATATTGTTAGAATTGTAGGATGACCTGCACACCATCTAAGCAAATTGTTTTTTTTTTAATTTTCATTTTTAAAGATTTATTTATATGAGAGAGAGACAGATAAAAAACACATGGGGGTGGGGGAGGACAGAGGGAGAGGGAGAAGGAGAGAAGCAGACTCCCCACTCAGCGTGGTGCTCAATATAGGGCTCAATCCTACAACCCTGAGATCATGACCTGAGCTGAAATCAAGAGTCAGACGTTTAACCAACTGAGCCACCCAGATGCCCAAAGAGAGGAAGTGACTTGCATGTGGTCACACAACCTATTATGAAGGTTCCAGAGGTACCCAGACCTTTAACAAAATATTGTTCCCGTTTTCTCAGGATCTTATCTGTTGCTTTGACTGAATCCTCCAGCATAGTAACAGCTGTTCTACTTACTTCAGGGTGAGTAATAGTTCACTCCAACCCCCACTACCATTGTTCATGAACTGGGGGCCCTGTACCAACACCTCTCCCAATACGCAAACTTTGTCAACTCCTAGAGGACTACAGAAGGCTTATCCGTGGGCTTCTTGTATTCATGATAAAGACTTGCATCTACCAGCTTTAAGCTCATCTTGCCCTCTCTCACCCACTCACTGTAGTTGAAGGCTAATTGGCACCATCTTTGAAGAATGCGCTTCTGTGAGACTCATGAAGCCTTGGAGTGACAATGTAAGTCTATAGGAAATAGAATTTGGCTTACATAAAATATTTTTGGATCCTCATATGTACTAAATACTATATTTGCTCCAAAATGTTTTGTCTTCCATATAAATTTTAAGTCTAACTTTTCCTCAGCATTCTATTTCTACAAATCATTGTGTTGAGAATAGGAATGACATATAGGGATGGAGAGAGAGGGAAAAGGCTGACTGAGCAGGGAGCCCTACCCGGGGGTGAGGGGGCTCAATCCCAGGATCCTGAGATCATGACCTGAACTGAAGGCAAATGCTTAACCAACTGAGCCACCCAGGTGCCCAGGGACAAAATTTCTATATGTAAGTGTAGAATTTAATTATTCATATATTCATGTGAAATTTAAAAATTGAAATATGAAATAAAAAATCAAGAATGCATATAATTTTGTTTTGATTTCTCATCTGCCTCATAGAAACTGTTGTCCCCTGGAATACACACAATCTTTTAAGACTATTTTATTGGAAATTCATTCCTGTAATGTGACTCTAAAGATAGGTGTCTATGTGACACACTACATGGACATATTGCAATTTGACGTAATCAATTTATAAATGTAAGCAGAGTGTTTTCTGGGAAGAGAAAGCACAAAACAATGTTAATATGAGGATCCTGGTATTTCTAAAATAGAATTTATTGCTTAAATGTAGCCTTTTCCATTGAAAAAATGGAATTATTATAATTTGCCCTTTGTTTCTGTTATTGCTGCTCTTTCCTGGAGTGACTCATTGTAATCTTTTATCAGTTCTATTTATCTTTTCACAAGTAAAATATTAAGATATTTGAAATAGATTAATATATTAAGCTATTCTTTTCATTCTATTTAGTATTTGAGGTTTGTGTATACCTCTACACACATTGTGTGTGAATACATATATCTTCGAATGTGTTAAAAGTAAAAAGCAAGCAGAGACATCTTGCAACACAGAGATTTTACAGAGATATACAAAGAAAAATTTAGTCAGTCCAGATATCAGTTGATAACAAGAAATCCATTTAACTGATGGATAACTGATACTGCAAATCTAGAAAGCATCGGAGAGACTCATGAGAAAACTGAGTAACATTTTGGACTATCTCAAAGAAACAGAACCATGCTGTATAGGCAAATGTAGCTAAGTCCATGGAACAAAAATAATATTATGTAGGTTCTGGTCCTTCTGTAATGGAATATTTGCTTAAATGTTTCTTAAAGTGAAATTTTTATAATATTTCTTTTGTTGTAGCAGTTTCTATTATAGTGGCATGGCTTAGATTCAAGAAATTTATTGAGGAATTTGGGTAGAAACATTTGATGATT
Organism: Canis lupus familiaris; assembly: GCF_011100685.1. NCBI lineage: Eukaryota > Metazoa > Chordata > Mammalia > Carnivora > Canidae > Canis > Canis lupus. The sequence goes on from NC_049238.1 coordinate 13,665,141, forward strand.
ATATTAATGGTCTAGTCTTGAGAATGTCAGAATCAAAAAAGCCAGAGAGGTCAAGCATTGTGGCTTCCTCTTTAGATGTGAATCTTCTCCAGCATTTCCAGTATGTGAAATATATATATATATATAATGATGAAGAAGCTTTTCCCTGCCTATACTGACAGTTCCTTCTGTTGATCTTGAATTCATCCATTCAACCAATTTTAGTGACTACTATATGCCACACACATTTATGTATTGAGACATATACAAAGGAAAAATAAGATACTGCCTCTGTCCTGAAGGCCCTCACAGTCTCCTGAGGGAGAGGAAATTATAAGTAGTTTATTAGAATGACAGGTAATATGCATGTAGTAAGAAAACATTAAAAGTTCTGAATGAAATCAGAGGAGAGAGTGATAGATGCTGGACTGAAGAGTTGACATGGAAAATTGGTGTTGAGTCATTACAAGGTCCTATTAAATTCCCTATTCTCTCTCTCTTTTTTTCTTTCTCTCTCAGACATACATGATAAAATTATGTAGCCATTTTTTTGTTCTTCATGGTAATAACTTTATGACTTATTTATTTTATTTTTTTTGCATTTGCCATGCTCATGTTCTAATCGATAACCCTAATAATGAACTTTACCAGAAATATACCCAGATGACCCAGTGAAGCATGAATTGAGCTAACGTGCCTCCAAAAGACATAACAAAGACTTCTGAGTAAGATTACAGGGCTCAGTGAAAACAACTGTTCTCTAATAATCAGCAAAGTTTAATGATGCAGTGAGCTGCTGTGGTGAGTACTAAGTTCTTCAACATCAGAGCCATCTGAGTAATGCTATACTTTTGAGTGGAATCAAATTATGTTGACTTTTGAGTTAAAGTTACAGAGTTGTGGGTTGGATCAGAAAACCTTTATATATAAATATTTAGTCATTTTAACCTTTTGTTCTCTTTCTGGATACAATTCTATGATCTGTGTCTGATAGTAATTTTAGGCAATCGGAACCAAGGACAGAGATTTCTGTCACAATGTCATGATGTTGATTTGATATTAAATGGCAACAGTAGAGGGGCACCTAGGTGGCTCAGCAGCTGAGCATCTGCCTTCAGCTCAGGGAGTGATCCGGGGTCCTGGGACCAAGTCCCACATTGGGCTTCCTACATGGAGTCTGCTTCTCCCTCTGCTATGTCTCTGCCTCTCTCCCTGTGTCTCTCATGAATAAATAAATAAATATTTTTTTAAATGGCAACAATAGCAACCACAGATTACCTGCAAATATATTGTGTAATAGGTCCAACTAATCGATCAGATTAATCAATCAGTCTAAGTTAGACTTGAGAAAGAGGAAAGCAACACACTGTACTCTTATTTAACAATAAATGTGTGCAATAAACATTGTTATTTATAGATATGAATGATGTATATATGTGTATATATGTATATATATATGCCTATAGGAATATGTATATATACATATATGTATGTACATAAGAATAAAATATTTTTATAATCTGTCAGTATATGTTTATGAATGAGGAAGTGAAAGCTAACCATTTGTTCTCAATTTTTTGTCCACCAGTCTCCATTGACCCTTCTGAGAGGCAATGACAAATGACTATAATAAACAAGACTTTTCTCAAGGTCACATTATTAGTAAAGAGATTCAGTCCCAGTTATGATTTTAAATCTCATTGCTTTTCTACATATAGAAGAGGAAATATGCCAAAAATGGAAAGGTTGCATCTGCATAGCCCAAAATAATCATGCAATTCAACCAAATTCAAAAGAAGAAAAATGCATTTTGTAGAGAATGGAGAGAGACATTACTGGAAAAGTAGTTTATTACTAGCTATATTTAGTTGCTTAAAAACACTTTGCTTTTTAACATGTATATTTGTATATATACTGAAGCTTTATTTTCCCAAAATGACCCTAACCTAGTTTGAAACACCTCCTGAGACCAGGAAGTTATAGGTCAGAACCAGTGGAAATCTGTCTAATTCTGTTGACATACAGTCAGACTGGGGGGGTAATTTCTGGAATGGGGTTATGATATCTTTGGTACTATGTAAGAAGTTTCTTGTCCTCAAGATTGAACTTTTAATAGGAAAATGAAAATGATCCAAACTGAACTCTGAATTTACATGGAAAAAATAAGGACAGTGTTTTGGAGTGAATGAAAAATAAATACAATAGTTAGATAATGTAAACAATTGACTCTAGGGTAAGCCCCTCAAAATAATTACACCTAAATTCTCATGAAACAAATAAAGGCTTTGTAAGAATGTTGCTAGCATGCCTGATTAATATCTTTGGAAGTTAAATAATAGGTGTTAGGAAATTTGGTGATAGTTTATACAAATTTCATGAAGCCATATCTCTTACATATCTCCATATGTAAACACGTGCACATATTGAGGAATGAGCAACCAGTAAAGCCCTCACATCCTCATTAATAGTAGTGCAAATCTGACCCCCAGATGCCCTCGGTGTTTCTTCAATATGCTATTCCTCAAATTTATTTTCCTATGGAAAATCCTACTCATCCTTTAAGGCCTTAGGTATAGCCTTGTTTGTGGTTGGCAGACTGGTTATTATTGATGTAAACAGAAAAATAAAATGTTTGAATTTTGCACATTTCTAGTACTATCAATAAATACTTAGCTTTAGGATTATCCAATTTTATGAACTGTAACAGAGATCTTCAATGTGAAAAAAAAAAAAAAAAGCTCCAAAGCCATCTGTTAAAGATATACAGAACATTAGCTCGGTGTGGAGTAGTACATAGAGTACTAGCTTGGCAGCTTGGAGATACAGATCCTTGCCCTGACTCATCATCTCTGTGCAGCTTTGGGATAAGGATGTTACCTTTCTGATTTACACAATAGAAACTTAGTAGTTACTACATAGGACATGTGGCTACTTGTCTTTCCAACTAGACCATGGTCATAGGCATTCTTATGTCCCTTTCTATCCCAGAAGGTACTAAGATATTTAATTTTAATTGACTTAAATAAGTTGAGTTTGATTTTTCTTTATGTGTGGAATATGAATAATAATCCTCTTTTTGGGTGCTTTGTCCTGTGGGTATCAGTGCGTGGGAAGGTATTTTTAGGAAAAATATCCCTTATGCAAATAGAGAGATTTATACCATAGTTTCATCCCAAGAGAAGCAGATCTGACTTACATGGCCTAAGTGTGACTAAGAAACTGAAGGAAAATAAATCCCTTGTAATTTGAATAATAGCAACCTGAATACCAATTCTAGAATCTGAATGCTAAAACTTCACATGCTTCAACAATTTCCCTGCAGCAATATTGGAGAAGAAAATTCTCATCTATTTCTCTGCCTTCATCTATAGGTGCCTACAATTGATTTATAAATATGGAAAATTGATACACTTATTTAGAATCAGGACCATATCTTTGTATGTTATACAATATATCACAGGGGTTCAATATTTTTACTCATATTGTTGCTTGAGCTTCACAAAAAGTAAAGCAAGAATATGTTTCACTACTTTGGAAGACTGAGACCCCAAAAATAAATGTTTGCCAACATCAAAGAGCTTCTTGATATCAGAACCAAGGTAAAAATTCTGGTGGCTCAATCCCCAACCCCCCCCCTATAATTTCTTCCCACTATGGTGTCTGGAACATGAGAGGTACTGGAAAACTTGACTCATGTAATCTTGATCCTTAAGATCAGAATTCATCTCTGGTGTCCATGTTCGGCTTCGTATCACTGACCTGTGACTAAATCTGTTTAATCATTTTCTTAGTCTCCTGAGATCCTGTGTGATGTCTTGGTTACTTCCAGAAAAGCACACAAGATAGATGATTAGTCATTTAAAGGAATATACTCTTCCAACCCCGAAAACAGCTGTTCAACATGAAATAAATCATCAATCAGCAAGGTCTTAGTTATGCGATTATCACTCTAAGACTTCCAAAGATCATATTCTCAAGGCCATCCTCACATGGAAAATTTGAACTGTAATTCAAATTTTGGAACTTAGAAATGTAGGTCTATTTTATATGGGATGGGTTGGGATATTAGGAGACTGTGTTGAAAATATCTTCCTAGGAAAGACTCCAATCATGTACTTTCCATTTGACAGCTCTTTTTTTTTTCTTTTTTTTTTTTTTTGGTCTTTCCGTAAAGTCTTAAAATTATTATGCTAGTATTAGCAATAAAATCCCTTCCTTGTTCCTTTCCACAAAATAACAGATGGTGAATAAGTCAATATTTTGGATATTTTACACTCTGTGACTATTTTCAGGCCAAGTATAGCTTTATCCAGATGTTCACAACCATGATCTAGAATGGATTTAGCATTTATCTAGCATTTATCAAATCTTCCACTGTCTTCTAACCACCAGCTCTTGCATATGACCATGGCATGAATAAAAACTTTAAAGTGAAATTGTTGTTGCCTATCTTGAAATACACAGAATAGTTTATTTGCATTTATTCATTGTAGGCATTGGTTGATATGTAATCTAGATATAGCTCATACTATCTTGCATGTCACTGTTTACCAGTATTTTAAGACTAAGTACTTGTAATAGACCTATTCAGAAACATAAAACTCATAGAGTGTATGAAATAAAACTATCTGCTTTCTAGCAGTTAAGATTGCATTGCTTTTGTGAAATCAATGTAATAAATTTATGGAGGCATGCCTATGATTCTCTTACTCCTTTTTATTTCTTAGCTGGGTAATATGCAGAAAAATGGGTTTTGATGTTTCATAATCTTTTTAATAAATATGTAATACCATATATATGTAAATCAGCATTCTAGGTTCTTCATTAGCAGGTATTAATAATATAGAATGTATTTAACTTTATAAATAATTCAATATGCCGATGTAATTATGCCTCATGATTTTTCTGTGTTGTGTGTTTCAGCTTCTGCCATTTTATTTAACTATAAGATCTTAAGGAAGCATGTGTTAGTTAAGAGGCTGGGTGCTGATTGGCATTTTATGTTCTAGAAATGGCTCAAGAAGAGAGTACGGTTTGATGCCTACTTTTGAGGTACTCACCATTTATATGTGGTGATTAAGCAAATAGATCAATGCCCTTTGGAGTTTCGGGCCTTACAATGAGGAGGAGCTTTATGCAAGGGGCTTTCATCTTTTAGACCTCCAAACTTTGGTTCCTGTCAAAGGAAAACCTCTTTATCATCAACTAACGTAGAGTGAAGGCTGAGGGAGAGAGAGAAGCTGCACTCCTGAGATGAGTCAGCTAAGAACAAGGCCAACAATCTGTCCTGGAATCTTTTGGTCACCAGCCTCCACAGATCCTCTGGGAGGCCATGATGATTGATCTGAAACAAGTCTAGGATCTCACTTACATTCCCATGAAATATGTTACTGATAATGTGATGAAATATGTAGTTTCTGTGCCATATGATTCCTTGTCAGGAACAGTCACACTAATGTTTCTTTTGCTAAGCACCAGAGTACCTTCCATGGAGGAGTCAGGCTCTATGCTCCTTTTCTTCATTCATCTCAGCCCTGGGGCAGCCTCCTTCTCTCATTCATTGGTTGCTTACCCCTCTCTATTTAGGATGAAAGGATTTTCACTTCTCGGAAATGTGAGCCCCTACTTCGGCTTTTTCTTGCTGCCCAAACTTATAAAGCATTAGGAATTTCATTCCAAGGGCTTACTCCTATGGGAAAACATGAGTAAAGAATTATAAACACAGGAAAGTATAAGTTCATACCAAGGGTTTACCAAGTTCTGTCGGTCCCTTTCTCTGGCCTGGCTCCTTTGGAAAGCTCAGCATTTGCTTTTATGCTCTCAGTGGTGTGAGATTTACTACTCCCTTCCCCAGATTCTATGTTTCTTTTATCCTACCTGTGAGAAGCCTATGTTTAGGATCCTTTATGTCTTAGTGACCCATTATCCAAATCTGAAGATAAGGCCTAGGCAACTCAATGTCAATGAACCTTATTTTATGAAAGATGAGATCAAAGGAGAGGTACACAGTTACTGAGAAGATATAAAGAAATTATGCTGAAGGACATTTACTGAAAGTCTACTATATGATAGCTGGATGGATAGGAAAGGACTGAACTCTAAGAATTTTAGCATTGTGGGGAATATATGAAAAAATATCCATTGAAATAAGCAACTGGAGTTATTCAAGCTGGAGAACAGAAGCTTGGGAATGGGGAAGGGAAGGGGAGTGTGGTGGCTGGCTGTTTTTAAATAACAACAGAGCAGTCTTAGACAAAATGGCAGTTGTCAGTGATACCAAGGGCTCAGACTAAGACCTGTGATTAAAAGGAGCAGGTTTTTGTTTTGTTTTGTTTTGTTTTGTTTTTTGTTTTTTGTTTTTTTTTTTTTTTGCTGCTTAATATAATGAAGAGTTTTCTGGTAATCAGAGCCATCTGATTTTGGATTTGGCTCCAGTGTGATGTGGTAAACTTCATTTCTGGAAGAGAGATTATCATTCACACATTGAGACAATCTAGAGGTCATGTGGATATCAGGGGGAGCTCAAGACACTCTAAATCTACTTGGGCTGTGTGTTCCACAATGTATTGGCCTGGATTTTCAGAACTACAAGGGCCTGAGTTGGAAGCTATTGAACCTCAATGCTAATTTCTTACCTATGATTTCTAACCAGGTTTGTTCACCTTAATTCCTGCCTTTTGAAAGCAGCACTTTCATTAAGCAAAGTAAAAACATTTCAGGAAATGAATTTTTTTCTTAAATTTATTTGTCCAGACTCCCTTTGGTAAACAACCTTGTTTCTTTCAGTTTTCTGACATTTGGCCTTTATTTTACTCAGTGTATTTTGCAATGTTCTAATCATTATTTCTTTGCTACTGCTAAATTACTTCCAGCCCCAAGATTTTGCTGGATAGAAGATTGATAAATATTTGTATTGCAAAGCTATACTCTCTAAACTTCAATGTCTTTGCAATGCAAGTTTCATCAGAAGTGGGGGTTTTGAATTTTTAGTAAATATGAATACTCACTCTCTCAGTGCTGCTTAGAATTTTACTGATTACACTTTGGAACTGCATAATTGTGTAATTAATCTTGAGGATGTCAAAATGCATATTTTTAAAAGTAATTTTCTTAGGGAAATAATACATATCTCATTATTTTTTATTGTAATTGGTATTCATACTCTCTTAGTTTATAGGTATAAGCTTTGCCAGAGATGGCCAATATCGGTGCCATATATTATTAAAATGGATTAATTTTTCAAACACATCTTCCATTCAATTTCTCATTAAACGAGGCATTGTAAATTCTGCTGTCAAGGAATACAAATAACATGATTATGCAATACTTGCATTATACAAAGTCTTCTCGGCTAGGATGGTTATCTGCTATAAACACTGATTCATTCTTTATGGAAAAGACTTTTAAGACACAGTTATCCAAACTGACCAGGAGCCAACTTCAGTCCAAACCTTTGATAATCTCATTGCTTTCACAAGTAATGATCTTGTGATCATTCATCTAAGAAGTGCATCCAAGGGCAGACCTAAAGATAGAGTCAAATTTGCTCTATGTATAGTTTTTGAAAAATGCATTGTTTATTTCAAGGACCACCACCCTCATCTAACACAAATGTGAACACATGAATGGATGAATGAATGAATGAATGAATGAGAACAAGTAAAGGAAAAATGATATATACCAGCACTGACATGGGTAAATTGTAACAAAGAGATGAATGTCATATGAGTATCTTATGCTGCCTATATACTCATAGACACATCAGGATGCTGATCTGTCTGAAGGCATTTAGCTTCCCAATGATGAAAGGGTTTGTAGAAAACTGTGTGGAGGTTCCTCAAAGAGTTAAAAATAGACCTGCCCTACGACCCAGCAATTGCACTGTTGGGGATTTACCCCAAAGATACAGATGCAATGAAACGCCGGGACACCTGCACCCCGATGTTTATAGCAGCAATGGCCACAATAGCCAAACTGTGGAAGGAGCCTCAGTGTCCATCGAAAGATGATAGATAAAGAAGATGTGGTTTATGTATACAATGGAATATTACTCAGCCATTAGAAACGACAAATACCCACCATTTGCTTCAACGTGGATGGAACTGGAGGGTATTATGCTGAGTGAATAAGTCAGTCGGAGAAGGACAAACATTATATGTTCTCATTCATGTTGGGGAATATAAATGGTAGTGAAAGGGAATATAAGGGAAGGGAGAAGAAATGTGTGGGAAATATCAGAAAGGGAGACAGAACGTAAAGACTGCTAACTCTGGGAAATGAACTAAGGGTGGTAGAAGGGGAGGAGGGCGGGGGGTGGGAGTGAATGGGTGACGGGCACTGGGGGTTATTCTGTATGTTGGTAAATTGAACATCAATAAAAAATAAATTTAAAAAAAAGAAAGGGTTTAGTGGAAATCTTGAGACTTTAGCCCTAAATAAGTGACAGATGTTGGGCTATGCAAAGAAGAATGACAGGGTCTTGCTATTAAGGAGCTCACGATCTCATGGGAGAACTACATAACTGGGCATAATAATATCAATACAACATTCCACAAGTGCCAGCAAAATACTTTGTGCACCTGTGGAAGCCATCACCTCACTCTGTAGGATATGGGGGGATTAATAGGCAAAGATTCTAACAGGAAGAGAGATCTAAACTTTGGCTTGAAGGATAGAGAGGAGTGTGTCTTCAGGAGTGGGGGGAAAGGCACTCTGTCAGGGCTAAGAGACCAGTAAACACAGAGGCATGAGGTTGGGATGGGTCTGGTGTTGGGGGAATCACTATTAAGCTCTACTTGTCCAGAACAAGCATTGGTCCTACCCTGGAACCTATTCTGGGAGTAGTGGAATATACCTGGAGGCTATGATGCATGGAGGAGCATAATGAGACTGTTTATTGGAAGGCCTCTCTGGAGACAACGTAGAAGGCAGTATGGAGGATAGAAAGGCTAAAGAATCTTTGCAGTATAGTGCTGGGGAGATGGAAAAGGGAGGTGTATTTGAAAGAGATATGCATGATTGAATTAAACAGAATATTGTGACTGATAGATATGAGGCACAAAGCAGGAGTGGAAAATTAATATTGGACCTTAGATAGATTATTAGGCCATCAATGAAACTCAGAAATGCAGAAGGGGCAAGACTGATGAGCGGTGGTGTTTCAGCTGATACCTTCAGTTTGGAGCATGTCGCAGTTGAATTGCTTATGGTGCTCAGGCAGAATATTGACCTGAAAGTACAGTGAGTTCCCATATCCGACCCTCCCCACCCTCCCCATTATCAACATCTCCCACCAGAAGGGTACATTTGTTGCCATCACTGAACATACACTGACACAGTATTATCCAAAGTCCATTGTTGATGTTAGTATGTATGAATGTACTTGGTGCTGTGAATTCTATGGATTTTGAAAAGAGAATAATGACATCTGTCTACTACTACAGCATCACACAGAATATTCACCACCCTAAAAATCCTCCGTGCTCTGGCCATTCATCCCTGTCCCCTGAAGCCCTTGGTGATCCTTGATCTCTGCTCTATTCATTGAGCACAAGTTGCTAAGTCCTGCCCCCATCAGGAGAGGAAAATTAAGTCCCATTCACCTGATTTATTTATTTGCTTGCTTGTTTGTTTATTTATTTTTAGAGCGAGAGAGTACATGAGTGGGAGAGGAGGGACTGAGGGAGAGAAAGAATCTGAAGCAGGTTCCATGCTCAGTGCAGAGCCCAAAGTGGAGCTCAATGCAAGGTTCAACTTATGACCCTGAGATTTTGACCTGAGCTGAAATCAAGAGTCAGATGCCTAACAGACTGAGCCACCCAGGCACCCCTCCACTCACAATAATTTTTTGAAGCTGTGAACAGTAGAGGATAGTACAGTTGTTAATAATAATAATAATAATTACAATGATTCTATTGTTGTTGTTATTACTGCTTTTTCTTCAATGAAAATCTAATAGAAGTTATTGGTCACTAAGAAAGCACTCTAAAGAAAAAACATCTTAATGGGTTTGGGAACTCAGACCAAGATATACTTTTCTGCCAAAGCTTGAAACTCCCCAGGAATAACCTGTTCTTGGACATTTGATGTTATTTTGTAGATTGTACATCAATTAGGGGACATCCTACAAAATGACAATTTTATATTGAGTTATTTGAGCTCAATCCAGAGCTAGACATTTTGACTGTGTCCACATCTTTCCAAAATCACCAATTAGGCATCAAAGTGTCTGCTAAAGGGCTAACTTAGATTACATACTTGAAGGAGCACCTTCGCTCAGAGATGCTAAAACCTGATAATAAATGAAGGCAAACAAATAAAACCCTCTGGTGAGGGTTGCTTAGACTAACTGGATTCTGATCTGAATGTTTATTCACTTCCATGAGAGTACTATATGTTCACAGAGTAAATATTTTATGATCCACGGCATATGTTCAGACCAAGAATTAGAGTAATAAACATCTAATTTCAAGCTGGATGTAAATACAACTATGTGCAAGTTTCTAGAAAGAATAATAAGCATCCATATGGCTGTTATGCACCATGTATGATTTATAATGTTTAAGTATCTGAAATGGCTTCTCTCTGTGTGTAAGTACTAGTTTTTTTTCTTCCTAGTTCTTCCTTCTCTTTCTTCCTTAACAACATTTGACATGTTGCAATATGCTGAGATTCCACTGAAGGAGCAGCCAAATTTCCCAAGTAAACCTGTGTGTGCTGTGATTCACTGTTCACACGGATTACTGGGAGTAGTGGCAGAGAAATGTGGTAAGAGCACCTATGGAGCGGGGGCTGCATTTGGCTACTCTTTGTACATCAAGCCTCCCCTCCCAAAGCATCTATGGCTAGCAGCTTCCTAAATGAAAGCAGACAGTCCAGCTTGAGCTGAAGAGCTGCCATCCAGAGGCAAATCCTCCTCCCTGGCATTCTCTGATTCCCAGCCAGTCAAGTAGAACAGCCAACCCTTCTACCTTAGTTTGCTTGTTACACCTTTTTAGCTAAATAGTAATAAAATGTTTCCCTCCACACAAAAGGATTCAATCCTAAATATGGCATTTGCTCATCTGATCCAGAGTTTAAAAAAAAATGCATCTTTAGAAAAAAATGAATTTCTTTACTGAGATCCACGTTTTACTACTATAAGTCACTGCTGAGAAATTATTATGGAATTGTACAAAGAATACAAGATTTGAAATGAAATAACGTGGTTTGAGTCATGACTTCTCAATTTGCAAGTTGCATGAAAATTAAAAATGAAGCAACATGGGAGGTGGGGTTTGCCCTGGACCTGGCAGAGTGAGGTGGGCAGTCAGCTGGGACTGAACACAAAAGGTATGAGCATAAAAATGCTTGAAAATGCTTGTAGAGGGAGGTGGTAGGAGCTAAACAAAAATTAGGGTATTGCTTTGTTTAAAAGAATGCTAGACGCCATGTTAAAAAGGTCAGACTTTAATTGTAGGGCATGGGAGGTCATCATAGGTTTCTGGGTAGGACAGAGCCTGACCATGTTTAGGCTGGTCTGGAATGGTGGCCCTGGAGAACGTTCCTCTTCCTCATTCTCTGGGGGAGGAAAAGTCTGGTCCATCTCATCTCTCTGGTACTTTCTGGCCTTAGCATTGAGATCTTGTGTTTTCTTGAGAGGTTCTATGACCTTACTTGTTCTCTGAGGCACTCGAGGGCTACGATAACTTTCTGCTGCTACTGAATGACTTTGAACTCAGTTACAAGCTCCCACAAGTGTTTTTTGAGGCCAAAGATTTTCATTGACTGAAAAAAAAAAATCTCCATAAGGGGAAACCACCTCCCACTTTGAGGAATGTAATGAGGAAAGTTGAACATTTCCAGCTAACAGCTTTTTATGGGCTATGAATAAGTAAATACAGAGCTAAATAGGAGAGAACAAACAAGTGTTTCACTGAAGAAAAATTTGTTTAGTGAACCAGTTGATATCAGCCCCCTTATCCCTCAGAAGGGCTAAGGTGGCCATGCTCACCTCTGTGCTCAGGCATGACACATACACTAGGTCTTCCGTTCATTCATGTGTTCATATACCAAACATTTTCTGGATATCTGCATTATTCCAGACTCACTGCAAGGTCCTAGGACACAGAATCCCCAATTTAGTGGGTGAGGCAGGCTTATATGTAACTAATTAAAATGTCATTTGGTGGGTCTGATATTGACACTAGTATATACTTCATTTTCTCAGCTATTGTTTTACTGGCATTTATCATATAAGAGTGACTGAGCATTCCTCTTCCATGGGGATATTCCTGGGCTGGAGAATAATATAAAACATCTGAAATGTTTCATGTACCTACAGTACATTTGCTTTGCAACAATCCTGTAAATAAACCTTTTACAACTGAGTGGTTAATAGAGAAAGAGGTTAGGTGACTTTCCTCAGATCATAATAAGTGATGTAACCTTGATGTAAATTGATGTCACTTGATGTCTGACTCCAAAGCCCATGGTGTTGAGGTGTGTTCTGAGGCTCCTACTACACCCAGCCCATGGAGAGGGGTGGGTGCAGGATCCAAAATGGTGAGGATCTTCTCAGACATCTCCTGTTTATCCCTTGGTTTCTCCTATATAGCCTTTCATGTCCACCTGGTAAACCTGTCATCCATACAAGAGTGTCACTCTGCAACATGTTTCTAATTGGGCAATGTATATCTATCAGGACTGTTTCACTGGATGACCTGGGCTCTCTGAAGATGTTTCTAGGACCAGAAATGCAAGAAAATTCAGCCCAGAGGGTCACGAGGCCAGAGAAGACACTCGGGAGTAGTTTCCCTGCTTTTGCTGAGCATTCCTGTCAATCCAGGCACTTTGTGATGGAGCAGGACATTTTCCCTGTGCCCTGCATGAGATACTTCTCTGGCACAGACTCATAAAGGAAACACCAGGAATGGGGAAAGCCTGGATGTAGAGTACTTCCCTAAGAAAACTGTGAACTCATTGCAATTTTGATTCAAAATCCCACCTCCTGTGTTGGAGTCTTCTCCCCCCACTACTTCCTGTGGGTCTTTGTCTTCTCTTTTCTTTCCCTGTCCCCATATGTCTAGGGAAGCCTCTGTAGAACATCTTGCAGCATGGTTCAGTGGAAAAGATCATGGGCTTTGGGGGTAAGCATGCCTGGACTTGCAGTATAACTTTGGATGGGGGCTGAATCTCCCTGAACCTCATTTCCTCACCTGTTAAAATGAGGTCATGACACTTATCTTGAGGAATATAGTGTGACTGCAGAAGATGAGATTGGTATATTGCTTGGCATAGTCTTGTGATATTATAGTTTGGTTTATAGACAGCAGTCCTTCCAACAAGCATTGCTATTACTATTAATTAAAAAGCAATTGAATTTGTTCTCACATTATATATATATATATCTTTACTTTTCATCTTTGTAAGGGATGCTTTGTTCTGTGTTAGGGTTATTTTCATCATCATGGGAAGGTATAGGAGCAATTGCTGGGGCCAGGTGTCCCTTCCTCTTGTTTCTGAAATAAGGAGATACTCAAGGAAGGGATTACTTGTTCCCAGAACAAGTAGCCATCCAGCAAAATACTTGGAGCTCATCTCCCAAGTACCCTCAAAGCAGTCAGACTCCAAGCTATTTATCCTTCTACTCTTTCCCTCTGCCTCCCTCAGTGGCAAGATCATTTCTTGCTGCCTGATTCTCTTCCTATGGGCATCCCTCTAGGTATAGGACAGACAGTGGGGAGACCTAGAAAAGTCCCCTTTAAGGTCTTCATCACAATCACGTGATGATAAAAGAGGGTGTGGCCTCTCAAGTATTCGGTGATTTGGAGGCAAATATATAAGCCACATTTACTCCACTTATACAATAAACATTACTTGGCAGCTGCTTGGTGCCAGGCTAACACAGTTAAGAACTGGGTTAGAGAAGTAAGTTAGATATAGTTCTGTCTCTGAGAAGCTCAGAGTCATTTTTTTAAAGATTTATTTATTTATTTGAGAGAGAGATGTTATTATCTCCTTTCAAAATGAAAAAGACAAACTGCCATGGCTTGTCATGATGTCCCATCAAGGACTGAGCCAAAGTTAGACTCTCCTTCTCCTCATTACTATCCCACTTATTCCCAAATCCCTGAAAGCAGTTTTATGCACACATATCTTATTTTAGAATCACACACATATACATTGATGCAGGCATTGATAACTATGCACAGGGAGACCCTGATGCTGGAATAATTCTCCTTCACATTTTCTATGCAGGTGATCATGTTTTACTGTTTTACAGAACATCTCAGATGAACATGTATTATATGTGTACAGTTCCAAGATCTCACATCCTAGAACAGTAGAATAAGACTCATTAATGGCCAAAAGATGACAACATTTTAGGAATGGAGACTTAACTATTGCCATGAATGCTGCTTTGGAAATTCCTCTACTTGCTAGCCAAGAAGTTTTCGGCTTGGCTTCTATAAAGCCATTTTTGGCATTATGGCCTTGATAGTTGAGTGAGGGCTAAAGCTGACATGACATAAAATATTCAGTAAAAGCCAAGAAGGTCAGTGAGCTACTTTGCAAACATACCCCTAGAGCTAGAAAGTTAATGTCAACCAAATCCATGAGGCCTGCATGTGTTTGAAAGTCTCTACAGAGATAGCTTAACCACTAGTCTTAGAATTCCTAATCAGATCCTAATATAACATAATATAACATAATACTAATATACCAAAATATCATAATGTGCTTCTGCCTTAATCTATAAACTATCACAGGAGGCTACCTGCCCTATCATCCCAATGGAGGGTATGGCATTTTTATGTCTTTCCTTATTGTAAAGCACAGTTGATATTCCAGACTTCTTTGCTTAATTTGTTGAAAACACAGAAACTGCCTTTTGGCAACAAAGATGAAGAAAATATATTTGCTTTTACTCATCAAAAAATATTAGTTTTCTCACATCTATAATATTTCCCTGAACGGTCTGAGATACTCAGGAGTAAAGTGATTACATTTGAATTTGCATTCCAATGTCTTAAAATAGTTCTTGGAGTATCCCACAAACATTCATATAATTTGATTTGTCTTTAATTATGACTAGTTTGGTTAGGATTTATAAATCTGTAATACTCCTAGGAAGCCAGTAGCTTCTCAAAGGAAATAGAAGTTAGACCTTAAAATGTTTTGATTAAAAAAATTACTTTCTTAGTGACATCTGGGCAATTGTCAGGTGAAGTAGGAAAGCTATGTGCTGTGTTCTGCAGTGTGGATATGAGCTGAGGTGGAAGATAGTACATAAGAGCATCTCAGGGCAGCTCAAGGTGTCATGTGAAGTATGGCATAGCTCTCACATAGGCCACTTTGCCAACAGACAGACCAATTAGCAAAGTGGCAGGTAACAGCTGCTCACATGGTCAGCTTACTTTGATATTTAGATTTACCAGAAATAAGTGGGAGGCTGGAGAGGGTGTTGGCTAAGAACACAGACTCTAGTTCAACAGCTTGGGCTCAAAGCGCAGCCCAGCCATCCAGTAGCTGGGAAAACATAGATAAGTTATGTGTTTTCTCTTTGCTCAGTTTACGCATTGTGGAATGATGATGATAATGGCTGTTATGGATTAATTGAGAGAATACATTTAAACACTTAAAAACCTAGAGGAAAACACAGGCAACACCCTTTTTGAACTTGGCCACAGTAACTTCTTGCAAGATACATCCATGAAGGCAAGAGAAACAAAAGCAAAAATGAACTATTGGGACTTCAAGATAAGAAGCTTCTGCACAGCAAAAGAAACAGTCAACAAAACTAAAAGACAACCTACAGAATGGGAGAAGATATTTGCAAATGACATATCAGATAAAGGGCTAGTTTCCAAGATCTATAAAGAACTTCTTAAACTCAACAGCAAAGAAACAAACAACCCAATCATGAAATGGGCAAAAGACATGAACAGAAATCTCACAGAGGAAGACATAGACATGGCCAACAAGCACATGAGGAAATGCTCTGCATCACTTGCCATCAGGGAAATACAAATCAAAACCACAATGAGATCCCACCTCACACCAGTGAGAATGGGGAAAATTAACAAAGCAGGAAACCATAAATGTTGGAGAGGATATGGAGAAAGGGGAACCCTCCTGCACTGTTGGTGGTGGGAATGTGAACTGTTACAGCCTCTCTGGAAAACTATATGGAGGTTCCTCAAAGAGTTAAAAATAGAGCTAC
The DNA here is from genome assembly GCF_011100685.1 of Canis lupus familiaris. Lineage (NCBI taxonomy): Eukaryota > Metazoa > Chordata > Mammalia > Carnivora > Canidae > Canis > Canis lupus. Next base: position 13,681,324 of record NC_049238.1, read on the forward strand.
CCTACGACCCAGCAATTGCACTGCTGGGGATTTACCCCAAAGATACAGATGCAGTGAAATGCCGGGACACCTGCACCCCGATGTTCTAGCAGCAATGTCCATAATAGCCAAACTGTGGAAGGAGCCTTGGTGTCCATCGAAAGATGAATGGATAAAGAAGATGTGGTCTATGTATACAATGGAGTATTACTCAGCCATTAGAAATGACAAATACCCACCATTTGCTTCGATGTGGATGGAACTGGAGGATATTATGCTGAGTGAAATAAGTTAATCGGAAAAGGACAAACATTATATGGTCTCATTCATTTGGGGAATATAAAAATTAGTGAAAGGGAATAAAGGGGAAAGGAGAAAAAATGAGTGGGAAATATCAGAAAGGGAGACAGAACATGAGAGACTCCTAACTCTGGGAAACGAACTAGGAGTGGTAGAAAGGGAGGTGGGTCGGTGGTTGGGGGTGACTGGGTGACGGGCACTGAGGGGGGCACTTGATGGGATGAGCACTGGGTGTTATTCTATATGTTGGCAAATTGAATACCAATAAAAAATAAATTTATAAAAAATAAATAAAATAAACACTTAAGTTTCGGGAACATAGGATGCATTGAGCAAATGTTAGCTATTATAATAAAATTTGTTTTATTTATTTACTCTTTATTCAAATTCCAATTAGTTAACATACAGTGTAATATTAAGTTTCAGGTATACAATTTAGTGATTCAACTCTTACATACAACACCCCAGGCTCATCCAACAAATGCCCTCCCTAATAACCCTCACCCACTTATCCCATCCCCCACCCACTTCCCCTCTGGTGACCATCAGTTTGTTCTCTATGGTTAAGAATCTGTTTCTTGGTTTGCCTCTCTCTTTCTCTTTTCTTTTTCCCTATGCTTGTTTGTTTTGTTTCTTAAATTCTATGTATAAGTGAAATCATATGCTATTTGTCTTTCTCTGATTAACTTGTTTCACTTAGCATTATATTCTCTAGCTCTATCCATGTCCTTGCAAATGGTAATATTTCATTCTTTTTGATGGCTGAATAATATTTCATTGTGTGTGTGTGTGTGTGTGTGTGTGTGTGTGTGTATCACATCTTCTTTATCCATATCAGTTGATGAATACTTGGGCTGTTCCCATAATTTAATTATAGATAATGTTGCTATAAACATCCAGGTATGTGTATCTCCTTGAATTACAATTTTTGTATTGTTTGGCTATATACCTAGGATTGCAATTGCTGGATCATATGGCATAAAATTCATTTGAAACATATAACTACAATCTTAAATTGTGTGGTGCAAGAGTTACTGGAACTCAGGCCTCCCATTTCATTGATGAGGAAATGGAAACCTAGAAAAGAACGAGCCTTGTTTAATGTAAGGTAATGTAATCAATGTCCAGTGGGAAGCCTGCTGACTGGCTCCATTATACAATTGTTTTTACATTGCAAGATTATCCTTCTACTTATTCAGAGCAGGAATACAGAGAAAAGAAAAAACAAGTTAACATAAGTGTCTTTGATTTTTAGATTTCATGAAAGTTTTTAAAAAGTGAATTTTAATTGCTCTTTTAAGTTACCATCTGTTCTTCCATATAGGTGAGTTAAAAATTAAGTGAATCGTTTTAAACTTATTGTTTTAGAATTCATTAAAAGTGTCTTTTAATTAATTTTGTTATACGTAGGGCCCTGAAGCAAGCTTTTTTGTGGTGCTTCTGCTGAACCATCTGCCAACTTGATAAATGATCTCATTCTGCACAGGGCCCTGTGTTCCTGCAAGTGGAGACCCCCTCCATGGGGTGAAGTATCACCAGTGCTATATCTGGGAAGTGGACAACGGTGCTGCCTGGTGATTGACTCCAGCTAATGGTCTCTTTGTCAGCAATCCATCAGTGACAACAGCTTGCCCACTGTTTTGGGTCTGAGCAGCACCTGTGCTGAGGACTGGCCTCCGTGCAGAGTAGAAATCAGCATGTGGCAGTTCTGGCTTAAGGTAAGCAAATTCAGGCTTTTGCAAATTTTTATTTATATGATATATTTCTCTCTACCTACAAATGTCTTGGTATTTGTATCATTTAAGCGTTCGGAAACTCTTATAGTTTCTAACTTTTAGCTGTCATGTTGTTAATCTTTCAAGCAGATGTAAATATTAATCTTAGAAATCTTTTCAATCTGGTGGAGGTGGAAGAGCTAGGGATACCACAGGGTAGAGAAAAAAACCCCGCCGGATTTCAAGATAAGCCTTGATTTCTGATTTTGGTCAATAAAATAGTTCAATAAGTATTTATTGAGCACCTGTGTGCCAGGTGATCGTTCATCTCTGTAAGTGGGGACTCCCTTTGGACAGCACCTACGTGTCTCTGGAGATGCTATCACCCTGCCTCCTATGATTTACAGATAACTAAACATCTGCTTCCATGTTAACTGTACATACTCTGGGAGAATGTGTGGCTCAAATGTTTCTTCTGACGTTCTCACCTTTCTCCATGTGGCTTCTCTAGCCAAGACCACAGATTCTTCTCTAATAAGATCATCTCAGACTGAAGTTCCTTTTCTGAGCTCCTAAAATCATGTGTATATAGCACATGGCTCAGATCTTAATGTATGTCTTCCCTAGTTATCTAAGGCATAGGCTTCTGCAGGAAATGGAGAATCTCATCCATCTTCTTCTGCGGTACTTACAACATCTGGAGTGGACTCAAATTCAGAGTAACTGCTAAGAATTACTTATTGGCTGATTCTTAAGACTTATTGTACAGACAAATAATATATTGAAACAGGCTACTTTCTCTTCTAAAATTGATAGAACCTACTATTACTCATTGATCTTGCAAACTTAAGGATGTTTGCTTGCATTTCTAATGGGAGGTTGGGCCCAACAAAATAAATTGGAAACCACATATAAAAATGAATCATCTATTTTTTATTGAATACACATTTTCACGTTAAACATCTTGAATACTTAACATGCATTCCTGCTAGCTTTAGAAATCAAACATGGTTTATGGATTCAATTTAAAACCTTTCATTGAAAGGGAATCTATTTTTAATTTTCATTTTAATCATTTAAATATTTAAAGATGTTGCCTTTGTTCTCCAAACTTCTTTAATCATATTGGCTATGTTTACATAGGGACTTCTGAGACAATGCATATTTTTATTAATAGGCTATTCTAAAGCAAATGCATTTTTCACCCTGAAATGCATTTTCCAGCCTCTAGATTGGCTTTTGAGTTCCATCAAAGGTGTGAGTCCTTTGTTACTATGCATAAGGAATTCTTATTGATGGAGTAGATGGTGAGTCAAAAGTGGCCTGATGCTTATCATTCAGTGGTATTAGTGAGGCTCCTGTTTCAGCTTCCTGCTCGTGCTCAAACCATCTCCATTGTCTGCATTCACTACTCTCACAGGTGATGAAGTTAAAAGGCAGGAATTCAGTTGGAAGATATTGGGCTCTGGAGGTCTGTCTATCTGTGGAATCTATCACGTATTTTCACTTCTAGCCTGATGCGGAGTCTAGGTTGACATGGCATGGGCTTCATGTAGACTGAGATTCCAAATTTGGCTCTCTTACCTCTTAAATTTGTGACTTGAGCAGTTTATTTAATTCCTTTAAGATTCAATTTCCTCACATAAAGTAATGTCCACTCTGTAGAGTCGATGCACAGATCAGGGATAATATGTCTGGCTCATAAAAGGTCTTTGGTAAATGGTCACTGTGCAAAGATTTCCAGTTTCCCATGAGAATGAGAACCTTGAAGTAAGAGACACTAAGTGGACACCCAAGGGGACCTCAATTTATCATTTACATATCTCCTGACCCTATTTTTAAGTCTGAAGTGCCCATTCTGTACCTAAGGGGACAGCTCTGTAACAACTTCACTGCTTAAAGCACAGATATATTGTGATTCTGAAAGCAGAGGATGCTGATTTGCCTATGAACAATGAATGAGATATACACTCTCCTTTCTGCTAACATGGACTCAACTTTGTTTTTCCAAGAGAGAAGGTCCTGTTTGAAGATATCCTGGGCCATGGATATTGCTGTGGCCTCTTTTAGCCCCTGGGTAGACCAAACATGGCCTATGCTATTTACATCCTCATCAGGCCAGCCTTGTATTTGGCAATGAGGTGGAGATGAGATGTATATGCAGATCATGACTTAAAGGATGCTGGGAGGGGTGCCTGGGTGGCTCAGTCAGTTAAATGTCTGACTCCTTGTTTCAGCTCAGGTCATGATCTCAGGATGGTGGGATCCAGCCTGATGTTGGGCTCCATGTTCAGTGTGGAGTCTGCTTGTCCTTCTTCCTCTTCTCCTCTCCCACCCCCAACTCTCTCTCTCTCTCAGAAATAAATAAATGAATCTTAAAAAAAAATAAAATAAAGGGTGCTGAGAAAGGTCCTCTGTCACATTTAAAACTACCCTATCTCCTCTTCTATTACTTTTAAAAGGAAGAACAGGCCTTTCCATTCCTTTTCTAGTTAGAAGGATGCACATGGCTCACCCAGTATGGAATTTAGCCCTACTAGGCCTTATTCCTATTATGCTGGTTTTCTTCTAAGGAGCAAGATTGTTACTTAGAAGATATTTCTCCCTCCACCTCTGTCAGCATTCCTTCTGGTACAAACCATTTTCATTTTCCCTTATTTTATAAAATGACCTCATTCAAGGAATGGGAATTTATTCAACACTCACTACACCTGCTATTGCATTAGGCAAGTTATATGCCTAATCTCATTCGCTCTCCATCACAATCCTCTTGGGTAAAAGGGAATGGTCTACATTTTTATACATGAGAAAAGGTTCACTATAAGGGTTTGAAAAGCACAGCCAAGACTATACAGTGAGAGAAGGAGAAAGCTGAGGTTTCAGAACAATTCTGTGTAACTGCAAAGTCTATGTTCTTTACATTATATAATGATACTATTTGCTCTAAAGAAAAAATGAGATCCTCCAGCACAACTTTATAATGACTTGCACTTTTGAAAACTGGCCGAGTGACCAAAGTATCTCAAAATACAACCTTCATTGCTTGTTACGCTTTTTTAGTTGAAGCATTGGAGTCACTGATTTAATGTATGTTTACCATTGTATCTAATTCATATGGTTTTTATTTATCAGTATCCATGAAAAGTTTGGAAATATATATAGCATTACAAAAGAGATCTCAGATCTCGGAAGCACAGTGTAGTGGGAAGAATTAAGACTTTAGAATTAGATATTCATCCATTCTAATCATTAGATGTTTGATCATGAGCAGTTTGCTTAAGCCACATCTTGGTTTCCTCATGTATCAAATGTGTGTTAATATCTCACATGGTTATTATGAGAATGAAGCAAGATAAGAAACATAATGTCACAGAATCTGACACATTGAGACATGCATTAAATAAGAGACTGTATTTTTAGGACTATTACCATCTCAATAATGTAGTAGCTTCAACATGTATAATGTGCATAGATATATAATATTCAAATACTATCTGAAATACCCCTATTTCCCATTTGGCTGTATCTTGTCTCCACTGTATTCTCAGCCTTGAGCACAGTACCTAGCACACAATAGGTTCTGAGTAAATATTGGTTGAATTGAGGATATTGGGGATAAAGCATTAATTTAAGAGACCTAGGTTCAGAACCTAGGATTTTACTAGGCCATCATCAATTTCAAATGTATAAAATAAAAATCTGGGGCTAGAAAATCCATAAAGTTGTTAACATTTCAAGATGATACATTTGGAAGTCCCCGAAATGAAATTTATAGGCTAGTTTTGGTTAAGCATCAATTAAGTAGCATTAAAGTCAGGTAGGAGACATTCAGAATATCAGGTAAAACCAATTTTCCTCCCTCTGATTAATGTATTTCATGGCCAGGGAAAACATGATAGCTTTTCAGGAGTGAATTTGAGGTCACCAACTATATTGAAATCACAAAGCCAACTACTTGATGGATGCATGACGAAATGCAGATAATGTATGCTGCTGGAAGCAATGATCCAAGATGTTGAAGAGGGGCATTCCAATTCATTAGGCATCTCTAATGAGATGTGGGGAGTATAAGTTAGTTGGTCAGCACTGCTGAACAGAGTGCAGACCCATGTTTGCTTGACAGGTCTGAGCTGGGGTTTTTGTAACTCAGGAACGAATGAAGATCTATAGTACCTTCATATCTGTTGTCTTCCATTTATGTTTTATGCTTCAGAATTTTATGGTGTTGTACTTTTTAAGAATCCTATACGTAAGTATCTTTTCATTATCCTGTACGATATAATAAGGAAAAGATACGTACATGTTCTTTGAGATCAAGGACACTGTGAACAATTTCATATATTCTCCACATTTCTAGTACAGTCATAATGAGTCTGAAAGCTGTAACGTGGGTATACTCTTTCCTGTCTTGTAGAATTTTTCTGAGGGCTGACTAAGCCTGAAGTGCAAAACAGTTAGCTCAGTGTCTGGAAGTTCGTGAATAAACTTCCTGTCATCATATTACTATTACTGAGATTATTGGTGTGCCAAGTAGATATTGAGGGTTTGCATCCTTCACTAAGTCATTCTTTTTAAAGAGTTTTAATAGAACAGCAGAAATTAGGGAGGCATAAAATGAGAGTAATCATAAAGCATTATCTCCATAAATGGTATTCTCCTATTTTTTTCTACTCCCGAGTATTTTAAGCCCTGGTGCTATCTCAGCTTTAAACAAATTTAAGAATTAAAAGCCCTTAGTTTGTCTTCTCCCACAGAAAGTTTTTTACTTTTAAATTTGAAGCACTGAACTATTTCCTATATTATTTCTTGATGAGAAAGATATTTTCTTGTGAATGAAACTTCTGTTGAAAGAGAGAGATAATTATCCTTCTCTCATCTTAACAGTGTCCCTCACATGGTTGAAATGAGATGGCAGTGAGTTCTTTCTGACCAGGAGATGTTCCCTGAAATCTTTACTGGATTGTTTCACCTCTGAGTATTTGAAATCTAGGTATTACCAAAAGAACTTTGCCACAAATAGTGACATATTTAGTACAGGCATGGCGGTAACTCACTTTAATTAAACTCTAACTCAACTCTAATAGAGAATGTGGTGATGCAATGTTGTGGACCTTTTTTGTTTTGTTTTGTTTTTCTTTAAATTTTAGGATCCACACAGTTAAGGACTTAGAACTACTTAAAAGAGATATGCATAAAAAAAGAAAAAAAAAACAGACCTTGCAAACAGGTTATTTTATTGAAAAAAATGCACACGGGGAAATGAAGGAAAATTATGAGAAGAGAATGCTTTTCCTTCCATTACTTTTCCTCATTTTATTGTAAATTGATATTTATGGTGCACAAAGGATTTGGAGACATTTGTTTCCCATGTAGGTGTTGTATCTATTCGAAAGCATGTATTCCTTTCTTTCTCTAGTGCTTTTGATTCCACAGCAACAGAGTGTCATTCTCTTGTCTAGAGAGTCTCTAGATTCTCATGGGAGAATGCACCACTCTTTCAATATGGTGCAGTTTTGTTTAGGGACCAGTATAGTCTTGAGAAAACCAATCCATGTGTCAGCCAGACGGGCTGTGTTATAGCCTAACGCTCAGCTGTCAGATCCCCTCTCACCTCCGTCCCTTACATATGCCTGGGGAGCAAGGACATTTCCAGCTGACTCTTCCCTGGGGTGAGTACCTGTAAATGGAACGGAGGAAGAAGTAAGCCATGTTGAGCTCTAATGGAAAAATTTCCCCTTCCACAATGTAGAACTGGGGCTCTGGCATATAAATGATTCAGCTGAGGTTAATAACCTGAAACATTGATGCTTTTTAGACTTGCAGTCCTTTTGGAAACAGTTGGCTCCCACCCTTCTACAATGTCACCCTCTGAGCGATTTCAGTTTGTTCTTTTGGCATAGCCTCAAGCTTCATGTGCCTCCAGTAAAACTCCATTAAAAAGCAGAATGTGGGGAAAAGGGTCTATGGATACTCTTGGTGTTTTTGAATTACAGATGGGATACCAAGCTTGTTTATTGTAACATTTCTTTTGAAATATTCATTTGTTGCTTCATGGAGAATTTAGTCTACAATTCTCAAGTTAAGATCTAGTAGAATCTTGTTATAAACATTAATTTTTGTCACATAGAACCACTGGAGGCAGTGTTTGCAAAATTGTTGCAACTCAAAAATTATTTGCTTGGTTTCCTTTTCTGGATGCTTTTGGAGCTAAGACTCCCTACTCCATATCTGTTTACCTAGGCCATGACAGGCTCTTCTGTCAATACTATTCACTAAGATGGGTAATAGGTGTGGGGATGGGGGACAAAATCTTTATTAATAACACTGCGATTTATTGTTTCCATGTCCAATGTTCCATCGTGTAGCCCAGAGTTCTAATCAAGTTGGCTGAGTTGTAAGGAGCAGTAATCTCGTTCAAACACCCCAAACACCCAGTGAATTATCCAAAAACATAAGTCATCAGAAATAAGCCACAGAGACTTCAGGGGTCACCTGCTGTGTCTTTCTAACTGCATCTATGCTTCTGTTTTCTTCTCTGTATAGACTAGTGTCCTCCACTTACTCATATTTTTTCATTTCCTTATAATTTCTTCTTGCAAAGGGCTTGTTTTCATCTTAAGTTTATTCTTGGCGTCCTTTCTGCTTCTGACTCCATCATTAGCTAAATATTTTTCAGTGATTTATTTTGTCAGTTTCAGAAAAGATCTCACTTGTACTACCTGCACCAGCCCCAGGTTTCCTAGTAGTAGATTCATTGCCATCTTTGAGTCGGATGACTTTTTCTCGCAATAGATTAGTTTGAATTTTCCAGAGTTTTATAAAAATGCCACAGTATAGTATGCATTCTTTATTTCTCTGGCTCACACCACCCTCCTCAGGATGATTATTTTGAGTTTCATCCATATTGTTTTGTGCACCTATAGCTTACTCTTTTTATTGCTGAGCATCCATTGTCTGGATATGTAAGTGTTTGTTTATGCATTCAACTGTTGATGGGTTTGGGCTATTACAAATAAAATTACTATGGGGATCCCTGGGTGGCGCAGCGGTTTGGCGCCTGCCTTTGGCCCAGGGCGCGATCCTGGAGACCCGGGATCGAATCCCACGTCGGGCTCCCGTTGCATGGAGCCTGCTTCTCCCTCTGCCTGTGTCTCTGCGCCCCTCTCTCTCTCTCTGTGTGACTATCATAAATAAATAAAAATTAAAAAATAAAATAAAATAAAATTACTATGAATTTTCATGCATTCATTCTTTGAATGGACATATTCTTTCAATTTTTTTTTTCTTTCAGTGAATTCCTCAGAGTGAAATGTCTAGATCATGTAGCAGGTAGATATTTGTTTTTAAGAAACTAATACTATTTTCCAACTGTTTGTTACCTTTTTACATTCCTGCCATCAGTGTATGAAAACTCCATTTCCTCTCGTCAACATTCAATATGGTAAACTTAATCACAGCCATTCTAATAGATGTGTAGTAGACTCTCACTGTGGTTTTAATTTTACTTTCCCTAATGACTAGTGAAGTTGAACATCTTTTAATGTGCTAACTCTGCATTCATATGTCATCTTTAGTAAAATGCTACTCAAATCTTTTGTCTATTTTTTTACAGATATAATACATTTTATTTATCCATTCAACAGTAGACAGGCATTTGTGTTGTTTCTGCTTTTTGGCCATTATAAATAATAATAATAATAATAATAATAATAATGGTGATGTTTTTGGCTATTATGAACACCTGTGTATAAGTTTTGTGTAGACATATACTTTCAAACCTTTTGAGTATATACTTGAGTGGGATTGCCAGATCATACAATAACTCTATGTTTAATCACCTGAGGAATTGCCAGTCCGATTTCTTTTTTTTTTTAAGATTTTATTTATTTATTTATTTATTTATTTATTTATTTATTTATTTATGAGAGAGACAGAGAGAGAGAGAGAGAGAAAGGCAGAGACACAGGCAGAGGGAGAAGCAGGCTGCATGCGGGGAGCTCGACGTGGACTCGATCCCAGGTCTCCGGGATTAGACCCTGGGCTGAAGGCGGCGCTAAGACGCTGAGCCACCCTGACTGCCCACCAATCCAATTTCTTAAGTGGCTGCACCATTTTCCTTTAATTTTTTGTAATTGGGCTATTTGACTTATTATCATTAAATTTCAAAAGTTCTTTATATATACTGGACACAAATCATTTATCAGATACATGCTTTGCAAACGTTTTCTCCTTTTAATCTTCCTAACAGTGTCTTTTCAAAAGCAGAATTTCCTATTTTTTCATTTTAAACTCTCATTGCTTTATGGCCATTGTCCAAAAATCTATTTCTTCATATATTATTCTGGTCATTTGGTTGTTTCAGGCAAGAAGGTGAATCCACCCTAGGTTCCTCCATCTTGGTGAGAAGCAGTTCTTGATCATAAGCTTGCTTAAGATAGAGAATGGATTTTTTATTATCTAGTCCTCCTCCATATGTAGTTAAATTATCTTCTATATGGCAAATGTCCAAAATAAATGTTTGTTGAATGATTGGAATTTGTTAAAGAAGTGAAGACTAAAATATATCCCCTGTATCAGCTGGGTTTTGTATCTGCTTTCTCCTGAAAGTAGAATGCAGTGGAATGAAAAGTCAGTTTGGTTTAAAACCCAGAGTAATTGGGATTTAATTAATTAAGGCTTCGGTTATTTCCCTCAAAGCAGATTTTTGTAGCTACAGAGCATTTTATTTTTTGTTATGTAATTAATGGATAAACATTATTTTTTCACTGCATAAATATCAATGACAAACATAGCCTCCATGGAAGTTTGTATCGCTGGTAATAAATAAACAGCTCTTAAATATGTCTGGGTATACTTTCTAATTTTCTTTTGTCGGTAGTATTCTTTTTCTAATTTAGTAACTCTTCACTGGGAGAAATAAAATAAGAGTTTCAAGCTTTTTACTTGTCAAAACTCATGAAGTTTCAACTACATTGACCTATTTGCTGAATTGAATTAGTTTGTTGTCATATGACACATTTAAGATCCTGCAGAGCATAATCTAAACCAAACTTTTATTTTCATTATTGGAATTAGGGACAGAAACTATAACTCTGATTTTGAAACTCTGATTTATAATTTGTCACAATAGCATTTAAAGAGTATTATTTTTGCTCTTTTAAATTTCAGAAAGTTTAATAACTTTGAAATATTTGTTCACTTTCACAATCTCTACCTTCTGTTAATTCATTTATCATATGGCTCACACTTAAGACCCTGGAGAGCACATTCTAAACCCAATTTTCCTCTTCCTGCTCCTCTTCCTTCTTCTCTTTTTCAACAGAATTATAGTAAGAGATCTTACCTTAAATTGAATTTAGTTTTTCTAAATTTTATTTCTAAGTTTTATTTTGGAGAAAATGAAATAGAGCACAGGGTGGGCTTAAACAGCATTAGGTAAGTACCAGAAGTTCGGAAAAATCTTAAGATGAAATTGTGCTGGTCAACGGAAGCTAGCAAAATTACTTGGCACTTTTATTTTTTTGCTTGTGGGTTAATATTCATTTATGAGTAGTATTTTAGCTGTTAATCTAAGTCAAACATGATACTAGATGTTTAAAATTAACAAAGTGAAAAAATTCTACCTTTTAAAGCTCACAATCTAGTTTGGATGTGGTTAACTTGGAATCAATGGTATGTCTCCAGAGGGAAGGTGGTGGAGGGATGGGGATGGCCATTATCAAAAAGATAAGAGATAACAATTGTTGGAAGGATGTGAAAAAAGAGAACCTTAGTACACTCTTGTTTGAAATGTAAATTGTCATAGCTGTTGTGAGAAACAGTGGATATTCCTTAGGAAATTAAAAATAGAACTATCATATGATCTAGCTATTTCATTTCTGAATACATCCCCAAAGGAATGGAATCAGGATCTCAAGGAGATATCTGCATTCCCATGGTTATTGGAGCACTATTCATAATAGCCATGTCTGTCAATAGGTGAATGGATAAAGAAAATGTGGTATATACAAACAGTGGAATATTATTTGGTCTTAGAAAAGGAGGAAATCCTGCCGTTTGTGACAAAACAGATGAATCTAGAAGACATGCTAAAGTGAGAGTAGTCAGACTTGGTAAGACAATTACTTCATAATCTTACATGTGGAATCTAAAAAAGTGGAATATATGGAAGCAAGCTATAGAATGGTGGCTGCCATGGGCCAGGGTGATGTAGGAAATAGGAAGATGTTGGTAAAAGAAATACCAAGTTTCAGTGTTGCAGGATGGATACAACTCTAGAGATCTAATGTACAGTATAGTAACTATAACCAATAATACTCTATTATGTACTTGAAGTTTGCTGAAAGTAAATCTTCAGTGTTCTCACCACAAACATTTTTTTAAAATGTTTAATTTATTTATTCATGAGAGACACACAGAGAGAGGCAGAGACATAGGCAGAGGGAAAAGCAGATTCCCCACAAGGAGCCCAATATGAGACTTGATCCTGGAACCCTGGGATCTCGCCCTGAGCTGAAGGCAGACACTCAACCACGGAGCCACCCAGGCATCCTACCACAAATTTTTTTAAAGGTAGTTATGTGAAGAATAAGTTACTTAGCCTGATTGTGGTAATCATTTTGCAATGTTTATGCACATGAAAATTTCATATACACTTTAGATATGTGCAATTTTTATTTGTTAATTGTACCTCAATAAAGCTGGTGGAAAAAAGAAAAGAAAAGAAAAGAGAAGAGAAGAGAAGAGAAGAGAAGAGAAGAGAAGAGAAGAAAAGAAAGGAAAGGAAAGAAAAGAAAAGAAAAGAAAAGAAAAGAGAAAAGAAAAGAAAAGAAAAGAAAAGAAAAAAGAAAAGAAGAAAAGAAGGCTAGAGAGGTAGACCGTGGACACAATTTGTTTAAGATGGGATGGATCATGTTGAGAGTCATTAAAATTATTTTATCTAGATATGGTGGAGAGTCAATTGTGGGGTGATTAAAATAATGGTGTTTTATAAAAAAAATAATAATAGCTGAAGTTTAATAAGCATGTACAAATTTCCCTGCTAGAAGATTTACTTGCAGATCTCCTGCAATCCAACAACATTCCTATATCTGTATAAAGCTAATTTTTATAACTATTTATATTTTGCAGATGGAGACACTGAGATTTCAAAATATTAAGTAACTTTTTAAATTCACAACCAGTTGATGGCAGAGCTTAGAGCTTAATTTGGTGTTACACATTGCAAAAACTAATCACCTCAAATTCCATCCTCTATCAAACAATGTAATGAAAGGAAGGAATATATTTCACTTCTATTCTGATAATCTAAATATTGTGGAACTTCCAGAGTAGCAGGTTACCTTGTTTCTTGATTTTACTTTTTAGTTTTTGGAAGAAAGTACAGATACAAATTTCCATCAGACAAGTCTTCACAAAATTTACAGATATAGTTATGTCATAAATGGCCACATAAAGTTAATAAAAAAGTTTTTGATCATTTTGGTGTTCACTTAAGATGTCCAAACTGGTTATGAGCAAATAAACAAGCATAGGCATTAGGCCTTGTGTTCCTTTCAGCACTGTTCAGCAAAATCAGCGATAATTTGTGAAAATTGAAAGATGTTGCCCACACTGTATTACTAAAACAAAATGGAAAGTATACAGATATTCATATGAATTGATTAAATAAGTTTGCTATTCGATGAAAATATCCACGACTATTGAAAGATTGTTGAAAACCTATAAACGTTGACTTTCAAAAAGTTAAAAATGTATTAAGTGTGAATGTGTTAACCATAAATTGTGTGCAAATGTTTATATTTTGGTATTTACATAAAATGTCTGGAAAGTGGCTATCTCTAATAAGACTGAGGCTGGGGCAGGGAGGATGGACTATGTTTATTTCATACCGTTCTCTACTCTTTCCCTTCTTACAACAAGCACATATATTTTTTGTAATAACTTAAAACCTTTATTTTCCTCTAAAAGAAAAACTGTGGAAATTCCATTGGCATTTTCTGCATTCTCAGATAAAGAATAGAAAGAAGCTGAGGAGATCACTTTAATATACAGCCAAAGTGTTTACAGATTTTATTAGAGACAAAAGCAATATAAATATTTACCAGCAAAACGCTTATGGTAATAATATGGGGGAAAGAAACCCTACTTTTGTATGACTCAGATTGAATTGTCTAAAACACAAGATAAAAACGAAAGCCTTGTGTATAACTCACAAAGAAATGAAAGAGTCCTGGGAATGTATCTTTTTTGTGATTTTGCAAAACCAGTACTATAGTGGGAAATCACAAAATATTCTATGGCAGCTGTTAAATTTCCTTCAATTTATGTAATGATGTGTAATGTAATACATCACATTAATGTAACAATAAAGTTCTCTAAGAAATTTGGTAGATACTTTTAAGTTTAAACCTCATATAGAATTTTACTGACTTACTGAGGTAGCCATAAGATTCATTCAAAATGAAGAGGAAAGCTTTTCCTATTTTTTTAATGGTAATTCATTCTACTTATGATTACTGAAACAGAGTTAGTGAATATCCACTTTCTTCAATTAAAAAGAATTGTTCTAAATTTGAGTCTGGATAATTGAAACTTTGGAAGCTGTTTTGAAGGGAAATTTAATTCAGTGTCTTTTTTATTTTTTTATTTTTATTTGTTTATTTATAAATTTATTTTTTATTGGTGTTCAATTTGCTAACATATAGAATAACACCCAGTGCTCATCCCATCAAGTTCCCCCCTCAGTGCCCATCACCCAGTCACCCCACCCACCCACCTCCGCTTCCACCACCCCTAGTTCCTTTCCCAGAGTTCGGAGTCTCTCATGTTCTGTCTCCCTTTCTGATATTTCCCACTCATTTTTTCTCCTTTGCCCTTTATTCTCTTTCACTATTTTTTATATTCCCCAAATAAATGAGACCATAAAATGTTTGTCCTTCTCCGATTGACTTACTTCACTCAGCATAATACCCTCCAGTTCCATCCACGTCGAAGCAAATGGTGGGTATTTGTCATTTCTCATGGCTGAGTAATATTCCATTGTATACATAGACCACATCTTCTTTATCCATTCATCTTTCGATGGACATCGAGGCTCCTTCCACAGCTTGGCTCTTGTGGACATTGCTGCTATAAACATCGGGGTGCAGGTGTCCCAGCGTTTCACTGCATCTGTATCTTTGGTGTAAATCCCCAGCAGTGCAATTGCTGGGTCATAGGGCAGATCGATTTTTAACCCTTTGAGGAACCTGCACATAGTTTTCCAGAGTGGCTGCCCCAGTTCACATTCCCACCAACAGTGCAGGAGGGTTGTCCTTTCTCCATATCCTCTCCAACATTTGTGGTTTCCTGCTTTGTTAATTTTCCCCATTCTCACTGGTGTGAGGTGGTATCTCATTGTGGTTTTGATCTGTATTTCCCTGATGGCAAGTGATGCAGAGCATTTCCTCATGTGCTTGTTGGCCATGTCTATGTCTTCCTCTGTGAGATTTCTGTTCATGTTTTTTGCCCATTTCATGATTGGATTGTTTGTGTCTTTGCTGTTGAGTTTAAGAAGTTCTTCATAGATCTTGGAAACTAGTCTTTTATCTGATACGTAATTTGCAAATATCTCTCCCATTCTGTAGGTTGTCTTTGAGTTTTGTTGACTGTTTCTTTTGCTGTGCAGAAGCTTCTTATCTTGATGAAGTCCCAATAGTTCATTTTTGCTTTTGTTTCTCTTGCCTTAATGGATGTATCTTGCAAGAAGTTACTGTGGCCGAGTTCAAAAAGGGTGTTGCCTGTGTTCTCTTCTAGGATTTTGATGGAATCTTGTCTCACATTTAGATCTTTCATCCATTTTGAGTTTATCTTTGTGTATGGTGCAAGAGAGTGGTCTAGTTTCATTCTTCTGCATGTGGATGTCCAATTTTCCCAGCACCATTTATTGAAGAGACTGTCTTTTTTCCAGTGGATAGTCTTTCCTCCTTTATCGAATATTAGTTGACCATAAAGTTGAGGGTCCACTTCTGGATTCTCTCTTCTGTTCCATTGATCTATGTGTCTGTTTTTGTGCCAGTACCACACTGTCTTGATGACCACAGCTTTGTAGTACAACCTGAAATCTGGCATTGTGATGCCCCCAGCTATGGTTTTCTTTTTTAATATTCCCCTGGCTATTCGGGGTCTTTTCTTTTTTTTTTTTTTAATTTTTTTTTTTTTATTTATTCATGATAGGCACACAGTGAGAGAGAGAGAGAGGCAGAGACACAGGCAGAGGGAGAAGCAGGCTCCATGCACCGGGAGCCTGACGTGGGATTCGATCCCGGATCTCCAGGATCGCGCCCTGGGCCAAAGGCAGGCGCCAAACCGCTGCGCCACCCAGGGATCCCTCCCCTGGCTATTCGGGGTCTTTTCTGATTCCACACAAATCTTAAAATAATTTGTTCCAACTCTCTGAAGAAAGTCCATGGTATTTTGATAGGGATTGCATTAAACGTGTAAATTGCCCTGGGTAACATTGACATTTTCACAATATTAATTCTTTCAATCCATGAGCATGGAATATTTTTCCATCTCTTTGTGCCTTCCTCAATTTCCTTCAGAAGTGTTCTGTAGTTTTGGGGGTATAGATCCTTTACATCTTTGGTTAGGTTTATTCCTAGATATCTTATGCTTTTGGGTGCAATTGTAAATGGGATTGACTCCTTAATTTCTCTTTCTTCAGTCTCATTGTTAGTGTATAGAAATGCCACTGACTTCTGGGTATTGATTTTGTATCCTGCCACACTGCCAAATTGCTGTATGAGTTCTAGCAATCTTGGGGTGGAGTCTTTTGGGTTTCCTATGTAGAGTATCATGTCATTGGCGAAGAGGGAGAGTTTGACTTCTTCTTTGCCAATTTGAATGCCTTTTATTTCTTCTTGTTGTCTGATTGCTGAGGCTAGGACTTTTAGTACTATGTTGAAAAGAAGTGGTGAGACTTAACATCCCTGTCTTGTTCCTGATCTTAGGGGAAAGGCTCCCAGTGCTTCCCCATTGAGAATGATATTTGCTGTGGACTTTTTGTAGATGGCTTTTAAGATGTTGAGGAATGTTCCCTCTATCCCTACACTCTGAAGAGTTTTGATCAGGAATGGATGCTGTATTTTGTCAAATGCTTTCTCTGCATCTATTGAGAGGATCTAATGGTTCCTGTTTTTTCTCTTGCTGATATGATGAATCACATTGATTGTTTTACGAGTGTTGAACCAGCCTTGCATCCTGGGGATAAATCCTACTTGGTCATGGTGAATAAGCTTCTTAATGTATTGTTGTATCCTATTGGCTAGTATCTTGTTGAGAATTTTTGCATCCATGTTCATCAGGGATATTGGTCTATAATTCTCCTTTTTGGTGGGGTTTTTGTCTGGTTTTGGAATTAAGGTGATGCTGGCCTCATACAACGAATTTGGAAGTACTCCATCTCTTTGTATCTTTCCGAACAGCTTTAGTAGAATAGGTATGGTTTCTTCTTTAAACGTTTGATAGAATTCCCCAGGGTCAGCGTCTATTTTTAATAAAAGATTTTATTTATTCATGAGAGACACAGAGAGACAGGCAGAGACATAGACAGAGGGAGAATCAGGCTCTTCACAGGGAGACTAGATGATCTGGGATCATGCCCTGAGCCAAAGGCAGCTGCTCAACCGCTGCCCCCCTTGCCCCCACATCCCTCAGTGTCTTAATGTTTATAGTACAAGTCTCATGATTCTCAGCTCATCACAATGTTGAAAGGGATTTAGTTTTCTCAGATTCCATATAGAATATATGAAGGTTTCCTTTGAAGATCAAATAAAAAATTCATAGTCATTGACTCTAGAAAATTATGATGGAGTTTGGTTTTTTGATGAACTCATTAATTTATTTAATAGTAATTTAAAAATGAATAACATTGCTTATCAGCTACAATTATCTTTTTCCTTGAAATTCATCTAGGTTTCAGATATGAAGAAAGCATAAATTTATTCTGCAGTCTACTCATCATCTTCTAGTACTACCACATGACAGTCACTTCTGGAACTATGGAGAACAATGTAACAGTGAGCATTTACTTAGCCCTTATTAAGAACTTGTTCTACGTTTAAGCGGTTTTATTTATTTTCTTATTAAACCTCTATAACAAACCTATTACATATTATTATTCCCAGGGTCATCATTATAGAACCTATTCCTTTCTCCTGGGTGACAATGTACAATTAGAACTTAAAGGATAATTGCTGAAAAAAAGAATCAATGAGTGGATGGATTTTCATAATAGTCTTCTGAGTAAAATAGAAGAATCATAACTATTCTCATCTGATAGGTAAAGGAGGCAACTAGTTAAATGACCTGCCCTCAGAGATTCAACTAATGATAGGTTGAAATCAAAATCAGATCTCCCCATCCTGAGGCCAGGCTCCTACTCATATAGCACCCTTTTTATTTATTAATTTTATCAATAATTCACTTATTCATATAAAGTTTTGTGAACCTTCCATGTGTCAAGAATTATGCCGAAATCTGAAGATACATGACAGTTATAATGACCAAACATTCTCTCCTGGTCCCAGCCACACATGTTGGATTAATGGCATAGAAACTTAGGCCTTCTAAATATTCCATATGCTCCCTTACATTATCTACTTCCTAACAATTACGTTAGAGGTTCATGGCTAGTTCTGGCCAATACACTGTGTGGAAGTGACGTGTGCCACCTCCAAGCCAAGGCAATTAAAAGCTGATACATTTCCTCCAACTCAATCTTGATGTGTACCAGTGTCCACGTCCATGTATTGAGATGACATGTCACAAGATGGAGAAGCCAGGGTCCTAAACATCATATGGAGGAGAGTCCTCATTGAACTATAGTGGACTTTGTGTTAGAAAATTCTAAGCCAATAAGATTTAAGGATTTATTTGTTACTACACTATATCCTAGATTATCTGATTAAACTACTAGAGGTTAACCATTTCTTGAAAAGGTCTCTCCTTTATTGTACTTCTAGATGATGCTTGAAAAAGTATAGTTCAGTAAACATATTTTTCTGTTCATTATTTTTTTCCAAAGTGATGCTTTATTTGTACATTTCCCCTAATTAAGAGGAACTAAAATACTAAACATATATAACATAAGACAGAAAAGATTTGAGGGCAGTTAATTTTTTTAAAAATTACTTTTTGCTTAAGAAAGAAGATAAAGATCTTCATTAATAAATAGATTTTGTCAAGAATGCATGGTAACATATTAAAATGAAATTTGAAAGCTTTAAAATGGAATATATACCCTTCTAACTCACAGATGGAAAAGAGGAGAATAAAGAAGCTGAAAATTCAAGAAAATTCAGTAAATGAGAGGCATAGAAAATTCAGGGTAAATAGTACAATATAGGAATATACATATTCATTATATTAAAGGTAAATGGACTAAACCCATCAGTTAAAAAATAGTGGCTGCCAATTAAGAATACAAGACAAATAACAACCTCCATGTTCTTAGAAGAGATGTATTTAGAGCACAAGGACAGAAAGATAGCAAGTTAACTGATTGGGAAATCACACATACTAGGAAAATGCAAATCAAAAATTGATGTCACTGTTAATGGCATAAAATAAATATAACAGGAAAAAATTTATGAAGGATACACATGATTCCAACCTAATGTCCAAAAGAATCATTCACAAGAAAGATAAATTCTAACTGCAAAGTACCTCAGTTTGATGAATTCACCTATCGGCATGGGAGATTTTTAATATTCTATCTGTCTGAAAAAGCAAACAAAAAATTTAGGAAGGCTATAAACAAGATTTAAACCAAACATATAATAGTCATCTATAAAAACCTGTATCCAACAATTTGAGATAATACATTCTGCTCAAGCCCACGTGGGTATTAACAAAAACTGACGAGATTATAGTTCTCCCAGAAAAATGCACTAAATTTCAAAAAATCAAGATGTATCACCCTATCTTTTAAATGAAATGGGTTTTCAAATATCCAACAAATACTAAAATTAAGAAGACTTTACATATGTAAACAGCAAAACACACTATTTTGTTTTGAAACTTTTATTTTTTCATGATAGACACAGAGAGAGGCAGAGACATAGGCAGAGGGAGAAGCAGGCTCCTCACAGGGAGCCTGATGTGGAACTTGATCCCCAAACTGGGATCACGCCCTGAGCCAAAGGCAGACTCTCAACTGCTGAGTCACCCAAGTATCCCCAAAACATACTGTAAAATAATTTTTAGTTTAAAAAAGAAGTCATAACAGTAATTAGAAAATACTCTGATCTCAATGTTAATGAAAATACTACGTAGCAAAAGTTTCAGGATGCAACTAAAGCAGTATTTAGATGAAAACTTACAGTCTTAAATGTTTACATAAGAAAAGAATGGTTGACCTTCTCCGATTGACTTATTTCACTCAGCATAATATTATATGGTCTCATTTATTTGGGGAATATAAATAATAGTGAAAGGGAATAGAGGGGAAGGGAGAAAAATGAGTGGGAAATATCAGAAAGGGAGACAGAACATGAAAGACTCCTAACTCTGGGAAACGAACTAGGGGTGGTGGAAGGGGAGGTGGGCGGGGAGGGGGGGGGGGCGGGGGGGGGGTGACTGGGAGACGGGCACTGAGGTGGGCACTTGACGGGATGAGCACTGGGTGTTATTCTATATGTTGGCAAATTGAACACCAATAAAAAATAAATTATTAAAAAATAATAAAATTAAAATTAAGAAAAGAAAAGAATGGTTGAAATTAATGTGTTAAATATGCAACTTAAAATTTTAAATTCAAATAATGAAATAGAATAAACTTAAAAAAGGAGAAGATAGGACGTAGTACATAAGTACAGAAAGTATAGAAAACAAAATGTAGGGATCCCTGGGTGGCGCAGCGGTTTGGCGCCTGCCTTTGGCCCAGGGCGCGATCCTGGAGACCCGGGATCGAGTCCCACATCGGGCTCCTGGTGCATGGGGCCTGCTTCTCCCTCTGCCTATGTCTCTGCCTCTCTTTCTCTCTCTGTGACTATCATTAATAAATAAAAATAAATTAAAAAAAAAGAAAACAAAATGTAACAGAACCAACAACAAAAACAAAAACCATGCCTCAAAAAGGCAAATAATAATGAGGCAACGCTTGGGCAGAATTGGTCATGAAAAGGAAAGCACAAATGAATAAGATTAGGAATGGAAAAGGAGAACCTAACCTTAGATAGAACAAAGGCTTATTTCTGAAACAACTAGAGATTACTATTGACAATTCAGTGTCATATATTTCGAATCATAGGTGAAATAGAAACTTTCCAGAAATTATACCTTAAAACTAACAAAAGGGTCATTTGAAAACCTGAATTAGCCTGTATATATTAAGTAAATTGGAGCCATTATTAGATATAATATCCAAAATACAAAACATTTAAATCCAGATAAGAGAATTATACCAAATACCTAAAGAACACAAAATATTTAGCCTGCCTCATAGTATTGTTGCAGAGAAGAAGGGGCAAAGGAGCTGGTATCATCGTGTTTCTAGAACCACAGCCATACCAGTGAGAGATTAAGGTGGAGTGACTAAGGAGGTATTAGCAGGAATGGAGACAAGTGAATATATTTCACTGATATTTAGGAGATGTAGTCAATGGTGCATGGAGAAGAGTTGGTGTTGTAGACTGGCAGGTGGAGATTAGCCTGCAGGAAGATTATGTAAATATGCTCTTGGAATCCGTATCTTCGAGGAAGGGATAGCCGCAGGACTGGGAAGAGGGAAAAAGTGGACTGTGATGAAGACATAAGCATTCATTAGTGAGCTCTGAAACTGGGAGGGCCCTCTGGATTTGTCTTGAGTTGGGCCTTTAAACTCATGGACATCTCATTGGGCACCAGCTGCCCTTTTGGGTGAGCTGGTTTTCTTGGGCTGAGAGGAATCCCAGAGAGGGATGAAGGCTAGAACCTCTCAGCCATTAGGATTCCCACCCGCTGGGAAAACATACACTTATATCCTAGAGAGCAATCTGAAAGCACAGCATCATGCACACTGCAGTGTGATACTGAGGGTAAAGGAGAAGGAACAGTGAAATGGGGTATGAGAGTTTCTAGCTGAGGCATTTTAGTGGATATTGGTTCTCTCCAGAGAGATAAAGAACATGAATGAAATGGTTCGGTTGGATGAGGAAGAAGAGAATAGTTCAGTTTAGGTCATGTGGAGTCGAACTCATACAGATGGAGATGGAGACTCCCACTGTTAACTGAATTTCTTAAGTTTGATATCTGCATTGAGATTTGTACTGGGTATATAAGTATATGTGTGTATTTGTGACTATAATTTAGATCAGGGAAACTGCTCACATATAGAATCCTTTTGTGTAAATTAGAAAAAGGTACTTCCCTCAGGTGAATACCAGCCCTGAGGTACTTGACCTGGCAAGTAGCTCACAGACTGGATTTCTGCCTTCACTCTCTCCTCCAACTTAGCATATTAGGGCAGTGCACAACCTGCACAACCTCACTTAGTGGCCCTGAGTAAAATAACAAGTGAAGTCTTGGGAGTGAAAGATACTGTCTAAAAGGAGTAGTTAAAATGAGAAGGCAGTCTATTCTGAAAGATGGCTAAGGCCAACCGACATTCAAGAAATGAGAAAAGGAGGTGTGGCACACAAAATGATTTACAAAGGCCAGTCAGGGACATTGGAGGGAAAAAGTGAAACCAAGAAAAGCTAATAGTCAAGAAACAGTTTTGAACAGTGTCAAAAGCTGCAGGGAAGGCAAGTAAAATGAGATAGAAAAGCTTCCATTGAATATATCAACATTATACTGACAATAACTAATTAAATACATTAGCACTAAAACTCTTGATCAACATTTATTACTTGTGAATTAAAAATCCCTGTTGGGTCTTAGAAGGCTAATCTTAGAGTCATCAATATGAGCACCACTTCTCAGGCAGTGGCTACATCAAAATGTACACAGTCTAATAAAGATATATTACTATAGCCATGCAAAGACTAGATGATTGTGTCTGAGTAATAGCTACCATTTTTCTAGCTTCCTCCATGTACTAGAGTCTCCATATATTACTTATCTCAGCCTCATAACAACCTTATGAGATAGATACCATTATACCAATTTTACAGATGAGGAAATTGAGATTCAGACTTGAGTTACTTGTTCAAAGATAAATAGTGATGAGTGTGTGAATTAAAATTTTGTTCCAGGGCAGCCCGGGTAGCTCAGTGGTTTAACGCCGCCTTCAGCCCAGGGCGTGATCCTGGAGACCCAGGATCGAGTCCCACATCGGTCTCCCTTCATGGAGCCTGCTTCTCCCTCTGCCTGTGTCTTTGCCTCTCTCTCTCTCATTCTCTCTCTCTCTCTCTCTCTCTCTCTCATGAATGAATAAATAATCTTAAATAAAGTAAAATAAAATTTTGTTACAGGTCCAATGACCCCATAGCTCATGACTTTTGCTCTGTCATTTTGCCTGTAGAATCTTAAAATTCTATATAAAGTACTTCTTGCACTCTAGTATTTACTTTCTGAGTATCAAGCAGATACCACCTAACAACTGCAGGGTTTTTTGAGAACTTATGTGGCCTCTTGCCGTGGTAGCCTAGACTGACCCCTGGTAGATGAATGCCACATTCGCCATCAATCCAAACTCAATATAAACAAAACTGGGGCTTGTTTTACAATGTAGACTCTGCCAAGCAGTATAAGTGGTAATGTTTATTTTCACAACTGCAGTGATTATTGTCCTTAAATCAAGAATGTGTTATTGGTCTATAAATCAAAGGTTAGATGTTAAATTACTGATCTACTAAGTTAGAAGTCAAGAAGAACAAACATCACTTTAAGAAGTTGTAAATTTTCCACTACTACCAGATTCTTCATGTGATACTGGGCCTTAACTTTCCCCTCTATTCTAGAGACAAGTACTAAATTTTCCATGTATGGAGAGAGCATTTAACTCCCTAGATCCTGTTATTCTGAAAAAGGTTTCTAGCATTGACCTGAAGCTTGATTATATGAATAAATAAATTCTATTTTATTGTTTAGGTTAACTCAAAATAGATATTTAACCAAAAAATAGTAGCCTTTTATGATAAAAGGCTCAACAAGTTGTGTATGAAAAGAGTATATTCGAACATAATACAGGCCCTATATGACAAGCCCACAACTGACATCATACTCAATGATTAAAAGTTAAAAGCTTTTCCTCAAGTATCAGAAATAAGACAAGAGTGCCTACTCTCACCACTCTTATTCAACATAGGTGAAAGCGCTAGCCAGAGAAATCAAGGGAGAAAAAGGAATAAAAGACACCCAAATCAGAAAGAAGTAAAATGGTCTGTGTTTGCAAGTGATATTACATATATATATATATATATGTATATATATATATATATTATTTGCAAAGGATACTTTATGTATATATATACATATATATTATATATAAAATCCTAAAAAACTAGGCACACACACAGAGAGAACTGATCAGTGAATTCAATAAAATTGCAGGCTACAAAATCAACATAAAAATCACTTGCATTCCTTTACATTAATAACAGAATACTTGAAAAAGAAATGAAGAAAAAAATACCATATACAATAGCATCAAAATTATAAAATACTTAAGATAAATTTAACCAGGGATGTGAAATATCCATACACTGAAAACTATAAGGCTATGATGAAGAAATGGAATACCACACAAGTAAGTGGAAAGATACTGTGTGTTTATGGATCAGAATTAATATCATTAAAATGTATATATTACCCAAAGCTATCTATAGGTCAATGCAATCCCTATCAAAATTCTAATGGCCTTTTTCACAGAAAAAGAAAACCCTAAAATTTGTATGGAACCACAGAAAACCTCGAAAGGCCAAAGCAATCATGAGCAAGAAGCAATCAAGAAAGAACAAAGGGTGTGGGATGCCTGGATGGCTCAGTGGTTGAGTGTCTGCCTTTGGCTGAGTGTGATCCTGGGATCACATCAAGCTCCCTACAAGGAGCCTGCTTCTCCCTCTGCCTGTGTCTCTGCCTCTTTCTCTCTGCATCTCTCATGAATAAATAAATAAAGCCTTAAAAAAAAAAGAACAAAGGGTAAATGACCCAGCAATTGCATCACTAGGTATTTACCTGAAAGATACAGATACAGTAGAACGAAGCGGCCCCTGCACCCCAATGTTCATAGCAGCAATGTCCTCAGTAGCCAAACTGTGGATGGACCTGAGATGTCCTTTGACAGATGAATGATAAAGAAGATCTATATCTATATCTATCTATATCTATCTATATCTATATATATAGATAATATTCCATTATATAATATACATTTATATAATGGAATATTACTCAACCATCAGAAAGGATGAATACCTACCATTTACATTGACATGGATGGAACTGGAGGGTAATATGCTGAGTGAAATAAGTCAATTGGAGAACAACAATTATCCTATGGTTTCACTCATATGAGTGAAACAAACTGAGGGTTGCTGAAGGGAGGTGGGTGGGAGGATAGCGTAACTAGGTGACAGACATTAAGGAGGACACAATGTAATGAGCACTGGGTGTTTATACCATACATTATCAAATGGAATTTAAATTTTAAAAATTGTTAAAAAAAGAACAAAGTTTGAAGCATCATGCTTCCTGATTTCAAACTATACTAACAAAGCTATAATAATCAGAACAATATGGTACTGGCATAAAAGCAGACCTATAGACCAATGGAAGAGAATAGAGAACCTGGAAATAAGACCTTGCATATATGGTCAACTGATCTTTGACAAGGGAACCAAGGGACTCAATGGGAAAAGGATAATATTTTGGATAAGTGGTGTTGGGAAAACTGGATAATCACATGCAAAAAAATGTAATTGGACCCCTACTTTATACCAGTCACAAAAATTGACTTGAGATGGATTAAAGAGTTAAATATAAGACCTCAAACTATAAAACTCTTAAAAAAAACTAGGCTACTGCTATGTATATAATACACAAAGTGTATACAACAAAAGCAAAAATAAACAAGCAGTACTAAGTCATATTAAAAGGCTTCTACACAGCAAAAGTAACAAACTAAATGAAAAGGCAACTTATGGAATGGGAGAAGATATTTGCAAACCACCTGTCTGATAAGGTGTTGATATCCAAAGCATATGAAGAACTCCCACACCTCAATAGCAGAAGAAAATGAATAAACAATCTCATTAAAAATGAGAAAGATTTAAACAGACATTTTCCAAGGAAGACATGCAAATGGGCAAAAGGTAAATAAAAATATATTCAACATCACTAATCATTACAGAAATGCAACTCCAAACCACAATGAAGCATCACCTAGTACTTGTTGAAATGTCAATTGTCACAAAGACAAGGGATTAAGTGTCGACAAGGATGTGGAGAAGAGAGAACCCTCGTGCACTGTTGGCAGGAATGTAAATTGGTGTAGCTACTGTGGAAAACGGTATGGAGGTTCCTCAAGAAATAAAAGCTAGAGCTACTATATGATCCAGTAATCCACTTCTGGTTGTATATGTGAAGGAAATGGAATCACTATCTCAAAAAGATATCTGCATCTCCATGCTCACTGTGGCATTATTCACAACACCCATGGGAACCAAGTCGGTGTCCATTAAACAGATGAATGGATAAGATGTGATATGTGATATATATATTATTATATATTATATATATAATTTATATCAAGTTTTGTCTTCATTTATGTTTTTCTTTCTATTTGACTTGCAGCTCATGTTTTATCGCTTCCTGTCGTATCACTATCTATTCCCTAACTTTTCTGTACTTTGCTTTGTGCATTTGTTAAATAGGAGTAATTGTTTCATTAAGTTTTCTCCCTTTTTAAATCTCTGACTATTTATCAGTGTCTTTTGTGGCAGGAAACAGAACTATACTAGCTGGGCTAAAGCAAAATGGGTTTATGAAAGGATAGCTCACAACTCTCCTGGAGGACTAGGGACGTAGGCTTGGATACTCTACAGCCAGGAGAGTGCCCAACCACACATGGGCGATGCTCAGTAATTGGTGGAACCAGTTACTGCTGTCTCCCATGCTCTGGGCTTAGGACCCTGAGGAACATACACTAGAAGCTCGGCTCCACAGCATGGAACCAGTGACCTTCACCCCTGCTCTTGCCTCATGATCAGTTTTTCCACATGTGGATCCTATTATCTGCTTCCTTCTAAAAATCATATGTGGGTATTTTTGCTTAGTGGATCTTTGTCACAGACAGAACTCTAGCTACAGAGGAGTCTGAGAAATGATCCTATGTATTTTCTAGCCAGCTAGAAGTGCTAGAAGGGAATTGGAGCAGACACTGCTTTAGCCACCTGAGAATATCCATCACATTATAAAGAAATGTTTGATCACAATTTTCATTTCCTCTGTGTCTATAGTTGTCTGATGTATGTTCCTTATATATCATGTATTTTCTCTGTTTCTTTCATTCTTTTGTGGGTTTTTTGTTCATTTCTTGTAGTATCTGTACAGTGCTGATTCTAGTTCTTTTTCGTTATTTGTCTTGAAAAGTTGATTTTTCCCTGGACCAGTTCTTTGGAGGACCTGCTTGCAGTGAGTGAACCAGAGAAACACTCAGAGTTAGCAGGGATTTTCTTACGGTTCAGTGTCATGTTTGTGGCTTCTTTTAGTCTTTATCCCTCTCCGTACACTAGCTATGGGGACCTGCGGACTTCTCTAGACTGTTCAAACGTAAAGTTCCTCTTCTGCCCTGTTCTCTCATGTGATTTTTCATTCAATGCTGCCCACTGTGTTTCACGATCAGACAACATCCAGGGAGGCTCCTATTGCTGGAGGTGTACCCAGGGACCTGGCTATGCACCACCCCGTGCCTCTGAAGTGTGCTGATGGCTCTTTCTTGCTGACCCAGCCATGGGTTTCACCTTTTTGCTCTCTCCCACATCCCTGTGCAACACTCCACTGTCTGTGGCACCCTCTGATGGTTTTGTGGTTAGAGCAGTGCTGGTTCCATTAACGATGTGGTTGACAACTTTCTTTTCATTCCCTGTGGTGGTTTTATGTGATTTATGAGAGGAGAGGGGAAAGGCTGATTTCACACTAACATTTTTCAAACCTACCTCCTTCTTGAAATTCTTCCTCCCCTCTCCTCCGTGTCCCCCTCTGTGACTAGCTGCTGTTTCTTGGTCATCTTTGCTAGATTTTCTTTTTTTCCTACCTCTAACTATTGAAATAGTACAGGATTCAGTCCTTAAAACTTCTCCATCTGTGCTCACATCCAGTCCCAGCACTTGATATTTACTGATAGCTTCCAAATTTCCATGTGCATTTCTAACCTTTATACAGAGCCCCAAATTCATGTGCCTATCTGCCTACTCAACACTGTCACTTGGGTATCTATTAGGCATCTCAAATTTATCCTGTCCAAAGCGGGCACTTGATGGGATGAGCACTGGGTGTTATTCCATATGTTGGCAAGTTGAACACCAATAAAAAAATAAATTTATAAAACAACAACAACAACAAACACACACACACACACACACAAAAAAAAAAAAAACAAAGTGGAGCTCCTTTTTTTTTTTTTTTTAATTTCCCACTCAGACTTATTGCACCACCATTTTTACCCAGTTGCTCAGGACCAACCTGGGAATTATCCTTAATTCTCCTTTTTTCTCCCACTTCATATCAATGCTATTAGAAAATGTTATTTGTTGGTTCTACCATCAACATGCATCCAGAATCCTGCCACTTCTCACTATTTCTTATGTTCTCTAGTCCAATCCACCACAATTTCTCCCTTGACTACTATAATAATCTCTCATTTGGGTTTCCCCTTTCATTCTATTCTGCTAACCTATTTGCCATACAGTAACCAAACTAATACATTAACATATGTCATGTTAAATCATATGATTTTTTTCTCCAATGGCTTCTCATCACACTTAAAAAATAAATCCAAGCCACTAGTCTATAAGGGCTTTTATGATCTGGCATCTATCTCATTGGCCTGCTATACTCTTCCCCACACCTTCTGGTCCAGCCACGCTGGCCTCCTTGGTGATCCTCAAGGGACCATATATGCTGGTGCCTCAAGCCCTTTGCATCTGCTGTCCTTCAGTCTGGAAACCTCTTCCCTCAACATTTGCCTAAGTTATCTCTCTCAGTTCCATCAAGATCAAATTTCTCTTTATAGGAACCTTCCCTGTCCATCCTATATAAATTTGACACTCTGATGAAACTTTAGCCCCTTAACCTACTTTATTTCTTGTATAGAATGTGTCACTACTTGATATAATAATTTGCATACATGTTATTTCTTATGTGCTTTACTATCACTAATGTGGACGCTAAGAGAGCAGGAACTTGGTCTGTCTTGTTCTCTGATATGCTCCTCTTACCCAGGGCCTAATATATAGCAGGCTTTCAGTACAAGTATAATGAGTCAATAAATGAATAAACAAATGTAAGCCTCACGTTTCTTACCTATGAAATCTGATGGCAAACTGTTGTGCTAGTCTCTTTTTTTTTTTTCTTGATGCTACAGAGCTGACCACCTGGACAAAAAGTCTAGTTTTCAAGTGCTCAGATGTTTGGCAGGGAGTGTAGATAGAGCATCAGAAGTCACCATTTTTTTTTGGCATCTGTGAATGGCAGCACCAGGATTAGGGCCCCGGGCATAAGCAGGGTGTACATGCTTATGCACCATCTTGCCAACATCCTTGAAGTATCAGCATCTCTTGGACTGTTTCAGTAGCATAACTTAACACCCTACATCCAGCTAGCTTCTTCCAATCCATCCTACACCCAAAATAGCAATCTTTCTAGCATGCAAATTGAATCATGCCACCTTCTTCCTGAAAACCTCAACTTAGAACCCATCCCATAGAGAGGGCGATCCATCCGGAGTATGGAATGCTGGATTTACCTCCTCTCCATCACTCTGCCTTCACCCTAGGGATGTTCTGAACCTGACTGATCTCCATGCATTTTTCAGCATGTAGCATCCACACACATGCTTTTCTTCATTCTTTCTTCTCAGGGATCTGACATTTGATGTTTCTTCTGACTGTTTCTTTCTACTCTATCTGTAGCCCCTCACTCATTGGTGCTTTACCTATAACCCTGTCTGCCCTGAAGACTACGTTTGGGAGCCTCTCTTCTAGGAGGGCATCCCTGAGTGTTCTCCTCCTTCCACACGCAGCCCAGATCCAGAGAGAAAATGGAGAAGGAAAGGGTGAGAACAAACCCCGAGAGACAGTAAAGAAAACTAAGAGAAGAAAGAAGGGGAGTCCAGAGAGAAAAGTGAAAAGCCAAAGAATGAAACAGAATGGAGAAAACAAGGAAACTTAGACACAGCTAATATGGTTTTGGAAACTGCCCCTGAGTTTTACACAGTTTGAGAAATGACTGATCAAGACACCTCCATGCTGCCTTATTATAGCGCTTGCCATACCTCCAAGACTGTGAGCAGTTGGGGGCAGTGATCATCTCATAGCCAACTCTCCATTTACAGAGCCTGGCGTACCTTCAGCTCTATAAATACTTCTTGACTCAATGGAAAGACAAAGTCCCAACGGAAGGATCAGAGAGGGGAAAGTATGAATTCTGCTTTGGGCGAGGCAGGGGATGGTTGCGGGTGGCTCTTTAGAAAAGGAAAGATGTATGCTGGAAATGTAAAGGATCAGTAAGAGTTTGCTGAGTATGTGATGAGAGCATTTTGAAATGGAAGCCGAGAGAGGATTACGATAAATGCTAACATTTTTTAGCACAACCGTAAAACAAGCATTCTTCAAAAACTTCATGTGAGTTTGCACAGTAAGTCCTTACAACATACCAGGGGAGTATGTTTAATCATGACTATCATTTTACAGATTAGAGAAAACAAAAAGAGGTTTCCTAACATGGTCAAGATCACACATCTAGTGAGTGGTGGAAGGAGGCTTCAGAGCCCACACTCTATGCCACGTCTTTCCCCAGGGCTTCTCAGGGAGACAAACCTCTTCTGCAGAGCAATGACCCAAAGGTGGGATAGTTTGAGGGAACAGTGAACTCATCATTGAAGAAATCAGACAAAGAATCCCAAATTTCTGTTTTCTAGGCCAGTGTTATTCCTATTCTCCTATGCTGCCCCTCGCAGAGAACACAATATTTAAAAATCAATCAAAGAAAAGACTCGGGCCAATAATGATTATGTGAGCAATGTGATTGATATTATTTACTCTAGCTAGATTAAAATGTTCCCTAGGAAAAAAAATCTATAAAGACAACAGGAACCATTATATAAAGCTATGTGGAGCCTTCCAGATAGTAAAATGGGCGTCATAAATTATTTCTGCTTCTGTGGAGAGGGAAGTCTCTTTTCTTGTCAATTTAGCAAGCTCGGAAAACCCTGGAATCATGGGAGTCTTCCTATTAGAGTAAATTTACCTGGTTTCAGCTTTTTTTGTGCCCTTCCTCACATCCTACATAAGTGTTTTCCTTCCAGAAGCTCCCAAATCAAGCCTAAATTGAGGATCTTTGGAGGAAATTTCCAGAAAGGGAAGGAAAGCTAACTTCTCAACTCCTTATGGCATATACAAGGCATATCCTGTCTTCCCTCTTGCCCCCAAGGTAGACTTCACTGCATTTGGTGATGCAGCACTAAGCTTTCTGTCCATCCATCAGGGATGAGGAAAAAGAGCATAATCTGTGGTGATTGACAGATCTGGGACCCAAGCTTGGGCCAACGTCATGGCCTTGAAAAAGTCAACTCACCTCTCTGAGCCTCCATCTTTTCATCTACAAAAAGAAAGTAACAAGTGTTCCCCCCCTCCCACATGATAATAAGGATTAGGTGAGACTTCTCATTTATGGGTCAACACATGACAAATATGCAGTTGATATTAATCATCTTCATTAAGATATGCACATGCAATATTCATCTGACCAAATCTGTATTCACCTGATTGGGAGTTGTTTCAGCGAGGAACATGAAAGGAAAGGGGATGGTAATGTTTTGTGCAAATGTGAGGACTGACTGCTATCGGTCTGGGTTCTGGGATGTTTTATGTGTTTGGTTTGTTTTGTTTTATTCAAAGTATCCAAAAGGAAGAAAATGCATTAGGAGGAACTTTTTTTACCCATCAATAAAGCAGAAGGGGCTTAACCTATTTGCCAATGACTGCAATATTTATTCTCCACATCATTAAGTTATATTACTGAAAGTCACAATGAACTGATCCTTACCTCTGAAGCATAAAATGTCACAAAGTTCTCATAAAACTGAAAGGGACCTCTTGTCTCTTGAAAAGAGATGCATGCCCACGGCACGCGAATGTACTCTTCTGGAAGCCACAGAAGCAGCTTCCAGTGGGCGGAGTTGAGTCATGCCTGAGCTGACACCACTCAAGGGCAGTCCTAGGTGGGCATGGGAGTGGGTAGAGGTGGGGATGCTGCAGAGGGAGGGCCTATTGCCCCCCATTCCACCTCCTTGCTCCTCTCTGAGGCAGGGACAACCTGTGTTACTGAGTGGTTGGGACAGTGTTCCACTCTGGGGTGTTTACTTTCCCAGATGCAAAACCGTCCCCAGAACTCACACCAGAATCTGTGTGCTGTTTGCATCCAGTGGAGTAAAGACAGTCTCGAGAATGTGTCAGGGCCAGGGGAAACCTAAGAGGTTTAGCTCCTTATTGAGCTTCTTTAATTAACACATTAGCCAGAAGATATTTCAGAGGCAAGGGCTCTTGCCTGTGCAGCGAGTTGCCTGATTTGAAGTTTGCAGTGAGGACCTCTGAGCAGCAGGTGGCTGGAGATGTTTGTCCATTGCTCGACCTGATAATAATGCTTGCCTCATGCCTGCTTCTATGCCCTGAGTTCTTCATTACTTAAAAGGCAGCTTAGCAAGCAAAGGGAACATTGATCCCTTGATGATTAGTGGAGTAGTGGATGATTAGTAGAGTAATGGCTCTACTTCAGCAGGCACAGCTGCGAGTGGAGACACAGGTGGCCATGGCGGAGACCTGGCCCCTGCAGTCTCTAATGCCTCCAAGGACAGAGGCACTAACCCATGCTTTAGTTAGAGGGAAGCCTACTGTGTTCCTACCATAAGGTGCATGCTTGCCACATCCATTTTCTGCAGTGATCGTAATAATCTGTGGCACAGAGGTAGGTACTGGGCCCAGTTTAGGGAGAGGAAAGCCAAGAGACCATTGGTAAAGAGCACAGACCTTGGAGTCCAACTGCCTGGGTTTGCTCTACTTCTTGCTGGCAGTCTGATTTCTGGAATATTAATTAAGCTCCCGATGTCTCCTTTACTTCTTTTAATAGTAGAACCCCTTCCTTTTGGTGGTCTAAGCTCTGCATAAGATGACGAGAAAGGTCAGGTGGAAGGCTGGCCATCACCACTGCCCAGTGTCCACAGCTGTTCACTTCAGACTTGAGACTCACACTTGCTCTGGCCAGTGGCCACACC
Organism: Canis lupus familiaris; assembly: GCF_011100685.1. Lineage (NCBI taxonomy): Eukaryota > Metazoa > Chordata > Mammalia > Carnivora > Canidae > Canis > Canis lupus. Next base: position 13,714,774 of record NC_049238.1, read on the forward strand.
CTCACCTTCACCCCCACTGCCTGCTCCCAGTTCTGCCACGTGACCTGCACCTGCCACTGCCCACATACTGAACCTGTAGCTCCCAACCCAACTGGGTTAACGAGTGGTTCAGAAGTGAAGCTCTTACCTGTTTCAGGTTTTTCTGTTTTTTCAAATGTTTTTTCTACAGGAAAGCCAGAGGGCAGTGGAGGTAACTGCAGAGTAAGTCCTTCTAATGGGACATTTGAGGAAAGGGTGACTCTAGAGGGCAGAGAATCCTTTTTGGTTCCTTTGGCCACTCAGACAAAACCTTAAAAAGTAGTGTTAACATGAGTAGTTTCCCCAGCATACATAGTAAGGTCCTCAGACCTCAAATTCAGCATTCTAGAGTTGATCTAGCTTGGGAAGGCTGACTTATTCTAATCAAGCTTATAAGAGACTGATATATAAAACCAAAATGACATTTAGGGACATTTTGGAAAATATGGTTGCCAGTTGTAGAAGAATGCAGAAATTTGTTTATTTGTTTGTTTATTTGTTTTGTTTTTGGTGCTGGCCAGGTTAAAACTTTCCAGTAATCAAGGGAGGGACATAAGAAATCAAATAAAAATTATATGATTGGTTGGTATGTATGAAACTAATTCTCTTATTTAGCATATAATTGAGAGATTCCTATTTGAATAGGCACTATGTTATATTCTAAAATTACAGCAGGAAAGAGGAATAATAATAACAGAAATAGTAATAATATTAATAATATCAATCACAATATGTGATATTATTTTGTATTTTATGTATGTGATTATGATTGTAAAGTGCATATATTATATATATAGTATAAGGAAGCACTCATAGAAGGTTTACTCCGTCAGAAAGTGTTCTGAGTGCTTTATACATATTTGTTCTCTTGATTCTCATAACAACCCTATGAGGTCATTGCTGTAGTCCTTTCTAGTTTCCAGATAAGGAACCTGGAGCACAGGGAGTGAAGCCATAATTTTGCATTTAAAGGGTTTACAGTCCAGCTGATCATGGGTGAAGTAAGCAACTCAATCTAATGTAATAAACACGGAGGTAAGAGTAGGTCCTGGCACCTGAGAGCATATGCAGGAACCTCAGCCCAGGGCTTAGGGAGCGAGGGAAATGAAACCCACATGGAGAACTAAGGGACACGGGGGCGTTGCCAGGGGAGAGAGGGAGGAGAGGGTGCCATAGGACAGCAGGCATCTGTGCAGGGTGGCAGGAGATTATCTTGGGTGGGAGAGCCCGTCGTCTGAAGTGATGCTGCAGAGCTTGGCAAGAGTCAGCTTGTGAAGCCTTCTAAAACACATTAGCGTAGTTGAATTTTACACTGAACATAATAGGAGACCGTTGCAGGGTTTTAATCAGGAAAGCAACACAAAATTTATGATTTAGAAAGATCTTTCTGGCTGCACGTAAAGAATGATTAGAAGGGAGAAGGGAGTGGAGGCAGGCAGAGGTTGGGAAGCCAGCACTGTGAGAAATCTAGGCGGTGCGGACTGTGGTGGTGGCAGAGGGGGTGGTGGAAGCTGTCACAGTTGAGTTATTTAGGGGGCAGAGTCAATAGAGGATCAGATAAGTGAACTTAAAATATGGAAACTTGGGTAAATTATCAAGAAATGCAAAGACACCAAGTGTCCGTGTCTGTGTTGGGCTTACCTACCTGCCACAGCCCCATCAGCCACCCAGAGGCCTTTCTCCTAAAGGCAATTTCTTAGCAGTCTTCCCATCCTTTCTTAGGATGCTCTCTGGCCTCCTCAGGCCCTTCTGAAGAAATGTGCCTTCAGTGGCCAGATCCTTTACCTGGGAGACATCCTCCATCCTTAAAGTGGCTCTCCATGACTCTGCTATGACCCACTTTGTGTTTGTTTTGCAGTGTAGGTCCCAGAAAGCAATCACATTTTCCTTATTGCCAAAGTACTGGGGTGTGCTCACGCAAGTGCCTCCCACACATCTTCTCTTATTGCCTCAGTTTCATGGACACCTTCGGGGCCACAGAATCATCCCCATTCCATGACCAATGCAGGAAGTGTCCTGGTGCGAGGTACATCCCATGCCTTCACAGGAGGGTCCCCACCACAAGGTGATAAATGGAAAGTTGAGTGGGGCGGGGGAAATCTGAAAAGTCAATTCATGACAGAAGTGAAAGGTGAGTGGCAGGGCTAGGACTTGAATTTCAAAGCCTTTGCTCATTCCATTTTGCCTTATTATTTTGCTTGAGTGGAATCTTTAGAATGGTCTCCTGATACATCAGTTTTATGAAAACTTAGGAAGTACACATTGGAAGTACACTTAGGAAGCTCACATTGCTATGTGTATAAAACACACATAATGTATGTAAATATGTGTGCACACACACATGCACAGGTGCATGCACACCAGCAAACCACACTTACCCAAATATGCGTATATTTGTCTCATTCACTGACACCCCTAACATGTAGCACAAACCTGGCACTAATATCTTGAGCAGATGGTAATGTGACAGATTAAGTTCCAAGTCATTTTTTTTTCTTTCTTTTTTTTTTTTTTTTTTTTGGTGAAAGTCCCTAACTTAAAGGAAATCACATGCCAAACTAATGCCAGGGCCAAGACCTGTACTGATGCTGTTGTCGCTTTGCTTGGACAGTGAACCAGTGAACCCCTCAAGGGAAAATGCACACCTTCCCCTCTCATTCCCTTGGCCATGCCAGCTGAGAGTGGACCTTAAAGTCACTGCCTCCCCAGGGCACCTCGGTGGCTCAGTGGTTGAGCGTCTGCTTTTGGCCCAGGTTGTGATCCCAGAGTCCAGGGATCGAGTCCCACATCGGACTCCTTGTAGGGAGCCTGCTTCTCCCTCTGCCTGTTTCTTTGCCTCCCTCTCCATGTCTCTCATGAGTAGAAGGGTAAAATCTTAAAAAAAAAAAAAAATCAGTGCCTCCTCAACCTACCTGACTTGGTCTGTTTCCTCTTCCAAGTGCACAGATTCCACATCCTGATCTGCTTGTTCTGAATCACAGATAATCTGATATACTCCAGTCAACTTTTTTTTTTTTTTTAATTCTTTCTGTCTCCCTATTTTGGTGGGAAAAGGTTACAGGCCCTCAGCTGTCATTCATCCTGTGACAGTGCTCTGGCGGCCTCTGTTTGTCAGTCACCTTCCACAGCCAGTGACATTTATCAGTTTAGATTCCTAAAAGGTTAGAGAGACCAATAATAGGAAATGTCTTTTTGCCTCAGCCATAATAAGAGCTGTGCCTGGTGCAGTTAAAATTTGGGGACATGGCACAAGCCAACCCACAGAGATCCTACTTTATCTCAAGAAGCATTTCAAGCTGGAAGGAAATGAAAGGAGGCATCTGCATGGAGTAGGGTAGTCCCCTCCTGGGCTTCCCAGGATGAGGTTCATTGTCCCAAGCTCATGGTCCAGTGGTCTTTTTTTTTTTTTTTAGATTATTTATTTATTCATGAGCGAGAGAGAGAGGCAGAGACACAAGCAGAAGGAGAAACAGTGTCCATGCAGGGAGCCTGACACAGGACTCAATCCCCGGTCCCCAGGATCAGGCCCTGGGCTGAAAGCGGCTCTAAACCGCTGAGCTACCCAGACTGCCCTGGTCCACGGTTATTTATTTATTTATTTATTTATTTATTTATTTATTTATTTAATAATAAATTTATTTTTTATTGGTGTTCAATTTGCCAACATACAGAATAACACCCAGTGCTCATCCCGTCAAGTGCCCCCCTCGGTGCCCGTCACCCATTCACCCCCACCCTCCCGCCCTCCTCCCCTTCCACTACCCCTAGTTCATTTCCCAGAGTTAGGTCTTTTAAATGCAGGGAGAATAGGCATAGCATTAGCCTAGGGGTCAGGGCTTAATTATTCTGGTCCAATATTCACCTGTAGGTGCATTTAGCAAGGCTCTTTCTCCTCTGTGCCTCTAATTCCCTTCCTATCTATGGGTAGATCTTTGTTTTTATCTATGTATCTATGTACCTATCCATCCAATTTTTTTTTTTTTTGAAGAGAGAGTAAGTGGAGGTAAGGGGCACAGAGAGAGGGAGACAGAGAATCCCAAGCAGGCTCCATGCTCAGCATGGAGCCCAACAAGAGGTTCAGTCTCACAACTCTGAGATCATGACCTGAGCCAAAATCAAGAGTTGGGTGCTCAATAAACTGAGCCACCCAGGTACCCCTCCAGTTCCCTTTATTAAATGAGAGAGTTATACTAGATTCTTAGAGTCCCATCCAAATCTGGCCTCCTACTTTTGATTTCAAAGGACCTACAGGTGGGATCAAAAAGAAAGCAGTCCCCTGTGGAGCAGTAGACCCCAATTAGACCCTACAGACATAGGCTGGTACTGGGGCCAAGAGTCTATCTCAGCACATAGTGGTGTGCGCTAAAATATCTGGATGAATGTCTATTACCCCAAGGCCTGCATCTGGCAACAGAGAATCATGTGGAAGCCACGTTAGTCTTCCAGAGTGTGAGACTAGCCACTCGTCTCAGTGCAAGCTGCCAGCATAGGCTGGTGGATTGCTGTTCTCCTGTCTACGCTTCCGGCAAGAGCTGATAACTAGGGTTTCCAGAATAAAGGCCATAGCAGGAGGAGGATGTGTAAAGCCTTCAAGAAGAGTTCTTTTGGGCATGGGAATCCTCCCACACCAGGCCATGATGTCCTGGATTCCAATGGCGTACCAGTCCGGAGCCACTTAGCCCCAGCAGTGTCCTTCTGGTGGTCTTATTCCCTCTGGTCCTGCTAGCAGCCTGATGGCTTCACAGCTGGAGAACTGTTTCCTGGGACTTGTCAAAGACATTTTTGAATTTTTGGCTGTTGTTACCTTAGAGATACTAGTAGCTTCCTATTCCCAGAATGTAGGTCCAATCCTGTAGTCCCAACTAAGATACATTAGGAGGTCTCCTTATCTCTGCCAACTCAATACCTAGATTGTATTTTGGCCCAAGTGTCCCAGAAATATGGTTAACATTTTTCTTAGACCCTTTCAACTTCTTCCAAGCTATTGGTCCTGTACCTTGTCTGAGGCCCCTGCCCATTGGGGTTGCCTGCCAGCTACAGCAGCCCCATCACTGCCAGCTTCCTCACAGTCATTTTCATCCTTCTTCAAGAACATAGTCATTGAAACTTTTCCTAATTCCACTTTCCACCTATTCTTTATTCCACTTTCCCTCTTTCTGCCTTTTTTAAGATTGTGCATATCTTACAATTTTATGTAAACTTCTATGCTAGATAGTAGCTATAACTCTTTGTTGTTATGCCAGTGGTTGTTTTAGGGTAAATTATACACATCTTTAACTTGTGACTACCTCCAAGTGATATTATACTGCTTCTCTGATGCTGAGAGAACCTTAGGACAGCATACTTGCATTTCTCTCCTAATGATCTTTATGTTATTGCCATCACACAGTTCACTTATGCATAGATTAAAAATTCAGAAATACAGTCACCAGTTTTGCTTTCAGTGGTCTGTTATCTCCTACAGATATCAAAATAATAAGAAAAAATAGTATTTATATGTACCCATTTTGTTACTATTTCAGATGCTTTTCATTCCTCTGTGCAGAACCATATATTTCCATACAATTTCATTTTCCTTCAGCTTGGAAGACTTTCTGTAACATTTTCTTTTGTAAGTATATGCTGGTAATTAATTCTGTGAGTTCTTGTATGTTTATAAAGTCCTTATTTTGTCTCCATATTTGAAAGATATTTCCCCCTCAGGGAAATTCTTTCTGAGGAAAGAATCCTCAGGTCTTCTTTTCTGAATTAAATGACATTGTTCAATTGTGTTCTACCATGCGTTATTTTCAAAGATATCTGCTGTCGTATTTATTTTGTTTCTCTAGGATGTTTTTTATCCAAGCATCACTGAAGTCAGTCAGCTTGCTGGCTAGGCTCTTCCCTGGGTTGTAGTTCCAGATACGGTCTCAGGGTAGGAGTTCAGTTAATGATCAGGCTTAACTCTAGAGTGAGAAGGGGGTGGACTCAAATTGCCAAAGAGAAGAAAGTTTTAGTCTAGAGTCCCCAGAGTTATGGTAGCAGACTTCAATTATCCAAAGCATTTCACTTAATTTCTTTGCAAATTTCCACCTAGTGTATTTTCTTATGGCAAATATTGGCTTCTTGATTTCCATGTGCTGGGGAAAGAGAAGAGAATGCCCCATAACATTTTGTGCAGTTGTCCCATATAATAATCTCTAACTGCTCCTTCTACCCAGCTTGTTACTCCTGAGCCCAACACATAGGCTGACTCTGAATTCAGTAACTCTCTGAGGTCCTTTGGGGAGACCATCTGTGACCTCCATGGTGGCTGTCTCATGGCATATTCTATGCTGTTACAATCTCCATTTCCATTTTATCTGTCAACCCACTCCTCTCTACAATTTTCTTTTAGAAGTTTTACAACTCTTTATCAATGGGGTTTCTATTCTCCACTTCCTTCACTTTAGCACTACTGATTTATTCCTCTTTGTCCTTTTCTTTCTTATTTCAGTGGGATCAAGAAGAGAGGGGCAAACTTGTATGCCTATTCTTTCACCTTAAGTTCAAGACACCTCTGTAACCCTTCTTAATTTTTTCCTCTGCAAATGAGTACGTTTCAAAGGAATTAATGAGACAAGTTCAAAGATTCATAGTGAGTTGTTGATGGAGTATGGGCCAGAATTTTGGGCCATATCATTGGCCATCAGGATGCATATTACATAGATTAAATCAATGCATTGATACTGTTATAGCACTGCCCTTATCATTGAGGGCAGGGAACTTTCTGATTCACTACCATTTCTCTGATTCTTGCAAGATGCCTGCCACATGTTAAATTCTCATTGATAAGTTAATAATACTCATAAGGTAAATGGCCTTTGAGACCCCTTTTAGCAGTAAGGATCTGTCACCTATTGATTCTATTTGAGAACTAAATTAAGTCTATTAAGAGGATATTATCTTTCTTCTCAATCTGACTCTATGGCAGACTATTTTTGTTTGGTATACATTGGCTTAGAAAAATCTACTCTTAAAGCACCACATTTCCTTAACTTTGACTTTTTAAAATAAATAATAAGCCCTGTGATCCTTAGTGGTTATCTTTGTATATACACGGTGAAATTTAGGAAGGACAGGATAGCCAGAAATCAAAGGATGAATTGCATAAGGCAAAAAAGAAGTCTCTATCATCTTGGGCACTGAAGGTATAAAGCTGTATAGGATATATATTTCCTGTCCAAATGGAGTCCGTAGTAGAGATACATGAAATAGTTCTTACAATATAAGGTCCTTAAAAAAAGTCAAACTTGAATTTGAACCCACAAAATTCAGAAGACATAGACAATATAAACAAACACTCCTCTCAGATGCCCAGTTTCTGAGGAATCATCCAAGCCAATAAGAGCCTTCAGGTACATGTTACATCTATAACTTCAAACGTGAATATGATTTACCACTCTCCCTTTCCCTGACTCCTTTCTCAGGATGCATTTCCTGAGTGCAGGCAGACTGCAGGGAAACAGCCAGAATCCTCCAGAGTAGCTGATCAGTGACACCAGACATTGTTGTCTTTGTTCAAGATTTGCTTCAGATTTGAACTAAGGTGAAGTAACCACACCTATTTCTAAATTACCCTTTTTTTAAAGATCAGGTTTAAAATGTTGATGGAAGAATTCATAACATATTCTGGTTTTTAGGTGTTAATTTTTGGACTTTATGTAATTATAGGGAGAAGGAGAATATTTTAACAACCTATTCATGCTAACAGGAAGGGAATGAATTTTCAGATTACTCAGAGAAATCCTCCTCTTAGTTTTGACTTTCCATAATGAACCAATTACAAGAATGTATTTGTGATTGACCCACTAAACCAGGCTGCTCTGATTTCATTTACCCTTCATACCTAATCAGAAATATTTTCTATCTTGATGAGAAGCACATTCGAGAGGAATGAATTGCACTGTGCTGGGAACACCGCTGTGGGCCCTGCTCAATATCACATTACCTAGTAGTGTGCTTTTGTACAGTGAACATCACAAACATTTGCATTTTAATGTGCACAATGAATCTCAATTACATGTCTTGAGTCTGTTTAAAGACCATTTTCCCTCCACATTACGGTCTCTTTGGAAACACCAATGTTACAACAGTGATAACCTTGAAAGGGCTGCTGGTGGATAATCATGACTTAATTACAGAAAAAGACAAGTTACCTCAGAGGAGCCCAGAACCAAAGACTTGAGAGGAAGACAAGTGTCCCATGTCCTCACCTGCTGAAGTGATGGGAGGAAAAATAGAATTTACTCTTTTTTTTTTTTTTTTTTATAATTTGGGAGTCTTTGCTTTTAGTCCAACACATGTAGTGAAAGTAACTGTACACTTACAAAAAGCTCTATTATTGATCCCATTGAAATGAGATAGAAAATCTCAACTATTCTACAACTAAGAACAGTCCCCTGATCTCTATAATCTCTGATATTTTTCTGTCAGATGCAACTTTATTTTTATTATATTGAGACCGACCTGATGTCAACAAAGACAAATACTGCTTAACATCAAAGTTGAAAGTAGTGTGGACATAAGGATAAGGATTTCTGAATGTCTCCACTAATGTTTCCATGCTTGGAGGTGATAAGACTGGAGCATAAATAGGCCATATACAGGACAAAAAATTTTTGTTAATTTTAGTTCATTATAGTCTATAGATTAGCAGAGCTGGTAGGGTAGGAAGAGAAATTACATGCCAGACTTTATCATTGTTTTCTCTGGTCCAGCTTCCAAACAACACAGGTAATATTTGGACATTGCTGACTTTTCACCAGTAGCCCCAATTCAGGAAAAAAGACACATCTATCCACCAAACAGGAAGAAGAGAGGATTCGTTACTACCCAACTTCTCACCAAAGTGGGCAATTGACTCATGGCTGTGTGATAAAACCCAAGATCTAGGGGCGCCCCATTCTTGAAAGAGAAAGTATATGCTTAAACATCATGAAGATGTTCTGGTATTTGCAGAGAAACTCAGAGACACAATTCCACAGCTGACTATTCCCCAAGTACCAGTAACCACTCCTCAAATAAACTTTTTACTCAACATCCAACTTTTCACTTAATATATCTAAGTGAGGAGGCTCTAGTGACATTGTGTAAGTAAGGGAGAGAGTCAAGAATATGTGTCCTATGGTATTTTGGGGGCAATAACAGCCTGCGTGGTAAATGCCCCATTGAAAGATAATTAAGAAGAAATATAGCAGCCTGTGGTCTCTGAATAATTCCAAAGCAAATATATATATAGGAAGGGAACATAGTGCAATCCAATAATTCCATAACTGGGAACACTTTATCTTTCAGCCATAAACAACAAGAACTTTAAAAGTACCCTTAGTTTTAGATAGGGAGAAACAGACAGGGCAGGAATAGAATTCTTCAGAGGATTACACTTTCTGGATGATAACATAGGGAGGGCATCGCAGATGAGATATGTGTTCTCACTGAATAAATGAGACAAAAGGTTAGAATTTCGGGGGAAAAAGTACTGGAGGAAAGGAAGATATAGAGATAACATGTATGTAAGGTTTTCTGGAGTATTTTATCTGAATACTAACCACCATTTGTATAAGTTGAAACTCCAAGTGAGATAGATAAATTTGATTCCATATAAAAAATCTATTAATATTATTTGCTTTCTATTGCTAACTGCAATAAGTTACTACAAATTATTGGATTAAAATAAGACGAGTTCTTTGTTTTACAGTTGTGAATGTCAGAAGTCTGATGCAGATCTCTCTGGGTGGCGTTCTGTTCTGGAGGCTCTAGAGGATAATTCCTTTCTTTGTTCTTTGGGGTTCTTGGCAGAATCCAGTACTCTGTGATTGAGTACTGACAACTATGTTTTCTTGCTGGGAGTAAACTGTTCCCAGCTTCTGGAGGCCGCTGCATTGGTACATGTTTTCCTTTCTCCAATTCCCAAGCCAGTAACAGTGGGTTGAGTCCTTTTAGCACCTCATCTCTGAACCACTCTTGCCTTTCTCTTTCACTTTTAAGGATCATCTAATTAGTTGGGCCCACCTGTATAACCTATATCATCTATCGCCTCATTTCAAGATCTTTGGGCTTCATAATTACCATGAATGTCTTTTGTCCTGTAGGCTAACATCGTCACAGGTTCCAAGGATTAGAACATGGACAGCGTTGTTCCTACCATATCGTAAGAGGTTAACAGAGAAACCTATGGAATCATTTCAATAAATGTTAAAAGAATATTCAATGACATTAAACATTCTCTTATTATTTTTTAAAGATTTATTTATTTTATTTTAGAGAGAGAGAGTACATTAGTAGGGGGAAGGGCAGAAGGAGACAATCTGCAAGAGACTTCCCACAGAGGAAGGAGCCCCACATACGGCTTGATCTTATGACCCATGAGATCATGACCTGAGCTGAAACTAAGGGTCAGATGCCATTTAGGCACCCTGAAACCCTAAAAATATTTAATAATATTATTTAATAATATTTAATAAATAAATATTTAATTTAATAAATAAAATATTTAATAATATTTCTATTATTGTTAATGAATCTTAGCAAGCTATAAATAGGTCTTTTTTCACCTGATAAATGTCATCTTGCCAAAAAATCCTACAGAAAATATCATGCTCAATAATAAAACATTAAAAGTATTTCTCCAGGGATCCCTGGGTGGCGCAGTGGTTTAGCGCCTGCCTTTGGCCCAGGGCGCAATCCTGGAGACCCGGGATCGAATCCCACATCGGGCTCCCGGTGCATGGAGCCTGCTTCTCCCTCTGCCTGTGTCTCTGCCCCTCTCTCTCTCTCTGTATGACTATCATAAATAAATAAAAATTAAAAAATAAAATAAAATAAAATAAAAGTATTTCTCCAAAGATACAGGAAAGACAAGGATGCTAAATGTCAACTCTTCTATTAACCATTTACTGGTCATCCTAGCCAACGAACTAATCTATGAAAAATGAAGCATAATATAAGCAAACTAATATAAGAAAAATAGGAAATTTGGAAACAAGAAATTTAACTATCATTTTTTCTAGATAACATAGTTGTTTCCACAGAGAACACAAACAGAATCATAAGAAAATTGTTAAAATTAATAATTTAGATTAATAATTCTATATAATATAATATAATATTAAATTGACTTATTTATTATTTTATACTCCAGCTCACAGTTTTAAAAATGTGATTTCATAAAAACATAGCATCTGCAAGAGAAATATAGAAATATAAGATATCCAGGACTAAGTCTAACTGAATCTGTGTAAGGCACATACGGAAAAATTATAAAACATTCTTGAAAGACAATTGTTAAAATCCTAAATAAGTTGAGAGAAATATCATGTTCATGAATAGGAAAATTTAATATGATATAAAAATATAAAATCACCCCAAGTTGATCTATAAATTCAATGCAACTCTTTTTTTTTTTTAAGATTTATTTATTTATTCATGAGAGACACACAGAGAGAGGTGGAGACATAGGCAGAGGGCGAAGTAGGCTCCCTGCAGGGAGTTCAATGAGGGACTCATCCCAGATCCTGAGATCATGCCCTGAGCTGACGCAGAGACGCTCAACCACTGAGCCACCCAGGTGTCCCAGATTCAATGTAGTTCTAATCAAAATCCCAAGAGGTTTTGACAAAGTAATTCTAAACTTTAAATGAACAAGTAAAGGGCAAAGAGTATGTAAAAGATTCTGAAGAAGTATAAGGTGGAAGAACTGATCCTATCAGGTATCAATAATTCTTAAAAGGCTATGGTGGCTATGACTGATGTTGGGAAGAACAGATAAATGGTATTGGTTCAAAGGATAGACAAATCAAACAATGGGACTGAATGAATACTCAGAAAATGGCATATACAGAAACTTCAAACATAACAGAGGTAGCTGAAGATTACTGGGGAAGGGATGCATTTATTGGTTTTAAAATAACTAGGGTATCAGTATGAAAACATTTTAAATGGAACTCTGTCTCACACTTTACCAAAAATTCAAGTCTAGATGGGATAAGGTCTTAAGTATGAAAAGTAAAAGATTAAAATTGTGAAGGCGTTATGAAGAATATCCCATCGGGGGCGTCTGGGTGGGTCAGTCAAACAGCTGAATCTTGATTTCTGCTCAGGTCATAATCTCAGGGTCATGAGATCAAGCTCTGAGTAGGGCTCCATGCTGTTTAGGACTCTCTGCTCTCTGTCTCCCTCTCCCTCTGCCCTTCTCCCCTTCTAAAAAAAAAAAAAAAAAAAAAAAAATCCCATCAAGATAGGAGAGAATTTCTTAAATAAGACATAAAATGCATGAACAATATAGGAAAATATTAAGATTTTATTACCATAAAATTAAGAGTTTTCCATTTTTCAAAAGACATCATAATTAAGTGGACAATACATGGCAAAATATGCCAGGAAATATTTGCAATGCATGTAGCAGTCAGAAGAAAAATATCCGCAATATATAATGAACTACTACAAACCAATAAGACTAAAAACAGAAAAATGGGGAAAGGTCAGAACAGGTGTTTCACAGAGGAGGAAACACTTTTAGTTTTTAAACTTTATGTTCAATCTCTTTAATGAACAGGCAAATCCAAATTAAAACCACAATGAAAGAGATAAAACACCAACCAGATTGACACAACTTATGAAGTTACATGATTCCAAGTGTCCGCAAGGATGTGGAACGATGGGAATACTAACTCAGGGCTTGTTTGAATGCGAATTGTTTTTACCATGCTGGGAAAGGGATGGCGTTATCTAGAAAACTTGCAAATTTGTGCACTCTGCAATTCACCTCTTCTTTTCTAGGTAATTGCCCCAGAGAAGCTTTGCCACGTGAGTGCCAGCTGATATGCATAACAATACATAAAACACCTTGTTTGTAATAGACACTGAAAGCAAACCAAATGCATTAATGAATTATGATTTATATGAGTAAGAGAATAAAATTATAGCAATGAAAATAAATAAACCAAACTTACACTCGAGGGAATACATCCTGCAGCTGCTGGTTTCTGGTTCTCTGTGAATGATTTACCCTTCAGTTCATTGAGACTGTTACCTCATTTGTAAAATTAGAGAGTTTGGATAAGATGATCTTAAGGAGCCCTTTAGCTTTAATGCTAATGATTCTCTTTATTTCCTTTTTTCTTCTTGGAACAGGAAGAGTTTCATATGCTATTGCTCTTTGATTGTGTCTGTTCTTCTAGCACATATTCTGAGACCACGCTTTTGTTTTATGTGATTAATCTGCGAGGCACCTTGCCGAAATGATGCAGACACACTTGATCACCAGTGGGCAGTAAGGCAAGATGTCTCCTTCTAATTTCTCTTCTAAGATTATCTCACATTCAGTGCATGGTACCTAAGTCAGTGAGTTTTAGACTGTGGATTTCAATTGTTGATGGAGGCATTGAAGGCCATTTGAAGTCAGGACTCTGATCTGTCTTGCTTCCTAGTGACCTTTGGCCATTTAGTGGAAGAGTTTCAAAAATAAATTGCATGGGAGGATGAGTGACATGAAGGTGACAGCCTGACCTAAAGTGTGAACATTTAATTCATTGGCTCCAAGTTTTCAGAAACTTAGTCTCTGTAGGGGTAGAGTTGAAATGCATTTTCGGTTTGGTCTTTCCTTGTGTTTTGGAATTGATTCATTTTTCTCAATATTTATGGATTTTGCCTTTGCTAATTATTTAGAATCTTCACCCCAGACTGATAACTTAATTGATTTTAGTCTTCAGCAACAAAGTTTTCTGAAATTAAGCACCTTGAGACTGTGGGCAATCCCAGTGCCTCTGGGATCAGAATGTGGGCTTTGCTGCCCTCTGCTGTTGGATCGGGGCAATCCTTTACCTAGGGAGATTGCAGAGGCTGCCAGGTCCCATTTCCCCACAGAGAGGCCCAGAAGGAAGAGACAGGAGGAGGAGAATGGCTCTTGTTCTGGACACTGGCCTACATGGTATAGTCTTGAACATTCTCACTATGGCATGAGGAAGAATTTCTGAAAATTTCCATGGAATTCGTGGGTGTTAGATAAAACATTTTACTTAATAATTTATAGAAAAACTTGTCAGTGCCCCACCCATTTCTCCTAGGCCTACTTCTTAGATCCACTTCTGACATCACCTATCTTGATTAATTACCCTGACACAACTTGGAAACAAATAGTTGGTTGACGCAAGTATATTGCTGATTACTTTTGGGAGATACATCTATAAAAAAGTGAGATAGGCAGACGTGAGCAGAAAGAGAAGGTGACCAATTATGCAGATTGTTACAACTGAGGCTTCAGCCAGTGCAGTGGAAGTCCTGGAGCTGGAATCTCATTTTAGAATGTTCCAAATTGAGACGTCGAGACTAGGCCCTGTAACCCTGTATTAAGCAGGTCATTGGCCATAGGCTGCCCCCTGTGAGGTGCATAAGCTTGGATAAAGCAGCTTCTTACAGCCAAGAGACCATTCCGTGTCAGAGTCATGATCCTAAGTCATAAAAAAAAAATAAAGATGTCATTTCCAGTTGCCAAGACAAAAGTATCTCATCCTTGAAGAGGGGATCTGGGCCATATAACAGGATATCTGTTCATCCAGTATTGCCTACTTAGAGGATTATAGAATTTTAGAATTATGTAATTTGTAGTTGGAGGAGGCCCACCCTCTAATGTGAAATTTTAATATTTCTACATAAATATGATATTATTTGAGAAGAGCCTGGAGAAATGGAGATCTTGGAGATCCTGACACAAGGAAATCCTTGAGATGAGGAGAGGCCAACTAGAAGGTACAGCCATATAAAGGCCAAGAGACAGAATATCACAGGACAATTGCCTGCAACAAAAGACCCTAGACTTAGAAATAACTATTGTGAAGGGTAATAGCAAGTATAACATTATCAAGATTATGTAAAATCAAAGCAACACAAAATTAGTCTTGAAGATTGTCCATGTCCCAGTCCTGTGGCTGACTAACTGTAAGGGCATTAAGTGAGTTTCTTCATCTCTGAGAGCTTCAGTTTACCCATCTATGTAAATAGGGAACAAAATAATACTTCCCTCTTATAGTCTCAATGCAAGTTAAATAAGAGACCCACATCAAAAGCTAGAACTCCCAAAGCCTACAGTCTCAATGTTAGAGATGAGCAATAAAGAAATCTCACTATGCACGCACATATCCACATAGATTTTTCTGTGTGCACATGTATATGTGTGCATGTATTTGTATGTGCATTTTTATATAAATATATCTATATTCATCTACATCTGTGTCCACATCATCAGTAGTTCTCAGTTGGAGGTGATTTTCCCCTCAGGGGGCTATTTCACAATGTCTGGAGACATATTTGATGGCCATAGTCCCTACTGGTACTGGGGTCATACTGGTGTGTATAGAGGTAGAGACTAGGGATGCTGCCAAACATTCCACGATGCACAGAACTGTCCCCCATGAGAAAAAAAAATCACTTGGTTAAAAATGTCAATAGTGCTAAGGTTGAGAAACTCCGATGTTTCCACATTTTTAATATCATATCTAATTTGTCATTGTGTGTGACCCAGAGTGAGAAAAAAATATGTGTCTATGTTTGCTATTATCCTGATGATTCCAGGTTGTGGGAGATACTTCTAGGTTCCTGTTACATATCTATTTTTCCATTCTTCCTTGATAACAGTTCCCATTATGCATAATGCAATGTGTCCAGCGCCTTTTTCAGTTTTCTTGCAGCAAACATAGTCATTTTGCACAATTCTGGCTAATTAACTGTCAGGAGTCTCTCAGGGAAGATGATATCTTTCTGATGAAAATGAAGAGATAAAACAGTGCACACTATTCCTTCCCACTGTTCTTTCCATGTCTTCCTACCTGCAGTGGTGATAAGATTCTTAGCAGAACAGCAGCCCTCTTACAAGCGTGGGAGTGAAAGCCACACAATAAGACTGGCAGAGCAGAAGGAGAAAAACCATGGGGGGGTGTCTTTTTCTGGTAATGTTATATACTAAACAAACAAACGGACAAACCCTCCCAAGAAAAATATCTTCAGATATGCTAAAAATAAAAACTTTCTTATTTTAAACCCGTTGTTGATTTTGCAAGAAATAAAAGACTTTTTACTTCTCCCAGAAAGAGTGAGATGGGAGAAGGCTAAGCTTCGCTTTTCCTTCACGGGAATCTGCCAATCATTGGTGTCCATGAACTTCCATTCCAATGGCTGCATAAGGCTCACGAGACAGGCAATAAATCCAGTCAATCCAAGGATCAATTAGGGATCACTGAACAAAAACAAAGCTCCCCCACAGAAAGAGACAACAAGAACACGTACCTATTTCATTGTTGGCTTTGAGGGGAAAACGTTACTTATCTTATGGGTTTGTAGTCATAAACCAGCTCTTACAAGCAGAGAATTTAAATCAAAGTGCTCCATGACTGATAAATGTTCCCAGGGAACTGAAAGAGACAGATTCTCTTGAGAGGAACAGTGCTTCAACACAACTTTGAAGAATCCCCAAAGATGAAGTTGTAAAGAATGTGAAGTTGCAGCCAAAAGAATATTTTAGGACCAAGAACCAATATCAACAACAGACAGTAGAGGCGTTTCCACAAAAGTACAATTGGCCTGCAATTGTTTAATGGAAACCTTTGGAAGTGGATACAGTCCAGAATTCAGAATTTTGGGGATATTTAGAAATATTATAGAATCCATTCATGGTAGATTCCATGCAGCCAGAATGAGGTCTGTGACAATACTACATAATCAAACATCTCAGAGCAAAATACATGAAATGGTACCAACAGAAGCTTAAGATAGTCTTACAGCAATGCAGTTTGGATTTTGCTTATGAATGACTGTTGTCTACCCTCTTACTAAAAAAAAAATACATTTTCAGAAATTTTTCAAGTCAGAATTTCAGAGAGGGCAATTTCAAAACTATATTGAGATATCAGGCATACAGTGCAAAGCAAGTACATTTCATATATTTTAGGAAACTAAAGAGATACTGGAAAAACATGAACAAGGAATAAGAGAGTATTACATCCAACTTGAAAATAGTTTAAAAAATAGAACATCTAGAAATAAAGAAATAAATAACTGAAGTTTAAAATACAATGGATGCATTAAACCAGAATATTAGACCCATATGAAGAGTTAGTAAACCGGTTTTGCTCAGGAAGAGGGCAAACCAATTAATTAACTTAATAAGAATGTTAAGTATTCAAATTCAGATCTAAAAATAGCTACAAAAATATAACTACCCAATTAATGGAGAGAAGAGAAAATGTAATGAGTAAGAAGGGAAAACAAAAGAGAAATTCAATCAGTACAAAGGAAGGCAAAAGCAAAGAGGAAAAAATCCAAACAAACCAGAAAAACTCAAAACAAATGACACAAAGCAAGATAGTAGATAAATCTGATTGCAAAACTAATTGCCCCTGGTATAAATGGACCCTACTCACGTTAGTTAAAAGGAAGCTTCAGCCTGTATTTTTAAAATTTCAACTCTGTGCTGTTTTTTAGAAACTAAAAAAGGACAGAGTTTAAATTAAAAATTTAGAAAAATATATTCCAGATACATAATAACCTAAGTAAATCTGCTATGATGATACTCATATCAGGCAGCTTGGCACTCAACTTCAGACCCTGATTTCCAGACTTGCTCCCACTGCAAGTAGTCAGACAACTGGATTAACTATACGAAGCCAGTGCTTTCACATATTAGATGACTTGCAGAACAGTGCGGAGACCACTGAGAGAAGGGAAGTGAATCAGGTGAGCCTTGCTGGACGGACTGTTCTCTGCATGGAGGCGCTTTCTGGGCAGCAGCATGGAGGAGGGCCCAAGCAGAGCCCAGCAGTGTCCTGAGACTAAGAGACAGAGTACTGAGGTCTGAGATGCTGGGGTGGTGGGAGTCTGAGGGCAGAGGACAGGAAACGAGGAGGCAAAGAAGGAGACACAGAAGTCTGCAGAGGGGTTGGTTCCCTTTGGTCTTTTGCTAAATACTAAGCCATAAATGCATAAGGTCAAACCCCATGAGGTTGGGCAAGGAAGAGATAGATACCAGGTTGCTGTGAGCTGAACAAATGACCTCACCCAGGGCTGGGAAGTGGTCAAGGTTACACTTACAGATGAAACAAGTAGACAGAAAATCACTAAGATTCCAGATGCTGCCCCGATGAACACATCAAACATCTTGTCTTTACTGATATCCATAGGACAGTGCATCAACAATAGTGAAATATACTTTCTTCTAAAGAGCAAAGAAGGCATTAACCAAGAAAGATGATATGCAAATATAAGCACATTTTATATATATATATATATATATATATATATATATATATAATTTCGATTTGCCAACATATAGAATAACACCCAGTGCTCATCCCGTCAAGTGCCCCCCTGGGTGCCCATCACCCAGTCACCCCCTCCCCCCCGCCCACCTCCCCTTCCACTGCCCCCTTGTTCGTTTCCCAGAGTTAGGAGTCTCTCATGGTTTGTCACCCTCTCTAATTTCTCCCACTCATTTTTCCTCGTTTCCCCATTTCAAAGGTTTAAAAGCATAAGGCGTATTTTCTCTGACTTGTTTTCACTGTTCTGATTTAATCTCTGCAGCAGCTCCGTGTTTAAATGAGTAAACCAAAAGTCTGAGAGTTAAGAAATTTATCTGGACTCAAATGGAAGAGCTACGAAGGTGGGTGGGTCGGTGGGTGGGAGAGAATTTTTGGGGTCCCTGGGGTCTTCTTTGAGTTCTCAGTGGTGCACCCGGGGAACAGGGACATGCAATGACTAGCAAGTGCCGCTAGAGGGAAGTATTTGCTCATGAAGCCAGCAACCTAAACAGTACCAGAGGAGGATCTGGGGTGTACCCCCGGATTACTGCAAGAAACCCGAATCGAAATATGTCGATGGAGTGTAAACTGAAAGACGCCCTGCTGGATCTTTCTGTGGCAGGATTCCAGTTCAGTCGCAGGGTGACTACAACAGTAGACTCTCACCTGCCCCTCTCGTCTAGCTGTGACCCTGCCTGCCCATGTGGTCCTGGGTGCCTGGCTGGTGCTCAAGGGCCTGGTCTCTGCACCCCCTGCTTTAGTCCCTGGCGCAGGATATCTCTTCTTGCTTCCCAGCTGGAGGGGCAGCCCTATCCAGCTGCTGTTAGGGAAGTCTCAAAGGAAACAAACCTCCAGCCCAGCTGCTACCCTTTGCACAGTTTTATAAAATGAATCTCTGGGCACCTGGGTGGCTCAGTGGTTGAGCATCTGCCTTTGGCTCAGGTCATGATCCTGGGTCCTGGGATGGAGTCCCCCACTGAGCTCCCCGCAGGGAGCCTGCTTCTCCCTCTGCCTGTGTCTTTGCCTTTCTCTGTGTGTCTCTCATGAATAAATAAATACAATTTATAAAATAAAATAATAAATAAAATAGTATTTTTATCTTAATAAAATAAAATGAAATGAATTTCTGTGACTAACTTCAGATTCTGATGTAGTCTTATCTCAGTTCTTAGGAAATTGGGCAGATTTGAGTTCAAGTTTCAGACCTTTTAACTTGGGTATTTCTTCACTCTTGGACTTCTGCCTCGTTTATTTAAAACAGGGAGCAGCTGCGAATATTCAATCAGAGCAGTAAATACGGAGCCCTCAGAACCTAGTAAAGGCTCAGGAAGTGAGTTCCCTTCATTCTGTTCGCTGTTTCCTTGACCAACCAGCCTTCTTTTATTGTGCCCAGCCTGGTGGTGATGTTCCTGGTGATAAAAGGATCGTAGGAGGTTTGTTCATTCCTCATGCCACTCATGTGGAGAAGGACCTTGTCACTTTTCTTAGAGCATTGCTTCGCCGACTGCAGACATTCTGTACCAACATCATCATCTCTACCATGTTCACTACCTACCAGCACCATTATTTGTTTAGTGTTTTAAAAATCATCTCACTTCTTAAAACCCTTGAATCTACTTTAAAGGGAAATGTATATCTCTTCTGTAAACAGAAAACTAACATCACTCACAGGAAATATAAGGTCAGCATAAAAATAAACATTGAACTAAATCAAGTCATTAAATACTGTAATGACATAAATAATATAGAGACCACTCTATCGAAGTACTCCTGAAGGTCTATAGTAAGACCTACTAGTCCCAGGTACTTGGATAAGCCACTTTAATACATACACAGAAAGAGGTGGTATCTTTAATGATTGTAAGCGCAGATACATCTGCAGTTGTAATTAAATTTGTAAAGAGAGTGTATCTTCATTATTTTATTATTCCTCAATAGCTAAGTTGACCTCTTATACTTCCTCCTGTCTGGTAATTCAGTCCATTCCCCAAGACTAGATAAGTCTGTCTCTAGTAAATGATCCACATAAATCCTCAGCTATCTATCTTTCTTTTTTTTTTTAAGTAAAAAATAAGTTTATTCTGGAATAGCAGAGCAATTGCAATTTGGGACAAGCAAACTACAGTGAACCAATGGCAAGTCTGAAGATACAAAAGGAAGTTCAGCTTATGTTAGGTTTTAGGAGGAAATTGGCAAGGGTTATTTATTTATTTATTTATTTTTATTTTTAATATTCTATTTAAATTCAATTTGCCAACATATAGTATAACATCCAGCACTCATCTCATCAAGTGCCCTCCTTAGTGCCCATCACCCAATTACCACCCCCCCAACCTCCGCTTCTGCAACCCTTTGTTTCCCAGAGTTAGGAGTCTCTCATGGTTTGTCTTCCTGTCCAATTTTTCCCCACTTAACTTCCCTCCTTTCCCTTATGGTCCTTTTCACTATTTCTTATATTCCACATATGAGTGAGACCATATGATCATTGTCTTTCTCTGATTGACTTATTTCACTCAGCAGAAAGTTTTCCAATGTCCCTCTCCCTTCTCCTGCTTCTCTTCCAGTGGGCAGCTGGATTATGGTCAAGGGCTGTGGCTTCTGTGATCTTGTGTCAATACGTGTAGGGCATGATGTGTCCATGGGGTATGATGTTGACATTCTTCCCATGCCTGGAGTTGGGACTGTCTGCCTCAAGACTCAGAGCAAGGAGAGATCAGCTCTGGAAAATGCAAAAGAGAAAAGCAAAATAATGTATACATTTAAAAAGTACTTATTACATACATTTTGTCTCCAGTAGCTTTAAGTGGATCAGGCATGTGTGACATTTAATATTCATTTTAGGTGATCCTGCAATAACTGCTTTTTTAGAGGAAAATTATAATAATAATAGTCACCATAATAGTATTAATGAACCTATGCTGCAAATTAATTTTGCTTATTACATGTAGCCAATAAGGGATATATTGTCCTAAACAATGTAGTACTAGCAAAGGGGATGTTTCAAGACTAGATACATTTGCAAATATAATACTCCACTATATTTTAAGAGTATGTATGTATTACAGGACCCAGAAGAGTCTCCATGCTGATGAACAATTGATCTGTTGCTCCTGCTCTTTACTACCACTGCAGCAAGCCAGTCCTCCCCTAGCTGACACCCGTCCCTCAGTTCGGCCAGAAGGAAATTCTCCTTCCTCATCTGCAATGCTCCCAGTAAGCTTTGCCATGAACCCATGCTTGAAGACAAGATTCAAGGGAGCCCAAGGTTGCATGGTACATTTGGACCCGGAGTGTTTCCTCTACCATGGGAGTTCTCAACTGGGGGTGGTTCTCCCCCCAAAGAAGACATTGGCAATGTTGAGACACTTTGATGGTCATGCCTGGAAAGTTCCTACTGCCCAGTGGAGAGAAGCCAGGGGTGCAGTTACCCATCCTGCAAGGCACAGGACAGCGCACAACAAAGATAATATGTCAGTATTGCCAAGGTGGAGAAACTCAAGTCTGCTCTACCAGAAAGCAGAAAGAAGTATAATGAAGACATCTTCAAGCCACTACATGATGGAAACACACTTGCTGCTTTCAGTGTTTGATCTCAGCTCTCTATCTACAGTGACTTTTGGAGCCTCATAAATGAAGATTTCGTCTAAAATCTGTGCCTTTGTGGATGAGAGAGTATCAATAAATAAGTCAGTGAATCCTAATAAATAATATTCCCTTTTAAGTATTTCTTCTTGAAAACTGTTGCCAGCAGGAAGGAACTGCTGAGGACTAGGCAGGGTCAAGTGGGGGTGGTAGTGAGAAGTGAGAAAAAGAAGGAAATTTGGTTAGAACTAACATTTCCTTATTAATTATTGTATTGTTATTATTATTCTGGTAAAATAAATAATCCCTAAGATGT
Source organism: Canis lupus familiaris (assembly GCF_011100685.1). Lineage (NCBI taxonomy): Eukaryota > Metazoa > Chordata > Mammalia > Carnivora > Canidae > Canis > Canis lupus. Next base: position 13,736,995 of record NC_049238.1, read on the forward strand.
TGGAACCTGATGGATTGTAGCAAATCTTGTTTTGTTCTTTTTCTCCCTTCAACATCCCTCCCTCCCAACTATCATCATCCTCCCTGCCTCCTGGGTACACTCACCTGACAGGTGCACACTCACCTGGCAGGTGCACACTCATCTGGCAGGTGCACACCCTTGCCACTTCATATTAGCACTATTAATTCATTAATATCTTTACTCTCTCATAGCTTTTATGAGGATGAGATAGGATTTGTAAAATGCCTTTCACATTTCCTCAAACCTCAAACCTTTCACATTTCCTTAAATTTTTTTTCTAATCCACCAGGAGCATATGCAAGTTGGATGATATCATTCTGAGGTTCAATCACTGGATTTTTTTTAAAGGATGAGAAGATAGACGCCCATAATGGTCCCATCTATCCCATCACTGACAATTAGGAAGCCACCTTCCATCAGAACACTATTGGTTTTATGTTTCCAAAGACCTAAATAGAAGAATTTGCTAAATTATATATACATTAAGACTAGTATGTGATGTCTTTTTTTTTTTTTTCACTTGTTTCTTTGAATGATTCAGAACATTGGGTATTGCTTGAGGATGAGAGTATGTTTATCCTCTGATGTGACATAGTGTGAAACATCTTTGGGAATATTTTTGAAACTATTGAGTGAATGAACAAACAAATCTATGATCTTGGGAGAAGGGCTAGAGGTCTCTAGTACCTACTGACAATCAGTTAGCCTACGGAGAAGCCTGGGTGCTCCTCTCTGGGGGACCCACTTTACGTCAGTCAGCCTTGTGGAGAGAAAACTTTCATGTAGTTATATGGGAAATATTTGGTTTTCAATCCATCTTAATTTCATCAAACAGGGCCTTCTAGGAAGACCATAATTCAGTTGTGCTAAAACCAACTAATAGTTGACCCTAAGTGGAAAATATAAGCCATATAGAATGTGTTACCCTAAATCAAAATTCATTCTTCATCTGAAGCCTACAGATTATAAATCAAGAATTAAACTCAGGTCGGTAAATCCAAGCAAATGCACACAAACCTGAGAGTTTGCACAACTGAAACAGAAGCTTGGACGGTAAACCTGCATAAATCAAATCTCTAAATCAAAAGGGGAAACAACGATTTTTCTTGTCCTACAGAGCAAGAGAAACGAACCCTCTAAACCCCTCAATGCAGATAAAAGTTCTGGCTTGTATATAGCTTGATATATTTATGTATGGAGGAAGCACTGCTTGAAATTAAGCAAGAAGAATGAAATATTGTAATGACCGTGCCAGAGAAGCTGCCCTGCAAGCAGTTTCACAGCTGGGTCATTAACAAGAATGTTTGAGAAAACACTCGGCTAGCATTCAGCCATTCTTGGCCAAGGGATGGCAGGGGGTGAAACATTTTCAGAATCTGTCAAAGGTGTTAGTTCAAGCAGCTGCCCCGTGGTCGCGAAGGGAAAGGTCTCCTGCAGCTTCAGGCTGAAGCCACTATTCCTGACATATTGCACCTTCCACGTCACAAGAGCGAATCTGAGTGTTGTGTTCTGCACTGATCCCCACTTGGCTCAGGAGCTCTGCAGTCCTGAGGTTTCAGGACTTTGGAATGTTAATGTCACTTTTATAATGTAATTTTCCCTCATTTTAGAAAATTTCTTAAATCTAATTTACTGCCCTGTGTTTTCACAATCCCCTTATTAAGACAGCCAGACCCTCAAATCATTCCAGTTTATTGATTAAATGTTAAGAACCACGTGCACAAGGAACTCTATTTTGTTTTGGTAAAAGGGCACAGGGATAAGCCAACAATATTGCTTAGCTTATTTGCTTTAATTGGAAAGACATTAAAGAAAAGGCTTTAGTATTTCATGTAATACACAGTAGGAAGTGGGGTCCCTTACAATGCTTCCCATGTTGCATTTAATTTCAGATTCTGAACTGATGTGCGCACAGAAGGGTTTCTTAATTAAAATAGAAAGCCTTGTGTAATAGCATTTTGGTGAACCCATACACCACACAGAGCATACCAGTGGATGTAGGGTTCTTTGCACGACTATTCAAAGGACATGGTTGGGTGTATATCTCCTGTGTACATGTATGTTTGCACATACAGGTAGAAATCCCTTGCAGTGCCTGAAAACCAGTTACAACTGTTCATGATTATTCTTTGATAAATGGCTCATTTGAGGCAAGATACTTAAGTGCTGAAAAAACTCCCTCCAATTGCCTGCACTTAGGCTCATTCTAGAGACCTCTAAATTATTGAGAGTCTATGAAGGAGACGTCTATTTGTTAAAATTCATTCAATCATCCCACAGATATTTAATGAATGCCAGCCACCTCTAGTGCTAGTTACTGTTCCAGGAGCTGGAGACCAAGAAATGGTGGAAACAGACAAAAGTTGAACCCTGAATCAATTTAATGAATCAAATTAACTAGTCAAATTAATTTCCTAATGAAATCACGTTGGGCTGAGTGCTTCCTTAATAAGCTTCCTTTCTCATACAAGGGCGAAGTAATTCTTACCATGGTTCTTAGGGTAATGTCTCATCACAAATTCTGAAAGTTCATTTTATTTGGTGAAATTTTATCTTAGCATTATGCTAACCCTACTAATGTAGGGAGATAGACCCTATCATGAGCAGGAGATAGACCCTTTACAATTGAGAAGAATAAATGAAACGCAAACATTTCATATACAATAGATAATATCAATATAAAAAGATGACATTATGTAGACAAAGTCTTGGAAATAATAAACTAAAAAAGGGAAGTGCTAGGATAGGCGAAGACTCAATAGTGTGACCAGTGCCATGTGCATCACCTGGAGACACATCCTCAATGCAGATCCTCAGGACCCATCTCAGACCCACTGAGTCAGAAACTGTGGAGGTAGAGCCCAACCTGGACCAGAGCAAGCTGTCTAGGTGATCTGGATTTACTCCAGTTTGCAGTAGACATTGAAGATTCTTTTACTTAAAAACCCTTTAATTGTGTAGTTGCAAGCACAATTATCTTATAAAGCTCGCCATGTTCCGGAGAAGTGAGAGACTCATCTATTATTTAAGGCAGATCTACAAGGCAAATCTGAATTGGCGACTAAGCCAGTAACTTGAACTTTTTTGGTTCAGAAAGTTGCTTTCTCTGACCCAGAAATGCCCAATCCCCAACTCACTGGTCAACATTGGCTTTGGGCTCCAGACATAATTGTTTGTGCTGTCTGCATCCTGGGGCTGGTAAAACCTCACCTCATCTTAAGCATATCAAGGCTCAAGTTATGAAACTTGGTTGCCTGCCCACTTGCTGATGGAATCAGAGCATGTTAGAGAGGGCCACTGAAAGAATCAATCAGCTAACTCAATTTTGTACAACTCCCATGTGCTGGGGACTCGGCCTGGTGCTGCTGGAGAGGAGGGGTAGATAGGACAAGATGCCTCTGGCCTACAAGTGGCAGGGAACTTTAGACTTTTCATCTGTGAACAAAAGCACTCAGCACCCTAAGCTTTGTGCTAAATAACCATGCAAAGAACAGGAGAGTTCAGTGGCCCGGGGCAATCAGGGACAACTTTGCAGAGGCCATACAGTTGGGCAAGAGCTTGGTAGGAATCAATCACGCGGCTGTGGTGTGGAGGTAGGAAAATCCATGGCATGTTTGAGTGAAAGCTTTGCTTACACAGTTTATTAGTGGGAGAGAAGGTTGGAATTGTCTGAGCCAGATGGAAATGGACCTTGGATAATATCCCATGGACAAGACGGAACCATGAGAGGTTTTCCAGCAGGGGTGTGCTAAGATAAAGATGGAGGGTTAAGATGGCAAGTTGGAAATAATTGTCTTTCTTTGCTCCTATGCCACAACGAGTTAATCTAGACTTCCTCAAGCAGTCATGAGTCACTCAGGCTGCAAAATGGGTCCATTTGTCAGTAAAGGGGAAAAGGTGACAACAGCTAAGAAAACGGAGAACAGCAGGATCCCAGTCAGAACCTGGCCCCAGAGCGAGAATGCACACGTGTACCGCTCGGAGATGAAAAATGCTTTCCTTGGGCCATCCATCATCATCATCATCCATGGAGACAGCTCCTCCATCTAGGGCACATTTCTCCTGAAGGGAGAGGCTGGGCCCTGGGGATGCTGTGATGCCCGGCCCTCTTTGGACAGCTGCATGTGATTGATGGTCTTGGGCTCTGTGCCTCTCCAGGATGAGTGTGCAATATGGCTGGGAGGTGTGGAGGGCACAGAGCCCTCACTTCTCAGCCAGCAGCAGGGAGGTGCAGGCAAAGCCTCTGAGTCACAGGGGGGAAGTCTTACCTATCTCCCATAGTCCACTGTAAGCTCCTGGAAGATAGACTCATCTTAACCTGTCATTTTTCTTTTCTGCAACAAGCCTGGCACACATTGGGCTTTCGGTTCACATTGTTGAATGAATGTATGAACCTAACAGGTTGCACATAGAACTTTCTTCCCCTTCTCAATGTGCTTCAGTCAGAAATTGCAAAAACCAGAAGCATTCTCAGACACTAGTCCAAACACTTAATATGAAAATAGAGAGACTGAGGACCCAAGAGGAATAACGGCCTACACGAAGACTCCAATAAATTAGTAGAGATTGTAGATTAGGGTCATTTAATAATACCTTGTCTCCTATAACACATGGACTTCTAAAGGACTTTTTAAAATTCAAATCGAAGATCTAATAAGATCTCTCAGTTCTCTGTGTAAGTATCACCCTATCCATGAAGCCTTCTGTGATACCCTATTTATGATAGAAGCCCCTTTCTCTACAATTCCTGACTCCCGCCTCATAACCTAGCATTCCTTCCTTCCCCCCAGCCCTCGACCTGCCCTACTCTATTTTTTTCTATAGCTCTTATCGCTGCCTGATATTCCAGATATTTTACGTGTTTATATTTCTTTCATTTGCCCCAGCCCCCAAGAACATGATCTCCATGAGGGCGGAGACAGTTTTTACTCTATTTTGACTCTATTCTTTATAACATAGTGAGTACTTAGACGGCATTTAATACACATTTACTGAATGAATGGAAGAAACTAAATTAATTTTCCGCAATACAAACCATTCCCTCAGCATCTTGGTCAATTATGATTTATTTCTGTACACGGTTTAGTGATTATACCATGACATTGATTTCTAGAGGCAGGAGGCTTTGACAGTGAGCCTTTCCAGCCATAGTTATCAGGATGGCATCCAGTAGGATGGAGCAGAGCAAGCCTAAGTGTGACAGGGCACTCCGATTGTTTTTGCAAAGCTGTCTCTCCTACTGGTCTGAGAGAGCCTGAGGACAGAACTGTGTTAGAGTCCTTGCTGAGCCCCAAGCCCATAGGACAGGGCATCATAAACTCCAGATGCACTGCACAGAGTGGCCCCAGATTTTCAATATGTTTACTGAACAAATAACTGCAACTGATTTAATGGGAAAAAATCCATTGTCTATATAGTAAAAACCTTAGTTATTTGGAGGGGTTGCATGTAAGAATTAGCAACGAGTTAAATGTGAGAATTGTTGATTGTCTAAAATAATTGCTCTTTTGCCAATCCCAAGCATGTACTTGATGTTTTTCCTTCTGTCATAATCAATACACAGGAATCAAAACTCCTTTTGGATAATTCAATATCAGACCATGAGGTATTTACCATGGCCTTTTATAGTCTCTTGGATTATGATTGTGAATATTGCAGTTTTTGAATTACCAAAACTTAATCACTTGGTTGTATATCGTTAGACATATATTTTGACGTCAGCTTTTTTTCCTAATATAAACAAGAGTGTAATAAATACTCTTTTACCTCACTCTTTGTGTAGACTAGGATTTTTATTTCGGCTAAAATAACGTAAGTTATTTAGAGGATAGAAGTGTCTCTAAGCCTTCAGAAACTCAGGAATGTATTTTCTATAAAATCCTTTTGACCTCCTTTGATGAAATTATCAAATGGGTTTGTCCGGGAGGGTCCTACATTGGATGGCTCTGTGCACTGGCCCTTTGAAGCTGTTGCAAGAGACCTTACCACTGTCCCTTCAGGATTTGCATTGGCATTCCTTCCCCCATGCCTGGAGTTGGATAAATGCTACACTACTACAAGCGTATATAAAACTAGAGGGGCTTAACTAAGACAGAGGCATGATTCCTTCTCATGTAAGTCAGAAGGGAGCTTCTAAGATTATATAAATATAGCTTCTAAGGTTGCCCATCTTAGACAGCTACCAAAAGCAGACTCAGGGGAAATATGTACAGAACCCAGAGTAAGAATTCTGGAGGAAATGACCTGAGAGTAGCTCATATCACTTCTGCTTTCTTTTCACTGGCCAGAAACCAGCCTATGGCCGCATTTGGCAACAGGGACCATATTAATAAAGTCCGGTTAACGATACATCCTTAATATGATAATATCTCAAATATGTTTATTTATCTGTTTCTTTACTGTCATTGTGTTCTTTCTGGCCCCATCACCTCCTTTTTTTTTTTAAGATTTTATTTATTTATTCATCAGAGACACATAGAGAGAGAGGCAGAGACACAGGCCCAGGGGGAAGCAGGCTTCCTGCAAAGAGCCTGATGTGGGACTCAATCCCAGATCCCAGGATCATGCCCTGAGCCGAAAGCAGACTTTCAACTGCTGAGCCACCCAGGCATCCCAGGCCCCCATCATCTCTTGACTAGATGAGCATAACAACCTTAGAATCCATCCTCATTCTCAGTCTTAACCACTTCTGATCCATCCCCTGCACGTATAGCCGGCATGGTCCTTTTGAAATTTGAATCTGATCACATCACTCCTTTGCTTAAAATGTTAAATGGCAAAACACTGACTTTAGAGAAAAGAAATTTTAAAAGCCAAACACCTTCCAATGACATCCAAGGCCTTTCTTTTTGACCCTACCCAATTATCCGCCTCATATTGCTCAAATGTCTGGGATGCAGCCATGTTGGCACATATTTGGTCTTTTAAGGGTGGAAGAAATGGAAGCTAAGAGCTGAGACTGACAGCTAACTTCTCTGGGATATGAAGTGAGAAAACACATGTGTTTTCTATCACTCTAACAAAATTCAGCATTTGTCCTCTCTTCAAACATATGTGGAAACTACCTATGTGAAGGCTATGGTTTCCTAGGACTTCCAGAACCCCAGCTCTTTACTCTATAGGACTTGTTGGGATTTTAGAGATTACCTGGGCGGCGGGGGGCAGGAGGGGAGATACAGGGTTCTTTGCTGAGACCAGCTTGTGGAACTGACCTGATGAACCTCACAGAAAATAAAGTGGAGTTTCACATATATTGATTTTTATATGCAGGTCTCTGGTATTATTTCAAACAAAAGAAAGTTCTAAAGGGCAAATGTGGAAGATATTTCTCCCTGCTCAATAAAATGGCTCTGGAAAAATAAGATTTCCTCTCTGGGCCTCAGTTTCCCCATATGTAAAATGAGGGTGTTGGACTAGAATGATCTCAAAGGTTCATTTCAGCATGATAAGGAGATCAATTCATTCAATGCTTATTTTTATTTAATTTTAAGCCCTCACTGTACTCAGCACTATTCTATATCTTGAGGATAATGTGTTGTAAAAGATAGACAAAGAACTTTCTCTAATAATGATGATATTCTAGTTGGGAGTGGAGTGGTCAAATAGATACACAGACAGATGATACAGAAACAATTTGACGGCGATGCTGACTATGCAGAGGAATAGTTAGTGGATGGTAAGGTAAAATAAAAGGCTGTCTCTGAGTGACATTTAGGCTAAAAGGCAACTATGCCAAGATCAGAAAGAAAGCATTCCTGAGGGGAATGATGCAGAGAAGCCATCAGAAGCACTGAGCTTGGTGTGTTTCATGGAAAGAAAGAGGTTTAGGAAATGAAGTGAGGTTGGAAATGGTCCTAGAAGAGGCGGAGAAGTTCGATCAGGGCCAGATCATGTAGGATATTTACACCAGAGTAAGAGATTCATCAATGTGCTATCAGGCATTTCTGGAGGATTTGAAGCATGGGAAAGACCCTTCTTTAAGTTTTGATATCATCACTCTTGGAATTGTATGGAGTATGAAATAGGAGGAAGTGGGAGTGGAAGGGGAAGCTACTGAGGAGGTCATGGGGTCATTGTAGCAGTCCTGGGGAGAAGTGGTGGGGGCACAGGTGAGAATGGTAGTAGTAGGTAGAGAAATGTGCACACACATGAAATGTGTTCCTGGAGTGGTTGCAGGGAATGAGTAAAAGAAAGGGGAGGGATGAGGTGTCTGGGTAGCTCAGTCAGTTGAGCATCTGACTCTTGGTTTCAGTTTGGGTCATGATCTCAGGCTCATTATCTCAGGGTTGGGAGATCCAGCCCCATGTGGAGCCCCATACTTTGGGCTCTGCACTTAGCTTGGAGTCTGCTTGGGATTCTCTCCGCCTTCCTCCTCCTCTGACCCTCCCCTCACTCATGTGGACACACTCACTCACTCTCTTTCTCCCTCTAAAATAAACAAATACATACATACATACATAAACAAATAAATATTTAAAATCCTTTAAAAAATTGAAAACTGAAGGATATCAGCTAAATAAGGCCATTTTCTGAGTTTAAGAGAATGAAAAAGGGTTCTTTGTTTTGAACATGTCGACTTTAAGACACCCATTACATCTATGAGTGTAAGTGTTAGGAAGGTCATTGCTAGGGATGTAAGTTTGGAAACCATCAGCAAATTAGTAGTTTTTCCAGCTGTGGCCTAAAGGAGATGATGCAGCGGGAGAGCATAGACACAGAAGACAATGTGTTCCTTAGCTGTGGGGGTGCTCCTTCATTTAAAGATTTGGTAAAGGAGAAAAATCCTGCAAAAGATACTGACATAGAACAAGAAAAAAGGTGGGAGAAAAATCAGGGAAGAGTGGTTTCACTAAAGCAGGGAAGGGAAATCTTTCAAAAATGAGGTCATTTGTCCTGAATGTTTCTGAGAGGTCACGCAAGGCCAAAACCATAAAGGAGCTATTGGACGTGACAACATGGAGGTCACTGGTGATGTTGACAAAAACAACCTCATTGATATGGGGGGACAGGGTGCAAATCAGAGAAGATTAAGGATGGACATTGACATGAGAAGGAAGGTGGAGAAAGCAATTAAGTAAAATAGTTGCTCACTGGAGCAGAGATATGATGGGGATGTGGGGAGTTGAAGGGGACAAATGACAGCATGATTTTAAGATGATGGCAGTGATGCTGCAGAGAAAGAGAAATTGCTGGTGCAGAAGAGCGAGAATGGTTACAGAAGAGAAATCTCAGTTGCCAAGTGCAGGCGAGGTTCAATACGCAAGTTTGGGTGTTGCCCTTGGACAGAAGCAGGCACCCTTCTTCCAAGGTGACAGAGGGAGACAGAGAGTGTGGGTGTTAATACAGGAGGATGAGAAGTTGTGGGGAAGCAGATGAGTTCATCTCTAATAACCTTTATTTTTCAGTGAATCACGGGGCAGCTCACGGTGGGCAAGTAGGTGGGGCAGCAGGGAACACCAGAGACCGAGAGCTGAGGAGAGCCCATCTGAGAAACAGATTAAAGGTTTTTCTCATCACTTCTCATTATTTATTTGTAAATAAAACCAACACTGTGTTGGGGATCTAAATACCTGCCAGGTCTTCTTCATGCATTATATCTAATTATTCCAATCCCAACCCAAAAAGGCAGATGTTGTCTCTGCTTTCCAGAAATACAGGCTTGGCTTCATTAAATAACAGCAAGACCCTACCTTTCTTCAAAGCCCTTGCTCTTTGAAGCCTCATTACCAAGCGAGGACGCTAGCAAGGTCAAGGTTATCAATTCAATTATCAATTCATTGCAGCAGGCATTTCCGCCTACCTACTACGTGTTAGCTTTAGACTCCCAGGGCACACTTATATGGCCTGTGACACCTCCCCTGCACCTGCTTCTAATCACTCTACGTGAAGAATCCAGGCTGTAGAAGTTACAGCCACACCCCAGGTTCAGCCCTCTTTTCAGAGAAGACAAGTAAATGAGCAGACCTAAGTGGGTGTAATTAGGATAGTGAGCCCAGAGAGTGGTGGACACAGCCTTGCGGGGCTCAGTGAAGGTGCCCAGAGGAAAGACAGCCAAGCTCCAGGCCCTGTGGCTGCTTTGCCTCACTAATTGTCTCCTCTTCTCTGCGGCCCATGTCTGTGTGCCAAACTTCAATGGTCTTCCCCACGGGAGTCCCCACTCCACCCTCAGGGATTCACCACCCTGAAAAGCTAACACAAGCACTATACTCTGATCATGGCTCCTTAACCCAGAAGACCCTTTTTCCCCAGTTCCCATATGGCTTTCTTCTCTTTGCTCTTCCAGACTCAGTTCAGGTATTGTATTTTGCTGGAATGGTTTTCCTTGCTGATACTCTCCCCCCAAAACATACACACCCTCTCATCTCCCCTGCACCACTGAGCTCCTGCAGGACTCTTTACTACCTCTGCCTAAACCTTAACACACTGCTTTGAAGTAGTTTGATCTCCGCCTCCTTCACTCTACTGCCAATTGCTTGATACTGGAGATGGATCTTAGTAATTAGAATCGTACCCAGCAGACCGTAGGAGCTCCACATATGTTTATGAAATAAAGAATAAAAGAACAAATCAACAAACAATGCCCATAGTTCTTCTAAATTTGCTTTGTGCTCTTAGCCTCCAGTCCTTCGAATATGCTATTCCATCTCCTGGAAAAATCTTTTCCCTTCTCCATCTATTGCCAAGTCCACTTGGCACACTCCCATTCTTCCCGACACTCAGAAAATTTTGCGGCATATCAAGGCAAAGGTTTCTCAGAAAAATCAGTCTTTTAAAGTGAGTATCACCTTATTATAAACTATCCCTGGATCATTTTGTTTGGGATCCTTGGAGAAAGTGGGCTTTATTAAAGTGGTTTTGAACACGAAGTTTCAGTTCTGTTGGGCTACTGTTGCAGAAGTTTAGATGTGCATTCCAGAAGGTCAAGGATCTTTTAAGTGTCAGTACATACTTCCCTTCCCCCACCAATCACTCCCTTGAGAATATTCTATTTTACAAAGCATTTTTTTTTTTTTAAGAAACCTACACTTCTGGACCAATTCATCTGCAATTTGCTATACTTCATAGGGCTCAAAGCCCCCGCGTGCCTAAACTACTAGGAAAGATTTCTGGACACGTCAATAAAAGTGTCCTAATGAACAACAGCTGCAAAGAACATGTCTTTAAATAAATTGATTCCAAATTTCCCTGCATGTTTCTGTGATTTTCCTTTTTAAATGGGCACCACTGACTTTAAACTTGGCTATCTAAAAAAAAAAACGAAGGAAAATATATCATATATTGTTTCAAAAAATTTTCATTGTCTTGCTTTTCTTCACCATTCTTTGTTTGAAGAGGTTAATGTGCGTTCACACCGATTACCTCACTTCTGCTTGTAATGGCTCTTTGGAGCAAATGGAGGCAAGTTATATATCTTCTCCATTTTGAATTTGGTACAGAAAGTTTACAGACTTGTCCAGTTTGGGGACCAGGATTAAAATTCAGATCTCCTGATCTCGAGGATTATGTTCAGACCCTGGGCTCCATTGTTTCTTAAAACAAAGCCAAAAATATCCTTTCCACCAGCAGAGAACATGTATGATGAAAATGTCTGTTTAGACTCCACGAATGTCACATCTAAGACATAGAAGTAGAATTTGGTTCAAAGTTTGTGTTCAATTATAAAAAGAAATGAGATCTGAGTTTTTTCCTCCAAGGAGTAAAACTTATCATTTATTAATACTAAAAAAACCTTTTATATAAATTACTTACTATCTGAAATGGTATTTAAGCTTTCAATTATATTTAAACTTTTAAAATAATGAACCTATTTTACTAATCATCAGCAAATAAAGAAGTGGCACTGGGAAGGGGATTGTGACATACTTCCATTTTGGGTTTTAGCAGCACAGCAGATGGTCATTTTTTTTTCTTATACAGGAGGCTAGAAATCAAAATTTGGCTCTACAGCCACATGATTTCCCCTCTCTGATCTACTACTCTGGACATCTGGGTTTCCTGTGGATTGTGTTCAATCAGCAATGTTAAGGTAGTAAATATTTCACCATCCAGGTCCCTTCTTTAATTTTTGCTGAATGGAAGGGGAGAGAGCATGGTAGATCCCTATCTTGAAAATTCTCCTTCTGTCACCTTGTACATGTTGCCCTTGCCATTTGAAAAAAGCAGTTTGTGACACCGTTTTGTTAGAGCAAAGACAAATGCATAGTAGTGGGAGGTAGGATGGAGGGAGGGAAGGGTTGAATTAGGACCCAGAAATTGTTGAATAGAACAAAATGAAAAGCTGTTCCCAATTTGAAAAGTGAGTTGACGTCTGTTACTCTGGTATGCAGTAAAACATGTTTTTCATCTAAGACATAATAAAAGCTACAAGCATTTTACACTGTGCATTAAGAGCTGCATCTTTAAGGGAACATCTTTTCATTTAGAGCACGTACAAAGTTCTTATTTGATGATACTTTTGAACATTTTATTTTTACAGTAGTTGAAACATCCTCCAGTCATGGAAATCCTAAATGAATTGACGAAACACCTTTGCAAAAATGACTGTTAGGGGTGTGTTGCCATTGCATTTTTTTCATACATTTCTATGAAGTTGCTGTTCAAGCTGAGTGTGGATCTGGACGACATCATCAGGAACAAGCTTCCATGATATGCAAATGACCCAAAGGACCTGTAGAGCTAGGGTGGGTGAAGATTTTGAGATGATAGTGAAAGGGAGGTAGGAACAAGGATATCATTCTCCATATCTTCTATGAATTAGGAAAAAGTCTATGTGTTAAGGATGAGATCAAGTGGAAAAGGGCCTGGGGAGCCATCCCATCACAGAATTGCACAATTCCTGAAGGGTTTATTCACCTATATTGCATAAATGGTACCCCCTAGAGTTGTACAAATGTAATATCCCGGGATCCCTGGGTGGCGCAGTGGTTTAGCACCTGCCTTTGGCCCAGGGCGCGATCCTGGAGACCCGGGATCGAATCCCACGTCGGGCTCCCGGTGCATGGAGCCTGCTTCTCCCTCTGCCTATGTGTCTGCCTCTCTCTCTCTCTGTGTGACTATCATAAATAAATAAAAATTTAAAAAATGTAATATCCCTGTTGAGAAGAATGACAAAAATTCTAAACATCTGTCGTGTGAAATAAGAAAAACAAATGTCTAGGCACATTTCTTTCTTTTGTCTCTGATATTAATTATTTTAAAAATTCCTTCTTAGTCCCTTTCTCTGGAATTCTTTCTTCACCTGTCTCCCTCTATCCCCTAGCTTTATTGAAGAATAATTGGTACCCTTTTCTTAACTACTGGTGTTCTCTTGAGCCCCTAAGGGATTTTACTTCTCTTCCATCCTGTATACTCTTTCTACGTAATCTCATCCACATGCACAAATTTAACTACCACCTATGTATTGATGACTTCAAATATTTATCTCTGGAGTTTCCTTTCCAAGAAGCTTCAGCTCTGTATATCCACCTGTCTCATGAGTATTCTCTGGATCCTATCCTCAATATTTGCTAAATTAAATTAATGATCAGTTCAATTATCTTGCTCTTCTATCTGTACTTTCCAGTAAATTGTCCCATCATCAGATTAGTATAGTCTGGAACCGTAGCCTAAAATCTTGGGTGTTATCCTAATCTGTTTCCTGCCCTGTGCTCTGAGTATCTGATTAGCAGTTAGGCCTAGGAAATTCCTAGTGACCATGCCTTCTTCACTTGTTTGGCTGTCACCTTAGTTCAGGCCTCCGTTATGTCTTGCCTCATCTGTTAAACTGCCTGGGGTTCTCCAATCTCTTTATGATGTATACATTTACACATAGCAGCATTTTATTCTCAATGCACATTCAGTCATTGTTATTTGAACTAATGACTAAGTTAATGATGTTTGTATTGAGTGCTGTGCTTTTGCTTTTGATGATTCCTTAACCAAGAATATTTATTGACCATTAGATAATCTTTCAACAATTGTTTACTGAGCGTCTGAGTAGATACACCTCCTCTTCACCCTCCATGTGTTATAGGCCTCATTGTAGAGTATGAAAAGATACATAAAAATATAAGTGTCATTCATTATAAATGTATAATTCATGTTAAGAATACAAAATAGAAAAGACTAGAATGATGGCTAATGATGGCTAATAAAAAGTATAATTTGAATAAAAAACTAAATGTTTTGTATTAATAGGATGAAACCAATCCAGAGATAAAAGATTCTTGAGGCTTAAAGTAGCCAGGCAGCTCTGTGAGGGAGGCAGAACTAAAGAAAAGATTGGATTTTCAGATGCATGGTAGGCAGGAATGGGAGGGTACTTCACAGCCGACTCACTTGAATGAGAAGAAGACAGCCAGGATTGATATCTGGCACTGCTGGGAAATGGGGCAGTAGCAACATGTGTGTTGAGATTATAAAACTAATAGTGTGTTGATATTTTTAGGAGAGGCAAGTCTCATACAGTAAAAGAGCTCTGGTATTAGGCAAATTTGGCTTCAAATTCAAGCCCATTATTTGTTAACTAGGTGCCTGAAAGAAAAAAACTACTTAAACTTTTTGAGATTTTATTTTCTTATCTGTAAAATGAGGATAATAACATCCATGTTGCAGTACTTCATGAGGATTAAATGTGAAGATATAAAGCAGTCATCTTCCAAGATACTTGTCATCTGACAAGTTGTCTGAGCTCCATCAAAGGCCTGGACCAATAGGAATATTATGGTTCCTGGGCATGGATGCTTCAAGGCCACCAGGCCTTAGGCAAATATCATTTGAATGAAAGTCAAGCTCTTGTCATAATATGATACTTACAGTTCTTATGGTGGATTTGTATAGAATATGTACTTGAGCTTCTTCTTTCTCAAAGCATAGAATCCTAGAATGTCAGAGGTCAACCAAGTCCAGCCCCTAGGGACTCTTCCTTTCAGCCTATGTGGCTAGGATAATCACTGCTCCACACAGTGGGTATACAAAGGGTTCTGCAGCTCACCCAAGTTTGGAAACCATTAATCTGGTCCAACTCCATCACTGTGTCGAGGCATAAATCAAGATCTATGTCAAATTTATTATGTTTTTACAATTAATTATAAATGGCATTTACAAAATACCTATTAGTTTATAATCTTCAAGTTAATACAGTGATTTCATCATGCACATGGGCACATACATATAATGATGTTCTGAACAGTTAAAGTTATCCATGAAAAATGCTATTCTAATCAAAATTGTGTCAACTTTAAAGATTTTTAAAGATTTTTATTTATTTATTTATTCATGGGAGACACAGAGAGAGAGAGAGAGAGAGAGAGAGGCAGAGACACAGGCAGACGGAGAAGCAGGCTCCACGCAGGGAGCCCGACGTGGGACTCGATCCCGGGTCTCCAGGATCGTGCCCTGGGCTGAAGGCAGGCACCAAACTGCTGAGCCACCCAGGGATCCCCTACTTTAGCATTTTTAATGCACTACAAGATTTGGTTGCATAAGGAAAATCTATACCAAATATTCTATCACGTAAAAAATTCTTTGCTAAATTAAGTAATCTATTGAGTCAGAATTTTAATGTTTGCACTTTTTAGAATTTACATTTTTTTTTATCTAAAAAAATACTGGGAAAGAACATTTGCCTATTTGAGTATACTCCATCTAGATGACAATGTGCAGTTTGTGTTTCTCATAATTATTTGGTCTAAAGAAAATTTATAAGCTTTTAATTGGAATTAAATTTAAAAAGAAAATTAAATAAAAAAGATTTTGTAGGCTAAAAGGAAGCATGGCATGGTGTAAAGAAAATGGGCCTTGATTTTTCACAAAACTACATGGAAATTCCAGTTTGGTACTTTAAAATTTTGTGACTCTGAGTGACCTTTTTCTTCATTTATCTTTTTATGAGGTCAGTACTACTATTCCACTATGCTAAAGAGGACACTGAGGCATCCAAGGATTATACAACTTTCCAAAAGTTGCAAGTTTAAATTTATATAAAATATTAAACATATGGTTAATGGCTGAGTAAATTTGACCATATGAATTACCTTCTATCAAATGGGGTTGAAATACCTACAGTCTTTAAGTTTAAAATAAAATAGGACATGAAAAGTACCTATAACAGTGCCTGAAGCATAGCATAAAGGGAATATATATATATATATATAATCATTAGAATAAACCCAAACAGGATAATTTTGCAGTGACAATCACTGAACATCTTATTCCTCATATAGGTTCTAGAACTTACATAAAAGAGCAGAGAAGAAGTCAAAGAAAATCATAATAACAATTCAATGGCATAGGGATAAGAAGAGAGTCTCAGAGCCTCAACTTTTTTTCTTTAAGATTTTATTTATTTATTTATTTGAGAAAGAGACATAGAATGAGCAGGGGAGGGGCAGAGGGAGCGGGAGAAGCAGACTTCCCACTGAGAAGGGACCTGGATGGACTCAGGACCCTGAGATCATGATCTGAGAGAAATCATGAACGACTGAGCCACCCAAGCACCCTTCAGAGCCTCAACTTTTTAAAAAATATTTTTCATTTATGTATTCATGAGAGACAGAGAGAGAGAGAGAGAGAGAGAGAGAGGCAGAGACACAGGCAGAGACACAGGCAGAGGGAGAAGCAGGCTCCATGCAGGGAGCCTGATGTGGGACTCGATCTCAGGACCCCAGGATCACGCCCTGGGCCGAAGGCAGGCATCAAACCACTGAGTCACCCAGGGATCCCAGCTTTTGAATATGACTCCCACACATACA
This sequence comes from Canis lupus familiaris, assembly GCF_011100685.1. Lineage (NCBI taxonomy): Eukaryota > Metazoa > Chordata > Mammalia > Carnivora > Canidae > Canis > Canis lupus. Next base: position 13,753,746 of record NC_049238.1, read on the forward strand.
CATACAGCCTCCTTTGACACCAGGATCTCTTCTACCCATAGTGAAGATAACCTGGCTCTTCACACAACATCAAAGAGTGCTTCCTCTTTGAGTTCTTTGCCAGTTATCAGTTAATTGCCTATCAACTTCCAATTTATCTAGCATAGTCTCTATTGTGAAAATATGGAGAAATACCTTTCCTCTTGCTATCTAGCATCATGTAAATCCTTGTCAGACATTGCAGGAAGAAGAGGTTGCCCTTGGTTGTAGCATGCTCTCTCAGCAGACTCTTGCATCATGCCCAGCTCTGTCAGTGCCTGGCATTGGCAATACATAGATTTTCCAGTACTAGGCTCCTGGAATATGCGCAGCTCCTCTAGCACCTCACCCCTGCAGCCTGAAATGCACTCACAGCCAGCTGCATCCAACAGCCTACTGCTTTCCCGAGTGATCCCCTCAAGTGATTTTATGGCACAGTGCCTCCAGCAAGCCACTATTCCTGAAAAGAAGATTTGTATGTGCCACAGAAACCATGTTGAGCCATGACCATGTCCTTCAACAAAGATTGGATCTCATCCCTGGGGATATGGGCGGGAGGCTCTTCCTTGGGATCCCTATTTCAGTTCTACAGATAGTGGTTGCTCCTTATATCTGCTATTCCTGTATTCTTTAGAGTTCTCTTTATTTCTTATTAGCTAATTCTTCATTACTTCCACCCCCTGTTTTACTATTAATTCTATTAGATTTTCCCCCACTCAAATTACTGTGTGGTTCATGTATTGTAATTGGACCCTGACTGATGGAGGGTCTCACATTTGCCATTGCATAGAGAATGTTTAAGGAGGTCTCACAACTGGGAAGCCTGGGTAGCTCAGTCTGTTAAGCATCTGATTCTTGACTTGGAGTCAGGTCATGATCTCAGGCTCCTGAGTTTGAGCCTTGCATGGGCTCTATGCTGGGCTTGGAGCCTGCTTAAGATTCTCTCTCTCTCTCTCTCTCTCCCTTTCCCTTAAAAAAAAAAAAAAAAAGAAAGAAAGAAAAGAAAATCTTTGAAAAAAAAAAAAAAGGTCTCAGGACCAAATCCTAGGCCATCAGCAAACACTTTAGGCTCAAAGCAAAGCTGCAAAGCAAGTTAGTTAATCCTAGACATTACTAGCAGTTTCTATGGCTCCCCCAATCCACTGATTTTCTAGATTTTGGGGGAAAAGTGGAGAATTGAATTCTGTTTCTCAGGATGATTAGAATGTTCTTTGCCCCGTTTGTGTTTCAACACTAACTTAGCTTGATCTACTTGTTTGTTTTAGTTTGTTTGCTTGCTTGTTTTTAAGATTTATCCATCCATTTTAGAGACAGAGGGAAATAGAGCACTGTGGGGAGGGGGAGAGGGAGAGAGAGAATCTCCAGCAGACTCCTCACTGACCACAAAGCCCTACACAGGGCTTGATCCCAGGACCTTGAGATCATGACCTGAGCCTGAGCTGAAATCAAGAGTCAGACTCAACCAATTGAGCCACCCAGGTGCCCTGATCTGCTTCTTTGTTAAAAGAGAAGAAGTTAGCAGGAAACTCTAAACAAATACTCAGTGGCCTAGGGGTATTAAGGCATCCTCTGTGGGCTCTGTAATTCGAGCTGGCCATGTCTTTTGGCCACTAAGAAAATCTGGCTTTACATTTCAGTGAAATGTTGAAATTAAATTACTTTTAGCTAAGCTTAAAGTTGGAAAACTTTGTCATACAGAGTGAGTAAATCATTGTAAAATGCTCTAAGTACCTCCTAGTTTTCATTTCTATGGCACTGAAATAATCCATATAGGTTTTCCTGGCTCTTCCAGGAGTGGATATGCCAATGTACTCTGATTAAATCACTGGAAAATGTAAGGAAAATTCCTTCTTTTGGAAATAACTTTATTGGGGCAGAGTCTCATCATAAGAGATCTATAGGGACTTTATATTTAGAAAAGCAAAGCAAAAAAAAAAAAAGGAAAAGAAAAATTGTTTCACTTTCACTCTCCTTAAGTTCTAAGTCCATCATCCTATGTAGTCTCAAGGAATGATTAAATAGAAAATATAGAAAAATATGATTTTCCAGATAAAAACTTGATAGGGCTAGATAACACAAGGGCTGAGCCTTCTGTTTCTAAATATGACTTCAATGTAAAATATTGAGTCTCTATTGGAGAAATATGTATGGTAACTCAATTAGGGCAATTACCATTTATTTGATAGTGATATTTTCTCTTTCAATTGGAGGATTGGAGTATAATTTAAACTTTAGGAAGTTTAAATTCCAGCTCCTCTATCATCATGTGACATGTTTCCTTCCAAAATATTTTTAATTAGAAAATTTCTAAAATATCTAGGTTTTTCCCTTTGGCAACCTCATTCTCTCAATGCAAGATTGTCTGATTGGGAAGTAAAAAAAAAGGGCTCTTTCAGGCCACATTACCACTAATAAGAACATTTTAAAATAATATAAATCAAATGCAGCTAAATTTCAGTGTAAGGGTTAGGGCAAGAACCCAGGCTCATGATCTTTTTTTTTTTTTCTTTTTTTAAAGATTTTATTTATTTATTCATGAGAGACACAGAGAGAGGCAGAAACATAGACAGAGGGAGAAACAGGCTCCATGCAGGAAGCCTGATGTGGGACTCCATCCATGAATTTGGATCACGCCCTGAGCCAAAGGCAGACGCTCAACTGCTGAGCCACCCAGGGGTCCCCAGGCTCACAATCTTGTAAAAAAGCAGGATCCAACAAGTTATTAAGTTATTTTTAAAATGTTAGATTATATGGAGTGTCTTCTGCTTATGAAGGAGCAAACATGCATAAAGCATTTTTAGAAAGATTTAAATTTGAAGTCATGATTTTTATAAGTTAAAGTGCTTAAGAAGATAAACCCTTAGGTACCACTTTTGAATATTTACTCAACATAAGTCCTTTACATCTATTACCCCACTAAATATGATATCTATTTTACCAGTTTGGAAATTGAGGCTCAGAGAGGTTAAGAAATTTCCCAGAAAGCATATACCTGGTAGGTGGTAAGAATGATATTTGACACAGAAATATCTATAAAAAATATGCACATCCCCACTATCCTATCCACGTTGTCTTTTTTGTTTTCATTGCATGGCCAACATGGTCCTTTAGGGCCATAATGATTGACTGGATACTTTGGGGGAACTTGCTTATTTTTGGAAAAGGTATTTAAATTTTAAAGCAATGAAATTAGAATAGCAAGAGTTCTGGGGCACCTGGGAGGCTTAGCTGGTTAAGGGTTCAGCTCTTGATTTTGCCTCAGGTCATAATTTCAGGGTTATGGGATCAATCTGTCCAACTCTGTGCTCAACATAGAGTGTGCTTGTTCCTCTCCCGCTGCTTCCTCCGGCTCTATCTCTAAAATTAATAAATAAGTAAAATCTTTAAAAAAATAGGAAGCTTTAATCACCCACTCCCTCTTATTTTTAGGTTATTTTTCAATTAGCTTGTCCAGTTTAGTCATCATATAAACTGTAGTCTATACTAGAAAAATCTGACAAATCCCTCTCTCTCTTTATTAGAGGAGCATTTCCAGTTCATCATTTTAAAAAGTTAATATAGGCTTTCATTTTACGTTAAAAAATATTCCTGTTTCAAGATATATTGACTTTTCTAATGTAGCTTTGAGCCCTTCTCGAAACAGTCGTTGTCTGGAAGCCTTAAGAAGTTTTAATGCAACTTCCAAATGGGTCTCACCCTACTAGGGAGTAGTTTTGGCACTGGGAGAATTTGGCTCAGCAGATTTCAGCAGAGTCCCAGCTCAGGAAGTCAATTAGCTTGGAAAGACGAAACATCTGAAAATGTAAATTATTAGTTCAGTTGCAACTCTATGTGTTACATGTGTAGAAATGCAAAAACACATTTGTTCAAAAGATTTATCGTGAGCTGCCACATTGGACAGTATGAACACTTAGATATGCTTACATAAACATATGAGTCACCTTTTATAAAATACAACTTTCCATGTAAGCAAGCTATTGATGAATGTGGAGTTTAAGACATTTTCTCTTTGGCTGTTGTAAAATTTTCTACAAATGATAAGAAAGAACATCTTTAAATGCAATAAGTTCAGGAAAATAACTTGTCACTAAAGGGAGGGGAGCCAAGGGGTCCCAGCATCCCTCACTCCCATGTCCTAATGTAAGTGCCTTTGCCAGAAAGCCTTCACTTTCTGAGGTGAGTCAAGGGTCTTGAGAGCTGCCTCCAGTTTAGAAACAGAAAGGCACAGCTTCCTTCTGAGGTCTTCTGAGGTTGGCACTGTTTAAATATCTATTATCTTAGAGTTTGGAGATATTTTCCCTCTAAATCAGAATAGATAATGAGATACAAAGTAGCTGGTGTTTTGGGAATGTCCACTCTGTGGATCATATTCCAGGTGACTCATGTTTCTGCTTCTTTCAAAACAAGCTATTAGCTGTACGTATTAGTTGAATTTAGAAAGATGGGAAAATTTTGTTGTTTTTCAAAATCTTCAATATATGGTCTTTCTGGAACTAAAGACTGTCCAACAAATATCACTCAAATCCTGATATCCATTGCAACTTAAATGAAAAGCACCCCAGCCCCACCCTAACTTCTAATTTTTTAACAGTTCTCCTTTCCCCAAGCTACTCCTCTACAACTCCCCTTCTTTGTTACCTCTCTTTTTAGGATATATTTGTATTTGAGCGTACTAGGTTGCAGTTATTTGTAATTTTACCTGCCCCTCCTCCCTACTGACTATGAGATCCCCAAAGGTATGGACTTTGTCCTAATACATTTTTTACAAGCCAATCCCTAGTAGTAGGACTGCCACCGAGATGCTGCTTAATAAACATTGGTAGAATATTGAAAACTTGAATTAATTAATTAGCCATCTAATAATAAAGTTAGGATAATTTATGATACTGATTTGATGATTCTATACTTCTTTTAGAGTTGAGAATTCTGGATTTTGTTTGGGTAGAATATTTCTAATAAAGATTGTCTTTAGGCTAAATACAATTACCTTTTCAAACACAGACAGTCCTGAACTTATGATGATTCAACTTCCAATTTTTTGGATTCACAGTAGTGTGAAAGCAGTATGCACCCAGGAGATATTGACTTTGAATTTTGAATTCAGATCTTTTCCTGAGATTGGTGAAATGTGGTATTTCATCAATCTCTTGTGATCCTGGGTGGTGGCAGCAGTCACAGCTCCTGTCAGCCACATGATCACGAGAGTGAAGCTCAGACGAATCTATCAATCATTCTGCATCCGTAAAATTATTCTGTTCATCACTTTCAGCACAGTTTTCAATAAATTACATGAGATAGTCAACAATTTATCATAAATCAGGCATTAAAGTTAGATAATTTTGCCCAATTGTAGGCTAATAGAAGTGTTCTGAGCGCATTTAAGGTAGTGCTAGGCTAAGCTATGATTTTCAGTAGATTAGATATAGGAAATGCATTTTTAATTGATTTATTTTCATGGCCTTATCAGGCATAACTCTCATCATAAGTCAAGAAAGATCTGTATTATCATTTTTTTTCCTAATAAAACTTGCCTCATTGTAAATGTCACCACAACATATAATCAGATTTCTTAAAACGGAGAAAAAGTCACACAATTCAACATTATAACAGTATTTCTACCAATATCCTTATGGAACATAATCCTGCATTTTTTTCATAAGAATATTTCTATTGAATTACTGCAGACACAAACAACTATAACCATAATTGAATAAATGGGGAAAAAAATGCTGAGCAGTAATTGGTAACATTGCCAGAATTGTCCCTTAACATATGGAAAATTACAGTTAAATGTTGATCTTAACTGATACACGTATACTTAATATACATTATTAGGAACATCTTAGTTTTTTTTAAACATTGTATTTTTCCCATTCTAAAAGAAAAAAATTCATCATTGAAAATGTGAAATGTAAAAAAAAAAAATGTGAAATGTGACAAAGTAGTAAAAAAGAAACCAGAAGACAGAGAAATGAGTAAGCATGTAGACAGCGACCATTACTATTAGATACATTTTCTCACATACTTTATATATTTTTAAATAAAAATTGGTATTGTATATGCAACAAGTTTTTTATGTCGATTAACATTAAATACTAAACCTTTTGACCACATCACCAAAGTGTCTTAGGAAAAGCTATGGTTTCATACTATTTCATTATTTAAAGATATTTGTAGTTTTACTTACTGCCCTTCTAGTTAGGCTTTTTTCCAGATCTGATTTTTTATTATACATAATTAGCTTTGTAATATATATTTCATTATACATAAATCCTTGGGTGGATTTGTGACTATTTCCATTAACTGTATACTCAGAAATACTTTTAAATATTCTTGCTACATATCAACAAATTCATTTCAAGACTATGGAGAAAACCTGCATTCCCACTATCAGTGAAAGAATTTAATTTTCTTGTTCGTTTTACCAACAGTAAATATTATGATATACATTATTATGATATACAAGACTCCTTTTTTAGATTTTTATTTCACAAGTGTAAACATATTCATAGTATTTCTTTGTAATTAAAAAAGATTTTTGTAATTATGGCTGCAAATAGACTCTTGTTTCCGATATTGTTTATTTGATTTTTTTTCAGTTGTTTTCTCTAAAAATTAATTTTCTAAAAAAGTGCAATGGCATGGTAAAAAAATATGCACACTAGAAAATGCACACATAAAAAGAAAACATATCCTTTTACTATTCCACCACCACTTTTCCTTCTTTCCAGAGGTGATAATTATTAATAGTTTCTCAAATAGTCTTAAAAATTAGCTGTCTAATCCATATATTAAAATCCATATCCAGTTTTAATAGAAAGCCCTTTTTAAGACATAGACAAATATGTCATGATTCAAACTGTTTTGCAGTTAGCTCTGTTCATCTATGTCTTGGATACCTTTTCATATCAATACATAAGTAAATATGCCCTACTGTTTCTAATAACTACAAGAAATACCATATATTTTGAAAATTTATTAATTTAATAGGTAAGAGTAATATCTTACTGTTTTAAATTTCATATGCTTTTTTAAATTAGATGAAATCAGAAAAGGAGACAAACCATAAAAGACTCTTAATCATAGGAAACAAACTGAGAATTGCTGTCAGGGAGGGCAGTGGGGTGGGGACAGGGTAACTGGGTGATGAGCATTAAGGAGGACACATGATATAATGAGCACTGGGTGTTATATAAGACTGATGAATCACTGACCTCTACCTCTGAAACCAATAATACATTATATATTAACTAATTTAATTTAAATAATATATTTAAAGTGTGTTATATAATAAATAAATAAATTTCATATTACTTTGATTTTTAGTGTAATTGAACATCATTTTTCAAATAATTATTTCCTATTTGTATTTCATTGCTTCAAGATCTTTATCCGTTATCTATCTGGTGTTAGTGGCTTTAAAAGCCATTTTGGATAAAATATGTCTCACAGAGATTTCTGGAAGGACAGCTGGCTTCTCTTCTAATCCCACTCTAGCTCAACTTCTCTTCTATGCTGAATAGCTCTTAGAGTAGCAACCAGGGAAACCCGGGAGGCTGTAAGTAAAAAGCTAGTAGTGGCTTTCTTTCCTTTCTGGGTCTGGGAATCAGCATGAAAATCTTCAGTCATGAAATCTGAAAGTGATGGTCCCTGGGGAGAGCTTGACCTTTGGAAATGGGTAAGTCCAATCTCTTCTGGATGCTAAGGCAATTCGGAATAATTGTACTGAATCCTCTGTACTTCCAAACCAAGTACCTGTCTTGAAGACAACAGGTACAAAAAAATTTCCACTTGGTATCTCCATAAAGAACAGACAGGCAATCTCCCTGATTCTCCATCCTTAGCTTGAAGTTTCAGATGTAGACATTGTTAATGTTTATCGATATTAGGTTCTCCTTCCTCTGAAGACATGGAAGTCTGGGTTTCTCTGCCTCCTTGCAGTTCAGTGGAGTCCTATGACCATATCTAGCCAACAACATGGGACCTAAAGATTTGAATTAGATTTGCATAGTTTCCTATTTCTCTTTTACTCTGCTATGGAAAATCTTGTACCTTGTGCTAAAGGAGGGGTACTTCTCTCTCTCTCTGTGACTATCATAAATAAATAAATAAATAAAAAAATAAAGGAGGGGTACTTTATGAGAGGGGAGCCTTGTTACTCTTGTTTCTGGGTCACTGGGAGAAGAAGCAGAGCCCTCTGTTAGATCCCGTTAGACATAAGATAATCAGAGAAAAATACCCTGGCATTTTTGCTGCAGCATAACTTAGTCTATATGGGTTAATAGAATACCCTAATGAAGAGACAAAAAGAGGCTTAACAACTATAAAGAGTAACAACAGACTCATAAAAGTACAACTGTCAAATGAATAAATAATAATTTGAAAAAAGCTTGGAAGCTAAGGTGATTGAAATTTTTTAAAATGTAGAATGTCTTGAAAGAAAGCACTGTGACTGTTGAGGCTTCATTTTATTAAGTGGAGAAGTATTTCAAATACTAGCCAAAAACACAAAAAGAAGTCATGCAGAAAATACAAGAAGTTTGAAAACCAGATTCAAAAGAACTAATGTGTGAGTATCAGAAATGCTGGAGCGTAACAAAAGATGGGTAGAAGAAAATAATAATTAAACAAAAAAACAGAGAAAAGGTTTTACAATTAAAAAGCTTCTAACCTACAGACTAAAAAGATGGAGTGAAAAACATGCACACACATAAAAACAGATATATTTTGGTAAAACTGAATTCCAGAATGAGATGTGATGGTTTCCTCAAAAAATTAAAAATGAAATTAGTATATAATCCGGCAATTCCACTTCGGTGTAGATACCCAAAAGAATTGACAGGGTGTTAAAGAGATATTTGTACACCCATGTTCATAGCAGCATTATTCACAATAGCTAAAATGTGGAAGCAACCAGTGTCCATCAACAGATGAATAGATGAGAAAAATATGATATATATACACAGTGGAATATTATTCGGCCTTAAAAAGGAAGCAAATTCTGACATATGCTATCATATGAATAATGTGGAGGACCTTATGCTAAATGAGATAAGTCAGTCACAACAAAATCCCCAAAACAAAAAAATACTCAGGATTTCACTTATATGAGGTCCTTAAAGGAGTAAAAATTATAGAGGCAGAAAGTTGAACGGTGGTTGCGAGGGGCAAGAGGGAGCAGAGAGGGAGAAATTATTGTTCGATGAATACAAAGTTTCAGTTTTACAAGATCAAAATTGTCCAGCAGGTGGATGATGATGATGGTACACTCATAATATGAGTGTACGTAGTGTAATGAACTGTGCACTTAAAAATGGCAAGATAGTAAATTTTATGCTATAAATATTTTGTCATGATAAGTAAAATGAAATGAATATATGTATATTGTACCATTTATATAAAATGCATGTATATGTAAAAATTTTAGGAAAAAGTAGCAGTTCTACATTACTGACTTGTAGGAATAGCTATGATATATTGTCAAGTAGAAAAAGTAATTGGCTGACTAATATGTATAGTATAATTATATTTTAATAAAAGACAATCAGGACTACTTTAATATATCTATAAATATTAGGGTGATAAAGCGTTGATTTATGTTGCATCTGTATATATTTAACATCATTTGTTTCAACAACAACTAATTACTATCATAACTTTAAAAACTAAATACAGAAAATTTTTTAAAAATTTGGTAAGGTCATACTATATATTATAACAAGATCTGTAAACCTCTGCCTTTCACATTTGGTGAATGTATTTTTCCAGTTTGAATTATATCTTTTAATTGTGTGATGGTATAAAAGTTATCAAATGTAATTAAATATATTACATATATTACTATTTTAAATATATATTATTGTCTTAAATTACTTGTATTATATTACTTATATTATTATGTATATATTAACATACATAATACCACACACACTTGCACAACACATACATGCATATACATATCTTTTCGCATAAACTATTGCCATGGTATCTATGATACTCAAGGAAATTTAAATGATACACTTTCACCCAACACACATAGACACACACACTCTAAGTATAATAGCAAGTACAACTACCATAAGTAGATCTGAGACGAGAAACAACTGAGTTGTGGTAACCATAAATCTTCTTACTCTGAGGAAGAAGAAGACACTTGCATTGAAAATTCCTAATATATCCTGAAATAAAAATATTCATAATCCTAAACACTGAACAGAATTAACCCAATGCATCCTCTTAAGTCACTTTATTTATATTAGGAACACATATCAGAAAGCTGCTATAACAAACAAATGTCAGTGACTCAAAATAATAGAAGTATTTTTCTTGCTGATGTAAAATAGTCTAAAGCTTGTTGGCCATTGTTTCTGTTACATGAAGTCATTCTGGGACCCAGATATCTTCCATCTTTAGGAGCTACAACTAACCACAGTTAGTCTCTAAATTAAAATCCCCATGGAAAAAAGAATGGAGAGAGGATTTTGCGAAGCTCTTGACTGTCTCAATCAAGAAGCGACACATGACATTTTACTCATATTCTATTGTCAAACACTATGGCCTGATCTTTTCTAAATTAGAGCCAGGAAATGCGATTTAGCTGTGTGCCCAGAAGGGGAAACAAGATTGGTGACCATCCATCCAGTCTCTGTCACTTTTTTTTTTTCATTCCACAAACTTGAGTATATCAAATTTGTATTCAAATTGAATGGAGAATTGAAACAAAGGATTGAAGTCAGTAGCAAAGAAGTGGTTCCCACAGAAGTTAAAGTGGCCTGGGAATAAAGATACAGCATATGGTCTTATCTTCAATCTGGTGCTTTAAGATATTTGAACATGTTGATGGCCTTCCTTAGGGTTCAGATTCCTTTTTATGCTGGAAATAAGGAATTAATCAATTTCCAATTTTAAAGAGAGATAGGCAAATTGTTCTAAGAATGTTCTGGGATAATGTCGGTGACTGGGAAAGGACTAAGACAGGACCCCAGTTTAGCTCTATGACCCTCCAGATCACTTTCTCACATATCTCCTGACACCCTGGGCAAAAATTCAATATTCTGGTTTATTAAGAACAGATTTTTTTCCTTTCTGTTCATATTTCTTCCCAACTTCAAAGTCATAAAGGAAGAGACTTATAAGCATTATATATATATATATATATATATATATATATAAAACATGTTCTTAATTTTATTCATTCAGCATCCACACAGTGTTTATTAGTGACTCTGTTTAATTTATGTGGCTTTTATTGAGAACCTACTTTGTGACAAGCTCTATATTGAGACATGGGAATACAGATAAATAAACTTTAAAGAAGTTAGAGCCAAACTCATCTATTCATTCATTGAACAAAGATTTAATGAGCTTCTTCTTATGAATCAGGCACTGCTCTTATGAAACGGGTCAGAGGAAACAGTTCCTTGAATAAATGCATCAATTACACTAGAGAGTAAAAAGTGCTATGAAGGAAAACAAAAACAAAACAGTGAGGGGAGGCTAACTGAATTAGGTGAGAGGACTCACTGGTACTTGAATTAAAAGAGGAAGACACCTCTGCCAAGTTCAATAGCCAGAGGGATCATTCCATTAAAAAAAAATCAGGAATAAGTTGAATATGTTCAAGAAAGAAAACTGGATATACATGCATGAGAGAAGTTGGGCAAACGGATGCTTCAAGGAGAGAGTAGTTTCCTCTCCCTCACCTAATCATTGCTTTCCATCCTCTTACCCAGGTAGGTCCCCATGGAGACCTGAATGAATGAATTTATGCTGAATGAATGCTCCTGGCTAAATCTGGGTAAGCATTTTTCAGACTATATTTGTTTGCTAGGGCTGCGTAATAGTTAACTTTATGTGTCAACCTGATGGGGCTAAGGGATGTGCAGATATCCAGTCAAATGATTATTTTCAGGTGTGTGTCTGTAAAGTGCCCCAGGAAGAGATTCACACTTGAGTCAGTAGACTGAGTAAAGAAGAGTACTCTTACCATCACCAGCGGTTATCATCCAAGCTGTTGAGGGCCTGAATACAACAAAGATGTGGAGGAAGAGAGGATTCACTGTCTCTGCTTGAGCTGAGACATCCATCTTCTCCTGCCCTCAGACATGGGAACTCATGTTTCTCAGGCTTTCAGACTCAGGCCAGAACTTACATCATCAGCCCTTCCCCCTATTCCCCCATTCTCAGACCTTTGGATTTAGACTGAATTATACCGCTAGTTTTTTCAGTACTCCAGTTTGTAGAGGGCAGATGATTCAACTTCTCAGCCTCTAAAATCATGTGATCCAATTCCTATAATAAATCTCCTCTGGGCAGCCCGGGTGGCTCAGCGGTTTAGCACCACCTTCAGCAGAGGTTGTGATCCTGGAGACCCTGGATTGAGTCCCACGTCAGGCTCCCTGCAGGGAGCCTGCTTCTTCCTCTCTTCACAGGGAGCCTGTGTCTCTGCCTCTCTCTCTCTATGTCTGTGTCTCTCATGAATAAATAAATAAAATCTTTAATAAATAAATAGTCACATTCTGAGGTATGGGGTATTAGGACTTCTACATAAGAATTTGTGGAGGAGGCACAATTCCCCCATAACACACACCTTAAATAAAATGTGCCCATTGAAAGTGGGAGATTTATTTTCTATTGTGATATGTAACATTTAGGTAAGGGTTAGGTCATCAGGGCATCATAGGTTATGAGATAAAGTATGAGACAAAATGAGAAACCATTGGATTTTGTCATATGTATTTAAGATCATTCAGTTTGTTGTGTAGAGAATGAATTCTCTGACTACATCAAGAAGTGAAGGTGACTTGAATTAACATCATAACAGAGGAGATGGTATGAGATTCTTAGATTCAGAATCTATTTTGAAGTAAAAACCAGCAGAACTCACTGATGGATTAGATGTAAAGAAAGTAGGGGGAAAAAGAGGAATCAAGTAGGACACAAATGGCTTATGCCACTGTGGAGTTGATGGGTCCCAGCATGGGCTAGCTATGTGGTCTCTAAGATGTAACTTTATCTCTATGAGTCTCCATTTCCTCATTTGTAAAATGGAGCTGAAATTATTTCCTTCATAAAGCAGCCATAAGGATTAAATTACATAATGCCTATAAAATACCTTGCAAGTACTTGACATGCAGTAGGTAGTCAATGGATGATATTGTAAAGTGTCTACCCTACCGAGATGAAGAAGATATGTTCACAGACCAGCCAAGCAATACCTGGTTAAATGTCTAGCTAACAAGAACTGATCAGGAGATGCCCTTCTCATGTTATAAAAAAGAAAAATCAATGTGGACCAGGATGAGGAAACCTCTCCTGGTAGGGTGAATGATGGTTGAATGTGGAAGACTTGACAAAAAATTTATTTCATTGAGGAAGAAGCCCTAATGGTTTAACTGGCTTCCCCAAATCAGGGAAATATAGTGTGTCCTACAGTAGACAATCCCAACTCTGCTATTCCCTAGTAGACCTTGAATTTGTGAAGTAAGCTTTCTGGTCTATGGTTGTCTTACAAGTATAATAAAAGTTGTACTAGTTGGTCTGTAACCTGAAGCCAGATACTCAATGTTTAAAAAAATGTCAGGTCATTAATTTGAAAATTTCAATGTTACTTCGTAAGATAGTAAAACAGAATTGCAAATTAATGATTCTAAAGTAAATCATACTTTAAAAATTAATGAATTTCTTAGAACATTGCTAATAATTCATTTAAAATTCTGAAAGATGTTTAAAAAGATGTAGAATATGATCACCATATTAGTAGCCAACAAATATCACATCATTGTGTCTGATGGATTCTTTGCAAATGTAACTATTGTGTAATTAATTATCTAGTCACCTGGAAACCATTGTTGTAAATGGTATAATATTAATCACAAATATTTAAGGAAACATAATAATTAAATACTTAAATATGGACCCAGAATTGTGGAAGAATTAAACTTTATCTACTGTACACATCCCCCACCTAACTACTTTGTCACTTTGTTCCTTGAAAATGATCTGACAACTCTCTAACTTAAGGGTTTGACTGTTAGTCTACTGTCCCCAAGCACTAACCTAGACAGAGTCCCCTTTTCCTCACCTGCCCTTGACCTGATGATCCTATCTGCCTCCAAAGTCAGCACTAAAGATTCTAAACTCCAAATCCACAACAGGGGTCCCCCACCATTCACTTCTCCTTGGTCCGAAGCCAAGTGTGAGCTGGAGCTTCTGGGCACCAGGGTGAGGCAGAGACATGTAATATGAACCAGACTGGAGGTCAGGTCTTATTTTCCTCTGACTACATGCTTGCTGCTCCTCTGGAAACTGCTGCAGGGAGGGTTTTCTCCCTCACCTAATCATTGCCCCCCACCCCTCTCAGCCCAGGTCCCCGTGGAGATCTGAATGCTCCTGGCTGAAGCTGGGAAAGCATTTTTCACACCTTAAATAAAATGTGCAGATTGAGGGTGGAAGGATTATTTTCCATTACAATATGAAACATTCTGGCCTTTTTCCCAGAGTTTATAATAGCCTTTGGAAAGGGCCTCACCCCAAAAGTATAGTCCTAGAAACCAGCTAGAAATGAACTGGGAAGTCTGGACTACGGACTTGCTAGGGAGGGAGAGCGCATGCTGATGGGCAGGTTGGAGCACTGGCCTCGTTACTGCCTAGACCAAGATTGCCAAGAGCTGTTCATGTGTACAGAATCCATCCATTCCTTTGTTCTTACCTTCGGAGCCCCCAGGGATTGGTATGTTCACTGAGTTTTAACTTTAAGATCCTGGAGCTCTCAAAAGACTCTACACACAACAATATGAAAGGTCTTCATCCATTGGTCCTATCTCTTTAATTATCTTTGATACTAGTTAAAATTCAATTTTCCTATAGACTAACTGCAGTAATAAACAAACTAAATCCTAGTGATTAACACTACACATGTTTAATTCTTGCTCATCCCATAATGAGACTTGTGTGACGGATGTCCTTCCATTACATGGTTAGTGACCCAGGATCCTTCCATCTTCCAGGGCCTTGGATTCTTCCATCAGATTCTCTTCATTCTGTCTGAAAACCATTCTCCCTGAGGGACCTTGCAGGGGACTTTAGGAGCCAGGAACACTTTACTATACCAACATACCTTTGGCCAGAACTGTCACATGGCAGATATTCCAACTATTGGGCAGTCTGAAAAATTTCTATACTACCTCCCAAAGAAGGAGAGGGGACTCCTAGATATTGATGAGCACATTCCTGACCATATCTCATTTAAAATAGAAATGACTCTGGGTTGTCATCAATCCTGACACACCCATGGGAATAAAGGAGAAAAGGGTGATGTTAGGGAAAGGAGCCCTTGAGGACAGGGGAGAAGAGAGGGAATCACTGGTTTCTTACCTTACATGTTCATGGTCATAAACTTACAAGAAAATGGTATAGAATGTATTATCCTGCATTCACAGTAAGGGAGAGCATTTCTAGAGTCAGCCTTCTAGCAAGACAAAATCTTACATCGTATGAGTTGCATCCATCACCTTTACCATATTCTGTTGTTTGGAAATAAGTCACAGTTCCCACCCACACTCAAGAGGAGGGCATTACACAAGGGTGTGAATACCAAGAGACAGGAAACATAGAAGCATCTTTAAAGTTTGTCCTCCATTGGTGGAGATTTCTAGCTAATAAGTAGATGGATGGATGAGGAGACCTCAAAGAAAGACCTCAAAGAAAGAGGCTTATTGTGAGACGACATATACGCTGCTCCAAATCTTATTCTTATCACTTATAAAATGATAACAGTGATACTCACCTCATAGGACTATCAGGCAATTAAAGATAGAAAATGTCAAAATCTGGCAAAATGAAGTCCAACAAGTCTCCCTTTATTTAATTTGGTGATGGACGTGGCAAGTCATTTCTGCATGCCGAGGCTCAGTTCCTGCCTCTATAAATGAACATCCAGTTCCAGAAGATGTTCTGGGGGTCACTGCCAACTTGAAAACTCACATCACTGGACAAAACTGACTTGTACACAGTCTCCCCATAAAAACAAGAACTTGAAAAAAAATAAATTGAAGATGAAAGATAAGGAAATTCCCTCCTCTCACTTAATCATAGACTTGAAGGCAATGAATATATTTCTTCTTGGTTGCTCAGTTGGAGACATTTTGGAAGTTGTCTATGAAAAGATTAACCATTTAAGATTGTGTATGAAATAATCAGAGATTAGATCATCTAGTTCATTTTATGTATTACTGACTTTCTGTCTTTGGCTTATTTCTTTTTTTGAGCAACTGTTAATAAAACACAAATTCGTTCAATCACAACAATGGCAACTCTAGCTCTGTTGAAAATTAGAGGAATTTCTAACTTCTCCAAAAAAGACCTAAGAATATAGAAATAGAAGCTTACTTGCCTGGTTAATTTTCTTCAATAGGAATCACTTACTGTATTTCATTGGGGAGCGGTTGGGGGAAAAACAACTCAGGACCAAGTCACCACTTGGACTGATAACCATGCTGGCAGAGGATGTTCTGCATTTACTGGGCTCTCATCTATAAATTTCTCTCTATCCAACACTTTTCTGGGCTTCTCTTTATCACACTCAGAAATTCCTGCTCTTTCCCCAGCTCTCTTCCTTGCCATCTGTGTTTGGCACACCCAGGAGAATCAAGGGGAATGCTAACAGAATTACCATTCAGCCTGAGATTGTTTCTCTTTATTCCTTTCTCAAAATGAGGTGTCTGAATGATTGGAAATTTTAGCCAACCCTCTGAACAGACTCTCCTGGGGGCTTGTTGTCTCTAACGAGGTCTCTATGAACATTTGTAGGGGCATACCGAAGTGTCTTGATTCCAGTCACAATGCCTCAAACTCCCTTAAATTGAAAATATACCTGTAACTTTGTCCTGAATTCTAAATGTCAACCCCCTCTGGGAACTCCTGTGGGTAATTCCTGAGGCTTTGGGGGTATGAGACATGTGCATGCTTGAGTGAGTGCCCCTTAAATCTTGTACCCTAGGTACCTCACTCATCTCACCCTAATCCTAACCCTGCTAAACAGGGCAGGAAGCGCCTCACTGAGCTGGATAGAAAGATTGTATATTCATTTCCTAGTGTTGGCATAACAAATTATCACAAACCTGGTGGCTTAAAACAATAGAAATTTATTGTCTTATGGTTCTGGAGGCCAAAAGTTCAAAACCAAGGTGTCAGCAGGGCTGTGCGTCCTCCAATGGCTCTAGGAGAGAATTCTTCTTTGTTTCTTCCAGCTTTTAGGTGTCTTCTGGTGTTCCTTGGTTTGTGGCAGTGTAAGTCCAACCTTTGCTTTTGTTTTCATGTGACCTTTCCTGTCTGTGTCCTCTCCTCTTCTTTTAAGGACATTATTGAGTGAAATAAGTCAGTCAGAGAAGGACAATCATATGGTTTCACTCATATGTGTAATATAAGACATAGTGAAAGGGATTATAAGGGAAAGGAGCAGAACTGAGTGGGGAAAATTAGAGAAGGAGATAAACAATGAGAGATTCCTAACTCTGGGAAACAAAGGGTTGTGGAAGGGGAAGTGAGTCGGGGGATGCAGTAGCTGGGTGACAGGCACTGCAGAGGGCACTTGATGGGATGAGCACTGGGTCTTATACTATATGTTGGCAAAGTGAATTTAAAAAAATAAAAAGATAAAAACAATAAGGATACTTGTCTTTGGATTTAGGGTCCATCCATATGACCCAGGATGATCGCATCTTGAGATCTCTAATTTAATCATATCTGTAAGACCCCCTTTACAAATAGGATCATATTTATAGGTGAGGAGTGGAAATATATTTTGAGGAGTCACCATTCAACCCACAACAAATTGGAATCAAGAGATTGAAATCGAGAAATTCAAATCATAAGAATCTGAATAGACTTATTTGTTCATCATATCTTTGCTGAGTGCTTACTCTGTCCCTAACACTACCAGCTCCAAGTCAGATGAGGACAAAAATGGCAAAGAGGAACTGACATGGTGCTGTCCCACACCTCCCCAAAACAATAGCGAAACAAACAAACAAAAAGATATTACTACCCCTCTCTGACAAGGAACCTACAACCATTGGGAAAGACACCAATGATTATACAGCATGATTTAGGGGAGAGAGTGTTAATAAAGACACACAGTAGTAGTTTTAAGACTAGGGTGACTGATGGATTTCAAATAACTCAATCCAGTGCTCAAGGAGTTCCAGCCTATGAATTCCTTGTACAACATTTGCTTTTTTTCATCATCATCATCATTATTATTATTATTCATTTAAATTCAAGTTAATTAACATATAGTGTATTATTAGGTTCGGGGTAGAGTTTGGTGATTTATCAGTTGCATATAACACCCAGTGCTCATGACATCAAATGCCTTCCTTAATGCCCATCACTCAGTTTCCCCACCCCACCCAACAATATTTACTTTAAAAAATATTATTACTTAAGCAAAAAGAGGAGGATTCTACTGAAGGAATACCTATGACATAAAAGTGCATTGGATATGGAAAAAAAATCACTAATAGCTAAAGTTGATAAAGTCATGCTTTAAAATCCATCTCAGCAATTCATTGTTAAGTACATATTCAAGGGCAGCCCTGGTGGCTCAGTGGTTTAGCACCGCCTGCAGCCCAGGGTGTGATCCTGGAGACCTGGGATCGAGTCTCACATCAGGCTCCCTGCATGGAGCCTGCTTCTTCCTCTACCTGTGTCTCTGCTTCTCTCTCCTTTCTGTGTATTCTCATGAATAAATAAATAAATAAAATCTTTAAAAAAAAGTACATATTCAAATTCTTCCCATTTTTGAAGATCCAGCTCAGGTTCACCTCTTCTGTAAAACTATTCCAAACACAACTCTGAGTTCACGTGGCCTCTCCACGATATTGCATTTCTTTTTTTTTTAATTTTTAAAAAAATTTTTATTTATGATAGTCACAGAGAGAGAGAGAGAGAGAGAGGCAGAGACACAGGCAGAGGGAGAAGCAGGCTCCATGCACCGGGAGCCCGACGTGGGATTCGATCCCGGGTCTCCAGGATCGCGCCCTGGGCCAAAGGCAGGCGCTAAACCGCTGCGCCACCCAGGGATCCCCGATATTGCATTTCTAAGCCAGTTCCTTCCCACCTCCCCTGTCTCAAAATGTAGCACCACCACCAGATTCAGCAAGTTTTGATGGGCTCTACTGCCTAACATACCTGATTCTGTATAATTCGCTGTTAGCATCCAGTCACAGCATAACTTCTTGTCTGAAGCATTCACATCCTCCTAGTTAGTTCCTTCCTTCCACCCTTCTTTCCTCTAGTACCCATTCTGCACAAGGCAGTAATTGTGATCCCCACAAGTAAACTATGCATTTCTGTGCTTCAGTCTCTCCAATGGCTTTCTACTGCACCTCTAGTATAATGAAAAGTCACTACCCTGGCCAAAGGTCTTTTTTTTTTTTTTTTTTTTTAAGAGAGTAAGAGAGTGTGGGGGAAGGGTAGAGGGGGAGGGAGAGAGAGAATCTTATGCAGAGCCTGAGGTGGGGCTCAATCTCAGGACTCTGAGATCATGACCCAATCCAAAATCAAGAGTCAGACACACAATTGACTGAGCCACCCAGGTGCACCCCCTCTGTTTTTAGAGCCAGAAGGTCTTAATATGATCTTGCCTTTCCACACCTTTCTGAAATAACCTTCCTTGCCACCTAAGCTCCAGTGACTTTACTTCTGTTTCTTGAAGAAGCAAAGCCAGGCCTTGCCTTACGACATTTGCATGTGATTTCCCTACCTGAAAACACTTTCCTGCCTTTACAGGCCTACCCAAATATTCCTGGCTGGAGTTTCTCTTCCTTAGTCTTCTTCCCTGATCACCCAGTCTATAGCGTTCCATCTTCATCTATCCTTATCCAAACCACTTTTCTCTGTTTCCTTCACTGCTCTAAACAACCGAATCGATTTTCATTTACTATTTCTCATTTATTGCCTATTTTCTTGCACTAGAATACAAATTTCATGAGAACTAGGACCTTATCTGTGTTCTTAACATTGTATCTCCATGTCTAGATCAGCCCCAAATATGACAGCTGCTCAAGAAATATTTGCCCAATGATTAAATGCAAAATCATCTGTATTAGTTGTGTTTTTTTAAGTAACAAGCTCTAGGGACGCCTCGGTGGCTCAGCGCTTAAGTCTCCGCCTTTGGCTCAGAGTGTGATCCTGGAGTCCTGAGATCGAGTCCCACATCAGGCTTCCTGCATGGAGCCTGCTTCTCCCTCTGCCTATGTCTCTGCCTCTCTCTGTGTGTGTCTCTCATGAATAAATAAATAAAATCTTAAAAAAAAGAAACAAGCTCTATGAGAGAAAACATCATTTTATGGTTTTCCATGCAGAAGAGAACATAATTTTTAACACACACAAACATTTATTTAGCTGTTCTGGAAAGGAGAACCAGGAATGTGTTCTAGGGTTTCTGCTGAATACCCTCTGGATCTCTTTTGTGTTTTAAAGATTCTATCCCTGTTCTGTTCTTTGCTGGGTTTTCAATAAGACAAGGCAGTTTATTGTGAATAGTCTCTGTTTCTCCTTCAGAAATCTCAAATTTGGTCAGATATCTAAGAAATGTAGTATGAGAAGTTTTCCCCCCTTCTTCTGGTTCTCTGCTTCCCTGGATCACCTCCACTTCTGAGTCTTTCATATATTACAAAGAAATCCATCCCACAAATAGCTTCCAAGCTCTTACCTATAGAAATAAGAAACAAACACAAACTGCAATGACTATTGTCTGGAAGAGCACACTATGCTTTACTGAAAGACACCCGTCCAGAATGCTTGAAACTTCTTTCTAGAAACATTTGCCAACTTTAATAGCCATTATCTTTGCATTTTATGGTACTTTGGGTTCCGTCTTTTATGGCCAAGGAGGTCCTCTCCCTATCTCTCTTTTGTTGTCAGTGTAGCCCTGAAACCAACAAGATTTGTGAATGATGTACCTCAGGGGATTGTGCTGGGGTAGCCTGGTCAGACAGACTCTGCTCTGTGTGAAGTAATCCTATCTGTGTGTGCTCAAGTTTTAAAGTTGACCCTCATTAATCATGGCTCTGGTTCTCTTAGACATTCCAGAGCTGATCTATCCCCTTTTCCCCCAAGCAACAATCCATATAGACCCCCAAATAAGTTATTTATTCCTGAAATGACTTGATCTGGCATCGGCCAGCCTTCTATAACCTCCTGTGTATGAAAGAGAGAAATGGATGGCTTGGACAACATCAAAGTGTTGTTTTACTTTCCATATAGTCATTAACTTTAAATGTTCCCAAACTAATAGTCCAAGACATTGTAAAGAGGTAATAAGTTCAAAGGAACATGAAACATAAAGCAGAACTCCAGAGTCATTTGAAAGTATTTTCTGTAAATGTGTGCAAGCTTTCAAGGCTGCTAGGCAAAGGAACCTGGATCGGCATTTTGGCTAGTGCTGAAAAGAATTTTCCCCAAGTGGAGTGTGTAAGCGAGTTGCCAGGCCAACCTCTTTGAGAGCAGAAGCATGTCTTTAGAGGATCTGCTGTTCCAGAGAATGCTGCACTGAGCTGGCTCATTCTTCCTCCAATTAAAGGGCAATTTGTCTCTTTTTAAAAATCTCTCTTCCCTTGTTTGGATCTAGGTGTTCCAGGTCACTTAGGGAGGGTTGGTCTACTGCTCTACAAAATAGGATGTTTCTGTATAAGAGAAAATTACAAATGGATTAAGTTATATAAACTGAATATCCAAGTTCCTGTTATAAAATCTCTAGTCACTGAGATAAAGAGTGTGGGGTGGGAGGTCAGAGCCCTACATACTGCTCTGAGACATCAGAGCTAAGACTGTTATTTTTATTATTTATTTTTTGTTGTAGACAAAACACATCCTTTGAGAAGCCACCAGTGAATGGAATATCCCATGAGCAGACTTGCTTCGGAAGCCGTCCACGGAGATGAAGTGCTTCTGCTCTTGCTCACACCTTTAGAGTCTCCGTTTGCCCTCACATTGGACAAGTGTAGATTTTGCATTCTAGCCTAACATCCGGGGCAGAGATTTGCAATCATTAACATCTGTTTCTTTTATTTCAAATAAGAAACAATGAAATTCGAGACTATTTTGTTATATTTTTCTTTACATACTTTCTTTTCCTCTTTCATTACATACAAACTTCTTCTATATATTCATTATCACAAGAAGCCAATTAGGTCTTAAATAGACATTTAAATCCTGTTCCGTAACTTTCATAAGAGTTAAAGTTTTCATTGAGTTTATGTCCCAGGATTTAGTTAACCACTGCCTATAACTGGATTTTTAAATTGGTTCCAAACTGTTCTTCATTAATGATAAGTCAGCAATGAACATTTTGAGATATGAATGCGTTTCTTCTGTCAAGGGGAGGATGTCATTAGGATGGAACCTTTCTAATGGGATTATCAGGTTGAAATGCTTGACCGTTTTTATAGCTCTTGATAGTGGTATGTATGTTGTTTTCCAAAATGCTTTTGCTCAGTTGCAGTATTTACCTGGCATTGCTCAGGCACCATTTCACTATACCCACACCCACATGGGGCCTGGTAAGAGGGAAATAGTAAGCATCCCAGAGATGTCAAACTGTAGTAATCACTGACCAAACCCAAAAAGTATGACAAGCTGAATTCAGTCAAACTGAAAATTATGTACAGATACAACCTAATACGGGTCTCCCTTTTGTTGTTTTCTAATCATCTTATTTTTAAAAAAATATATTATATGAAAATATATGACTCATTGCAACACATTTTGAAATTTGGAGAAAAAGAAAATAAGTATCACTAATATTGCTACCACCAGGATAAGATATCATTGACATTTTGGAGTAACTCTGATTATTGTTCTATGCACATATTTAAAAAACACAAAAATATAATCGAACAAAACATGCGAAGTTTCAGTCTTTTATTTTTCATTAAATATGAGAATATAAACAATGCATATATGGTAAACATTTTTATCACATATCAATTGTAATGACTATTTAAGTTTATTATATAAATATATAAAATATCCTGTGGTTAGTCATGTCATGTATTTCAATTTTTTATCTACTACCATTTATGTTGCCGTGGTAGTTACCATTCTAGTGGTTATATCTTAGCACAAACCTGTGATAGTACCTTAAAGACATTTTAAAAGAATTTCTGGATAAAAATGTAAGTGCATTTCTAAGGCTTGTGACAAGTATTCACAAATTGCCCTCCAGAAATGCTACCCTGCCGAAGTGTATGAGATGATCTATTTTCTAGACACTCACCAATATAGCACAGCATCATTTTACAACCAATCATTTTAAATTTGATGAATTAACATGATAATGCTTGAGACCCCCAAATAAGTTATTTATTCCTGAAATGACTTGATTAATATGCATTTTTATCGTTTGTGAATTTAGCCATTTGTTTTCTCATATTTTAATATGTATATTTTAAGGGTGTGTTCATGCTCTTTCTTATTTTCTTATTGCTCACTCTTCTATTTAGCCTTCTAAATAGCCACCGAGAAGAATGATCTTCAGGTTGTTATGAGCACCTGGCGTCCTACATAATGTTGATATTGGCTATTGGGACACCCCATATCTTCTCACCTTTTTCCTACTGAGATTCTGGCCCTGAATCCCTGAAGTGCTCTGTGATTCTCTGCTGGCTTATTGCATTGAATTAATGCTGGACTTGAGATTGAAGAGGCAGGAAATTCTGAATTTATCCTGGGGAGTGGCACATAATACCTATGTAAGGAGTGTCAGGAGACCTGAAAATGAACTTGTGCTAGATCATGCAAGGTCTTCGATGCCAGGAGTTTTAGATTCTTTTCCGTCAGCAATAGGGAGCCATTGAAGAGTTTTGAGTGGAAGAGAAGAAAAGATGTGTTTCAGAGAGTATCCAGGAGATGGCACCATTGTAACGTGTCTTTTGCCTGAGAGCTTCTAGCTACTTGAGCTTTGCAGGTAAAGTCCACATGTGAAAATGTACCTTCCCTGAAGCATTCAGACTAAAATGGTCTAGATTATTCTAGTGGACTAGACTCAGATGGGTTTTCTTAAAAGGCGCAAGAACTCTTACACAACAACTCTGTCCTTTTCTTATATGACATACTTATTTAAATCCACCCCCCTACCAACCAGACCCTGCTTTTCGATTATGTACATCTAGACAGTCATTTTCTGCCATTAACTTCTTCAAAATGCTTGAGTGGTAATGACAGACTATTGATTATTGAGTATTTCAAGGTATATGAGAAAATTCGGTAACTCCTCTATTACTCTAAGAGGCTTCTAAATTTTTTCATTCTCTTTGTCATTTGATTCAACTTACTTGAAACATCTCTACTTACATGAAAAAAGAAGACTCAGTACAAAATATGAGAATCCAAATGTTTTTCACTGAAGCCTCAGTGGATCCCCAATGAGAGACAAGCAAGGCACATGTTTGTAGTTGGGAATCTGGCAGTAAGGAGCTTGAGGGCTGATGGTCAAGATGTTCTGGTTCAGAAGTTAGAAAATAAATAATTCCTGAGAGGAAGGATTCTTAGGCTCTGGGCAGCTGATACGGCAATAAAATAAATAGGCAGTAAAACACACTTCCTGTTTTGAGAGTTCACATTTCATATTGGCAAAGCGCATCTCTTAAATTCAATCTCATGCTTCCATAAATAAACCTGGCACCTTTTTAAACACTTTTCCATCTGCTTCAGAATGAGGAGTGCATTATTGAATACACCTCAGGGAGTCCCAGAAATGGGAATAGACTACTTGTGAGGAACACACCATTGCAGTTGGCCTTGGCCCAGAGAAGCCATCAGGAGAGTGTTTGAGTTCAAACCATTGTAACAAGACCCTGAGGGTGTTTCCCCACCCCCTTTGCTTCTACTTGAGGTTGTCACGGTGGGAGCTTCGCACCAGGAGGAGCCAGGAACCTTCTCAGGTTGAGTCAGGGTTAGGCACATGTTTGCAGGATTCTTTTCTTTAATACCTGGGCTAATCCTTATTCAGTTCCCGACACCTTGTTCCAACATATTAATTCAGTTTCCTAGGGTGCATGGGGGAGCCCATCATCCACCTTTCTTATAGCCCAGAGGTCTGATGTACAGAGCAAAGAAGTATTCAGGGAAATCCTAGGGTTTGTGGTAATCAACTGTGCTCATCATCAGTTCGATGCTGGAAAGCACAGATTGGTGTCACAGAGAAAGGATTCAAGTCCTCATTTTGTTATTAACTGTGGGATCTTTGACAGGTAGGTGTGATCTTTGACTTGTATCCTTAGAGTCTTATAAGACAAAGTAAAGTAAAACCCATGAAATCAATTGGCATGCTGCCTGGCACCAAATAAACAATCCACAGATACTAGCTATTTTTCTTATTTGATTTTCCCAGGTAATCTTTGTGAACCAGAAACTGGGAACAGACTCTGCCTGGCTCAGGCGGCCAGCAGACAGAGTTATCATTCAGCATCTACATTTACCATTTGGGGCCATTCTTAAATATTGGATACTTTCCTAAAATTTTTTTTTTATATCATATAATCTAACCTTTACAGTAAACCTTAAATATTAAAATTTTAATTTAATATTATTATTGTCTTATACACAGAAGATCAGAAATACTAAATGTTACCAAATGTGAAATGCCACTGGTTGGAAGGTGTGTC
Organism: Canis lupus familiaris; assembly: GCF_011100685.1. Classification (NCBI taxonomy): domain Eukaryota; kingdom Metazoa; phylum Chordata; class Mammalia; order Carnivora; family Canidae; genus Canis; species Canis lupus. The sequence continues at coordinate 13,779,434 of NC_049238.1, forward strand.
ATTTTTTAAATTAACTATCACAAAAGGAAATTAAAAACCTTGATAATTATATAACGGTAAGACTTCATCAGTTGCAAGACATTGGAATTTCAGAGACTTTTAAAATAGAGGGGGAAATGTGCCTTTAAAATCAATGAACTGGGCAGTCCAGGTGGCTCAGTGGTTTAGCACTTCCTTTGGCCCAGGGTGTGATCCTGGAGACCAGGGATGAGTCCCACATCAGGCTCCCTGCAGGAGCCTGCCTCTCTCTGCCTGTGTCTCTGCCTCTCTCTCTCTCTCTCTCTCTCTGTGTGTCTCATGAATAAATAAATAAATATTTTTTAAAAATTAAAAAAAAATAAAACCAATGAACTATATAGTAAGGAACTTGCCCAATCTCATGCGGAGTTGGCGGCAAAACTAGAATTTTAGTGCAAGGGACACCAGAGACTCCCAAGGTTTTTCTCCAAGTCACTGTTTATTCATCCTTATCAGTCCGTTTCACACCCAGCGGGTCTTGGAGCAGCTCTGCCCTCCTCTGGAAGCCCCGATCTGCTGCCCCAGGGCTTCCAGAGAGAGCCTCCAACTTGTGCTACCACTGGTTCCATGATGCTCCAGTTCTGAGCTCCTTGAACATGGAGAGCCAGACACACAGGAGTTTGGCTCACTGGTGCGGGCGCTGGTGGCTGGGCATTTCAGAAGTGAGTAGGAAGCAGGAGCTGCTGAGCACTTCATTGGTGCTGCCTAAAGTCCTTGAGTGGCAGCGAGTGTTCAACAAATGATCTCATTATTGCATCACTGTTGCTGTCAGCTTGCTAGCCTGTGATTAAAGTGGGCTGTGATTGGAGTGGGTTTTCGGCACTAGGGGATCCCCTTATCTCTGGCAGACACAGGCTTGTCTTTCTCTTTGAATATCTGGGACTGTGAGTACTCTCAAATTCCATGTGACTCTCAGTATTCCATCTTTTTGACTTTTGTGCTTTGAGGGAATAAATTGCTTCTACCCCTTCATTGATTCTGTTAAGATGGCAGGGAGAGGATTAGAACTTGGGTGGCAAATTCCGAAACAAGAGGTCTTAAGATTAAAAAAAAAAAGTAAAAGCTTTATTAATATAGAATGGCAACACAGAAACAGGTTGTACACTTGCATTTCATCTCACTCACAAATTTACCAGAATTAAAAAGTGAATATGAAATTATATTGCCTTTCAGAAAAAATGCAATTAGATTAAATCGGATTTCCGATTCTACCACTTTGGCAAGTCAGATCTTGCTAAGCGTCAGTCTTGCCATCTATCATTCAGAGAGTTGAATTAGACTCTCTTTCTAATCCTTCTTGGTCCCGACATTCCAATTCTCTGACACGTCTCACCTTACTGGGTTGGGCACCAATTATTATTGATTGCATCATTTCTTTTTTAAATTTTTTAATTTTTATTTTATTATTTTTTATAGACTTATTTTTTATTAGTGTTCAATCTGCCAACATATAGAATAACACCCAGTGCTCATCCTGTCTGATTGCATCATTTCTGTCTGCATAAACAGAAATGACTTGGGGATCACAACATTTTCACACCTTTCGTGGTATCACTGGAATCCTGAAATAGCCCAGGATCTCATCAAAGGCAATGTCCCTTAACATTTGCTTCAGAAAACCTGGTCACTGTGCTTTCCCACAGATGATCACAGAGCATTCTCCATCTATGCTTACACAGCCTTGACAAGGATTCTGATCCAGCAACATGAGTACAAGAACCACAGAGTAACCTCCTGCCATGGTGCTCTGGACCAGCCTGGACCTCTGGAGGCCATAGGACATCTTCCCTGAGGCTTCATGCAAAGCTTGACTTGTGCCCAATTTTCATCTCCCTTCTGAGGTCCCACCATGCCTTTGCACATGATTCTATCCTGGTGTGTGTGGTTGTCCATTTACACAGTGGTTTCCCCAAACAGTGTCAGCTGCTTGCAGCTTCAAAAACCACCGTTATCTCTGGATCCACAGAATCGACATGGTGCCTGGCACTACTGTGCAGATTAAGTGAACCCCTAAATATGAGGTAACCCTTGGTGGCATGGATGAGAGGAAGGGGCTTCCTCAGGATAGGTATCATGGGAACACTGCTGTGGGAAGAAGAAGGAAGACTTCAGAAGCAATTCCTAGATTATTTTCTACCTTTCTCCTACCTGCTTTTGGGTCCTGTGTTTGTGTATGTGTGTTAATTTGACTGGGATTTCTCTTGCATTCTTGTCTCCAGGATGCTATGAGTGCATGTAGTACACGTCTCGAGAATTCGTTATCCAGCGTAGTGTGTTTATGTTGTAGTTCAGGATTTGCCTTTTGTTTTACTAAGTATTGACATCATGCTTCCCTGGAAGGAATTATCACTCTCTTTGAGAAGTTGTAGCAAAGGTCTTTTTATTTTTATTTTTTTAATAGCTTTGGATCTTCTTTTACCTCCTTTCAATTGGCTTCTCAAACAATGCTTAAATTATCCCACCATCTCCCTCTTTGACCTCTGCTTGCCTTTGTTTAATTTTTCCCTTATTTTCTCTGAGGATAAGGAATCCCCTTATTTTATCATCAACTTCTTTAAAAGATCTTTTTTGATTAACTTAGTTATTTTAATACTTGAGTCATCTTGGCAATTCATCATTTATCCATGCTGCAAGTTCTTCTGATTTATTACCAGCCTTTGTAAGGCACATTTTCCCTTGTTCCCCACCCCCAGATTAATCCAAACCCATCTGTGAAAGTTGTTCCCGGACAGTTGGAACATTCCTATTTACTTGCTCCCTGTAGTGGCTGTAGGCAAAAGCTCTGGTACCCTGCCAGCCTTGCCCAGGGTGGCTGGTCAACCTACTTTAGCCTTCCTTGGATGCTGGCACTGCCAGGTGTGGGAAATATGAAGAGTGAAAAGAGTAGCATCTTCCTGGGTAGCATGCGGACTGTCCAAGTTCAGGAGTTAGGGCAAGTTTCCAGGTCAGAGATGCACCTCAGGCCATTGGATGCAAAGTGTGTATGATGCCAGCATCTGTCCCATTCTGTGAGCACACCCTGTCCACAGCCCATAACATACAGAAAACATCAGTCCTTTTGATCCAAGAACTGCATCAAATCATTTTGACCCTTTGAGGAAGATATGTAACCTGGGCCAAGTGGAGCCAGATGACTTCTTTTATTACCAGAGCATAAAGCAATATTAAATGATTTCATGAGTTGCAGCCAGAACATCTGTTATTAAACATTAGAAATCTGATTTATTCAATTATAACAAATTGGCACTCTGCCCTCTCTAAACAAATGCCTTGCCTTTGGGGCAAGAAAGTGTTGTTTGTCAGTTTTCTTTTTGAACATACCATCCTTTCCACATGTCATACGACTGCTCCTCTTTTCTCTGAGAGATGGCGTCCCTATCGAGGACAAGAACTTCCCTGGGCAGAGGAGTGGCAGAGGATATGCTCTACTGTTTCAAGGGGCAATGTAGTAGATAGGGAGCCATAAGGCCCCAGAAGGCAGGCAGGTTGTCATAGGCGGGAAGAGAGCACAAAGGAGGGAATGCTCTTACATAGAACTCTGAAGGCTGGGATCCTGTGGTGGCTCAGTGGTTGAGCATCTGCCTCTGGCCCACGGCATGATCCTGGAGTCCTGGGATCGAGTCCCACATCGGGCTCCTTACATGGAGCCTGCTTCTCCCTCTGCCTGTGCCTGTGCCTCTCTCTCTCTGTGTGTCTCTCATGAATAGGTAGATAAAATCTTAAAAAAAAAAAAAAAGAACTCTGAAGGCTATAAAACTGATCCATGGAGCTGCAAAGCAGGTGGGTTCTGTGTCTGTGCCTAACTCCTCCAAGTTGACCCAATTTTTCCTTCAGCTACCACTCCAGCAGCCTTATTGGCACACTGTTCTATTCCATATAGCTGCCATCCCCAGACTTTGGAGAAAATTCTGCTCTTGAGTTCTTTATTTATCACAGATAATATAATATTTATCCGAGAAATGAGGACATCCAATCCTTGGGACATTAGCCTTTTGCATTGATCAGAGTAGTACATGGAAATTATGGTATTCTACTGGTGGGATTTCAGACTGTAGTCATCAGGTAAGTGTTGCTGGGTGTTGGAGCTGGCAAAAGGGGCAAAAGGAGAAAATCCCTTGGAATATAAGGGCTTCTCAGAGTAATCCAGAGTCATCCATTCATTTTATGGTTCGTTTACATATCACTAACTAATTGGTTTTCAGACACGTACCTGTGCTAGTCACTGTGTTAAGTGTTGGGAAATGGACAATAAAAGTTAGAGAAGAGTTGATCCATTAACTCAAGAAATCCACAATCCGATAAGAAAAGTACGATGCTGGCACAAACTTAAGGAGAAACTTATGAGTCATGGGAGAGTCACAGATAAAGGATCAGGGAAAGTTAAAGGGGAAAGAAAGAATACTTGAATGTTCCAGGAAGGGTTTCATGAGGGATGTGGAATTTGTGCTTGGCCTCAAGGCAGGATAGGGTGCTGGAAAACAGAAAGGAGAGACAGCACTTCTCATAAAAAGAACTCGTGGCTGGAAACAAGGCATAGGTATAGGGCACCATTAAGGCATGTTCGAGTATTGGCAAACACTTGGTTCCCTGAAACCCACAGTCCAAATGGAGGACTACTGGGAGATGAAGTTGGAGGACAGATTGGTGTCTATCTTGAAGGTCTTTATGTGCCTTGGCAAAAGTGTATTCAGTTGGCTGAAGCATTCTGACTGTGCAAATGGCAGTGCAATTCAAGAAGATTAATCTAAGACCATGAATAAATTGCAGTAGAGACACCTGGAAAAAAATGCAGTTGAGAGAGAATAAAAACTTGCACTGGAGTAATTGGAATGGAGAAGAAGAGATGCACAGAGATTGACAACAGAGGTGCTGGTATGCTTTCGAGAGCTACGTGTTGTTATCAAAAGAGTGTGGGGCTTGGAATCAGACAGACTCTAAGATGACCTTCAGTTTGTTTTCACTCAGAACTATCTGGAGTAAGTCACAACTTTTCCAGGCCTTCCTGTCTTCCTTCCCAGCAATGCCCACTTGCATGTGTTATCCAAGGCTCATCTTATCCGGCCTGGGTTGTGGCAAGGCTCAGGTGCGATAATATATGTGGGAACACTTCATAAAGTCTGAAAAAACAAACCCAGAAGTTCATTGTGGTTACTTAGGTACTACCTGGATTTGTGGCATGAACAGAAGTGAAGGATCTCAGATGAACCTTGGGTTTTTGTACCAGGATGACTCTGAAGGTAGAGAGTCATATGTGGAACATGAAGGAGGAAGGGAAAGGAGGGTCCCCACTCACCTGGTACCTCAAAATAAACTCCAGCTGGATAAACATTACACTGTTAACTTGAAACCACTGAAGGGTATTTTATAACGTAACCACTGAGAAATTCTACCTAAGAATCAAGGGAAGCTTGAAACCAAAAAGGAAAAATATTAATATATTGGGCTGAACTAAAAATTACAACTTCTTTTTTTTTAAGATCTACTTATTTATTTGAGGTACAGTCAAGAGGAGGGACAAAGGGAGAGGGGGAGAGAAAGAATCTTCAAGTTGACTCCCTACTGAGCACAGACTGTCAAAGGGCTCGATCCCAAGACCCTGAGATCATGACCTGAGTCGAAATCAAGAGTTGGAGGCTTAACCCACGTGACCGAATGGGTTAAACTCTCAGGTTGTGATGTGGAGCCCTACATTGGATCCCACACTGGGCTCTGCACCGGGCGTGGAACCTGCTTAAGATTCTCTTTTTCCCTCTCCTCTACCCCTCCTCCCTCTAAAAAAAAGAAAAAAAAAAGAAAGAAAGAAAAGAAAAGAAAAGAAAAGAAAAGAAAAGAAAAGAAAAGAAAAGAAAAGGAAAGAAAAAAAGATACGATAACTTCTACATAACAAAAAGTAATAAATAGTATTGGAAGGTAAATAGTAAGCAGGAAAACTTGTTGGCCAAACAGGTGACTGACATGGAATAGATTTCTGAACACTTAAGAGGTTTACAAAACAATTAAAAGCATGAATGAGTGGCCACATAGAAAAAGAGGCAAAGGATGTAAATGAATAATTTATAAAAGGGGAAATACAAATGATGATCAACATATGAAAGAAAACCAATTATATCTTAATCAAAGATATTCAAATAAAATAAAGGGGTTTTTTTTCCTTGCTATATTGGGGATTCAATTAAAAAGATTGAGAATAATGTTTTTATGAAGGGTTGAGAAATGATTACTAATGTGTATTATTTGGGGTGTGGTTGAAATACGAAATATAGCAGTCTTTGTGGTGCTCAGTTTGATGACTCACATTAGTAGGTATGGTGATGTATCCTTTCAGCAATCAGACCCACATCTGAGACTTTACGTGAAGAAGACAGATATATAGATGTGCAAATATAGATAAGTAAAGATGGTTCTTGCACTGTTTAAATTGGCAAATAATAGAAACAAATATTCATTAAATTAGGTGCATAAACTATGATATACCTAAAATTACCTTTAGCTTCTAAGGTTGATAACATGGATCTTCATTTATTTAAATGTAAAACTGTTCACATATTATTGAGTGAAGATGTGTAGTATTATCCCACTTAATTATAATATTACATGTACCTAAATATACCTAAATGTACATGTTTGTTTGTTTATGTATTGATACAAGACATACCTAGAGAGAAGTTCATTAAAATGTTACCAGTGTTTTTCTCTGGATCATAAGAATCCTGGTACATTTTTCTTTGTTGTTTCAACGTTTAAATTTTTAAAACATTTTTTGCCGGAACAACCACATTTTAAAAGAAAATACATAAAATAAATTAAGAGAAAAACCCAAAGAAGGAGAGAGGAAATAAAGGAGAGAAGGAGGGAGGGAAGAAGAGAAGAAAGAGGAGAAGGAGGTGTATTAAAATGTATACATGAGGTTTTAATTTATGGAGATGACTGAATGCCTATATGGAGAGACCAATGCGTTGAAATAAAAGCTTCTTACATACAATTTTCAAGATAAGGAGCCACACCATGTCACACAAGGTCACAAAAGGAAGCATCAGATTTTTCCAGAAAGCAAAAGAAGTACTGAGGAGAAACCATGATCCAGAGCCTTTCCTGGGCTTTCTGAAGGCAAAACAGGGCAGGGCAGGACAGGAGAAGCAATTCATGTCTGGTGGTTGGACTAATGTCTACAGGCTCTGGGATATCGAAGCAGTCTCTAGCTACCTGGTACCTGGCCCTGGCTTGATTCAGGACAGGTGAAATGCTGGCTTGCTGCGTGTGAGTTAGATGAAGGAGGTGGCTGGGGGGATGCACTCAGGATCGGTTGGTTTGCGTGTGAAAGGTATGTTTGCAAAAAAAAAAAAAAAAAAAAAAGAAAGGTATGTTTGCAGGCAAGTTGTTTATTAGCTCTAGGAATTAACTAGTCCTGGAAAGGGCAGTATCTTCCTGGCCAGCTAGCTGCCCCCCTACACACACCTAATGTCAAAACATCATAAAATTTCAAACATGATTAATACAGGAGTGGGTGAATGGATAAAGGGAGAGAATGAATAGTTTGTGGGAGAAGGCCTTGAGAAGGTGGAAATGATGGATTCTGAGGGTAAATGTGGGGCAGGGGGTGGATCTCTTGCTTTGATCTCATAGAAAGGCAAGGCTTCCTCCAAGGATGAAGGGAAGAAGATGTGAGAAGCTACACTAGCTTCTGCTATACAAAGAGAGAGGCAAAAGGAACCCATCCTCAGATGACTTCAATTTTAGCAAAAAAGTAGCCTAAGTTATTTCTAGAAAATTATCAGGATAAAATTTGGAAAAGAATTAGAAAAAAAATGAGGTGGTTTTAAACAGTTTTTGGAGAAAATTCAGCATGTGATTTTCTAGGTGTGAATAAAAGTATATCCATTAGGATCCAGTGAGGGTCATATTCAGGCACAAAAAAAGAAAAAAACAAACAAACAAAAAAACAAAACCTGGGTTTTGACACAGGGTGAAGCTTGGATGTTTGCTCATCATGGAATAGACCTCTAGACTTTTTATCCTTACTTTTAAATATCAAATCCTTGAATAAAACAGTTTCTGCATCAGAAATTAGCTTCCCTTTTGGACCTGCCAAGATGATACAAGAACCTGTATTGTCTGCCATATGGGCAACTGTCTACCATGGTGATTGGCTCTTGAATCATTGTTAGCTGGAAGACCCACCCTTCTATGAGCCAACACCGCCCCCTACATATGCAGTGTAGGACATGGTAAATAAAAACCCACCTCCCAATGCCTGACATGACATGAGAAAGGGGTAAAAACACATTGTCTTATCACTTTCCCCAACATTCGATAGATATCCTGAACATTTTCACAGTTTTGTCTGTTTAAATCCTGCTCTGTAATGAAACCAGACCCCACATGGAATTCATATGGGCAGGAAATAAATTTGTTAATGAATGAATGAATGATTCCATTCTTTATTTCAATAGAGTTTTACTACTATATAGAAGATGACCTAATTATCATTGCTTTCTCTCTTTGTGCTTGGTTTAGTGACTGATGTCTCCAAATGCTTGAGTGAGGGCAGATGAAGGAGAGAAACATGAAACAGCCCCCAGATGTCAACTGATTGCACATGACAGCGCCTGGCTGTGTGAGGCGATAAATATATTCTGCCGACATCAGGCTGAGTAGCGCCAATGTGGACACATATTCAGAAAAACAACAAGCCAACGTGGTCATTTCTCTGGGCCTTGTCTCCTTTTTTTCCAACTCCACTGCATTCTTTACTCCTGATTTGGAGGCTATTTACAGTATATCTCAGGGAGCCAGCCCGCGGTGTTGACTCTACTTTCTTTTGGAAATATTAGAATTTGTCTCCTCAGGGAGTCAGAAGGATTGTTTGTTAGTTTAAAAATAAGTCATACATTTGATGATGATTGTGCAAGACTCTCTCCTCTTCCATGAAGTGTCCATCTCAGGGTTGGTGGAAAGGAAGAAGTCCACAGGGAGACCAGAGGCAGGACAGTTGTCTGTGGAGCACCATGTCTCTTATCTGGAGATGAAAGAGCCAAGAAAAGAAATATAACACGGAATAATACTGCAGGGTAACTGATTTTTTTTTTTTTTTACCAAGAAATGAAGTCAAAAGGGAAAAGAATTCTCCATTAGTGGGAGGGGATTAATACTTAAGCCAACTTTTCCCATAGTTTCTCCAGTGGATTCGTTGAAATGAAAACAGCAGGAAAAGCAAGCAGGAGTTGTACAATCAATACCTACAAAGATCCAAAACAGAGATTTTGAAAGTTTCAGCCCAGTTGAATAACTGTCTCATTCTGTGTCATGTCATCTAGACACTGATCTGGACCTTTAGTCTGATTGTATGATCAGATTTTATGATCATTTCATGTTTGAATCACACAGATAATCCCCGCTTTTTTTCCAACCACACATTCTCTCTCTGAACAATCTTGTCCAAGCTCATAGCCCAACACCACATGTGGGATGATAAAACCTCACTTGTAAACTGTAGACTCCGTCTCCTTTCTGAGCTCTGACCATGTCTACAAAGGTATTCCTCATTGTCTCAGAGAGACCTTAAGCTTGTTCCCCAAACCAAATCCATCAGTTTGTGGCCTAAAACCAGTACCTCCGCCATCCTGATATCTTAGTAAATGGTCCCCAAGTCCCATCTTTCAAAGTCAAAAAATACCTGCACCACTACTAGAGTCATTGTCCTTAAGACTTGATCAGATCAGGTCTCTTTGAAAAAGAATGAAATACACATTTCAGTTTAGAATGAAGTCACAAGCTGTGCAGATTGTCTTTATTATCTCATTTGCATCTCCGGGGCATTCAATGCTGTTGGCTGCTGCCTCCTTCTTGGAACGCCTCCTTCATTCTTGTAACTTCCTACTCCTTCATCCATTCTCTTTGTGAGTTTCTTGTTTTGGCTCTTCTGTCTATTTCCCTGTAGTGATGCTATTCCCTGCTAAAGATATTAGGTAATCTCCTTTATCACTCTATATTAGAGTGCTTAAAAAACACCCTGAGGGCTTCCTATTTAGTAGATCCTGGATTTGTACTTTTGAGAAGTTTTCCAGGTGATTCTAGGTGGTTTGTGTAACACCATTTTATATCTAAGTTGCAAGGCAAACAAATGCAAGGTGATGCTATTTTATAGATGGAATGTATACTGTGCCTCTAAGCTGTGTTTTTCCTAATGGGACCAAATGGCTGAGACTGCCTAGATGTTCACCAAACCTATTTCCTCTTCTTCCAAGACATTCAGCTCCCTTGCAGTTCCTTGAAATCATGTGTCTGAGTTCTGGTTTGTGAATGGAAATTAATACACCCATAAAAACCTTCCATTTGTACTTCTCTGTGCTGTTTTCCTCTCCAGTTGTCTGAGTCAGTACCCATGGAACACTTGAAAGTCCTGAGCTGAAAGTTGCACAGTTCTGTTATCCTGGTTATTGACATATTGCATGGAAGAGGCTTTCCCTGCTGACCTCTTCACTTCAACTGGGACACAACCAAGAAAAAAATTTACACTGTGCCAAGCCATTGACTTTTAAGGGCAATTTGTTATAGCACCTGACATGTCACTAGCTAATATAGTTAGATAAAAGGTAATGATGGATCAGCCATTTCCATGGTGTATCTCAAGATCCAGGTACTCTTTGATCTCCCATGCCTCATGGCTTCCCAGTTACTGTAAAATTGCCCAGCTGAGGGGTTCTTAACTTTTCTTGTGCCATGGATACCTTTGGCTGCCTGGTGAATCCCATGGATAGTTTTCAGAAGAAAATATTTTTGAATGTTTAATTTTTAAGATTATTTATTTATTTATTTATTTATTTATTTATTTATTTATTTATTCATGAGAGACATACAGAGAGAAGCAAAGACATAGGCAGAGGGAGAAGCAGGCTCTCTGTGGGGAACCTGATGCAGGACTCAATTCCAGAACCCCGGGATCATGACCTGAGCCAAAGGCAGGCACTCAACCATTGAGCCATTCAGGTGCTCCTTCAATGTTTAAAATAAACCGTACAGGGTTACAAAAGAAACCCATTTGATTGGCATCATTACCATAACCTTAAAAAATTAAAATTTAGGGGCACCTGGTGGCTCAGTTGGTTGAACACCCAACTCTTGGTTTTGGCTCAGGTCATGAACTCAGGGTCATGAGATTGACCCCCGGGTGGGACCCCACACTGGGCGGAGAGTTTGCTTGAGATCCTCTCCCTCTGATCTGACCTCCCCCTCCCCGCTCCCCGTTCTCATGCTCTCTCTCTAAAAATAAACAAATAAATAATCTTTAAAAATTAAAAAAATAAACTCCCTTTCAAAAATAATTAAAATTTATGATACTGCTATGAACATGCTAAGAAGCAAAACATGTTTTACATGTTTACATTAAACATGTAAGCAAGCTAGAAGTGGAATTTTTACACACATATCAGTATGTGATGGTTGGCTAGTGTCACTTGCCCTGAATAAGAATATTGAACTGTGGGGTGGTCTTTGTCAAGGCAACACACATGTCGTTAGTCAATGTTGATTTTTTTGTTTTGATGGTTGCAAGTGTAGAAATCCCAATTCACAAAGGTATATTGAGGCATTTGAAATGAAAATTTCCATAGATGGTATTAAATGGCCAGGAGAGTCTTCTCTCAAGGAATACCAGAACTCTCCGAGGACTTTTGAGTTAGACTGATGCAGTAAGATTTCAGTTTTGCGATCAATGAGCTCATATTTGGCTAGATTAACATCTTTGATACAGTTTATATCTGAAACTGTTCGGTAACACATAATGAAAATGACTCATCCTTTTCCACATATTGATCAACAAACAATTGTAGAGAGAATGTATTGCAGATGTCTGGGTAACTAGTAGTTGGTGACTGAATGATACCTGGATTGGGGTTGCCCGAAAGCAATCTGGTAACATTGCCCAGGAACACTGTAATCACATGGGATCTTAGGTCTAGTAACTACTCTAGTTTTAAAGAATGTTGAAATATTGGCAATAACTGTAATATAATAGGGCAATATCCAGTTGTTACGGGTGAAAAGTCACAAATTCTGCTAATGTTCTTGTGGCTCATTGCCTACATTTATAATGAAAGAAATGTTCAATTTCAGTTAAAGTTATAGGGGGGAAAAGGTGTTTGTTTTCTCAAACAAGTTCCAGAATCCACTGAATTCTGCCTATGATCTTTTAGGGAAAGTGTGGCCTCCAGGTAGAAATCCTTACTCCAGTCCTTTAAGATAATATTGTGCAGATAAAGAAATCTTCCTTCTTGCCACACGATGTACATGTGGATGTGGCATCACGTGGCCAAGCATATATCCTGAAATGTGAAATAGTTCACTTTTCCTCCTTTTCCCTTAGTTGACACCTTATATATTTTTCCCTGCCCTGTCTTGTGGCTAGAAACCCCACCAAAAGGATGCATTGCTGGGACCCAAGCTTTAAGCCAGACCACATACACTACAGTATTGCCAGACATATAACATTCCATTGTCTGTTCAGTAGTGGCATTGGGGAATCTTCTTCAATTTTCTATCTTATTTCTCCCTTGAAAACAGCCTGGTTTTCTCATAGTTTTATACGAGCACCATATAAAATATAAAGAGGACTATGTAAAAGTGAGATGGAAGTAACTACCTATAGAGACACAAAAATACAAATAAACACACATGTTCACCATGCTTACCTTTCCTTAGTTAGGATAATTTTCTTAAGCATTAGGTTTAGTACATACACATATAGTGAGAAAGAGAGAGAAAGGAGAGAGAAAGAAATTGGCATTATCAGTGAATCAGGTTGCACATGGAAGACATCCACTAGAGGAGTGGAACTGAGTCCTGGCATCTGTGAATTTCTGCTACCTGGCTCAGTGAATGACACACAGAGTATGTAAATAAGTAAATGTTGGTTAAAGTGAGATAAAGTCTGCTAGTTTAGGGATAGTTTGTAAATATCTTGGATAGACATGTATCTAAAACAATTGGCACAATCTATTTTTTTTAATTTAAATTCAATTAGCCTGGGGATCCCTGGGTGGCTCAGGGGTTTAGAACCTGCCTTTGGCCTAGGGCGCGGTCCTGGAGTCCCGGGATCAAGTCCCGTGTCGGGCTCCCGGCATGGAACTTGCTTCTCCCTCTGCCTGTGTCTCTGCCTCTCTCTCTCTCTCTCTCTCTCTCTCTCTCTCTGTCTATCATGAATAAATAAATAAAATCTTTAAAAAATAAACAAAAATAAATTCAATTATACAACATATAGTACATCATTAGTTTCAGATGTAGAGTTCAGTTATTCATCGGTTGCATATAAGACCCAGTGGTTCAATCTGTTTTTAACTGAAATGAGTTTACTTGAATGCAATATAGTTTTTCAGTGATCCTGTAATCTTAGGGAAGTCACTTAAACTCTCCACAGCTCCCACAGCTCATTAACTAAATTGGTAAAACAAAGATAATAATGCCTACTCCTTAGAATTAAAGGATTAAATGAGTTAGCACTTAAAAAGATCTTAGAGAATGATACTTGGCACATAGTAGGCACTCTGTGTGAGCTATTATAATTATTGCTAGATGTAGTAGGATTCATAGTAGCAATCTCATCACTATAAAAAGTGCCAAGGAGTATTGAAATGCTCAGAATTTAATATTCTACTACAAAGTCTGGATCTTATTGCTTATTATGGTCTTGCATCTGTGTTTAAATTTGTTTTCTCCTTCACCTCATTGTCAGCCAGTTAGCCATCACCCTGAGTCACTCTAATAAGACTCCCTACTTCTAAAGATCCCCTCTAAATTGCACTTTGTGGGTGACACTAAGGGTGACAATGAACTTGGAATTGAGATAATGCAAGACTATTTGGGTTGTGTACAAAATAGTATTAAATAGATGGATCTGTATGCATCTCATAAATGCATCTGTTTACCTGATTGACTTTTATGATGACTATATCTAGATATCTGGAAGGATTCATTCTTTGCTAAATTAATGTGTCCACCTCATAAGTAAGGTAATGCTGTATGGTTACATGGGTACTGGCATCCCTTTCCTTTTATCCCCTTTATCATGATTACCTTCTCCATCCTCACTCCTGGTCATAGGCAATAAATTCTCTCAAAGCACCACCAGGTCGTGGTTGGAAAACAGTGAACTGGATGAAATAGAGGGTCAGCGGCCACTAAAATGTTCTATGATTTATACACATGACCAACTCCAGGCCTCAGGTATATGTAAAGATGAGCAGGATTGGCTAGACACCACAAAGGCATTTCTTCTCATGCTTTAGATTCCAACTTTAAAAAGTGATGATATTTCTTCTTGTCAACACATGGACATGCCTGATGTGACTGCTGGCTCCTGCTGGTGGGCAGAGGCAGAGCTGTGCCTTGGCCACATTGGTGAATGCACATTCAGCTCCTGTTTTAGTAGATGAGCAAATACCAGAATTTTGGGCTCTGCAGGTGGTTGTGTCATTCTTGATGTATTTCTTGCTGTCTAACCAGTTTGCAATATAAGGTTTATAAATCTAATCCTATAGTGGAGACAAGTTGGATGGGAGATTTTGTGTTTAGGAAGAATATACCTATGGGGCTTTTAAACTGAACACTATTGAGTTGTTTGTGTCACTGTTTTATGGTTCTGGATAGTCCATTCTAGCTGGACAAGATTTCAAGATTTATGATAACATCAGGCTAAAGAATGGTATATTTTTAACATGCTCACATATCACCTTGCAGCTGAGGGAGCCTTATCATGGTTCCTACTGCTTTGGCTGGACCAGTTTTCCTTCTGGCTTCTTGATCAGGTCTTTGTCTTAGGAATGAAAGCCTTCCCAGGATAAAGCTTAGCCTTCTTAATGCACATCAACAGAATGGCCAAACAAGAGGCATATTCCAAAGCAACAGGAGCATTTGCTTTGGGGAAGTATGGTGCAATGGGAAGTTCAAGGAAGTAGGAGTGGAATATGTTGACTTTAGCTCTCAACTCCATCATTGAGCTAGCCATGTGACTTGCCTTTATCAGGAGCCAGGATCTCTCTTGACACCAGTGTGGTAACCATGGAAGTGCATGACTCAGCTCTTTCTCAGGGAGAATATCTCCTGTGAGGATTCTGATGAGCTGATACCCCTGGCTGCCACACACTCAAGGTCTACAACAGCATTCTTGCCAAGGCCACACTCTTTTTGGGATGCTTCCAGGTAACAACTGAGCACATCAGAGATATAGAATGGGGCCATGCTGTATTCCTTCTTGCCTGGCCAGCATACTCAGAGTTGCACTGGAGTCTCAGCCTCTCCTTACACAGCCTCCATCTTTTCTCTCCTTTGGGAAATATTGGACCAGCATCCTACTCTGAAGACCACTCTTGTTGTTCATGCTTCTTCTCCTCTTTTGCTTCACAGGAAGTGTCCCCCATAAATTGCTTGCATACCGATTTCCATTTTGGCATTTGCTTCTTAGAGGATCTAATCTGACAGTCAGTGTGTGGACATGTGCTATTTTTCCCTACACTGTACATCTTACCTCTTCTTATCCTAATGCAATCCCCGCATAAACTCAACTACCTGATTATAGAGTTACTCTTCTCCAGCCCCAAACTTGGGGCTATGGTAGACTATCAAGCAAATATTCCGCTTTCTTGTTCTACTGCCACTGGGCTGGGCACATGAGCCAGGGCAGACTAATTAGTGTTCTCATCTCTGGTATAAGTGGTTCAGGTGGGCAAATGATTAAAACAATCCAATCAGGACCTCCCCCATGATATGACACACTGACACTTAAGGACTTTCACTCCTTCCTATTAGAGATGAGCTAAGGGTGTGAATGGAACCTCTGATAATGATGTGACTCACTACAGAAAGGAGACTAAAGAAGGAATCCAATGGTCAGGAAAGAGTAGAAGCAATAGCCTCGAGATCCAGAGTCCCCAGTCTGGAGGCTCTCAGAGCTAACCTCCCTTCTGTCACTTTTCCTTCGGTCTCAAATCTACTTCTGAATTCTTCTACTCTCTCCCTTTTAATTTTTTTTGTTGAATTGGGTGCTGTCAGTTATACTTGAAATATTTTTTGATAATAGAATCAGTTTCTAATAAACCAAATCTATAAACAGTTCTATAAACAGGGCGGTTCTGCCTTGGGAATAGAATAAAATGTGGAATGGTAGGAAATTTCAGCAAAGTTCTTGACACAGAACAGGCAACCTACAGATAGTTTTGAATGAAACTGTAGAAACATAAGAAAATGAGAGAATAAGGAAATTCCAGAACCAGGAGTAAGAGTATATAGTTTCAAAAAGGCACGATGGTACACATGGTAAACATTCAATAGTTATTGTTGTTGAACAAATCTAAGAATAGGAAATATTTGGCTCTACTCTAAGTTTTTTTTTTGTTGTTTTTTTTTTTGTTTTGTTTTGTTTTGTTTTTTTACCAGGTTATCTGTTCTTCTTAATGATGAGTCAAGGTGCCCGGAATGGCATCCTTTCTGAGACTATGATTCATCTTCTGCATCTAAATCAGGATTTACCACTAGAGAGGAATTGTAGAGACAAAGGTAGTAAGGAAAGGGGCCTGGAGATATTCAGGGACAGTGGAAGCAAAGAGGAATGATCATGTGGGAGGTAAAGAGTGGGGCATCTAGGAGTAGTTGGGGGATCCTGGGGCTTTCTTATTATTTCAGTGAAAGGAGCCTCTACACAAGACCAGATTGAGAGCCATGGCTTCTCCAAGTGGACTAATAATTTGGCTTCCTATCAAATAGTATTCTTTAAATATTTGTTCAGCACCTATTTAGTGGGGGGTGAATTAGTATCAGCAGGGAATTTTGTTACTATTGATTACTACCATCCCAGGCCTCTTCTGTGTTTGACAAACTGAACTTATTTCCACTTGATCGGTATGTTAGGAGTCCCACAGGCAGGGAAAATTGGCACCACATTTGTAACTTTGTTGGTGTTAGCATATCTCAAGGTAGGAAATATGACACTAATCTGTGGGTTCATCAGGTTCTGCCCATACAAGGAGTGGTAATTGGAGAGGAGGCTGGAGGAAACATTTCTGACTGACTGCCCAAAGACAGCCTAGTGCAGAGAAAAGATTAGTCTGGAGAGCATGGTCAAAAGGGCTAGTTTCCTGGTATAGATGACATATTTCTCCATCACATATCATTCAGCCTTTTATTCATTTTACATAAAAATGTCCACGCAAAATTGCCTTTATTTCTAACCAATGTATAAACAGATACCATATAACACAGCCCTGAATCCACAAGTACTCTGAAGTATTTTCTTTTAAGTTTATGGAAGCATTTCACTGAAATGTTTGGGTGGGCAACTTACTGTAGTAAATAAGAGTCATGTAAGAAAGAGGAAGGAATGATGTGGAGACGTGAATGTGGTGATAAAGCTGAGCATGTGTGACCTGGAAGATCACACAGGTGAAGTGGATCCCACAGATTACACCACGGGTGCCAGGACAGGCAGGGAAGCACCTCCTCAGAGCCGCAGAGTGTCTTTGAGGTGAGGACCTGGGGGAGGACAGCCATCCCTGAGCTGAGGGCATTGAACATTCCCATCTCAGAATCCACAGGCTCATTTTCCTCAAGAGCACATTTCTCCATATGATTAGAAACTTGACAATTTGTTCAGAGAAGTAACATTGCTTTATCCCAGGGTTGTAAGACGACTGTATTAGGGGCCTTGTGAGAACGTTCCATCGCCCTGCCTTCCTGCTGTGTTCCAGAGTTAAATGTTTGATGGCCAGCTTTGTCTCTCCTGCTTTTGACTTGTCTGGAGTCACCAGGTTCAGATCTGAGACCTCCCTTTCCTGATCCAACACCTGTCTTTTATTTCCACTTTCATCTTGGAGAAAGTGCTCCCTATTCTCCCTTTGAGACTATCTGGCCCTCACAGCCAGTATTGTCCTACCTTTCATACCCTGGCCACCTAACTCCCAAGAGTCTTAGCTAACCCCAAACGCTTTTGTCTTCCTTCCTCTCCTCAAAGAAAACATTCACTTCCTTGTTTCATAATAAATGCAATCAATAGTCATCAACTGAGCTTTGACTAATAGCACGTGGGACACAAAAATGATACAAACAGGGTTCATAGGCCCTTCTCCAAAAAAGCACACATCCTAGTGGGATTGGATGAAGGTACGCCAACATAGTCAAGGCAGAAGGAATACGAGGAAAGGGTCCGAGAATCTGACTGAGGAGATGAAGGCAACTGTCATGGAAGAGGGGGCACCAGGGTCAATGAATGACAAGTGAAGTTTCAGTACAGAGGACAGTAGGGAGTGTAGGTCATGCTGAGGGACCAGCACATGCGAAAGGTTACGGAGGCATGACAATGAACAGGGGGTAAAACCCAACAGGCTGGAGCTAGGGAAGCAGGAGCTCTACTGGCAGACCTCCCCGTTTACTGCTACATTATTTTACGATGGTGCCTGGAGACTTCATGTCTGTTTGTAATTTTCCTCCCCATTTTCCCCTTAAAGCTGGAAGCTGGCACCCTTCTCCACTACCTTGAGCAGAGATAGGAGCCTAGCAGGTGCTTAGCAACTGATCTCTGAGTGGGTGTTCAGTCTACAGAAAAAAAGGCACCAATGGCTTCCTCTAGCAAGTATGTGGCTATTCTAGGCCATCTGTTTTCCTCAGAGGAGGGCCCAGTCTCAGGAGGGATGGGCCACTGAGGTACAAAATGCTGGGGACCAGCCTCGCTGCTGCTCTGTCTTTGTGTCTGTTAGCCCCTTGACCTGGAGGGAGTGAACTTCTACTTATCAGTTTACTTTTGGACTGTGGACATGGAAGCAGAGCTTGGTTGGTGGAATTACCACATTTCACACTGATTCTTCCCTGTTGAATGGGTATTGACTCAAACAAGCCCGGACCCCTGCTAAAACATTTAACAGTAATGGAGACTGGTTATTTTATTTTTTATTTTTTCCTCCAGTGGGTTCTTTTGTGACAAACAGTCACTTTTAGAACTTTCAGGCTGTGTGAGCTTTGAGCTTGAAAGGAAACAGTCTTGTCTCTCTTCTCTGGAGAAGTGTGCAGTTCTTTGAATAAATTACCAAGGGAGTTTTTCCAGACAATTCTATCCTCTGGTTGGAAATGGCCTGTGACTCAGTCAGAAAAAAATCCTTATACCTTACATCATGGTTTTCGGTCAGTTGATATTGTTAATACTGACACATGATAAGTAATACATATACGTTGACAAGTGATTGCTTAACTGATGGGCAATGGAGTTGTCCTAGGGTTCGCTTTCCTTTATTTTCAAAACCACTCCCTCATTCCAAATGCCCCAGATGCCCACCCAGATAGCAGCACCACTTCAGTGTACTCTGAGGTCCCACTGTCTGTCATCCATGTCCCCTCCACTGCTAAGGAGCGGAGAGATTGTATTCTCTGCTGTTCCCTCTGATTGGAGTGGTATTTAATTTGTCCCTGCCAAAGAGTTATGTTTCAGTCAGCTGCTTTTCTTCATTTTGGCAAATCCTGCTTGATATTTCTCAATTACAAACTAATGACTCATATTGCAGCATCTTCTGATTTAAAATTAGCACAGCAGATTGGATTTGTTAAATCGAAGAAGGCTGGAAAAGCAAGCTAATCCTTCATAGCGGTGACAATCTCTGTAGTCTGTGGTGCGATTGGCAAACTGAAAGGCAGAGGGACCTGGAAGAAAAGTGTTTTTAATCCATTTGGAATTTCACGGGTGAGTCTGAGTTGGGTGAGTAATTATGCTCCATAAGATTCTGTGGGACTGTCATGACACTTGTCAAAGTAGCCTTACATTATGCGACAGTAACACATTAATCCCCCAAATCTCAGGGTTTATGACACAAGGGTATGTTTCTGTGCTCACGTGGCATGTCCAACATAGTCCGAGGGAGACCCCAACCACACAAGGACCCAGGTGGGCAGAGGCTCCCTTATCTGGTCTTTGTGGTGTGAAGAAAAGAAAGAAAATAATTTCACATGGACTTTTTACTACTTCAGCCAAGAAATGACAATTGTTACTTCTGCTCATATTTCCTTGGTCAGAACCAGTCACATGGTCCACCTCAGCTGAACAGAGGAGAAATACAATTAATTCCCTATGAACTTGGAAGGAGAAAGGACCAGATATTGGCCAATACTGGCAATGTCAATACATCTGCTCTCTGGCCATCAAGTGATTGCTTTACTTTTGTTCCCACCCCGGAAGTACTTATCCTCTTGGCCACAGGAGAAAATCTCAAATCTCATTCATTCATCACAAATCTGTCAACATCCAGGATGTCAGGGGCATAAACAGTAGTTTCTACATCAGGTCTGGGCATTTTTTTCTCTTGATCCAAAGACTCATGTAGTAAAAAGGCAGTGTGCATTCAGGGAATAGGGGGAGGGTTACCATAATAACTATTGCCACGTTATAAGCAAAGAATGAAAACACTCATCAGGCATTGAAATGACAATTCTGGAATCCAGCTAGGGGAATATTCTACAGCCCCATAACCTGAAGAGGGAGAATATTCTCTACTTAGGTTCTGATTCTGCTCTCTGCAGGAACATACTTGAGTTCTTTGTTCTCTTTGGCTTCTGGGTCTACTCTCTGGAAGGGTCTTTTCCATTTTTAGCCTTCTTGGCCACTTCTGACATGGGCACTGGGTG
The DNA here is from genome assembly GCF_011100685.1 of Canis lupus familiaris. Taxonomy (NCBI): domain Eukaryota; kingdom Metazoa; phylum Chordata; class Mammalia; order Carnivora; family Canidae; genus Canis; species Canis lupus. Next base: position 13,800,101 of record NC_049238.1, read on the forward strand.
ACCCACCCTCTTTATTAATTTAGTTGTTCTTATTATTTCTGCATTTAAACTGGCCCACTCTTTCCTGAGCCGTCTTTCCAATCACACCTTGCCAAAGCTGCCACTTTTGGTTTTTTGTGTTTTTTTTTTTTAATTTTTTTTTTTTATTTATTTGTGATAGTCACAGAGAGAGAGAGAGAATGAGGCAGAGACACAGGCAGAGGGAGAAGCAGGCTCCATGCACCGGGAGCCCGACGTGGGATTCGATCCCAGGTGCCCTGGGCCAAAGGCAGGCGCCAAACCGCTGCGCCACCCAGGGATCCCAGCTGCCACTTTTGACACATTATTAACCTCTTTATTTCTCACTCCTTGTCCAGGAGCCATGATTTCATTAAGTTCATATCATAATTGTTCATTATTTTACCAAACATTTCCACATTGCATGCCAAGGACCACCATCTTTTTTACCACCTCCGTATCAGTAAATACAGAGGGACCTCAGGGGCTTCCTTGTACCATCTGATCTGTAAGCCAATGCTATTGCTTGAAGGTTTTTCTACTGATCTTCTTGTTAATTGGTTAGCAACCTCTTACTGCTAATTTTATAATAACCAGATTAGATTATGCCACAATACAATTTAGCCCTATAATCTTAGAGGTTTGATACATAATGTTTGTTTCTTGGCGCATGGTAAATGCCAATAACTAACTACTTGCTAAATGTTGTGCAGATCGTATAACCCAAGGCACATTGTGTTGGTGTCCCTGGATCCAAATGAAAATGAGGAACAACAGAGCTAACATTTATGGAGCACCTTATATGCTCCAGAAATCTATCAATGTTTACATACATCAACATAAGTAACTTACTCCACGTCAGTGAGTCAGAATTGGAAACCAGTTCTACCTGGTCGCAAAGCTCATGCCTTTAATTTTTCCTTTCACTCTTTCAAATTTCTACATTTGACTTTTTGTAGTGGTTGGCACAGGAGAGAGGGTGCCTTAAATAAGTGCTTCTAGCACCTTCATGTGCACACATATCAATTGAAGATCTAATTAAAAGGCAAATTCTGATTTCTGGTGAGAGGCCGGTGATTCTGTGTTTCTAACAAGATCTCACATGATGCCAATGCTGCTGATCCATGGACTGCTTTTTGAGTAGCAAGATTCTGGAGCATTTTTATAATAATCAGAGACAATCTTATGGGAGACAAGCTATCCAAAGCAAAGTCTTTTCTGATGATCTAGAAAGATACTGTTTTAAATCACACTCAATCCAATCACAAATATCTATTAGATTCCCATCACTTGCTACCAGAAGGGTTACAACTAACAATTTCCATTACTTCTCAATAACACAGCTGATAGTCAACTGGAAGATTTAAATAAGGCCTCACTAAGAGTTAAAGGATTATCTTCCCCTTTGTAAAGGGTTAAAAGGAATTAAATGAAGAGCAATGTCCAATTAAATAGTCTGGCTTATGTATTATAACTCCCTCATATTTATTCTACTATCAACTGTATCCCTCGACCAGGATTCATATGTCATAGGACAATAGTCATCTGTCCCCCAGACAACTTCAAAGAGCCTTCCCATAGCTATTTCTGAACTACTTCTCTGGCTTCATCTCCTGTACCAACCCACCTCTACTACACACCTGAGGCCTAATTGTCCTATTTCACTAGTAATTTACATTTGCTACAAGATGCCAAGCTTCTATACCTCAGTTTTTTTGTCCCTTGACAAAGTTTTCTCTTTCTCTCCCTGACTAGACTCTATCCAGGCTCCTCTGAGCACTTTCTGGATGAAGCCTTAATCTTGGCCTATAGAAATTTAAGCAAAACACTAACATAGTTTGTAACAGCTCAGGGCCACATCTCTAGCATGACCATGGCCTCCTTTAAAGCACCTGCCTGAGAAAACTTAGGAATGTCAATAGAATTCACTCTTCTAGCCAACACCTAATGATAGGTCCCCCATCTTCCAGAAATTGTGGGAAAGTAGGAGTCTGACTTCAATAAGCAACTGGTAGCAAACTCAGTTAGGTTTCACATGGGCCAAGCCCTCCTTTCCACTTTTTGTAACTCTTCACTTCCCTGACTCTACTGACCCTTCAACTCACCCCCTTCCCTAATACTTCCTTCTGCCTTTAAAATGTCTGGTCACTGCTGTGCAGAGGGGAAGTGGGATTCAGATAATACTGGACTCTCTTCCCTATTGCAATAGTACATTACTGATTGAAATATGTCCACGTTAGCTCGTGTCTGACTTTGTTTATCCCTGACACCCTCATCCTAGAAATCTTTCTTCACTCTATCTTTTTCCCAACTTTAAGATCCTACAAATATAGCTTAAAAACTCTCACATCACTTTCCCTAAGTCTCCAGACTGTATCTTTCTCTGTACTCCCAGAGTACAGAGTATAGAGCTGATAATCTATCTCAGCCCTTACTTACCTCCGGTGTTTTGCTAGGGCTTGTTTTGTCTACTCCACTGGTAAGTTAGCTCTTTGAGATTAGGAACTATATGTGATTATCTCTGGATGCAAAGCCTAGCTCTGCTTTTTTTGTTGGTAGTGCCCACCATTAGCGATATTGTTTGTAGCTTTAAAGCAAAGTAGTTTGGCCAAATGTCTAGGCTCCTGTCTCTAGCCTCTGGTTTTAATAGAAATATAAAGTCATTTATGCCTTAATGTGGCAAAAAGCTGTAATAAAGGAAGATTGTCTCCTGAGAAGGCATATGCTGAGGCTGGTGTCTCTCACTTGCATTGCTATCCTAGAAGGCCCACTGGGTGAGACTCAGTGACTGGATAATTTTACCACCTTTCTGCCTATCTCAGGTAAGGCCCTTCCATGTAAAACATGCATACCCAAGCACAACACATGTTACATCATTGCATCTCACCATGCCCTCGTGTACACAGCATATACCACTTGCCAACTACATGCAGTTAGTCGTATGCAATGCATATTGTGCATACATATATACTGGGAGAGGAATAAATTGTGATATATTTGAGATACATTGTCAATAATTATCAACAAGAATGCAGACTACTATAGTCAATATGTTAAATAGAAATTTAAGCAAAACATGTTAAATAGAAACATTGAGGTAGAATAAAATCAGCAAATCTGCCTTTTTATCCTGAATTCCTCTGGCCCACTCTGAATCCTGACCCTCCAAACCATTCTTGTCCTCTTTGTGTGTTCAAAAGTAACTTGAATTCTCCCATATATATTATTTCCGTTATATGTTTATTCAAATATTTTCCTTAATTTTAAACTCTTAACAAACAATCCCAATATTCAGGGCCCTGCCCAAAATATACTAAATTCAGAAATTTCTGAGAATCTCAGTCCACTGGGAAACGAATTCTTAGAGTGTAAATTAAATATTCATTTAAATGATTCATGATGTTTTCATGTTAGAGCAGTCTGATTGTAAGGCCTTGAGTTTAGGATCTACGTCTTGTATGTAAACACTTGGTGCTTAATGCAGTACTGCACATATACTAGCTGCTCAGGACATCTGTAAGGATGTCCATCTATGGGAGAGGAATGTGTGGCCTCCCCCTCTATCATGGAGTGTAATTCACTGGCCCTTCGCCATAGGACCTTCCTTCTTCAGACACCCTCTTGGAAGAATAGGTTATTAAAGCCATAAACCCAAGATCATAAATAACTTACCCGAGTCCCAATAAATCTGTATTTCATATGAAGCATGTTATTTTTGACAACAGGCCCAATTCCTTTGGAAATCACGTAGTAAGAAATAAGGGAGGTATCTTCCACAGAATCACATAATGGTTTCACATAAGGCTCGTGTCAGTCCTCACTCAAAATATAACACATTAGCCAATCAGATACCACAGTCTTGGTGGCTTCAGCCCTTGCTACAAAAAGCTCATTTTCTTTCTCTCTCTTGGGGCTGGAATTTCCACTGCTCAAAAGCCATTTGTCTTGAAGATTTCATTTTCAACATCAGCATAGAAATTAAAAAAAAAAAAATGTCGTTTTAGCCCTGCACAAGATTGAGATAAATCAGGCTTTTTTAAAATGTCTTTGGGACTTCCTGGCCCTGGTGACCCTATAATGGTGGGTGTAGGGGGAGGGCAGCTATTTAAAGATGCTAGGTTTCCCATGACTGAGGACTATCGGCACATTTAATGGCTTTCTGGGCTTTCCAAATGGACCAATTGGTATCAGTTGTTCCCAGAGTCAATTTAACTCTGGGAACAATTCACTGGACTCTGATATTGGAGTGAGTTTTATACACTTTGTCTTTGGAAAATGACCTTTAATGCCAACTCCATAGTCAGGAAAAAATCCAGATGTTCCTAATTTAATTTATTCTGAAGTATCACAGACCATTTATCCATTTATTCATTGATTTAGCAAGTATTTACTGAATGGATACTTTGTGCCTGGGGGCTATAGATACAGATACAAATCAAGGCTACCTTTTTTGGTATACAGGGCTCCAGATAAACAATTTTCTTTATGACCATTTAAGTCACAAATATCAGCATGTAAGCAGGACCTGAACACACAATTGCATGCCATTCCTTGAGAGAAATACCATGCTGGCCAGTGAAAGATACTTCTCCCCAGATTCCCTCCCAGAAATCTCAAACCAGGGCCTAGCCATGTGGCCCTAGGACAACTCCATCCACCAAAATGGAACTGCTGGCCTGAACTGGCCTTTGGCACTAGAGGGAGACTTAGAAAATATCCAGGAAGCCACTCCAAAATCTGAGGCTGCTTGACATGCAGGCTGTGGTAGGCACCCCCTTTGCCTGGGTCTGGGGGTTGTGTCAACATCCATTGGCCACTAGGTTATGATTTCTGGTCTTGAGATCTCCTATTGTATGGAATGTTCTTCTAACTCCACATGCCATGTAATATAATAAGTTCAAGTGAGTGTTATAGATGACATGATAAGGGTATATGCATGATGTAGTGGAAAGTCCAAAGAAAAAATGGTCCCCATTTGATCAGCCTAAAGAGAACAAAGTAGAAATATATTGATGTGATGATACAGTTGGGAATTTATTTTCCTGAGATGTCACTTAAGAATAATTTGGGGAATTCTTTTGTTTGTTTCACCATGCTAATCTGATGTCTAAAGAAACTTCAGCATTGTGAATTGACAATCTGAAATGGTTGACACTGGAAATAAGAGATTTGAATGTAGAGAAAATTGCACCGTCCAATATGTTCACCACTGGAGTGTATGGTGCTGGAGAAAGTAACTCCTTTAAGTCTCGGTTTCCTTATCTATAAAATGGGAGTTGTAATGTAGATTTCAGTGGGTTATTCTGAGGCTTTAATCACAGAGTTATTTGTAAAATCATGCCCATGGCATACAGGTTCATTTGTTCTCAGAGTAAAAGCAATTACAGAAAATATGCAAAAAAGAAAATATTTCTAGAGAGAAGATCAGCTCAGTCTAGGATACAAAACTTTCCTACAAGCTTATTATTTGAGGGGCATGGCCCCAGAATGTTAGATGGCAGGCCCTTCAGTAAAATCAGGCTAGATCAACCAGTTAGCATGGATTTCCAGGCTGGATATACATTTTCTAAAAGTTTACTGGGTTTTAAATGTCTGTTTGAGCCTCTGAATTTCCTCTGTGTCTCAGAGATTTGGGCCATATTATGGACTGAATGTATCCCCTCAAAATTCATATACTGAAATCCTAACCCACAATGCGATGCTGTTAGGAGGTGAGGCCTTTGAAGATGACTATAGGAAAGTGGAGCCCTCATGAATGGGAATAGTACTCTTACAAGAAGAGACACAGAACTTGCCCTGGGGGATCCCTGGGTGGCTCAGCAGTTTAGCGCCTGCCTTGGGCTCAGGGTGTTTTCCCAGAGTCCCAGGATCGAGTCCTGAATCAGGATCCCTGCATGGAGCCTGCTTCTCCCTCTGCCTGTGTCTCTGCCTCTCTCTCTCTCTCTCTCTCTGTATGTCTCTCATGAATAAATAAATAAAATCTTTAAAAAAAAAAAACTTGTCCTTTATCTTTGCTCTCTGCCATGTGAGGATACAACTAAAAGGTGGCTGTCTGCAATCCAGGAGGCCTCATCAGATATGGGATCTGTCTTCATCTTGGACTTTGTAGCCCCTAGAAATGCAAGAAACCAATGTTTGCTGTATAGTTCACCCAGTCTATGGGCATTTGTTATAGTAATCTGAACTGAGACCTCATGACCTCATCTAAGCCTAATTACCTCCCAAAGGTCCCATCTTCTAATACCATCACATTGGGGGCTAGAGCTTTCACATATTATAAAATTTGGGGGGCACATTCAGTCCACAACAGTTTCTAGGTACAGACTCAGACCTGTGGAAATGAAGGTTCCTGGGAATCAGAGCGGTTGAAGAAAGGCTGGCCCATTTGACTTCTTTCCTGAGACCTCAGCAAAACTCCCTCAGTGCCTGCCTCTGCCTATGGAAAGACTCTGTATCCCACTGATAAATGCTTGAAACCCCAGTCCCCCCAGACTAGCCTAAGGACATAACGTATCACTCTCCCAACTCTTTTTAAAATATATTTTAGAGAGAGCATGAACAAGAGGAGGGGCTGAGGGAGAGTGAGAGGAGAGAGAATTTCAAGCAGACTCCCCACAGAGCCTGACATGGGGCTCAGTCTTATAACAATAAGATCGTGACCTGACCTGAAATCAAGAGTTGGATGCCTAAAACCAAATGAGTCACCCAGGCATCCCAGTGCTATTTATTTATTTATTTATTTATTTATTTATTTATTTATTTATTTTTAGAGAGTGAGAGAGTGTGCACACACATGCATGTACATGCAGGTGTGGGAAGGGGCAGAGGGAGAGAGAGAGAATCTTAAGCAGGCCCCATGCCTTGTGCAGAGCCCTACACGGGGCTCAATCTCACAATCTAAAGGTTGAAGATGGGCAAATGTGCAGGGGAAATAGATCAGAACCAGAAAGGTGGGAAAATAGGACTGTGTTTGGGGACCATGGAAGAAACTAACCTGGCTCAAACTAGGGATATGCCCATAGAGGATTGAAGGGTACTGGGGAGCTGGGCAAGTGAGAGAGTCTCTGGAAATAACATTCCCACCCCAGAGTTGGCCTCACAGCCCCATTCTCCCCTGGGAGTTGCCTCTTAGAAGAGAATTCAGGAAGAAGCCATCTTTTTAGCACCTCTTGATTTTGCAGTTGGAAGCCTGAGAGCAAAGCACAAGGAAATTAAGAGAAATGTTTTGCACATTTGTATAGAAGGGGCCACTGTTTTGGAATAGAAACATCCGTTATAATAAGTCTGCACACAGAAACAGATGGAAGGAGATAAGTATCAAGCTCTTGCCTCCAACTCTGTCAGCCAAGAGAAAAGGAAATTTGTGTTGTTAGTTATGGAAGCTTCCTCAGATCCAGGCCAGCACTGAGTTTTTGCTATTGAGTTACTTCCCCTGTTATCAGAGACCCTTCATTTCCTAGGATGCAAATATTTTGGAAGAGAAAACCCCTTTAAAGCAAAAGAAAGGGAACTATCATTTTTATTGAAAGACTCTGCCAGACTTATTTGCATTTAAATGTTCATGCTCATAAAAACCTTGAGGCAGGAATTATTACCGTCTCTGTTTTTACAAGAAGCAGGCTCAACACTGAAGTGACTTATCTCATATCATACAACTTTATAAGGGCCTGGCTCGGAGTTGCTGAATGCCTGGATCCACGTTCAGCACTTAGACAATACAACCTTTCAGGCTGTTGGCTCACTCTCTCCAAGTAGAAAGACGCAGGGGCAAGAAAAAGGAGAAAGGACATAAATCTGTAAATAAAGTTACAAGTTAGACCAGATCATTAAAGCCTATGATCATAATCGAGTCTGATGTCAAGTCACCAGATTTGGGAAGTGCCGGGGTCCAGAAAAGGACCTTGTCACTCAGCCTCCATGGCAGTTACCTCAGTGTCCTAATAGACGCCTCCCATAGTAAGGCTGGATTTTTAGCAAACAAAAAGCTATGCGGGATGGCTGGACTCAGAACCCTTTGTGGCACCTTTAAGCTCCAGGTCTCTGTGGTCCCTACCAATAATCCAACCCATGTCTGTGTGTGTATGCATGTGTGGTTATGTATGTGTGTGTTGCAGAGCAGGAGAGAGTGGAAGGGGTCCAAGGACAGCAAAAATTATGTTGCACAGTGTTGATAAATAATAAGAGTTGATGGATATAACTCTATTCTTTTATACAATGTAAGGCTCCACATTCAGGATAGAGCACTGAAAGAACACTGAAATTGGGGGTATGGGTGAAGTAATAATGATAAAGACCAGCATGAAAGAAAACACTTATTAACTCCGAGGACTACTGAGCAGCATGAAGCCCATGGGCCTTGTTGCTCATGCCTATGTTATAACATGAAGAGGTGATGGCTGGTGCTCTATCATCCATTTGGGTCATGAGGACAAAAGCACACCTTGGGTACTGTAGAATGTTCTTTGGGCTCCTAAAAGATCCCAAAGAACTGGAATGTTATGGCACTCTCTTATGGGATTTTATGGCACTTTCAGGCCACCCCTGGATTGCCTCAGACCCTCCTCCCACTCCCAATCCCTCCTCCGTCTAGGTTCTGCGCAGCTCCACTCAGCACCTGGCTTGCTCACATCTTCCAATCATACCAAATTGAAATCGTCTGTTGACTTGCCTGGCTACCCCAACTATGTGCTGTCCCAGAAGGCTGGGACCTTCACGGCTGGACACCTCTGTTGTCTCCCGAGTTACCTGCCACCCAATAATGTTTATTGAGCAAACAAGTGAACAATTCATTGATTGAATTAATGGAAGTTTTGTTATCAGAACATCAGGGGTACAAGAGCATGGGAGGTGTTCTAGCTAATAGAATCCTGTGGATGTGGACAGCTGCAAAGAACAGAACATTTTGGGTGCATTATGGGCCAAATTCATGCTATGAGGGGCCTTCTCTGTCCGCCAGGTCCCTCCCCTCCAGCCCTGGAATACACAGCAGGAATCGTTGATGACACTGACTCATTCTGGAATGTGAGGTTGGGGGGAGGCTGATCAGGGATGAGCAGTTGATGAGGCCACCTGCTGGGGCTGTTACTCTCTCCCTTGGCTTCCCATGGCTTCCACCCAGGAGCTGCCCTTGCCGACCTCATCCTGCCCTCTCTGGCCACAACTGATGATCACACAGGCTCACTTCTTCTCACCTCTGGAAAGCCTGGGTAAGAATCTGTTTGTGGCTCTCTTCCACAAACAGACTCTCTGCCACGTCCCTTGAGGGCCTTAGTCAGCAGCGTGGGCGTTGTTCATCTTCTTATCCACCGCCCAACCCAGGACACAGTCTGTGAAGTGAAACACGTCGGCCCAGGGGCTGCCGCTGTGGATGGAGTGTTTTCTTTCCTTCACACCTCTTTCTCCTTAACCTCTGGTCTTTGGCCTTCTCCTCCACATTTCTTGCCATAGACCTCTCACCATGTGTCTCTGTTTCCCCAGCTGCTCCCTGAGAGTCCTGAGTGGTGAAGATGTCTTCGGTGGATCCCTAGAAGAATGGCTGTGGCTCCCCCTTCTTCCGTTCTGACATCTGGGGCACAAGAACCTTCTTCCCCTTGTTAGTTAGGTGACTCCAGGGACTCCTAGACATTTCTGAGCCTCAAGGTACTAATTTACAAAATGGGATTGCAAAGGCTGACTGTACAGTGAGTTGCTGCTGAGGAATATGATATGGAGAACGTAGAATGGAAGGTCTTAGAAACTACACATCATGACAAGAAGGTCATGACCATGTATTCATTATTTATAGGTCCAGGAGAGAAGAGGCAGGGAGGGCAGAGGTACACAGATGCCTGTTTTCTACCATTCACCACTACCTTCATCTCTTCTCTCTCATCTTCTTCTCTTTGCCTTCCATCTGTCTACTCCTTTCCATTTGTAGCCATCTGCCAGGTATCCTGGGAGGGTTGACCACTGCATGTTCTGCACTGCGTGTGCTGTACTAGCCTCTTCCCTTCTATAGGTCAGGCCTGCCTGGAGTGCCCGGTGAGATCCGGAGACCTGGAGGAATCCTCCACCCCCCTTCCCTGCCTTAATTCAATGACCCTGAGGACTAATGTCGCTCCGGGGGTAGAAGCCAACCAGAGGCAGTGCAATGAACTACTGACCTCCGAATTCTAGCTGAAGTAATTTGATAGCTCCATTTTTCCTAGACAATTCACTGATCCTAATTTTTCTTTCCTTCTTTTGGTGGCTTACAGAGGAGTCTCCTAATCTGTACCCAGCAGAGATTGAGGGAATGACCTCCATCCCATTATGCTTTCTGGGCTCCTTGCTTTGTCCAGTCATGGCTTCATGGCAGAGTAGGTTTGGAGACCTTTTTTGAAGGTGGCTTCTGACCCATCAGGAGAAAGTAATGTTTCTAGGTGATGGAGTTATGGGGAGGCAGAAGGGGAGCAAATCCCTCCTATGAGCCAAGCTTGCCCTCAATCATGCTATTTCTCTTTCCCAGACTTTTAGCTTTTAGCTTTTAAGAATATCAGTACTCCCAGTTACCCCCATAGTCCCCACACTGGGGAACACCAGTCATTCTTGTCCGCCAACGACATCCAAAATAGGACAAGACTTTGTCTACAACTTTTCTGTCCTCACTTTTCCACCAATAAGAGGATGACCTATGACTGAAAATACATCCAAGATATTCTGAAGCCAAGTGCTAAGTATCTATATTCTGTGGTCTCTGAAGACCAAGCACCTTGCCATCTTAGACTGAAAGGGCTAGGATATAGGGTAGGGGGAAGAAAGCTTTTTGGTAGGGAAGCCCCTGGCTTGTAGCCCCTATAATTCTAACAGTATGCCTTTATGCTGGACATCTTTTTTCCTGTTTGGCATGTTTCCAATCCTCAAGGTATTTTCTTTAAATAAATTGTGAAAAAAATCACTTTGCAAATTTTAACAACTAAATATTGAATCCTTAGTGTGTTTGAAAGCAAATGTTTTAAATCAAGGTTTTGAGTGGATAATGGTTTATAGACTCACCTTTTCCCCACTTGCCTTCCACAAAACCATCTTCAATTTCCTATGAAGAGCTGGGAAAGTAAACATCAGCATATTCATTTAATTTCCCTTTGGCTCACCAGGCCTTGTTTCTAGAAATATCTTTGATTCCCTCTGACAACTCTACTATCTTTCTATTTCCCTAATCTGACATCATTCCTGAATGTTCCCTCTTAGCCCTCTCAACTTACATCATTACATTTTTCAACTTGTCTCTACTGGTATTTTAACTCCTCTTTTGATAGTTTTTCTGATAGTTTATGTGTTAGGATGATGAGGAGGAGGATGATAATGATGGTGATGTGGTGGAGTGGGGAGAGACAGAGAAAAAGAGAAAGAGAAAGAAAGAGAGAGAGAGAGAGAGAGAGAGAGAGGAGGGAACTTGTTTTGTCCTTTCAACCTAGGAGTACATGTGGACCTGTTCATTCATTTGGCATACTCACTAACTATTGCATAAATTTACATGAATCATAAGTAAATCTATGAGTTGCTATATTTTGGACATTTATTCAGCCTCCAGATTTTTCCTCAAGATCCTCCTTCTCCTCTTCCATTTATCTTTTTGCAAAGTAGAGGTTTCTTACATTCCTGGTAGGAGCAGTCCTATGTTTTAGTTGGTTCTGGGAATCAACTCTTCTCTCAAATCATCATATGTAAGTTGAAAGGTTGCATATGATGATCTCTGAGGTCCCCTGTATGAAACTATGAAAGACTAAATTAGATTGTAATGCATTAACGGAGTAATGTAAGGGAGGACCAAAGAGAAATCAAGCTCTATTAGACATGTGTTGATAGAGTCATAGATGGCTTAGGGGAAGAAATACCAGAGAATAGAAAAAGAGGGTTAGAATTTTAAGCAAGGCATTAAAATATGTCTCAAGACACTGATGTCTCTCCTTTTCTCAATGCTTTATTAAGGTAATAAAACATTTCAGTGCCAGAGTATGAGCCTATGGTGAGTAGAAACTGTGTTTTATTCATCTTTGCATTTCTGGGCCTTATTGTAGGACCTGGCAAGAGATACACGATTGACATTATCGTTGCACATTTCCTTTGTGCACAAAGAACTTACTAAGCATTCATTGTGGAACAACAAGGTTGCCACATATGTCACAGGAAAGATTGCATCATACAGCATAAGGGGGTGCTATTAACATTCAATGCAATGGGAACAGTGTCTCCATAATTGGTGTCTAACCATACTGTAGTATCCATGAGAATCAGTCAAGACATAAGTCAAGTTCCTACTCTTCTGGAACCTACAGTTGTTTTTTTAAAAAAGGTAAACAATACACTCATTAACAAATAAATAAATCACATAAATTCAGATAATGAAAAATGCTCCAAGAAAGAAAACAGGATGATAGCATCAACAGCAATGGATGCCTGGGAGAGGGGCAGGGACTGGCTATGTATCTCCTGGAGTCTGGAATGACCTCTTTTGTGGAGGGAAACTTGGAGTTGAGACAAATCATTAGGCAGAGGCAGGCATACGTTAGCTGTTTCACCCCGCACAACGTTACTAGGTAGATGTCCTCTTTTATATGGGAAAAGACCCAGCCCCAGAAAGAATTTTGCTTAAAGTCACACAAAGTAGTAAGCAGCCCAACAAGAGTTTGTGCCACATTGTTCAAGTCCAAAACCACTGCGTGTAAACCCTATATTATGTTGTAGAAGATAAAGTGAGTGGAACAAATATCTTATGCATCTGTAGTCATTTTTGTGGAACACCTAGGTGGCTCAGCGGTTGACCATCTGCCTTTGGCTCAGATCGTGAACCCATGGTTGCGGGATTGAATCCCACATCCAGCTTCCCGCATGGAGCCTGCTTCTCCCTCTGCCTCTGTCTTTGCTTCTCTCTCTTTCTGTGTCTCTCATGCATAAATAAAATCTTTAAAAAAATAGTCACTTTTGTGAACTTATTTCTAGATGTACAGTACTGGTCTGCAAACTGGGTGCTTTGATATCTTTTTGTGAGATGTCTAGGATGAAATCCTTAGCAATATTGATGCATGACACAAACCTGTCTTCAGCAATTTAGATTTTTTATTCTTTCTAGGTTCAACTAAGATGACTCTTAAAAGCATAACACAGAAAGATTTGATCAGGAATCAGGAAGACCAGCCTCGGTTCTGACTTGACCACCTGTTATCTCCGGGACCTTGGGCAGGTGCCTTTTCCAAACTGAACTTGAGTTTCTGTATCTGAAGAATATTTGCCCTGGTTATTTCAGGACCATTGTAAGATTCTAATATCATAACAAATATGATAATGTTTTAAAATGTATAAACATAAGTAATTTTTATTGTATTAATTTGGCAATCCTTAAGGTAATACAAAATATCAAATTTCATATTCCTTTTCTTACCAAGGCCAAGATCTTTATGGGGTAGAATCTGAAAAAAATTGGGAACATATCAACATAACTAGGTCTACCTTCCAAAATTAAGCAAAGTCACTTTGTAATTGAAGTATTTTTCATGACCAGGAAATAGTGTTACATTAATTAGCCAAATAATTGATCCTGGAATTGTTATTTGGTTGTAAGTATCTGAATTATTAAAATAATTTTCCCATTTATAGGCCTAATGTAGATGTCTTGTGAGTCTTGCCTTGGAGATAGATATTTTATCTCCATCAAGACTTTTGTCCTAGAAGAGAATTTTGTGTTGGATCTGTTGCTGAGATTGTGGCATGTGCTTCTCTTATGCTCCTCACTGAGAGTTTACTACTGCTAAAGTAAGTCAGCCCCATTTTTTCATGCTTCTTCATAAATACTTTAGTATTAATAGTAAAAATCATAATAATCTGACTTTTTCATGTTCATAGTGTTTTTCAGCAGAGGAACTGTCTTCACGCACATTTTCTTCACGTATCTTTATCACAAATCAGTGATGGAAATTTTAATTCTCATTTTCAAGATAGCAAAAGAAAGTTCAGAGGTACAGTGACATAATTAAGGTGGCACAGCTAGGATGGGCAGAAGATGGCCTCAGACGAAAGGCTACCGGTTCTCTGAGTCCAGCCCACTAGCCCCACACATATTGATGTTGAAAGAGCTTGGCCTCGGTTGGGTTTCAAACAGACGTTATTACATTAATATCTTTAAGTATCTTAATTAGGTCTTTCAGGAAGGAAAAGAAATTATTTGGTCACCAAAAACAGCCTGAGGATTCCAACTCGAAAGAGTGAGTCTGTTTCAGATCACTAGATAGGGTGGTGGCTCCATTTGGCCAGGAAACTTTAACATAAACGATGAACCATGTGTAGCAGGGGATGCTTGGATAAAGCCCCTGGTCTATGAGGAAATGTGACTGTTCGTGGTATGTGCACCCAACACCTACAGCAAACACTCCCACGGCCACCAGTGTTGGATTCAATTAAACATTAAATTCATCATCTTTAGCAAGGAAAGAGAACAGCAAACAGTTGCTCTCTCATGGCTAAACACCCCTCGGATTTGCTGGCCTTTGATTTATTGGAAGAAACCTGCTGGGAAGAACATACTGTGTAGCTGATTAATGTCAGCTTCTGTCATCAGTTTCCACTTAGATTCTTGGCCAGCCCTGACATCTCCTCCCTTAAGGATCCAGAAGAATTTGAGGGCTGATCCAAGAGCTTTACTGGCATGGGATTTGCAGAATGTGGTGTTTGCAAAATAAGGAAGATGAATGGAAGTGGAATCCCATGTTCTCCACTGGACTTGTTTCTTTAATTCATTTCTCCAGAGGCCCCGCTCCATGCCAGGACCACACTAGCAAGGGGACGGAGGCAAGTGTGTTCCCAGGCCCCAATACAGATGTCTTGCATTTCCTGTGCTGCTTTATGTGCTGGCTTCTTGGAGCTTGTCAAACTGGGAAGGGGTCCGAGGAGGAATGTAGTACACATTCACCATCAGAACCTTTACCAGAACCCCTTGGACAAAGCCTGCAGAAGTGGGCCCACAAAGAGCAGACCCCATCATCCACTGAGCAGTTAAGACCCAGAGAAGACCTGCTGCTCCCCAGGTGAGGCACACAGGCCTGATGTTTCACAGTCACGCAACACCAGTTTGCTTCCCCCAGTGATCAACTATGGGGCAATGGCATTGTATTTAAATCAAGCAGAATTTCCTATATGTGTTCTTCTTGGTTTTCTGTTGGAGGAAATGCCCATTATTTGAGTTTTAAAAAATGATTTTACCTTTTTTCCTTTCCTCTAGTATGCAAAGGATCTGGAAAGAGGGGGTTATTTTAACAAGACTCTAAGCCCTCTCCTTCCTGAACTCATTGTTGCATTCAAGAAGGAAGGAAGGAAGGAAGGAAGGAAGGAAGGAAGGAAGGAAGGAAGGAAGGAAGGAAGGAAGGATTTCAACTGAGAAAGAAAAATCTGTTCTGGTCATCTGTTCATGTTTGACAAATCATCACAAAACCTGGAGGTATAAAATAGCAATCATTTTATTATATCTCATGGTTTTTTTAAGTCAGGAATTTGAGAGAAGGTGGGATAGACAGTTCTGGCATTGAGTATCACATGCAGTTGTCCTCAGGAGCTAGAAAAGCAGGAGCTGAAGTGAAGCCAGTAGGTGCATGCTGGGGTTTCCCTTCCCCTGTCTCTGCTTCTCCTTATCCCTCTTCATATAATCTCAGGAAACTTCATTGTGGTCTTTCCACCTGGGCTAATTTGGGCCTCCTTATAGCATGGCAGCCTCTGGAAAGTCAAAGTGCTTACATGGTGACTAAAGGCTTCAAGAGTGTGTATTCCAGTGGGCTCAACTATTGTGCTATTTTTAGTATACTTGTGTTTGAAGATGAACAGAGGCATTCAAGATTATTTTTAATGGCTTGGAGTTACTTCCTTATCCTTTTACTAATCAATCATAAAGATTTGGTAGGAGGTGAGACCAAATTACTTCTATGTTCCTCTTCAAATCTATTTGTCTACTGTTGTTGATTTTAGTTATTCTGACAGGTGTGAGGTAATAGTTCATTGTAGTTTTGACTTGTATTATCCTGATGATAAATGATGTTGAGCATCTTTTCACGTGCCTGTTGGCCATCCGTATGCCTTCTTTGGAAAAATGTCTATTCATGTCTTTTGCACATTTTTTAAATTGGATTATTTATTTTCTGGGTGTTGAGTTTTATAAGTTTTTTTCATCTATTTTTATCATATATGTCATTTGCTAATATTGTCTTCCATTCCATAGATTGCCTTTTTTTTATTGTTTTCCTTCACTGTGAAAAAGCTTTTGATTTTGATACAGTCTCAACACTTTATTTTTGCTTTTGTTTCCCTTGCCTCAGGAGACATACCTAGAAAAAAGTTGCCATGGTAGATGTCAAAGAAGTTACTGCCTGTGCTCCTTTTTAGGATTTTTATGATTTCAGATATCACATTTAGGTTTTTCATCCATTTTGAATTTATTTTTGCATCTCATGTAAAGAAAGTAATTCAGTTTCATTCTTTTGCATGTAGCTGTATAATTTTCCCAACACCATTTGTTGAAGAGACGTTCTTTTTCCCATTAGATATTTTTTCTTTCTTTGTCAGAGACTAATTGACCATATAATTTTGGACTAATTTCTGAGTTTTCTATTCTGTTCTATCGATCTATGTTTTTGTGCCAGTAACATACTGTTTTGATTATTACGGCTTTGTAGTATAACTTGAAGACTGGAATTATGATGCCTCCAGCTTTGCCTTTCTTTTTCAAAGTTGCTATGGCAATTTGGGGTCTTTTTCGGTTCCATACAAATTTTAGGATTGTTGTTCTAGCTCTGTGAAAAACGCTGTTGGTAGTATAGACATTTGGATAGTATAGACATTTTAACAATATTTATTCTTCCAATCCATGAGCATGGAAGTTCTTCCCATTTCTTTGTGTCATCTTCAATTTCTTTCATTGGAGTTTTATACTTTTCAGAGTACAGAGTGGCTAAAATCAACAACACGAGAAACAACAGACATTGGCAAGGATGTGTAAAGGAGGAACCCTCTTGCACTATTGGTAGGAATGCAAACTGGGTACTGTCACACTGGAAAAGAGTATGAAGGTTCTTCAACAAGTTAAAAAATAGAACTACCATATGATGCAGTAATTTCACTACTAGGTATTTACCCAAAGAATACAAAAATACTAATGCAAAGAGATACATGCACCCTGATATTTATAGCAGCATTATCGACAATAGCCAAACTATGGAAACAACCTAAGTGTCCATTGACTAATGAATGGATAAAGGTATGAGATACACATTCTCTGTCTCTCTCTCTCTCTCTCTCTCTCTCTCTCTCTCACACACACACACACACACACACACACACACTATGGAATATTACTGAGCTATAAAAAATAATGAAATCTTGCCTTTTACAATGAGATGGATGGAGCTAGGGTATGATATGCTATGTGAAATAAGTCAGCCAGAAAAAACAAATATCATGTGATTTCACTCATATGTAGAATTTAAGAAACAAAACAAATGAGCAAAGGGGGAAAAAGGAGAGAGAGACAAACCAAGAAACAGACTCTTAACTATAGAGAAAAACAGATGGTTACCACAGACAGGAAGTGGGGGGGGTGGTGGTAAAATAGGTGATAGGGATTAAGGAGTGCACTTGTGATGAGTACCGGGTGTTATATGGAAGTATTGAATCACTTTATTATATACCTGAAACTAATAGTCGGCTGTATGTAAACTAACTGGAATTTAAATAAAACTGAAAAAAAAAAAAAGACTTACCTGTCTGGAATCCTATGGAGTATTGTTACTAGGTGTCTCTTCTTAAAAGTGAGACAATAGTGACTCTACTGGGACGCCTGAGTGGCTCAGCGGTTGAGCATCTGCTTTTGGCTCAGGGCGTGATCCCAGAATCCCAGGATCAAGTCCCACATTGAGCTTCCTGCATGGAACCTGCTTCTCCCTCTGTCTGTGTCTCTGCCTCTCTCTCTCGGTGTCTTTCATGAATAAATAAATAAAATCTTTTAAAAATAATAGTGACTCTACTAATGCTTACTGAAGTGTCAGGTACTGTTTTGTATACTTTTCATGCATTGAATGATTTAATTATTACAAATATGCTAGAGATTGGAACTATTTTTTTTCTTTTGCAGATGAGAAAAAAAGAAGTACAGAAACATTGAGCAACTTGTCAAAAGTCACTCAGCTGGTAAGTGGCAGAGCCAGGATTTAAATTCAAGCAATTTGATTTAAGAGATTATCTTCTGGGGTGTCTGTATAGCTCAGTCAGTTAAGCATCTGGCTTCAGCTCAGGTCATGATCCTAGAGTCCTGGGATGGAGCTGTACTTCAGGCTCCCTGTACAGTGGGGAGCCTACTTCTACCTCTCCTCCCCGCTCATACTCTCTCTTGCTAATTCTGTGTCTCTATCAAATGAATAAATAAAATCTTAAAAAAAAAAAAAAACATCATCAGTTTAAGCTGGTTTCACATTTAAGTCACAGAGAATTTTTGACATGTTTGTTCTTTACATGCACAAGGGATAAGACCTCTTAGACAAGCATCTGGAAATCTAACTGAAGAAACAAGCAGCATGTGACAGATCTTAATAAGGACTCCAGGCAAAGGTTATAAGAGCCATAAAAGGAAGAGAACTGGGAGTGAGCTGAGCTTCCCTTTGGAGGAAGAAACTTAAAAGGACTCTTAAGAGCAGACTGAGGGGGGCACTTGATGGGATGAGCACTGGGTGTTATACTACATGTTGGCAAATTGAACTCCAATAAAAAAAAATACAAAAAAAAAAAAAAAAAGAACAGATGAGCATGAGAAAGATGGATTTGACAATCTAGGTGGTGGGAGGAACTATGCCACATAGCTGGTAATATTGCCAGTTCCAGTCTTAAATTTCTTTGGGTCCTGACCATTAGATTGTCACCTTAAGGGAGAAAAGAGGACAGTGCTCCTCCATAAGGTTGGGACAGAGATGAGAGGCCTCTGAAACCCAGAGCATTTAGTCTCTTTCTGGACCCCCCAACAAACTGCATAGAACTCCTGAAATCAGATGACATCTGGCTTCCTCTGGGGAAAATGGTTGTGGAGCCAGAGCCTTGAAAATAAATTAGTTGCCACTAATTCTCTGTCCTCATCTTCACCTGCCAGGGACTGAAAACCCTCTTTTTCCAGGCAGGAATTATGAAAATGGAGAAAGACGCCATTTCCCTCAGACCCACAGTGTCACCCAGCTGCTGCTAGGTGGACCTTGAGCTCAGGAAGCAAAGATCATACCCACCTTCCTCACTAATGTGTCCCCAGTAAGTGACATGTGATCTGTATTCAGTAAATATGTGTTAAGTAAGTGACCGAGTGAAGTAATTTATGAATAAATGAACAAGTGGGATTTCTGCGTCTATGTTTATCGGAGATATCAACCTATAATTTTCTTTTTCTAGTGTCTTTGTCTGCTTTTGGTATCAAGGTGATGCTGGCCTTATAGGATGAATTTTAAAGCTTTCCTCCCTCTTCTATTTTTTGGACTAGTTTAAGAAGAATTGGCATTATCTCTTCTTTAAACATTTGGTAGAATCTTCCTGTGAAGTTATCTGGTCCTCAACTTTTGTTTGTTGGGAGTTTTTTGATTACTGATTCAATTTCATTGCTAGCAATCTATTTTAGTGCTAGTATCTATCTATCTATCTATCTATCTATCTATCTATCTATCTATCTATCTATCATCTATCCATCCATCCATATCTATCTATCTATCTATCTATCTATCTATCTATCTATCATCTATCCATCCATCCATCCATACATCCATCCATCCATCTATGAATGACAGAATATTACTCAACCATAAAAAAGAATGAACTCTTGACATCTGCAAAAACATGAGTAGACCTAGAGGATATAATGCTCAATGAATAAGTCACACAGAGAGAAATAAATGCTGTATGATTTCACTCATATGTGGAATTTTAAGAAACAAAACAAGTGAACAATCAAACAATCAAAAAATAAAAGAGAGAAACAAACAAACAAAAGAGACTTGAAGAACAAACTGGGGATTGCCAAAGGGGAGGTGGGAGAGTCAATGGCTGAAATAGATAAAGAGGGTTGAGAGTACATTTATTGTGATGAGCACTGAGTAATGAAAAAAATAATGAAAAGAAACAGGTGAATTTGTATGGGTGGATTTGGAAACCAACAACAGGAATCGGAAGCATTATAATGAAGATGAGATTGTCCCTCCTATTACCTAAAAAGGCAGGTAGTCTGAGGTGAGAGTCCTGTGTCCAGAGACCTGGCTTTCTCCTGAGTGGTACTATTCCCACTTCCCTCTAGAGGCATTGAAACAATGTGTTGGAACACTGAAAAGACCAACCAATGTAAAATTTGCTACACTTAATTCTGAAACCTCTTTTCCCAGGTACTCAGAATTCAGGTTTGAATCTATTTGGGGGTAAACTGAACTCTAGAATTATCACAAACATACAGCTCTGGATGGTCCTTGCTGTTCCTCCTTGCTTATATTTGAAGCATTCTTACATGGTACCAAAATCAACTCAATGTGATGTTATCTTTGTCAGCAGGTGTCTTAGTCTGAATGCCCCAATAAACAGAAAGCTCATTATCCTTTTGATAAACTGCTCCCTTGTTGTATAATAGCATTTATTGTAGGAAAGGATTTCCCCAAAAGGAAACAAGCTGTGATCTCCTGGTGAGAAACATTAAAGCAGACTTTTACCATCTCAAAATAACTCTTCAGAATGAATTAAGACCCTGGATAAAAAACTAGTTTGCCCCAACTACCAGTAAATGATAATTTTTTTGATGACTTGGGAGATTAGAAAATTTAAATGTGGTCTGGATATTAGATTTACTGAAATCTTACTGAAATGGAAAAAAAAAAGTGGTAAATAATTGACTGGAAAGTATGGGTTTCCAAAACAGAATGTATGGTGTATACAAAGCAGGATCTTATTTTTACAAACATAATACAGTTAATATAATAATAAAGTATACCTAATAATAAATATGTTATATGTATATCAACACATACATATGTGTTAATATGTACGTATGTTGACATATGTACATGTGTATATATACACACACACTCTATACACACATACACAAACACAGAAGTATCTCCTACCATGTTGAGGGTAGAACTCTTTCACATGATAGCAATGTAATGATTCCATTGTTTCTCTTTACCTGACTCACTGATGGAAACCCACCCATTTCTGCATACACCCTCATATACCCATGATGCTGTCAGTTCTCTTTATACTCTTCCTGAGCCGGCAATAATATTGTGTTGTTCCTCTGGGCAGAAAAATCCTCCCTTAGCTTTTCTATCATCCTGCTCAAGACTCATGAAGCCTTTCTAGATCCTCTCCATCAGCCATCTGCATTGCTTCTGTGATTCTTTGTCAAGCTTCTCCCTGCACAAATTTCACTCTGCCTAAGAGTAGAGATTTGCTTACAGAATTGCTTTTACAGATTGCTTACAGAATTGTGATGCATCAGAGAGAAAGCAAGTTAGAATCAGGATAGCCAGATGTAAAGTCTAAACTGCACTTCCATCAAACTGTTGGATTTTAGGAAAGTTTTACAGTTTCTATAGTTTCTACACATTCTAGATAGTGATGATAAGGCCAGTCTGACACCATTTATGAAGTTCTTGCAAGAAAATAGATGCAAAAAAATGCTCTGAGATGGCCACATATCATGTGTGTGGATATAAGAGACAGTGGCTGCAAAATGTGGAATGAGGCTGGGGCTGTAGTCATAGCCTGAGTGACCTTGATGTCTTTCCCACCCTGCTCCTCAGATTCTGACCTAAGATCAGAAGTCAGGTGCCAGATATTAGGAGCCAGCAGGTGACTCTGGAAGCTTACCAGGGACCTAGTGAGGTGGGTAATCACAGAGTCACAGATCATTCCCTCCTTAGATTTTAAAGTCAGCGCAGGTGGTCAAGAGCAAATCCTGAGAAAAACTTACCCTGTAAATAAGAAGTATTTAGTTTTAAACAAGTCTTGATTTGAATTATAATTCTGTACTTTTCTACATATAGGCCCTGTGCTAGAAGCTAAGGACTCAGAGACACTTAAGACTTTGAGGGTCCCCAAGGTAATAGGGAGGCAGCCTTGACTATAAAGCCAGTGAGAATCTAAAGAACCAGAGTTGGATTTGGCTGAATATTCTATTCGGTTACTAAGTGCTGAGCGGAATGGACTAAATGAAAGCTCATGGATGCCTTTCACATGTCATCATGGCATCCATGTAATGTCCATGATAGCAGGCCCTGTGCTGAGTGGTTTGCATGTGATCTTATTTAATCTTTCCAACATTCTTGCAAAGTAGTTTCATAGTCCCTATAGAAAGTTGAGAAACAGGTGGCTCAGAGCAGCTTGTTTTGGTAACACAGAAACATTTCCCAGTGGCTTCACTTCTCACTGGCCTGCTGTCTCCAGGTCCTTTGTCCTCGTCCATCCTGGTTCCCTCCCTGTAGGCCAACAAGACTGTCCGATGATTCTGTCTCAGGAAGGACACTGGAAGCCCAATGCTGTCCAGTTCCTGATAACTCTGGGTACTGCTACTCTACTAAGGCACAGAAAAGATGAGCCTAATTGGAATGTGGGCCAGTCTAATAGTCTTACTATCCCTGATTTCACATTTGGAATTTTTTTCTCAGATGAAAATCAGGAAAATAGACTCAGAGCCACAGAATTAAAATGAAGGCAAGATATCCCATGGTCATCTCACTTGCTTCTTGATCCAGGTGCCTCGATTGATGGCGGTTCTTACTCCATAGAGGAACAAGGAGGGCAGGTGACATGGTGGCCTGTGGCCAGCCCCAGAGTGCAGTCTCTCCTAGAGCGGCTTATCTAAAAATAACAGACTAGGGATCCCTGGGTGGCGCAGCGGTTTAGTGCCTGCCTTTGGCCCAGGGCACGATCCTGGAGACCCGGGATCGAATCCCACGTCAGGCTCCCGGTGCATGGAGCCTGCTTCTCCCTCTGCCTGTGTCTCTGCCTCTATCTCTCTCTCTCTAGCCAGTTTAGACTTTACATCTGGCTATGATTATGTGACTATCATAAATAAAAAAATAAAAAATTAAAAAAAAAAACTTAAAAAAAATAAAAATAAAAATAAAAATAAAAATAACAGACTGGGTTTTCCACCCTACTTCCTCCTCAGCCACATCTGAGGCCTGGGGAAAAGGTGAGAGGCAACATCTCTGACTTCGAGGATCTCACTCCCTATGGAGATGGAGATGGTACCAGAGGTATGAACTTGACCAGAGTAAGTTTTGGCAATTCAATGTGAAGTCCAAACTCCTTCACTGGGCAGTCAATGCTTTCTACAATATGACTTCAACCCACTTTCTCAAATCATACACTCATTTCTACCACCACCCACGAAGTACTGTACCTGCTTGAACTGTTGGCCATCCCCTAAGCAAACCAGGTCATTTGTGGCTGAGCATGCACCATAGCTCCACCCCACCCTTCCCACCTGTCACCTGTACAAGACCACTCACACTCCAGGATCTGCTTCAAGTCTGTCTCTTGCAAAGAGGTACCGGAGCCACACGTAGAGCCTCAGCAGGCATCCCTGCCTCCCAGACCCTACCAAGACAAGAAGGAAACATGGGCCAGGGCTGTAGACCAGCACTCCCATGCTGCCTCATGGACTCACTGAGTGTGCAGGCTGGGCAATTCATTCAAGAGCCTCCAGCAGCAGCCCCTTCACCGAACCAAGAGGCAATAGTGGGCAAGCAGGAAAGGTGTCCAAGTTAGTGGCATCAGTGGGAAGACAGGCTGGAGGTGCTGGATGCTGAAGCCAGCATGGGCCTCTGTCCTCTACCCTTAAAGCCGCTGACCACCCAGAGGAAGTGAGAACAGAGCACAGAGAGCAGTATGTCCTTACAGTGGGGCAGACTCTGGGAATGAGATCAGTATCTGTTGCTCCTCAGTGGTCCTGCTCGTTGACACTGAGAGAACATTTTGTCGAGGTTTATTCAAGTTTCTCTTAAAAGCCATGTGCCTTAAATGTTCTTTAAGTCACCGGGTAGAAGGATGCTAGGGAGCCCAGAGTGGGAGCAGAGCTGTTCCAGCTTTCTCCCTGAGCCTGTCTTGAAGCAGCAGATGAAGCAGCAAGGAGTGTCTCAACAGATATGGCTGAGAATGTTCCAGAGGCCTGCCTGCCAGGCTTCTACATTAACCCTTTGTTCTGCTACTCATAAGTGACTGGACCTCAGTTTCCCTAAATCTCTGAACTGAATGCAGAATTGAGTTAGATCTATCATAAATCCTGAAACATCCTTCTAACCTGGAATGGAGACTCTAAAATGTAATGAACGAATTCTTTTGGCATCAACCTCCAAACGGCCGATTTTCTCATTAAAACCAAAGAATGGATCATTTTAAAGAGATTATTTCCCCCCAAAGATAGTAATCTGCAATTTAATATTACAATATCATTTCTTGAAGTCAGTGGTTAGAACAGCTGCTCAGAGAAATTATTAATTTCCTGCAGTGAGCTGTGATCGGGAACTCACTGGCCAGAATGTCATTATTTTTTAAGATGTGCATTATGCATGGAAATATTGCCTCGAAACTCAAATGCATCGTGATAGTGCTTAACTGTGGGCCATGTTGAAGAGGAGTGATTTAGTGGAGTTAGATTTTATTGTGTTGCAGAAACACATGGAAATTGATCAGCGGTCAGGCTAAGGCACACAGAGTAAAATGAACACGGCATTTTAGGTCAAGTATTAGCTTGGTCACTTCTTCGGCTGACTCTGTTAAATCTGGAAAGTCATAGAGGCTAGCATTGGGGTCATTGGGTGTCTGTATTCTACTCATCTACTCCACGGGAGGCCTCCTGTTTTTCTTTCAATGAGGCAGGCTGTCTCAGCCGTGGCATTTGATATTTTGAGCCAATTCTTTGTTGTGGAGACCGTCTTATGTATTGTCAGATGTTTAACAGCATCCCTGACCTCTACCCACCAGATGCTGTAGCACACTTCAGTTGTGACAACTAGAAATGTCTTCAGACCTTCTTTGCCAAATATTTTCTGGAGGTCAGGGGTTGGGGCAACATCACCTCTGGTAGAGAATCACTGCAAGAAGGGAGATCTGTATCCATTTAACTGGAGGTCCTTCTGGAGGCCAGGGATGGACCCAACAACCTCCCACCTATTTCCTTGCTTCAGCATCCCAAAGTTAATCTAAAATAAACTTATTTCATTGTTTATTCCAATTTTTCCAAATGAAAAATTGCTCCATGCTTTTCCTTTTTGCAATTTACAATGAGTAATGGACAATTTTTAAACTTCCTTGTAACTTACGAGAACAACAAAATGTACACAATTTCATTCTTACAGGGTGAGTGGTTGGCTCTAATAAGATGATATTTAACAACTTGCTGAAAAGTGTGCTATTAAACAGTGAAATAAATACCAGTGCAAGCTACCTTTGATGTCGCTTATAAAATAACCATTTTATCCATTTTCTTGGATATCTTCATGCTGATATTCCATTTTTCCATCTCTTCCTGTTCCATGTAGGCCCCCGTAAGCCTCAGACATTATGTTCAGATGAACATAATGAACATCTCAACAGAGATGCTAGGTCTGTCTTCACCATGGCCCTACCCATTAGTCTATATTGCCTCCCATTCAGCTCCAAATGAGTCAGCTATGAGCTTCATATTTAAACAGACCTGGCTTCTAATGACAATTCTGTCATTTACAAGCTATGGACTTTTCAACAAGACACTTAGCCTTCCTGAGCAAACATAGTAGACATTGTCTATTTTGGGGAGTTGTGCAAAATTAATGAAATAATGAGTAAGAAGGCCCTAAACATGTACCTGATACACACACACACACACACACACACACAATGTTTGTTTCATTCAAAGGGTGGTCACGCTAGTGTAATATGGAACATGTCTATGGGGCATTTCCTTCATTGTGATGATGCCCAGCCATGATTCCCAGGCCCATTTTCTTAGCTCCTCATTTCACTTAGATCTGTACTTGAGTTCTTTAGCTTCAAGGCTCCATTTGGAAGAACGACATCTCCGAGCTGGGTTCCCCATGGGGCTACTCAGAACAGTTGGAGGGAACTCACTGGGCCAAACAGTCTTTCTCTAGAACTTGCCCACTGTGTGTCCAGCTTGCGTGGGGATTCCAACACTAATGTCTAAGTGATGGATGATGGTGCTCAGTAGGCTAAGACCCAAGGCCAGCCCTAGGTGAGAATGGCTAAAATGTTACTCACTGTTCGCCTCCATGACCACCTGGCCTACCATCTATATAGATTCCAAAAGAACACTGGAAAGGCTCTTAAACTTGGGACTCAGTGAAGATGACAAAAGCATTGTGAAGAACTGAGCCCTTACCATAAATGAGACTGGACATGAACTCATGAACGGAGACAACTCATGCATCATATCTGAAGTAGAACATTAAGAATTCTAATATGGGCTTTGAGACTCTGCTTATTGCAATTCTTTTTTTTTTTTTAAGATTTTATTTATTTATTTGAGAGAGACAGAGCGTGAGACAGCATAAGCAGGGGAAGGGCAGAGGGAGAGGGAGAGGCAGACTCCCCATTGAGCAGGGAGTCCAATGTGGGTGGGGCTGCATCCCAGGTCCCGGGGATCATTACCTGAGCCAAAGGCAGATGCTTAACTGACTGAGCTAAAACAACAACAACAACAACAACAACAACAACAACAAAAAACTGACAGCCATCCAGGCACCCTTGCTTATTACAATTCTTATGGGACCCTCTAGCTAGAGAGTTGGAGGAACTGGAACTTAGCCTCTTGGATCCCTCTTACTAATCCTAGGTTCTCTGTTCTCTGCAATGTTACTTTTTTATTTCCTTGTTACCGCTTGCAGAAAATCTTAATTTTTTACTCATTCTTCCCCACACCAAGAAATGTCTTTATTGATTGATTTCCATAGAGAGTCAGTCCCTTTAAACAGCTCTATGCAAGACCACTGCCCTCTTTTTGGATTAGCCTCAGCAAGGCCTTCTTTTATTTATTTGGTTCCATAATTTTCTATCAAATATGACCACTTTGCTCCATAACTAGGTTCCCTTTCTCTCTGTCTCCCTCCCCTCCCTTCTATTCCTCACGTTTTCTGTCCCTTTTCAATTTGGTGAATAATTTTAAGAATAATTTTAAAATAATAGAAAAGTCCCTATGTACTCAAAACTCAAAATTAATCAGTGTTAACATTATACTATATTTTTGCTTTGGGGTTTTTAATTCTTTTTATTTTTTGTTTTTTAAAAAATTTTAATAAAAGAAAAATATTAGTATGTAATAGGAAAACATATATTTACATCCTTCTAACAAACCCTAAAATTAATATCTCATTCTCCTAAATAAAACAGGAATCTCAGAAAGGTTTAATTTCTCTCTCACTTTCTTTCTCTTGTCCTCTGTGTTTTTACTTTCTTGTAATTACATCACATTCTGATATTAACTTCCCCAAATATTACTGATATTTGTGGTTGATAAAATTTTGACACACTGCCATATTTTTACCATCATCTGTTCTCATGTTACTTCTTATTCGGTCCCATTCTCTTCTGGGTTTATTTTTCCTCTTGCCTTAAGTATATGATTTAGCATTTCTTTCAGAGAATCTGTGAGTGGCAAACCTGTTCTTATTGCAGAGGTTCTTTTTTAACCATTTAATTCTTTCCCAGTTTCATCTGGGTGAGGTCAGAACATGCACCTGACCTCCAGCATGATTATTTTCTACAATTGTTCTTGTAGAAATGAGCCCCAAAGTTGAAACTGTATTCACTAAAGACCAGTGATGATTAACTATCCCCGAGGCTATTTCTCTCAGTATTGTCTTAAGGATTTATGACTTAGTTGGAATTAGATCTCCTTTGATTTGAATAACATTTTATACAACACATTCAAAAAGGAATGTAATCACATTACATTACAGAAAGAGTCCTATTAAGTGCATCCTAGAGGCTCTTATAGGATCACAGCAGGATTCCCAGATCTCTCCTGTGTTCCTGCCCCTAAAGGGCTGGAACAGGACATTCTGCTTCCCTGGCAGTCTCTGCTGCCCTCCACTCTCCTGTTATTGCTTGCTTGTAGACTACTCCCTGTCCCAAGGGAGGCTGATCATTTGAGTTAGTTTGTCTCTTTCTTTTGCTGTCCTTGGAAAGCCTCTTCCCTCTGCTAGCAGTTTCAGGGATCAATTGTTCTTTGGCAGAAAAAGAGGCTCGATGACAATGAAGAGTTTCCATTTCTTCTTCCTGCAGCTGCTGACCCGAGAGAACAAGCCAAACTGTGCACCTCATCACAGGAGAGGAAGCAGCCTGAGCCCTGGAGGTTAAATGGATTAACTCCCCCAGTCACCTGAGCAAAAGAGACCGGGATGCCTCCTTCCGTTGGGGCCATCTGATGAAAACAGATGACCTGTCTTCTCATGTGTACCGATACTAGGCTACACAATTCTCTACGTCTATGCAAGGATGGGGAAGTGAGCCCATTTACTGATAAACCAATCAGTCTGTAAGTTTCTAGGGAAGAGCTGATGACATGCAGAAGAAAGCATAACTGTTGGTAAGAGAGGCAGCAAAGCTAAAAGGAAGAGAATATAAGCTCTTTATCGACTGACTTATTGCCAACTTTCCCCCTATTTATCAATATATTTCACAGTTTTTTTCAATGCTTTGAAGCAGAAATTGAAGCTTTTTGCAACATCTCTTTTTTTCCCAGGTATTTTGTTGACTGTTCTTCCCGTCAAAGAGTAACTTCAGTGCCAGATGAGATGGATTAAGACCAGATTTGCTGTACATGTGCTGTGACAAAGAGTGCGGTTGGAATGCATCTCCTTTGAAAGGAATGATGGTCACATCATCTCTGTCCTGGTCCCCAAGGACTTCATCTGCCTCCTCTTCTCAGTGTGTCTTTTCTGGAACATAATGGATGAAGGGTATGGGAGAGTATGTGACGCAGTGCACTTCCAGCTCAACGGTGAGGTACAAGCAATTAGATGGGCCTGCTTCAGCTCTCCAGAGCTCCTTCTTCCCTTGGGGCAAAGGTGCTTAAGACTAAACCTAAAACTGAAAAGGAGAGGAAATCCTAACATAAATATCACCTCTCAGTTACAGTTCATTTTCCTTTCCCTACTTCTCTCTCATAAACACATGCATATTCGCTTAGAGCAGTCTTACATTCCAGAAGTGAAGACATTCTAAGAGAGGAAAGTTTGAAAATTCAACATTCAGTTACCTTTGCCCTGATTGCTGTGTAAGTCCTGGTGAGTCATTGTTCTTTAAAAAATGGGGGTGAGCATCTCAATGATTAATGAAGGTTTTCTAGACTGGCAGGGGGCCTTACCCAGATGCTAATAAAATTTTCCACCTACGTCTTGGTTTTAGAATAAATAGTAGAAAAAGAGAAAAAATATGCAATTGCATGCAGATTTTTTTAAAGCTCATTGCTTTTGGACACATTAAGGATTTGTGTAATCATGGTGATTACCACTTTTCACTTGACTGTTTTTCAGTTACTAAATCAATTTTTCCCTTTTGAACTTGGATTTGACCTCTTTGACATTTATAAATGAGTTGCAAAGTAGAAATCTTATTTTTCAGAGTGCTATACCTTTTATTTTCAAAGACCGATTTGTACAGTGCCATTCTTTTATACTAAATTACAAACTACCACCAATTCTGGAAATACCCTGGATCAGCAACGGATACCTTCTCTCATGGATCCCATAGTGAAGGTTACCTGGATGGCAAAAACAACTCTGCTTCCTAATTTATTGCAAAGAATATACCAAACTGCATGACTCTCATAGAGAAAGAGAACAGTTGCCTTCACAGCTTTGGGACAATAATGAGAACCCTAGAGACTATCTTAACTTCCCAGGTGATGACCTGATATATGAAAAAGATGGCAAAGCTGTTTTTTCCGATCATCTCATTTCTCTTTTAGTCTCCTACTTCTCCCTACCATACTCTCTCTAAACCCCAGATACATTTTCCTGTTTGTCATCTTCTTGGGGAAACCAGTGTTTATACAGAACTCAATTCTCTTTCACTTTTAATAGAAATTTACTTATTTTGATGGATGCTTTAGCTGTATGCCAACATTTATTCTCCCGTTTTTCCTGAGCACAGAACTAGACTACATTTCCCAGATTCCCTTGCTTTAGTTGTGATCATGTGATTGAGCTCTAGCCAATGAAATCATGAGTGCCCCTTCCAGGTATGGCCCATTAAATTTTTCATTTTTGCTATGTCATGCATTTTTAATCTTTAAGACTGAATGGAATCAGGACCTTCTGTCCCCTCAGCTGCCATCCACAGACTTGGAACCATCCTGAGATGTTAAGTGACTTAGAAATAAACTGCTCTTATGTTGAATGATACATATATGGAAATTTTTGTTACCTCAGTCTAATCTACACACAAAAAACTTATGCTTTAGTGCACCCTTCAGATAAATCTGGAGTTTGTAATGCATTGCCTTAAAGCTTGCAAGATACAATAAAAGTAGCTGTCCAGTGGTGGGACTCTGATGATTGATAATAGTGAGTTTCTGGTCTTAAAGTTTATGCTCATCAAAGAACAACCACAAATAAAATAATCAGTCATGTAGAGATAGCACCTCTGTCATTTAGTTCATGGCAGCCTTTTACCACCAGTCATAGGTGAACTGGCTGACAGGGGAGTTGGATATTTTTCTACATGTCTATGCTGGCTTTAGATATGGCTTGATATAGGAAAGAAACACTAGCATTTTGTAGGCCTTGCCTGCTGAGGAGCCTTGTTTGAAAACTTTCTAATTCCCTTTCCAAGGGGCAGGATTCACAGTCCGGTATCTGGGAACCTGAGCTTGGTACCATTGTGAACTCCTGATGCCCAGAGAGATAAGTAAGCATCTGGGCTATTACCAGGAGCAGCATCCTCAGGGTTTCCCATCAGATTGCAGATACGGTATTGGATCACTAGGGCCAGTTTGAATAGGGCCAATGAAATGGAGTGCTAGCACACACAGGCAAATGAGCAGGGGATTGAGAGTTGCTGGTTCATGAGGAAACCAGGAGAGCTAGGTGGGATGGTGAGCCAAAAAGATGAGATTCCTGATGATGCAGAGCCAGGTCCTGGGCAGTGCAGAAGTAGGGTATGTTTTACGCTTTATCACAAAGAGACAATGATTCTAAGATAATAATCATTTACCTGATGAACTTTATTGGATTGAGAATCTTATTTTATTGCTGTTAGCCAAAGATCAACCTTGGGCAAGTGATCTGTTTCTCCCTCCCTCCTTCTCCTTCCTTTCCCTCTCTCCTTCTTGCCTCCTTTTCTCCCTCCCTTCCTCCTTTCTTCTGTTTCTCCCTCTTCTTCCTCTTTTATTTATTGTGCACATTCTATGTGATAGATATTGTATGCAAAGCACTGCAGTTAAAAGAATAATTTAACTCGCTTTCTATCCCCATGAAGTTCACAGACTCCTGGAGAAAAACAAGAGTAAAAATAGATGCTCACACAATGTGGGAAGTTTCAAGGAACAAGATGCTAAGGGAACAAAGAGGAAAGACATCTAAATCTGACTTTAGGCTGCTCTTTCTAGATTCTTGACACACGTCTCTCCATTTCAGAAATCAGTTCCCTTCTGGCTTTGGGTGTTCTGTAATTCTGACGTGGACCAGAAACAGAAGAATCTTGAAATTAATCAGACCCTTATGGCAACTTCTATTCGTAGAAAACCTTAAAGAATCCAGCCCCCCTAAGGGTTTGCCCTGGCGGCCCTCCTTAGGCCCCTGGAAGAAGACCACTCTCCCACTCTGAGTGATGTCCTATTGGAGTTTGGCAACACAGAGCCAAGGTCAGTCTGGTGTTTCTCACTTTATAAATTCTCAGCTGTCAAGAGATGCTAAAGGCACCACTCACAGTCAAATGTACCCCAAGGCCATCAACATTTAAAAACCAGCCATTGTTTACCAAGTTCTGTCAACCAGAATTGGGTATTTCTTGCATTTGTTTGTTTGAGGAAAAAGTTATTTTGCTCTTTCTAACCACCCGCCCTGCAAAAAGGGAGAAAGTGTTTAAACAAACAAATTTCACAAGATAGTCCTCTTCCTCCAGTTGAGGGAGGGCAAGCTGTCTCTACAATGATACATAAAATTGACTTGGTCAATAGAATGAAGAAGCTACAAACAGAGAGTTGCTTTAACCTAACATATATGCTTCAAGATCCTCATTGCAAATAGTATGTGAGGACTTTAATCTGTTGGTTTTTTTTTTTTTTTTTTTTTAGATTTTATTTATTTACTCATGAGGGACAGAGAGAGAGAGAGAGAGAGAGAGAGAGAGAGAGAGAGAGAGGCAGAGACACAGACAGAGAGAGAAGCAGGCTCCATGCAGGGAGCCCCATGTGGGACTCGATCCTGGGTCTCCAGGATCACACCCTGGGCTGAAGGTGGCGCTAAACCGCTTAGCCACCGGGCTGCCCACCAATTCCATTTTCATGTACATGTGGTCTTTGGCACTGAGTTGTCCAAAACTAAGACACTCCTGGGTTCGGATAGTCCACACAGAAAACCAATGCAAGTGTCGCCACAAAAGAGAAAACCCAAGAAACACAGAAAAGACACTTCTGAAAAGACCAGCTTTAATTGGTAAAGATGTGGTGGAGCTGTTACAAGATGCTAGTTTCCATAGGCTCCTGCTACCACCACCTCCATCCCTCCTGCACTTCTGCATGCTCCAGAAAATACCATGAATGAAGGGATGTGGTTTTGTGACTATTTGGAATATAGAACTCACCCTTTCATGGATGCCCCCCAAACCTCCATGTTCCAGCTCTCTGTGTTTAGTATAGCAACTTAGAATTAAAAGAAAAACATTACAACCCCAACAGATTATTTCAATTTGGGGTTTCTCAACCTCAGGACTATTGACATGTGGGAATAGATCATTCTTAGATGTGGGGGCTGTCCTGTGCAGTGAAGAATGATTAATATCCCTGGCTTCTACCCACTAGATTCCAGTAGCACCCCCAGTTGTGACAACTAAAAATGTCTCCAGACATTATCAAAGTCCCCCTGGGTAAAGAATCACTCCCTGTTTAAAACCACTGAAAGGCACTTCTTTTCCTTTTTTGTGTTTTGTTTCACTTAATGATCTGGAAGACATTAAAAATATCACATGCTTGAGCCATTGTTCAATAGACAGATTTTGGATTCTTTATAGCTTTCATGTGATCTCTCTGTAAGGATAATTGATCAATAGTTATCTTCTTTAATTGTTAGGGAATGCGAAGGTTGTTTTTATTTGCAGGGCTTGAGAAAATATGCTGAGACCGAAGATCTTGCAGGGGCATATTTGAGTGTGAGTTCTGACATCATTTTTAAATTGTGTGATCTTAAAATAAATAAATAAATAAATAAATAAATAAATAAATAAATAAATAAATAATTGTGTGACCTTGGAGATAATCTCTCTGGCTATGCATTACTTTATCTAATCCTTTGAAGAGCTGTTGCCAGAATTAGCAGATAAAAGACACAGAACATTCAGTTAAATTAGAATTTCAGATCATTTTAAATAAACTTAAGGTAAATACTGAGTCTCTTCATTGAGGATTGAAAACAATTGTTTTAGTGTGAGTATGTCCCATGCAATATTCAGTAAACTCATCATATCATATGTGGTCAAAGCTATTATTACTGTGAATTTAGCACTAGAGAGAGCCAGTTGAAAAAACTATGCGCAACCCCAGTCTTTAAAGCAAATGGATATTTAGCCCAAGCAGGACAAAGAGCTATTTGGGATCCTCCCAAAGGACTAGCTACAAACACTTCAAATCTTTCACAGCTCCTTATTCATTGTTTATCTTCTCTTTGTTATTCACATGTTCTGCTAGTCATGTGACCCAGTGTCTACTTTACTGTGTTGCTTTGTTATGGCTCACACCTGTGAGGTTATACAGAAAAATAATCAGAGAACAACCTTCCAAATATTTTGAGATATGAAGAAAGTCAAAGTGTGTCAGAAAGAGTTGCACAGGACAGCCCCCACATCTAAGAATGATCTATTCCGACATGTCAATAGTAGTGAAGGTAAAGTGGGTCATGGATTTCAAAAGAACTTTGTAGATAATCCCTGCAAGTAGATTTTCTTTATTTTCATTTTTTCCCCTTTATCCTGGATTAAATAATTTTTATTTTATTTAACCCCCTTGAAAAGAAATAGTGGGCTACAATTAAGGGATGGAATAAATGGAAAATTGTAACTCATAAGTCCAAAAATAATTTAGGGAGGATTGACAGGTTGTTAATCAATTTTCAGATAAAAAGACATGAGCTTTGGAGTTTGTCAGATCTGGTTCAATTGTTGTCACATCCTCTTACTAACCGTTTAGCCCTGGGCAAGGTACTAAGATTTTCTAAGCTCATTTCATTCTTTGATAATGTACACAAAATATTTACTTCTCATGATGATGTGAGAAAAAAAATAATACATATAATTTATTTTGTAAAGAAGATTTTACAGAATCATGTAAAGATGATTTTTTATAAGCCATAAATCAATACAAAAGTCTTGGCCAGAAATGTTATATTTTTGTCAAAATATAAAAAATTGTATCTCTGACTTCAGGAAATCATATGCACCCATTAAGTTTTGGTTTGAATGTGAGCTGTAGTAGAGACGTAGTTGCCTGTGTCTTGTTCTTTCTCTCCTGTTTTACTGACACGTGACTTGATTCAGTGCAGCAGTATACATAGCTAAAAGAATACATATCTCAGTCTACTTTGCAGCTTTAAGTGGCCAATGAGGTATAAATCAAGGTAAGTCAAGGCATTGAAGGGGTGGGCAGATCTTCCCAGAAGATTCTGGGGTCAACTCAGCGGAGAGGTGTGGGAATCTGTGCTTCTCCCTTTCTTTTCTGCAGTTTGGAATGTGGATGGGATGGTTAGAACTGCTGATGATATCTTACAACCATGATGTAAACTTGAGGATGAACTTTATATGCTAAGGAAAGTGGAAAATAAAAATAAAATTAGACTAAATCTCTGATGACCTCAGAGCTATCATAATTGACCCCCAACTATTTACTTTTTTTATGTAATAGATAAGCAAACAGAAATGTGTGCTTTGCTAAAGCTTCTGGAATGTTTTGTTGTTGTTGTTGTTATATGCAGCCAAATTTATTTTTAGTACACTAGGGGAAAGTGAAGTACTGTTATGTGAGTTTTTTTTATTTCAAGAAGGTTTACTCAAAGGAATAGAAAACTTACAGAGATACAAAAACCTGCGCTATGCTTATACAGCGTTATTCATAATTTCCAAACCCTAGAAGATACCAAAATGTCCTCTAGTAGCTGAATAATTAAGCATACTGCGGTCCTTCCAACAATGGAATACTATTCAGCACTAAAAAGAATGGGCTATGATGCCATGAAAAGATGTGGAGTTCCCTTACATGCACATTGCTAAGTGAGAGAAGCCAATCTGAAAAGGCTGCAAACTGTAGGATTCAAAACATGACATGGTGAAAAAAAGCAAAACTCTGGAGACAGTAAAAAAGATCAGTGGTTGCCAAAGACTATAGGGGAAAGGATGAAAAGGCAGAGGACAGAGGATTTTTAAGGCAGTGACATTACTATGTGTAATATCATCATGATGGATACATGTCATCATACCTATGTCCAAACCCACGGAATGAATGGCAATAGTGAACACTAATGTAAACCACAGGCTTTGGGTGATTGTGATGTATCAATAGAAGTTCATCAAGTATAAAAAATGTATTACTCTGGTGGGGGATGTGGATAATAGGGGAGGTTGTGTATGTGTGGAGTGGGGGATACATGGGGAATCTCTGTACCTTCCCTTCAGTTCTGCTGTGAATCTGAAACTGCTCTAAAAAATAAAATCTTAGTTGAAAAATATTTCATGCAAGGGCCTCAGAAAGAAATATTTCTCTTCCTCAGTGCAGATGCTATGAACCTAAGCTTAAGCCTGACTCCATATAGGTTATTCACATGTGTTTCTCTTCACTCGTATGTGTTTCTCATCTCTGAGCAACTGTCTCCTATATGTAAGTGCCAGGGCCATAGCTGAATTGGTTGCTTGTATTCTAACTAATGCAAGGGGCAGATGAAAAGTCCTCCCTCTTGACTATGCATGACATGCCACTTGGAATACATAATGAATGTGTAGCAATGTTTCATGTTAGCATTGTGGCATTGTGGACTCTCTGGTGGATTGTGGTTCCCTGTGCATTCTGGGAACAACTGTGTAGGTGCTTAAAGAACTTCCCTTCTTCATCTCTGGGTGGTTTTCCACCCAGTTGATCACCATCGACACGTGTCTAATACATTTCTTGTACTATATAGAGGAAGAATGTTATTTCACATGTACAAATTTGTTTTTTTTTATTTGTTTCAATTGAGTTTCTTTTTTTTTCTTTCGCCATTTAAAAAAAAATTCCAGTTAGTTAACATACAGTGTAATATTAGGTTCCAGTGTAGAATTTAGTTATTCATCACTTAACATCCGGTGCTCATCACAAGTGCCCTCCTTAATACCCATCCCTCATTTAGACCATCCCCCACCCAACTCCCTCCAGTAACCCTTGGTTTGTTCTCACATATTCAAGTTTTGAATTTCTCCTCACGCTTTTGTAAAAATTATTACCATAGCTATATTTTTAACCATTTATATATCATTTTTAAATGTCTAGCTTATTAATAAGCATTTATTAATTGAAAATATCCATTCCATGCTTTTGTATAGTCGTAATAGTATTCATGGTGGTCAGCCTTAAAAAAAAATCTCAAAACTTTTAGGAACTAGCCAAAGTAGACCAAATTACTTAGAAGATATCTAATTGTCTTCTTTTGTTTTTCTATCTATTCTGAGAAGTATCTATCCCATCATTAGATAAAGCAGAGAATCATGGATTAACGATGGAATGAAACCCTTTAATCATATTATTATAATAAAACAGCCACATCCATTGATTGAGCATTTTACTACATACCAGGAACTGTGCTAAGTGCTTTGCAAATGTGAACTTAATTAATTACCCTCAGCACACTCTATTTATTGATTAGTATCAATCCCCTCTCTTTTATGAAATGAACTAAAACTTTAAGATTTACCATGATTGGTATGAACAAAAACTTTTAACTTTACTATGATTACAAAGCCCGTAAGCTGTATGTGCTGTGGGGGTGGGCATGAGAAGGGGCCGAGAGTCCATTCAAACCCAGGCCTGATTCCAAAACTCATGCATAGTCTCTCTGTGAGACTCTGCAGCATCTCCACCCCATCACACTAATTTCATGGTACACAATGACACTAGCAAAAGAGAAGAAAAAAAAAAAACAATCTTTAAAAAAAGGGGGGGTGCCTGGGTGGTTCAGTCAGTTAAGCATATGTCTTCAGTTCAGGTCATGATCCTGGGATCCTAGGATGAAGCTCCTGTCCATCTGGCTCCCTGCCCATCTGCTTCTCTGCCCCTCCTCTGCTCATGTTCTCTCTCTCAAATAAATGAATAAAATCTTTTTTAAAAAGAAAAGAAACTAGCAAAGGGATTATTTCATCTCTACTTCCTCCCCATAGACCCTAATCATACTTCTTGTTGACATGAGAAGGTTCTTATTCATGGATAGACAACCTCAGCTGCAGAAACGTGAGGTTGTTTTCTTATGAGGACAGTGTGACTGAGGAGGAAGGGGTGTTAGGAGTGGGTTTGTTTACTCCCTGAACTTGAATAAGCCACTTCCCTTTACTGAGCCTTGTTTTCTCCTCAAGAAACAGAGTCTTGACTAGGTGATCTCTCTTACCTCTAAAATCTGTTTAATTTAGGGGGACCTGGGTGGCTCAGTGGTTTAGTGTCTGACTTTGGCTCAGGTCATGATCCCAGGGTCCTGGGATCGAGTTCCACATCGGGCTCCCCATGGGGAGCCAGCTTCTCCCCCTGCCTATGTCTCTGTGCCTCTCATGAATAAATAAATTCTTTTTAAAATAATCTTCAAAAATAAAATAAAATCCATTTAATTTGCCCAGGACATAGGGTAAGATTGAGATGAAACTATCTGGGGAAATGGGGTAACCCCTAGGGCATTGAGTCCTTCATGTGATTTTTCAATCTGTGATTTGTTTCTCTTATATTTTTATAAAGCTTAGCACTTAACAGGGTACCAATTTGTATTATCCTCACAGCAACTCCTATGAATAGTGATAGCATTAGTGTCCTCACTTTGCAGAGGAGAAATTAATCCTTCTAGAGAATAAGTGACTTCTTGAAGTTATAGAAGAACCTGGTTGGGGTGCTGGATTTGGACCCTGTTATGTTCTCTGATCCAATTCTCCTTCTAGACAGCACTAAGCTCATTATTTCTGTAATCAGAGATCAAGAAATATAAACTCACTCCCGCTATTGGAACCAAAGCTTCATTATTATACTCAGGGTGAATATTTGTGAACAGTGGCTCACAATAACAATTTCTGCCATGTAAAGCTTCCAGAGTTATTACTTTCTGTAAAAATAAAGGAAAGGAAATTGTACCTCTGACTTCAGGAAATCATATCAACCTGAAGTTCTCTGTCTATATTTCTCTCCATGAATGTATGTATGCATACATGACATAATTTGTAGAAGTGTATATTTATAGTTTCATCACTTATCCAAGTGATTTTTACCTTTATCTTCCTAAAGAGCACCTGCTAATAGCCAGATACTCAGTCCTGGAGATATCAAGACAGATAAGACACCTCCATCACCACCACCACACATACAGGACTCACAGTCCACTAGGGGATTCAAATGTGTTGAAAAAACTCTAACAAAAGGATTGAAGTATCCATTATATAATAATATAGAGAAGATGGAGTGGGCTTAGAAGAGTAATTGATCCCTTTACTCCTTATTTTGAAGATAGGTAAATCACTGACAGAAAAGGATAATAAGGATAACAAGTTTTAACCAACAGAAGGTCATTTTGACAAGTCCCTCAAATATATATTCATGTCTTAATATCACAGTGCCTGAAATTATGCCATTTGTTGGAAACCATTTGAGAAAGAATTTCTAAAAACTTCCCAGAATGGAATAAAGAAGTAGTTAGTTTGGACCTTGAATGTATTACCAGTTTAGTTATGGGAAGAAAAAAAAGTTCCAAATACTAGCAGCTCTTGTTGGAGGCCCAAACTGAACACTTTTTCTGGAATCCCCACAAAGGTCATAAGTCCTTAACAAGCCTCCTCTATGAAAGCACTTACTCAAGTCCCCGGAAGATATTTCAGCACGGCCCCTGTCGTCAAGACTCTACTTATGCGTTCCACGTCCTTCCTTCAATTCTTGCACATATCCCTACCTTTATCCACCTCTTCAACCCTACTTTGAGACCTAACCCAAAGCCCAGCTTTTTCTTGAAGCCTTTCCTCTGGTAGTTTGAGAATCAGCCCTTCTCTCCTTTCTAATTGTCGATATTACTCATTTGCCAATTACTTTTTTTCGTTTATACCATAAATACCTTGTCCTGAAATAACTGGCTACATCAGGTGTATTTTTGTGTACTTTGAAGCCAGGGGATGTACTTTCTAGAACTGTGCATAAGGGGAAATCTATTTGACTTTCTTCATGTGACACATACTTAGCACATTTATTTATCTGAATGAAGGATAATGAGGTATAAACTTTGCATGCTGGACAGGGCTGTTAAGAGTATACTTCAAGGCCCAAGCCACATTATATCAGATATATTAAAATGTACTTATATCTCAACTGGATATTGTGTATATATGCATATTTATATTTGGAAAATCCCACATACATATGCATATGTATGTCTCTATATGTGTGTGTATGTATATACATACATATATAAATTGAGTTCTATATTACTAGTTAACATAATGTTTTGTTTCATAGATATTTAATTGACCACATTTATTTTAACCTTCCAGTTTTCCTTTCTATTTTAGAACCAGTACTTCTTTTGGGGTAACATTTTCGTGGAATCTTGACCATATTATAGACTGTAGGCACTGGGCCTAGAGTCCCCTAAGGGACAAAGCAGAAGTGTGTAAGGCACCCAATGGGGTAGGACTGATTCATGACCATCACTGTTAAGTGGCTCTGAGCTCTTGGTTTTGTCCTAGCAGTCCAGCCTCATTGGAAGGAAGACATCTTTGGGGGAATGTTGGGCATGTTGACACAGACATTAGGTTACATCCCTCACTGCTGTTTCCACTTGTCCTGATTTTTTCCTAGCGTCCTCTTTTGCTCTGAGATTTTCCAGGATTTTTCACACCACTTAGGAGATTTGGAGATGGAAATTTTGAGTAAAATGTGTTCACTCGTTTTCATGTTATGCAAGAGTGAAAACAAAAAAGCCTCAAACTCAATTTAGGATGGAGTGGGATGGGGTGGAGTGGTGCCCATGCACGAAAAGTCCAAACTGCTAAATTGCAAAAAGGAAACTTTCCTTGAGTTTAATTTTTGGTTTGGGAGATTCTCTGAAGGGATTTTGGAAAAAATGACAGAATTTTAAAGCAAATGAGAAACACCACTGACACGCATCCTCACCAACATGGACTTTAAGTGATATACCCATCTCTGTATATAAGTTGACAAGCAATAAAGTCCTAGAACTGCTGGTGGCTTCCTAGGCTAACATGTGGTGATTCTAGGGATGTTATCTCCAAGTTACCACTCCCACTACCCTATTCTCAACACCCTTACAGCATATACAACTCTGGCACTAGTTTACATTTTGATTTTTGTTCAAAGTAATATTTCAGACTCAGTTAAACCTCCAAGACACAATGATAAACTTTCCTACTTGAGGGAAAAGAACATGCTAATGTTCACCCCACAGAGGATAGTTCAGAATGGCCTTGTGACAGTTGCCAAGTGGCCACATATGATGTAGGTACAGATAGAGCTGTGCAGAAGTGTACCCTATACCACCCCATCTTCCTCCACATCCACTGATGGATGCAAAGGAAATGACCTGGTGCTCCCGGTCACCATCTTTTTATCCATACATTCCATTTTTGGTCAAATATCTACTGCTTCTCCATGTTGCGGCCATCTCTGAGTTAACTGATGAGAAGACACAAAAGCTGGAAATATGTCTGTAAGATGTCTCGTCCCGCCAGGTCGGGGAATCTGGGAAGTATCCATGACAATGTGAACGCTAATAAATCAGGAAGAGGCATTTGAGGCAAGATTGATGAGAAGTCAGAGGAAATACTGGTGTGGACAGTGAGCATTTTCTTTTCAGAGAGCAGAGAACCCTAAAGGCCAGCTTGGCCAGAGAATCTCCTGAAGCTGAGAGAAAGGAAAAAATCTGAGCTGGTTCTGGAAGGAGCAACAGCACTCACACCATAAGCTCAACTCACTCCAGTACTCAGAGTCCAGTTTCTTCATTTGCAAAGAGGCCATGCATCCCTGCAGAACCACTGACATAGGCTAAACTGAATCATGTGCTTCAAGCAACTAGTGCGATATCTGACATATAGTATGGGCTTAATACTGAATTGAATTATTATCATTATTTTCATTTTACCTGGAGCAAATCCTAATAAAATATATCTATGTATAAATCAGAATGTTCTCTATGTGTTAGAAACATGAACGCTCACTCACCCCATTAATATGGTCTCTTGAGGGGCACCTGGCTGGCTCAGTCAGTAGAGCATGCGACTCTTGATCTCGAGGTTGTGAGTTCGAGCTGAATGCTGGGTATAGAGGTTACTCAAAGAAATACGGTCTGTTAAGAGTTGAGTATTAGTTGGTCTACTGTTACCTCCCATTGCTGGAAGCTCCAGAGAAACAAATAATTGTACCCACATTCCTCCCATTCACCTGACATCAGTTCATTTCCAAATTGCGTTAGTGAGAAAGTACATGCTGATAAAGTTAGAGGGGAATTTTAAATTTTGTTCTGGTTTGTTTTGTTTTTTTAGAGAGGGAGAGAGTGAGCACACACCCAGGAGTAGGGATGGGAGGGACAGGGGGAGAGAGAGAATCGTAAACAGGCTCCCGTCTGAGAGCAGAACCCACCACAGGGCACGCACGATCTCATGACCCTGAGATCATGACCTGAGCCAAAATTGAGCTAGATGTTTAACCAACTCAACCACCCAGGATCCTCATGAAGTTATGTTGAAGTATATATAAAATTTTTCAGTTCTCAGGGAGCCACTAAAAAAATAAATCCCCACATGACTTGAAATTCTGGGAGATAATGGTATTTCTCTCCTTGTCCTGACAATAAAGAAATGATTGAAGCAGTGAAAAGTATCAGTCTCACTGACCAGTATCACAGAATGGGACAACCAGACATGAATCGATGTAAAATGAAGGGGGAGAAAGAAAGGGAGAGAGAGACAGAGACAGAGAGACAGGAGAGGTGACTGAATGTGGTCTTAATTAGCAACTGCAGGGTGGGAGAGATCGTAACTGCTGGAACTGGACATTCTGAGATGTGGTCAGGGGAAAGAAATCAGGTTTCCCTTTTGCCTGAGGGCAAAACATTGGCAGTTCCTCACAGAAGCAGAGTGCAGCCTCAGGTTCTTATAATCCAAGGCACTGCTGGCTTGGAGTTTATCTAGATCAGAGGTGCAAGGTTCAGGTCTGTATGGAATCTGGCATTTGAAAATTTCATTACACTGCCACCTCTGGGTGATGGCTCCTTTAGTGTTCCCGAGAAAGGTATCTGGGATGATTATGACATATCCAACCATCCAAACAATAAGCTCATCCCAAAAGCTTGGATAACAACTCGAGGGGAGGGTGAGATCTGACATTTGTATCCATGAAGTCTGTCCAGTTCCCTTCTTTCTGTCCTTAGCCCCTCCTTCCCTCTCTCCTTCCTTTTCTTTCTCCCTTCCTTGTTCATAACATCTTCATTTTGAAAGACATATATTTAAAGGTGAATTACATGATATATATATATGCATACGTGTATACATACACACACACACACATATATGCAAGGTTTAATGAGTGATTACAAAGGGAAAATTTTGTGAAAACAGCACCCGGTCAAGCTATAGAGCATTTTTTAAAAGATGTTATTTATTTATCTGAGAGAGAGAGACAGAGAGACAGAGAGAGAGAGAGAATGAGTAAGAGTTGGGGGGAGAGGGAGAAGCAGACTCCCCATTGAGCAGAAAGCCCATGCAGGATCTCAATCCCAGGACCTTGAGATCATGACTGAAGCCGAAGGCAGTTAATGGACTGAGCCACCCAAGCGCCCCACAATAGGGCATTTACAGAATCCCAGAAGCCCTGAATCTGCCTCTACCCAATTACAAGCTTTTTATCTGCTGGTGGTGACCGTGATGCTCACTACTGTACTACTGTCATAATCATTTTTGTTTTCCTGAGATGCTTCCATGACTTTAATGACCTGTTCATCTTCAACATTGTGTTTGGAGATTTACCTGTGTTATGGCAGGTAACTTAAGTTTATTTATCTTACTTTCTGTTTAGAATCCAGTGATAGAAATGTACCCCAATTCACTTAGCTACACTACTGTTGGTGGTCAGTGAGGTGTTTCTGGTTTGTGTTCTGGATATGCTTATACATGTCCAACGGTGTGCACACACGAGTTCCTCTAGCATATGCAGCTAGGAGTAGAAAGACTGAATCATTGGCTCCATGGTCTTCACCTTTAGGAGATTATGCCCAACTGCTTTCCCAGGTGACTGTACCAGCTTGCATTCCAGCCAGCAGTGAATGAGAATGCAGTGATGAGACTTTCAAAACCCTAAACAGCCCCTTTTCTTGATTCACCCTCTGTTGTCCCTTCCTCCCTACCATTCTTCCCTCACTAATCATCTACACGATTAGCATGATTTTTTTTTTGAAAAATCATGGATTTGCCAATTGTTTTTTCTATATATAGCTCAGAACCCTATCTTCAGCTTGAAATTAAATGGTTTTATTTGATTTATTTCGGATTCTTAATACACAGAAGACTGTGCTGCCGATTGCAAAGGACTGTGAAAGAAGCCAGACAACCTGAGTTTTTGGTCCTGGCTCCACCATGACCCATTGGATGATTCTGGACAAATGGTCCCATCCTATCATCTGTCCTGTGGGAGGATAATAATATTTTTCCTGGTGCTGCCGGGGCTGTTGTGACAATCAGACTGGAGCTGGCCGAGGACGTGCTCTAAGTAAACACAGGCAGGCTGTGCACGTGTGAGGTGCTGTACATGGAGCCAGTCTAAACTTCTGGGAACACGTTTCTGGGCTGTATTCCCAGCTACTTTTCCCCCTGGTTTGGTGACTGTGAGCAGAGCCCTTGAGTTTTGAGAAACTCTGTTAGCACATGAATGTAAGAACATGAGAGAGAAATGATAATATTTTTTT
This sequence comes from Canis lupus familiaris, assembly GCF_011100685.1. NCBI lineage: Eukaryota > Metazoa > Chordata > Mammalia > Carnivora > Canidae > Canis > Canis lupus. The sequence goes on from NC_049238.1 coordinate 13,844,494, forward strand.
CTCCATAGGGAACTTCCAGCATCTCTGAGGAAACAGATTTTCTTTTGATCACAGAAGAGCAGAAGAGGATATTAACCATAGAGTGTCCACCAGTGAGTAGGTCTCTGTGCATTGGCCCTTGTAGGGGACAAGGAGCCTTGATTATGGAGAACAGGCTGGAAATAACTGAGTGTGGTTGCATGCAGGTCATTGGCTGCACTAGCCTTGGACCTGACACCGGATCTCTTGTCTTTGGTGGGCTATACTAGGACTCCCAATGTTATCTCAGGGTAGAGAGAGAAAAGACAAGTCTGGAAGTTATAAAACAAGGCAAGTATCAGAGCTGCTTACAAAGTTCAAAGCCTACAGGACCAGACAGATAAAGATGTGTGAATCTGGCAAACAGGAGAGCACATATTGCCCAAAGGAGACTAGCCACTGCTCAGCTGCAGCCCCTTGCAGCCATACTAGGTAGGGAGAGAGAGAGAAAAAAAAAAAAAAAAAAAAAGACAGAGAGAGGTGGGAGTGCCTGGCAGTAGGGAAGGATTTGGGTAATTAGCATATCTATGAAAGCAAGAGCAGAAGCAGCAGTGATGAATAATCATGCACCCATGAGACTACATTACATCCTCCCAGGAGCTTCCTCTGTCTAAACGGTGCCACCACAGTGCTACCAAGAGTTAACATCCTCCCCGGGGCCTACATGTGTCTCTCCCTGGGTGTTGGCGGGCAAATTTGTAGAAGTAAGTTTCTCAGAGGCAAACGTATGCCTCTGTTTCAAAGGGATTCCCCAGGCCAACCCTGATGGGGCCAAACAAAATACTCCTGAGAGCGGGATGTGATGTATGCCTGCCAGTTTGAGTCTTCTTTTCTTAAGGGAAGGCAATCTGTTCAAAATCAGCATCTAAGGCAATGCTTCACCCTTCAAATGTTCGTTTTGTTTCCTTTCTTTCTCTCTCTTTCCCTTCCTCCCCCTCCTTCTTCCCTTCTTCTCCTCCTCCTCCTTCTCCTTTTGAGGAAACACATTTTTCTTCCTTTCTCATGTCTCCTAATCCTAAATTCATCACCACAGACCCAGAGAGACCACAATGAGTTGGATGGAAGAGACAGAAGCAGCTACTTCACTCTTAGAGGATGTGGGATAGGCCACTTTTTGGCATAGGAGAGAAAGGTGAAAGCTGGAAATTATTTACTCTGAGTGACTCTGAGTGTCAAAGTCTCTCACATACTTCAGTACTTCAGAAATGATAACCAAACTCTTCTCAAATTTGCCTTTGGACCTTCCACTCCAAAGAGATAGCTGCTGACAGTAATGTTTAGAATCTTGGGACACAAAGGGTGACTGTCCCACTGGACTTGTCATTTTCCAGGAAAAAAAAAAAAGGAGAGAAGCATCTCCCTGACTCCCTGACAGTGGTGACCAAAGATAAATACTACCAATGGCACTGGCAAGAGCCTTTGGGGATTCTCCGAGGCTTGTTCAAAGCACTGGAGCTCCTGACCAGTCATCGGGACACGTGTAGATAGCCGGGCAAAACCTCCTGCCAGACCTTACACTCCAACCATTCAGAAGATGTCTCTGAGTCGTGCCCAAGACAGTCCCATCGTGCTTCGTGGAAGTAGCACTGCTGAAGCATAAACACGCCTCTTTTCCCCAGATGCTTGGGGCTCTGTTTACAGATTAAATCTCAGGATGTGTATATTTAGTGTTCTTATTCCAGGATATTAATGGCAAGATGAACTTGTCTGGTGATGGCTCTGTCACATTAATGTCTGATGGACGGTTCAGATGTGAAAGGTGCATGGGACGTGCTGCGGACTCTGCATGTGCTAGTCGGAGGCTGTGAGGCTGGAATGTGAACTTGTTTAGAGTGATCCCAAATGGAGTCGATTTAACCCTGCAGGAGTCAAGTCATCTTGAATACCACAGCTCCAGAAGGCAGGGGCTTGATAAATAGAACGAAGCATGCAAAATATTTACGTTGTGATTCACAATCTGTGTGATGCGGCTGAGCAGCATTTCTAGGCAGCTTTGTGGGTTTTAACCATTATTTCAAAATCTTTAGTCAGTTCAGAGGTCAACTAGCTACAGGGCTCTGCAGATTCTTCATGTCTGTTTAAACCTCCTGGAGAGGTACCTGGGTCATCTCCTGCCTGGAGAAATCTGGAGAGAACGCTCACAGAAGGTGAGGGATGTAACTAGGCTACGGAGTGATCTCTTGGATTTATTGAACATTCAGTGAACATCCATACTGTGCCTATCAGCCAGCTGGGTGATGGATGGGAGGAACACCCATTATGGTTCCAGAGTCTGATTAGGAGGAGAGGCCATCTTACAGGAAACAAATATAGACCCAAATGGAACAATTAAACTCAATGTCTAGGAGTAGATGGAAGATGCAGCCAGACTTTGAAGGACTTGGTGAGATCTGCTAATGTGCATTGGCAGCTTTGAGATATATGGGTCTGAAGTGACCCAACTGGAAAAGCATTTGGTGTTTCTTCACACATCAGCTTGAGCTGAAGAGTGTGGTTTCAGGAAAGACAGAAAAAAACAGGGAGTAAGGAGCAGTGGATTCTCTTCCCCTCTCCACCTCATATCTGCCAGCTTGTGTCTCATCTCTTGCCTTCCATCCTTGCCACATGTCTTACTCACAACCCTTGAGATGACAGAGCCACGGAGCTCAGACAAGAGAAACAGCTCTGAGATTTCTCTGTGATGCTGCTACCTGATTCATACATTAAGCCTCAAGAAGCCACCCTTTCTACTGCCTTGGTTAGGACATGGCTTACCTTCCCCGTCTCACTAAGGACACTCCAGAATCTGCAAATCCACCAGCCCTGAGTCCTAAAACCAGTAGGAAAGAGGAGTTGTAATTTTTTTTTAAGTTTATTTTTGTTGTAAAAAGCAACCTTAATTTTTTCCGGGTCTCACTTTGTAACAACTGGTTGAAAGCAAACATCAGATGCCTGTGTATATTTATACAATATTAGTCAGCTCCAGAGTATTTAACTAAATATAGAATTGCTTTAAAAAGATGAACATTTTTTTTTGAGAGTGAGTTGCTTTGTCTCATGGACATATATGAAAATAAAAATATTTTGGGCTCTTTAAAAACCCATTGCAATACAGAAGCAATGCTAGTAAGAATGGAGGCGCTTGCTTCAGGCCATTTTTCCAGCCAACACTTTCTGAGTGCCCCTGAGGGCCACACACTGTGTCAGATACTGAGGATAGAGTGACTCAGACATGGTAGTTGCCCCTTGAACCCACCTTGCTCCTTAATAGGCTGTAGTTGAGTAGCATTGTCTATGGGCATCTCTTCTGTAGGACAAAGAGTTCCCCACTAACCAGCATTTTTCATCGCTGCTCTTTCATGATTCACACCAAAAAAAAAGTCTCGCTTGAATTTGAAAAGAAAAGAAAGGAAAGAAAGGAAGGAAGAAAGAGAAAAGAAAGAAAGAAAGAAAGAAAGAAAGAAAGAAAGAAAGGAGGAAAGAAAGAAAAAGAAAGAAGAAAGAAAGAAAGAAAGAAAGAAAGAAAGAAAGAAAGAAAGAAAGAAAGAAAGAGAAAGAAAGAAAGAACAGAAGAAAGAAAGATGAGAAGTAAATACATTTGACAATAAATCTGAAATCATAAACCTTGGGATTCCTTTTATAATACCATGTACTTTGAAATCAGGCAGTATTTTTCATTCAACATAGATTTCAAGGTAGCTCAAAGAAAACATAGGATTAACTGTAAGTAGTGGGATAGTGAGTGGGAGCCAAACTTCCAAATAAACACATCAGAGGCTTGGTCTAAAAAAAGACAGAACACAAATAACCTCCCCTTGATGTGCCTACAGTTTCATTTAACTGTCCCTGGGTCATGAACTAATTTGCCAAAAGGAGGTTAACTTCAATGCAACAAGGCAGCATCTCAGGAAACAGGTTTTATGCATGTGGTCTGTAGAGGCTGGGCCACTCGAGGCCCTGCCAGTGGAATGGCTCTCCCGTGAGCACTTTTGAAAACTCTTTAGTATACATTAGCTAATGGACAGTGCTTTCAGAAATTGGGAGAATATGTTCTTCACAAACATGGGCTTGGCTTATACCCAAATGCTGATGTCTCCAAGTCAAAGAATTAGCCCAAATAAATATTTTTTGAAAGGCGATGTGACCTTGGGCAGCCTACTTCCCTTCCCAAGCTAGGTGTATTCCCTATAAAACAAGGAGCTTGCATGAGCTGCTCTTTCAAATCCCTTCCAGTACACGGAGGCCCTTCCCCAAAGACTCAGCGCAGGAAGGCTGGCCTCTGCCCCTAGAAGCTTCCAACTGAAGGAGAACAGTCAAGTAGCCAAAGTCCTCGAGCTCAGCTGTGGGGTGGTTTGTATTCATGCTAATCGTTCAGAACTCTGGGACCAGAGGAAGACCAACAGCATTATATCATTTCCAGGCAAAGACCTAAGTTCTCATTTCGGGTCGCATGATTTCTCCCCGAATTTTACACTTCATCATCTGCTGCCTCGTCTGACCTGACTCAGTGAGTCTGCTGCTTTTAATGTGTGTGGAAGTTACCTGGGGATTTCGTTCACATGCGCATTCCTGGGCCTTGCTTCAAATGACTCTCATTCAGTGGGTCTGGGCTGGAGCCAGGGAAGAGGCATGCTTCACACGCTCCCCCCCGCAAGGATTCCTTGCTTCCAGGACCACTCTTTGAACTATTCTGAATTCGGAATCTGTCCCCTTCACATCCTTAGTCTCCCACAGGCCAGGGACCCCTCTGACGCAGAGGGCGTAGCCAAAGGGACATGCCAGGTCTTCAACCCAAATTTGATGGGAAGTGCATCAGTGAATGAATAAGGCACAGATAACAGGGCAGCACACTCTCGCCGTGAACTCCCAAACACTGAGGTCACCTGGAACTCTCCGGGCAAAGCTTGAAAAGCTAAGATGAGTGAGAGAGGGGTGCAAGACAGGCTCCAAGGCTGCGTCTCTGTCCTATCACCAGAAACAGTAGGCTGCTTGCTGGGGGATGCTTCTTCTCTCGCAAACACATTTATCCAGAGGGAGTCCCTAAGCCTCCCCTATATTTTAAGCTGCATCCCTCAAAATGTCAAAAGTGGGATTAAAGTGTAAATGATTGTCAATTCACTCCTGTCCCCCTGGTACGGTGCTGAGCATTAGGGGCCATCTGGGGATGTAGGGCAGCAGAGGGCGGGGCATTGGGGACGGTGTTTAAATGTAACTGAATAGAGTGAGCTCCGGTGTGTCTTGGGAGGATAAAGCAGTTCACAGGCTGCTACTTTTTTGTGACATAGCTTTTATGGGGGGAGAGCCAGAATATTAAGCTCATTGCTTCCAGATGGGAAGGTTGGACAAGACAGTGGGGCCTTGGCTCGGGAAGCCTGGACGCCGTGGTGCGATATGGATGTGACATATTGAAGTAATCGAGATAGAAGATCTGGCTTTAGCCAAGGCTGTCAGATAGATACTTTTTAAAACATTACATGGTTTGTAACAAGGTATTGTGTATCCTCCCAGAAACCCTGCCGCCTCGGTCTCTGGGAAGGCGGTGGGGGGAAAAGTGTGCTTATTTTGCTTGAGTTACTAAAGCTCCTTTTATATATGAGGAATTTGGCATCTCCCGGCTGGGAGCGGCTGAGCCAACAGTCCGATGCACTTGTAATGTAGATCATGCTAGTGACTCGCTAAGTAAGTCCAGGTGCTTGCATAAGAGGCAGGGTCCTAAGCACTCCCTTATTTGAGCCCTGAAGCAATCATGGCCCAGCGCCTCAAATGAGCCTCAAATCTGTTTAATAAATCATCTGTCTATTTATAGAGTTAATCCAGGGAGAAATCCTTCGGGTTGTCTGATGGGGCCTCTCCCAGCAGAGGGCGCCCCATGCCCACCTCTTGAGGTCTGGGCTGCTCTTGGTTTGCTGGGGGTTTCAGCTCCCCTGGAAGCCCTTTGTCCAGTCCTTTCCTTCTCCTGTAACCCTCAGGCCCTGGATGCAGACTTAGGGACCAGGCCGGGGATGGGGAAGAAAACCTAGATCTCTCTGGAGGTCTCCTCCTTATAGTCCACGGCAAGGGTTTTGTTCTGGATCGGCCTGCCCACCTACCCCATGGAAAGGAAAAGAAGGTCCAGCTGCATTTGGAAGTCCTCAGTTTGCAACGTGCTGTCTTCCTTGTAATTCTTTTAGTCAGGGCACTAAGTTCCTTGAAGGAACTTCACACCTGAGAACAGGTTGGGACGTCCCCATGGAGCCAGTGTCTGCTTCACATTTCAAAGCCTGGGAACTGTTAAGCTTGTGTTTTGATTAAAATTTTGCATTAGCTTTTCTTCCCCCTTTCAATGCAATTTCAGGATATTTAATTTCAACCAATCATCTGAGGGGAGGGGGGTGGGAGAGAAGGTATGTGATGTGAAACAGCACACAGGGAAAGCCAGCCAAGTCAGAAAAGAGAGCAGCTCTGGCTGTGTAGATGTGACAACTGAAATCTCTTTTGTTCTCCCAGGCAGGCTCTGAAACCAGAGCCCCTCAAGGACAGGAGATCTAGCCCCCAGCTTGGAATCAAGGCGACCAATTGTCCAGGCTGGCCTAGACTCTGCTGCCTTTGGGGGCCATGGGCAAGTCCTTGAGAGTTTTCTGGCTTTGGTCACCTGGTCGAGCTCTGCCTACCATTGCCACTGGTCATGGGGATATGGAGACAAAAATAGCAAAACTTCAGAAAAGCCAGTCTCTGGAGGCTCTGGTGGGACATTAGTTATAATATCCTAGGCTCAAACGTCAGGTTACAATGATTACACTAAGATAAATGAAGGGACGTTAGGCAACATTAATTCACCCCTGTCTTCTGTAGGATGGCAGTCACTTATTCAAATGTCTGCAGGGGCCAGGCAAGTAATGCAAGCATAATTATGAGAGCATTCCTGGCAAACGGCAGGTGTGCAGGAAATATCTGTTGATGGAATGAGTGAATAAGAGTGCATCTGGTATGAGACATTAGGGAAGGGTGGGGACCGTGTTGCATGTACCGGCTGTGGTGTTCAAGTTACAGTTCTTGAAAACACTAAATGTCTTCTGAGCCAAAGGCTACTGATTTGTATCTCTACACATCCTTTTAAATATGTTATGCCTACTTAAAAAACCAAGAAAGGAGGAAAATAAATTTGGTACTATAGAAAACCCCAAATCTCCCTAGTTGAGCCTGATTCTAATATCTTACTCTTGCTCATAAATGCAATTCTATTTGCCATTCTACTTACCCACTTGGATTAGGTTAACACAGTCATTTTGGAAATCATATGTGTGGATGGTATCATATAGAATGAAGGATCATAAAAAATTCTCGATTGCAGACCTCTCTCTGGGAGGCAGACTAATGAGCTAATGACCAATCTCCACATCATCTTCTTCAAAGAAACCCCCCACCAACAAAACCACAAGGTTATGATAGAGCCAGAGGGACAGCTGGCCTTGATTTTAGACCTGGTCATGGGACTGGGCTCTCCTTAGTTCACTGGGCTGTTTGCGAGGCTTCATGAGATAATGTCACATGAAAGGGCTTTGTCAAGCGCAATGTGCTGAATGAATAAAAAGAGTTGACGCTATCAATTTGGGGGAGAGAAACTGGAAGGATAGTCACATACCGGTTCATTCCATCCCTTAAATTGGATTATTGGCAGGAATCTCTCTAAAGCTGAATAAAATTCTTCTATGTATGGGTCAATCTTTGTTGCTCCCTAATGTTATTTCTGACTTAACAAGTGTCAAGCGCACATTTGCATGTTAGCTGTGACCATCCCTCAGTGCTCACCGACAGCCCTGTCCCCTCTTTAGAGTGGATGGGGGGTGAGGAGCTGTAGGGTCAGACACCATATAGTCTGCTCCTCTGCCTCCCCCCGACCCCCGTCCTCCCACAGTGGGTCCCATTCTCAGTCAACTGCTGTTTGCACTTTTTTTCTTTTCTTTTCTTTTCTTTTCTTTTCTTTTCTTTTCTTTTCTTTTCTTTTCTTTTCTTTTCTTTTTCTTTTCTTTCTTTTCTTTCTTTTCTTTTCTTTCTTTTTTTTTTTTTTTTTGAGAGAGAGAGAGAGAGAGAGAAAGAGGAGAGGGGAGAGGGAAAGAGAATCTCAAGCAGGCTCCACACTGAGTGCAAAGCTGGACACAGGACTCCATCTCACCCCCTTGAGATCATAACCTGAGCCGAGATCAAGAGTCAGATGCTTAACCGACTGAGCCACCCAGGCACTGTTTGCATTTCTGTTTCTGTATTTACCTCAAGGATTTGGAGTGCAGATTCCCTGTATTATATTCTAGGTAAACATGTAGTGTGATCTCATCCTGGAGCCTACGGGAGTATACCTAGCATTGCTCATAAGCAGGTAAAGGGAAGGGGGGTGGCTAAAACCAGCTCTTTCTGCCAGAACCAGCACTGCTCTCTGCTTTGGTGGAGGCAGATGCTTAGAGTTATGTTTCCAATAAGAGGCATGGATTTGCACTGCCTAATGATCAAAGTCAAAGTCCTAAGCCTGGAATTCGAGGCTCTCCAAATCTGGCAATATCTTTCTGGTCATATCCTCCCCCACCTCCTTATAAGCACCCAGGGCTTCAGGCATCACGGAGCACCCCCCTTCTGCACACACATTCCACATTTTCTCACATCAAGCCTTTATACATATGATTTTTTCTGTCTGAAAATCTATTCTGGACTGTCTTCTTGCTACATTCATGAGCATTTTTAGAGAGAAATGCTTATATGCCCTTCATATTTTCACAGAGAAGGAGAGGAAAGGTGGAGGGTTTCCTTATCCTCTCCAGGGGTGGAAAAGTAGAGGAACATTTCTGGTCTTCTCTCTACCTCTCACAAGGAAGGGTTGACAGGGCCCAGGACCTACACATACACTGGCTCAGCCCTCCCTCCCTATTTGGAGGGCTCCCTCTGTTTGCAGGCCAGTGGCTTCCTGCCTGGTCCCTACCAGCTGCCTGTGGCCAAAGCTTATTGCTGCCTTCTAGAAGCAGTCACTACAGCCCACTCTCTGTGCTTGTTTGTCCACTGGGGAGGACTGGCCCGAACTAGTGATGCCCCTGCTTTAGGCAGGCTAAGCACATCTGCTCTGCAGACCCTCACAGGGGCCTCCCAAGCTTCAGATGCAAGGGCGGGGGTGGGGGATGAGGGGCGGGAGTAGGCCATGTTCTCCCATTCAGAGGTAGCAGCAGGAACACCGATGATTTTAGCTTCTTCATGTGACTCCATCTCTCATGCTTGATCAGTTCTGAATCCTGAGGGTGAAGAGAGAAGTTATTAATTATATCCTCAGACCTCAACACCCAAATATCACATCTTCAAAGAAGTCTTCTCTCTCTTACCAGATGGACTAAATCCTTCTCTTTTTCCTCTTAGCTTATGCCCTACAGAATTTGTTTTACTTCATTCATTTATCCTTATGTTCAATATTTTGTTTACGGGTTTTTGCAGAGCTGAGATTCTCCCAATTTTAGAAGGTGATGAAAAGTCACCTTTTAAGTGATTGCCTCTGAAAATCTAGTTCTCACCCTCCTGTGGTATAATGAAGACAAAATTGGACAGAAGGCCTAGACTTAGGTCTTGGATTGAGACCCTATTAGATGCCAGTGAGGGTGCTTGGTGCTTTTTGAGACACAATCTTGAGTCAGCTGAGCACCATTATTATCTCCTTTTTATAAAAAAGATAGTTGAGACTCAAAGACAGAAACAATACCAAAAACAATAATAAAGAAGGGGGAGAGGAAGAAGCAGACTCCCCCCTGAGCAGAGGCTCTGAGATCGTGACCTGAGCTGAAGGCAGCCACCTGACTGAGCCACTCAGGTGTCCCCCAAATAGCCCATGGTCTGTGGTCAGTGGTTGGCAGAGCTAGGGCCTTGATCACTATGCTTCTTTTTTTTTTAATTTTTTATTTTATTTTTATTTATTTATGATAGGCACACAGTGAGAGAGAGAGAGAGAGAGAGAGAGAGAGGCAGAGACACAGGCAGAGGGAGAAGCAGGCTCCATGCACCAGGAGCCCGACGTGAGATTCGATCCCGGGTCTCCAGGATCCCGCCCTGGGCCAAAGGCAGGCGCTAAACCGCTGTGCCACCCAGGGATCCCCAGATCACTATGCTTCTTGTGCCACATAACACTCACCTTCCCTGCCCTTTGCTGTCCATCTGCAGTGACAAGAGAAATCTATAAAATGTGTCTAGAATGACAAAGGCAGTGAATGATGCATGCTTCAGGTTGCCAATGTGTAGCAAGCTCCCATGTAGAGCTAATCTCGTGGCCTTGCACACTCAAGGCAGGTCCAGTGGAAGTGGCAGGGTTGACCTGAGCCCTGGGAGGGGAGCTCTCCAGTAAGCAGAGAGGACTGGAAGGAGTGTGGCAGGCAGCTGGTCCCACAGAAACACAGGAGCACAGGCAGGGTAGAACAGGGAAATTCAGAACACAGTGGATTTACCAGCCCAACCAGACCCACGGTGGCCACGAATGAGATGGGAGGTAGTCAGAAAGGACAGCCAGGTCTCTGCTTGACCAGACAGTAGCTCTCAACCTAGGATGAACCACAGTATCACTGCTTTTGAAAATACATCACCAGTTCCCAGATGTACTGTATCAGAATCTCCAGGGATGGTTTAGGAGCACTCATTATTTTACTCCCCCACAGATGACTCTGATGCTGAATAAAGGCTGAACATCATCAAGAAAGGAAGAAAGGGCATAAGGCAGATAAGGAGCCCTGGATTTGGATTCATGAATGCTGGATTGGAGTTCCAGTCCTTGCATTCACAATCCTGTTCAATTTTCTCATTTTTAAGATAGAGGCAATAATAGGACTGCTTCCTTCCTCAAAAGGTCATTAGGACAAAATAGCAAAATGTGGTACTTAAGAACCCCAGAGCAGCACATGCCCAGGGGAATAGCTAGGTGGCTATGCGCTGATGCTGGGAGCTGGAGGGCCTGCAGGTGGCTCCTGAAAGCACTTGAGGCCTACATGGCATGCGGGGAGGGCACTGGATAGTGGCTAATGCAATGATTCAGGTGTGAGCTGATAGAGCACAGCAACGGTTAGGCCTTGAGGACATCTGTGTGGCCACAGGCCAAAAGCATCCAGATTTTCTGTGGGTGAAAAGTGAGGCAGTATCCATACCTAAAAATAAAACGGTCTTTTCCCAACACTGGCCTGAGTGCCTGGAAATGACAGGAGGGCAATGAGATGCAGTTCTAATTTTGAAAAAGTCGGTTCTATTAATACACACTCAGAAGCAGTTTTGCTGGGGGTGGAGCGGGGGGTGGAGGGTGGGCGATGTCCATGTATTGTGTCTTCCAGAGCATTGTCAGTGATCCCAACAGATGTCAGATACAGAAGTATTGGGAGAGGGGCTGTCCAGGCAGGAGGTCCTGGGCTCTGTGGGTCCAGTGTCTTTCAGAGGGAGGGAAGGAAGGACAGAGAACCAAAGCTCTAGGAGGTTTCAAGAGTCTGAACTGTGATGCCACACTCCTGATGCTCCCACCTTCCTCTGACCTGGATCAATCCCTCCTGATCCTGAAAGAGTTACTCCACCCCAGGGCGGGGGTAGGGGCTGCTGCTCGCCTTCCCGCCCGCCCCCCTCCTGGCAGCTAGCTACAGGACCTATTATCTCATGAACTTTCCCCATATCCCTTGGAGATAAGTATTTCCTTATGGTAATGATTGTTATTCTCATTTTAACAGCTGAGCACGTGCAGACACAGGGATGGTCCTGAGAAGAGGGAGACATTTTCTTCCTTTTCTCTGGACTCTGTCAAGTTCAAATCATAAAAATGGAAAGCACAGGGAAGGTCTCTGAGCATTTTCAAACCCAAGGTGGCAGGAGTGGCTCGGGAGAAGGAAGACAGTGTGGCTCTGCTGTGCCTTAAAATTTACGCTCACCAGTTTTATATAATACCCAGTGCTCATTTTTAAGAACTTCAACATCTATTCTTTATTATTAAAGCATATTTAATTTGCCCACACAGGGACACCTGGGTGACTCAGTGGCTGAGCATCTGCCTTCAGCTCAGGTCATGATCCCAGGGTCTCAGGATCTACTCCTGCATCGGGCTCCCTGCATGGAGCCTGCTTCTCCCTCTGCCTGTGTCTCTGCCTCTCTCTCTATGTCTCTCATGAATAAATAAATAAAATCTTAAAAAAAAAAAAAAAAGTGCCCACACACACAAAAAATTTACATTCAGTTTCTTAGGGAGGGTGGAGTGGGAAGGGGGCAGGCAGTAGATAGTTCCTTTTTATTATCATATGCCTATCAAGAAAGATGGAGCTTCAGAAATAATCTCACGCAGATTTTATTTTGCATATGAGGAAATGGAGGCCAAAAGAATTGGTGGAACATGCTGTGTGGGCAAGGCTGAGCCTCCCCCACCCTTCCCCCCATGGTCACCCATATGCCCCCCTGCTGCCTCCCACCCTAAACTCTTTCACATGCTCCACAGGCTGATTCTCCCAGCAGAGACACATCCAAGGGTAGTGCTGCCTTTCCTCAAGGTCATTGTGAGAGCCTGGCTGGAGGCCGCACTTATCTGTGAAGTTTGAGAAACATATTGAAATTATCAAGACTTGGAGCACAGCCGTTCTTCGCACTGAGCTTTCACCGCCTTATCGAGTTCCTACACTTGAACCTCTCAAGGTTTAGCCAGTCAGTTTTATTTGCCTCGTCGGAAGCCCTGCAATCTTGGGCTGGTCCCTCAGGCTTGGGGTAAGGATTCTGGGAGGTATGAGAGCCCGCTGGCTCCATGGCCCTCTGATGGCCACTGAGGAGCTAGAGAGGCTCTGGGAAACTCCCCCCATTGGGAACTTCCCCCAGGCCTGGGAAGACAGGCCACCAGCACAGAGCGAGGGCCTGGGTTCAAAAAAGAAGAGGCCAGCACAGGGCGATCCCCTTCTCTGCGAGGGATTTACTACTGGAGACTTCTCAAAATTAGAAATTTGAATAATCCAAAACTCCTTTTCTTATAGGCATAAGGAAGGAAGGATGCATTTTTGAGACTTACAAATTCAGAATTATCATAAAGACTGCACTTTTCTTTTGCTTTGAATGTACTTTTAAAATAATAAGTAATACATAAATAAAGACTTTCAGGAAACTTAGAGATGTGTGCTGAATGCTGCTTCTTAAAAATTTTCTCGGGGTTAGCTCTAGTGTTTTCCTAAATCAACTCAAAGTCAGCTGCTTGAGTTATTCTGGCATATATAGTTGGTCATCCATGTGGTATTTAAGAACATCTCGATCTATTTTCTAAGGTTTTTATTCTCAGGAATGTTTCTCAGCAAAAGCACTATCCCCACCGCTTAATGCACCCTTGGATGACATTAATGTAAGATATAGAAAAAGAATTAAATGATGAGAACACAGAATAGCAAAAGAAATGACAGCAAGAGTTCCCTCCCCTGACCTTTTTGGGTAAACAGCAGAATGGACAGGGGAGGAACTTGTGTGTGCCAACGACTATAGCATTGCCATGGGCAATCACGAGACCAGGTTATAACTAAATCAGCGCTATTGGTCATTACGCAATTCTTAACTTGTATAAAGTTTGGAAATTAGAGTTATTTTGAATTTTGATCATTTAGTGTACTACTTATTTTATTTTTTAAAAGATTTTATTTATGTATTTGAGAGAGAGCAGGAGCCAGGGGGAGGGGCAGAGGGAGTAGTAGAAGCGGGCTCCCTGCTGAGGAGGGAACCCAAGGAGGGGCTCCATCCCCAGGACCCTGAGATCATGACCTGAGCTGAAGGCAGATGCTTAACCAACCCAACCACCCAGGTGCCCTTCATGTACTATGTTTAAATTCACCTGACTTTCTACCATACTATGCAATATACAAAGTAATGTGGAAGTCCAGAGAAGGGAATGGGGAAAAAAGATTAGAATAAGGATTAAAATTTCATATATGATTCACCCAGCAACATATCCTCCAGTAATGTGCCATTCCTATGTTTTTAGCACATTGGCACACACCGTTGCCTATTTTGGGGAAAATCACTGCTGAGAAAGCATTGTAGCAGGCACATTCGTTTTATTCCGTTCTTACAACAATACCATGATGTCAGTATCCTTATAGGCCAGTGCCCACAGAGTACTTTTGTCATTTCCTTGAGTCTCTGCTGTCTCCAGAATCGTGGCCCTGCATGGGGCCAATTCCTGCCTGCCCCGGCCAGTTCTAAATTCCAATGTTTATCTGCCCAGGCTGTTAAGATTGCCTCTTAGCAGTTACCCTCCGCCAGGCTTCCCTGCCCCTCTCTCTGCACCAAGAACTGGCAAACACGCCGCATCAAAACAGCGTTTAAAAAATTGTGCACACAACTCAGCCCAAAAAATCTTGGCTGCTTCAGTAGCTCTCTGCTGCCTTTTTACTTTATCTACTTTTCTTATTCTCAGCTAGAACAGCGGTTTGCTGTAGCTACTGCATCATAACCAGAAGTGGAAGTTAACATATGTTTTTGAGATTTGTATATATAGTTCTGGGTCATTCTTTTTAACAGATGAATAGAATTTACATATATAGTACATTGTATTTATTTATTTATAGATGGACCTTGGGGTGTTTTCCAATTTTTCACTGTTAAGAACACTGCTGCAATGAATAGTCTTGCACATGTTTTCTTGTGCACTTCTTAGAGAATCCCTTTAGAATAAACATCTGGAAATGGAATTGCAGAGCCAAAGAGGATGCTCATTTTTAATTTCATTACTTACTATTGCCAATTCTCTTTCCAAAGTAGACGAAGCGCTTTACATTTTCCCCAGCAGTGTGTGAGTGTTTGTGTAAAAATTACCACTAGCTCTGGTAATGTTTGAAATGAGACCATTTAATTTTTGCTCACGAAATGGAAATGGATTTGCATCTTCTTATTTTGATTACTAGCAGCATTCATTCTCAAGTTCATTGCATTTCAGGGTGCCTTTTCTGGAAATGCCTATTCACATTTCTGCCCTATTTCTCAATTAGGTTTTCAAGCCCACTAGACCACAGACCCGACCCACGGGAGCAGTCCTTGCAGTTAGTTTCAAATGTCAAGGGTGACTTCCTCCAACAGGCTGCGTCAAAAGCCCAAGAGTGCTCTCGCCCTTTCATCCTAAGCAAGGAACAAAGAGTGCTCCTTTCAGGTTTTAGTTTCTTTCTGCTGCTCTCCTCTTATCTTTTTCCAACACTCCCACCAAGTCCATTTCTGACTTATTCCAGGAAGGCTGTCCAGACAGATCTCATCCACAAAGACCCTTCCTTCCTCTGAAAACCTACCTCCACTAATTTCAGCATCTGCTGTGCTTGGTACAGTCTAGAACTGTCCCCCTCAGATCAACTCGAAGTCCCTGGAGTCCAGGGCAGGGGAGTGCTGCAGAGCTTGCAAGCAGACATACAGGCTCTGCCTTTACCAGTGTGTGATCTTGGACAAGACTCTTGACATCGTTTCCTCATCTGTACAGTAAAAATAGTAACACCAGCCTCAAAGGAATATTGTGAAAATTAATGCCTTTGCACCTTCAGCAGAATACTTGACTTAATAATCACTCCAAAAATCTTTGTCATTTCCATTATTATTGTGACTTTGTGTTTCCTTCCATGCTTGTGTAACACTAGGTCCTGGAGGGAGTATACGGACATTCACTTTCTTTCTGTTACCTCCTGCCCATCTGCCCATTTGCCCTAAAATTTGGGCAGTGCGGTAGCAGTAGATAGGGAATAGGCTTGAGGGTGGTGCTTACAGGTCTCAGGTAACACATGGGATCCATTTCACAGTAAAACTAAGATGGGGCTCCCACTGCCTGCGGCTCCCATATGAAATATTTTTTAGCTTGGGGGGCCCCCGGCTATGAATAGCTCAGTTCTTGACTGCAACTCCAACCGAGCCAAGTCTATGAAGCATGTTTTTCCTTCGTCAGTTTATCAAGATCAAAAGCTTCTGAAAGTACGAGGCCTTCATGAGATTATTTGCTTTGTAACAATAAGAATCTCATGTATTTGTACAGTACATTTACAATGTGCAAGGTACTTGCACATCTAGGGTGTCACACAGTCTCCAAAATAATGCTTGAAGATAGTCGGGGATCATTAACCCCGTGTTACAGATGAATCAGGGGTGGATAACTTGCTCCAGTCCATAAAACTGAGAGGGGACAGAACAGGGCTTGGATTCAGGGCTCTTAAATCTGAATGCTTATTGATATAGCTAATATTCAGAGTCTTTACTGTGTGCCATGCCCTCCATTGAGTATTTTACTTATGTCCCACTTATACTCATTTTGCATGCCAACGAGATAAGCTTAGAGAGCTGACGTAACTGAGCCCTAGCACACAGTTAGGGACAGTAGAGCTGAGACTGAAACCTAGCTTTCTGGTTCTAGAACCACTGCTTTAACCCACATGCTGGGCAGCTTCCAAATACCAAGGTGATGAGGCATCAGAAGGCGGGAGGGCACCTCACCTCAGGCCCTCTAGGCTGAGGTGACCCTAATGGTCAGTTGTCATTGAGCAGGGTCCCCCATTGTCACCCCTTAACTCCCACCTGGCCACCTCCCTACTCCTTGGACTAGGTGCTCTGTAGATGCTGGCTCTTGGGGAACATTTAGCTCACTGAGGATAGAGACCTAGGCCTGAGGAAAAAGAGGACAATTTTATTTTTAAGATTTCATTTGAGAATGATGATTTCTCAGGCTAGAGTCTCTGACACTGGTCTTGATGACAAAAATTAAGTTCTGACTCATTTGGAGAAGGGCAGCCCGGGTGGCTCAGCGGTTTAGCACTGCCTTCTGCCCAGGGTGTGATCCTGGAGACCCGGGATCAAGTCCCACATCGGGCTCCCTGCATGGAGCCTGCTTCTCCCTCTGCCTGTGTCTCTGCCCCTCTGTGTGTGTGTGTGTCTCTCATGAATAAATAAACAAAATAAAAAAGATTTTATTTATTTATTTGAGAGAGAAAGAAACATGTGTGAGAGAGCACAAGCAGTGGAGAGGGGCAGAGAGAGAAGCAACCTCTCCACTGAGCAGGAAGCCCGACACAGGGCTTGATCTCAGGACCCCCGGGGATCATGACCTGAGCCAAAGTCAGATGTTTAACCGACTGAGCCACCCAGGTGCCCCAGGAGGATACATTTTGACCATAATTATGCCAACCTGGGCATAGAACTGTCATTCAGATGCAGGCTTCCTTGTCCCACAAAAAACTACTTTGAAGGAGAACATTGGGGAGATTTTGAATGTGTGATTTAATTAAGTGATCTGCATAATGATGTTCTTTTCAATGAAATAAATTGTAAGACATCATTTGGGTATAAAGGAAAGTAAGAAAAATGTGTGAATGATAAAGCAAAGAGAGTTCTTAAAAGTGCCACAAAACCCATTCTCCCAGGAATTAAGGTGGGCTGGGTTGGGCTAGACTGGCCTAGAGACCTTTCACACACACACACACACACACACACACACACACACACACACACACCCTGGGCATGAACTCTTCATTAGCTAACACCCTGGTCAGAGGACGAGGCAGGACAGGGCCACAGGGACATGGACCTTGCTAAGTACGGAGCATCCGAATGTAGACTCTCAATCCATGTCCTCATGTTCATGGACTTCAGGCCTTCCTTGTTCAGCAGAGTCCATGAGAGTTCTGACTCCAGTGTCAGAGGGAGCCAGAGTCACATGTACTCAGAGCTATCGTGTCTGCTCAAAATCCTGCAGTGGCTCCCCACTTCTCTTAGCAGAAACCTAACTCCTTAAAAGTGTCTGTCTGGTGTGACCTCTTTGATCATCCTTGCCCCTTGTGCACTTTTTAGGAGCTACAATGTCCTCTTGGCTGTTCTTCCTCAAACGATGCTGGACACAGTCCCCACTTTATGACCTTTGAATGCTCTTCCCTCCATCTCAACTGGCTCCTTCACCTCCTTCTGTGTCTTTGCCTAAATGTCACCCTTTCACAAGACATGCCCTGGGAGTTTTATAATTATTACTATTTCTGCAGGCCCTCCTTTATCCTCTCCAGGTTTTTCCTACCACCTTATTAGTTTATAATTGATTTATTTATAGTATTCATATAATTTTATTCTTTACTGATGTCCTTCTCAACTAGAATTCAAGTTTCATTAAGGTAGAGTCTTTGTTTTGTTCATTGATCGATTCCAAGTTCCTGGCATGGTGCTTAACATATAGTCAGAAATAATGGTTGAAAAATGTAATGAATGAATAAATAATGCATGGAAGCCAGGTAACTAACCTCTCCAAATCTGCTTTCTCTTCTCCGAGTAGGAATAACCATAATATGTGATGAGAAGCTACATGGTATTGCTTCTATGTGCAATAAGACAGCTCCTCCTTCTCATGTTAAAGCCTTTCCACGTGGTTTAGATGGCAGTGACCACAAGCCTGACATTGTCACTTAGGCTAGCCTGGCTCACTGGGGGACACTACCCCCCTGACTATGGTGGTACACAGAGGTGGGCGTGTGTTTCAAGCAGGGCCAGACTATGAGATTAGATCAGTGTGCTTTAGGGGAGGGGCAGTTTGGAGGAACCCAAGCTGGCAGGGCCTTGGGGGTTGGAGGCTGTCATCCTGCAAACAAGGGTAGGCAGCTTGCCCAAGGATGAAGCCCAGCAGAGGCAGGTAGAGCAGAGCCCAGGGCCTCAAGAAAAATCAGGTTTTGTGTTCTCTCTGTTAGTAATGACTGGCTGAGGGTCAGTAGAAGCAAACAAAACCTATACAATGGATGCCAAAACTAACATGGAGATAGGAACTGAGGAGCCAGAAAGGAAGAATTCCTCTGTCCAGGATGCCATCTTTCAATTTTAGCTTGTCAAACTCCTACTCAGCCTTCAAAACCTCACTGGAGAATGTATTCATCTCCTAGCTCTCCCAGGCTGAACTGATCACGATTCCCTTGTGCCCCATGATACCAGATTTAGACCTTATCACACTCGTATCACTATTAATTACAGTTATCCATTATATTGGTCTGCTAGAGCTGCCATAACAAAATACCACAAACTAGGTGGCTTGAATAATAGGAGCTTATTTTCTCACCGTTCTGGAGGCTAGGAGTCCAAGATCAAGGTATCAGCGGGCTTGGTTTCTTCAGAAGCCTTTTGCCTTGGCTCGCAGATGGTTGCCCTCGCTGTGTGTCCTCACGGCAATCCCTCTGCCTATGGTGCCTGTCCTGACCTACTCTTTTTTGGGGACACCAATCATATAGGATTAGGAAACACTCATATGGTCTCATTTTACCTTAATGACCTCATTAAAGGCCCTGTCTCAAATAGATTCATGTTCTAAGGTACTGGGGGGTTAGGATTTCAACATATGAGTTTGGGTGGGAGAGACACGATTCAGCCCATAACATCCAACTACCTGCTTACTTCCTCCAACCTCACTGAAATCACAAGGAAGCTGCTGTGTAAATGTTGGATGGACAGTGGAATGAAAGAATGAATGAGTGGGTGGAAAACATTGTATTTCCCTGGGCAAACAGACCTTTCATTCAGAGGCAATAGCCACCCCCCTGGTCTCTCCTCTGGTGGGTCCGAGAAGATCCTTGTGACTTCAGGGAAGTCCAACAGGGAAAGAATTCTACCTGGGGTTATCAGAGTTCCTTTGGCCTTGTTTCAGGTGAGGGCAGTGCTGTCAGGATGCTTGTATTGGGATGCCCAAGAATCAGATTAATTATTTTAATCCATTTAAAGTCTTCCTCACCTCCGCTCTCTTGCTCTATTCCAGCATCCAATAAATCTCCCTGAGCTGTCCGTACTCCTTCCAAAGTTGCTATCACTTCTGACTAGCTGTAGCTTGGACTGGGAGCTTCAACCTTTAACTGGTTTGTCTGCACCATGTCCTCCGCTTCAATTACCTCGCCCTTGTGATCTGAAATATCTGAAATACAGAGCTAGCTGTGACATTCACCTGCTACAAAACCCCAACGATGCCTCACAGTAAAAGCCTATGTCACTTTTCTGTCCCTCAGATGCCATTCACACATTTGTGAACCTTGCCTCATCCATCTCTCTCATACTCCGTAGGGTCCACACTCCTGCTACGCCATGGCCAAGGACCTCAGCCTGTACTTCCACTGTTGTGACCCCCTTCTGTTCCTTCTTCCCCAGGGAACACACCCTTCCCAGGCCAATGCAAAACCACATGCTTCACTAAAGCTTTCCCACTCACTGTTCATTGTCCTGTGGGCTCTTTATCACAGATCCAATCGCTTAGTGTTTAGCTCCTTGGTATGCATGTATTTATCTATACCTGCTGGACTGGGAGTATCTTGATGGGCAGAAATTGGTCTTATTCATCAATGTATTGCCAGCACCCCGCACAGTACCTGGAATTTAATAGATACTTAGAAACAGTAAGATTTTTCTGGATGCCTAATATGTGCCAGGTATAGAGATGCACGTGGGTCTGCCTAGAGACAGACATGACTTACAGTAGTGTGTTCAGCACCCGAAAGCACATGGGGGTGGGGAAGGCTTCCTGTTGAGGTGGCATGTGATCTGGGGTTCATCACACGGCTAGTGATTTTATGAAGGAAGTGAAAAACAATCCCTTGCCCGTGGAGGGTGAAAACAAGGGGAAGCATTCCCAGCAGAAGTAAGTGACCCAGTTGGAGAAAACGAAGAAGCAGCCAAAAAAGCTTCAAGAATACTGAGTGCCTGAAGTTAGCTAAGAAGTAAGTATCGTTTGCTGAAAGTTTTCATGCTGAAGTGAAGGTCCTTGGCTTGCAATGCAGGTCACCTGTTTTCATGAACTTCCAGATAGCAGAATAAAAGGCGATGGCCCACATATGGGATGACTTACATTGGTGCGAGGGAATGTGTGTGTCACTCTGATCAGGGGTGGTACGTGCTGTGTTATTAGGCCCAGGCTGAGGCCACAGTACAGCCATAAATCAAGAAGCGGGTGTTTAAAAAACAGTGGAAGTGTTAAGGAAACATGAAGTGGCTGACCTGTGGGGCTGGCTGTTACTCCCTACAAGAATTTCGATGACTAATGATGTGGATAAATAAGTACTTAACTTTCTCATAACCACACGTGTAATTTATTTAATTCTGGGGGTATTATGCAGTTCTGGAAGCCCTTTAAGATGATGGTGATCAGTTGAAAAAGATTTCCCACTATTCAGAAAAGGCCAGAACCTTTTTCTCCCAGATTTTTCCCCCCTGGTAACTGGGATTAATGTATGGAAGGATGGGATTCAGGAGTAGCCACTGGCCTTTCTAGTTTAATTTACAGTTTTTGAAGTTCCAGCAGTACATAATAATCATTCAACTGGGTCTTTCAGAGCCTTTAAAAAAAGTAAAACTCATCGAGAAAGAGGTGAGTCTCACCTTAAGATTTATTGGGTCACATTGACAGAGATTCATGGATCTGCTGAGGGAAAGGCCTAAATGCTCGTGAGGTTGAAGGATGATGGCAGGCAGGGGAAGGCTGAGACTTCCCACCCTGCCATTCATTAGCTGTCACTTCACACCTCCAAGACTCAGTTTCCTCATCTCTAGACAGGGCTAATGAGATAGCCTCACAAGGTCTTACGAAGATTAAAAGGTAAAGTCACATGGTGATTTCCATACAGGATATGTTTCTTGCAGGTGTCTGAAAGTCAGCTATATTTAGGCTGAACAACCAATATAGATGTATTATAAGCAATAGCTGATCCCAGATAATTAGAAATGACAAAATACCTAATTGGGCCTGTTTTGGTATAATCTTAAAAGTAATATTTTTAGTATTGTGTTTATATCCTTTGATATATATATATATACACATATATATATAAAATGTATAACTGAATATACATTATATATATAATGTATAACTGAATACAGAAATAATGAGCTTATGCACAATGAACATATGATTGAGGTTATATGTTGTCTTTCAGCACTCATTTTGCTCTTTATTCAATAAACACCACCAAGAAATGAGTATCCATTACTCGACGATTTAATCTCAAATGTGTTACTATTCTGATTTATGTTGATTTATTTCTTCCCTTTCAAAGACTTTTTCAAGCAATTTTTAAATAATATCGATAAAATGCAGTCCATATCCAAGTAAGTTCTCAAAATTCTTCCAATACCCAACCTTGTTTCCCACACCTCTTTATATGAAGTAAGCACTCTACAGTAAGCAATTTGCATGTGTATCTCTAGTTCAGAATCTTCTTCCCAGGGAAACTTTCTTGTGATGTATGAAAGACATATAAAATGGTATTTTGGGGTAGACAGAAATTAAGGAATGTTAACATAGATGGATTATAAATTTTAAAGACAGAGTCTGTAATACCTGTGTTCATTCTATGTATCCTTAAATAAAAATAATATGAGTTTTAATTTTCAGAATACTATAATTTAGGTTACCCTAGTCAGAGTAGTAGATTATCACAGAAAAAATATCAGATTTGTCAGAAGGGCTAATGTGGATCATTATTTATAAACTAGAAATTCTGTTTCAAATATTTACATGTCTGCAGAAGACAAACTCTAAATGAAATATGGTGATCATTAGATATGTCAATTATTTGTATGTTTGGAAACAATTTCTCTTGACCAGGTGAAACACTGCATTGCATGTTCATTTGCTTGATATGCTTCATCCTCAGAGAATGTGAAAGCAATTCATTTCATCTTCAAACATGCTATTTCCAAAGTTCAATTAATCAAGTCTAAATAATGAGGTTTTATTTCATTTACAATTACTTTAGAAAAAAGATGCATTTCTAGGTTCCAAACATAACTTAGAAATAGTTTTGATAATATTAAAACTATCTTGTAAACCTCTGAAAACTAACCTTATTTCTAAATTCAATTACTTTCCTTTTTTACTTCTTATTTAAAAAATAATATATATATACCAAACAAATCATAGCACATATGCAAAAAGTTAAAAGTGCCTGTACCCAACCACTCGAGAGATAGAACATTCCCAGCACCCCAGATACCTAGATCACAAGTTTCTCCCTCTTTCTTATAGTTATTCATTATCCTGCCTTCTGTGATGCTCACTGTCTTAGTTTGCTGTATTGTTTTACCACTTACATATGTGTTTTGAAGATCACAGATGATTATCAATGATTTGAAACTCCTCCCACTGAAAGGCAGGATTTAGACTGTCCTCCCCTTGAATCTGATGGGATCTACCATTAGTGTAACTAATAATAGGATCTGACAAAAAGTAATGCTATGCTATGCTATGCAGATTTCCCCAACGAGGCCTTAGGAAACAGCAGCTGCCACTTGAAATCCAGATGCCATGCTATAAGAAGTCCAAAACCTCACATGGACAGGTCCACAAGGAGAAGAACCATCCCCCCACCCACCCCCCAACAGTCCTGCCTGAGCAATCAGCTGACAGCCAGGACCAAGTATCCAGCCATGTGAATGAGTTCTCTTGGAACCGGATCTTCCATTTCAGGCAAGTTGCCCAATGGGAATAGCTACATAATTTTCAGGGCCCAGTGCAACTGAAAATTCAGAGACCCGTGTTCTTAAAGTAGGAGAAAAACTTTCTTTTATTTATGACCTCTTGGTTGACCTGTTATAGATTTTTGTTATTGTTGTTTGCTATTTAGTATCATGTACCCTTTGGCACAGGGATAGATACCAAGTGAGTGCAGACCCCCAAAGGTACCTGGGCACTTTGCAGAGATAAGGATGGTTCAAGTGGGTGCCTGATGGAGGCAGGAGCCAGACAGTTAGGAATCCTCCTTGGGGTGCTGGGATGTGGCAGAGGCTAACCTACATTCAACCCAGGCTCCAGCCCTTTATTGTACGTTTCATTGTCTTATCAGATTTCACTTACAAAACACAAATTCAAAGATAGAAGTTGAAGAAAGAGACTACAGAGTATTAAAACCTAAGCATGGGTCCTCTTATGAGCATGAGGCCCTCTGTATAGACATGTACTACACACTCCAAAACCAATGTGTGTTCCAGCTACTGCCAAGAGGAAAAATAGTGAGCCCCCACCCCAACGCATGCAGAGCTCAGTCCCAAATAGCTGACGCAAGAGCAAAATGCATGGTTGATATTATTTTAAGTAACTTGAGTTCTAGAGTACTGTGTTTCACAGCAATGGGGAGGCAGAAGAAGTTTTGATACCTGTTAGTGGAATGGCATAAAATTAAATAAATATAAAGATGCCATGGTTTTGGGACTAGATAGCAGACAGAACATTGGAAGAGTCTCACAGAGATCATTAGTGAAAGCAGGAAAGATCTTAAAGAATATTCTTCCAGTAAGGGCTTTAAGGGCTCTAAGTGACATTTTTATTTCTTTATTTATTTGTGCCTTCTCTACAAAAGGTAGGCCAATTTTATAAACATTTTCAAAGAACCAACATTGTTGATTTTCTCTATTACAAATTTATTTTCTATTTCATTAATGTCTGCTCTTTAAGTTTTTTTTCACTTTTCTTGAGCCAATATTTGCTCTACTTTCTTCAACCTCCAGAAATGAATGTATAGCTGATTGATTCCCAATTATTCTCTATTTTTCATATATTCCTTGAGACTATTATTTTATTTTTATTTTTTCAAAATATTTAAAAAATTCTATGTTGATTTCTCAGTTGACCCACTGATAATTTAAAAGTATATTTCTTAATTTTGAAACATAAAAGAATTTCTTTTTTTTTACATATGATTATGTATGAGAATGTCTTTATTCTATGAAATTACTAGTTTGAAATGATTTCAAAACATTTTTAAAAGAGAAAGAAAATGGGCTTAGAGTTGGTACATGATTTCCATGGTCTTATAGGATTTAATGTCAAAGACTACCCAATATTCTTGCCAAAACAATACACTGTCTTGAAGTGACTCCCTTTCTTTTTTCTTTTTAAAATTTAATTAGGTTCCTTTTCTTACATTAGATGACTTATTTAATCTCAGTTTATATTTTCACTGAGAAGACATGAATCTATATACAAATTGAAGTTTTTCAAGTTATCAGTTCTCTCTTATACAAGATGGGAATAATAGAAATCTGCTGGCTTCATATATCCTATATGATTTATTCAAGTGAGCGATCTAAGAATTTTTAGTAAATTATTGTATTGATGATCTCCTGGCAAGCTTGTCTGATGCTATAAAATCTGAAAAAAATGTTTCTGAACTCTGAGTAGAAATCTGGTATTGGTGGCAAGGGACTGTATGACTCCATGACTACACTCTCCTAGAAATATTAACAAATTTTTGTTGAAGTACCCCACCCATCACATGGGGTATGTTAACCTTAAGGCATGTTAGTCTTTCAGTAGATTTAAGGGCAATTAAACTCAATATGTGGTTTCTTTTTTTTCTTTTAAATATAGATGTAAATTTTACTTTATTTCTGGTTGTTATTTAGTCCCTGTTGTTTATCTTAACTGCATTGTGATTGGGGAATACATTTTATATGATCTCAAATTTATGAAATATGTTGAAACTTGCTTTATACCCCAATATAAAATCACTTTGAAATTTTTCTGTATCTGCTTGAAAGTTCATGTATTCTTCAGCTATTGAGCGCAGTGTTTTGCAGCTGTCCATTAAATAAACTTTGTTAATCAAATTATTGTTCAAATCTCCTGCAAGTTCATTGACATTTGGTCAGCTTTCTGTATTAGCTACTGAGCAATATATGTTAAAAACAAAACAAACAAATAATCAAAACACGATGACAGTAGATAATGCTTTTCTGCTTTTTGCTTTGTGTATTTTGAGGCTCTATAATTTTAAATTTTTATACAATTAGGTTCATGCAATGTTTGAAAAAAACCGTCATAACCTCCTGGTGAATTAAAACTATTATTTTGAAGTGACCTTCTTTATCTATAATAAGGTTTTTTGGCTTACATTTTACTTCATCTTAATAATGTCAATTTTCATCTGGTGACTCTTTTCCTTTGATGCATCTTTTTCCTTTCTTTTGCTCAATATCCTCATACTTACATTTAAGATATATCTCTTGAAACAATGCACAACTGCATTTAAAAGAAAACAGTCTAAAAATCTTTGTTACAGGAGTATTTAATCATTTACATTTACTATAACTATACATTTTGGTTTAATTCTACTATATTATTTTGTGTCCTGTATTTGTCTCACATTTTCTACTCTTTCTCTTATTTCTTATCTTCTTTTAAAAAGATTATTTTTAAAAACTTTGTGTTTATTTAGATAATCTTTATCTGCAACATGGTGCAAAACTCAGAACCCCGAGATCAAGAGTCTCATGCTCTTCCAACTGAGCCAGCCAGGCACTCCTAGGAAGATGATTTTTATTCTATTGTGCTTTTTTTTTTTCTGCTGTATTAGTTTGGAGACTATACCTTTTAAAAATTACTTCAGTAATTACCCTCTAGTACACCATGCATCCAATCTTGACTTTTTAATCCTACTCCTGGATAATGGAAAACCTTTAGAATACTTTAACTCAGCTCACTGCTTCCCGATTTCTACTTAAATCTTACCAGGTATATTAAGTCTATTCTTTCACATTATTATCTTTATACAATAAATGTTCATAGGATTCTTATTTTCTAATATAATTATCCATTATATATTTCATATTTTCTTTGGTCTTATCTCCTCAGGACTTCCATCTGGAATTACTTTTCTTATGACTGAAGTGAATTGTTTAGAATGTCCTCTGATGGGGTTCAGCTGTGGCGGGTTCTCTCCATTCTGGTATGTTTATGTTCACATTTTTATTTTACACCCATTCTGGATATATACTTTGATTGAGTATGGAATTCTGGGTTGGCAGTTAGTTTCATTCAGTCCATTACTACCTTTCACATGTGTATATATTTCAGATGTGGCCTTTTCAGATTGACTTCTTTCACTTAACAATATGCACTGAAGATCCTTCCGTGTCTTCTCGTGTCTTGAGATCTCATTTATTTTTAGTGCTGAGTAACATTACATTGTTTGGATGTACCACAGTTTACTTAACTAATTACCTACTGAAGTACATTGGTTGCTTCAAAGTTTTGGCACTCAGGAGTAAGGCTGCTCTAAATATCTGTGTGCAGTTTGTTGTATAAATGTTAGTTTACACTGTGTGCCTTTTGTAATACTCCTTTTAGAATTAGGCTTATTGAAGTTGTAGATTATTGTTTTTCATCAGTTCTGGAAAATTCTCTGTCACTATCTCTTCAAATATTGTCTGTATTCCTATTGTCTCTTTGTCTTCTTTCTATAATTCCAATAAAAATTTTTTTTTTTTTTTTGAGAGAGAGAGAGAGAAAGCAGGTGAGGGGAGGGGCAGAGACAGAGAGGAGAAAGACTGAAGTGGGCTCCACACTCAGCACAGAGCCTAATGCAAGATTCTGAGCTGAAACCAAGAGTTGGATGCTTAATTAACTGAGCCACCCGGGCTCCCTTAAAAATATATTACTTTCTATCTACCACATATCTTGATCTTTCCCCTAAAATGTCCATCCTTATGTCTCCTTTTGCAGCATTCCACATTATTTCTCCTGATCCGTCTCTTTAGTTTATTACTTCTCTCTTCCACTGTGTTCAATCAGCAGCCAAATCCACCCTCTGAATTTTGCATCTGTTATAATTTCGTTATAAATTATATTTGTTGGGATCCCTGGGTGGCGCAGCGGTTTGGCGCCTGCCTTTGGCCCAGGGTGCGATCCTGGAGACCCGGGATCGAATCCCACATCGGGCTCCCGGTGCATGGAGCCTGCTTCTCCCTCTGCCTGTGTCTCTGCGCCTCTCTCTCTCTCTGTGACTATCATAAATAAATAAAAATTAAAAAAAATTTATTTGTTATGATTTGCTATAAATTATATAAATAAGCTCATTTCTAGAAGAGTTATATAGTTCTAAAGGTTTTCACTTCCGTAGTTTCTCTCTGATGAAATTTTCAAACTCATTTTTATTTCTCTAAGAATAGTATGTATAATTATTATATCATCTATGTCTGATAATTCCTGTATCTGCAATTCTTGGATCAATGCTGCTGATTCCTACTCATGGTCCTGTGTGTGTACCTTAGCTATTCATTGACTTTGAAAAAATATTTATGGAGGTTGTCCAAGCCCTCTGATGAAGGCCCTTCATCAGAAGAGGATTTAGGTTTCTTTCTGCTGGTCATCTAGGGTACTGACTGCCAGTCCTTAAGTGACATTAGACCAAAATGATGGTTTGAGGTTTTTTTGGAGTGCTCTGGTGAAATCAACACACATTTCTGCCTGAGGGCCAGGACTTAGCCTTTCTTCCAGAGATGGGTTTTCTCTTCTTTCATATGTTCCCTTTTCTGCTCAAAGTGAAGACAACTTCCCTGTTCCATGGGAAAGTTGGGAGTATAATTCGGCACTAATTTTTGTTCATACTTACCATGAGTGTGGAGTCCTTCAGAATCCCAGGTTGATGCGTATTTGTGTAAGTGTGTACCAGATTCCAGATTTTGTGCAGGATTCCCTTCTACCCTTCTTCAAGTTCTGGACAGTCAAAACAAAACTTCACATTCACCATTGTTTCTGCTAAGGATACAAACGTCCTCTGGGCAAAAGCAATTTTGCCTGCTCTCTTAACTTCTAGGATTCTTACTTCATATTCGCCTCATTTTAATCAAAAAATCTCTCACCATCTTGTTCACATATTTGTTCTATTTTTATCCAGAATTGTCAGTTGTCCTTGAGGAAGTATTGGTCTAAGGAGGCTTGCCTGTCATTTTCAGAAGCCAAAGTGCCCTCAAGTATTTTTTTTTTTTTGAAAATGAAACAGAATAAGTATTTTCCTTGTCACCTCTTACTTTATTCAGAAAATTTTACATGAACTAATATTGATATGTCAAGTGTGCTATCAATTGCAAAGTGGGAAAACTATTCTAAGTATTTGGACCCTTTAGAGGGTTTTCACTAATAGGATATGTATAATCTCTGAATTTTCAGCAGATGTTGGAGAGTTAAAACTGCTTTATTTCAAAAGAAATAGATGCGTTTATTATAAAGTACAGTAATACAGCTCTTTTGATCATTGTATTATGATTTAACTCAGACATTTCATTGTTTGTGCAATTTCTGCAAACCCATGAAAGATGATATATATCCCTTTGGCAGGAATCCAACAGTCTGGATGGGGCACTGGGTTTTTTTTAACCACCCTGATAAATAATTTACACTTAGGGATATTATGCAGAAACCTTTTCAATTAACTTGTGTTGACAGAGAAACTAAATATAGTAGTCAATGAAAAAAAAATTAACACATTCTTGACCTATCATGCAGAAATAACCTTATTTAAAATATTATCTATTCTAGAAAATGAATATATTAAATGGACAGACTGGGAAAAATAATTATTACAAATATGAAAATGCAGTATTGTGGTTTGAGAGTAAATTTAAAATTTTCTAGGTCCATTATTTTAGTTCACTAAAAGAAGTGTACACTGGTAGGAAGAAGCCAAAGCCTCTACAATCTGAAAAAATTTGGTTCAAATGCTAGTTTCATTACTTTCCAGGCAAGCCACTTAGATTTTCTGAAACTCTCTTACCTTACCTGCAAATTAGGACTTAGACTACCTCGCAGGTTGTTACAAGGATTAGAGATAATATATGTGAAATATTTCACATAAATAATTATTCTAGAAGGAACTTTCTCTAATGAGTTTAATCACATCTCCTAATTTGTCCTATGAATTGACAATCCATGGGTTCAGGGATTTGCAAGAATGGTGCCATATTTTAAAGGGAAAATAAACCCTCTCTATTTTTTTCATGCATACATACTTATTTAAAAATTAATTATGAGCCACAATAAATACATACTGGTTGTGGCAGAATTAATTGTGTTGGTTTTGGCAAATCCATTCTCATCACCCAAAGGAAGACTACCTACTGGAATCCACAGGAATCTGCAGAAAGAACTGGAAGGCACTAGTCAATAATTTGAATGAACTATATAGATGTTTCCAGGGTAATTTGTGGCAAGATTAATTTTTTTTTTCTTGGTCTCTGAGCTTTCTTTTGTTGACATTCTAGTTTCCCTCCTATGAAGTCCCAATTATTATTGACTATAGTTGTCCAAAATGATGTTATACTTACTCAAGGCTCTTTCATACATATCATTCCCTGTTTTAAGGAAGTGTACAGAACAATCCAGAACAGAGTGTACAGAACAATCCAGCGTTACTGTCACAAGCCAAAAGCCCCCTTGATTCCCTGTGAAGGTTGAATTTATTTTCCAGGGTGTAGGAAGAGACTATCTGCCAGGCCAGTTAAATCGGCTCCATCTACCCTGGCCATCATTAGGGTGATAGACACCTTAGTTTTCTGTCATTAAATAACTAATTAAATAATCAACCTAATATCTTGTGAATAATTAATATATTATAGCCCCATGCCAGATGTTAGCAGGAAGCAGAAAATGTTCCAACATGTTCCTTGCCTTCAATGCACTATAGTCTCATTCTTAAATACTCACATCTAGCCTTTGAATCCCCTCTTACCTTTACCTCTCTGATTTGATTTGCAGCAGATAAATAGAAATAAATATTCCTAGGGTAGCCAGGGTTTCGGTTATGAATGTCTTTCTAATCCATTCACACTGCTCGAAACACTTATGCAGGATTATCCATCACACGTCATTCTACAATCTTAATCAAATTGCCTGCTGAAGGAAGCCTAGTATTTATTACATTTTTCCTAAATGGAAAACAGCTGTGATAAATTAATCTGTTCACCAGAAATCTTATATTAGGAAAGATTCGCAGATACTCTCTCACATGTCAGCCTTTCCAACTATGAATAATATATTCCTCTACCCCTACCTGTGTCTCTGAGTGTGGCTAATTGACTTGGCTCCTTTTACTTCTCTGTGGGGTATAACAGAGGTGAAATGTTTCCTGAGGCAGACTAGCAATATTTAGGTGATAAACACATATTTAAAAAAGAGAAAAGAAAATGTCACTCAGAAGGTGGCGTAGTCAGCAACAACAGAACACATCCTTACAAGGCTCACTTCAAGAGCCATGGCCATCCAGAGCATAAAGCTCCTGCTTATGGATTCACCTAATATGGGTATCACTGCTAATGTCACCAGACATCCAAACTCCAACAGAATTGACTCCTTTCTTCTCAGTCTATAATAACTAATCAAATTTCTGGTTATAATTTGGTTCCACAGATAGATCTCCTCATTGGGATACTATGTGCTACCCAAATTCCTTTGGTAGATTTCCAGTTCCTTTGTAATTTCACATTGTCAGCTGACATTTTGGTTAGTACAAATACATAAAGCTGCTAAGCTAGGGCACAAGCATTGTACCTTACAATGATTTCACCAAAGAAATTCCATGATGGCTGCATCTCTTTCATCAGCCCCCATCCCTTTCAATCTGTAACACTCCATTTCTTTGTGTCTTCTGTGTCATTGCTTGCTCATTTGCAAGATGCTTTTTATATTGAAACTTTATGCTTCTCTCTGGTCAGTAATCTTATTAATCTGCTTTTTTTGTTTTGTTTTATTGTTGTTGTTGTTTTAAATAGGAAACAGAATCCTCACAGATATTTTAAGGAGAAAGGGATAGAATATAATAAAGTAGGTAAGTTGGTACCTACAAAATAATGAGAAGGGCTGAAAGAGATTACAGTAATATGAATGAATCCTGAAATACTGTAGAACAGACCTGTAAGAGGAAGCTGCTACTTCTGCCATGGTCAGGAAGGTGGGAACCTAGAGGATGCTTATAAATACTTAGTTATAAGATACCAAACTGATTCTGGGATCAGGAAACCAGAATCAGGATACTGCTACTATTGCAGCCCCCTCTTAACACCCTTTGAAAAGTGAGAAGACACAGAACAAAAGGTCTACCTCAATTGCCTCTTGTTATCAAAAAAGCAAAACAAAAGAACAAAAACAAAACTGAATAAAAAGAAACAACAGTAATAGTATTTTTCTCATAGTCCTGAAAACAGGACTATGAGAAAATAGCCAAAAAAGGTAGGAAGAAGCCCTCCTTTTTAATCCTCCCCACAAAAATCTCATGCTGGGGGCACCTATTTGTTGGAAACTGGTTTTCATCCAGACTGTGTGCTACGTAGTTCTTTGTTTTCATTTTTAGGAAAGAAAACTGAATGCCAGTCGAACATATGTAAGATATTTCTGGCTTTATTTGTCTTCTTGTGTTCCTATAAACTTAATACAGGGTATATTGAAGTTACCTTGTTTTGCACATGAGCAGTTACTGTTGTTCACATGCAATCACTTAATGCATGTGTATGCATCCGTAGATATGATAAGAATTGTGTACTGGAACTAGTCATAAATTATATTCAGTGTAATGTACTGAGTGAGATCCTACATCTTTCCTTTCCCCAGAGGCTACAGTGAAGGATTGAGTACATGATGTATGTATCTTTGAATGTCCCATTATCACACATAATGCAATAAATAAATAAATAAATAAATAAATAACAAGACAAATCCCCGCTGAAAAGAAGAGTACACTCATTTGACTTCTTACATTTCACGTTTACTCTAATGAGATATAGACCTCTGAATCTGCTGTCCTTTCCATTCTACTCTGCTTCATACTTTTATAATTTAGCTATAGTAATTTCCTTGTAGCTTCAATTATTTCTTTTAAGATATTCCAAAATGGTTATCTTCCTCTTTTCCGGGTCACAAAGAGAGCTATAGATTTTAAAATGTGTGTTCAGAGAAGAATGAAAAGTATACATCCAAGCCTTCTCCACCCTCTTGCAAAAGGCTCCCCAACTTCATTTATCTATAGGATGGGTCTTGATAGCTTTGTGTGAGCTTTTTAAAGTTCAGCCAAGCCAGCTGCATGATCAACACAAAGACAATAGCTCCCACACACGGGGCTACATGGATTAAAGAACCCGATCCATCAGTAAATCTGCCAGATGGCAGTGGAAGAAAGCTTGTAACTCTCTCACTTTCATTTCAACAGCAGCAAACAATGTTCAATGTTTAAAATAAACTCTTCCAGATGAGCTAAAGATAAACTCTGAGGTGGGTGGACTTGAGCTTGCTAGGCTGCAGCTCTGAAGTGTTTGATTACATTAACACAAAACCCCTGGGTAGAACCCGCTTCTGTCAACAGAATGCTCAGACTCCTCAGACTCCGACACCTACTACATGAAGCCATTTCCTGTGCTTTCATGGGTTGGTGGCAGAAACTTGCTTTGCTTTTTTCACAAACTAATAATGATTATGTATTTCTTCATGCTCAGCATTTCCTCAAACCATGTGTACAACTTCAAGATATTCCTGAAATGCCAACACTGTATGTAGGTCTGTACAGATAAAGATCTTTTGACTATATTTACAACTTAAACTTCTATTTACTCATTCATCTTACTGCTCTCATAGTAGCAGAAAATGTGCCTTTAGGATTTAAAAATCATTCTTCTAATAACTGGATAGCTATCTAGACTATGGATATACCCCCTTCAAAAAAAAAGGTACAAATATTTTTTTTAAGTCAAAATTTATCAAGGAAGTTATTTCTTCTTATTTGCTCTTGTTTTTTATAATAGACTTTAAAACTTAACAACTTAGGACAGACCAGGCTGTCATATATTATATGTAACATGGCAACTTCTAAAGATAAAATGACATACTGAAAAAATAACTTATATATTCGGGAACTTACTATTTAACACAATTAGTAGGAGCTTTAAATGAAAAAGAGAAACAGACACAGGGTTGATGATGAAAATAAATCAGGCTGCAAAAACAGGACCAAATAAATCCAATAATCCATTAGGTATATTGGGGCACTAAAAATATGTATATCTCAATTTTAGATTAGACGTCTTAGGGAGAAAAAAGAAAAAAAAAGAAGTCTTAGGGAAAATATGACTCACTATGCAGAACACATTTATTGCCAATTCCTTCAAACTGAAACTTTTCTGATGTCAGTGATAGCTTTATTTTATACAGTACTAGCCTTCTTATTTGGAATCAGTTGGTTACACAAACAAGTTGATTAAAGAAGGAAATCATAAAGATGAATCATATGCACCCGGAATTTATTATTTGAACTTAAAACAGCACACTCATTCACTTAACTATCTTCTGATACAAGGTTAAGGGCTTTTTGTTGTTTTTCTAAGTATGAGTTCACTTGGAATTTCATCTTTTTGCATTATAGTCATTTAAACAATATAGTCTATGATTTCCCGCTTTTGTGTTTTTAAAATGAAGTCAAAGTTTAAAGTCACCTGCAGGGTGCCTGGGTGGCTCAGTTGGTTAAGCTTCTGCCTTCAGCTCAGGTCATGATCTCAGGGTCCTGGAATCAAGCTTCACATTGGGCTCCCTGCTCAGTAGGGAGTCTACTTCTCCTTTTGCCTCTCCCTGCTGCTCATGCTCTCTTGGTCTCTCTCACACACTTTCTCTTTCAGATAAATAAAATAAATAAAGTTACTTGCAAAGTACTAAATAAAGACAACTTTTAGATTTTTATATCTATTTTTAGTATTTGACAGTTGCTTTGAAACTTCATTCAACAGTAAGTTTCTAGTGATTTGCCTTCTGTTCGTTTGTAGAAAGTGCTCAGCTTACTTTTCATAGAAACTCTTTCTCTTTGTACTCATATTTCATTGGTTTGTATTATGATGGATAACTTCCATTATGATTAATAGCAAGGACAACTAACACACACACACACAGGTTTGGCTGGGTTTCCTTCTTGCCTCCTGCATCCTCAAAGCCTACAATAATGCCTGGCGCATGATAGGCATTCAATAAATATTTGTTAAATGAACAAGTGAGAGCTACACAACTCTCTACCTATATATATGATCTAACAGGTGGGAACAACAGTGCCAAGGGTGTGCTGGAGGGGAGCCTACAGCCTAGAGCATTTGCATACAGTGGGCATCAGTCAGTACGTTTTCCAAAAAGAATGGAATTATTACAGTAAGTCTGTTCAACAATGGTTAAAGGTGCTTCTCTGTAATTTGGTTAAATATCTAATTTAGCAAAAACTCTTCCTTACTGTCTGCATAAAAAGGAGGGCTCTACCTAACTTTCCTTTAGGAATAAACAACCTTCTTCCATGTTAACCTGTAACTAATTTAACTCCCTATTGTCCAGTTATGCTTTGTGAAACATCTGAAGCTGTCTGTAGGGGCCAAGCTCCTGAAGGGTGATTAGTAACATGTTCTCTCTTCAGTGTTCCTTAGGACATTTGGAATCAATTAAATATTCAAATAGAGGTTCTCTCAGATCTTGGGCCAGGCTCAGCAGGTTTGTGAGGGGAGAGAGTTGAAGGCGGATAACTATGATTCCTCATACCAGAATCGATAGCTGAAGAGAGATTTAAAAAATACATTCTCTAGACTTCCTGGGTCTGCAAATAGTCAGTCCTATAGGATTAGAAATGATATGGAGAAACAACAGGAGCCATATTAAGAAATCAGAATTATAGTACACACAAGAACTGCTGCCATGCAGTGTCTTAAAGACAAAAGTCAGTCAGTCCATTAGGCTATTGGATCAACATAATGATATGGCCTGCATGAGCTAAGAATGGTTTTAACATTTTTAAAAGATTCTAAAAGAAAAGAAAAAACATGTAACAGATTGTATATGGCCTAGTAACTTTAAATATTTACACTCTGGCCTTTTATAAAAAAATTGCTGACCCTTGGTTTAGTTTTGTTTCTATCATATGTACTTATGTAAACATTACTAACTACTATTACTACTAATAGTAATGATCAGGTGCATTGGAGAAGGAGAAACAGATGAGTGCCCAATACATGCCAGGCACTTTGCTAAATGCTTTATATACTGTTAATTTATTTACTGAGCAATCCTTTAAAGGATTATCTAAGTGACAAAGCCAAGAAAACAGAAGCTGAGGGTGGGTGGTGGTGGTGGCGGTAAAGTATCTTGCCAATGTGGCAGGGAGAACTGAGTAGTTGGAGCTGTTTATCAAACCCAAAGTGGTGGTGTGTTTATGTCCTGAGGTCTCTCTCCCAGTTAAATGCTCCTGGGAACCTCCCATAAAAGTTACTCTGAGTAGAGACGGAAGAGTTAGCAAACTCACTTCTTTTCAGAATAAGTTTGTTGCAGTAGAACAAGTTGGTTGAAATAGAAGTCAACATTTCAGAAGATGAAGCCAGAAACCAACATGAAAATGGATTTCCAACTCCACTATCTGGCACATTGCATCCTTCTAAGAATATTTTGCTAAGAGTGGGAAAAGTATCAATGTAACAAAATTGCCTTTTACTTCTTTGCCCAATGAAGTGGTTAGAAATTTAGTCAGCATAACAGAAAGGTTTAATAATCTTCAAACTAGTCATCCTATAGCTATTAGTCCTCAATTCCATCTAACACAGGGTGGGAAGGACATCTTCCAAATGGCAGCTCATTTTACCTAAATACTCGGTGTTTCCAGATGAGTTTCTAGTTTTCCATCACGATAAATTAATATATCCTATTTTTATTATGGTGCCACAAACAAGAACTCTGAAAGGCTCAACTCTTACAAAAGGCCCAACTCCCCTGAAAAGCATCAGGTATCAAAATGCAGCCAGAAAAGATGGTATTAAGTGAATAAAAAAGAAAAAGAAAAAAGAAAAAAAAGCGGTCTTTTTAATGAAGCCAAGGTGTAGGACAGATTTATTAGCTCCCATTTTTCCAAGTTGCATTCTGGTGTATTTCCTGCCCATATTTCTAAGTTCAGCAAGTCTCTTTGTAGGATTATTTTAAAAAAAATACATTTCAAAGACCATGATGCAGATATACTCACTACACCTGCAAAGACACACCTGTGACAGTACAAACACTGTTTCTCATATTCACAACCCAATGCTCTAACAGCAAACAGATCTTCTGTGTGATCTGCCAAGATCCTGCCATTCTCAAAAAGAATTGATAGTTAGTAACCAGATAATATAGTTTCAAAAACAATAATCAATTGTTGGGATTGAAGATTATTCCTGACCAAAATGGCCATTAAATTCAGTATAGTAGGTCTATCCTTTACTGTCCTAATGCCTTTTTCCAATAATAGATGGTTAAGACAAAGAATTACTAATTTTTGATGCTTTACAGATACCTAAAATATCCCTACTCGGACTGTTATTTTTATGTACACCATTGGTTTATTAGTTATTATTCATCCAAACATCATTATTCAGTGTTTACTGTGTGTCAAGTACGATACTTGATACTTGAGGAAGGAAAATTACTAAGAATAGAAGAATAAAATCTTTCCTTGGAGAATTCTTATTTTAATTGTCCAACTGGATTTTTTAACATATAATTAGTAAACTTGCCAAGATCAATTAAAACAAAATAGAAAAAGGACTGGTTCTGCCTACAGGGATTGAAAGAACAATACAAAGGCCAAGAGTCAAGTCACCATGGTCTATACTGGGGAGGGGTTATACAATGGAAGAGATATGCTAAGACATTAGTCACTAAGCACATGTGCCTATTTAAATTTAAATTAACATTAAATAAGATTTGAAATCCAGTTGTATTTCAAGTACTCAATAACCACAAGTGTACAGAGTGTACCATAGAGGACAGTGTTATCATCTGCAATTATTATCATTGCAGAAAGTTCTATTGGACAGCACTGAGGACAAGAGTTTAAACTTTAAATACAAAGTCCTTTCAGGAACTGGCAAAAGGAACATATTTGTAGGGAAACTCTACCCCTGCAGTATTGTTATGACCTGTTCCACCCAACCAGATTCTGTGTTTGAGACTTCTTTTGAAGAAAGAATTCTGCAGCTTGACTTAAAAAGGCTTAGAAACCCACTTATGGGCAACTGTAAATCACCACATATTGTTAAGGAACAGGACACTGACACAAATTTGGGTTTTAGAAATATTATTTCTTAATGCAGCATGCAAGATATGTCGGGAGAACAGACACTGAGCATACGAAGATCAGTGGAGGCTCATAAGATGATTAAGGACTCATTCCAGTGAAACTTGTTAAAAAAAAAACAAAAAAACAAAAAACACAATTAAGAATTTGCATCACTGAATTTATTCCAAATAAGAATTGGGCACACAACAGGCATGTTATTTTCACACAAAAAAACGGCACTGCAATAAAAATATTTAACACTTTGGCCATGAAACTCAAAAGATATTTGAAAAACTTCTCGAGGTGTTTAAGTCACTGGATTCCTTAATATTTGTAATCCATGCTTGCTCAGTTAAATTTCTAAAGTATATTATAATAATATTGCTCATCATACTATTCATTATGCTTATTATATATTTAAAACATCTTTTCTTAAATTTTATGTTCTCCAAAAAATAACTTTTTTGTAACTTTGAAATATCCATATGTACCTCTTAGCAGTACTACTGTAAAACCAAAACTGTGTTTTCAAGTAGCAAGTACTCAAGCCACACCATTTCTGATTACAGATATAACTGGCAGCCAGTTTTATAAATAGCTCTTTCACTCCTTGTTCCTATTTTAATATGCCAACCATGACTTCGCTGATATCCCAGAGTTTTCTAGCAACAGACTCATCCATAGCTTTCGGCAATAGCTCTTCCTCCTTACAATCGCCAAAGTACTTTCCTGACACACCCTCTACCTCAGGTGAAGAGGCTAGATAAACTGAAGTCTGGGCGCCTTCTACTGGGGTTTTGAAAAAAGCCCAGGACACCAAATTGAAAAGTGGTCTGACCAACAGAGGAATGTGTATGTGCCTGCCAAGATTTGTCCGCACAATACCAGGATGTAATACGTTGACAGTAACGTTTGTGCCTTCTAAGCGGCGGGCTAGTTCTCTGGTAAAAAGAATGTTAGCCAGTTTGCTCCGACTATAACAAAAGCTTTTATTATAGCTCTGTTCACTGTTCAAGTCTTCAAAGTTGATGTCTCCATATTTATAAAGTTTGGAAGAAACTACCACAATCCTGCTAGGAGCTGAATTTTTGAGGAGTCCAAGGAGAAGATTGGTGAGTAGAAAGTGCCCCAGATGGTTCACTCCAAACTGCATCTCAAACCCATCTTCAGTCTTCATGTAAGGGCACTGGAAGATCCCTGCGTTGTTGATTAAGACGTCCAGTCTAGGTTCTTCCTTTAAATGTCAAAAAAGAGAATAGGACAATTATGAACACAGACCTAAAATGAGATTTTTAAAAATTCTGCTAACTACTAAAATTCTACGAAGTGCCTCTGTGGATTTTCAACAACTGAGAGGGGGAGGGAGAGGGAAAGGCTTGCATGTTTAATAGGGGCCAGGCCTTGTGCTCTCTCACCTTCCTTCCCTCATCAACTCTATGAGCAAACTGAAGCACCCAAGGTAGGTGCTTTGTGCAGTATCACAGGGCTCTTAGTGGCAAACAAAAACTGGAAGATGAAATCTGCTGATACCAATGCCCCTGTTTTTAATTAGTAAGCTAGCTGCTTGTCTAATTGGGAGTTTCACACCATAGCTATAGAGTCTAAGTGAGCTAGAAAGTGGAAATCTGGCAGAAGGCAGGTCGGCATTGTTTATTCCCAGAGCTATTATCAACACCAGGGACAAACAGAATTGCTTTGCTCTGTACTTTTCTAAGGGCAAATGGTATGACAGGGATGGAACAACTTCAAGTGGTTTCCTTAAAACTGGGACAAGCAACAGAAAGGGTCAGGGATGCAAATTAAAAGTGGAGAGAATGTCAAAAGTAGAAATGTTATGAAAGCAAATAGGTAATGTAAAAATATCAGAAACAAAACAATGAATCATAAATACGAAGTCTCACAATAATAGCAAAGGACCTTTAGAAAGGAGTTAGGACCAACAAACACCTTTACCTTTTATTATAAATCTAGAATTCAGTTCTCTTTTTTCGCTATATAAAATCTACCTGTTTTTGAACTCTGAGGGGCCCCTGGCTTAGGGAATCTATCTAGTCAGAATTTTGCACTTTGTCCATGTCCAGTACCAAAATTTGTCCAATTTTAGTACTAAGGTAAAATTCAGACTGTCCTCAGAAAGGAAGTCTTTTCATTCCCTAATTCATATAAGTTGGTTTTCCCTAGCCCTTTCCTGGCTCCTCTCTTGTCTCTTTTGATGGGCAGAGGAAAAGAAATGTACAACATGTTCCAGGTGTAAAGACACAGTGATGACCTACGATTAAATCAATTTGAGGTCAAATTTCAAATTTCACTGGCCCTTTTGCCAAGTCTAAGTAAAAAGAAAAATGTGTTAAATTTCACAACTGTTATCACAGCCTACCTGTCAGAGGATTAACTATTTATCATTCTGTCTGTCTAAGCACCTTTGGCTTTTCCAACAGTCAACTTCAAAAAGAAGGCAAAAGTTCACCCGTGGGGGAAAGAAAGGAGTGTTCTTTTTTAACTAATCCTTTGGACGAGTTTCCTGTATTAATCATTTCTGAACCATCATTCTTTGCTCGGCTTGTGTTATTTTAAGACTTTATCATTCACTATTTTTTAAATTCTAGGAGATAAATGACATAAATATCCTGAATACCAACCTGTGGGAAATCTACACTTCCACTTAAAAAAAAAAAAAAAAATTCTGGGTATAGTCACAGGACTTCAGAGACAGAAAGAAACTTAGTAAAGTTTATCTCCTTAACTTTTAATAGGTTCTGTCTCAAGTGGCCAAAGTAATAAAATGCCTTAAGTATCAGAAATGAGAAACATACCCGAACACACCTACATTTTTAATGGACAATAGGAAGACCCACTTTTAATGCTTCAACATCTTTTATACACTAGTATTATTTATTTCTTAACCTGTTTTACGGGATAATGGAATACTAGCCATTATGACAAAAGAACAAACAACTTCTCCAGATCTACAAGAGTTTACAAACTGCATCAAGATGCCCCAGAGTCTCACAAGGAACTCCATAGGGTGCTATGGATAATTTTAGATTTTCCAGAGAAAAAAAAGTGATACTTCATTCAACATCTCAAGAATAGCTGCAGGTGGGTCATACCTTCAACATCAAATTGTGCTAAATTCCTTTCAAAGGTGTCCTATCTTTGCAAAGCTGAGTTTTTAGTACAATGTTAAAAGTCGAGGGCAGCCTGGGTGGCTCAGCGGTTTAGCGCCACCTTCAGCCCAGGGCGTGATCCTGGAGACCCAGGATCGAATCCCATGTCCTGCTCCCTGGGTGGAGCCTGCTTCTCCCTCTGCCTGTGTCTCTGCCTCTCTCTGTATGTGTCTCTCGTGAATAAATAAATTTTAAAAATCTTAAAAAAAAAAAAAAATCGATGTAGAGCAAGAAATGAGCGTGGACATTTCCAATCTGATTCCAAAGAGTGAGGAGTTGGTACAGTGAACAAGTGCACATTTCTCGGTAGTAATCATGGTTACTAAAGAATGAAATATCCTTTTTTCCTCTCAATTGTGTGTATTATTTTTTCAAACAGCTACTAAGTTGTTTGGACATAAATACATATTAGGTTGTTTGGACCTAGTTACTTAATGAACTGATAGATATTTCCTTCGGCCTACTGGTTATCATGAAAAAACCAGAGAGTTTGGGAAACTCTGCTGTAGACTCAAGAGGCTCCATTTCATATAGCACACAGCTTTCCCATGCCGGCAAATTTTCAATTTCACTCTGCTATATGCCTTTTTGTAAGTCACCTCTGCAGGAAACTCTCCTAATCTCAATTTCAACAGAGGACATCCACTTCAGTGGAATATTTATCATCTAAACAGAAATCCTACACCTCACTGGCAGGCAGCAGGAGTACAGCAGTTGAAAGCAAGAGCTTTGGAGACAGATCTTGGGTAAATTATTTGCCTACTTATGCCTTTGTTGCCTAATGTAAAATGGGGATCATAATGCCTACCAGGGGACAGCCCTGAGGGCTCAGTGGTTTAGGGCCGGGCATGCAGCCCAGGGCGTGATCCTGGAGACCTGGGATTGAGTCCCACATCCGGCTCCCTGCATGGAGCCTGCCTCTCCCTCTGTATCTCTCATGAATAAATAACTAAAAATCTTAAAAAAAAAAAAAAAAATGCCTACCAGGGTTACTGAGGATTCAATGCCAATAGCAGCCAAGGACACTCTAATTTCATTAAAAGAAAAAAAAAATATCTGAAATTCTTGAACAGCTCCTGGCACATAGGAAACCTTCAATAAATACTCAGTATTAAATTTACTTCTGTCCCTGTTAGGGCACATGGCTACTGGGATTCCAAGCTCCAGTGTATTTAGACATCAGGCCAGAGACTGTTTAAGGAGGTGGTGTAGTGAGTCCCGTGGTGGCAGAGAGCCAAACTTCCTACCCTAGCAGGAGAGAGAGAAAATGAATGAATGAATGAATGAATGAATACTTCAAGGTAAAAAAATGAATAAATAAATACTTCAAGGTAAATAAATAAATACTTCAAGGTGAGTAAACAAATCAAGGTAAAAAAAAAAAAAAAAAAAACCTTCAAGGTCCCTGGCTCTCAGGCTCCCTGAAAGAAGGCTTGGTGCACTCACTGCGGACACAGAAAAAAAAAAAAACAAAAAAACAAGAGGAAGACCTGGCGGATCCCCGCCTGGGCCGTCCTCACGTGACAAAAGACAATGTCCAGAACCTGGCGTATTTTCTTCCTCTTGGGGCCATTGTTTCCTCAGCATCTTTGGTAAACAGAGGCCTGCCTCACTCATTCCCCCGGCCCTCGCGAAGCACCAGGCTCGGCCCTTCCCCAGGTCACACCCGGCGCGGGGCGGCCACCTCCCGGCCCCGCCTCGCCCGTCCGCGCGGCCCCCGGAGCCCCACACCTGGAGCACCTCCTGACAGAAGGCGCGCACCGAGCGCAGCGAGGCGAGGTCCAGCTCCCGGACGACGAGCTCGCCGGCCGCGCCGACGTCAGAGCCCGGCTCGCGGCCCCCGGCCTGGCGCAGCTCGCGGCGGAGCTGCCCCGCCGCCTCCTCGGCGCGCGCGCGGTCGCGGCAGCCCATGATCACCCGCGCGCCCAGGCGCAGCAGCGCGGCGGCGGTGGCGCGGCCCAGGCCGCTGTTCGCCCCGGTGATCAGCACGGTCTTCCCGTGCATGAGGCCCGAGTCCCCGCCTCCGTGCAGCTGCTGGACGCCGGGCCCCACGAACCGCCGGGCCGCCAGCCACAGGACCCCGCTCAGTGCGGCCAGGAGTGCCGCTACCGCGGCCACGGCCATAGCCGCCGGGGCCAAGGGCCCACCGGCCCCCGCGCGGGACTTCCGGAGTCGCCGCCAGCCCGGGGCTGAGGCCGTCACCTGCACGCCGAGGACTCTGGGGCGGGGCCTGTCGCCGTCTGACGGAGCGGCGTGGGGCATGCTGGGACTTGTAGTTTTCCTTCCGAGGGCACCGGATTGGTGAGGGGACTACGGCGCCCCGGGTCGCGGTGACTCGGTGGAGCCGGCCCCCAGCCTGAGCGTGGAGGGTGAGCACAGCACCCAGAGCGGTGGTGGTCGACCCCGTGGCAATACCCAATGAATATTTTGAGGTTGCAAATCCCACATATCAGGGCTTGCTTGGTGTGCTTTCCTGTTAAGGACCCCCGGAACTTGTTACCCCCTCCGTGCAGGCGCCTTTCACCCTCCGGAGAACGAGTGATGTCCGCCCTTCTGGGGTCTGAGCAAGGGCTCTTTTTTATTATGATGAGGCGAAGAACTTAGCAGCATGAACCAGTGGGAGACAGAATGGACCGGTGGTTCTCAGGCTTTAGTGTCGTATCCGGATCCCCTGCAGAGCTCGTAAAAACAACACCACCC
The DNA here is from genome assembly GCF_011100685.1 of Canis lupus familiaris. NCBI lineage: Eukaryota > Metazoa > Chordata > Mammalia > Carnivora > Canidae > Canis > Canis lupus. The sequence goes on from NC_049238.1 coordinate 13,888,172, forward strand.
TCCCGCTCCGCCTCCCCCAGTTGAAGGATCTGGGTACCAGAGTTTAGGCTTCAACGGGTTCCAGATGGGACCTGAGACTTCGCATTTCCAACAAGTTCCCAGGTGATCCCGACGCTGCTGATTGATGGACCACAGCCTGAGAACTGGAAACCACGGCGGTGTTGATGTCTATAGCAGGAGTCATCCTCCAGTGGTCTTAGGCGATGCTGCTCGAGATACAGTGGGAAAGCCTGGACTTGCTGTAGACACACACCTCTGAGGAGGTCCGTTCACAAGTGCTTCCACGCACGCTCCAGGAGACGATTAAATGTAATAATGGAAGTGCAAGTGCTTTGTACACTGTAAAGTGATTGAAAACTGTCAGGGCTTATTGCCACAGGGACCCATCTTCAGGCTGCAGATGTCATAGCTTTTGACCAAGCTTTTCTCAAGTCACCATTCATTCATCTACTCACCCATCCAATAGGCGCCAGACCCCGAGCCCTGTGAGAGTCACAGAGCAATAGGAGGCCATTTCTGCCCTGCAGGTGCTTATCGTCTGGTACAGAGACCTCCACTGCCACAGCCCCCGTTATAGAATCTTCAGGGCAAGAGAAGAGACATACAGGCTGTGTAGTTTGAAATAAACTCCCTACATTATTTTGATAGACACTTCTTCACTCCTGTACATTTGGGAAGGATATAACACGCAGTGAACAGTCGCATTACAAATAGAAGAGGGTTAGAATGTCAGGAGAAGGTTTCAGGTGAGTGCTGAAGATGGAGCTCACAGGTGGAGAGGAGCACTGTCCCTGGTGATTCCACAAGGCACCAGAGCAGAAATCACCAGGGATGGGCCCTTATTCCACCCTTTCTGTAATTTGAAGCTGCCTCTCAAACTCACTGATCCCAGAGCATCTGTTTCCTCTTTTTCTATCTATCCATACTTTTACTTCAAAGAGGACCTCAATTCTATGGTCTGACCACTTCCAGCCCATGCAGATCTCTACCTTTTTGACCTTCTCTTGGAACTGAGGACAAAAAAGCCCTCTTGTGTTGACTATAACAGTTTTCATGCTTGACTTACTTTACCAGATTGTTTGAGATTTTCAATTTCCTAAAGGATGGGATTATGTCTGAGTTTCTTTTGTCATCTTCACACTGAAGAACGCATAGAAAATAGTAGCTACTGAATGAGGGTCATGACTGATATATTTTGGACTAGCTTACATCAAATTAAGAAGCAGAGCAAAAGCTATATGTCAAGCAGCAGTTTTCTCGAGGCAGAGCTGGGGTGGAGTATGTATACATAGTGCACTAGAGATAGAGGTGGGGATAGAAAGAACAGGAGAGGGCATGAAGAGGAGGAGGAGGAGGAGGAAGGAAATCCCCAGATCTGCTATGTAACTGCTGTGTACTTCAAGCACAGAACTTAATGGAAAGACTAATCTGTTCAAGATGGGTCCTTTGGCCATGGAATTAATAAGAACAACTTGATGTGGAAGGCTCTATAACATAGAGAAAGTAGACAGAATATAGCTTTTGAAGTTAAGACCTGATTTTGGATCTTAGTTCTGCCATTTATTAGCTGCGCATTATGGGACAAGCTACTTTTTCTTTGTGAGTATTAAGTTCTTCATTGATAAAAATGGGGTAATAATAATAATACTATGTTACAAACATTTGATTTGTAAGAAAATGAGGTGGCATGAAAATAACCAGCTCACTGTGCCTATTATAAAATGGATTATGGTTAAAAACTGCTCAATGTTTCTTGAAAACAAAACAAAAATAATAAAAGAATGGTAACAGCGAAAGTCTAGGATATAGGATACCATACTTTATGTTACATTTTGAAGTGGCAGCCAAGGCTTTTTTTCCTGTGTAAACCTTGGACCTACCTGCTGGCCCAGAGCTAAAGATTTCAAATGTGAAGCCTTGTGGTCCAGAGGCAATGGACCCACCAGGTAAGCTTCAAAGGAGCTTGCTTACCCAGGAACTTCTGTCTGGATCTCATCTTAAGATGGAAAGTGCCCGATATGAATAACCTGCTGATTTATTTCTGAATGAACAGTGTCAGAATTGGTATTCTTATGCAGGTGGAGTGACTTTTTAATTTTGTATTGATTAAAAAGCTGGTCATAGAGGCAACAGAATAAACTCTAATTTTCAAGATTGTGTTTAGCCTTACTCTTTCCTTCCTTGAAGACCAATATTCTACAGTGATGATGGGTAACAATTCATTCTGTCTACCAACATCCAAAAATGAGCAATGCTTTGTAAAACCAACTAGGCTTTAGCCTTTCAGCTTTTAAGCATTCAAGTACTAAGCTTATCCTAAAGAGTCATCATTATGATTTACCCATGAGGGTAGGTGCAGTTGTATTCAACAGCACTGACAGCTCAAAGAGAAGTAGTTGAAAGTAACCTGAAAGTTCAAAATGTTTTCAAAAAAATCAAAAGGTAACCTCTTTTCCAAATGAACTAAGTTCTGGCCTGATCTTCTGAAATACCTATCTAATAACCTAGAGATCCACAAAAAGTGGTTTCTGTAATACCGGACTCACTGCTTTATTTCTCCTCTCCATCCCTAATTGTTCATTTTTGATTAATGCCATAAGGTACATGAGCTGATATGGTGCCGAGCTTCTGTGCCCCTTCAATGTGGAACATGTGGTCATCAAAGAAAATGTGGGGCCTTATCTTCACCAAAATGGGACCTTTGGGGGCTCCAGCAAGGAAAAGAGCTTCGTCTATCTCTAGACCCCAGCGGCGAAGGGTTTTCAGCACACGGGCGCCTGAACTGGCTGCACTCCTGGCTGTAACCAGGTAGGTCCTGATAGGGCAAAGTAACCGTTCGTCTTTGGCATAAAACTTCTTTTGCAGTCTGCCTAAATCTTCCAGAAAGCCTTTTAAGGGACCCTGTAAAAGGAACATATGTCACAACTGTGATCCAGTGAGCTAAAGGAAGTGAATGCTGAAAAAAAAGCAGAGGCTTATAAGAGCTTATAAAAGGATATAGTACTGCACTAGGCATGCAGTATTATAACAACAATGGAACAATCTTGAAATTCTATGCATTTATGTGAATATATTTCCTTGTAGCATGAAACTATCCTTGCATTCCTGGAATGAATGTAGGATGACCGTATAATTTATTATCTTAAATATTGATGTTTTAAGAGTGAAAGAAGTTTCTATAAAAATTTAAACCAGGGCAGCAGACATAAATTTTCCATGACAAAATGGGATACTCTAAATAAAATTTGGTTAATCACCAAAAGAACTATTTTAGTTTTCTTTTTGTGAATTGCAGATTTTAATATTATGAAGTATACTCCTTTATTTAGTTCAGTGCCTTCTGGGCTTGAATCTAACCTTGTCTCATATTTACAGTTACCTTTATGATCTTCAAACTCACTTTTATTTTCAACCTTTCTGAACACTTAATTTCAGCTGTTTTCTGGAATAGAACAAGAATTGGGTTTTGCTATGTGTTCCAATCTGGAAGTCTTAATTTTTGAAACAAAGTAGAATTTTAGGCCACTTACATTTATTGGTATTATACATATATGTGATGGTTCTTTCTTATGCTCTTTATTGCATTTTCTTGTTTAAAGATTTTAAAGGATTGTTCATTGAGTGTGTTTTTTTTTTCCTTTGTGGATGTATGTGTGTTTTATCTAAGATTTAGGAAGGTTTGTATTCTTTCTTTCTATTGGTTTCTTTGTAACTATGTTTTTATAGTTCTGTTTTTTTATTTTTTTTTAATCCAGGATCTATTCTTTTTTTACAATGTGAAATAATTAAATCACAGCACTTATTCACCTCTCTCTTATCCTCTATTTCTTCTGCACCACCCAATTTTACTTGTTCCCTCTTTCTCAGTGTTTACATTTGCATTATTAAAGATTCTTATATTTTTGTTTATCAGCTTTACATCCTATCCTTTGATCACCTATTATTACTGAAGATAGCTTCCTTAGCTATTTTCCTCCACGTTTTTCCAGTTTTCATTAGTTATATCATTTCTACATTGTTAGGACACATAATGTGTGCTTTCTTTTCTGCCACCATATTCCCTACAATTGATTTAGTTTAGTTCTGGGATTAAATATATCCTGTGCCCATTTGTCCCTTTGTGTTTCCAATCATCTACATGTTGGCTGAAATGTTGTCTTCTAGACTAGTTTTCTCAAGAAAATCTTATGGAAATAACAACCCCTGATATTTTCAACTGTTGATCTATATTCTTTTTACATGAATGAATTTTTAGCTGGGTATAGAATCTGTGATTTAGATTTTCCTTCCATTTTCTTAGATTTTTAAAAAAGATTTTATTTATTTATTACACATACACACACACACACACACACACACACACAGGGAGGCAGAGATACAGGCAGAGGCAGAAGCAGGCTCCATCAGGGAGCCTGATGTGGGACTCGATCCTGGAACTCCAGAATCACACCCTGGGAGCCACCCTGAAATCCCAGATTTTTTTTTTTTTCAATTTTTATTTATTTATGATAGTCACAGAGAGAGAGAGAGAGAGGCAGAGACATAGGCCGAGGGAGAAGCAGGCTCCATGCACCGGGAGCCCGATGTGGGATTCGATCCCGGGTCTCCAGGATCGCGCCCTGGGCCAAAGGCAGGCGCCAAACCGCTGCGCCACCCAGGGATCCCGATTTTTTTTTTTTTTTTAATAAGTAATGCTCTACTGTCTTTTTCTTTTGAGTGCTGCTGTGGAGAAGATTGAGGACAGCTTGATTTTCTTCCCCACTCATATGTGCAGACTGCTCAAAGAATTACTTCTTCATATTTGATGTAAAACAATTTTACTAGGGAACATCTCCAATTTTATGATCACTTTGTTCAATTTCTGATTATATAATGTGGCCTTTAATCTTTTAATAGTTTAATATATGCATTAAGATCTTCTGACAGTTTGAGATGTTTTATTGGTTTATATTTTTATATAAATTTGCATTGCATCTTTGTATTTACTACACACAACCCTCTCCTCCCCTCAGAATATAATGGCAGTGTTTTCTTCAGGGATTCCATTTATGTATATGTTTTCTTTACCTGTGATCTATTTTGTCATTTTTCCTCTCTAAAAACTTATTTTTCAACTCTACTTATTTCCAGAGTTCTGCCATTTAGCTTTTTACTATCTGTCCCCTGATTCTTGCAATTCTACTCTATGACCCTGACTTGCTTTATTAAGTTTTTAAAAGTTATAGTAAATGTTTAGTGATATTTTTTATCATACTTTGGCTACTATTTCTAGTGAGAGATCTATGTGTCTTATTAGATCTTGCCTTTCTTTCCCTTTCCTCAGTATCTTTGCTTATATTCTTTGCCGGTTCTGTTTTTATTACTTATCACTGAAACAGATTGGTTTTCCTTGGAACATTTTGAGGATTTATGGCAAAGGTAAAAGATAATATTCTAAGGCTAACTTGATTTCATAATTCCAAAGATCCCTTCTTCTCTGCTGTCCTGGAAATAAATTGTTTTTTTAATAAACATGGCTTATTTAGATGATCACTGTCTATTTTGATCTAAACATTATTTAGATCACTGTTTCCCTGAGGCTGCATATATCACGAAAAAAACAAGTAATACTCACTTTCTAAAGGTGAAAAACATATCTATATCTATCTCTATGTATGTGAAAAAAAACTATTAACTTTTTTTTTTGTAACAGTAGTAAAGGGGGTACAGTAACTATTAGCAGGAGCCACCCAACTCACAATAGTTTGGCTTTGAAACACAGAGGAATACAGTTCTCCTTGCTGCTTTTGAGTGGTTTCCAAAAGGAGAAATAGGGACAAGTCAGTTTATGTTACTATATTCAAACCAGGTATCCATGTCATCCTTTCTTATTTCTATTTTTGGTATGTTTTATAATTTAAACATTTGTGCAGCAGTACTGGTATATAATTTGTCAATAAAAATATCAAAATATGAAGTAAAGTTCCTAAAAAATACTTTTTGAGAAGCTATATGATTTAAAACATTTGGAATCTGCCTAGGATGTAGAAAGTTAGAAAAACTGATGATATTCCTATCTAAAATAAGAAAAAGTCAGATAATCTAAGAAAAAGATCAGAACATTTATTGAGCCAATTAGAGAGCTGAGGTAATAGGGCAACAGAATGACATGAAATGTAAGGGTACAGTAGCAAAGTACTGTGAGTTGATAGTATAGGTGAAAATAAAATGTGTGACAATAGCATGAAATATGGGAGGAAGGGATTGGGAGTATCCTGTTGTAAGATTCTCACACTGTACATAATGTGGCAATATATTGTTTAAAAGTAGATTGTGCTTACTTAAAGTTGTATGTTGTCAATCCTAGGGTAATCACTGAAAAATTTTAAATGTGTTATAAGTTAATAGTGGAGATAAAAGGAATCCTGGAAACATACAATACATACAATAAATCCAAAAGCAAAAAGTAAGAAAAGGAAAAAGAAACAACAGATGAAACATATAGAAAAAAGTAGGAAGATGGTAGATTTTAATATTAAGTAATGATCATATTAAATACAAATGATCTAAGAATAGCAGTTAAAACACAAGGATTGTCAGATTGTACAAAAAAGGCAACATGAACTATATATGTATACTATCTACAAGAAAGCCAATTTAAATACAGAGACAATATAAATGTAAAAACAAAAATAGGATAAAAATAAAAATTATAGAAAAGATATACAATATAAACACCAGTCCAAAAAAAAATACAAACAAAGAGCAAAAAGCTTGTGTGATTATGTGACTTTCAGACAGAGAGACATTACATAATGAAAAGGGATTATTTAACCAAGAATGTATAACAATCCTAAATATTTGGGCACTAAGCAAGAGAGATTAAAAATACATGAAGCAAAATGTATATAATTGCAAGGTGAAATAGATTGATCCTCAGAATATACTTCAAGACTTTGACACTACCTCCTCAATAGTGGATAGAAGGGATCCCTGGGTGGCGCAGCGGTTTAGCGCCTGCCTTTGGCCCAGGGCACGATCCTGGAGACCCGGGATCGAATCCCACGTCGGGCTCCCAGTGCATGGAGCCTGCTTCTCCCTCTGCCTGTGTCTCTCTGCCTCTCTCTCTCTCTGTGACTATCATGAATAAATAAATAAAATCTTTAAAAAAAAAATAGTGGATAGAAGATAGAAAATCATTGGCAGTATGGAAAATCTGGGCAATATTACCTGGCTAATACACTGTCAACTTAATCTGATTGACATTTTTGACTACTCAATAACACAGAATCAGCATTCTTCTCAAGTAGCCATCAAGTATTCACCAAGATAGGCCATATTCTGGGCTCTTCAACAAATTTAAAGAATTAAAATCATAAAAAAATATATATATATTCTCTATATATACTTAGGAGTCAAAGAGTGAATGTCCTACCCCAAAGATCAGGGACAAGACAACGATGTCCCCTCTTACCACTCTTATTGAACACCACTGAATGCACTAGCAAAGGTATTAAGGCAAGAAAGATAACTAAAAGACATACAGAATGGAAACAATGAAATAAAAGTGCTTTTATTCCCAGTCAACATTGTCTATGTAGAAAATCTCAAAAAAACAAAACAAAACTACAAAAATTTTTCTATACTAACTGGTGAATTTAACAAAGTTGCAAGATACAAAGTCAATATGCAAAAACCAATTGTATTTCTGTATATTTACAACAGATTGGAAATCAAAATTTTATCATTCACAATAGCACAAAAAATATGAAATACCTAGGTATAAAATCTAGAAAGTGTTGTGATAGCTGTATACAAAAATATTTGAAACACTGTTGAAAAAAAAAATCAAAGATGACCTAAATAAATGGAGAGATATATTATGTTCATGGACTGAAAGACTTGATATTAAAACATCCCCCTCCCCAAGATTAAGCTAAAAATTTAGCACAATCATAATAAAATATCCAAACAGAATTTATTTTCCAAGGATGGACAAGCTAGTTGTTGAATCTGTAAAAAATGCAAAAGACTCAGAATATCCAAAAGAATTTTGAAAAATAACAAATTTGAAGAACTCACACTACCTAATCTCAAGACTTACTATAAAACTGTACTAATCAAGACAGTGTGATATTGGTAAAAGCATGGGCACCTATATTAAAGGAACAGAGAGCTAGTCTTTCCCACAAATAATGCTGGAGCAATTGGAACATCCATAAGCAGTAAAAGTGAACTTAACCAACACTTTGCACAAATACAAAAGTTAATTCAAAATAGATCATAATCCTTAAAAAAGCCCTAAAATTACAAAATTTTGTAACATAGGAAAACATTAAGAAACATAGGAAATTTATGTGACTTTGACGGTTTTTAGATATGACATTAAAAGCACAATTCATGGGCAGCCCCGGTGGCTTAGAGGTTTAGCGCCGCCTTCCACCCAGGGTGGGATCCTGGAGACCTGGGATAGAGTCCCACATCAGGCTCCCTGCATGGAACCTGTTTCTCTCTCTCTCTCTCTCTCTCTCTAATAAATAAATATAAAATCTTTTTTTAAAGCACAATTCATAAAAGGACTAATTGATAAATTGAACTTCATCAAAATTATAAATTTCTGTTCATTGAAAGACACTGAAAGAGAATATATAAAGAGAATTTAAAAAACCATGTTTATCTTGAGACTAAGAGAAAATATTTGCAAAACATATCTGCTAAAAGACTTATATCCCTAGTATGTTAAGAGCTCTCAAACTTCAATAATAAACCCAATACAAATGAGCAAGACATTTGAACAGATATATTTGCCAAAGAGTACACATGATGGCAGATAAACACCTGATAACATGTTCAATACCATTTGTCATTAGGGAAATGCAAATTAAAACCACAATGAGATACCATTATATATCCACTAGAACATCTTAAAAGAGGCAAACAAAAAACAACTTGCCAGTACGAAATACTGTTAAGGATGCAGAGCAACAAAATCTCACATATAGAGCTATTGGGAATGCAAAGCTCTCTGGTCACTTTGGAAAATAGTTTGCCAGTATCTTACAAAGTTAAACATATGACCTAGCGACATATATACCATATGACCTAGTAATCTTACTCCTAGTTATTTACTCAAGAGAAATCAGATCTTAAGTTTATATAGAACCTTGTATCCAAATGCTTAAAGTGGCTTTATTTATAAATGCCAAAAATTGGAAATAAGCTAAATATCCACCCAACAGGTAAATGGACAAAGAAAATGTGGTACAGTCATAAAAGAGACTCGTACTCAGCAATAAAAAGGAATAGACACTACTAATACATGGAATGATGTGGATGTATCTTTTTTCTTATTTGAGAAGTCAAATTCAAAAGATTATATCCTGTGTGGTTCCATTAATGTGACATCTAGAAAAGGAAAAACTTTGGGAAACAAATCAAATTAGTAGTGGAGAGATAGATCCTGAAGATTGCAGGGTAGGATGTCTACAAAGATGCATGAGGGAATTTTGTGAGTATAATGAGTATTTTGAGTTTGGTCATCATTTCATAATTGTATACACTTGTCAAAAACGTTTAGAACCATCCACTAAAAATTATGAATTTCACTATATATAAATTATACCTCAATATTTCTGATTAAAACACAGACATACACACACACGATTGGAGACCACTGGCTGAGAATGGTGAGATGAGGTAGGCATCAAATCAGGAAATGTCTGTTACTTGCTGTGGTGCCACACTGGAGGCTTATAAATTGCACTGAGTGGACAAGTTAATCCTGTCCAGCTGTCTACTCCATCTGAGATAACTAGAACATTGTCATGACCAAGCCGCAAGTCCCATGATCAACATACTTGAAAGGTTTGGGCAGTAATTTCACCTCATAACGTCTTTCCCATCAGTGGAACACATTGGCAAAGGCTGGTCTTTATAGAAAAGCTACCCTCTTCTATGTAAAAAAAAAAATAGCATCTTTATCCACTGCCAGAAGGACTGCATAATGAAACAAGTAGGTTTAATAGAAATTTGTTGGGTATTCCAGTAATAACTAGTATTGGGCTTCAAAATTTCAATCGTTTAATGGGAAGAACAAGTTCTTTAACTTGGAAAAGGGAAATGATTAATGCCAAATCTAAAAGAAATTTGAATTATTTACCTGTAATGAGAAAATGATATTTTAAGATTATCTTGAAGTCATTATGTTTTTGAAGTTTTTTTTTTTTAAGTGTTCTTTTTCTGGAACTCTTCCAAATTTCAGTAATAGTTAAAGGCTACTATACAATGGCCTCTGAATTTCAGCAAAGCAGACTTTAAGTAAAATACAACAAAAGACTTTCCTCTCAATTTGTTAGCATTAAGCAACTTCATAACATAAGATCGAGGCTTCAAAGAAGCTATTATGGAGGGGCCATGAAGTTATATGCATGTACACACACACACACACACACACACACACACACACTCATACACACAGTTTAAATATCACTTGCTGTAACATGAGGTGAGTTAGTGAAACTTTTCAGCTTTCAGTTGGTCTATTTATATTTTTAGAAGTGTAATGAAAATAACAACTTGAAGTTTATCTTAAGTTCTAGAAGAGCTAAGAAAAAAAAAAAGACCAATTCTTTGGTCAAATTCTTAGATTAAAATTAAATAACCCATCAGTTCAGATTCAGTTTGGAGAATATTTTGATGTTTCAGATTTCTTTGGTTCAGAAGTTGTAAATTTTGTTCTTTTCAGACTGTGACTTTAACACTTCAGTTCATGGACTGATTCCAAAAAAACGAAATATTCAGTTTCATTTTGATTAGGTGTTCATAGCTTGCACTTGTTTGAGGCTCATTATTTTGATTCAATTTGAGCTCTCAGTTGTGCAGATTTTCTCAATTAAGTAATGCCGTTAGTGAGTTTGAGGTTTATGGACAAAGAGGTCCACAAATGTTTACTGACCTATTGGAAATCATTTTACTATTCTGGGAATTTATTATGTAGAAATGGCTCACTGGTAAACCATATTACCTCTATTACTTATAATTTGGAGGTGAACTCATTATCACGAGAACATCATAGAAACACTTCCAAAAAGGATAGATAAAAGAATGCTAAAACAAAACAAAACAAACAAACAAAAAACCCAACTGACTAGTAGATGTTTCAAAATGAGGAGTTCATGAAAGGGAGAAAAGTATGAAGGATAAGAAAGGAAGCAAAGTGTAAAGAATAAGAAATGAGGAGTGGCCTGCCTAAAATAATTTAAACTATGTATATCTGTATTTTAGAAAATAAGCAGATGAAAAATAATTAGAACTCACTGAACCCACCTGAGCAAGAGGCTTATTTTCAAATAGTGTTTCATGTTGAAAGAATTTGTCCAGCCCATACTCCTTGGCAATATGTTCAGATTCGTCAGAGAAGAGGACGGCATCCCCGTCAAAGGCCACACGGAGCTGTGTGTCACAGTAAGCCATGTCTTTAGCTCCATCAAACATTGTTGCAGAGGCGATCCCTGGCAGACCATGGAGATTTATTAATACTCTTCTCAGGGGCATCAGTTTCTTCTACCATTTTAATGATTAAAAAAAAAGAAAAAAAAGGTCCGCCCAGACCTCACAATATTTTTGTCTAGCTAACCTGATGACTCAATTGCTCTTTATAACCACACATATCAAAACAGTTGTTTATGCACTGCCTCCATTTCTGTAATGGATGGGAAAGTGTAAAATGGGTTGTAGGACAATCACTGAGAATGTCCACCTCCAAGAAGGTCAAAAGCTCTAAAAGAGAGATTTAGGGGCTGCCACTTGTGGAAACACCTTAGCAGAAAATTTAACAAGGACATAAGCCATATAATCTTATATGAAGCCCAATGAAAGTCAACACTAGTGCAAACCTCTTTATTAACTTGAGGGATAAAACCCAATGAATACCTTCTTGTATTGCTTCTTGTACTTTTTCAGAATCTGCAGAAAGATACAAGTTGGTAAGATATGCCTTCAAATAGCCAATGGGGCTTTTTCCACCGGTCAGACAGAAGCGATCAATTAGTAAGCCTATTATTGGGCAAGAAAGACTTTGTTATGTCAGAGACAATATCCTTACTTTAAATGTAAATCAAAGTTATCTTAGGAATAATTGAGGAATAACCTTAGGAATAACTTCCTTACTGAGGTTTTAGAATTACCTTTGTAGCACTAATATTGAAAAACTGCTATGTTACATATAAAAATTATATTTTAAATTATATTATTATTTTATATAGTAGTGAATGTATTTGGTGTATGATAGCTTATTAAGTATGTTCACATAGACCATGCCAGTTTACACTCACAACAGTTGTATGATAGGCATTATTATCATTGTTACAGAAAAGGATATTGAGACACAAAGATTTGTCTAAGCCCACTGATTCACAGTGACTCTTGTGACTAGACTAGACAAAGTTCTCTTCCTTCAACCACAGGCTCTTTACTTGTTGAAAGAGGTAGTTAACGTGTGGCTTTATTTTAAGCACTATTTCTGTATTTCTGGAGGGACAATACAATAGTAATGACAAGCACTGCTAGGGTTTAAGCTGTTTTCTGAAAACAACAACAAAAGGTCTGAAATTGTTTCTGGACTTGAAACTGTATTTATTTATTTGTTTATTTATTTTTAAAGATTTATTTATTTGAAAGAGAGAGAAACCAAGCACGGGGGGTGGGATGGGGGAGGGCAGAGGGAGAGAGAATCCTGAGAATCATCAAGCTGACCCCCTCCCTGAGGGCTTGATCCCAGGACCCCAAGATCTTTCCTTGAGCCAAAACCAAGAACCAGCTGCTTAGCTGAGTTACCCAAGTGTCCCTTTACTTGAAATTTTAAATATAATTTAAAAGTACACTAAATATTAAAATGCCATTAAATGTCTTTCGAATCAATAACAATTAAAAAACAAATGCTAGATATTGGTGAAAGGTTTGTGACATAGGCACCTATTTTTACTTTAGATGAAAGTATAAACTGGTACAAGCTATCTAGAAAGTAATTTGACAATATGTATCAAGAGCTTTTATTGGTTTATACTTTTTGACATTTTCTAGCTTATTCTAAGGGAATAATCTGAAACTCTGATATAGATTTACGTGTAAAGGTCTCAGTTCAAGATTATTTATAAGAGCACAACACTCTAATGATTTGAGAACAATTAAATAAAGCATAACATTATGCATATGATTCAAAGTGTTTTTAGATACATAGTGAACTGTGTAGCTGTACGTGATATAAAGTAGAATTTTGTGTCTTGTCAGTTGTTTTTCCTCTGTATGGATTAAGAGTATAGTAGGGTCCATCCATCCACAGTTAAGGTTGAAGTGTTTGCTATGATATTAACAAATACCCTTTTTTTCACTTAAGCCAATATTGGGCATAAGTGCCACAAAAGTGTATTCTACAAACCCTTAAATAATATTAATTTAATGATCAGAAATAATTTGGTGGCATTGAGGACTTCAGAAGCAATTAAAACATCATCTCCCTTTTTAAGGAGATCACAGTTCACTGAGAGCCAGGCATGTAAAACAGAAATGATAATGTAATAGGCCATAGCAGAGGGAGATACAAATTGCCTTCAGCACCCAAATAATGGAAGAAACTAACTCTTCCAGGTGAAAGCCTATTGTTTCACGAATAAAGTTGCTTTAGAAGATGAACTCAACCAGCTCATTAGCAGAACTGATAGGTACATATGATTTCTTATGCCCTTGATGGGCTCAGTTTGGTGAAGAATCGATAGACCCAGGGTACCTACTAAATTGTGTAAGATTGTGTGTTGTAAAAAATAAAAGGTTTAGCATAGATGAGTACTATGATCTCTTCTCATGTCTTAACACTATGAAAGCTGCTGTTTTGAAAGGCAACCATTTTTTAAAGTATGTCTCAGACATCAGACTTATAATTAGGATAATGTAAAACTCATAAGTTGTAAGACAGCTTGATTATTTATAACTATGCCCACTTCAAACCTTGAATTTAAATATGCAAAAGTTCAATGTTACTTTGACTTGACATATCCATAAACCTGGATAGGTACTTAGAAAATAGTCTAAAGCTCCCCAAATAACAAGTCAAGTAATTCCATAACAGGAAAATGGGGATTTTCTCTGAAAGTATCCAACATGCTGATGGAAATGCCATGAGGAACCTAGAGTCAATCAAAATTTCCATGTTAAGGAACAAAGATAATTTTGCTGGCATGGATATGGATTTGATGTGTGAGGAGAGCAGTCAGGGAGAATCAGATTGTAAGAGTGGCCAGGAAAGGTGAAAACCCGTAAACCTCAAACACGGATCTGTGGTGAGCAAGAGGTTTGATCACACAGGGAAAGCCTCTGGGTTGATGGCTCCTTGAAGTCAAGTTTAGAAGTGAAAAACATAAAACAGAGAAATATATTGCGGGAGCTGGGATTAAGACTTTGAAATTCACACTTGACAAGTTAAGTCCAGAGCTTTGGGCCCAACGCTATGCTGAAGTTAAAAATGAACATGGCCTCTCTTTCTCTGACATAGGCAAATAAACATTCCTCACGCAGAGGGGGGTTTCAGTATCAAAGACACTGCATTAGTTAGGCCACAGTTAGCAAAATAACATGGCTTCTCTCTTCCAGAGCAGCAAGCTGTTCTTCCACATGGTATTTATTTTACTTACCATAGTGATTGACGCTGTTTATAAGCCGCACTCCCACTTGGGCATGGTTATTAGTCATCAGTACAATATCAAATAAGTCCTGTTCGTTAGGATACAGCTCACGGAGTCTAGCATTGACATGCTGCAGTGCCTGCAGGTTACAAACATGAATGCATGTAAAGAGGGCCAGGCAAGGTGGGCATTGAAGTCTGAAGTCTGGAGAGAAAAGATATCATTGGTGTCAAATTCAAACTCTGAAGACTCTTCACTGAGAGATCGTGGCTCCTTGAAGGTGGGGTTATGCCACTCATTTCTGTACTTTCAGCCTCTTATGCAAAGGACTTCAGTTAATGTTTACTGAATAGATAGGTAATGTTTGTTGAAAATTGTTACATTTGGTTTTCTAGAATTCTCTCTGTGGGGTAGGCAGAGAAAAGGATTGGGATAACCCTTTCATGCTTTGTCTATTTTTTTTTATTTCTAAAATCTGCTTTTCTTTATCATCTGGTGATTATCATTTATTGTGAAACTATAGAATGCTTCCTGAATTTGCATATTATCCTTGCAAGGAGACATGCTAATGGTTTCTGTATTGTTCCAATTTTAGAATACATGCTACCAACACACTTTGTCTATTTTCTAAACATGAGTCTTTAGAATAGGTCAGTAGTTTCTTCCCATGCTTCTAAAATGCCCTATAATCACTTCCTACTCAGGGATCCCTGGGTGGCTCAGGAGTTTAGTGCCTGCTTTCCACCCAGGGCGTGATTCTGGAGTCCCAGGATTGAGTCTCACATCAGGATCCCTGCATGGAGCCTGCTTCTTCCTCTGCCTATGTCTCTGCCTCTCTCTGTGTCTCATGAATAAGTAAATAAAATCTTTAAAAGAAAATCACTTCCTACTCACACCTTGCAGAAGTGTCATTTATTTCTGCCTGGTTATAATGTTATTGTGTAACATTTGTATAAGTTATATACGGGATCAGTGTTACGAGTTCAGAGAACCTTACATTTTTCAATTAAAATCATGTCAACCAAGATCATCTTGATTTTCTTAATATGTTATATTTGGATCAAAAGCAGCTAAAGTGAATTTCATCTCATTTTAATGAGGCATTTTGTTTCTACTATAGGCATTGTAAACTCATTATTGCTTCTGGTTACCATTCCTTCTAGGAAGGAAACAAAGGTGTTTCTTAAAGGTGTCATGATTAGAACTGCACTGAGGCCATCTCAACATCCCAAATCTAGAACTGGAGGCCCTTTCTCATCAGTCTATGAGCCTCTATTGGAAGCATAAGCTGACCTGGGGTCAATTTGAAAAAGACAAGGATTACAAGAGTGGACCAGGAATTATCTGGGAACCTGGATGAGATCCCAAGGGTTTTCATGGGTCCTTCCCTCTGCATCCGGGGTCCTGCCATTACAAACACAGTATAACAGTGTACCTTAACAAAGCGGAACGCAGGCCCTGGGGTCAGGATGACATTCTCATTGTTGAGCTGATATTCCATGTACTTTTCTAGACCCTCTTCCTCGTAGATTTTCCTGGCGTCCATCATGTTGAAAAGAGCCCGGGATGACACAGCGATGGTGATAGCATTCTTGGGTTTGGGCTACAGAGAAGGGCGCCATTGGGAGGACAGTCAGCCACACAGATGGAAGGGATCAGGAAAGGGGCTCATGCCAAGGCAAGGTGGGAAGAAAACAGCGAGGCCCCTGTTGGAGCCCTGGGATGCTGGAGACAGCCAAGGGCTGGGATTCCCTCCAACTCCTAAGGCTGCATGGGTAGGGGCGAAGCTGGGCAGGACTTCCTACACATTGGAGAGGAGGGAGGCTGGGGGAGACTCAGGCTTGCAGGGTTGAGTGGAGGGGACCCTTCTCACCGGTCGGGGGCGCGAGCAGCTCGGGATCTTCTCATACAGAGTTTTCACCGAGGCCCAGTAGGCTTCCTCCTCCTCCTCCTCTTCCTCCCGTTGGTGCTGCCGGGGTGGTTGAGGCAGTTCGGACAGACAGTCGCGGTCCAGCTGAGAGGAGTAAGTCGATCTGCGCTGGGAATACGACTTCCATTCGGTGGGGGGCGTGCGTGGGTAATCCCGCAGCTGCGAAGACTCCCGGGAGTCGCGGATATCCCGCACGATGCCGTGAGCCCAGGCTTCGGGATTCTCTTGCATCCTGGTGCTGCGCCGGGATGAGCTATGGGGCTCCGGGGGAGTGGGAGGACGCGAGTCGAGAGGCATGGGCGGCGTGGATGGCAGAGGTGGCGTGGGCGGAGAGGCCTGCTCTGACAGCTGCTCTGGGGACTCGTGCTGGCTAGGGGAGGCAGATGAAGTCCGGGAGGTCGTGGAGCTATTGGGGAGCTGGAGCAAGAAAGTGAGTTTGCATTAGATGCGTATCTGTCCCCATCTCTAACCAGGAGGAGTCAAGGAGCCTTCCCCTCCCCTCTATCCATTCATAGCCCTTAACTTGATCCTAGTCAATCCTAGCTCCTTTCAGTGGGGCTTGAAGGGGCTCAGATGTTTCAAGGCCCCAGTTATTGGCTATTTCAGTTACATGGGCACAGAGATAGACGGTTCTTATTTCCCTCTACCTTCCCCCATCAGCACCTCAAGCTTTTTTTTTTTTCCTTTGGAGTTGATAGGGCACAGGTCTTCTTCCTTGCTTGCCCTAAGGCAGCTGGCACTTAGTTTGTTGCTTCCTTTGCATTTGCTCAGAGATCTCCAGGTAGGATGGGTCCTTGCTCACCACTGCCTTCATCTGTGACCTCCAGTTAACTCTATGAGCAACTAGACCAGACGTTCCCACCAGCAGACTCTACAAAACACCTGGAGGTACCTCTCTCTACATTGCCCTCTGATTAATGCCATGATTGCTGGGAAGGTTGGTGGATTGGAGAACGAAACATCTCTCCATTGCCTTCAGAACTCTGTGTGCCTTGGAGCACCTGGGTGGCTCAGTGGTTGAGCATCTGCCTTTGGCTCAAGTCTTGATCCTGGGGTCTTGGAATCAAGTCCCACATCGGGCTCTGCATGGGGAGCCTGCCTCTGCCTCTGCCTCTGTCTCTGTGTCTCTCATGAATAAATAAATAAAATCTTAAAAAAATAAAAGTAAAGAAAATAACTCTATGTGCCAATGGAGCTCATCTGGAGAGAATCATCTTCCTAAGTAAAAAGGAAGAATTCTAGAGAAAAAATACCTTTACGAAGGTGTGCAATGAATTATTAAGCATCTATATATTATTTCAGTTTTTATGACTGTTTCATGTGTTTCAAAAGGCATATTTTTGGTTAGACTATTGAGCCACTTTTCACAGAGATACATGTTTCCTAGTGGCTAGGTCTGTGTCATTCTCTCTCCCTGTATTAAAAACTTAATCTCAAAACTAACATTTTCTTTTCATGGGGTCAGGCCTAGTTAAGGGACCAAAACAACACACAATCTAACACTTTTCAACAATTTATCTCTTTTGTTGATTTTTCCACTCCATCTTCTAAGGTTTGATTATTCAGTAAATAGTTGTTAAAGGAAGGAAGGAAGGAAGGAAAGAAGGAAGGAAGAAGGTAGGAAGGAAGAAAGGAAAAAAGGGAGAAGCCAAAGGGCTTAATCATTAAGTGTAGAGCTTATAGACCTAGTGACCCTGGGCTTTAATCTACCTCTATTAGTGTTATTAATGTGAGATCTTAGGTAAGTTACTCTGTGTCAATTTTCTCAACTTAAAATGGGGCTTATGGGGTTTTTGTTTGTTTGTTTTAATGATGATTGAATTAGCTAAAACATGTGAAGTACATAGAGGGGCCTGGCACATAGAAAGCATCAATAAATGTTAACTATTATTATTATATCATGTTCTCCATAATTTTATATCCATCTCTACCTTAAGACTGGTGCTCTTGCTTCTGGGTTCGTCTATTGATGGACCTCTGGTAGATGGGCTCCGTGAAGTTCGGGACCACTGATTTCGCACAAGGAGACCTCGGGAATCAGTCTTTGGCAATGATAATTCCTGTGATCCCTTTGGAGGAGAGAAGAGACCCAGGGATGTAACACCCCATCACCCACTCCTGCCATGAGCATGCCTACAGAACAACTACTTCAAGCTGAACATAGCAGAGCCCAAAGAGAAGGTCCTTGTCCTATATGGCCTTACCTCAACCTTGGCCCTTACATGCTATTCTAGCTCTGGCCCAATCCTAAACTCTCTGAGGAGCAAAAAAATAGAGATCCACCTGGAGGAGAATCCAAAACTAAGAAACAAATCTGATGTCTCATATTTTTTCACCTGTGGCTCTTCTTAAATGGAAGATGGCAGAGTTGACCATTTTTCTTCCCTTTTTCCCATTTTCTCCCTTAAGGTTAAGCCTGTTAGCTGAAGCTAGGAAGACATATATATTTACCATTTTTGAGTACACTACAAAGATGAGGGCAGCTAGCATCTAAGTGAGGCTGCAGCAGGGCTCCCAAGCAGCTGCCTAAGAGGGCATAGAGCATTCTTTAGCTTTTCCTTTGGGAAGAATCAAACTGGAAGACCCTATGGAGAGGCAAGTGGAAGAGTTTCTATTCCCCATATCCTTCCCCTCACCCAGATTGCCTGTGGCTCCCCTCCAAAATCAGTAGTTTGATCTCTGCTCACCCTGATCATGGTGATCTGCCGGCCCTGCTCCCACAACAGGCACATGTGAATATAAATACGTATTGTGCGGCAAGGGCCAAGAGGTACTGTTCCCTCAGCTGCACAAAGGCAGCGTCTACACGACGTGTGACCTCGCATGGGGCAACATCTCAGCAAGTGATTCGGATTGACTGCACGCCTCATCTGAAAGATTGTGCAGAAAATGGTCAATGCGATGGCCAGACTCCCCTGCCCTCCCTGATTTGAACAAAGACCAGTCTCCTCCCATAGGCTGAGCAGAGAAGGTGGCTGTGGTTTCTAATTATATATTCTACATGAACATGGGGATGTGTACTGGTGGGGAAAGCAGGGACCAGCTTCTTCTAGTTTGTCCTTAGCCTCTCCATGAGGATATTAGATATCCCTTAATAGAAATCTTGGAAGCTCAGTCTTATCTTCCAGAACATCCCTACCCCCTCAAATTTTCTGTTGTGCTTTCTGCTCTGTAATTCTCTACCAACACTTAAGAGGTCAGCTCACCTGAGTGCTCAGACGAACTCCTGATTTGTCAGAATCCTTTCTTTTCTCTGTGTCTATGCTGTCTTTTGAGTTCTTCGATCCAGTCTCATTCTTAATATGGAAACAAAGAATGTTTATTAATTAATCACAGGAGCATAAGAAACCTTGGGTTTGGGAATAAAAGGATAAACAAAAATTAGAATTTGTCTCTTTGCCAATATAAAAAAACATATGTACATATATATATATATGTATATACATGTATGCATTTTAGACATTTTCCATCTTGTTCTAAGAGGCATAAATAAAAATAATACATATCAGAGAACTATATAAACAATTTTTAATATATAAATTTGTTGGTTTATAGATTTGAGGCATGAGGCATTTATCATTTTAAAAAATGATGCCAGAGGAAATACTGTGGGATGACTTTCCAGAGCTCAGTAGGACTTTGATTTAAATGTGAAATTACTCATACAGAATAACATTTATTTTCTCTACTACTCTAAAGATTGCTACTTAAGGAACTTTTCGTTTGGCCATGAAACTTCTTTTGTTTCTTTTCTTAATAAACCTGAACTCCAATCTTCTGTGGATCTAAGCCTCACCAATATTAGCTGGATTTTTAAAATCAAGGTTATTAATCCTGTGCAGATCTATTGACAGTCCTACCTTCTGTACATATTTTCTAATTGTTCATACCAGCTAGGATGAAAAGAGGTTTCTTGTGAACAAGCTAAGAGGGAAGACTAGTTAGGCGAGAACAGGGAGATAATTCATGTCATGGTCACTATTCAAATATGTTTATTTTCAACTGCGGGAAATATCATTGTATTGGAGCATTATTTGTATTGTTTCACGCTAACTCAGTAGCTATAATGTGATCAAGACTAGTGTTATTTCCTATTTTAAGAGCTCATCTTCTAATATGGATCAGTGTGCTCAGGAGCAGCATGTGCATTATTTCCTTTTTGCATCAGTGTTAGCTGGACATTTGAGTCTGTGACTGCAGAGAATGGCAGAGGTGTGTGGTCCTTGAACTGATCCTGAAACCCTTCCAGCCATTCCTTACATCATCACCATGAAATCCTGTCACTTATAACTGCAAAAGATATTTAAAACTCAGTTCCTCTTCTCTGTCCCTATTATCATTGCCTTGTTCCAGATCTCAGATCATTATGGGCCTTCATTCTTAGAATTATAGACTTTTGATTAGGCTTCATAACCTCAAATCCTCCCTGATTTCTAGATCCATAGACCCCATCTATTTAAAGTGATATTTATAAAACATAAATCCAATTATGCTTCATTTCTGGTACACTCTTCATTCACTTTTTTTTTTTATTGACCAGGAGCCTCATGGTGTATCCTGTCTACCTCCAACTTGCCCTCCACTGTACACTTTTATAGGTATGTTTGCTTGTGCTAAATGACTTGTATTTGCCTACATATCAACCTGTTTCCTTGTAACCTCCTCTTCTCTTTAATATTCTTCAAAATGCATCTCAGCATGACCTGGGAGAAGTTGCACAGGCAACACATTGCTTTGTGTTGCCTGTGTTTTTTGTAAGTACTTTTACTGAGCACTGAATTGTACTTTGTTTATGTATTCTCTTTCCTACTATGCTGTGCATTCTTCAAAGATAGAGTATTTTCACTTCTTGTCACTAACATATAAGCATATGCTCAATAAATGCTGAATTATTAGACTGACTTATCCTGAAGGTTTTTTTTTTAAGATTTTATTTATTTATTCATGAGAGATACAGAGAGAGAGAGAGAGAGAGAGGGAGAGACAGAGAGGCAGAGACACAGGCAGAGGGAGAAGCAAACTCCATGCGGGGAGCCCAATGTGGGACTCGATCCTGGGACTCCAGGGTAGATCCCAGGACCCCAGGATCACGCCCTGGGCCGAAGGCAGGCACTAAACCACTGAACCACCCAGGGATCCCTCCTGAATGCTTTAATCCTCTTTTGCTCCATTTTTCATATTCTTTATTTTCTTTCCATTTACTCCACTTGTAGTAGTATATGAAATGATTTAATTGTTGCAGAATATTCCCAGAGGTAATGATATTTACATTTGTTGATGTCTGCATTTTCTTAGCTCTAATGCAAGATTCTAGGACATTCAATTCACTCACCTTCTTTTTTTGTTTCAGAGATGTTTGACTCATTTCTTTTCACTCTTGAATTTCTTTTGTTGTTATGCAGGTTTTCCTCTCCCCAGCTCCATTTCCTGTTGTTTCTGTTGCTCTAAGTTTGCATTTAGAATGTCAAATTTATGACATCATATGTGATTCCATAGTAACAAACTGACTCTGAATATGTGACTATAAAAAAAAAACCAAGAGTATTTCTTCATATTTGAGTACATCCACTCATAACCATTCTTAGAGTTTTTAGGAAATGATTTCTAAACAATGTTAAAATTTTTAATATGAAGAAATATCAGTATCATTGCTTCTTTCTTTTTAAACATTACTATATTACTCATCATATAAGCCCCACTGTGGCTGTACATTTTCTGGCACTGCCAAAATGAATGGTAAACTTGTTTGTGGACCCAATCATGTATTATTGTTCATCCTGACAGATTTTGGAGAACTTTCTACATCTGCAAATTATTTTTGACAGCTAAGATTTCATTATACGTGGCGTTTAGACTTGTCTTTTAGCTTTAGTGTTGGGTGTCTTTCACAATGCCAAGACCTGTCACGAATTTAAAGTCCTCTCCCTATGGCCAGATATAGTAGTAGAATGATACTTGCACTATCTTCCCCACCATTTGCCCTATCCTTGAACTTTTATTTTTTTTATTTATTTTTATTTTTTTATTTTTTATTTATTTATGATAGTCACACACACAGAGAGAGAGAGGCAGAGACATAGGCAGAGGGAGAAGCAGGCTCCATGCACCGGGAGCCCGATGTGGGATTCGATCCGGGGTCTCCAGGATCGCGCCCCGGGCCAAAGGCAGGCGCTAAACTGCTGCGCCACCCAGGGATCCCTATCCTTGAACTTTTAAACATACATTTGTCCCTCTTGTATACACAAGAAAATATGTAAAATCCTGCCCCAAACGCTGGTTTACAGGGTCTTCTAATGCAATGTATTTTATAGCTCTGATTTTAACTTCACCCAAGCTTTAGATGAGAGACTCACATACCAGCCTGAGTTGGTCAAACCATCATGGACAAAAGCAAATTTCCACCTCTCTTAATTGGAGTTGATGACTTTGTTTGAAAATCAGAAGAAGTTTTTGATAGCTGTAAGCAAAGTTATCCAAGGGGTCTTCTAGATGGTAAAACATGCAGACTCACGTTTAGAGGACCTGAGTGTGAATTCCTTCTCTACTGTCCCCCTACATCCCAGCCCCTGCCATTACCTCACTGTGATCCTAAACAAGTGGTTTAATCATCCTAAATCTCAATTTCTGTATTTATAACATGGAGAAAATGGTGGTATCAACATCAAATGGTAGTTGAACTAATATGAAGTTCTTAAGACAGTGCCTGATATTTATAAGTGATTAATAAATGTTCACTATTACTGTTTTATTCATAATTCTACTGTAGCTATAGTAGAGATTTCAAATAGAAATCTCTAATCTCCAATGCAATCTGTTTGAAGGAACAGAAGTTTTAAAATACTCATAATTCATATACACGTATAATCAATCAAATGTCAGCTTGGTGATTCTTCCCATATCCTAAATTCTAGCCATACTGGTAGAGACAGAGCAAGGAGGGCAGGCTGGGAGGTGGAAATTGATACAGTAGCAGTTAGGAACAAAAGCTAGAGAGCTCTGAGACTTGTGTTCTACAAAACATAGGAGGAAGATTTTGCAGAGATCAGGGAATGAAAAAGTCTTTGGTTTCTGACTGGTCCTTCTGGTCTACAGCCAATATCAGCTTTTGCTTCTGGTCCTTTCCATGACTCTTTCATGCAAATCAGCATCCATATGTTCAATAAGTTCCTTGATTATTGGTCTTTTCCCATAGCACACAGCCTAGGATAGAATATTAGCCTCATGAGTGTTTTGAATTATTTTATGTGCTGAGATTTAAATATATCATTTTGTTCTGAGTGCTGAGGATGATGTTAAATAATTGTTTTTTTTTTCAGATTTCCTAATTTGCTTTTCTTTATTATTTTCTGATTATTAACTTTGTTATTGAGCACCAAAAATTATATATACATGTAGGCAGCTGTGTTAGTCAGGGTTCTCTAGAGAAATAGAACCAATAGGAGATATACAGGTATATAAGAAGTCATTTCTTATGGAAACTGATTCATGTAATTGTGAAGGCTGGGAAGTCACATAATATTCCATCAACAAACTTGAGAACCAGGAAAATGAGTGATATAATTCAGTCTAAATCAGAAGGCCTGAAAACTAAGGGAGCTAATGGTGAACTCTCAATCCAAGGTCAAAGGCCTGAAAACCCGAGGGACAACTGGTTTAAGACCCAGAGTCTGAAGGTATGAGTCTTAGGAACTCTGATATCTGAGGGCATAGGAGAAAATGGATATTTTAACCTCAAGAAGAGAGAGAGAATTCACCCTTCTTCCACCTTTTCTGCTCTATTTCAACCCTCAGTGGATTGGATGATGCCTGTCTACATTGGTGAGGGTGGATCTTTTTTACCCAAGTCTACAGATTCAGATGCTAATCTCTTCCAAAAACATCCTCACATACACACTCAAAATAATGTTTAACTGGCTGTCTGAGCATCCCTTAGCCCTGTCCAGTTGTAACATAAAATTAACCATCATAGCAACTTATCTTTTGCTTGTCTTAGATTGTTTCTCCATGAATTCAACGTTGGTAATTAAGCTCAAGATGCTGCAAAGTTCTGACATTGCCATTCACCCTTCTCAGATCGCCCAAAATTGGTTTTTATAATGAAATTTTAATTGTCAGTTCTAGTTATGGATAAAATTTTTGTTTTTTTTTAAAAAGAGCTCCGTAAGGACTTAAAAGACTTTTTAGGATATCACAAATATGTCTAAGTAGGTATTCTCCATCTATTTTTGGCAAATGTGTTTTGATTCTTGCCATGTTACTGAGAGGAATATACCCATTCCCTTGACAGAGCTAAGAAGACATTGCAGAGTCATTTGTGGGACATGATTCCTACTTGGCCATCCTTCTGCTATTTCTCATTTTCTTATGAAATTGTAATATTAAGCCAAATTTCTGGGGACATTAGTAAACTCTGCTTTAGCCAGGAGATTTTCATAATGTAGGGTGCATATTGAGCAATACAACTAGGCACCAGTATACTGGGAAGACTCTGAAGAATCTTTTTCTTCACCATGTCCACCCTGGTCTATTGAAATTAATATTGTAGAAAGTGGCTCTATTGCCTTCATAGCTTTTCTTCCCTGAGTGTAAAGACACAAAAGTCACTAACTTGTCAGAATGTCAACATTTATTAATATTTAAAAATGTTTATATGTATGTAGATAAACAGGTTCAAAGATAATGAAATTTAGTGAAAATTATAGACTTAAAAAAAAGAAAGAATCTGTAAACTCAGTATCCTGATAGCCATAATTACAGTTATATTCTTCCAAAGTTTTTTCATTCATTTATCTTGTTTAATCTTTCTTTCTTTGTAAAATATTATTGGAATTATATAGCATATATAATTCAGTATCTTGATTTTTTTCTAGGTAATATTAAATAGGTATTTTCATGCTATTACTTACTTGGTCTGACTAATCATCAATTTAATGAATCAATATGCTCTAGAGTGGGTCCACTACAATTTGCATAAGTATTTTGCTGGTATTGAATATTTAGAATATCTCCAGGATTTTGCTCTTACGAGATATTTTCCTGAGTATCTTCTTTCTCATCTAAAATAAAATTCCTTAATACAAAATCTTTCCACAGTGACTAGTAGATTCAAACCTGTATTTGAGTGGGCTCATCAGAATCCAGGTGATCATGATGGAGCTTCACCTATGTTCAAGAGGGGTGTAAGCAGATGGCATTTATTTTGACCTGACTTTATTTATTGTCTTCTCTGGCATCACTGTCCTGAAAGTAATTCATGAGAAAGGACCTGTATACCCTTTCCGTTGCTGTCTTCCTGCTGCCCAGAACAGTTACTAGGAGGTACCACAATACACATTTCTTAAATAAATGCATCCGTCCTTGAAGGAATGCATAACAACCATAGCAGAATATTGTGTTAACAGTAGTGATGAAGATGAAAAGAAGTGGTTTCCCATACATTTTGAGAAGACCCATAAGATCAGTGAGTAGAAAGTGGAAGTAGAAAAGTGCTTTTTCTTCTTCCCTATCTTTTTAAGTTCTTTGTCTAGAGACCAGAGGTTCTTAAAAACAAACATGCATCAGAATTGCCTGGATGGCTTGTTGAAACAGGATTGCAGTAGGTGAATGGTTATTCAAACATCTGTACTTCTCAGCAATACAAAGAAACAAACTGATTGATTCACACAAACACCTGGATGACTCTCCAAAGGATTGTACTGAGTGAAAAAAGCCAATCCACAAAAGTTATATTGTTTGATTCCCTTATATAACATTGTTGAATGATAAAATTATACAAATGGGGATAATAGTGGCCAGGGGTTAAGAAGTAGGTGACAGCAAGAGGGAAGTGGATATGGCTATAAAAGGCAACATGAGAGATCCTTATGATGGTAGAAGTACTCTGTATTTTAACTTGACTATATCAATGTCGACATCCTGGCTGTGATACTATAGTTTTACAAAATATCGCCATTGGGATATATTGGGCAAAGGGTGATGAGATTGTTCTGTATTATTTCTTACAATTGCCTATGAATCTGTAATTATTTCAAGAGTTTTAAGAAGTTTACTTAATTAAAAAATACACACAGATTGTTGGGCCTCATTTCCAGGGTTTGTGATCATTAAGTTGGGATTATAGCCCAAGAATCTGAATTTCTAACGAGTACCTAGATGAAGTTGATGTGGGTTTGAGAACCACACTTTGATAATCACTGCCCAAGAATAGTTAGGAATTCATCTTAGACTATTGCCTACAACATTCATTTAACTGACTTGACCTTACTTAGTGAGCTTTCAATTTTGAACTAAATGAATAAAATCTAGGTTTGCAAATTGATGATCACCATCATCTATTTCTGGGGATATGGGCTAACTAGGGCTGCTCTTGGCACTTCATTTAAAGACATTTCCTATTTTTTGAGAGTATGAGGCTGGGAAAAGTAATATATAAAGCATTGTTTGAGCCTATTTCTAAGTTCCTTGGATTCATGTCTTTGGACATTTTTGGAGGAGTGGTGGACACTTCTCTATAGATTTTTGAGGCTGGCATGGAACAGACTTGGAAGCACCTTGACACCTAAATAGGGAGTTTATATACTCAATTTGGGTTTTTTTTTTTGAATAATCCTAAAAAATAAATGTGATGATAAAGTACTTTATGTTTCTTTGCTCCTTCCTATAGACATGGAAGCATTGCTTATGAATGAATATACTTTAAAGTATATATGAGTTATCAGTGTTAGTTTTGGAGTAAAACCTCTGTTTAAGCCGGGACACCTGCACCCCAATGTTTATAGCAGCAATGTCCACAATAGCCAAACTGTGGAAGGAGCCTCGGTGTCCATCGAAAGATGAATGGATAAAGAAGATGTGGTTTATGTATATAATGGAATATTATTCAGCCATTAGAAATGATAAATACCCACCATTTGCTTCGATGTGGATGGACCTGGAGGGTATTATGCTGAGTGAAATAAGTCAATCAGAAAAGGACAAACATTATATTGTCTCATTAATTTGGGGAATATAAAAATTAGTGAAAGGAAATAAAGGGAAAGGAGAGAAAATGAGTGAAAATATCAGTGAGGGTGACAAAACATAAGAGACACCTAACTCTGGGAAATGAACAACGGGTAGTGGAAGGGGAGGTGGGTGGGGGGTTGGGGTGACTGGGTGATGGGCCCTGAGGGGCACTTGGCGGGATGAGCACTGGGTATTATGCTATATGTTGGCAAATTGAACTCCAATAAAAAAGTAAAAATAAATAAAAAATTAAAAAACAAAACAAAACAAAAAAACAAAAACCTCTGTTTAAGATCCAGACCTGCTATTCACTACTTGGTTAATCTCAGATAAGTTCTTAATGTCTCTAAGCCTTGTTTTTCATATTTATAAAATGGGCCTGTAACACCTAGTTTCAGGGTGTTTTAGGGAGAAATATATGGGCAATACATGTAGCATGTTTGACTAAGAGTACCCGGTTCTGTGGCTAAGTCATGCATAATATTTTGCAGACATTCTCATCAGGAAGTGCAGTCTGTTTCCCATTCCTTGAATTCAGGTCTGCCTGCGACGTGCTTTATCTTATATAATGCTGGGGCAATAACATTGTATAAGTGCCAAAACCCAGGTCTTCAAAGGTTTGCAGTGACTACCTTTTCTTTTTTTTTTTTTCCTTTTTGAGATACAAATGCCATAGGAATGGTTTGAAATCTTTATGAATTAAGAGACACTTTACACATTTTATACTATTTACTACTTTTCAACTACCATGCAGAGTAAAGCAAATTGTCCAAAGTCACAAAATAGACAATTGGTAGAATCAAGATTCTCAGTCCTACCTGTCTAAAGCTTCAGTGACTAACTGCTTAATTGTACTTCCTCTTGAGGGAGCTTCTCTAATACCCAGGTTAACAACACCTCAATCTGAAATCCTATGCAGTTAATAAAATAGTCTAGAGAATGAGTCTTCATATTTGTAAATATAAACCTTATCAGTTGAGACCATGTCTTTACAGGTCTGAGAGCATGATTAAGGAGCAGCTTATCATATCAACCCTATTCATAGTATATATGGAGAGTACTCTTGCTGAAAGCTGATAAATGGAAATTCCTTATTCAAAATATTGACTGGAGGCCAATGTGCATATTTACTAGGCTCTACCTAGATGACTTTTAAAGTCAGCCTTCCACATATGCAGGTCATGGCTGCATCATACATTGTTCTGAGAAGGCTCTTCAGAGAGGAGAGTGTGTCATTCAGAATTACTAGGGAAGAATAAGTTGTTTTTCAAGTTCATATTTCTTGGATCAGTCCATCTTGATTACCCACATGACTCAGGGGTTACCATGAATTCAAATGGCCAGAGAAATCTTTCTGTGGGACACTGGAATGGAATATGTCCGAAGGATTGGGAAAGAATGAAAAGAAAAGAAGAATTCTTGTACTTTAGAAAATAAGTTTTAAAGGTTATCCTGAGGGAGTCTTAAAGGTAAAAATACTCTATAAAACATAAGGCCTTGAAAAATAAAAGTGCCACTTAGTTGTGTAGATTAGGGCTTTGGGTTTCAATCTTTTCATCTGTAAAATAGGAATTAGATGCATATATACATCTTACAATTGTGCTGTAAAACTTGAATGAAATCATGCAAGTCAAAGCACAGAGCATAGTTCACAGTCAGTTCTTAATAACACATGCCTCCAAGACAACTTCCATTTAAAAATCTGTATGTCGAACAGGGAGGAAAGGTCAATTGGAAGATGGCCAAAGGGCCTGAAAATCAGGCAGGCAAAGTAGAAATTGGTGACCACTTTCTTATAAAGGCAAAGGAGCTTGGTATCCCTGTGAAATCAGGGTCTTGCTTTTTTAAAGAAAATCATGAGGAGTTTTTTCCACTTTTCATTTGGCTTAGGCAAAGTGGGCCATGCTCACCTTTTTTTCTCCATCCTGCCTTCAACACTCACTTTCCTAAGTAAAGTTAACAAATGATCCCATTTCTCCCATTAGTAACAGCCATTAGCAGGAATGTTCGACACTCACCAGCATTAACCGAACCCTAATTAGCCAAATACTGCCTGCCACCCCCTTACAATGCACACCTTTCTTTCCCCATGCCTGCCATGGCTCTCCTAAAGGAAACATTTGGAAAACTCCCCTCCTTAGCCCACTCTCCCTCACATCATTAATCAGCTTGCTATGCCTCATCCAAGGGAAAAAAAAAATTATCCAGTTTCCTGCTGCATGCCGGTCAGATGAACCAAGTGCTAAATAGGACTTCAGTATGTGCCCTCCTTATGTTGAGGGCACGTAACTGCCGCACCTGGAACTCCTGTGTGTTAAGGAGGACGTATTTTGGATTTCACAGCAGCCGTCTGAGCTGTCTGGTTCTGTGTGATATTCTGATGCTTCTGTTTTCCAGAGTCAAGTTTTGAGTAGAACAAAGCAGGGAAATGCCTCCTGGCCTTCAGGACTTTATCAGCTTGCTCAGAAAACCCAAAATCTGAGAGGGACTGTAGGGACTGACGGGCTTTCTCTATTAGGTATCAAAAAAAAGAAAGAAGAAAGAAAAGAAAGAAAGAAAGAAAGAAAGAAAGAAAGAAAGAAAGAAAGAAAGAAAGAAAGAAAGAGAAAGAAAGAGAGAGAAGAAAGAAAGAAAGAAAGAAAGAAGAAAGAAAGAGAGAGAAAGAGAGAGAAAGAGAGAAGAAAGAAAGAAAGAAAGAAAGAAAGAAAGAAAGAAAGAAAGAAAGAAAGAAAGAAAACAACAAAGGGGATGGCTGAATGGCTGAAACACCTACTAATACACACACTCATCACACTGTCCCTGCATTGTCCTCAGGTTATTTCATGTGTGGAGATGATGTGGTTTTGGAGTAATGTTGTTGGGACTTGGAGCTGACTGCCAGAAAGAATTCTTGAGAGGCCTTCGGTGCAAAAAGGTGGTTTCATTAAAGCATGGGAATAGGACCCATGGGCAGAAAGAGCTGCTGCCACAAAATTGTGAGGAGCAACTGATTATATACTTTGGGGTTGGGGAAAGAAAGGGTAGGAGAGGTCCCCCAGGGGTTTTCACATGCTAAAGAAGACTCAAGGGATCCTGGAGGCTTTGCTCTTGTCAAACCAAGTTATTTTACCCTCTTGCAAGACATTACATGTAGGACAGTTGGGGATTTTCTGGAGGAAACTTGTACTCTGCCTGGCTCAAATATTTGTCAATGGGCAGCAGGTTTATAAGCACATCTAATGTTATCTATGTTTCCTTATGCCTTTGTTTCCCACATCAGAGACGGCAGGCAGTCCCAGGTGCTTCATTTCCAGCCACCAGGAGCTCCCAAGCAAGCATGCTTACCTCAGTGAGACAGGCAACACATTGCTGAGAAAACAAACAGCTTTGTCATCTGCAGGCTTAGCGTTGAACATTAGTGCTGCCACTGCCCAAGCGCCTCTGTGAGTTGCTTAACCCCACAGCCTGTTTCTTCCTTTGTGAAATAGGAATGATAATTATACTGACCTCCTAGAGAGACAGGAAATGCAGAACGTGGAGGGTGAAGCACAGTGCCTGGCACAGAGCAGGCCACTCAGTAACCATCCCCTTTCCAGGGACCCTGACTCCTTACTCACCTGCATAAACAAATTTCAG
This sequence comes from Canis lupus familiaris, assembly GCF_011100685.1. NCBI lineage: Eukaryota > Metazoa > Chordata > Mammalia > Carnivora > Canidae > Canis > Canis lupus. The sequence continues at coordinate 13,919,375 of NC_049238.1, forward strand.
GGGCTCTGGAAGGATTTTATCTGGACCGTGTGACCACCTAGAGAGGATCTTGCCCTGAACTTCAGTGCCCCATGAACAGGAGACTAGGAGGCTTGTCTCTCTGTTTCCTTTTGGCTTGTTTTTGATTTGGGGTCTGTGTGATTTCCTGGTGAGAAAATATGTGTGTTTGCTATTTAAGGAACAAACAGCTTGTTTCTAGAGGTCCTCTGCTCCCCCTCCCCCTTGGTATTATTGCAAAATATAGATCAGTGACAAATGTCCCTTGGTGCATCACAGCTCAGAGTAGAGTCCTGAGTCCACTCCAGCTTGCATTTGGTATTTTTGGTAATGCATATGGACAAAATTGGTGTTTGTGACATTTTTTGGTTTTTGGTTTTTTTTAGTTAGTCCCCTCTGCTGGCCACTTCCTCCTCCCCATTAAAACAAAAAGCTTGCTTCTATTCCTGTGTTCTTATTCCTGTCACTGGTAAGACCATCCTTCCAGTAGCTCAGGTAAAATCTGTCCTGCCTCTTACTCTCTGTCATATTAGGTCAGCTCACTTCTTAGCATCTTTTAGCGGGATTTCCTTAATATCTTCAAGACCAGCCACACCCCCAAATGCATGTTCACTGTCATACTCTATTCCCTTCCACACCATTCTGTGCAGCCTCCACCCTAAGCACTCTGGTTTATAATTATTTTTCTTTTCCACTAGTCTGTGATAAACCTTGGGGGACAGGGCCTGTGAATTAATCATCTCTGTATCTCCACTGCCTTGTACAGTGTTTGAAGTAAATGTTTCCTGGATGAATTAAAAAATGAGTGTCAAGGCATTGTGTCCCCTGGAAAGACTTTCAATGTCAGAGGTCAGGCTAGCATTTGAGGAGGTGGTTTTTGTGATCCTATAATTAGATCCCAATTCTATTTCCACCAACATGAGGCTTGAATGACTTTGTACCTATTTGGGGTTTTCCAACTCTCAGCCAGATGTCCTCAGTGATTAATTAGTCTACTTGATAGCCTGACAGAGACTATTCTAAGTAAACAGAGGTGTCATTGCTGCCTGATGATCAGTGTGATGATTCAACATTTCCATAATTGGATTTATTCTCTTCCTCTAATATCTTTTCTTCATTCTGTGTTTCTTATGCTGGTGAGCTCTGTTACCTGAGCAGGAGCACAAGAGGCATACAAAGCTTCTCCGAGCTCTGCTATCCAGCCATTTATTTGGTCAGTTTTACTGATTCAACTTTCACAATATCTCTTGAACTTGTCCCCTCCTCTGGTTTCAGCCCTCATCACTTCTGACAGGAACTTCTGAACTAAGTTCACTGATTTCCTCAAGCAGAGGCGACTACTTCTAATTTTGGGTCACCACTATGCCAGTAAATATCTCTACCAGCACAAGGTGTTCATGAAGTTGTTTAAATTCTTGCTATTGTACTGTGAACTGATTGAGAGCCAGAATTAGGTTCATTGAGTAAATGCATGATATAGTTGATTTCAAAGTAATTTGAAATTTACAGATAAGTAAATACTAAAAGCAACTCTTGAATTCCCTTTATTCAGATTCACTGACTATTTATATTTTATCCCGTTTACTTCTCTTTCTCTTTCTTCCTCACTCTTCCTGGATAGATAGATGATAGATGATAGATAGATAGATAGATAGATAGATGATAGATAGAGTTTTTTTTTGATGATTTGGGAGTTGGATAAACTGTGCCCCTTATACCCCTAAATATTTCAGTGTGCATTTACTAATATAGGATGTTCTCTTGCATAACTACAATGTAGTTATTAAAATCAGAAAAATTAACATTGATATAATAATATTATCTAATCCTGGGCTTCTATTCCTATCTGGCAACTGACAGCATAATGTCTCTTATAGTTATTGTTTTTCTTGTCTAGGATCTAACCCAGGATCACATGTTACACATTAGTTTATATGTATCTTTAATCTTGTATCTCTGGTACCATTCTTCAGACTTTCTATGTTGTTCTGTTTTTGACTCTGCATTTTGAAAATTATTAGCAAAATATTCTTTAAAATGCTCCTCAGTTTGGGTTTTTCTGACAGTTCCTTATCATTAGAATCAGGATACTTATTCTTGAAATAATGTCATTGAAGCAATATTGTGTCCTCCTCAGTGCATCTCATTAGGAGGATCACAATGTCAGTTTTTCCTAATATTGATGATTTTAGTTTGAAGATTTGGTTGAATTTGTGTCTTCCAGGTCTCTTATGACTTTGAGTATATAAAGATCTTATGGATATTTGAAGCATTTATGTACATGAACATTTTTATAGTTATGAGAAAACCACAAGCTTGATATGTTTTAATGTACAAATAGACCTTACAATAATCCTTTTATATGCATAGGTATCTGTGAAATAAGTATTCAACTAAAATCCCATTACTTATATTCCTATGGAAGGAGTCAATTCTTTATAATTTTTTACTCTGCTTTAAAAATAGCCTCAAGGGGGAGGGTATGTAACCCAGAATTATATTCCTCTTTTACTAAGGGAGACAAGAAAATTTTGAAACTACCAAGCTAGTGGCAACTCTTACCAGATTCAGACGCTCCTTGGTGCTGCTATATCATCATGTATATCCCTCTGTTATCAAACATATTACATGACACTTTGTCATTTTTATGTTTTCTCCTCTACAACATTTTGATTCTGTTTTGTACTGTGATGCATGATACTGTCCTGCTTCATCATGGTCCTCAATAAATGTTTCCAAATGAATGAAGGATGGGTGATTAACTTCTGAAGTGGATAGCTTTCCCTTCTTTTAGGGTTTGTATAACCCATTCACTGCTGGACCTGATCTTATAATGTGATACTGTGGGATGGGAAAAAAGGGACATACATACATTTCTGAAATGGATCAGCAAGGTAGCAGGTGGATTATAAGCAAAAACATAATATTGAGAAACTGCTAGGTGCCAAATGACTGCTTTATGTGTTTATCTTATTTTAGCCTTACAGCCTAACTCTGTGATAAAGGAAATTGTATTTCACTTTGTAGGTTCAAGTTTCACAGAAGCTAAGTAACTTTCTGAGAAAGTAAAGGAACCAAATCTAAACTCTTGTTGGTCTGACTCCAAAATGTGAACTTTTTTTGCTACGTGATTCTGTCCACCACTGCTTGGATGCTCTCAGAGCTATGCTACTTGGGGAAATCAAGAGGAACAGAGCTGAAAAGTTAGCTACCAATGAAGTTCTTTTGGGAGACATTGCCAAAATAAGTCAACTTAGTGAGTAAATATAGTAGTGAATACAAACAGCTTGCTGTATTGGGGAGGAAGTATGACATATCTGGTGAGACAGTAACCTTCTAAAAAAATTTCAGTTAATAGAGTATATGGTATTTGAGATATTTCAGATACCATCCAGCAATATGAACTCATTTTACAGATGAGGAAACCAAGGCCTAGAAAGAAGAAAGGATTTACCTAAAGCCACATGGTATTGATGATATAACCAGAGCCAACACTTTTTGTGTTCTGTCTTTTCTTATTATATCCAACTAATCAGTCCATGCTATTCATCTGCTTCAATTCTACAACAAAGCACTCAATTAGAATTAGCTTTGTAACAAGCATCCACCAGGCACTAGAGATCCAAAGGCAGAAAAATCTGGGATAAACAAAACATTTGCCTTTGTCTCTCTGTGTCTCTCTCTTTCTCTCAGTCTCTGTCTGTCTGTCCAATGGATGACCTCTTTCCCAAGTGCAGAGGTCAGAACATACCTGTGCATGAACATGGCCCCATCGTGTTTTGTGCCCATTACCGTGCATGTGTTCCAAAGCTCAATGTCATGTTATGCAGTGCCCACTGATAAATAGTAGGCAGAGAATGGACGAGAGTGATGATAAAGAGAGAGAAATTGTCCAGATGTTAGTAGCTCATAATGTTTTAATTTAGAGCAGTGCTTTTCCCCAATGCCATCACCAAAGGTTTGTCTTTGGTTTATTTGTGTTATCACAACAGTGACGATGGAGTTAAATGAAGCCTTTGAAAAGAGGATTTTTGCTTGTTTCATTTATATTCTACTGTTCTTTCATTAAACATTTCTAAATATCCACGGGGCCCGATTCTTACAAAAATAAATCAGATAAACCTAGGGTTCTTGCCAAGTCAAATATCTACAGTTTCTTGCAATTATGTAATTTCCAACTCTGCGGCAGTAACTATTGCTGATAAGTCAATCGTCATAAAGAGAAATGTTCCAGACCAATCTTTATTAGTGTGTCCTTCACTGATATATGCAAAGTCTTTTTTTTTTAAAGCAGAGCTGTACTTTTTTTTGTCCCTAGTGAATAGCTTCTCATCATAACAATTTATATCTGGATAATGTCATAGTAAAATGTAAAAGTGGTAAATTAAAACCCATGAAATTAGGTTCTGCTGTTATTAATAAAAACTGCTCTGGTTTTCACCATTTTGTTATGATGGCACTGTCTTATAATGCAGCTTTGTAGAAATGTATTTCTGGCATCTCAAGTTGATTTGGCCCAGACAAAAGCAATATTTAGAAGGTTACTCTGTGGAACTTCTCTAGGAAAAGGAACTTGAGAGTCATGTGCTAATTTAAATACCTCTTTAATGTTGAGGTTAAACACATTATTGATCAGGAAAGGCTTTTTTTTTTTTTTTTTTTTTTTTTTTTTGGAGAGAAGGGCTATGTTATTCTGTAGGAGTGGTGGAAAATAAACAAACTGAAAATACCAGCATGCTATTTTTCCCCCAAATAACATATCTGCTCAGTGCAGATATACACTGTTTAAATTACTTAGATTAAAATAAAAGCATTATTTTCAAGTCATCATTTCTGCCCCCAGTTTGAGGAGACTCCTTAGAGACTGATTCTCCTCTGTAGCTAGAGCTTACATGCTTTGAACTTGCTTTTATTGGGGTCACTACAGTTTGTAGAATTCTTTGCTTACATGAACTTATTCATTTCCTGCAATAGGCTTAGGAGATTGGCATGGTTTCATTCCTGTGTTTTAGATGAGGAAGCTGACACACACACATTAGGCAAAGTCCCTTTCAGTCCTGGCAAGTAGAAGCCCAGGGACTCAGCCAGGTTTTCTCTCTCTTGACTGCTCCCCACCCCAACACTGTAGTGAAGGAAGGAAGTGGTCCTTTCATTATGCACATCAACAGAGTTTTATTTTCCTGATAAAGATATATAGTAGGTTAACCCCACTTTTATTTCTGTGAAGGGAAAGCAGCCTGATAGAGTCATCTTACTTTAGATGCTATCCATTCATATTACAGAGTGATAATCAAGGTGAATTAAAGATTCTTTCCCACCTCACATGGATTCAGGGAGGAAGAAGCAAACTGGTGGGTGCCTGTGTCAATGAGGAGCTTAGACATTTAGGTTCTCTAAGAGCAGCATTGATTTGAAAATGATTATTAGAAGTGTTCTGTTGATGTAGAACACTTCAATGTCTAATGTCAGTGTCTTCAATATCAATGTCCTTTCAATGTTTTAAGAATTTTCAAAGCCAGCTGGTTGCTGTCCTTTATGGAAAAATGCCTCTTTTTTGCCAATATCAGTGAAAAAAAGATTGGAAAGATGGGAAGAGAACTTACTCTTAATAGCTAGGAATGATTTCTTTCAGCATTCTACTTCTTTCTCTATAGAGCTACTGGAATGGACAGCCACAGGACATTTGGAGACAATCAGCCTAGATAGGTAAGAAAATTTCAACTGAGAAGCCAGATTGGGTGAAGAGGACTGGAAACAGAGTGTCACAGGGTCTTAAGACAAGTGACATAAAACTAAAATATATAGTATTACAGAGGATAGAGCTAAAAAGAAAATATGCTACACACACATGAGGATCACATTGACTTTGCAGCAAAATGCGAAATTCACACACATATATACAAATAATTTTGAAAGCAAATGATATTTAAGTTACAAAAATTAGGATACAAAAAGTATGAGTTTTATTTTTTGGTTTGCATTCAATCAGCCTTGGGCTAATAGTATAGATTTTAAACTTTTGGACATTGGTGCTTATCCTCCTCACTTTGTGTCTACTGGACAATTATAGGTGAACAGGACATTGCAGGGTGAATAAATATATGATTGCAGGGTGATAAATGTATAATTTATTAGCTTGAGTCTTATAGTCATTTTTGTGATTGAATAGCAGGAATTAATCATGCTGTTGTCTACTTGTCTACTTGTCATTTTCTTCACTAGGCTGTAAAACCTGCTTGCTGGGATGGGGTAGATCTCAGAGAATTGAGGAGAGGGCAGATTACCCAGGGAGGAGCCTGCAGCTGCCCTTCTGAATCCCAGTTGGCATGGTGGGTAATCTAGTTAAAAGCTCAGAGAGCAGAACTTGTCCTCTTTGGAGGCCCTCTGCTGGATTCCTTCCTACTCCTGCTGATGTGGTTCTCAGAGTTCTTCCTCTGAAGATCTTCCTTTAAAACAACTTTCCTGGAAGTAATGCGCCAAACAATGGGTAGAAATCTTTTGGGCTTTGGGATCAGCACTTAATAAAGGATCCAGAAAGCCACCTAGGTACCAAAGTCTTTTCGGAGATTGAGTTCTTATCTATATGTGAGATAGAGAGGATTTGAATAACTACATCTTTTGCTCTATATCTGTATTTATTATTCATACAATTAAACAACAGCCACAGGATAATAATGAATCAGTTGTCCTTCTTGTCCTTGCTCAGGCTCCATTTTACTGTGGTCATAATATATGGTAACCATCTCTGGAGTAAGAAGGAAGCCAGACAATGTCTTTCTTATTTATTCCAGTGATGATAGATTTTGCTCTGGCTGTTGCATGATACAGCAGCACAGATGGGTAGCTCTCAGGGTGTGGGAAGGATTGCCAGAACCTACATATTCCATTTAGTACTAGTTGGGAAATGAGGACATTTGGATTCCCTGCTGCTCTTGTTTTATCTGGAACTTGCAACAGGAATGAGGATGGGGAGAAGTTGGCAAAGGCAATTATAGTGCAGTATACACGGCAAGTTTTGCAAGCATGGAATCTGTTCAGGTGTCCTTCCTAGGAGTGTTTCCTTCTGAATTAGAAAGCTCTAGTTTTCATTTGATGACTGCTTTCTGGTTAAATCGATTGTTCTACCCTTACTGGAACTAGAATAATGGATATTCAGGGAGACAACGTGGCTTTCTGAAATGACTTCATAAACAGCATTGCCAGATTGAGCAAATAAAAATTCAGGGTGGCCAATTATATTGTTATTCTAGATAAATAATGAATAATTTTTTAGCATGAGTATGTTCCAAATATTGCATGGACTCTCAAATATTGCAAAGGACATACTTCTAATAAAAAAAGTTGTTTATCTGAAATTCAAATTTAATTGAACATGCTGTATTTTATCTGGCAACCCTAATCACATATAATTAAATGTCAAAGGATGCCTGAGTGGCTCAGTGGGTTGCATGTCCGACTCTTGATTTCAGCTCAAGGCATGATCTTGGGGTTGTGGGATTGAGCCTTGCATCAAATTGCATTCAGCATGGAATCTGCTGGAGATTTTCTCTCTCCCTCTCCTTCTGTCCCTCCTATTCATGCTTTCTCAATAAAATAAAATAAAATAAAATAAAATAAAATCTTTAAAATAAGTCAAAATTGCTTTTGCTCATAGGCAATAATCAATTCGATCACTGATTAGTTTTTTTTCTAGAATCAATAGGTATATTAGATATTTATCCTCATCTTTTTAGGTTGATTATAAAAGTAGGATAAAATATATGTTTTCCATTTTATATTATAGAAATATAATATGGGAATATCCATATAGATATGGATATTTGTTGTAATGTGCCGTTTTTCTTGCTTTGTTTGTTGTTTGGTTGTTTTTGTTGTTGTTGTTGATTTTGTTGTCTCTATAGTAATGTACTGCACAGGTTTAGGTTTTTTTGTATAACCTATGATTGAAGAGTGATACTAAATTTGAAATTCTGGGATGTCTGTGTGGTTCAGCAGTTGAGTGTCTGTCTTTGGCTCAGGGCGTAATTCTGGAGTCCCGGAATCAAGTTCCACGTCGGGCTCCATTCATGGAACCTGCTTCTTCCTCTGCCTATGTCTCTACCTCTCTCTCTCTCTCTCTCTCTCTCTGTGTCTCTCATGAATAAAAAAAATAAAATCTTTTTAAAAAATTTGAAATTCCTTTTTACTTTATGAAATTCATATACATAGTAAATATCAAGGATTAGATACACTGGGAAAATTGAAAAAATAATCTTGTTCTGATTATATTAATATTTTCTCTTTGTAGAACACTTGAAAATATGTAATAAGAGAAATACACCTGTAATGTTTCTTATCTATTTTATTTTTTATTTAATTTATTTTTTATTTTTTTAATATTTTATTTATTTATTCATGAGAGACACAGGGAGAGAGAGAGGCACAGACACAGGCAGAGGGAGAAGCAGGCTCCATGCAGGGAGCCTGACATGGAACTTGATCCTGGGTCTCCAGGATCACATCCTGGGCCGAAGGCGGTGCTAAACTGCTGAGCCACACGGCTGCCCTGTTTCTCATCTATTTTATATTTTTTGGAAACATCTTTTAAAAATCAGTGTTGGGATTTTGTTGTAGTACAATTTTGTTGCCTTTAAAAAAAATTATTTCAACATAAATGTCTTTCATTTTTATTAAAAAAAATTTAGAAAACATTTTAATGGAGACTTACTATTTTTTTTCTTTATTGTTTTGGATTTTGTCCTGCTCTAATGTTAAAGTGAGGATGTTGGTACATAACTGTTTGTATCACTGATTATTTTCTTTCGATATATTTTTGAAAGTTCAGTTACTTGATCTAAAGGTCGAAACATTTTTTTAGACCTGAGATATTTGTTGCCCATAGTGTACAATGGAAGCCTCCACTCCCTGTGTTCATTGTTTTGGCCAGAGAGACCCTCCTGGTCTTTTTTTGCCCTCCTGTCTCCACTTACTTCTTCCCTTAGGGATAGACATGATTTATCTAATGGGTGAGTTTGGAAGCAGGCAATTTGGTTCAGCTCTTCCTAGATTCAATTTCTCTCAGATGTGGCTACCCACAAACAGAGTTTGTCTGGGTCTTCTCTTTGCTGTGTGGTCAGATTACCAGGACAACTTGGTTGGCTGTGCATGCCTACAGTTGTCCACTCTGCTTATGGGTAAGTTGAAGTCTGGAGGAAATATTATTAGATAGTTCACCATGACTATCCATCTCATTCACCTCCTCCTATCTAGTTATATTAAATAACACATCCGATTTGGGTCTTCATCTCTCTGACAGCCGTGTCTGACTCTCAACTAGTCCCAAAACTGAAATTGAGGAGTGAGGTGTACTTATCAGAAGTTAAAACTCCAAATATAAACTCATTGGGCAGGAATAACAGAGCCCTAGTTAGGGGGACTTGCATTTAGAATGCAAAATAACACAAGGAGAATGAGATTTCGCATCCTGGTAGACTTGATGTAAGGCAGGTCAGCTTCGTTTGCATAGGTCTTGCAGCTTGTGGCCTCTTAAGCTGGCAGTTGGCAGGATGCATATTGTATAGCTGGGATTATTCATTGTGATGGGCCAGGCAAGCTCTGGTGAACATGAATTGTGTGGTGTCCTCTGTTGTGTCACCTAGGTGTGATCTTACAAAGGTCTGGTTTAGGTGAGTTGGGAATTCAGTTGCTAGGAGAAAAGGTCTCTTAGTTCTTGTTAAAAATAATTTTAGAGCCAATATATAGGCTTTTAAACTATTTTTGAGTGAAAGCATTTTTTTTTTTCTATCTTTACATTGGAAAGGCCTGGCCTGAACACTTCAAAGGTGGGTAAGTTCCATGAGGAATAGACATGTTCTGTTTACTCTGACGTACTGGTGTTGACTTCCAGAGATAAAACACATTTTGCCTTACTTTTTCACTTCCCAACCCTCTCCTGCCTCTCCTTAGTAGATGGCAAGTCTAACATCCCAATTCTGGAGCTTTACTCTAGGTTCATGGACATTTCAATGTCCAAGCTATGAGAAAGTATTTCATCTGTTTCATTTTATTCTATGGGGCAGATCTAGTTTTGAGGGGAGTCTGAAACTTGAGAAAGAATACAAAATTATGAATACAAAATTAGGTATAAAAGTAAATATTTGTTAAGAATGTGAAACATAATCATAACACATTACTGGAGACCTGGATATTCAGGTTTCTTTTCTTGAAATCTCTTTGCCAATTTATTAAAATGCTTCTCTAGAAATGTTTCTTCATAGTGATCTTGCTTGTTCTCTCCTGCTAGAGGACTCTGTGGTACCCAGGACTCATATTGACAGACTTTGATGCTCAAACTTTATTAAGATTCATCATACTAAATTAGTTTTCTATTACTACATAATAATTTATCACAAATTTAGTGGCTTTAAACAAGACCCAGTAAACATTCACACTGTGAATATGTGCTATTCATCAGAACTACCTTCTTCAGAAACTATCCATCTAAGCTCCTTAATTATCTAAGAATATTTACCTCTTCCAAAAGGATATTAGCACACCTCAGGGAGATCATTTTCCCCACTCAGAATTCTGAAAGTTCTCATAACCAGAAAGCTTAGTCTAACACAGAACAAAAGCACCCATTTCATGGGGTGCTATAGGCTGAATCATGTCCCCTTCTCCATTCATACATTGAAAACCCTACCTCGAGCACCTCGGGATGTGAGACACGGGCTGTATTTGGGGAAAGGGCCTTTAGGGAGGTAATTAATATAAAAGGAGGTCATGCAGGTGGGCTCTAACCCAAAATGACCAGTGTCCTTGTAAAAAGAGGAGATTAGGACACAGACATAGAGGGAAGACAATGCGAAGACACAGGTGAAAGATAATCTACAAGCCAAGGAGAGACCTCAAAAAGAGCCAATATACTCCTAACAGCTTGATCTCAGATGTTTAACCTCTGGAACTGTGAGAAAATAAATTTCTGGTGTTCAAGCCCCCTGGGTCTGTGAGACGTTGTTATAGCTGCCCTAACAAACTAATATAGTGGGATAGATGCAAAAGGAGGGGCCTTTGCTTTACAGTGTGATTGCCTGGTAAATGGGGTAGCTTCCAAGATTGCAAGCAGGAGGGAGGAATGGTTATTCTTGAGTGCCAGGAGCCTGTAGGGCAATGTATCCTGAGGAGCCCTTTCTGAAGAACTGAGTCGGTTCCTTGTGGCCTTTTCTCAGTGACTGCTCCTTTCTTGTCTTCTGTCTTGCACTTTCTTGACTTGCATTCCAATCTGTTGCAAATTCATTGTAACCATCCCTCCTGACACTTTTTCAGATATCATTCCTGCTAGGGGTAACCACTGACTACAGGAGGTGGCTGTTTTTTGTTTTTTTGTTTTTTTAACTGTGCCACCTACTGATCTCTTCTCTGTAAATTCATGCTCAATCACCTGCTACTCAGTGAAATGCTGAACTGTTCAAATAAATATTGCTGGGAGAACTAAGATCAATGATGTAAGCCTGTGTGTTCACAGTCACCTCCAAAAGAGTGGGGAGGTCCTGTCCTGGTCCCAGCTCTGCTGTCACTATCCCTGACATCCACTGCTTTCCTATCTCCCCATCCTGATCCCTAGATGAGTTAGACACTTCTGTTTTGGAATTCCCATAGAATTAACCCTGTGCTGCACTCTAACCTACTCCTTAGTACATTACAGTGTGAATGTTTACTTGAATATGTCCTTTAACAGCCTGTGAGGTCCTTTAACTGTAGGCTATATCTGATTCATCTTTGCATCACCAGGGGCTATCACAATGCCTGTCATAAAGTAGGTGCCAAATAATTGAGACTTAAGGTAGCTCTTCAGCTGAAAGAAAAATAATTTTTATGAAGCATTGACCAAGAGCAGTTTCCTATAGGCTTTGTTCTTTATATGTTTTCCTGTTAATTATTTCTATCCAAAAACATGGGTTGAGTGCCTTTCCTGCACCAAGAACTATGTTGAGTTTTAGGAATAAAATGATGAATTGGATCAGAGCTTCCAGTCCCTCAGAGAGAAGACAGGTGCACACATGACTGTTGCACAGTCATATATACTAAATTAGTTTTCTATTGCTACATATTAATTTACTACAAATTTAGTGGCTTAAAACAAGACCCACTTTTTATATCATATTTCCCATGGGTCAGTAGGGTGGGTACCCTTAGCCAAGTCCTCTGCTCAGAATCTTAGAAGCTGCAGTCAAGGCGTTGGCTGGAATGATAGTCGCTATCTGAGGTTGCGAGTGCTCTTTCATGCTCACATGATTTTTGGCAGAATTAATTTCCTTGCAGCTGTAGAACTCACAGTGGCTCTTTCAAACTCAGCAGAAGAAACTCTGAACTTTCTTTCCAGTTTTATTTAAAGAGCTAATCTGATTAGATCAGGCAAAATCTTGATTTTGATTGATTCATAGTCAACTGGTTAAAAGTCCTTAATTATATCTGCAAAAATTCCTTTACTTTTGGAATCCATCATATGCAAAAGTCCTGCCCAAACTCAAGGGGAAGGGATTGCACATATCCCATGGGGTTAGAATCTTGGAGGACTACATTAGATTTCAGCCTACCATAATATGATATGATTCCTTGATTACTATTCAGCACTAAAGGCTATGCACAAAGCTTTGATGTGTAGTTTCTGCTATACTCAAACTTAAAACAGTGTGAAAACAAAAAGATGGCAATGCAATAAACGATGCCATAGGAGTAATGCAGAGAATCATGTGTGCCAGGAGTTCGAAGGAGCTCCTTGTGGCTAGAGTAAGGCTTCTTGGAGAACATAAAAAGCAACTAAGCCTTTAAAGATGAGCTGAATTTAAACTGTCAAAAGGAATACTTGCGCTGTCAGTGCATACAAACCTTTATTTTACTTCATGTTGTCTACTTTATATATTTTCACTGAATTAAATTAAATGTTGCCAAATAACAATTTTGATTAATTGCCTGCGGCACCCCTATCTCTCTATTGTAGTCTCTTTAACTCATTACTTGTTTTGGAGGGTTCTATTTAGAGAATAGGTAGCAAGATAGAGAGAGAAGTATATATAGAGACAGCCACTTTCCATTCTGCCTTTAAGTCATGGGGCAAGCTGGTCATTTCCTCTTTCCAGCTTGAAATGGCTTTATTTGTAATTGAACACTCAGGTAGAATAATTTATAAAGTCTTTTTCCTGACTCACTTCCTCACCTAGATTTCTTTAACATCCCAGAATAAGATAGGCCTCCTTTTTTATACATTTCTATAGTATTTACACCTCTACTTCATAACCTTCATCTCATAATTACTTGTCAAAAGTTCATCCCTGCTAGACTCTACAGTATGGAATATATCTTGTTTACTACTATATCCCAATGTCTGGCACAGTGCTTGATATGTAATAGGTGCTTAATAATTACTTGTTGACCAAGTGAGCAATCATGTATGATCCTGCCAAATGAATATACTTTTTCTTTTTAAAAATATTTTATTTATTTGACAGAGAGAAAGATAGCACAAGCAGGGAGAGTGCAGGCAGAGGGAGGGGGAGAAGCAGGCTTAGCCTGATGGGGGACTCAATCTCAGGACCCTGGGATCATGACCTGAGCCAAAGGCAGATACTTAACTGACTGAGCTGCCCAAATGTACTCTTATTTCTATATACCAGTCAATATTTAAAATAATCAGGCAGTTATGAGGCATTTTTAACATTATGTGATTTTAACCAGTTAATAAACCCTGCCTATTTGATTATAAAGATTTTGGTCTTGTTTTCTTCGATAGGCTGGACAGAGCTAATGGTGGCCTGGTCTGTGGAATATGCTGGAACAAGAGGTCTTGGGACCATGTGGACTCTCTAAAAGATGCTCATTCCCAGTTCTATGTATTTATAATCCTATTATAAAAAGAGCAGTATTGTTGAGAGAAACCAAGGTTGAACTTAGAAAAGTGGCCGTAAATGACAAATTCAGTAGGTAATGTAGGGATGAAAATGGGCAGCAAGTCTAGTAGACAGAACTTGGAAGGCAGTGTGGAGTCAGCAGCAAGAAACGGGTCTGACAAAATGGTTTTGAATTAAAGCTGTGAACAAAAAGAATGTGCAGCCTTTCCTGTTTTATGTTATACCTGGTGCACCTGTAGGCAGAGGGGGAAGTGTGGAATTGGTAGCCCAAGGAATTACATAGATAAGAGGTTTTTATGCCTAAGTGGATTTATAGGATACTGTTCTCTGATATTTACAGTACACATAATCAGATAATACCCATAATCAGATAATTCACTTGAAATTCTGTTTTATTTTGAAACTATTGCATTTTTCCATGGATCCAATGTTATATGAAGGTGGATTAGATTTTCAAGACAATTCAAGAATACAAATGTGTATTTTATAAGAATTTATAGAAGTGTTTATATGGCTTGTTTTTTTGGGAATCAAACATTTTATCTTTTCAGATTACTTTATAGGAAATAGTTCTGATATATGTATTATGGTTACTAGTTTCTTAGTCATAAATAACTGAAATACTTCTGTAAGTTACCACTGTTTTGCTTAACATTACAGGTTGTTTTTTTAATTTCTTCACTTCATGGGAGTAAGTGCATTAATTTCCATTTTAAGCCTTCATTGGATATTAAAATTAGAATAACTTGTTCAAATCCTATAGTTTTTATCTTGAATAAATATTGCTAAACTTTATTGAACAACTTGAGTTAGTTTTGGAAAGTCATCAAAATCTTTTCCTTCCTCATTTATTCCTTCAGATCCAAATTTATTTTCATTTTTTTCCTTGATGAAGTTACTTCATTAGGCATTTCTTTGCCCAGCTATACAAGTTAATTTTTTTGTGTGTGGTGGCTCATTTTATTTAATTAATTAATTAAAATTTTTAAAAGATTTTCTTTCTCTCTCTTTTTTAAAGATTTTATCTATTTATTTGAGAGAGAGAGAGAGAGAGAGAGAGAGAGAAAGAGAGGGAGAGAAAAAGAGAGAGGAAGAACAGGGGAAGGGGCAGAGGGAGAGGGAGAAAGAGTATCTCAAGAAGACTCCAACTGAGTGTGGAGCCCGACATGGGGCTTGATCTTATGACACTGTGGGCTCACACCTGAGCCAAAATCAAGAGTTGGGCACTTAACCAACTGAACAGTACTCATTGTATGCTTTCATATAAGAGCATTGTATACATGTGTGGTATAAATTTGGCTCCATATAAAATTATTACCAGCCTCTTTCAGTTTTAGGGCATGGAGAACCCTTTGAGGTTAATAACCCATCTCAACCTACAGTCATGGAAAATGTGTCTAGAAAAGGTGAACAGTGTGTCCAAAATGACATGACAAGTCAAAGCTGAGACATAACCAGAATTCTGATGGTTTAATTCCTGTTCAACAACTTTTTTGATATACCATGCTACCTTGCCCATAGCATTTGTTTTCATTTTGAGTTCTAGTCTAGAATGCTTTCCTATATCCAAAAATGTATCTTATATATAATTTTAAGTATATTTAATGATTTAAAAATAGTCAACTAAATATTCCAAAAGTCTTAGAAGAACCTCTCAATTGAAAGGGGGATAAGATCATGTATTTCCTCTCAAACTTTAATTGAATAATTTGTAGTGATGTTAAGGAGCACTAAATATTGAGGCAAAGGATACTGAGACGATTAGCAGCACAAAACTTGTTTCTACAGCCTCCCACCCTACACAAACAGAGAAGTTCATGACCACATTGTTTAATTGTTTATACTCCTAGAGGAAAAAATAAATACACAATGAGACATAGCCATGCCAAGTTGTAGAACATGATATTATGGAGCTTAGGGAGCCAGAAAATGTAGTGTTGTAAGTCTAGGTGCTTGCACACCTTAGAGTTTACTGATTTTAATCATTCATTCAAAAAGCATTTACTGAGTTCTTAGGGTCAGACACACAGGGATGAAAGATGTGATCCTGTCCTCCAGATGCTCATAATTTGAGGTATGAAAGGAGAGATGACAGGGAGAAGGTTGGAAGAGACAATCTGAAAATAACCAGGCCCTTTCTGGAGTGAGAGAAAGAGTTGGCACCATTAATGTGATTATTCCCCCTTGTTATGCTTCCACTCATTAGAATTGATTGTCCCTGTTCCATTTTTCCATTTGCTGCCCACTGTCTTTGTTGTTCTCTGATTCTTTTTTTTTTTTTAAGAACACATTCTTTTTTTTTTTTTTAAAGATTTTATTTATTTATTCATGAGAGACACACACAGAGAAAGAAGGAGAGGTAGAGACACAGGCAGAGGGAGAAGCAGGCTCCATGCAGGGAGCCTGACGTAGAACTCAATCCTGGGTCCCCAGGATCACAACCTGGGCCAAAGGTGGCTCTAAACCGCTGAGCCACCCGGGCTGCCCCATTCTCTGATTATTTCAATGCTTGCCCACCTTGTTGTAGCTGTGAACTATTTATTTTAATTGTTCTTTGGAAGAACTTGAGCTACTGGGCTGAGAACCCTCATGTTTTCCAAGGAAAGTACTGTAAAAATTGCATGTAAACGAGAATTATTGTTTTAGACAAGCTCATGCAAGACAAATCATCCATGCTACCAGTATCTGACAAAGCCCTATCACTAACCATCCATCTCCTTCATATTTGAGGCTGAAGTACTTTGCTTACCTCATGCTTTGCCTTCCCTCATCATTTTCTAACATTCCTAGTTCTTGCCAAATATTTTTTGGTGAAAGGTTGCCTAGGTTTCTACCTCGTCTGTGATGATGTTGTTAAGTATTCTGAGATTTGTATTGAGTACTGAAGCTCTATGATGGGGTTGTTTGATACTTGTATATTTGTTCATCTTTTCTTAATATTTTTAAAGATTTTATTTATTTACTCATGAGAGACACAGAAAGAGAGAGAGAGAGAGAGGCAGAGACACAGGCAGAGGGAGAAGCAGGCTCCTTGCAGGGAGCCTGATGTGGGACTCGATCTTGGGTCTCCAGGATCACGCCCTGGACTGAAGGCGGTGCTAAATGGCTGAGCCACCCCAACTGCCCTTGTTCATTTTTTCTTAAAGAGTTTATTGTTAATGCAACTGCTACATAGACCTGGAATGACTGGTTAAAGTGTTGAGGTCAGTCATTGAACCGTGAACAGTTTGTCTTTAGTGAAATATAATTTCTTTATGATGGCAGTGGGGGATGAAGGAGAAAGGCTAGAGTTCTAGAGGTCAGAGCTAAGTAAGAGACAGTAGCCCACTTTTCTCTATGTACGTGGTACTCTGCTGAGCATTTTAACATGGACTATACCATATAATCTTCATAGGAAGGCTGTGGAGCACACTCTGTATTCCCATTTCACAGATAAGGATACCACTGAGGCTTAAAGTAAATGCTTTGCTTGTCACATATCCATTCAGTGCCAGGGTAAAGTTTGAACCCAGGTCAGTCTGTTTCTAAGCCTTGAGTTCCTAATCATTGTGTTAAACTTAGTTTTTCCTTTATTTCATTGGATCTCACTTTTTTTTTTTCCCATTTAATGAGTTTTATGTCTGTCTCCTCTCTCTTCATCTAAACCATGGGTGACTTAGTGTACATTTCAAACCTACACCTAGTAAAAAGGATCATAAATTATTCACAGGATTGAGCAACCCAGTATTAATTTAATTTAATTTAATTTTTTTAAAAATTTTTATTTATTTATGATAGTCACACAGAGGCAGAGACATAGGCAGAGGGAGAAGCAGGCTCCATGCACCGGGAGCCCGACGTGGGATTCAATCCCGGGTCTCCAGGATTGTGCCCTGGGGCAAAGGCAGGCGCTAAACCGCTGCGCTACCCAGGGATCCCCCCAGTATTAATTTTAGATAGAACATTAGGCTATGTGACTTCCCAAACCTCTTCCATCTCTAATAGCCTGTGATTCCAGAGAGGGATCTGGGTCTGAGTCACTGCTGTACCACTTACCAATTACATAATTTCAGACCAGAAACCTTACTTCTTGGGGATTTAATCTCCTTTTCTATAAAATGAGAGTAAAGTGACATATCTTAGAATGATATAGCATTAGTGAAAACACTTAGCACAATGTTTGGAATTTCCTATCTTTATACTTAGACTCCTCAGATGGTTACATTTCTCAGCCCTAACCTAATTTTTAAAGATGAAGTTGATTTCTCAAAATTCCATTGATTTGAAAAATCATGATCATTGCAGTTACAATAAAGTATATCGTTTCATGAAGATAAGACTTTCTCAACCAATGGACAGCTCACAGAATCTCAAAATGGTGAGTGACTCTAGAGATAATATAATCCAATTCCATTAGTTTGCAGATCTCAACACTGACGCACAAAGAGGGAAATGAATTTCCCAAATCACATTGCAAATTGGTGATAAATTCAAGATCAGAACTTATTTCTCCTGATGTAAGACCCAATGTTTTTGCTTCAGAGTTCTAATAAACTCAAGAGGAAGGTTGACATTAGAGATTAGCTACATTGTAAAAAGAGACATTTTATATGCTCTTTATGTCAAAAATTGTCTATATACTAAATATGATTGGCAATAAAGATTTATGTGTGTGTTATGGGGGGTACCTAAACTATAGAATCCAACAGACCTAGATTTAAGACACTGATCTGCTATTTATTAGCTATGTGCCCTCAAATCTTAAACTCTTAAAATCTTAGTTTTCTTATCAGTAAAATGGGGATAATGATCATAACAGTCTAGTAGTGGGGAGGATTAAATGAGATAATATATGTGAAGTACTTAGTAGAATGCCTGGCATATAGTCATCACGTCATAAACAGTAACTTAATGATAATGATATTAACATATTATCATTAACTTAATGATAGCAATATTAACATAAAGTCAATGGGAACCACCACAACTGTTCCATCCATAGGTGAATTTATCTCAGTGGAACCAAAAATGCCTAATTTCTTGGGCACTTGAGTGGCTTGGTCAATTAAGCCTCTAACTCTTGGTTTCAGCTCAGGTCATGATCTCATAGGTTGTGGGATGGAGCCCTCCTACTGGGCTCCACCCTCAGCAGGGAGTCTGCTTGAAGATTCTCCCTTATATACTTCCGTCACTCTCTCTAGCTCTCTATCTCAAATAAATTAATAAATCTTTAAGAAAAAAATTGCCTGATTTCTTAGTGAAAGTCAATAGAAGCCAGGACCAACTAGACACACTGTTTTGACTCAGCTAAGCTGTCTTTACCTATAGCTGGCTCCTATCACTGAGTGACTTAGGGAACTCTTTGGACTCTCAGATGCTGTTTAGCCCTGAACAGGTCCATAGAATGGGCTCTTACTGAATATAAACAAAGAAGAAGTACTTATTGTCACCAGAAAGCCACTTATACTTCTCTTGCCTTTGAGTAAATAAGTATGAGTAAATACATTGTGCTATTAGTCTTTAGGCCGTGGAGGCTTCACAGAAGAGATTAATGTCAGTAATAGTAACACTTTAAATGTTTGAATAAACCTGAAACTAGAGACGGTTCCTTGTTTGTCATGTCTCCTACTTAAAGGACCCTAATGAAATCAAGGATAGAAGAAGATATATACAAATGCCCATTGTTCTTTAAAAGAAAGACCATGACTGAATAAGCTGGTTTTATTTATTTATTTATTTTTATTTTTTTTTTAAATTTTTATTTATTTGTGATAGTCACACACACAGAGAGAGAGAGAGAGAGAGAGAGGTAGAGACACAGGCAGAGGGAGAAGCAGGCTCCATGCACCGGGAGCCCGACGTGGGATTCGATCCCGGGTCTCCAGGATCACGCCCCGGGCCAAAGGCAGGCGCTAAACCGCTGCGCCACCCAGGGATCCCTAAGCTGGTTTTATAGTGTTAAACACCAGAAATTCAACTGAGTAAATCTAATTGACTTTGTTACATCTCTTATGAATCTGTCTGTTCACATCCAGAAAGTAGAGGGAAGCTGGAAGAAGAGTTTTATTTTATTTTTTATTATTTTTAAGAAGATTTTTATTTATTTATTCATGAGAGACAGTGAGAGAGAGGCATAGACATAGGCAGAGAGAGAAGCAGGCTTCCTATAGGGAGCCTGATGCAGGACTTGATCCCAGGACCCCAAGACATGACCTGAGCCAAAGGCACCCCTCGGAAGAGTTTTACAAAATAGAAAGTTTTTATTAAGAAGGAAGGTGGGGCAAGAGTTATTAGCAAAAGCAAAGGATTGTTTCAAGCAAGGTCACTTTAGAGCGTAGGGCAGAGGGTCTTATCATGTAGATTACCTCATCAACTTTTAGGTGAGGAGACTGACCATGTGACAGATTACTTCATTAGTGCTGACCAGAAAATTCCTAAATGACCAGTGGTCAAGACTACATTTCTGGAGGAGTCAAAACTACAGTTAGGTTAGGTATTAAGTCCTAGTTTGGTGACTTGTCCTAGCATAAGTGACTCCATCTTGCACCCGTGGTTTTCACCATTAAGAGAAACGCTATCATATTTTTTATGTTTTATTTAAATAAGTAACTACAGTAGTGCATTTTTCTCTCATTAAGAATTTCTCGAATCATAGAAGAGTGGGAGAAATATTAAGTAATCCATTCTTGAATTCAAGGTAAACAATACTTGGCATCTTATAAATGCAGGCTATGCTATTCCAAAATAAAAAAAGTTCTTAAAAATTAATAAATTTCACAGCGCATCTTATGCTAAAGATAATCCAGTATTTTGGGGGTTAGGTTTTATACAAATAACAGCTTTCTGATATCTATTTAGAAATACTCTTTCTGTTTACTTAATATTAACTGTGTTGGTGAGAGAATAGGTTTACTATTACAAAATATTAGTTTTGATTATTTAATCCTAGTGATAATGGAATCTAGAAGGAAGGGAGGATGCAGTGAAGAGGAACTTGGGTCACTGCAAATTTTGTAAATTAATTCAATGTGGAATCTTGAAGTCAGTTCCCAAAGTCTAAGTAGATTAGATACTATAGCAGTACATTGTTCACATGTTAATAATGGATATGTAGAAATTTGGCATGTATTTGACCATTAATTTCTTCTGTGGTTGACAATATCTTAAAAGAATCCCTGAATATTATGTGCTAATAATACAATTTTTCACCCTGAGGCATTAAAGCTACAAGTTCAGGGAAAATGAGACAGAAAGAGCGAGAGGGGTGCAGGGGAAAGAGGAGGGAGAGGAAGAGGAAAAGGAGAGACATGGAGGTAAAGATATTGAAAGAGCAAAAGAAGAAGAAGAGCGGGGAGAGGAGGAGAAAGAGAGGAGGAAATATGACAGAGATGGAATAGGATGATGGGTGAAGGGTGGGAGAGAGAGAGAGAGGTATTGAGCAACTGAAAAAAACGCATTAAATGATTATTGACCAATGTTTAGAGCAGCTATTTCTTACTTTAGCTTCTATCCTATAACCCGAAAGTGAAAGCAAATATCCTGTGACTGCTGCATCTCAGAAATAGAAAGAGCTCTGAATTTGTCTAAATTTCCTAAAGAAGGCATGCCTATCCTGAGACATATCCTAGGCCCTTATAAAGCATCAATATATCTGTTCATCTGTCAGCACACATTTCTTTTGTCTGTCTTTCTCTCCAGAACAATGTTCCTACATGTCTATTGTGTCTTAACTGTTTTCATTGCTGTGTAAATATTTCATGATTTGGAATATTTCCACTTGCAATCATGTCATATTTAAGAAATCTGAACAGAGTACACGTTATCTTTGGTTGTGATGAGTTGATTCATTACCGGATACTGGTTAGCCAAAGATAGAAACAATTTTTATACTATTAATCATATTTCCCGTAAACTCTATGGTAGTTGTCAAAAAGGAAAATTATACAAACATTTCATCCCTTACCATCATCTTAATGTTTAAAGAATGTTTCATTATTCTTCAAGGAAGGAGCAGCATAATTTAGGAACAGTGTATGTCTGTTAGTGTGTAGATTTTAAAAAAGAAGTAGATGATATATGTGCGCCCCAAAGGGAAGTCATTTGACCTTAAGAGGGAGAATTATGTTAGATTGGGGTGTTTTTTTAATTTGAAAGTAATCTCCTTACTTATGCATTTTGTCTTATATAAATAATAAGCATGGAATTAGGGAGAAGAGCCTATGAAGGTTGGAATCTGTCTACTAGAACACAGCCAGGTTTTGAGCCTGGCCAATGAACCTCACGCTGATTGTCCTTTTGTCAATTGCACAATTTAATGTTGTAGTTATCACCATTCATTCACCTATCACATATGGGATGTTCACCATAGTCACAAACTATGCTAGGCATTGAGGATATAAAGATAAGATAAATTCACACTCTTCAGAAGCACAAATGTTAAATGAAGATAAACAACAGACTTTTAAACATTGTAAGGCAAAGGGGAGTGCTGGTACCCAGTCCAAACTCCTTATACGAGCTGAGTGATGCTGGACAAAGTACTTTGCCTTTCTGAAATTGATTCCCCATCTAAAAAATGGGGATGACAATGGCAAAACTTCTGAGAAGGTTGTCACTAATGTCAAACAAGAATGAATAACATGTCTTTTAAATGGTAGAGTGCTAAACATATGGGAGTTATGTTAGGAAGGAAATATGGTACAGTGGAATAGACATGACTTTGGAGTTACTAAACTCAGTTCAAATCTCAACTCCACCATTTAAAATTTTTATTAAATTGAGTTGTCATGAAGGTTAAATTCATTCATTCGTTCGTTCATTCATTCATTCATTCATTCAATCATCCATCCAGGATGGATGTTCTTAAGCACCTACAATGGGACTGACACTGTTTTAGAACTGAGATTGGAAAGCTCTATAAAGGGCCAGATAGTATTTTAGACTTTGTAGACTATAAGGCTTTCATTGCAGCTACTCTACTCTGCTTTTATAATGTCTCCTGCACAGGCTTAAAAAGTCTCTGTGTCCCAACATCTACTTAGGTAACTATATAAGGAAGAAATGTCTACTGGATTAAAATTAATTTTCTAACTATATTTTTTTGGAATCTGCTTTTAAGCCCTCTATGACTTTAAAGAGCTATAGGAATACAAGGTAACCATGGGATCTCAGATTTTGTAACTGTCACATTTTCAAACTGTGGTGGATCTCCTAGGACCTCACAGTTTAGCCTTTCCCTTATCCTCCCCTTCCTCCTCAGAGGAATATGAGGCATATAGATACAAAGGAACAGCCAAAAGTCTCCACCCAACCACCGTCCCAGCAAGTTATGTGGACTAAAGAGGACACAGATGCCTTGATTAATCATTGAAATTATAAAATTGTTGCTTTAAGAGTATTTAGATTTCATTCATTCTAAAACCATTTATGGATAGAAAGTTTCCTAGAGAAGTTGATGATCATATCGGCTTTGGGGTTTGGAAATTTGGACATTTTAAAAGTGGAATTAACTTCAATTTGAAAATAAATGACAAAATTCCTTTTAATTTTTATAAAAATAGCATTTTCAGAATCCAATATACAATCATATATTATTATAAACATTAACAATACCAAACACGTGTGTAATGCCTACTATAGTCTGGGCACAGTAAGCCTCCCAGTAGCCCAGGGAAGTGGGCACTATTATTAGTATTGTCATTCTACAGATGACACAACTGAAGAGGAAAGATTAGGAAATTTGCCTGAGAACACAAAGTAGGGAAGTCATAGAGCTAGGATTTGAACCCAGATCTGCTTGCAGAATGAGATGGGCTTTGTGATTTCTATTTCAGCTCTACTAAGGACACATTGAGACAGAGGTTAGACCCTGAGCAGGATTAACATTTGAATAAAGATGGGGATCCCTGGGTGGCTCAGCAGTTTAGCACCTGCCTTCAGCCCAAGCCCAGGGTGCAGTCTGGAGTCCCAGGATCAAGTCCCGCATCTGGCTCCCTGAGTGGAGCCTGCTTCTCCCTCTGCCTGTGTCTCTGCCTCTCTCTCTCTCCGTGTATGTCTCTCATGAATAAATAAATAAGTAAATCTTTTAAAAAAAACCATTTGAATAAAGAATTGCTTAAATATGTATGTACAATCTAAATATTAGTCATTTTAGGCAAGATTTTTTTTCTAGGTTTCCTAAATGCTGGTCACAAAAAAAGACTGATACCCAAGACATACTTGATGGAAGTAGATTTTGAAGGCTATGATTTGACCACTTGCATGAATATCTACATGACAATGCATTATATGATGGGTGCTACCCAAAGGTATGCCAAGAATTTATCTTTGAGTTCTTAGCTGAAGTTCTCCAGGAGAATCTTGGGGAAAACTGCATGTTTTCTTCTACTTGGTTCATATTGGTACTTTAAAATATGAAAATCTGAAGGTAAGTATGCAATGTCTGGATTCAAGAGGTTCTCCAAATCTACATTATTATTATTATTATCATTATTATTAATTATTATTATTATTATCTTAAAAAGCAAAATAAGAGAATTGAAAAAATAAGAACAAAGTCCTCACCATGGCCTTTGAAAACCTCCTGATCCTGCCTTGACTAGATTTTGACCTCTTTTTTGTCACTGACCTTGGTCCCCTTCCTCCTGCACTCCAGACTCACTGACCACTTGCTATTCCTTCCTACCCTAGGGCTCTGACATCCTTCCCCCCTGCCCTTCAGGGACTCCATTCCCACCCTTACTTCAGTTTCCTGCTCAATTTTCACCTAATCAGAGCAGCCTTCCCTGACCACCCTCAGTTGGACTGTCCCTACCCATCCCCAAGTCCCTCACTGTGCTTTTCTTGTGCTTCATAACTCTTATTATCAACTGACATTTATTGTGTGCTTATTTGTTTATTGTCTATTTTCATCACTAGAGAGTGAACTTAATGAGAAAAAGGACTTTTTTGGTTCACTGACATGTCCCCATGCTAGAACACTGCCTAGGACCTAATAAATATTTGCCTAATGAATGAAACAGTGATGACACAAGAGGAAGACAAATGCAGAACTTTCCCCTCAGACTTGCTGAGGCTTTGCTAAGAACTGTAATAGTGACCACTGGGTGGCCACAGCTGCCTTCCCCATCCACAATGGGCAACACTCCTTGCAGGGCATACAGTGCCAGAGTTTTGTGAGCTTTGTAAGCTGTTGTTTTTCTGAGAAGAGGGCTTCAGGCTGCTGCTGTTTTAGTTTTGATTTCCCAAAGGAAATAAGTCGTTGAAAGACCTAGGCAGACTACATTTACTAGACTGCTTTTCAATACACTCATTCACACATTGATTTATCAAACATTTACTGAGCACCTATTGTGTCCCAAGCTCTTAAGAAACAAAGATGAATACCCTAGTATCCCTGCTTCTGACAAGCTGGCCCAACCCTATTGGAGGAGCAGGGAAAGAAGTCTCAAAACTTCCCCATTAGCTCTCTGACACAGGGACAGAAAGTCTTGGAGACACAGGACGGGCACCCAGTGCAGGCTTCTGGAGAGATATGACAAAACTGTGAAAGAAACTGAGACTTATCCAGGTGGAGGTGGTGCAAATCTTTCCAGGAAGAGGAAGCAATGCTCAAAAACTCCAATAGCTGAGAGAACTTGGCATGTTTGAAAGTGAAGTGGATGCTTCTTCCCGGAGAGTGAGGTACCAGGTGGGAGAAAAGATGAGGCTGGAGAAAGAGAACTCAATATTGCAAGGAAAAATCAAGCTGGTTTTATAATGGAAATTCCAGAAATGCCTATCTGTAGACCTCTTAGTGGGTTTTCAAGGGAACTAGAACATTCCCTGACAGTAGCATATCATTGTTTCTATGTGGTTCAAGAAACAAAATATACAAAACTTTTAACTCTGGTCATTCCTGCTTTCTGCCTTCATCCTACTAACTTTGGTTTGAACACCTGCTATGTGCTAGGGTACTATGTTAGAATTGCTAGAATACAGAATTCAAATAAATACTTGATGCTAGGGGCACATAATTAAAATACTGTCTATGACAGTCAGTTAATATCCAGGAAAATAGGAATGCAATTAAGATATAAGTACATGACAGCCCAGCTTTGTGGATATGTGAGGTGTAGAGTCACAGAGAGCTCCATACTAAGAAGGGCCCCACACTGAGTTTAATGCTCTGCTGTAGCTGTCTTGAAATTCTGAATGATGTTTGATCTCCACACACTTTAGTTTTGCAATGGGCCCTGCAAATTATGTAACTTACCCTTATAACTGAGGTGGAATTGCGAAGTTGATCTAGAGCAACAGTTTGCAACCAATGGCCCATGGTTAAATCCAGCCTACCTCCTATTTTTGTATGGTCTGTGACTGATGAATAGTTTTTACATTTTAAATAGTTGAAAATATATCAAAAGACTAGTGTTTTGTGAGTGTGAAATTGACATGAAATTTAAATCTCAGTGTTCATAAAAATATATTTTGGCACACAGCCATTTTTTTCCATGTTGTCTAGGATGCTTTTGTGGTACAATAGCATAATTGAGTAGTTGGAAGAGAAACTGTATGGTCTGTTAAGCCTAAAATCTTTACTATCTGAACCTTTACAGAGAAAGGGTGCTGACTCATGATCTGGAGGATATTCTACTATTTTAATTATTAGACTTCTTACTTTTATTTGCTTTCCATTTGCTGTTAGAGATACTACTTTATTTTCATTTGCTTTTTAATTCTAACCAGCATTAAGTGTCAAGCTCACTGTAATAGTCCCCAGATCTAGGGTAGTGCCTGACACATAGTAGGCACTTAAAAATACTTAAGAGAAGTTGAATGTTGTGGGATGATTGTTGTGTGTATCTTTTGGTTTTCATTATATTTCATATCCTCAGGTCAGTGATGGTATTAAGAGACAATTTCATTCCCAAAGGAATCCTACAGAGTGCTTGTGTATAGAATTTGCTCATGCTCCATAAATGTTTGTGATGATGAATGAGGGCCCAGTAGTGGCTGTTTAGCATAGTGTTGTTGTTGACTGCTGGACTCTGTTAGAAGCAGACGGTTTGTCAGTAGATAAATTCTTAAAGTATATTTGGAAGCTTCAAGTTGGAAGACTAAAGATAAAAAGCAATTTTTATTCATAAGACTCAAGGGAAAAACAAATTGCAAAGTATGAGAAATGTTCTCTAGCAACAAATAGAAGAACCTAGTGCATCAAGGAGACTGATGCACACTGAAGAGCAGAATCTTATTTGTGTGCATGTAGCTTCCAAATCTGTATTTTCCAGTCCTGGCTTCAAATTTCTATATTCAATTGTTATTTGATGTTTGTACTGGATGCTGAATAGACAGTTCAAACAGGACAAATCCAAACTGAACTTTCTGATTTTTCCTTCTAAATCTGTTTCTGCCTATCTTCCCTATGCCAGTTAACACCATCCCAACAGTTACTCCAGGTGAAAATGAGGAAGAAGTCTTAATTTTTATCTTTTTCCTCACCACTCCCTTTCCCATCTAATTCACAACCAAGACTTTTCCTTCCACCTGCAAAAAATATCCAACATATCTTCTCCTCATCTTGCATACTGCCTCTTGAACCCCAAATAATCTCCATTGTTTCTCTTCTAGACCACTGCCAACATCTCTTGTTGGCTATTGCTTTTACTACTTTCATCCCCACATATTCCCTACATGGCGACCAGAATTATCTTTTTTATTATGAAATATTTTGAATATACAAAAATTGTGGAGAATAATATAATGGATATTTATCTATCTATCACTCAGTTTTAGAGCTGAACAATGAAAATAAAGGGAAACTTCCTGAATGCCCTGCCCATCATCCCTTTCTCCTTTGCTCTTAAAGTAACCATTATTTTCATTTTAATGAATGTCATTTCTATGAATGCTTGATGTTTTTGCTATATATATATTGCTAAAGAAGATACAGGATTTTTTTGCAATTTTTTTTTAACTGTGTGAACTATATTACATTATTTGAATCAAGTAGTATTTTTCTCTCAGATTTGTTTTTGAGATTCACTACCTGGCTCTAGCTTTTAATTTCACTTATGTGTAGTATTACACTATATGGTTGTATCATAAATTTATTTATTCCTTTCTGTGTTGATCAACGTTGAAATTGTTTTTAATTTTTTACTGTATATAAAAACTGTTGTAGTTGACCTTTTTTGGATACTTCCCTATGCACATGTGCAAGGATTTCTTTAGGGTAGTATTTTTTAAACATTTTTTTAATGCAGTAAGACATGCTTTTTACATTATAACCTTTATGTTTTGTATTTCTATGTATTTATATGATTGAAGTTGAAATTTCATAAAATAATACTTACCTTGATTATTTTCTGATAATTTCTGGTTATTTCCTATTCTTTGCCATACTGTGTTACACTATGCTATGTGATTCTAATTTATGAAAGTGTTACTCCTTATCTACAACATTGATTTTATGGTCTATTAATGAGTCAATAATCCCAGTTTGAGAATCATTGTTCTATTTCATACATTAGGAGTAGAATTGTTGAGTATATATGTCTTTAACATCATAGGAGTTGCCAAATGACTCTACAAGGGAGTTGTAATAATTCACAATTCTGTGTGCCCATTCATTCTTGGTATTGTTCAACTTATTTTTAAAAAGATTTTATTTATTTGAAAGAGAGAGAGAGAGCACAAGTCAGGAGAAAGGCAGAGGGAGTAGAAGGACAAGCAGATGCCATGCCTAGCGTGGAGCCCCATGCAGGTTTGGATGTCAGGACCCTGAGATCATGATCTGAGCTGAAGTCAGATGCTAGGACCTTCTCAGACTACAGTCATCTGGGACATTTGAGGATGTGATAGAAAACTTATCTCTGAATCTGCTAGGTTCATTCTGGCTCCTCTTGGAGATTTAGATGACTATGTGTAGTGAGATATTGCTGGAGCTTTCCTAAGGTCCATTGAGGGGCTGCATAGATTCAACAATCTGTACCTTAGGCTTTCCTTCAGTGCTTGGTTAAGGTATAGTTTTAAGCTCTGAGCCTCAATTTCTTCATTTGTAAAATGAGGATAACAATAGTGTCCATGTAATAATATTTGTATAATAGTTTCTTATGTAAGGAAGTTATTTACCTGTGTTATACTTGTACTCTCCATGGTCTTTCTGTAATGTTTGGACTTTCTTTTATTATAGTACTTTTTAGCATTTTAAGTTGCATTTTGTAACTATGTTTTCTCTGATGCCTGGGATTTCTCCTCTTATATGTATGCATCTTTAGAACTTACTGTGTGCTGAGTCAGTATCCTGAGTACAAACTTTGCTGGGTGTAGACCTGACTAAAGGAAATGCCTAAGACTTAATTGGATGGAAGAGTCACGACTGGAATCTAATCATCTCCTTGCACAAGTGCTCCTCTCTCCCCAACCATCATCCATGGGAGGTCAAGTTCACTTTCCTGGGCAGACTTGAGAGAAGTGGAGCCTTTCCTTTTTGCAGATATCTGAGCCAGGGTCACCACCATAGGCTAGGCCACCAATTGGCATACCATGTGCCTAAAGGTAAATATAGGTGATTGTGTGTCCTGAGATAGATTAACCCATAACCCAGAGTGAGCAAACAGTAGTACTACTAAAGTTCCTTGTCATCTTTAGATCAGTTAAAATAAAAACACTAAAAAATAAATAGAGTGATGACCTGGGATTAGTCTTCTAATTAAAAGTGTTTTAATAGAACTGATAGTTCTGAAGTTTTCTTGCTAGTATGGTTGATGGCTGTCCAGTTCATCTGCATAATTGGCAATAGGCTGCTTGAAGTGAGAATCTCAAGTTTGGTATAAGCAGTGAGTGATGATTGGTATCCTGAACTACGTGTAGGTAGGGCATGGGTTTTCTAACCAGCTGAGGTTCTCAAAGTTTATCAGGATGGATCCCAGAAGGGAGTTTCACACCAAGCAAAGAACAACTTGAATGGGGTAGCTGGTATTGGTAATAATAGGGATGAAATCCTCAACAGCACAAGATTTAGGAAATGGTGGAGTGGAGGGGGTGAAGTTGAATGTGACATGAGCAATGGCACAGAGCATGGAAAGTACAGAGAAAGGCTACTTCTGAAATACTTCAGAGAGTGCCCCTTATCATTGTATCCTGAGTTCTCTGACAATAACAACACTGACCAAGTAAGTTTTGAATGCAGAGTAAATAACCTATATAATGCTCAGATGGGGAGGAAGGTAAGAGTTTCCCTATATAACGTATATGCTTTTTGGCAATAGCTTGTCAGCATAGTGCCAGGAAATCCTCAGCTCCCTTTCTAGTTGAGGTTTTACATGTTACTTCATTTAATCTTTAGATAAATCTTACATGGTTAGTGGTTTTATTCTCAGAGTATAGAAAGAGAAACCAAGGCACAGAGTATTTAAATAAGTTGCCCAAGGTCACACAAGGACTCCGTGAAAGAGATGAAATTTGAGTGTGGTTCTGTATGACTCCAATACTGCTGTGCTAACCTTCTACCCTTCTGCTTCTTCACATCCAACAATTGAGCTGTAACCTACTCTCCATTCCTGACAGGTCCTTTGCTTACTTTTTCTCCTGATGTTTCAGTGCTAGCTTTCTGGCTGATGACTCATCTGAAGTGGAACTAATATCTTTTCTAGTCCTACTCTATTGCTTGCTTGCTACATACCCATGACTCCCCATGATCTTAGGGGAGGAAATTCAGTGTTTAACAGTTTTTTTTGCCCTTTAAATCTTACCTCTAGTTGCATTTTTAGTATTTTTTCCCAATGGACTTCTCATAATCTGTACTACATCAACATCCAACCACATGCAAGTGCCCAAATGCCCCCTCATTTTCTCTGGCCCATGTCCATGCTTCCCTGGTGCCTAGCTAATTCCCAGAGAGTATTTCAAAACCGTTTTTAGGGAGCCTTGATCGACAGCCTCAGGCTAGGTTTGTGTTCTTTCTTTATATTCCTGTAATACCACATACTTCATTCTGTGAAAAAACGTTTTACTCTCTATTTAAATTTTCCAGTTTTTCATCTGGTTTTCTGATTAGATTGAGAACATATTGAAGGCAGGAACTATGACTAATTCGTTTTGTTGTTCACAGTGCTTAGCATGGGATCTGGTCCATAATAGGCCCATAGTAAATTAATGAAAAGAATAATGAAAGAATAAAAACATAATTTGACTTTAATTTATTCACTTCTTTAACTAAATTTATAAACTACCAGTGATATTCCTAGTCATATGCTAGACATTGAGGATGCTCCACAATGTCATTGTGTCATTGCTCTCTCTCTTTTTTTAAAGATTTATTTAATTATTCATGAGAGACACAGAGGGAGAGGCAGAGACATAGGCAAAGGGAGAGGCAGGCTCCCCACAGGAAGCCCAACGCTCAACCGCTGAGCCACTCAGGTGTCCCCTAGTCATTGCTCTTTAGCAGCTCATACACTAGGCAGAGAAACAGATGTTTAAGTAAATCGTTGTAGCAGTGTGCTATGGGTTAATGTAGATGAATGTGTATTTCTGAGCTGAAAGAAAAATACCTACAAAATCAGGTGAAACTTTTCCTTTGGTAGTACAGAGTACATTGTATTCCAAAGCCCTGAGCACTTTTTTCTGGCACTTGGACATTGGCAAGTTATCACACAGTGGTTGACAACATTGAGTCAATCTTCTTGAGTGCTAATCTTGTTATATGACCTCGGCCAAATTTTTTATTCTCCCTGTGTTTCAGTTTCTTCATTTGTAAAAAATGGGTGATGAATATACTTGTCTATCTCAAAAGATTATTGTGAGGGAAAATGTAGTAGTATATTAGAATAACATCTTACACTCAACTCATGCTAATTTATCAGTATTTTTATTTTAGTGTTTGTGGTCCTCACAATAGAAACTGGCCTTCTCTACTTCTCTGGGGTAGACATGCTCAAAGATACTAGCATTCAGACTGGCAGCTCCAGTTCTCCATCTATGTACATGCCTGTGGTTTAGGGATTTGAGATTGAGGCACTAGAAGTGGAAAAGAGATACAGACTTCTCTTTGGATTGTCTGAGAGAATGTCTTTTTTAATAAGCTGACAAGTTAAAAAAAGTAAACAACAAAGATACTCTAGAATGTGTCGCTGAAAGTACTGGAGAAATTTCCTGACTTCTAGGAGCTGGAGAGGGAGAAGAAATATTTATTCTCTTCAATCTGAGAGCAAAACTGTCATGCTACAATTCAGCTTTTTCAGGTAGATGAGAAAAACAGATTCAAAAGCTTTCCAATGCCTTCAATGTTTAGTGAAAGATGTGAGTCTGATGGAGTCCCCTGGTCCCAGTTTGTAGCCTCATTATGCTTTCTACTGGAATTTTCGGAATTCTTCTTCTACTCATGGAGTTTGGTGAATACAGTCCTGACTCATCACAGCCAACTTTGCCATGTGTTCCTTTCTGGGAATTTTCACCAACCCCTGAATAAATGGTACAACTCTTACGTTGCAATTTCACAACCACTCATATCATCCCCCCACCATTTTGGAGTCTTGAAATTTGCATTTTTCTGCTCTCCAATCAGTTCCCAAATCTTGAATTATTATATTATTTGTTTTATATCTGCTGAGTTTGCACATATATTTCATTCCAGGGGTGGTGCAATCTGACATAACTAACCTATCTTGCCTGGAGAGAGAAGACTCTTGGTAGCAATCTCCCTCTGGGCTATCCGAATATTTTTAGTTTATTCTTGATTTAGAATCTGTCACTGTGCATGTTGACCCATTATTCTCAGAAAGAAATTTGATATTCTCAAGCAGCCCCAAACACCTTCACTGGCTGCCTCCCCATTTCTCTTTCCCTGTTCTCACCCGGCAGCCTCCAAGGACTAACTCCACACATTTCCCCTACACTTCTTGGCCTAACACTTGCTCTACTCCTCTGTCCTGGCCTCCTCCTGTCTCCCTCCTGGTGACCTCAGGCTGTAAAATGCTACAGTATCTCTGGCTTGAGTTCCTTATCTGGCCCTAAATTCTTTCTTTCTTCCCTCCGCTGAGGAAGAAGGAATGTTCATTTATAATATTTTACTTCTCTTTTTCCTCCAGGCTCCTTTAGATGACATTTTTGCTCATGCTGCCATAAAATTGAAATGTTCTCTTCTCACTTGCCCTAGGAGATGTGGCATTTCCCCAGAAGTAGTTGGGATCTGATTCTTAGGTTGTTGTAGAGGATGAGAAATAGTTTCACCAAAGTTGGTGACGGGCTGTATATCAAAACAGAGAGAAGTGGGAGGCATTAGCTGCTTTGAAGACAGCATCCTCCTTCCAAAATGGAATTTCTGGCACAGTCTTCAAGTTCTTGAGTTTCCTTCTCTCCTTTATTCCCAGGACTGTAGGAAAGAGTGATTTCATATTATTCGGGCTTCTTACCACCACTTTATTGTCCTGCCATGCTTTGTAACATGCTGTAAGTGAAACCTGAATATCACACAGGGCTTCCAGAATCAGGAAATATATTCAATGACTGTTCTAATTCCTCTGAACCAGATATGAAATTATGTTAATAATAGTATCTTTCACTGGGTGTACTTTTATATATTTCCAGAGCACTTTCACACACATTTTGGTTTGCCTTCAAAACCTGGCTTACCTACTTTCTGTCCAGGTGCTTGCCTCTGACTGAGTGGTTACAATGTGGTTAGGGAAAGAGTCACTTGCATCTATTAATGTAAAAAATTGAAACCAGCAGAAGTAGGAAACTTTGGTATTTGTATTTGTATATAATTAGAGGTTAGATCATAGAAATTGCTTTGCACATAGGTGGCACCGATTAGATGGAGTATTATTATTTTAAGAAGACTTTCATGTGTCCTCATTTAATTCTCACAACCATGTCTTGAGAATCACTGTTGTGACAGAAGCTTTGGATCAGAGAGACATAGGCAGTGACCTTAAATTTTGCATCCAGGAGACATTGAAGTAAGGACTCAAATTTTGTTCTTCCCATCATACCA
This sequence comes from Canis lupus familiaris, assembly GCF_011100685.1. Taxonomy (NCBI): domain Eukaryota; kingdom Metazoa; phylum Chordata; class Mammalia; order Carnivora; family Canidae; genus Canis; species Canis lupus. The sequence continues at coordinate 13,953,218 of NC_049238.1, forward strand.
TATTGCCTCCTATAAGACTTACCTTTTACTTTGTTTATTTAGCTTATAGATATTAATTGAATACCAACTGTGTGCTGACTATTGGACTAAGTACTGGGGATATGCACTAAAGTAGACCTAGAACCTTCTGTGCTTTCTTTAGAATGCTCCAGGTCCACTTCTGATGAGTTTGTGGAAATATGTATATTTGCAGTATCTCAAAATCTGGATTTTAGTAAGATGTATCACTTACGTTTCTGCTTTTTATAATAACATAAGCCAAGTACTTTATAAGGCACTAAAAATATTTTATGAACAGTTTACGAACCCAAATATAAATGTGATCATTCATTGTACAGTAGAGTTCACATATAGGTTGCAACGAATTAAGAAACTGCTGACAGTCTGAATGTTGGGAAGTGGATATAATCAAAATCTATAGATAAATACATATATATGTATAAATGTCTATAAATACCACATACAAGTAGATATATTGCATAGTTAATTAACATGATAAGTTATCAATTTTGTTTGAATATTTTGCTTTCTTTGTGAACAAATACATTTTATTTATTCTTATAAATAGCACTTTCTAAACAGGATTCTATTCAAGCAACCCTTGGTTTATTGCAGTGATGAGGAGCCTAGTGATGTTGACTTGGAAAACTAAAGTGTCTACTGTCATCACTTGTCATAAAGGCCTTGGTGTAGGAGATGCCTCGTTGGAGGGATGGGGAGATACAGGGAAAGAAGTTTCTTTTTTTTTTTTTTTTTTGTAATGGAGTCATCCAGATGTTCAAACAGCTGTATTAGGAAAGTTGTTTGGACAATTTTACAAAATAATATTTTGTGATAAGACTTTGGTATGTGAAATGGCCATTGTTTCTCAACAGTTTTTTACTTGGAAACAACATGAATTCAAGGGGTTCACAGTTTAATTGAGAATATAAAATATATCCTTTTGAGATGTTACACCAAAACATAAATGGCTTTTCCTCCATCCCAGACATTAATTTGAAACAAGGCATTCTGCTGGAGAAGAAACCCATAAGGGCTTCTTTAAATGGGATACACTTTGATTGTGATCCAAGGAAGAGCTGATAGTGAGAGATTAAAACATTTTCAGGGTAATTTATAGCTTCCTGCATTTTTTAAGGTTACTTTATTTTATGCCTTAATGGTCAGGGATAATTTATATATGCCATGGCAAAAAGAAGCATGGTCAGAGGCTTTCTCTGCTACTCAGACTCTTGGTTGATTTAAGAGAGGAGATGCTATCTCATGCTGTACCAAATGGAGCCAAGACCTATAGACTTCATACAGCAGCCAAGTATGTCCAGTTATGTTGACAAGTCTTACAGGCAATATATTTTGGAGTTCTTGATCAAGATAATAGTGATAAAAATAACAATGGCAACAACAACCATAATAAAGATTCAAAGAGGAGAAGAGGAAGAAGAGGAGGAGCAAGTGGAATTGCTACTGCACCAGAAATGCTAAAATTAGCATCAATAATTAATAATACAAAATCTTCTGTAATTCTAGTGTGGACATTAACTAGGTTAAACTCAGCACATGTGTTTTTAGTGTGCATGGTGTGCCAACCACTGTGCTAGCCACTGATAAGTTAGAAAGATGAATCAGATTTAGCCCTACATAGTCTAATTGAGATATTCTTCTGTGGGAATTATTACCACCAAAGCCAACCAAACAAAAAGCAACATTAAATGTAGCATAGAGACACAAAGAAAAATCCCATAGGAACTAAACGGATTATGTTAAATTTAGAGATTGGGAAAGACACATGGAAAAAGAGAAATATAAAAAAATAAAAGGATCTTACTGGAAGTGTAAATTTTGGTAAATTGATATGGATAAAAGAATAGTCATTCTAGCAAAATATGCAATGAACAAAAGTGTGGAGATAGGATTATATAGATTCTGTCTGCAGAATGAGGAGCAGTCTGAGGAGGTGGAATGAAGTATGCTTTGTGGTGAGTGAGGCAAGGGAAGGCTAGATCATCATCAAGGGAATGTTTGTTCTTAGAAAACTAGGTTTACTCTAGTGCCAATTTAGATTATGCCTTATGCTAAAGCGTTATGTACATCAGCACTGCTTTATGTACATAAACACTACCTCTTATTCTGCTCTGTCTCTTTAAGCTCCTATCCCAAGGTGCATTTTGGCATGAGGTTATTTTATTTTATTTTAAATATTTTATTTATTTATTTATTTATTTATTTATTTATTTATTTATGAAAGACACACAGAGGGAGGCAGAGACACAGGCAGAGGGAAATGCAGGACTTCCAGGACCCCAGGATCACCATCTGAGCCAAAGGCAAATGCTCAAACACTGAGCCATCCAGGCTCTCCTGGCATGAGGTTATTTTAAACTAAAGTAGATTCTAGGAAAACTGAAGATATCTTTGGTCAAAAAGAAGGATTCTTCACTGACGAAAATGTCAAGCAACATGCCAGGCTGGAGAGGGTGCCCGGATTTTCTTCAGTTCAGTTCTCCTGTTCCAGAGAGCCATCCTTGAGCTAAGCTAGTCCTCCCGCCTATATCCTCCAGAGAGTTCTCATTCATTTCTGGGCTTAATGTCTCCTTTGTACAACAGAGAGAAAAATCATGGACTTTAGGGATTGTACATGATCCTGAGAGGTGATGCAGGAAAAGATTGTAGATGGAGAGCCTGACTAATATGTTCTATTGACCAGCTGCAGAGGAAGCCTGGAAGGATACTGTGTTATAATTGTAAATCAGCTGTTGGGCTCCAGTATCTATCAATATAATCGGACTGAGAGTCATGGTCCTGGACTTTTGTCCTGGCTCAACAAAGATCTAGCTTGGGCCACTTATTTAACCTATTTGAGCTCCAGTTTAAGCATTTGTCAGGTGATCTAGTTCTACCAGATTGCCAGGTTTCCTTCTAGCTCTCGTTTTTGTTGTTGTTCTACAAAAACACTTTGGTTATAGTTTATAAAACATTAAGAATATGAAAATGGGTGAAGTTTTGCATTTCCTTTTGACTTTTGGATGAAGAAGTATGCTTTCAGCTGGTGTTCAAAATTTTTTTTAGATTTATTTATTTATTTATTCATGATAGACACAGAGAGGGAGAGAAAGAGAGAGAGAGAGAGAGAGAGAGAGAGAGAGAGGCAGAGACACAGGAGGAGGGATAAGCAGGCTCCACGCTGGGAGCCTGACATGGCGGGACTCGATCCCGGGACTCCAGGATTGCACCCTGGGCCAAAGGCAGGTGCTAAACTGCTGAGCCACCCAGGGATCCCCTGGTATTCAAATTTGACTTGAAATGGCAGACATACCAAACCATTCCTTTCTTGCAAGTCTTTAATTCTACCAAGGAGAAAAAATATCAAATATTTTGATAAACAGTTGATGGGAATTTTAAGTTTATTTAAGTTTGGGAAGTCTGTGCAGAGGAAGAAGTATCCTGTCATTATTAAATCAAACAGTGGTATTAGGGATTCTTTACCCAAATCAAGTATCTGCAGTAAATTTTGTTGTGGAATGCTGGCTGGTTTCTGTACAGTTGTAAGGTTATTTTGCTTCATCTTGAGAAGGGTAGGGCATTAAAAAAGAGTACCATGAACATTTACCCTGAAGCCTAGATGCCTTTTATTTTAGGGAGGAAAAGGTAAAAACTTTGGAATCTAGTAGTATTATGTAGCATAATGTAATATACAAAGGAATGCCTACATGTTTAATGCCCCACAAATGGAACTTCAGAAAAACCACAGTAGCTCTTAAATGGTGCATTGCAAGAATAAAAACATGATCCAATCCTGAAAGCATTCCTGCTGGGTGGCTGGGCCTTACTTTTCTCAGGAGTAAACCAGATCTTGTACAACCTTTTATAGAGTGAGGCCTAGATTATTCCATTATGCTTGGGAAAATATGGAGAAGGAGCTAAGTGTTTCAGCAAATTTTTAAGCTAATTGAATCAATAAGGCAGAAGCCAAGAGAAGGAGAAGTTCTAATTCCCTCCTTGGGCTTTTGTTTTGGGTGATGATATTGGAAGCTAATGCATAAAACATGAATTATAAGTGCCTGTTGGCTTGTCTGTCCTTTTGACTAAGCTGAATTCCTTGAAGAAGGGATGTTGGGTTATGGATATTTCTATTCGTGGTAACAAGGGCATGCTCGGGACATAGTGGGACACTGGTAATTATTTATATAGTTGAACAGAAAAACAAAAACAAAACCAAAAAATCAAAACCACCTCTCTAGAGTACAGGGAAATAGCATCACCAATAAATAAATGAGAAGAAAAATAAATAAAACATCTTCAAGATTAAATAATAGTAAGTTTTAGTTTTGTGAAATTAGGATTCTTCAGTGTTTGTTAGCTTTCATAATGTTCTATTTAAAATGCATCTAATTTACTAAGTAAGCCCTTGTTTTTGTATCAGGATGAAATTTCATGAAATTGGGGTCTTTGCATTTCAATAAAGATAGGAGTAGATCTTGGAAATTAAGTACATATGTCACAAAGTTTTTTCCTTGAGGAGCTGTGTACTAAATGATATTGTCTCCTGGTATCAGATGCTGGAATTTGGCCCATGACACAAATACAACTTTTTAGTATGCATTTTCTTTCTTACTGTTATGAAGTTGAAATTTTCATACTGGCTTCCTGGTCATCCATCCTGGGAACAAATAGCTTGATGGAGTATAGGGAGAGACTGCTAGAGCCCTGGAAAGCATTACATTTGGCATTCTGGAGTAGTGGGTGGATTCACAGATAAGAGTATATGTGTGTGTGTGTGTGTGTATGTGTGTGTGTGTGTGTGTTTGTCCTTGTCTATTTGACTTCCTCAGCCTGTAAATAGTCAAAGTGAAAAAAAAAATTTGGGAAAAGGGTGTTTATTCTCCTCTTCCTGATATTGGTTTGTAACATCAAAGCAAAATCACAGAGACTGTTGAAATATTTAGCAATTAATTTTCTGTCTCTGCTTTTAAGCATGCTGCTGGTTTATAACTACTGCCTTGAAAAGGGGTGTGTGGTTTAAACACAGATTTTACACTTTAAATTGAAGCCATAATCTCAGTTTTGGAATGGGGAATTCCTAAGATAACTTTGTTTTGTAAAAAAATGAGGTCACTCAAATGGTAGACAATTAATCCCAAGTGCTTTAATTGTCATCTAAAAACATAAAGAATAACGTGTGCCATTTCCTTTTTATCTTTTCCCCTTGCTTTGTTTTGAAGAAAATAATTTCCTTATCAATTCTGCAGACATAGTGCTAGCTTATATCTTAAGAGAGGATGCTATCAGTTTTAGTACATTCACTGAGGTTAAACTATCTACATTGAGTAAGAGAGAGGAACTTTCCTAGCATCAAACCCAAACAGAAACTTAGTAAAATTTATAATAAATCTACTTGATTATTGCATTATATAAATGGTCTTGATCCTACAAATTGTTATTAATGTGGTGTCCTTTTTATATTTTGATACCACAAGCATAGAATGTGACACAAAGTTGGATGAAAAATGAGATTCATTTATTTGAATGTGTTAGTTTTATTTTTTTTCCATTAGCTATGCTAGAAATTACAGCTAAGGAAATTTCTCTAATTATGATATTCTTTAGGTACAATCCAAATATGTTTCCTTTTAGTGGAGATTGCTTGCAAAGACATTACATTAAATATTTGCTTGTAAAATTAGTCAGAAGCTTTGAGATTATTATTTAAATGTGGATAAAGCTACTTTGCAGGTCTTAAAATTGGAAATGTCTCTGATTCAAAACAACAACAACAAAATGAAGTAATTCTGGGTCGCCCAAAATATTTTTAAAATTTCATTCAGCATTTAGGTACTGAATACAGCATGGACTATGCTCTGAGGTACTGACCTTGCAGTCTGTTCCTTTCTCATCTTCAGACTAAGATCTTTGGATGCCACTCTGCTGGACTCCCATAGCTTACAGTTTATACCTCCATCCTTGGATTGATTCTACTGTATTGAATTTGACTATTTATATGTTCATCTCCTCAACCAGACTCTGAGATTTTCTTTTTTAAGATTTTTTTTTTTTTTTTTTTTTTTTTTTTTTGCGGGGGGAGGACACAGAGAGAACAAGCAGGAGGGACAGGGAGAGGGAGAGATACTCTCAAGCTGAGTGTGGAGCTCAAGGCAGAGCCCGATCTCAGGACCCTGAGATCATAACCTGAGCTGAAACCAAAAGTTGGATGCTTAAATGACTGCACCACTCAGATGTCCCTAGACTCTGAGATTTTTCAAGTGCAAAGCAATGTTTCTTTTAATCCTGTGTCCCAAGCAAAAATGAGTCCTGGTACAAAGTACTTTCAACCAATCCCCTACTTTGGGCCATTAGATTGTTTCCCTTTTCTCCTGTGTATATATATGTGTGTATATGTGTGTGTGTGTGTATACAAAGATATATATGTATATGTTTTATTTATATATATATATATATATATATAAAACACTGCAATGAGTATTTTTTCATATAAAGCTTTGTTTGCCTTATCAAATTTCCTTAGTGTAATAGTAATAATGATAGCCTATTTATGCTTGGTATTTTGATTACATCACTAAATACCTTACATGGGTTATTGTAATTAAACTCCCATAACACCCCTCTGAACAGATTACTCTCCCCATTTTACAAATGAAGTAACTGATGTTCTGATAGACTTAACAGCTTGTCCAGGACCAAGCTTGCCCAAGACAGACAGCAAACAAATCCAAATACTACCTGAGACTAAAGCCTGTGTCTTTATCCATTATGCTGTATTTTTTCTTATTTCCTAGAGTGAGATTATGAATTTTTTTTATTAAATATTTCATTTATTTGAGAGAGAGAGACAGAGACTGAGCATGAGCACTGGGGAGGAGACAGAGGGAGAGAGAAAAGCAGACTCCTGCTGAGTAGGGAGACAGATTTGGGGCTCGATCCCAGGACCCTGAGATCATGACCTGAGCCAAAGGCAGACGCTTAACTGACTGAGCCACTAGGTACCCCAAGAATGTTTCTAATTCAGAACCAGGAATATGTCTTTAAGATTCTTGAAACATTGAATGTGCTACAAGAAGGTGAACAAGACATTTTGCTACACTTGTCAGAGCTTTGCATCACTGTGTGCCTTACTGCACTTCCCAAGGAGAGTTCTGTGTACATGCTAAGCAGGAAGAACACTAGGTCAGCTCAGCAATGTAGACCATACTGGTCTTCAAGTTGTTCTAACACATCTCCTTGGTAGGACTAGATCAGAGAAGAAGGTGGCCAATCCAGTTAGATCATACCAATGAATGCCTCACTCTCATGGCATTGAGGCAATGATGTATGTAGTTTTGGTCCGTAAATGCCTTTGTCTGTTTGTGATTCTTCTAATAAGCAGGGATGGCTGCTGTTTTAGGCCAGGCATGGGCACAACTGTGCAGTACAGAAATAAAGTCAGAAAGTGAGGGAAGAACTATTGGCCCAGGGAAGCTAGTTGAACAGTGTAGACTTTCCAGAGTTAATCACTATATGCCCTGTGTATGGTTTTCTCTGAGAAGCACCAGCCCAAGGATTTCCCTATTTGGTGTTTCTTTACATTTCCCCTAATCTCCTAATAAATATAGCATGTATAAAATAGTGTTAAGGGTGCACCAAAAAGCATTAATGCTGCAGGAAGAGTGTTCTTGACATAGTAGAGTGGAAGGAGGGACCAAAGACCTGTGTTAGCATCAGGGGACAGTTTGCATGTTCCTAAGTAAAAATCATCTTGTGTATAGAATTTTTAGTTTCTTCATCTGTTAGGTGAGAAGGCTTAAGTAGGATAATCCACTAAATTTCCTTTTCACCTTTGAGCTGATATAATGGAGTATTCTATACTTATGTTTAAAAGCTGATGGTTCTGACTTAGAAAGTGTGTTCAAATTCTGGCTCGATAAGTTATTAGAGATATGACCTTAGACATATCATTGTCATTCCAATGATATGGCTGAACCATTCTAAGTTATATAAAATGGGGGCTGACAATACCTTTCTCAGTTGTGGTAAGGATAAATTTAGAAATAGGTGGATCTCACATTCTACAATTAATGAAGGCATGGTAGTGACCATGGTAACATCTGGGACTCTACTCATCCCATGAGTTTTCCATCACATCAGATATTCCCGTTCAGTATGTTCTTTGGTCTGTATAGTATGTCAGATCCTATTAACACAGTGCCACAAACTGGGTAGCTTAAAGTAACAAAAATAGTTGTAGAGGCTACAAATCTGAAGTCCATGTGTTGGCATAGTTGGTCTCTTCTGAAGATTCTTTTTTTTTTTTTCTTCTTCTGAAGATTCTGAGGTAGAATCTGTTCCATGCCTAACTCCTAACTTCTGATGGTTGCTGGTAATCTTTGATATTTCTTGGCTTGCAGCTACATCACTCAAATGCTGCTTTTGTCTTCACATGATCATTGCCCTTTCATGTGTGTCAGAGTTCCTATAACTCTGTATGACCTTCTTCTTCTTCTTTTTTTTTAAAGATTTTATTTTTTATTTATTCATGAGAAACACAGAAAGACAGAGACATAGGTAGAGGGAGAAGCAGGTTCCCTGTGGGGAGCCTGATGCAGGACTCAATCCCAGGACCCCAGGATCATGACCTGAGCCAAAAGCAGTTGCTCAATCACTGAGCCACCCAGGTGCCCCTCTGGGTGACCTTCATATAAGGATAACTGTCCTTGGATTTAAGACCCACCATAATAAAGTATGACCCCATCTTAACTTGATTTTATCTCCTATGACCCTATTTCCAAATAAGATCACACTCTGAAGTCCTGGGGGTGGTACTTCAACAAATCTTTTTGGGAAACAAAATTCCACCCACAATAATCTGTGGGGAGCTGTACAAATATAAAGTAATGAAGTTATTGTTACTGACAATGATGAGCAGGATTACAAAAAACCAGACTGTGAATGAGTGATTTGTTCAGGTTCACCCTGATTTCTCTATATGCCAGTTGTTTCTAGAAATCAATAATCAGACAGTATTGGGCACCTGGGTGGTTCATTCGGTTAAGCATCTGCCTTCGGCTCAGGACATGATCCCAGTGGTCCTGGTATCTAGGCCTAAATTGGTCTCTCTGCTCAGTGGGGAACCTCCTTCTCCCTCTCCCGCTGTCTGCTGCTCTCCCTGCTTGTGCATTCTCTCTGTCAAATGAATAAATAAAAAAATCTTTACAAAATAATTAGAGGGTATTTTAGATACTCTAATAGATAAATTACCAAAATCACCCGAGTTTTCCAATTTTTGGCGACAGTTGGCAATCCTAAATGAGTGTTGAATTGCTACAGAAAAAATCTGAATTCAATTCGGGGTGGTGGCTGCCTAGTGCAGTTAAAGAATCTTAGAGTTCCAGGGAACTTGAGAATGACCCATTTTCAGAATGGCTACCCATCATGTGTCCATCAGGTTGTGGAGTACATAATCAGTTAGGAGTGATTTATTATTATTCCTGTGACCTGGCTGTGGTGTGGGTCCTTCAGAAAGCTCAGACCTGTTTTACTTGCAATCCAGCCCCACTGGCAAGAACTAGGCCCTATGGGGCCACAGGGCGCATCTCTACATAAATAAGTAGTTCCTTTCTGAACTACTCAGCGGAAATTCTTTGATCTTAAACCCATCAACATCATGCCTTAAATTGCCATTTCCCTAGCAAGTGAGAATTTTGGGGAGTAGTTCTCAAAGTCCCCAAGATATACAATCTCCACAAGGATGCCAAAGAACTGTGACATTTAGGAAGGGCTTTGGGCTAAGAAAAACATCTTTCCTAAGAACCTCTAAGTTTTCTCTCTTCCCAAACACATGAATTACTGATCCCCTGTGTGAGTTTCAGAGCCAGCCTGTGATGATGTCTGACAAGCTATCTTCGATTTATTTTCTCTTGTGTCCAATATGCTTGGAAAATAATATTTTGTTGTTGACTAATTTGTAATTTAATCCTACCAATGAGTGTGTAAGGTTGCCAAATACCTACTGTTTTCTTCTCTCATATACATATCTGAAATGTCATCTAGAGATCTAACTTCCAGGTCAACACTTTTCCAGGGCATAACACTGAAGCTGCCTTATTTCCATTGAGGATTCCTATAACTCTGGTTGTTTTCCTCTGTTTATTTCTACAATCTTGTGATTATAATAAAGCCCTGTCTGTTCTAAAATCTATATTTAAATCTGTCTGCAATAATATGTTATTTCCTTGGTTATTTACAAAAATTTAAAGGGCCAAAACATTTTATTTAATTAACAAATTAGAAGTAGGAATAAGAATAATAAGTAGATTTTTTCCAGAAATAATAAACCATTTTTTCCCATGAGCTTCAATTTCCTCATTTCCCCCCTTTGTTCTCATGATTTTTTCAACTGTTTTTTTTTTTTAAGATTTTTATTTATTTACTTGACACAGAGAGAGAGAGAGAGAGCACAAGCAGGGGGAGTAGCAGGCAGAGGGAGAGGGAGAAGCAGGCTCCTTGCTGAGCCAAGAGCATGGCATGGGGCTCAATCCCAGGATCTTGGGATCATGACCTAAGCTGAAGGCATACACCTAACAGATTGAGCCACCCGAGCACCCCTGTTTTTGAACTTTTATATGTGATTCACACTTGTATACCCTGCTAGATTTTCATCTTCTTGGTATTTTATTTGTTTTCCCATTAACATATCTTTCCAGATTCCTTCTTTTTTTCTTTTATATTCCTGTTTCTTTCTTCTCTCCTGTTTTTCTCACTTCTCTTTCTTCCTTTTCCATCTCTTTCATGATGAAGAAAATTAAAGGTGCATCACAAGATTTAAAATAAGAAAAAGAGAGTAAGAAGCAAAAAGAGGAAGAGGAGGACTGGAGAGAGAGAGAAGGAGGAGGAGGAAGGAAACAAAGAAACAGAGACCTAAGGGGAAGGAAAAAGAAGCACCAAGTGGAAAGATGGGGAGGAAGGGACAGGAAAGAACACATTACCAAGAAATGCAAACCATAATATTAGTGCTTTGAATTTTTGTCTAGTAAACACTAAAAAGGAAGTAGAACTTTGCAAAATGTGCACTATCCCTAACATAAGATCATACCATTCGCTTAACAAAATCAGAAAATAATAAAGGTTCAGAACTAAGGTAAGCTAAGGACATCTTAATGAAATAACTGTCCTTAAATTGGCTTTTAACTAACCAAAAATGTCGGTGTGTTCATTTCAATTCAGTGAGAAAGAGCAATGCTGTTTGAGCACTCAGTGCAAAGTTGCTATTCTTCAGGGAGTAGTGTAGCTACTCTTCAGGGAGCTACCGTGGTGACAGCATGAGGTCTGGAGTCCAAAGACCAGGGTCCAAGTGTTTCTGTCACTTACACATCATACAACTGCAGACCTGTCTCCTCCTCTCTTTGCTTCTCAAGGGGATAATTAAGGAAAAGATGCTTATATATGTGAAAGCATTATTATTAGTTGTTAATTAGTGCCATTTAAAATTATTTTGTTGCATGTATGTAAGCCCCACAGGACACCATTCTGCAGTCCATGTAACACTGTTAAGAACTTTGATTCTATTTAGTTAATTTAGTAATTGACATTTTCATGAAAAAATTCTCAGAACTTTTTTATGGTGAAAGGCTTTTATTTTCTGGTTTTCAGGTCACATTTTTCTGTTGAAACATAAAAATATAAATAAATAAATGCCCATGGAGGGCATCCACTGCAACAGCTCAATATTCTTTCAGATTACTTTTTAAGGAAAAAAAAAGCGAGAGAGAGAGAGAGAGAGAGAGAGAGAGAAAGAGAGAACAAAACACTTATAACAACACCTGCTATTTGGCAGAATTTGACCTGACCCCTTTCTCCTTCTTTTGTTATTATAAACATCAAGCTCTTTAAGTGAGAGCTGTTTAAAGGATCCAGGGCTGTGAGTGTTCCTTCCTAGATCCCAGATGCACGGGGAGACGGATGGGCTTTCTGATCTTTATTTTATGAGCGTCTGATAAATTGCCTCTGGCACCTGGCAACTAAAATTTCACTATCTGAAAAGTAACCCTCATGTCAAACAATGTAGCCAGCTTCGGCCTCTCAGTGGAGGACCTCTGTAGCTGTGTGGAGGACGACGCCTTCTACTTCCTGGACAGGCCTACTACCACGCTCAAGGATTCGCATACTTTTAATTTTGAAGGGAAGAAAGGATTATTAAAGGCTTTATATGCTATGCAAAAATGTGTCTTTTGAAGGATTTCATCATAGCTTTTATTTTAGAATTTTTGGAACAAGTCAAATAACGGCTTCAGAACATGGCCTAGCCTGAAAAAAAAAAAAAATGTTGGTAACAGGATAAAGATTTGCAGCTCTGGGTCAGGAGCGTCCCTGCACTAGCCTGGCTCTGGGTGTTGATACAAGAAGAATGCAGGTGGTCTTCTTCTAGGGACAGAAGAGTTATAAACAAAGTCATCAGTACAGGCTATTATCGCCTTTCCTTTAACTTCTTAGCTGGGGGCCCAATGAACTCAACCCCAAGGAAGAGCTATATATTTTTTCTCTATTTATGGAGATTCAAATATCTGCAAATTTTTATTTTTTAAGAAGAGAGAAGAAAGAGAATGATAGAAACACTACTACACTGTGTTACTTCCTAAAGAAAGATGAAATCGATGAGCAATAATAAACAAAATATGAAATCCTCCAAATCTTCCAATGACTGCGTCACCATCATAGAGTGGGGCTTAGGCTGGAGGAATCTCTATGGACCATGTTGCCAATTATCACTCTTTGTCTCTCTCCCTCTGCCATTTAAATTTACTGGTTTAGAAATTGTTGTTAGCCAGGGAAGATGATACTACTTAGGTTTGTTCTCTTCTCGTAAATTCAGAGATCATCAATTCTTGAGTTTCCTTCTGGGCTGTGGCTTTATGTGTTTCCTGGTATATCATACAGAGGTCTAATAATTTTGGCTCACTGGATTTGAGTTTCCACAGAGTGAAATTTTATGTCCTTTTTTTTTTTTTTTTTTTTTTTGCAGCTAGTAAGAGATTTCTATGTTAGGCTTAGCCATCTGAAGTATAGTAATTCGGTAGTAAAAACAGAAATGCCCTTGGTCAATCATTAATTTAATGTAGTAGCATCTGTTTATCATTTAGCAAACAATTTTTTATGCTTAGCTCTGACTATATAGAAATAAACTGGTTGTGTATCTTGCTTCAAGGAGCTCATAGTTCAATATATTCACTAATAAGTAAACCACACTTTTTGTTATTGCTTCTTAGAAGTATATATTTGAAAGAATGAAGCTACAAAGGAGGAGAGGGGACATTTAGAGGTTAAATTTGTGCTAAGACTTGAAAATTTAGTATTCTTCAGGTAGGCAAGGCAAGTAAGGCAGGGACAGAGAGAGCAGCCTGAGCAAAGCAGAGAGGAGATTTAATAAGCAGCAAATAGATTGCAATATGTAAAGTGCTTACAGCAGTGTCTGGCACATAATAAATGTCAGTAAATGATGATTCTTATTTCTAACAATTCCTTTGAATATATTTAACTTACCTAATATCTGTATTTTTACAAATATGCATTAACCCATTGATTTAATCCAGAAGATTTTGAAATTCCTCTGATTCTTGTGACATAAGACCTTTTTTATGGATTGGCCACCTCCATAAAAGACAGGTTGGAGACACTATTAAGCTTTCTGACTTTGGCATGGTGAAATGACTTACCTGAAATCTCCCAGTGGCTAGTCAATGATAAAGACAGGCTAACCTCGGGATCCCTGGGTGGCGCAGCGGTTTGGCGCCTGCCTTTGGCCCAGGGCGCCATCCTGGAGACCCAGGATCGAATCCCACATCGGGCTCCCGGTGCATGGAGCCTGCTTCTCCCTCTGCCTGTGTTTCTGTCTCTCTCTCCCTCTCTCTCTGTGACTATCATAAATAAAAAAAAATAAAAAAAAAATTAAAAAAATAAAAAAAATAAAAATAAAAAAAAAATAAAAAGACAGGCTAACCTCTAGGTCACCTGTCCCTAGAATAAGGAACAGAACACTCAAATTTCATGGTTCCTGTGGTGCTGGTCGTGCTCTTGCCCAAAACAATGTAAACAAGTTTCCCTTCTACTGACTATATTGTTGGATCTTTATTTGTCTAGCATCATCTCTTAATCATTTCAGTGGAAATTGGTTCTACTCTTCAAGGCACTTTCAGGATATTGGTGATTGGAGAGTGGGGGTGAGAGTGAGTTATGGACAGAAAAGGCAGAGATGACATAGTGTAACAAAGGAGAAGGGAAGAGGATTATTTTAAATTTCTTTTCTTCATTTTGTTTCTTTTGTTTTTTCTCTGACTTTTGGAGCTCTGTCAGCTGAGGCATATAGATACCTGCTTCCAAGGCTGTAAGCTTTCCTTGACTTACAACTCAAAGCTGTAGGTTTCATTTTTGTTATTAGACACTGTACTTTACTCCATTAGAGCATAGGCTGAAATGTACTATTCTCTTATTTATAGACTCTGAGAGGGTGGGAGGAAGGTGGGCCCTCTCCAGAGGCTCTAGGGAGTTTGCATCTGTAGATCCAGAAGGTTCTTTCTTTCTTGATTTTATTTATGTATTTGTAAGAGACACACAGAGAGAGGCAGAGAGAGACATAGGCAAAGGGAGAAGCAGACTCCCTGCAGGGAACTCAGTGAGGAACTGGACCCCTGGATCAGCACCTGAGCCAAAGGCAGATGCTCAACCACTGAGCCACCCAGGTATCCCTGGAAGAAAATTTCTGAGGCTACCTGGGCTATTCCTCCAGTGTCCTTCAAAGTCTCCTTGAAGAACAGAAAGCATGCTGTCAACTCCTACACTTTCATCCTGGGAGACAGAAGACAAAGGCCCCAGCACGTTTTCTGTCCCTTCCTGTGTGGCCATACCCATGTAGATGTGGCCTCTCCTGTGAAGCCTGGGCTGGCTTCAGCACTAAAAGGACCAAACCAAACCCATTTCCTCTGAAAATAATTTAAAGCAATTTAAGAAGATCGAGATATGAGGAATATTTCCTCATCAACTGTTGTTCCCAGTGATGTAAAGCTAGGTAGGATTTTAAATTATTGAATAGATCGACTTTGTTTGTCAACACACAACAGTATTTGAGTTATTTTTTCAATGGGGATTAAACAAACTCATGAAAATATATTAATGCATCACTGCATTAGGCATACCTGATATATATAGTACAA
Source organism: Canis lupus familiaris (assembly GCF_011100685.1). NCBI lineage: Eukaryota > Metazoa > Chordata > Mammalia > Carnivora > Canidae > Canis > Canis lupus. Next base: position 13,968,409 of record NC_049238.1, read on the forward strand.
ATATTTAACTTTAAAAACTATGAATCCATAGGAAATGTACTGGACTTATTTGAATATGTGATAGATTTTAGAAAGACAAGCAACCCATATAATTGTTTGCCCTGGTATTTAGAGTATTTCCAAGGAATTGTAATTTAACAGCAATGTTTTTCATGTTCCCAGAAAAAAGAAAAAAGGCTTAGAAAGGCAAGTATGAAACTAATAGGGGACTAACAGGTTTAAAAAAACAATGAAATTGCTGCACCATCCTTCTCTCCGGCTTTCTCTTGTCTCTGTGGGTCAGAAAACTTGAAGCCTTGGGGAGTAAGCAGACTTCTATTATACTTAATGGAAATATCATGTTGACTTTTTTTGGTGCATCCTCTTTTTGTAGGTCATAGTTAAACTGGACCTTGAATCCAGGAGTGCTTCAAAGAATATTTGCTGAAAGAATGGAATGTCTGCATAGTTTGCTGATATGTGGGATCATTAACTAGGTGCCATAGAAACTAGGCATTGTAGGCTGAATTTATATAATGCGTTACTTAAAAACTTAGCTCCTTGGTGAAGAAATCAGGCAAGGGAGCCTAACATAGTAAAAGCAGAGGCCTGTCACTACAACCTGTTTCATCTCTAATCTCTAATGGAGATTAGTCAAGGGAAAGGTGGATGGGATCTCTCTCTTTTTCTCTGCCTTGCCCCCCGCACATGGCATATGATGTCTATACATGTGAGTGCATGCTGGGTATGGCTGAATGAACGTACACAAACATGTAACTTGCAGAGAAAGCTTACTATGAGTAGAAAAGAATTGGGCATGCCACATATTTTTGTATTGCCACTTTTCCTCAGAATCCAGAAACAGGGACATCTGCAGTGTGTCAGGGAATGGAGACACTGGGACATGTCTGGTTATGATATCATTAAATGACCAATGAATTAAAGTAAGGGAGGTGATCAGAGTGTGGCTCTCTCTGCTTTACAGATAAGCTGATATTGGAGTGTGCGAAATACGGTCTCACCAGGTTAGGAGTGAATGATCTGTTACTGATGAGAGGTAGTTGAAAAATAGTTCCACTTTAATTGTTTTATTGTCTACTTTGTATTATCAGGACTCGTGGGAGAGAAGAGTTATAGATAACAAAAGTGACATAACCCATGTGCCTAAGAAGCCTCTGTCAAAAGGCCTGAGATGCTTCCCTGGGAATATCACATTTCATTTGGCAAGAATCTCTCCTAGTATATCTGGAAAATACACCGGAAAGCCCTGTATATACTGTTAACATGAGGCCTACAGAGAGGAGTTTAATCAATGGGATAGCAAACAAATATTTAGAAATGAAAAAGCTCGCCAGAGCCCAGTCTTTGCAGTGTCCTCTGAATCATTCATTGCCACTGGAGGGACAGGTGTGGTCTTAGTTAACTCTGGAACTCCTTTAGGTGGATGACTACTGTGCTCTTCTAGTAACAAATTCATTCATATAGTATGTATGGTCATTGAGCAATGGACCCAGACATAAGAAAGGCCTGGGCTCCCATTCTGGTTTAATCCTCTCACAGCTGCCTGATGAAAATGGATTTCATCACTGTCTGAATTTCAGGTTTCTTACCTATAAAGAAACTAATTTACTTCTCATATAGGGTTGATATAAGATTTAAGGAAGTAGTAAAAACTAGAAGCTTCATATAATGCCTGGTAGATACCTAGTCATTACTCAATTTTATGGTTTTGATCACATCTCACCAAAGCTATAATACCAACAATGATAAACTGGTCACTGGATTTAATGCCAGCATTTTGGGGGAAAACAGCTTAAGTGTGCTATTTTAATTAATTTTAACCGACTACCACTAGAATACATTAATCCTTATGGTGCATATTACTTTTCTATTTAGGTTCAACATTAATATTTGAAGCTAATCCTGCAAATACAGAGTCTGTAGTATTTTTTATGAATCAATTTTGGCCATTAGGGATTACAGAGAACATCATGGTGACACTCTACCTTTCCTCACTCAGGCTTGTTATCTTGACATTGCACCTTTAGGACTGACAGTATAATTTGAGGTTTGTCAAAGAAGACCAGAGTTCCTTTTTTTCCCTCCCTTAATTGAATTACCTCTCACTGGAAGTTCAAAACTTCTTTTGAGAGAAGCCAGAATCTTTCTGACAAATTCTAATGTTTGAAAGACAGTACCTTGTGTCTAAGAGGATATAGAAGATATTGATAGTCGGTTTGTTTATCTCTACATTATCATGGCTTGGGCCCTGATTGCTGCTGTATCACTGCTGCCTTTTGAGCTTAAAATCTTTGTTAATTTTGAGAAATTTGCAACTTTTATTGACATTATTTGAATTGCCTGACATGTGACAAGCAATCTGCTTATATAAAAAACTTATTTTCAGTGTAGCTGTTATAGGACAATCTTGAAAGATTTTTAAGCAACAATGGATGTTGTAAATCTGAGTTTAAAACTGTGTATGGAGATGCTTGGGTGGCTCAGTGGTTGAGCATCTTCCTTTGGCTCAAGTTATGATCCTGGGATCCTGAGATTGAATCCTGCATTGGACTCACTGCAAGGAGCCAACGTCTCCCTTGCCTCTGCAGCTGCCTTTCTCTCTGTGTCTCTCATGAATAAATAAATAAAATATTTTAAAAAGCCAAAAAATGAAAAACAACTGTGTGTGATGGGGGCATCTGGGTGACTCAATGGATGAGCATCTGCCTTTGGCTCAGGTTGTGTTCCTAGGGTCCTGGGATTGAGTCTTGCATCAGGTTCCCCATCTTTAAAAAAAAACACAAAACTATGTGATGTTACCAATGAAAATTATTAACCAAAGGTGACTGTTGATTTACAGATACTCTGTGTGTGAGTCATGTTCACAGATGAGTATGGAATGACAACAACCTCACGATTACCTCTCTGTCCAGTTGTTGACAAATTGCTTTTGACAGTCAATGTGAGCTGTGTCCCAGTTTAGGGAAACAGCAAACATATTTAAAAAAAAATTAAAGTGCATCTTCAAAATTGAAAAGAAACAAGGAAAAATGATAATCTGTGGCACATCCTAGCTTGTTCCAATTATTATATATGACATTTCCTCAAATCCTCATCCTCCATATGGAAAAAGCACTTGGTTATTTTATTTTATTTTTTTCTCCTCTGTACTTCTGCAGGAACTCATTCTACTTGGTTTCTTCTCTGTTAGCACACCCCCTGGAGGCTGATCCATTAACCTATTTGAGAATTTGAGCTCAAGAGATAGTGTATCCCACTGGTGTAGAACAGGAGAAAGAATGACTCTTGTACAAGCAGATTACAGCCTTACTGTCAGCCCTTGCAACTTTGTGGCTGCATGGCTTTGGTCAAGTTGGTGATCTCTTTGAACTTTAGAATCGTCATCTGTAAAATCACTATGATATACATTAAGATTCTATCTAACCTATTTGCTCCAATCACCATTTATTTCTCCAGGTTCCAGCATGGATCCAAGTATGGTGCCAAAAATATTGTAGCTTAAGATCATAATCAGAGATTATCATGATGATTGCAGGTATGCTTGCTGTTACATAGTTTACAGAATATTTTCTTAAATGCTAGCTTCCTTAAGTTTTATAACAGTCCTGTGAGACAAACAGAGCAGTAATAACTTCCATAATTGAATGCAGAGAAGGGGCTAATTTCCTCTACTATCCTTCTTGGGTTACCAGAAGTCAGATTTGCTACAGCTGTCTATTTATGTCACATTTTTCATTATTAGTGATTTCTGAGTAAACATTGTTTGCTATTTAACAAGAATCTACAAACATGTGTTATTTGTGTCTGAGAAACATTCAAGGGGCTTCACTTGGAGTGAAGTAGGATGTCAAAGGAAGGCTACCAGGCCAAAACAGAGCAGAGAGGAAGGTTGAAGGGTTGGAGATGGGATTATGTTAAAGCTGTGGGGTTGTGAATAAAAGAAGAATATGGGATCCCTGGGTGGCTCAGCGGATGAGCGTCTGCCTTCAGCCCAGGGCGTGATCCTGGAGTCCTAGGATCGAGTCCCACGTCGGGCTCCCTGCATGGAGCCTGCTGCTCCCTCTGCCTGTGTCTCTGCCTCTCTCTCTCTCTGTGTCTCTCATAAATAAATAAATCTTAAAAAAAAAAAAAAGAAGAAGAATATGCAGAAATTAGCTCTGCCAGCCATAAGAATAGTATCCTATGAATTTAAAACCTTCTTTGAAACCTCTGTGAGAGAATGTTGCACCTAGATATTTTTCCCTGCAGTCCCCTAACCCTAAACTTTTTGTACCCCATGATCCAAGCATGATATCAGGCCTTGAGCCTGGATGAATTTCAGCCCTAGAATCACTAGTTGAGTTTCTGTGTGCCAAGTTCAAGCAGAGTGCAGGGTTTTTGGAATCCAGCTTTGGTGCATCCCATCCTGTAACTATGATATATGATAAAAGGGAATATTGCAGCCAAACTTGACTATGTTCAAAGCAAGGTGCTAGTGAAAGGATGGGACGGAAAATAAGTCCTAATGGATTAATGACTCATGATAAATGTTTTATTATAACAGCTTGTGAATGATTAGATAATTTTTACTTCCAAGAGTATAATTTAAATATTTTTGCCTGGACTGTTACCAAAGTAAATAAATCACTCAAGTATCTAGTTAATAGTCAAATCTTTATGTGCAAAAATTTTAAAAAATAGAAGATATTTTTTTCTCGGTAAATAATCAATATTCAATTTACTAACTGCTTACTTCTGATAATATTTACTCTTGGATGAGCCAAATTACTAGAAAAAATAAGAACACTTTTAGTAGACCATGAAAGATATTCTATTTGACACCTGTCCGTTCAGCAAAATAAAAATAGAGTGGAGTAAAGGTTTTGGGGGGCAGCTGTAGTTGTTGGTAGAAACCAACCATCTAATGAAACATTTTACTAAAGTTTTTAAAAATTTCCCTAATTATTCCAGGCCAATTCTTCTCTCACTAACACCCATGCAATTCCCACAGAGTACTGCACCGTGCCTATCTGAGGGCAGAAATCGAATGTGCTGTCCACTTGAGCTAATTTTCTTTCTCTGTGTGCTGAGGTCAAATTATCTTGGACACCCTTATGAGTCTGATTTATATCTTTTTAAAGGCCTGGAAACATATCACCTATTGACTTAAGCTTAGGATAAAAAATAAATGTTACCATAATTTAAAAGTGTGGTTCACGTGCCTCTTCCATCTGGATGAGTGATTTAGTTTTACTCGTTTTTACTTAACTCTTAAAAAATTATCTTCAGACATAACTGTTATAAAGAATGACCATTTTGTTCTGACCTCATTTTTACAGTATTGTTTTCTTCCTAAGATATATCAGGGCTTTAAAATGACCATGGGAAAGCTCTGTGTAGGACACATCTGGGAACAAAGCATAATCTATCCTCTTTTGTCTTGTGGGTCATCCAAATCAAGATGACTTTCATTATGCTTGCTATAAAGACTTTTAAAAGAACTAGTAAGTTGTGAAAGTCTCTTATAAATTCTAAAGTGTTTTAAAGATGACAAATGGTAGCATTTCTATGTGCTTTCCCATTATGGAAATAATTAGTAAGATGGTATGATGTTACATTGGTTAAAAGCATACAAAGAGGTGCTCATTTTTTAATAGGTGCCTTTTTTTTTGTTTTGTTCACATTTGCAAAACCCATCTAACAAATATTTCTAGTTTATGATTTTTCTGGGCTATAAAAAGTCAAAATTTCATGTTCTTGCTTTCTATTAAGCAGAAATGTGATTTAAAAAAAAAAGAAGCTGATTTGTCTGAAATTCACTACTGTTCCAACTTCAAGGCAAAAGCTTCCATAGGAAAGTTCTGTCTTGTTCTTGAATGCAAAGATTTGCACAGTTAATTTGTCATTTATTTAAAAGCCAAAATGTGCACATATTTTTATTCTAATTGGGTAACTGTATAAAAGGAAATACCAACAATATATAGACTTGTCCATTTATTCCAGTTTGCCTTTTTCTATAACATTAATTTTATGAAAATAATATGAATTATACACAGTTCTTAATATTAGGACACTTTTATTTATCAATCACATTTTATTTTCTTAGAAGAATTGGATATATGATATCTCTTGATGTCACCACTCTTGGATGAGGCAAGTAGATGAAGACAGAAATGTGTGTGTGTGTGTGTGTGTGTGTGTGTGTGTGTGTGTTTTATCCATATATTCATTTAGAGAGAGAGAAGTGGAAAGTGCAGAGGGAGAGGAAGAGAGAATCTCAAGCAGACTCATCTCAAGCAGAGCCCCCTCTCACAACCCTGAGATCATGACCCTGATCTGAAATCAAGAGTTGGACCCTTGACTGACTGAGCCACGCAGGCACTCCGAGACAGAAATGCATATTATTTTAATATTCAAATATACATTTCTTGGGGCTAGAAACTGTATTCCATAGGAATTGATTTGCCCTTTATATGGTCTTCTCTGTGGGGCATTGTAAGAAATGAATATTGGAAAAATATATGGACAGTTTTATGTTTCTCTATGAGAGATGAAGGGAGTTGGACAGGGATCCCTGTTGGTATAAGGAGGACAAGGATGGAGAAGAGGTGGTTTATGGTGGGATTTAAGTTGATTGTTGAAAATGAGAATTTGTAAGAGGAGTAAGTGATACAGAATGAAGTTGGCAAGGTGAACTGGTAGATTAGTAGATGGCTCTAGTTAAAGACTTGATTGTGCTCCTTTTCAATTCTCTCCACAAATTACAATAGAAATTCTTTGGATTGTAAAATTGGTCAGCTCTTTTCTTTGCAAGGGACTAGCTGAAGTGACTCTTCAGTGTGAGGAGATCAGGTGGCAGGGATCGAATTCATAACATTTTAGAACAAAATTAAAATCAAGTGGGATCAAGTTTATGGATCTGAGTACTCAACAAACACATACTAAAATTTTTCATTTCTTCATTGGAGAGCAAAGAATACATTATACTTTAAATTTTCAGTGGGGCTGATTTGACAAGACTGATACTGAATTGCAGTGCAGGTTTCATAGAAGAGGTAATCTACTATATACTAAGCACTGTGCTAGCCATTTTACCAACATTATCTTATTTCAGTCTCACAATGACCTTGTTTTTTATGGGGGCAGTAGGAAGTGCTCAGTTTTTGAAGAAAGGAAATGAAGTTCTAAGAGCTAAGAATATTGCTCAAGGTCACACTGCTGGTGGTTTCCAGATTCATGATTTGAATTGAAGACTGTTGAATCCAAAACTAAGGGTAATAAAAAAGTAGGTGGACATTTGAAAAACTATCTCAGTGTTTCTGCTAGGCCTCAAAACTGTTGCCCTTCGAAAATCTGCTCTTGGCACAGTTACATTTTAGTTCACTTAATATGGGAGCTTTATTGGTACCAGTTATGAAAGGTACTATGGTGTATTTTCTCATTTTGCAATATCAGTATTAGAAGTATGATATTAATTCAGAAGAGAATTCTTATGGAAATTGAAAGAAGTGGGGTGGAAATTGGCTGTGTTTATGTACATACATCTGTTTATATAAGACTTAATGTTCTCACCAAAATGCACATTGTCCCATTTGATCCTGTTTTCCTACGGCTTATGTTGGCATGAATGGAGTCTTTCATAGGATTGTGATTGGAGGTGGTATTTACTGCCGCTTAGAAAAGAATCTGGACCACACATCTTGTCTAAAGAAAATTGATTTCTCTAAAATAAATACTTATCATAGATTCTCTACACAGGAAAATGATTGTCCACCATGCATGGTAAATTTTGTTTATTTTCCTGGAAACCTGATTTCTCATCCAGTGGGTTAATCAACGAAGCATATATAAATAGACTACTGTTCCCTGCACCTTCCTCCTTTTCTCTTATTGTTATCATATGTGGTTGTAGCTTCCCCATAAAAGCTTGCCCAGCTTTTATTTCTTCTCCAATATTTTTTTTAAAGGTTTTATTTATTTATTCATGAGAAACACACACACACAGAGGGGGAGAGAGAGAGAGAGAGAGAGTGAGAGAGAGAGGAAGAGACACAGGCAGAGGGAGAAGCAGGCTCCATGCAGGGAGCCTGACATGGGACTCGATCCTGGGTCTCCAGGATCATGCCCTGGACTGAAGGCGGTGCTAAACTGCTGAGACATCTGGGCTGCCCTCTTCTCCAAGATTGTCATAAATGTGTATATGTGCATGACATAGACAATGATAATCAGTTAAGGTTTCCTTTAGTTTGTAGAATTTTCTGTTCCATCATCCTTACTTACATGTCTTCCAAAGTTCATAAATTGAAAAAATCTACCTTATTTTTAACTTCACCAAGTGAAAGATACTGCAAAAGACTTGTAAGTTATTGCATCTCTAGTGGCTTATAGAATCTCTGACTTTTTCTTCTGGGTAAGGAATGTATGATAAACTCAACTTAATTTGATATTCTCTATGGTCCTTTTTGGATCTAGTGTTCTTTGATGTGTTGATTCAATGATTCCACATATATTTGGGTAGTATTACATGAATCATATAATTTTAGACAATGGAATATAGTAGTGAATAATAAATGTTCTACCTCATTAAATTGTATAGTAGTAAGGGGAGATGGATAATATGCATCAAAACAAATAAACAAGTAATAGAAATACTAGGTCAGAGAGTGGGATAAGTGCTGCAGAGAGAAGAAAATTACAATATGGGGCATAGAGAGTTGGGAGTTCTTTTTTAGAAAGGATAGTCAGAGAAAATGTTTCTGATAAGATGCCATTTTACATCTGAACATTTCTGTTGAATGTCCAATAAAATGGATGACCTGGAGGAAGTGAAGTATTAAGCTATGCATATATTTGGGAGATGAACACTTTTGGCAGAAGAGAGGCAAAGATAAGAGTGATTATTGAGTCTAAGAAGCAGCAAGGCATGCAGTGTGTGAAGCAGAGCAAGAAGTTGAGAGAAATGGTTGGTTCTCAGATTGCATGGATATTTTTTAAGGCTGCAGCAAGGACTTAAAGAAGCCATTGGAGGGTTTTGATCATACATGTATCAGGGTCATGATAATGTACACTAAAAAATCAGTTTTACTATATGATAATTTAAAAGATAAAATTTAAATATATCTTTGAATCTCTTTTGCCACTTTGTAGTGTTTGGAATCAAGGGTGAAAGCAAGGAATTCTGCTAAGAGTTTTTGGCAGTAACCTGAGTGCATGATGATAGTAGCTGGTATTAGAGTAGTTAAAAGTAATTAGATGCAAGAAATAAAATAAAATAAAATAAAATAAAATAAAATAAAATAAAATAATTTTCTGACAGATTGGACATAAGGGATCAAAGAAAGGGAGGAGTCAGAATGACTTGAATTTTATGAGGGGTAGGGGTGCAGTGAGCTGGAATACCTTGGAGAATGAAATTGCCATTCACTATGATAGTGAAGACTTCAGGAGGAACTGGGCTGTATGGAATGGACAGGTTAAGCTTGATATTTCTATTGGACATCCATTGAGGGTATTGTGGAAGCAGTGGGTCTGCAGTTCAGTGGAGAAGTCTTTAGTGGAGATACACCTTGGAAATCATCCACACATAGATAGAATTGAATCCTATGTGTCTGGACCAAACTACCTAATAAGAGAGTAGATGTAAAGAGATGAGGTCTTAAGACGAAACTTTCAGATGCTTTGATATTTAGAAATTGGGGATATGGGGATGGACAAACAATGGAGACTGAAAAAAAAAAAAAAAAAACACTCAGCCAGTGAGCAAGTAAGGAGTTTTTTGTGACATTAAAGCTAGCTGTTTTGGTTGATTGTAGCAAAAGCAGCCTGACTGGATTGACTCAAGGAAAAATTGGAGAGGAAGAAATGGAGACACAGATTACAATTATTTTTTTCCCAAAGGTTTTACTATAAAGAGACGTACAGAAATATGGCAATAGCTGGAAGGGGGCATAGGGCAAGGGGTGTGTTTTGGTTCTTTTTAAATTTATTTATTTTATTATTTTTAATAAAGATTTTAAATATTTATTTATTTGAGAGAGACAGAGAGAGTGAGCTAGCAAGCCATGAGGAGAGGTAGAGGAGAGAGAGAGAAATCTTCAAGCAGATTCCCTGCTAAGCAGTGGGCCCGACATGGGGCTCAATCTCAGGACTCTGAGATCATGACCTGAACCAAAATCAAAAGTTGGACACTTAACCAACTAAACCACCCAGTTGCCCTCAATTTTTTAAAATTTTAATATGGGGGATGCTTTTTTATGTTATATGGTGATTGGAAGAGTTCAGGAGAGTGTGGCAGCAAGTAGAGATTTATAATTGTGCTTTTTGATAAAACATTCCTGTTGAATGTCCAATAAAACAGATGTATTTTGGCATTTGGGCGCCTCTTGGTCCATGGGTGGATGGGAATTCCCTTTACACTTTGTAACAGAGTCAGCACCATGACAGAAGCTCACCCATCACTCCATTTGCTAAGCTAATAAAGAGGCAATCAAAGGCCTGTGTGTTCACAAGGTAGGTTAGTATGATCAGAAAAGGAGATTTATGTACCACAGTGAGCCACAATATTAAAAGGTCACAAATAACATTTCCCTGTTAGTCTAATTTCTACATACCCTAAGGTCCTCTATTTCTGGCTTCTTTTAGGAAATTTGTTTGTGAGCAGTTGTGTCAACCCATGATTCCTAACCCATGGGGTAGCAGATTGAGGGTGTACAGAATAAAGGAGGGAGGTAAGAAGTTCACAAGGAGAACTAGCATGGAGTCTTCCTGAACAAGGCTGAGCAGGAAGCCTTGTTCCTTGCCAAACTGGCCAGGGGAGGACAGTGCCCCTTTCTGCTGGAATATTCTAAGACTTCCTCCTAGCACTGTGTTTTTGTGACAACAGGATAGATTTTCGACAACAGTGAGAAATCAGTCTCCCCCTCCATTCCTTGCTAATAAACAGAGCTATGTTTTCTTCTACTTTGCGTATACTGTATCAAATTGTTCCTCAGGAAATGTGGCTGTGTTTAACTTTCATCTTCTTTCAATGTCTCCTTTGCTTCAGATATCATGCCCAAAAGAATGTTCAGGTGCCTTCAGTCATATGGTATTCCGCTGATTTAAGGGATTTGTAATGCTATCATCAATAGAGGCTAAACCAAGCTTTACTTTTGCCCAATCTATAGTGTAAAAAAGTTATGTATGTGTTGGAGGAATGTTGAGGGTATATTTAGATTGATAAAAATTGTCCTTGCAAATATTAGAAGCACCTGTTTTTGTAGAAATAGCCATTTTATCATTACAGTAGACTGAGCAGGGACTGTGGGGCATTATTATGAAAGTTAAGTGATTCATGTGCAAAATAATGTTAAAGCCGCATTTCCTTACATTTTTAATTCATTTCTGCCCTGGACATTGATAAGAATGGCCATGAAAAATGGTTTAAGGTGAGTCAGTGGTCAGTAGCAATAGAAGAAATTCTGGTCAGTGGAGGCTGTCAGGTGAAATAGCAATCAGACATATAGCTGGTTTCTTCCCCATTTGTCAAAAACAACAAAAACAACTCTCGTTCTTACTTTAAAAAATAAGATAATAAGGGACTATTTTTATTATCAATTAGGAAGCACTAAGATGTAAAGCCTAATCATGGAGATATTTGGGGAAATAACGATCTCCCTAAAAGTGGCCTTTTGCAGCATTCGGGCTAATCCTAGTGTTTTCTTTTGATTACTTTGGGTACCATTTAGTCCACTTACTGTATCATCTTGTAATTGCTCTGAACAGTTTTTCATCATGATAGTAGTTACGTTCTCTCATTGTTTGACACAAAGTGTAAAGAAAAAAGTATTTAAAATGTCAGGCTACTTTGGTATGTTATACCACAAAGGATGGAACAGATGTTTTTAAATAAACATCAGCCCTGGTGTGCGTTAAGACACTGAGAGAGCCTTTTTCAGAAGCACGGGAAGCTCATGAATTTAAAGGAGGCTTAAATACTGTACTTTCACATAAAACCATAAAAAGTTGGCAGAAGTATCAGGGGCCAATGAATGGGCATAGAGCTGAACATGTTATAACTCAGATTACCAATAAAAATGTCAGCCTCAAATCTGAAGTGAATAGTTTTGTAATTCAGAACTGAAAGCATTTTTTAATTGCTTTCAAATGGAAAAACTTCATATAATTTAAGAAAATTTATCTACTTTATTATCAAGAAGGCTATTATTGCAGTAAAGGGAAATGGAGGATTTAAATGTCATTCCTAGCATCTAATTTCCTAGCTCTTTTATTGGGATGTTATTAAAACAAAACCAAATGGACTTTGCTACATCCATAAAAGCCAGCCAAGCAAAAGAGTTAATCTGAGCACCGTAGAATCATTAAATGTGGCCCGTGGCTGTAGCCTGGCTGGTGTGGGGTGAGATGTGCCCTGGGAAGCAGGTGTGATGTGTCAGCAGCAGTGTTTTGGCATTCTATAGCATGTGGAGCCTAAAGAGCAGCTGGATTCGAGAAGAGACGTGCCAGGGACAGTGACTATCTTTGTATCCAAGGGATCAGTTTCATCCTTTAACATACATTGTGAATCAACTAAAGACTTTGAAACAAATGGGGGTAAGGATTGGTTGATAGGGGAGGTCTTTTTCTCCTTTGGAAAGCAGTTCTGCTAGCTTACTAAGCCGGTGCCCGGGTTTGGTGTGCTTTCTGTAAAACTATGGAGAGACATTCTAGGGTTGGCACAATCAGAACAACCTATGGATCGTGGAACGGTTTATAGGGTGCAATACAAAGAAGATAAGGAAGTATTGAGTTGTCTGTGGCTGCGAGGAGGGTGCTGTACTTACCGGGAAGGCATGTAAAGGGAGAGAAACGTTTTCTGAGCATGTCTAGTATGCTGGATATTGCTTCATTTGCTTTAATATTAGCTGTAGTCATAGTTCGCTGAGATTTTATCCCCAAGCCATGCTAAATACTTTGCATAGTTATTTCATTTACAATAATCTTCTAGTTCTCCACCTTAAGATGATTCTAGCATCCAAATTTTTCGAATTATTTCTTTTTAATAGAAATTGTATATATTCAAGGTGTACAACATGATGGTTTAATATACATGTACATAGTGAAATGATTGCTGCAGTCATGCTAATGAACATATCTTCTCATACAGTTAGCGTAGTGTGTGTGTGTGTGTGTGTGTGTGTGTGTGATGAGAGCACCTAGAGTCAACTCTCTCAGCAAACTTCCAGTATTCAATATGGTATTATTACCTGTAGTCATCATGCTGTACACTAGATCTCTAGACTTACGCATCCTACATCACTGCAGCTTCATACCCTTTGAACAACATCTCCCTCTTTCTCCCACCTCCTGCCCTTGGAAACACTCTTTTGCTTTCTGCTTCTGTGTATTTGACCTTTTTAGATTCCACATATATGTGGATGATGCAGTTTTTCTGGTCTGTGTCTGGCTTATTTCACTTAGCAGATTGTCCTCCATGTTCACTCACGTTGTTGCAAATGATAGAATCTCCTTTAATAAAGCTGAATAATGTTCCAGTGTGTATGTGAGCCACAATTTCTTTTTTCATCCATTGATGGACACCTAGGTTGTTTCCATATCTTGGCTCTTGTGAATGATTTTGCAATAAACATGTGGAGCTGCCTCTTCAAGATATCGATCTCATTTCCTTTAAGTATATATACAGAAGAAAAATGGCTAGATCATATGGTGTTTTTCTTAGTTTCTTGAGGAGCATCCATACTGTTTTCCATATTGTCTGTACCAATTTACATTCTGTAATAATTTACATTCCCAACATGTACAAGGTTTCTCTTTTCTCCACACCCTTGCCAGCATTTGTCATCTCTTCTCTTCTTGATAATAGCCTCTTAATAGTGTGAGATAATATCCATTGTGGTTTTGATTTGCATTTTACTGATGATTAGTGATGTTGGTTATCTTTTCAAGTAACTACTGGCTATTTGTATGTCTTCTTAGGAAAAGTGTCTATTTGGGTCCTTTGCCCATTTTGAAATTTTTTGTTGTTGTTACTGTTAAGTTGTAGGAGTTTCTTATGTATTTTGGATATTTTAAAAATATTTTTGAAATTTATTTATTCATGAGACACAGAGAGAGAGAGAGAGAGAGAGAGAGAGATGCAGAGACATAGGCAGAGAGCGAAGCAGGCTCTATGCAGAGGGCCTGATGTGGGACTTGATCCCAGGGCTCCAGGATCACGCCCTGGGCTGAAGGCAGACGTTTAACCACTGAGTCACCCAGGTGTCCCTGTATTTTGGATATTAATTCCTTATCAGGTACGTGATTTGCAAATACATTCTCTCAATATGTAGGCTTATTTTTCATTTTGTTGATTATTTCTTTTGCTACACAGTGTTCTATTCTTTCTATTTCTTGTTACACACTCTCTTTCATGTAGTCATGGGTATCTTGGAGCATGCAATGACAACTTGATTTCCTATGAAAAGAAACATTGCTTTCAGTTTCAAAATTTAATACATGCTAGAACCTTATTAAACAATTACAAACCTGTAATTGTGTATGGAAGTTGCTCTTCTAGGCACAGACATTGGGTAATGAATTCAAAGGTGAAAGTCATATCCTTGTTTATAATGCGGCACATTGTATATACCAAGGCAAGCCCTGTCCTGAGAATTATGGAATCCTCCTCTGTCTGCATGTATTCTGTGTTCTACATTTCACCTGAAAAAGACAAAACTGATGCCATTGTGAATGAATCTGTCAGGTCCTTGGAAACCACATTGTAGAATTACCGAAAGGAACTTCAGAAATCATTAATCTAGTCCCCTCATTTACTGAAAAGGAAACTGAGGCTCTGAAAGAAGCTGTAAGTAAATTGTGAGCTCTTTAAATACAGAAGCAACCCTCAGTCTTTTTTTTTTTTTTTTTTTTTTTTTTTTTTTTTTTTTTGCAGCCCTTGCAGGCACATAGGTGTACACTCAGGTATATGCACCTTCGAGTGACACATACCTGGTATTTAAGGAGAGTGTTAAGATGAATATGTATTCATAAACCCTATGCAAAATATATTTCCAATTCTCCAGCAAGCCTTACTCACCTGTGGAAAGGTACCCAACATTCCATTTGGGTTATAAATACTTAGACATGCCCAGAACTTCTGGCTGGTACCCTTTTCATAAGCCCACAGAGCCTAGTGGGGGAATTTAATCACAATGACATCTACCTCTGGGACTCCAGGGCTTGTGGAATTTTCTAACAAAGTTCTGCTTTGCATACTATATGAATTTGTTTATTTTAAAGGATCTCCA
Source organism: Canis lupus familiaris (assembly GCF_011100685.1). Classification (NCBI taxonomy): domain Eukaryota; kingdom Metazoa; phylum Chordata; class Mammalia; order Carnivora; family Canidae; genus Canis; species Canis lupus. The sequence continues at coordinate 13,983,672 of NC_049238.1, forward strand.
GAAAAGGCAGTATCTTTGAAAAGACCTGCTATCCAAAGTACAGTATTTGTTGCTTTTTCTTGTAAGACATCTGGAATATAGCTAGAAATTTCAGACCCCTAGAATCTTAGTTTTTTTTCTTTTTTCCTTTGGGATGAAAGCCAAATTATAACAATTTGGGATTTCTGGAAATAATAATATTATTTTACAGTAGGAGTTTTGTGCCCATTTCAGACTATAATTTCAAATTCCTTTTTCACACTCAAGGGTACAGTGATGAATGGTACCAGCTGTGTAATTGTATGTATGGAGTTCCTCAGTAGACAGCAGTGTAATAATATGAAGCCTCAGTGCTAATGGTAGTCAAGCCTTGGCAACGTTCAGCTTCTGCATATGCTCTGTTCATCACTATATCACAGCACCCCTGAGCTGCATGCAGATTTCCTATTTCAAGTCAGAAGGTAGGTGAATTTCCTACCTATGTTACCTAATTATCTAGGCTGGGAGGTTCAGGCAGTTTAAGGAATTGCCCAGTCTTTACCCCTGTGGACAGAGACTGACCTGACTTTATTTCTGCCCCAGGAGAACTTTTCCTTCTTCATGCAGTAGATCCTTTCCTGTCTACTTCAGAGCACAACATGTTTAATAGCTATTTGGCTTGAGGAGAAGAGCTGCCCTAGTTGATGACCTTTCAGGTCAGTTGCTGCAAAGTCCTATTCAGGAAGATGGCCCATGGAGGCACCTTCTGTAGCCCAAGAATCAGCATACAAGCTGTTGGGCATAGATCTGCATGGTGGAAGCAGCTGGAGTCACAGCAAGAGGGTGGCACAGCAGAAATGTGCAAGTCCTCATTCTGATCCTCATCCAGAAGTGGCAAACTGGCAGACTGCTGGCTGGACCTGGCCTCAGAGTGTTTAGTTTGGCTGGCACAACACATGCCCACACAGTGTTCTACATTTGAATTATTTAATCACAAAAAAGGGGGAAGGAATTTCACATAAATGTTAAAGTTTCTAAACTCTCTTGAAAAACACTTGGGCAACACTTGGCCCTGACTCCCCCCTGCCCCACCAAGAAAGGCTATAAAACAGCAGTTTTTGCCCTCTTTTAGAGAAACCTGGTGACCCAGTTTTTCATAATTCCTTATACTCCCTTTTTTCCCCAAACTGAAGTCTTATCACGGGTTCCTGGACAACAGTGTCACTCATTTAAGTTCCTGAATGGACCCTATAAATACATGAGTTTGTTGAGCAGGACGGTACTTCTGACCCATTTTGTAGGGACTGGAGCTGAAAAGTTGTTCCTAAGGGAATAGTGAGGTGGTCTCTTTTTCTAGATTCAGATGACTTTTGGAGTCACCTGATTAAATATCACAGACATAACTTTTACTCCATGAAGAGCATTGTGTTGTTTGAATTTTTAAGCAACTTTATAGGCTGTCAGGTAAAATAATGAAGACAAAGTCTGTTTTTATACTTGGTTAATGCATTCATTAATTCACCCAACAAGTATTCGTTGCATGTAACTTCAATAAAGATTTTCCAAAATCATAGTCAAGAAATAAAGCATTACCAGCCACTGCAGAAATCCTTCCTGTTTCTGTTCCTATCTCAACTCCATCCCCTGTCCCCCTAAACAAAGTAAGTATTCATCTGATTTTTAGGTTAATCCCTTTTTTATTACTTTTTAGTTTACTACTCTCACACATGTATTTATAGATATTCTTGTTTTGTCTTTTTCTCTTAAATTTTTTTTTTAAATATAGCTGTGTCTTTTAGTCTACACGGTCTCCCTCCGATGCTTTCTTTTCCCATAGCTTATCATGTGACATTTATACTCTTCCAAATTCTGAATTTTTCAATTGCACAGACATGGTGCAATTCAACAGGTTCCTCTGTCCTCTGTTTTCCTGCAAATTGATTTCTGAATCCAAAGGCTTAATCAGACCTTTTTTGATCTCTGTTTTTTGTGAGATTCCTTTATGTCTTATTTTCTACATATTTTGATTTTGTCTTCTTCATCAGGAGACACACTGTCTGGTTTCTTGTTGGAGATATCAGCAGCTATTGATGCTTGTATTCACTTCTATTGTTGCATAACAAAGTAGAAAGATTTAGGAACTTAAGACAACATTCATCTATTAATTTACAGCTCTGTAGGTCAGAAGTCTAGCACACTGTAGGTTCTCAGCTCAGGGTATCACAAAACTGAAATTAGGATGTCTTACCAGGCTGAGCACTCATCTGGAAACTCTGGGCTTTCTCCACTTTCACACTCATTCAGCTATTGGTAGAATTTAGCATCTTGTGTTTGTCTTCTTGCTAGCTGTGGTTTAGGGCTTCCTGATAATTCCTAGAGTTCTCTAGGATTCTGAAGTCCTTTCATGTGGCCCCCAACCTTCTCAGCATCAGAGAATTTCCCTTTATTGAATCCCTTTCATGCTTTGAATCTCACTAAAGGCCTCTTTTGAGGACACCAGCAGAAGAAAATTCTGTGTTTAAGGAGCTCATTTGATTAGGTTAGGCCCACTTACATAATCCTCCTATTTTATGGCCAATTGATTAATGAGCTTAATTGCATCTGTAGTTTCTTTTGCCAGGTAAAGTAATAAAGTTAGACTTCTGGTTTCAGGTTCCACATGCAAGGAGTTTGGAAGTTGCCACGTCATCCTAACAACATACAAAGCTTGGGCAGCCCCGGTGGTGCAGCGGTTTAGCCCCGCCTGCAGCCCAGGGCGTGATCCTGGAGACCCTGGATTGAGTCCCAGGTTAGGCTCTCTGTATGATGCCTGCTTCTCCCTCTGCCTGTGTCTCTGCCTCTCTCTCTCTGTCTGTCTCTATGAATAAATAAATAAAATCTTTAAAAAAAAAAAAAACATACAAAGCTGAACAAACTGGATAATCAACAACAACTCTTCTTGGATCCATAGAGAATGAAAGACACTGGGCAAACTCCTGCCCCCAGGATTGGAAGGTCAAATTTACCACAGTAGACATTCAGAAGAGAACCAAGGCTGGGATAGGAAAAACTGGATTATGATTGATGCATTACAGAAAGTTCAGTGTGAACAACTCTGAAATTTAAAATCTCTAGGGGGATCCGGATATAGGAGGTTCCCACCATATTATGAGATATATCTCTAACAGCAAAACCTAATTCCTACAGTAAATGTCAGAGGAAACTTCCCTCAGGCTTCCAGCAGGGAGAGAGGAAAGGGAACCATTTCTGATTAGTCCAGAGCACTCTATTCTTCTAAACAAAACCTGTCCTCAGAGAAACAAGCTAATGAGACTCTGCCTGGCTGGTATATTAACAGAGCCTAACTGATCTGAGGAAGTGGAATACCCAACTCCAGTCTGTTCTACCCTCCCACTTAGGGGAAGGGAAACACTCAACTCAGCCCAGTCTAGGCATCCTGTTCCACCTTGAGCAGGAGATGGAGGGAGAAAAAACTGGAAAACATTTGTGAAGAGTATAGCCTAGGATGCATAGGCTCACTGAGAGACCTAATCACAGGACTACAGAATGCTCCCCTCCCCACCTCTCATCCCCCCACCACAGCACTAAAGGCCTATTTACAGTAGTTTCTTTAACCCACTATGTCAAGTCTAGCTGCCAAGGAAAAATTACGACATACCAAATACAAAAACAAAAACAAAAACAAACCAACACAAAACTACAATTTGAAGAGACAGGGTGAACATCAGAGCCATACATGGCAGGGATTTTGTAATTATCAGACCTGGAATTTAAAACAACTATATATATTTTTTAATTGAAGTACAGTTGACATAAAATGTTATATTAGTTTCAGATGTACAACATAGTGTTTGACAACTCTACACATGATGCTATGCTCACCATCATCATCATTCAATGCTGTTACAATACCATTAAACATATTCCCTAGGCTGTGTCTTTCATCCCCATGACTTATTCATTCTATAACTGGAAGCCTGTATTTCCCAGGCACTCCTTTTTTTTCACCTGTCCCTCACCTCCTTCCCTCTGGCACCTACCAGTTTGTCTTCTGTATTTATGGGTCTGTTTCTGCTTTTTCTATTTATTTACTTGTTTATTTATTTATTTTTTTGTTCTTTAGATTCCACATATAAGTGAAATCATGTGGTGTTTGTCTTTCTCTGACTGACTTATTTCACTTAGCGTAATACCCTTCAGGTCCATCCATGTTGTTGTAAATGGCAAGATCTTATTTTTTCTTATGGCTGAACAATATTCCTCTGTGTGTGAGTGTGTGTGTGTGTGTGTGTGTGTTTGTATGCCACATCCTTTTTATCCATTTACCTAGTGATGGACACCTAGGTTGCTTCCATAATTTGGCTATTATAAATAATGCCACAATAAACATTGGGGCATATATCTTTTCATATTATTGGTTTGGGTTTCTTTGGGTAAATGTCCAGTAATGGAATTACTGAATTGTATGGTATTTCTATTTTTTACTTTTTGAGGAACCTCCATACTGTTTTCCACAGTGGATGCACAAATTTACATTCCCACCAATAGCGTGAATAAGGCTTCCTTTATCTCCACATCATTGCCAATGCTTGTTATTTCTTCTTTTTGGTACTATTCATTCTGACAGGCATAGGTGATATCTAATTGTGGTCTTGATTTGCATTTCTTTGATGATTAGTGATGTTGAGCATCTTTTCATGTGTCTATTGGCCATCTGTAGATCTTTTTAGGAAAAATATTTATTCAGATTCTTTGCCCATTTTTAATCAGATTATTTGTGGGTCTGTGAGTGTGTATGTTTTAAGTTGTATAAGTTCTTTATATATTTTGGATGTTAATCCCTTATCAGTTATATCATTTCCAAATATCCTCCTCCATTCAGTAGATTGCTGTCTCATTTTGTTGATGATTTCCTTTGCTGTGAAAAAGCTTTTAATTTGGTATAGTCCCAATGGTTTATTTTTAATTTTGTTTCCCTTGCCTTAGGAGATCAATCTAGAAAAATGCTTTAAAGGCCAATGTCAAAGAGATTAATGCCTATGTTTTCTCCTATGAGTTTTATGGTTTCAGGTTTTACATTGAGGTCTTAGTTTATTTTGGGGTATAGTATAAGAATGTGTCCAGTTTCATTCTTTTGCATGTAGCTGTCCAGTTTTCCCAGAACTATTTATTGAAAAAACTGTGTTTTCCCCCATTGTATATTTTTGCCTCCATTGTGGTATATTAAATGACAATAAGCATGGACTTATTTCTGGGCTCTCTATTCTGTTCTCTTGACCTGTGTCTATTTTTGTGCCAGTACCATACTGTTTTATGAGAGCTTTAAAATAACTGTGATTAATATGCTAACGGCTCAAATGAATAAAATAGAGATCATGCAAAAACAGATGGGCAATGTAAATAGAGAGATAGAAACCCTGAGATACAACCAAGAAGAAATGTTGAATAAAAAACAAAACAAAACAAAAACAAAAACATTGTAACAGAAATGAGGAATGCTTTTGATGGGCTTATTAGTGGACTGCACAGGATTGAGGAAAGAATCTCTAAGCAAGAAGATTTATTAATAGAATCTCAAAAACTGAAAGGCAAAGAAAACAAAGAGTGAAATAAAAAGCTAGAACAGAATATTGAAAGAAAAAGTTTACTATAGAAGATAAGCCCATACATATAATCAGAATATCAGAAGGAGAAGAAAGAAGTAAAGCAATAGAAGACATTTAAAACAATAATGACTGGGAATTTCTCCCAAATTAATGTTAGATATCAAATCATGGATCCAGGCAGATCAGAGAACACCAACATGAGAAATGCAGACAAACAAACAAAATCCCTGTATCTAGGTAAATAATTTCCAAAGTACAGAAAATCAAAGAAAAATTTTATAAAACACTGATGCTGGGGTGTGTGGGGGGCCTTACCTATATAAAAGAACAAAAACAAGAATTATATCCAACTTCTCCTTAGAAATCATACAAACAAGAAGAGAGTGAAGTGAAATACTTAAAGCTTTGAGTGAAAAAAATAATCAATCTAATATTCTGTAACCAGAAAAATTATCCTTCAAAGTGAAGGAGAAATAGATACTTTGTTAAACAAACAAAAAAAATTATTGAGAGAATTTGTTGCCAGGAGACCTGCCTTCCATGAAGTACAAAAAGAAGTTCTTTAGAGATAAGAAAAATAATAAAGATCAGAGACTCAGATCTATATAGAGAAAGAAAGAGCATTGAAGAAACAATAAGTGAAAATGAAATAAAAACTTTTATTTTTTCTCATTCTTAATTGATTAATATAACAGTTTGTTAAAAATAATAGTATGGGTGCCTGGGTCGCTCAGTCAATTGAGCATCAGCCTTTGGCTCAGGTCATGATCCTGGAATCCCAGGATTGAGCCCAGTGTTGGACTCCCTGCTTAGCAGAAGTCTGCTTCTCCCTCTCCCTCTACCCCTCCTTGCTTGTGTTCTTACTCTCTCTCAAATAAATAAATAAAATATTTTAAAAAATAGTAATAACAATGTATTCAATTACATCTGTTTATCTATATATCGTGTATATGCCTATTTATGTTTATATATAAATGAAATGAATGACAACAATGATACAAAGGATGAGAAGAAGGAATTAGGCTTAATTTGTTTCTTTTTTTTTTTTTTAAAGATTTTATTTATTTGAGAGAGTGAGAGAGAAAGCATGAACAGGGTGAAAGGCAGAGGGAGAGGGAAAAGCAGACTCTCCACTGAGCAGGGAACCTGATGGATGTGGGGCTCAGATCCCAGGATCCTGAGATCATGACCTGAGCTGAAGCCAGATACTTAACCAACTGAGCCACCCAGGCACTCCAGAACAAATTTGTTTCTATAAGGTACTCATATTACCCATGAACTGCTATAGTGTTATTTGAAAGTGGTCTTGGGTTAGTTGTAAATCTGTATTGAAAACTCTAGGGCAACCCATTAAAAAAAGGAGGAAAAAAAAGTATAACCAATATGCTGACAAAGGATAGAGAAAAAAAATGTGCAATTAAAACTACAGAAAGCATAAAAAAGTGAAAGAGTGAAAGACAAAGCTAGGAACAAAGAATAAAGGAAACAAATAGAAAACATTAACAAATATGGTAGATATGAATCTACCCATATTAATAATCACTTTGAATGTCAACGCTCTACATGCACCAATTAAAAGACAGAGATTGGGATCCCTGGGTGGAGCAGCGGTTTGGCGCCTGCCTTTGGCCCAGGGCACGATCCTGGAGACCCAGGATCGAATCCCACATTGGGCTTCCGGTGCATGGAGCCTGCTTCTCCCTCTGCCTATGTCTCTGCCTCTCTCTCTTTCTCTCTCTGTGACTATCATAAATAAATAAAAATTTAAAAAAAATTAAAAGACAGAGATTGTCAGAGTAGATAAAAAATGTGACCCAACTGTATATTGTCTATGAGAAACCCATTTTACATATAAGACACATTAAATTAAAAGTAAATAGATAGAGAAAAATACACCATGCTAACACTTAAAAGACTGCAGGAGTACCTCTATTTGTTCCTATATTAATTTCAAACAGAGAAGACTTCAAAGTCAGAAAAATTATCATGTATAAAAATGGATATTACATAATGATAAATGCATCCATTCTCCAAGATGACTTACTAGTTCTTAATGTGTATATGCCTAACTATAGAGCATCAAAGTACATGAGGCAAAAATTGATACAAATTGCAAGGAGAAATATATGAATCAGCTATCATGGTTGGAGACTTCAACATCCCCTCACAAAATTAGACATATCTAACTGGCAGAAAATTTGTAAGCATATAGTCAGACTAAACAATACCATTAATCAACAGGATCTAATTGACATCTATTGACTATTTTATCTAATAAAAGCAGAATAATATTTTTTTCCTCAAGCTCACATGCAATATTCACAAAGATAGGCCACATTATGGGCCATTAAAACAACACATTTAAGAGAATAGAAATCACAAATCTTTGCTTTTAGACCACAATGGAAGTAAACTAGAAGTCAAGAAGAGACAAATAACTAGAAAATATGTGGAGATTAAATAGCACATAGGTCAAAGAATATAAAACTTCAAAGTATTTTGAAAAACAATAAAAATGAAAACACAGCTTATCAAATTTGTGCTCTCCAGCAAAAGCAGTGCTTATAGGGTAATTGATAGCATCAAATATATTAGAAAATAAGAAATATCAAGGTGCCTGGGTGGCACAATTGGTTAAACTTCTGCCTTTGGCTCAGGTCATGATCCTGGGGTCCTGGGATTGAACCCTGTGTGGGCTTTCTGCTTAGCAGGGAATCTGCTTCTCCCTCTGCCTCTGCTCCTTACCTCTGCTTGTGCTCTCTCTCTCTCTCAAATAAATGAATACAATCTTAAAAAAAAGAAAATAAGAAAGATCTAAAATCAATCTGTGTTTTTACCTTGGGAAACTAGAAAAAGAAGAGCAAATTAAATACAAAGTGAGAAAAGATATAATTAGAATCAGAGCAGAAATCAATGAAAATAAGAAATCACAAGAGAAAATCAATAAAACTAAAAGCTGGCTTATTGAAAAGATCAATAAAATTGAGAGGACACAAACTATTAATAGCAGAAATGAAAGATGGCATGCACATCACTGAAGCCCGTGAAGATTAAAATTATGAGAAAGGAATATTACTGAGCAACTCTTTGAACAGCACTCACAAATTTATTAACCTTGATGAAATACACCAATTCCCTGAAATATGCAATCGGCCAAAAATCACATAAGAAGAAATAAATGATCTGAATAGGCCTGTATCTATTAAAGAAATTGGATCAATAATTAATATGCTTCAAAACAGAAAGCACTAGGCCCATGTGGGTTCATTGGTTAATTCTACCAAACATTCAAAGAAGAAACTGCATCAACTCTGTAATCTCTTTCAGGAGATAGAAGCAGAGGGAATATTTCCTAACTCATTCAATGAAGCCAGCATTACTCTAATACCAAAACCAGACAAAGATATTACAAGAAAAACACAGACCAATATCCCTCATGTATATAGATACAAAGATTCTCAACAAAATATTAGCAAATTGAACCCAAAAAAGTATAAAAATTATAAACCGTGACCAAGGGGAATTTTTCCAGGTATGCAAGCCTGGTCCAACATTTGAAAATCAAAATCAATTATTATAATTCATTATATCAAGAGGCTATAAAAGAACAATTATATAACCATATCAATACATGTAGAAGAATAAATTGGTGAAATCCAAAACCCATTCACAATATAAACTCTCAGTACACTAAGAATTCAGGGGGAATCATTAACTTGATCTACAAAATACCCTCAACTAACATCATACTTAATGGTGAGAAACTCTAACCTTCTCCACTAATATCATTGATGAAGCAAGGATGTCCCTTCTCACCACTCGTTTTTAACATTATGCTAGCAGTACTTGCTAATGCAAGGCAAGAAAAAGAAACAAAATCACAGGAGAGTCACACTGGAGGTAGAGAACATGGGGGCCATGCTAGAATACTGCCTTATCACCAAGCTCACTCAATTCCTAGATCTACCTCTTTACTGGGGATCACAAAATGATTATATCCTAATTCTATAATTTTTCTTTCATATGTTGAGATATGCTTAAAAAATATATATTATATATATGATTGGTTACTTTCCTACTATTAATGTAAGAAAGACAGAATAAATGCTTGATTCTTTCTTATTTACCAGTTTTTAAGATAATAAATTAAAGTTCTCTGAAGTTGAACAATTAGTTTTTTCAATTAGCAATAATTGCACCTCAGATAAACCTCATTGGCTATGATACTGCCACTGTGCGAAGCTTAGTTTTTTAAACTATTATGAATTCATGGATTAAGCATATTTGATGGGTTTCAATTAAGCATTGTTATCCTCTTTGAAGCTCAAATTCTTTCATCCTTGGTCCAGTGTGATCTTTAAGCTGGCTCCTAAGTACTATTGATAAACCTTGTAGACTTTAATTGCTTCCTTGCTATGTTTTATGACATGAGGTTTGATGCTTGTCTCATTTTCTCTAAGAAATATGTGAGTTATTTTTAATATCAAAGTATTTTGCAGACTTATATTTTGCACACTTACATTTTTAGTTAATTGTACTACATGTGGATAAAAATATTGCTATGAAGCTGGTAATCATTTAAAATGGATTTTTAGTTTAATAAACACAACTACATCTGCATATTTGGAAAAAGTGATTTTTCATGTATGTCCAATCCATCTTATCTATTCAGTCAACAGACAGCTCAGAGTCTGCTTGGAATTCTTCCTCTCTCCCTCTGCCCCTCCCTCCACTTGCACTCACACTCTCTCTAAAATAAATGAAAATAAATAAATAAATAAATAAATAAATAAATAAATAAATAAAACCACCTTAAAAAAAAACAAAGTTACTTTTCATCCCTTTCCTTATCTGGATCCTGCAAAGTGAGGTAAGTAGACCCCTCACTAATTATACCCCTCACTAGGTTATAATAGGTTATGAAGCTAGAACATACATAGTGTTTTCAATAACATTTTTCCTATGATTAAGTAATTAATCCATGAATTTCTTTTTTAGATAATTTGGAGAATACATAGAAGAAAAATCACCCACAAATTTATATAATCTCTATCACCTAAAAATAACCACACTGTCACTGTCAATTTAAGATACTTGTTTCTGTTGCTGTAGTGTGTGAGTGTGTGTGTGTGTGTGTGTATGTACAGACATACACATGTGTGCTGCAAATGAGATCATCATATATTTGTAATTTTACAGTTTTTTAAATTAACATAATTTGATTATTTTTCATGCTCGTGTCATTTGGCATTCATTAAAAACATGAGCCATTAGGGACACTTGGGTGGCTCAGTGATTGAGCATCTGCCTTGGCTCAGGTCATGATCTCAGGGTCCTGGGATTGAGTCCTGCATCAAGCTCCCCGGGGGAGTCTACTTCTCCCCCTGCCTATGTTTCTGCCTCTCTCTCTCTTTGTCTGTCATGAGTAAATAGATAAAATCTTAAAAAAAAAACAAAAAAAACATGAGCCATTAGAGACAGTCTTAAAGGAGTATCATATACATGTACTATTCTCCTACTATTGGACATTAAAGCTGAGTCCACTTGACTGCCTATCTTAAGCAATACTGCAAGTACATATTTGGGAATAATGTTTTATCCAAATCTCTGATTATTTTCTTAAAATAGATTCCTGTATGTAAATGTATGAATGAATGGTATAAAAAATTTCATTGTACTTTATACAAATTGCCTTTTAGAAGGTTTATTCTAATAATATATCGTATTACCACCAATGTATGAAGTATATAAATGCATTCACATTTTGCTAATATTTATTGCATGCTTTTATATTTATAGAATGCCTTCTCATATCTTACGTCATTTGGTTTTCCATGAATCAGTGAAGTTTTAATATCATCTCCATTTTACATAAAAGGAATCTAAGGAAACAAGAAATGAAATTATTTTCCCAAGGCTTCTGCTAATATGTATCATAGCAGAAATTGTCTTTGAAGACTGTCATTTCCCCTTAAACTGTACTACTAAAGAGACCTGGTTGGAGATCTGGGTCTGTCTGTCTCCCTATCTCTCTTTCTCCATTTAACTCTTCTGTGGATTTATTGATTCTTGCTTCTATACTATGACTGATAACTCTATCAGCTGAGTTGTCTCATAAATAACTCTGTGTGTGTGTTTAGTTTAGAAGGTTAGTTCTGAGACTGAAATCTTAAAATTCAAACTGTGTTTGTTCTAAAGCATTACTGATCCAGAATCATTAGGGTGTTTCCTTTTAGTTGCCATTAGCTTGATTATTATTTATTCAGACTTTTCCAAAAATTGAGTCATGTACACCCTTCTCTCTCTTCCTCATTACCCACTTCCCCCCATCCCATACACACACTTCTCACCAGTCTTTCCTAGGGGATAAATTAGATTATTTTTTGGCAATTGTTTTGTAAGGGAGATTTTAGCACAACATTGAGATTTATTCTGTTTTAAATGAGCTGGTCCTGGTTCTCTTTATTTGATAGCACCAAATGGCTATATTAATTAACCTAAACATTGCCAGAAATACCTGTGTAGGCTTTGATGTAGGAGCTGAGGAAAATGACTAGAGCAAGGAAAATCCAGTTTCATTATGCTTGGTGCTTTGTTATTTCATCAAGCAAATTAGTTTTTCCTTGTATAAAAAACACCCACAAAACATATGTAAATGGTTTTGTCTTTTCTTACAATTGGGTAAACATGCCTAAGTGGGAGCAAAAAGCAGAGGAAAGACCCTGAGATGTTCATTCCTGAAATGGAATACTGTGTGGATTTGGCCCCGTAGCCCAGGGGGTAATTGGGATGTGTATTATTCTTGGATGTGAAGGCCAAAAGGAAAGAATTCTGAGACCTTAAAATGGAAAGGTTGGGTGTTACTCAGCCTCTGATGATTGTCTTCAAAGTCAACAAATTCAAACAGCTAGAGTTGAGAGAAGTTATATCTGTGGTGGGGATAAAAGATCAATCTTGGTCTTGCTTGCCCCCTTGGTTTTTACTTTAGCTACTTTATTTTAACTTTCTTATTGCAAATATTACTTATTTTAATGAATCTGAGCATTTAAAAAATTTTATTTATTTATTCATGAGAGACACACAGAGAGAGATAGAGATAGAGAGAGAGAGACAGAGAGAGAGGCAGAGACACAGGCAGAGGGAGAAGCAGGCTCCATGCAGGGAGCCCAATGTGGGACTCGATCCCAGGTCTCCAGGATCACACCCTGCCAAAGGTGACGCTAAACCACTGAGCCACCCGGGCTGCCCGAATCTGAGCATTAAAGCATTTGCAAATGCCTCTTTGAGGATCTCTTTTTTTGGTGGGAGTGGGTGGAGTAGGCTGAGAATCTTGTGTCTTCCTAGTCTCTTCTTAGCAAACATTTGGATTGCATTTTATTTTTGGACCCTAAGTTCCTAATTTGAGAGACTATCTTCTCTTTGGTATGTGCTTTTGATTGCAAAAAAGTAGATTAGTCCAATATTTCCCACCCTAAATCAAGTTTTTGAGAACCATAAATAGGCCATTAAAAACTTTATACTTTTCCAGTGAGATTAGGAGGGGAATGTTCCAGTGAGTTCACACCATTGTTTTAATGTCTCTGAGTGATCACAAGAATAAGCCAAAAATCACACAATCAACCTCTAAGATGAATAAGACCTAGAATAAGAAACAAAACAGTTTAAAACTGATATACAATTCTTTTATAAATAACTGAATTATCTTTCCCAGGAGTGCCATGTATAGGGTAATATTTCTTATAAATAAGAAATTATTATTTCTCATACTTTTTTCCATAGTTATTATTGATCTTTCTTACCACTGCCTCAAACTATGAAACATATAGGTTATTCCCGCATGTAAGCAGCAGTCTTTCTGGTCTATAGATTCTGGTTATTCTAATGGTAGTAGATAATAAATTTTAGCATTGAGGAACCGTTAGAAAAATAATGCAGTTACTTGGTATATTGAGGATAGTTATATTAGGTATAGCTCAAAGGTGATTATTTGGTTAATATTTATTTGCCAGATATGATGACACTAGAATTATAGTAAAAGTAAATTATTATTTAAGGGTAAATCTATATGGAGGAGAATTGGTTCTGAATGTGTAAATGTCATTTAATCTTGGTAATAGATATTTGTATTAAAAAGTGAAGAGTGGTATAGATCATTTTGTAATCAATACCAGTAATAAAGAAGGTCAGGTACATGGAAAAATATTTAGGAATGCACATGGAAGAGAATCTGGGATTAGAAGATCAGAAATGATATTACATAGTCCTATTTTCCTGGTAAATTACAAAGCTGATTCCCCCTTTTAATCTTTAATATGGTAAAGAGATGTTATTGAGGTTGCTAAAGTTCATGTCTGGCAAAATATCTTGATATTCTGAAGCAGTAAATATCATTGAGTATCAAAGGGCTTTGGGAGGTATGTGTGTGGTTAAATGTGTCTCTTTGTGTGTTTCTGATTAGGGAAGATTAGGCTGAATGGATAAACTGTCAACCCAGGGGATTTTTAATTTTTAGGCCTGGAATAGAACCAGCCTTGGCTGACATACTGGAAGAGGGATGATTAATGGAATTGGAACTAATTTTAAGGACATGTCTATGTTTTAAAACAAAAAGTCGGCATGTGGTATTATTGGCAAATTGCTTGCATGATGAGTCTTAACAGAGTTCTTTCCACATGGGTTACCTGAATAAGCAGAGAGAACTACTTGTACTGAGCAACTATTATATATGATAATATTTTCTAGAACGGCAAAAAATTTATACATTACTGGTGTAAAATTGATCATTTGATTAGAGTATGAATTCCAGAAATATAATTTGGTATATGTAAAAATAACACTCAGAACAAGGAGAACATAATAATTATTCATAACTTGTGCTCTGATAGGAAAACAATCTGGGAAATGAAAAGTTAAATTAAGGACTTTCAGGTCGAAGATCAAGGACTGAGTATCTTTACCTCTACTCTTCCTTGAAACCTCACTAAAATGGCATGAAAAGATTTTCTAAGCATACATATACAAGAGCACAGAGAAACTGAGAAATGGCTACAGCAATAAGGTGGGTGCTATACCACTTAGCTGACTTGGAAATAAAACTGAATGCTAAGTCAGCAGTAGAGAAAGCTGAGCAGCTACTCAATCTGCACCACACATCTCCCAAGAGGCTCAGAAATTGTCAGCACCAGGTACCTCTGCAAGCAGGGAGGATGAAGTGTAGGAAGAAGTTGTTGAAAACAGGAGGTTGGATTAAATTTTGCTTCAAAATGCAGTTAAAACACCAGTTTTCCTCCCTCCTCTGCTCAGCTGGAAAACGACTCCTCTCCCACCTTGGCAGAAGACTGGACGTTTATTCTCTGGAGAGGTAAAGCTGCATGTCTCTGGACTGGGAATATTAGGTACATTTGAAAGAAGGGAAATCTTACCACAAATTGAGAGATTTCATCAGTTTGTGCTCTGAATGTTGGGTGTTCTGTATCGCTCTTTTCCTACTTTGCTCTCAGAACACTAGAAGCCTGATATGTACTTCCTTGGCTTGTGCTTCTTTAAGAGACTGGATGATTCTTTTTCTGTACAGAATTTGAGTGGTCAAGAAGAAAAAACCGGAAAACACACATCAATGCTGACTTCAATGAAATAAACTGGTCACATCACTCCTTAAAGTGAAGGACGGTTGACAAGCAGTGTTCAATGGTGTCCATTAGTATTTACAGATCCACTCATAAACATGGGCGGAGAGCCAAAGATCCCCAGGTATTTGAGCAAAGTGCCTAATTGAAAATACAAAGACTAAAATAAGTAAATAGAAAGCAACAACATGAATGGAAAGATTATGCAGGGAGATAAAATTAAAAGTATCATTGTATTTAAAAGACACTATATCAATGAAACAAGAATCATATGCCACAAAAAGGAATTCCATGAATCTAAGAAAAAGGTCTTAAAAATTAAATATATAAAATATGATAAAATGGTTAGAATCTTTAGAAGCTAATGGTGAGAAATTCCTTCATAAAGCAAAATAAATGGAGATATAAAATAGGAAAGTAAAAAATAAGAATATTAGAAGATCATCTCAGGAGGATCAAAATACAAAATTATAGTTTTCAATAGAAAAAAACAAAAGAAAATCATCAAGAAATAATTCAATTATCTCTCAGAATTGGGAAGATGAGTTGTATAATAAAATGGATAGGAAATATCTGGCAAAATGGATCAAAATGGAACCAAATCCTGTCATTTCAGAATATTAATGGCCAACAGAAGATCTTGAAGCTCCCAGAAAGAAAAAGAAATCAGATACACCAAAGGTTATGAATAGAATGGCTTTAGTCTCTATAGAAACAGAACAGTACCTTTGAAACATTTATGGAAAGGCCTTCCAGATTTTCAGAGAAAATGTTTTCCAACCTAGAATTCTGTACTCAGTCAAACCAGCCATTAAATATGAGAGTAGACTAAAGATATTTGGGGATAGCCAATATCACTAAAAATATACCTCCTATTCACTCTTTCTCAAAAAACTACTTTAGCATGTACTCTACCAACCAGGGAAGTAAAAATAAGAGAAGAGGGGATCTTGGAGATGAGATCTCAGTCAAGCAAGTAGCAAAAGGAATGCCCCTAATGGTAGTTGGCAGAGATATCTAGTAGTCAGTAAAAATCTCTTTTCTTGTCCTTTTATGCACATAGTTAGACTGTATCTACCAATTCCCTTGCATTAAATGTGGCCTGAGGACTGAGTCAGATGGATAAACTGTGTTACTTCCAGGCAAAAGAAGTGCTTTTTCTAACTCCCTTTGAGGCCTCTGTATGCAGAGGATTCAAGGTCCCAGGAGATGGTAAATTTACAAGATGAACAACAAACAAACCAACAAACAAACCCTGGATCCCAACCTTACCACATGGAGGAGAAGACACCCACCAATCATGGGCTGCCATCTTGGATTGTTACATGAACAAGAAATAAGTTTCTGTTCTGGGAATCTGTTATTGCAGCCTACCTTAGGGATGCTGAAAAGAAATGGTAGGATAAAAGCTGCATAACAGGCCTAGATAGTAACTAGTCCAGATTGGAGCAAGTCAGAGGCTCTGGAATAAAAGTTTTCCAAGAAGATGAAACTGATAGAAAACTGGATGTATTTAAACACTGGGGAAAAGTTTGGGGGTGAATTAGTCATAATAACACAGGCAACGAAGAAAACAAAAGTAAATAAAACATCCATTGAATCCAAAGAGAACAAAGTTTATGCAAGATAGGAAAAGTAATTAAAGCTTTCTGCATGGCTCACTTGTAAATAACATTTAGGTAACCTTAATGGATTGATCTGAGCAACATAAAAATATACCTTTATTGGGGGGGATGGAAGTCTGAAGGTGTGTGTGTGCATAGTAATGTAGGGTGGGGAAAGAGCATTAAGCCCATATTGCCTATTTCAGCGTATGTGCTGCCGAAGCGAGCAGTAAGCCCGTGTCTCCTATCTTGAGAAGTCAATATCTATGCCTAAAACTGAAAATCAAAAATTAACAATATAAGCACTTTGTATATATGTATAAATATACTTAAACATTTCTTTGGAAAGTTGGAGAGTAGAAAGCACTGAGGGAGGGGAATATTGCAGTTGTTACAATAAGGAAAGCCTAGTTTATAATAGTCCTAAGATGTACTTTACTGTTTAAATTATATGTATGCATAAACTATATTAAAAAAGAAACTGTATTTCTAAAACATTGTACTCACATTTCTTATAAAAATATTCCATATTATTAAAAAACAACTATAATATTAAAGTTCAGTCAGAGTGAAACAAAATGGATCTGTTAATAGTAGAGTGAATGGACAATTTCCTCTGCTTTGAGGCTATAGTAGAAACTAAAGAGGAAGATAACTGTGATAAAATAAAACTAAAAAGAAACAAATCTGAAAATACTTTATCAATTCTGAAAAAGGTTAATTTATATCATCAAGTATCTCATTCAATATATAAGAAAAAGTATCAAGACCTTAATAAATGAATAAAAAAATGTATTTGATAGGAAACGGAGTTGACTAATTATTGAAAAGATCCAATTTGCTGTTGAATAAGCAAATAAATGAAGTTACCTTTATACTTATTCCAACTTAAAAATGATAACTATTGGAATTAGTGATAAGCTTGTGTTTTATATGCAAATACAGCTAATCTCAATGCAGATTTTTATATTTTACTTGAGAATATGATAATTGGTAGCATTAATAATGTGGAATCTTCAAACTCTTTAACAAGGACACAGAGACCTAAATACTTATCCTAAGTCAATGATTAAAGAAAAAAAATCATGCAAGATAGGAGAATGATGAAATAAATTATATTTCCTCACACCACAGAACTGCAACATAATTATAAAAATTATCCCATGACTTGATCAGTTTATTATATAGTAAATATATAAATGCAGAATACAGTACTGTAATTGTAATTGGTATGTAAAATATAAATGCCCATAGACCAAATCTTAACCATTTACAAAATTTGGATCAATTACTATAGGCTGCTGAGATGATCTATTTTTATCTTTAGAAATTTCTTTAATGTTACAAATGAGATTTGAAGTTCAAGTGTTATCTGCAACACTTGCCAGTTGCTTAATTTAGACAAGGCACAGATATTATTTCCATATGAGGATAATATAAATAATATCTACTCACCTACCTCAGAGCATTTTCATGAGAATCCAATACTATAATATATATCAAAACACTTGGTAAATATAAAGCACTTTAGTAGTATGTGGAGTTATTATTATTATTATCATCAGTGCTATGGAGAACACTGCTTTGGCACAATTATTCTTTCTCAACCACAGACAGAGAGCTTTATCTCCCTGCTTCCATATGTGACACATTAGAAGTTACTTGAGCTCAAGGTCAGTTTTTAACTTTGGCTTCTTAGAGAAGCAATGGAATAAACCAAAGATCAATGTGAATTTTTTCCAAGAAAATCATCCAAAAGGAATACCCAGGGAGTGATGGAAAGCATTCCAAGGACCCCACAGGAAGAACAAGTCTTTGTCTTAGAGCTTGGATTGCTCCAACAACTTTCTTAGCCATTGTTCTTCTCCTCATTGGATAAGACTGGCTCCTTGGGCAAGTCTTACTACATTTCAGTGTCTATTAGGGGCTAAGTGTCTTTGAGAGTTCAACCAGAGGGGCTTAGCCATATGACTTCTTCAACTTTAAGAGATGGTAATATTTAGGCACAAACATTACAGATGCATTCAAGATAAAATTTGATTTCTTTTCACATAATTAAAAATATATATCAGTAATTTTTCAACCAGGGAGACTCCTTGTATCCACCAATTAAAGTTTAGGAATAATCATTTGGGAATATTTCTATGAACATTCTAGGTTGTTTTTTGACTGTCAGTGTGAACTTGGACTTCAATTGCTGTTTTCATGTTTTGTTGTGTTGGAAGTATGAAAAGTAATATAGATATGAAAATATGTACTGGAGTTGCCTAGTTATTACTTCTGAAGAATAATACTTGTAAAATGAGTTTTGCTAATCTCTGTCTCCTTCAGTGAAATGTCCATTTGCCCATTTCATAGTTGGATTGTTTTTAACTATTCTATTGAGTCTATATAATATATAAACATAATATACATAATATATACATATGTATATATATGACACTAGTTCTTTGTTAAATATATAATTTGCATATTTTCTCCAGTCTGTAGCTTTTCTTTTCATCCTCTTAACAGGGTCTTTCATAAAGCAAACATTTTTAATTTTGTTTAGGTTCCATTCATCAATACTTCCTTTGTGTATCATGTTTTTGGTATTGAGTCTAAGAACTCCCTGACTAGCCTTTTATCTTGAAGATTTCCTCTTATGTTTTTTTCTACAACTTGTATAGATTTACACTTTACATGTTTAAGTTCATGATCCATTTTGAAAGAAATTATATAGCAAGTGTGGAGGGGTTGTTTTTTGTTTTTGTTTGTGTGTGTGTGTGTGTGTGTGTTTTCACTTGAATATCCAATTGTTCCAGCTGTATTTCTTGAAAAGGCCTTCCATCCTATACTGAATTGCTTTTGCAATTTTATCAGGAATCAATTGGATATATTTGTATGGGTCTATTGATCTGTATGTTTCATTCCTCTAATACTACTCTAATATTATAGCTGATTAGTAACTTAATATTGAATATAGAGTGATCAATCCCACAGTTTTCTTCTTTTTTGGATTGTCCTAAGTATTATAGTCATTTTGCTTTCCCATATAAATTTTAAAATAAGCTTATATATGTCTATAAAGTACCTTGAAGGGGTTTTGTTAGGAATTATATTAGGTCTTTAGCTAAATTTAGAAGAATGGACATCTCTACTATTCTGAGTCTTCCTATAAATGAACACAGTATACATTTCCATTTACTTAGGTCTTTAAAAAATTTATTTCATTAGCATTTTGTAATTTTCAGATGTAAGTCCTATACATATTTTGTTAAATTTATACCTAGGTATTTCATTTTCTTTAGAGGATGGTAAATGGTATTGTTTTTAAATCTGTTTCCACATACTCACTGTTAATATAGATACGTTGTAAGCTTTTTTCTGTAACCTTGCTAAACTCACTAATTTGTTCTAAAAATTTATTTTATTTTTTATTTTTAAAGTTACTTTATCTATTTAATAGATATTTTTAATTATTTATTTGACAGAGAGAGAGAGTAAGAGAGAGAGCACACAAGTTGGTGGAGCAGCAGGCAGAGGGAGAGGAAGAGGGAGAAGCAGGTTCCTGGTTGAGTAGAAAGCCCCACGCAGGGCTTAATCCCAGGACCCTGGTATCATGACCTGAACTGTAGGCAGATGCCCAGCTGACTGAGCCACCCAGATGCCCCTAAGAATTTTTTTAAAAGTTTCTTATGACTTTCTAAGTACACAATCATGTCAGCAAATAGGGATAGTTTCCTTCTATCCCTCCATTTCCTCTATCCTCCAATGGAGTTCCTCTCCATTCTGTGTGCTTTTTATTTCTCTTCCTGGTCTCATTGCACTTGCTAGGACTTCTAGTACTATGTTAAATAAGAGCTGTGATGACAGACATCCTTGCCTTGTTTTGTTCTTGTTCATAGGAGGAAAGCATTGTCTTTTTGCATTAAATATAATGGTAGCTATTGGATTTTTTGCATATGCTTTTTATAAAAATCAAGTTAAATAGTTCCTTTCTATTTTCAACTTGCTGAGAGGTGTTTTTATTTTAATCATGAATGGGTTTTGGATTTTGTCTAATTTTTTTTTTGCATTAATTGACATCACATAATTTGACTTCTTTAGATCCTTTTATAACTGGAATAGATACCATTTGTTCATTGTGTGCAATTCTTTTGATTCATTGTTGGGTTTGATTTGCTGATATTTTGTTGAAGTTTTTTTGTGCTCAAATTAATAAGAGGTATCATCATATTTTTCTCATGAATTAATTTGTCTTTACTTCTCTACTTAACCATTACCATACCATTACTCATTTTAGAGTTGTGCCATGATTGATTCTCTCATTGTTATACCTTTTACTTATTTTCCTGATTCTAGGTTTTTTCTTCCTATTATAGCATTGATGTAACATTTTAGTGTATACAATTATTTTTGTGTTTTGCTTTATTTACATACAAAAGAGTCCTAGAAGAGGATAAACATAAAAGATAAAGTCACAAAGAAACATAGGTTTTGGTGTCAGGAAGACAACAATTCCGCTCCTAACTATATTGCTTTCTAGATGGTCACTTAATCTGCCTGAGCCTACATTCTCTTCTTAACATGGGTACTAACTTAGGTAATATATATATAAAATGCTTGGTCCATACTGGCTACTTACACATCTTATGGAGCATTTCTTTCCTCTCTTCTCCTGCTTCCTCTACTCCTCAGTCTCACTCTTTTACTGAATATAATTATGATGAGTTAGCTAGCATGGCCCTTTAAGGAAGATTTTTAAAGTATCTGATTTTAAAATAATAATTGATACTAATATTTTAAACAGTCTTCATTTTACCTCTGTAAAATTATCATTTTTTTAAGTAAAACTAAATTAATTGGGAGTGGGATAAAGAGACTGTAGGATTTATTGTGTGTGAATGTGAATGTGGGTAAAACAGAGATTTTGTTTGTGAGATACAAGGTTATGTTAAAAAAAAAATAGGAAAACCATATTAGTAAATATTAAACATGGCATGGCAATCACATGCCTCTTAATTTCCAAAAGTCTCTCTATTCCTTAACAACCATATTTGAATTTCTCATAGATGGTAATTTCACTATAAAGAGACCCAGAGGATTTCCCCCTGCTGTTTTCAGTGATGATGATGATGATGATGATGATGATGATGATGATAATGAAGGAGAAATAGGCAGAGGAGAGGAAAGAAAAAGGGAAAGGAGGTGAGCTGGGTAAGATTAGTTAATATAAATCATTTGTTGAGAACCTACCTGGTGTTTGGACATTTCTTTGTACTTCTGATGATGAATCTAGGGTTGTTTCTGCCTTCCCCTTCCTATTATCTTTATTTATTTTCATCTTATTTGAGCATACTGAGAGGATATACCAGCAATAGAAGATGGTCCAGTTCTCTGCACTTTATCATATTGCCTACTCTTCCTTTGAAATTATTTACTAACTTTTATAAGGTTGATAGCCATAATGTTAACCTATTAGTCTCTCATTCTTAGTGAGCTGTGCTGCTTTCTTTTATAAATTATGATTGGAGGGCAGCCCGGGTGGCTCAGCGGTTTAGCACTGACTTCAGCCCAGGGTGTGATTCTGGAGATCTGGATCGAGTTCCACATCAGGTTCCCTGCATGAAGCCTGCTTCTCCCTCTGCCTGTGTCTCTGCCTCTCTATCTCTCTCTCTCTCTGTGTCTCTCATGAATAAATAAATAAAATCTTTTAAAAAATAAAAAAATAAATTATGATTAGAGTAAATCAGAATTGAGAGTCAAATTATAATGAATAAAGAATTCTTTCACCATTTTTAATATTTTATTCATTTCATTTGGTTTATATCAGAGTTGTGTATAAGTTTACAGGATGATAAATTTTTATATGTGTTTGTTATTATTACTATTTTTTTACTCATACAAGATCTTTGAGGTGCTGGGTCATGCACCTTTGGTTTTCAAACCTGGATAATTTTATTTTGAGAAGTCATGTGACTCAATATTTTTGGGACTAGCTGTATCTATGCACAAAGCCCTGCCTTGGCTTCACCTTTGAACCTGGGTTCCTCGAAGACCCAGTTTCCTATTCACCTCATCTCATGATCCCCAATGGGAGAGTGAGGCACTGTTCAGCCAAGTAGGCTGAAGAGCCTGTCTTTCTCCAAACAAAAGCTAATCATGAGTTTCCTGGAAGAGAGAGATAGTTTGACTGTTTGGTCAGGAAAATGCCATGGTGAGGTAAACTTGCCTGACTCTACTAGTCTTTAAGGACTAATCTTTTTATATGAGAAGAATTACAGAGAAGATTACATGTCATGAACTCTAATGGGCACCAAGTAGGCTCTTGGGGATAGGGAGATTGGTTGGAAGGGGTGCTTTTAGTACCCAAAGGAAAATAGGTGGCATAATTTAACATAATGCAATATTTCTGTCATTCATTTCTATCACTATTCTAAATCTGAATATACTCTTCATTAAATGTATCAGCTTAAGAAATCTACTATGGTCATAGTTGACTAATATGTCACCTCACATATAATCATGACAATCTGAGATTAACCGGCTACTGAGTGCTACTTTTATGATGCTTTTGCTAGCAGATTCTTACTTAGAAATGTGAACATTTGGCAGATATACTCATATTTGACTCTCTGCTGTACAAGTTTATTAAATCTGAAAAAGTAGCCAGATTCTCACTTGATAGTTCTTGAGTCTTTAAATTTTTTCATGCATCAAATAAAGATTTTTTTCGAGAAAGGATTTTAAAGAGCCACATTCCACATCCTTTGTAAGTTATGGTAGTTAAAAAAATGAAAAATACATTACTCATTCATCTAGAAGTAATTTGAGAATACATGTCCCAAGCATCATCCTAGTTTCTGTAAGGTGATACAAAAATGGATATGGTTAAGTCCATCCATCCATTCACTCATTCAGTCAGGTTGTCAGTCAATAAACACTATTGAGACAACTTAATAAAATATGGTTTCCATTTGTAGTGTAGGATTCCTACCTAACAAGATTATTGAGATCCTTTGGGTTAATTATGAAATGAATGTAAGAGATCATTGATGCAAGTGATGAAAATTCATGCTTGGGGACGTTTGTTCAACATCAAACTAGTCAGCCTCTATGTTCTCCTGACCATACAAGGTACTGTGAACACACACTAATTTACCTTAATTGAATAAAAGTTCATCATATACTTATGGAGTTCCACGTTCTAAGCTAGGTACTGGGAATAACCAGATGAAAGAAGCATGCTTGTCTTTGAAGAACTTGATAGGAATGGAGATAAGGATTCTCAGGAATTGTGTGATGGTATGAGTGATATTGAATACTGAGGAAGGAGCAGAAGTTTCCTGACAGTAGTGATACATGGACTGAATTTCAAAATGCTGAAGCAGCTGGGACATCAGTGTTTCAGCCACAAGTGGAAGGGATCAGAGATCTGAGAGAGCTTGCTCTTTTGGAGGGACTACATGGCATGTGTTATTACTGGAGCATGAAGTCTATGGAAGAGCATTGGGAGAGGTCCTGGAAGCTGGGAGAGAGCATTTGGAGATTCTTCTGAAAGGGATGATGAGTCAGATTCTACTTTCCGTCTGACCTGCCAGTATTTCACTGGCACATTTTCCCCCCCAGCACATCTGATGAATTTGTTGTATTTTTACTTAAAATAATAGTAGTATTATTTGAGCTCCTCAGTGGTAGAAAACAAAGAATAATTATGAAGACAGCTCCAGTGTCAAGACATGTTCCTCATTGGTGCTACCTCTCAAGTGAGTTATATGAAGCACCTTCAGTTGTATTTATTCCTCTGGTCCTCTGCACAGACTAATGGGATAAAATGAAATTTCTTTTGTTTGCTAGATAAGGAAATGGAAGCCCTAAGATAGAAATTGGCTTTTGCCAAGCCACACAGGGAACCAATGGCTGGACTAGAATCCAGATCCAGAGCTCAGGCTCTTGGTCCTAGTGCAGTGTTTCTGCCATGAATCGTGTAGGCTCTGTTCTGCTGTGATCACAGTGTGCACTGACCCACTCTCAGAGTGTACAATTTAGAATGTGAAGCAGGTGAATCCATTACCATCTCATGTTTCTAGACAGCATTCAGTCCTTTATTAACTACCCACTGTGTGCATTTTCATGCTCAGGAATGTGTAGGAAGTCAGTCTAGGGATTTGAATTCCACCTCTGATTCTACATACCTCTTAATTTTGAGCAGATTCTCAAATTCTACTTTTTATTTGCTCACATATAAAAGTGGGCCCAGTGATAGTATCTAAAACACAAGATAATATGTCCTTAGCAGAGGACCTGGCATATGTTAATCTCTCAAAACCATTATATAGTAGCTAAAGTGATTAATAACATCCTGGTCCTGCATTCTCTGTGCTTTAGCCTAGTGAGAACACCAAAATTCAGAAGACAAATTTAAGAAGTTTCAACAGGACTTAAAGGCAGAAAATTCTGGGCATTCCAGACCTTTATTACTATTTTTTAGCATAATGGAGTCAAGCATTTTTGGCTATTTACCCTTTCTGTGGCTTCTTACTGTTCTGCCCAAAATGCATGGTTGCTAAAGAAAAACACCTACTGGTGAGGGAAATGGATTGACTTACTATTGGGAACAACATCATCTTCTTTCCCTCTACTACTTCCTATACCACTAACTGCTCTAAAAGTTCTTCTGTCCTCTCCTGTAGCTGTTTTTCTTGGCCTACTGAGAGTTTTTTTTTTTTTTTTTTCTTCTTCTTCTTGGGTATCTCATGGAATTGGGAGTTACTCCATTAGTTATGGCAGTACCCATAAGCCTGTCACGGATAGACATGGAGCCATGGATAAGTATGAGTTAGGTCCTCACTGCACACACCCACACATTCTCACATACCACACACACACACACACACACACACACATCCCATATACACGTGCATACCACACATGCACAAACACAGACAGAACATTCCTGTTTCCATTTAGTTTGGCTTCTTAAATGAAATAGTTTATGTAAGTAAGACCATAGGTTAAGTACGCCCATGTTGAGAGATCTGACAAACGAGTCTGGCCTGAGAGGCATTTTTTATATCATAGGGCTTAAACAGCATCATTTTCAGGGGTCAAGCCCTACTGGGCCTGGCTTGGGGTTCTCTGCCAGTTTTGAGGGTGTGGTATGGAGAATTTGATGTTTACTTTAATGACTGTGAGAAGTCTCTTAAACAGATTGGCTGCCTAGGAAAACATTTCAGATGCTTCTCAGTCTTGAACTTTGGCTTCTCCAGTCATGACCAAAGGAATATTAGTGTAAGTTTAAAAACTTCTCTGATCATTCCATTAAAATTGCGGTTTCTCTCTTCTATAAAATTAGCTAACCTCACTTAAACATGGCCACTGCTTATATATAATCAAACTATACTCATAAAATTACAACTTTGCTTTACCAAAACCTAAACTGAAGCTCTCATACTGATGAGTGTAGCCTTCACAGGACTGAGATTGATGTAGTACAAGCTTCTTGACAGCAGGTGCCTTATTTTGTTTTCTGGTATGTCCTCAGCTCCTGGAACAAAAACTTCATTTATACCAACAAAGTATGAGTTCTTTCAGGGAGTTTTATTGAATCTCTCATCTTGGTGGAT
Source organism: Canis lupus familiaris (assembly GCF_011100685.1). Classification (NCBI taxonomy): domain Eukaryota; kingdom Metazoa; phylum Chordata; class Mammalia; order Carnivora; family Canidae; genus Canis; species Canis lupus. Next base: position 14,010,074 of record NC_049238.1, read on the forward strand.
GTCTGGCACATAGCAAACTTTTCAATAAGTATTTGAGTGTGATTGATCACTGACCCCTGCAATTCTGTCTTCTGACCTTCATTAGTGTAGATTCAGACCTTGGTTCTTATTTAAGATGACTACTCTTTGGAGAGGTAACTCATAAAGTTGGTTTTCATGCCTGCTGCCTATGAAGGATGGAGAAGTGAGAGTAATGTGACATGGTAGGATTAAGTGGTTGGAGTGATGTGATGTGGTAGGAGTGATGTGGTAGGGGTAAGTGGTTACAACTATGGGGCAGGTTAGGAACAGATAAGGGTTTTCCTCCTTCAACTCTAAACTGCAGCCAGGCATTAACCAGCCCTGTTCCTACCTCCAGCCCATTTCCTTCAGGGCTCTCCCATGCTGTCTGTTGTCTGAAACACAGAACATAAGATTACTGCCATCCCCTTAGGAATAACAGGCTACTCTCCTACTGGCTGAACAATGTAAGTCCATGGATGAATATTTTGCCATTTTTCACAGCTCTAGTGAATCCTACACATGAATTTTTTTTCCTCAAATTTATATTTTTATATGACTATAAAAACAAGATGTATTCATTTGAAGAAAATTGGGGTTACACATAAGGTATAAATAAACAGAATAAAATTACTGATTAACATTTATTATATTTCATTCCAATAATTTCTTATGTCAACTTTTTTCCTTTTGCACTATTCAGATCATATGGTATGAAAAAGAAAATATTTTGACTTTTCACTTAATATAATTAGTATAAATACCTTCCCATAACATTAAATGGCATTGCAAATGCATGTCACAAAACCACAAACTTTTGTATTATGCAAGCATACCATAATATACCTAGATATTCCTCCATTGTTTGACAGAAATTAATGAGTAGCAGAATAAGAAGTCTTTCTAAGCATGGAGGTCAGTGTTAGGTCATGCTTGGGACTGCAGAGACCCAAGCTTTTGATCTTTCCGGCTTGAGATGATCATTTCATGTTTTCTTTTTTTTTTTTTTCGTTTCATGTTTTCTAAATCTAGTCTTTATTCATTACCATTTGATTAACATAGATGCTTCACTGGATATGGATAAATAAGATGTCTGTAGAAATAATAATATCCTCATTCTGTGCCCTCTGACTTTTATAATTTTGAAAAGACAGAAATGACACGTGGTCTAATGGATGAGTATAGGCAAACAAGTCACAAACACCAACAAAGATTTTTACTCTTTACGACTTACCAAATAGTTCAAAAGAACATAGATAGTACATTTCAACATTAATTTGAATGACTAATGGTCTGGTTTGATAAAATTAAATGAACACTGACTAAGCCTCCATCAATGCCAGACATAATTTAGAAGGCTCTGGAAGAGCCTAAAACTTCACAGGAAAAAAAAAAAAAAAAACTGAACTAATTAAGAAACTCAGTAAAGTTGCAGTATACAAAATCAACATACAAAAATCAGTTGCACTGTTTTTTTAAAGATTTTGTTTATTTATTCATGTGAGACAGAGAGAGAGAGGGAGAGACACAGGCACAGGGAGAAGCAGGGTCCTCACAGGGAGTCTGGTACAGGACTTAATCCCAGGACCCCGGGATCATGCCCTGAGCCAAGGGCAGATGCTTAGCCACGGAGCCACCCAGGCATCCTTCATTTGCACTTCTTTACACCAACAATTATTTATCCAAAAAGGAAATAGGAAAACAATCCTATTTACAATAGCATCAAAAAGGATAAAGTACTTAGGAATAAATTTAGCCAGGAACCCTGGGTGGCGCAGCGGTTTAGCGCCTGCCTTTGGCCCAGGGCGCGATCCTGGAGACCCAGGATCGAGTCCCACGTTGGGCTCCCTGCATGGAGCCTGCTTCTCTCTCTGCCTATGTCTCTGCCTCTCTCTCTCTGTGTGTGTGACTATCATAAATAAATAAAAATTAAAAAAATAAATAAAAGCTGGAAAAGTGACTTTTAAAAAAAATGGAATAAATTTAGCCAGAAAGTGAAAGATCTATATACTGAAAACTATAAAACAGTGATGATAGAAAATGAAGAAGACACACATAAATGGAAAGATACCTCATGTTCATTGATTGGAGGAACTAATATTGTTAAATGCCCATACTACCCAAAGTGAATTACAGATTCATTGCAATCCCTATCAAAATTCCAATGTTATATTTCACATAAAAAGATGAAAAAACTAGTTCTAAAATTTGTCCGAAGTCACAAATATCCTGAATAACCAAAACAACCTTGAGAGAGGAGACACTCTTCTTGATTTCAAATTATATTACAAAACTGTATTAATCAAACAGTATGGTACTGGCATAAATACAGACACATGTACCAATGGAACAGAATTGAGAGCCCCAGAAACCTGTGCATATGTGGTCAACTAATTTTCTTTTTTTTTAAGGTTTTATTTATTTTTAGAGAGAGTGTGTGACTGGGCAGAGGTGCAGAGGCAGAGGGAGAGAGAGAACCTCAAGGAGACTCCACAGCAGCATGGAGCCCAATGTAGGACTTGATCTCACAACTCCGAGATCATGATCTGGGCAGACATCAAGAGTTGGGCGCTTCACCGAATGAAAAGAAAAGAAAACCATGCAGCCACTAAGAGCCAATTAACTCTACAAGGAACCAAAAGCCAGGAATGGGGACAGAATAGCCTCTTTATTAAATGATGCTAGGAAAACTGGATATCCATATGCAGCAAATGAAATTTGACCCTTATTATATACTTACATAAACTCATAATAGATTAAAGATTTAAACATAAGACCTGAAACCATAAAATTCGTAGGAAAAAAGAGGGAAAAGCTCCTTTTTTTGGGGTATGACGGCAAAAGCTTAGGTAACAAAAGCAAAAATACACGTGGTGGGAATGTAAATTGGTGCAGCTACTACTGAAGAGACTATGGAGTACCTCAAAAACCAAAAATAGAACTACCATCTGATCCAGCAATCCCTCTTCTGAGTATGTAATTAAAGGAAGTGAAATCAGTATCTTGAAGAGGTATCTGCACCTCCATTTTCATTGTAGAATTGTTTATAATAGCCAATATGTGGAAGCAACCTATGTATCGTATCCATCAACAAATAAATGGATAAAGAAACTGCAGTATGTATGTATATATTTGAGTATTATTCAGCCTTCTAAAAGAAGGAGATCTTGCCATTTGCAACAACATAGATGAACCTGCAGAGTATGCTTGCTTTGCAAAATAAGCCAGATAAAGAAATAAAAGCACTACATTATCTCACTTATATTTGGAATCTAAAAATGTTGAATACAGCAAGTAGAGTGGTGGTTACCAGCTTTGAGAAGGTGGGAGAAATGGGTACAAAGTTATAGTTATGTAGAATGAATAAGTCTAGAGATTTAATGTACAGCGTGATGATTATAGTTAATAATATCATATTGAGGGGATCCCTGGGTGGCTCAGCGGTTTGGCACCTGCCTTTGGCCCAGGGCGCAATCCTAAGAGTCCTGGGATCAAATCCCACGTTGGGCTCCCAGCATGGAGCCTGCTTCTCCCTCTGCCTGTGTCTCTCTCTTTCTCTCTGTCTATATAAATAAATAAATAAATAAATAAATCTTAAAAAAAATAATATCATATTGAACACTGGAAATTTGCTAAGAGTAGATTTCAGGTGCTCTCCTAATACACACTCATGCATACATGTACACACAAGATTGTAACTATGTGAGTAGATGTGTTAGTTGGCTTGATTATAACAATTATTTCACTATTGATTTGATCAAATTTCAAAGCACCATGTTTCACATGTTAAAATATTTTTTTTAATTTAAAAAATAAAAGATATAAAAGAATGGAAATTAGCAAAGGGCAAGTTTGGGGCATAAGGAAACAAAATGACATGGAATGTGAAGCCCAGGATCTTCTCTTCAGTTGTGTCAGCACCTGGGCCAGCAAGTTCTGTACTGATGATATGATGTTGGACTCAGGGTGTCCTAGTCTTACACCTGTCTGTCTAGGAAGTATCTGCCTAGGAAGAGACAGAACTGGAAGTTTGGAAGCATTTAATTCAAAGTGAAACCAGGTCTGTTTTGTTGGAGATTGAATAGATTGGAAAATGAAATCTTACGAATTGTCAAATTGGATTTGTGGGAGCAGACTGAACTAGATATTATTCAGTTGAAGATATAAGTTAGAAATATGTTGATATATTTGAGATGCCTTGGTATCATTTTTAAAGTTTTCTCAAGTAACTTTTTATAATTTTAGCATACATAGTACCTCCTGGATTGATAAGACTATGTTAGCAGAGTGGTAAGAGGGAAGGAGAGGATAATTTATGCCAAATTAAGTATAGCTTCTCACTCAATAGAAATTATGATTCAGCATAGAATACAGACATCACATGGTTATAAGTAGAATGAATGGGTGGGCCCTGACAATGCCAAATGTGGCTAAAGATGGACATGATCAACTTTGGGACACCAGTTTAGAATTTTGATGTCAAGGAGACAGTGAGGCCCCATAAAATCTTGCTGCTTAGCCTATTGGTTTTGGCAGAGTCATTTAGGATCTGAAGAAAGAATAGATTGAGATAGGTAGGGTGACTTAAATATTCAATCTAGGGGAAGTAGAACAAAGGTAAGTTTCTGCTGGGCAGGATTTTTCAAACTGCAAGTAGTTGCCAGGATTTAAAAACAACAATAAAAACAACAACATAAAAGTAAGCCAGAGTTAGTTGGTATACAAAAGATCAGAATGATAGAAAAGAGAAGTATGATTCCATAAAACTTTGGTTTCCGTTTTGATAGCAGAGAGAAGCATAACATACATTTCTTACCCTAAGTCCAGGTCCAAAGTGTTGAAAACAATCCTCTAAAGATCTGCTGGAAACAAACGAGGGAGGCATTTGAATTTTTTTTTAAATCTTATTAGGACAATGAAAGATTTCATTATAGCATGTTCTTTATTTTATAAAAGCTCTAATTAATCTTGTTTCAGTGTTATTAAAAAATTAAATCATGGGATGCCTGGATGGCTCAGTGGTTGAGCATCTGCTTTTCACTCAGGGCATGATCCTGGAGTCCCAGGATCGGGTCCCACATTGGGCATCCTGTGTGGAGCCTGCTTCTCCCTCTGCCTATGTCTCTGCCTCTCTCTTTCTGTGTCTTTCATGAATAAATAAATAAAATCTTTAAAATAAATAAATAAACAAATAATTGAATCTTGCCCTAGATAATTTTTTAAAATATTTCGAGGAACAGAGTTACAACAAACAAATATAAACAAACACTACTACGGCTAAACAGTTGACAAGGAAGAAAACAGCTATAATGTGCTTTATCTGTGATTATTTCTGTGTAGATGTGAATATGTTTGTATCTGTTTGTAAATTATTACTCAATCCAGAAGATTAGGTCATTTTTTACAAATAGCAAATTGGCGCTGAATGTAGTGATAAAGCAAATTAAATGGTCTTATTTGATTTCATGGCTCTCATGAAAGATCTCATTGGATATTTTTAGGACTAATAAGCTGCATAGGATCTTCTTAGCCATTAGTCTAGCTATGTTTTCTTTAGAATATTGAAAAATAAATACTCTTCAAGGAAGAAAAAGCTATATCTTTTAGAGAAGTTGGTGTCAGATACGAGACTTTGTTTGTTAGGCTTAGAAAAGCCTTTACTATCGTTGGGAAAAAAATAAATTACTGTTTTACAAGCCTGTAATTGTTGCTACTGACAATGGTAAAGGTTTTGTTATAAGACCAAAGCAAATAGATTGAGGTGGTTTAATTAAAAAAAAAAGTTTTTAACTGAAGGTGGTCATATCTGGAAAGGAGTTTTAGCAATTAGCAAAATGATGCTGATTGTTTTGAAGTCTTGTCTACACAGTAAATTTCAGGAGCATGTTATCATGTCTACCATTCCCAATGCTGTTTTTTCAAAAATATTCCGTTTGTGTAAGTGTGTGTGCTGCCAGCTGGGTAGGATTCCTTTTACAAAGACCTAACTGAATGAATTGGAGAGGACTCTTTATTTATCTATGATTTCAACTCCACCTGTTTACCATTTTCTTGTTAAAAGGAATTAGTGAGTGTTGGGTATGTGGCTATGAAGCAATTGAACAAATCTCCACTGCAACTATAATACAAATCCATCTTCAATCCCAGAGCAAATTGTTCTCATTTTGGGAGGGAAAAAGGTATTTTCTCAGCTAAAAACAAAAATTAACAAATATTTTGCAGAAGGTGAACTCTAGGGTCCCAACCAAATCCTGAACAAATTAGAGTGAAGCAGAAACAGCTGTTGGGTAAAATGCACATCCTAAGTGTAGGTTCTGGGCTGTCAAGCCAGATTGCTTGGAGCCAGCCCGTCCCAGCTTTACCATTTCTCAGCACCTTGGCAAAGAGTAGGAAATGTGGAAAGAGGGAGCACATGTTCATGAAAAACAACAGGAGCTCCAGATTCTCTTTGGTTTGGCACCTATGGTATTCCAAGGTGATTCCTCACCCCTTGTGTTCCTCTGGGAAGCAGCTCACGAAAATGTAGAAGACTTGCTCCTGTGATAGGAGGATGAATGAAGCTGTGACTGGGCTGTGAAAAAGCGGCAAGCTTCTCAAACGAATTGTCATTTTGCAAGTGTTCTCCCCAGACAGGGTTTAGTGTGATAATCCTGCAACCTTCACCCTGGAAGGTTATACTTTGTGTAAAAGTGCACAAGACATTTTCTATGTTTATCCAATCATAATTTGAGAGATACAGAATGATTAAAAAAAACTGAAACACAGTTTTGATCATTTTTCAAATTCCAAATTTGCTCTCACTCCACCTAAAACTGTTACATTTGAGTCCAGGAAAGGTGTCAAATGGTTCCAAATATCCTATGATCTTTTAGATATGCTAAGAAATTGTAAAATGATTTAGTGCTATTCCTCTTTCAACTTTATGCTTATTTTTCTTGTTAAATTTTGAAGTGTGCCTAGGGACCCAGAGGAAAAGCACACTTCTTTCCATTCACATTTTGAACAGATTAGAAATAAGAACAAAAAGAGTGAAATTTCAAGGCCAAAATATAATCTTCATAATGGTAAGGCAGCTATGGTTTAATATGACTTCTTTATTGGGGTGTATGGGCTTTTTAACACTGGGCTAGAATTAGAAAGTCTTATGGAGACTCTTCCACGTATCAAAGGCTTTGTCCGCAGGAAACTTGTTTGCCATGTGACCAAGAACAATCAAAAACATATGCTCTCTGTGGAATATAATCCCTCCAACATCATTATAGTATAATTTATCTTTTTATATATAGCTTAGTTTCTATTTATAATGCATACATATGAAGAAAACAAATGAGAAAGATCTAAAATGGAATGATAAAGTCTCTTATTTATCTACCTTTCTCCTTCATCTGATACTCCAATGGCCACCAATCTTAGTTTCCATTTTTACTTTCTTTGATTGGTAGCATTATAATTTTAAATGACATACTTCTATTTATACTTCTTTTTTTAAGATTTTATTTATTTATTCATAAGAGAGAGAGAGAGGCAGAGACAGAGGGAGAGGGAGAAGCAGGCTCCATGCAGGGAGCCTGATGTGGGACTCAACCCCGGGACTCCAGGATCACACCCTGAGCCAAAGGCAGACGCCCAACTGCTGAGCCACCCAGGTGTCCCCCTATTTCTACTTCTAAAGTTATCTTTATACAGTATCTCTTGATGTCCCTCCATAAAAGATGAGGAACTTTGCACACTCAGACTACTTCCCACCTCCTCTTTTCTCTGCACCTTCCTATTTTTTATTGGGCATTTTCTTGTTTTTAACTTTATTTGTGGGAGGGGACCTACTTAAAAGTAAGCTCCCAGAGTTCAAACTGCATTTCATCACTTATTTACTTATTAGCTATGTAATCTTTTTTTTTTCCTAGTTAGTTATGTAATCTTGAAAAAGATGCTTTGCCTGTCAAAACTTCAAATTCCGCATGCGTAATTGGGGGTAATAATAGTACCTCTTTCATAAGTAACTGTGAGGACTAAATTGTTCAATCTATATAAAGTGCTTAGCACTGTGCCTAGAAGTCAAAAAACACTAAACAAATGTTACATGTGGTTCTGTGACAATAATACACTTTGTCAAGAGGTTGATTCTAAAATTTGAAATCTACCAAACAGAATCTACAATATCATGATTATTTAAATATTCTTAATGGTAGACTCAAATAGCATGATTGGACTTCTAGAAAAACAGATGTAAATTTTTGTCTCTAAAACTGTCCTTTAAAAAAGATGCTTCCAAGTGTCAATGTTTAATAGATGTTCTTAATTTCTTCAGATTTCCTTATTTCTTCTGGTTACACTATTTTTTTTATATATTTTAATTTGAGGAGATATACAGTATTGGTACTCAGCTTATAGGTTCCATGGTTTATGTGACCTTATGCAAGTGAGTTAGCTTTTCTATATCTTATTGGTCTTATCATGAGATGGGGTAATAATAATATCTTATTCATAGTGTTATTATAAATAATAAATGAAACAATACATAAATAGCACATAGTAAGGCATCTAGCACTTTGCTGTTTTTTCTCCTTTTTTTAATTTTGGAAGAGTACTTTATTCATTTATTTATTCTTACAAAATGTTGGGGCACTTGGGGCACCTGGGTGGCTCAGTTGGTTAAGTCTCTGTCTTTGGCTCAGGTCATGATCTGGAGCTCCTGGGATCAAGCCCTGAGTCAGGCTTCCTGCTCAGTGGCAAATCTGCTTCTCCCTCTCCCTGTGTGATTTCTCTCACTCTTGAGCTCTCTCAAATAAGTAAATAAACTATTTTTAAAAAATTTTGGGACACCTAATGTTCTTTGTACAAAATACATTTTTATTTTCCTCTCCTAAGTGAGTGCTTTTAAGATTCTAAATTAAATGTTGGAATTTGGAGTTCTGTTTCCCATTAATGATGGAATATCTTACTGCAGACCAACATTCCCCCAATAACATCTAGACAAGCTGGAAAAAAAATAGCATGTAGGCACTGGAGGGCCCATAGAGCAGCCGGGACTGACCAGCTGGGACAGAACCCAGTAAGAAGCTAAGTGCATTGAAGTTAATCCAAAATTTTGCATTGCTTTCTACTCAAGATATGTGCTGTTCTCGGCATGGGGCCAATAGCCTAAAAGGTTGTGCAGTAAGCGACAGCTAAACGAGCAGAGCATTTGGCAATCTCCTGGGACTGAGGAGATAAAAATTGGATTCCATATACCAAGGAAATGGGCTCATTCATGGTAAAAGCCTCATCCTGCCAGTTAGGACCTCTAAAGGGAGTACACACTAGGACTAGAAGCAAACTGGAAATAGATCATCTCTCTCTCTCTCTTTCTCTCTCTGTCTCTCTCTCTGTCTGTCTGTCTCTCTCTCACACACACATACACACACACACACACACAGAGGAATTGAGTTTTGTCAATGACAGACTGGATTATGGTGATCTGTACCTATTCTAAATGCTTACTAGAGCATAAAACTCTGTCCTTTGGAGGAAGATAAGTCAGTCAAATCTCAAATTATGTCTACAATTTTTTTTTATTCACAATGTCTGCCATTAAATAAAAATAATCAAGCATGTCAAGAAATAGGACCAAATGACCAAAACCAAGAAGAAATACAGACAATAGAATCAGACTAACAGGTGATCCATTTATTATTTCACATTTACTTTTATGGTATAGTGATTACGGTGTTAAAAAAATGTCAAGAGTAAGAATTTCCTTAGGGAACTAGGACATATTAAATAATGGAAATTCTAGAACTGAAAAGTACATAAAAGAAAATTAAGAACTAAGAATAGAGATTTAAAAGATTCATCATAAAAAAATTAAAAAACAAAAATAAATTAAAAAATAAAAGATTCATTATAGAAGAGAGGATAAATTAATTAAAAGATAGATTATGATAAAATATCCAAATTAATGCAAAGGAAAAAAAGATGTTAGATAGCTAAAAATGCATTAAAGACATGTGGGGTATGGTGAAAAAATCTGGCGTATATACATCTGAAGTCCTAGAAGAATAGGGAAAAGGATTATGAGGAAAGCAAAATTTGAAGAGATACTGGCCAACAATTATCCTGAACTGATGAAAACCATCAAGACACAAAATTCAAGAAAAATTACAAACCCTAAATTGGCTAATTTTTTAAAATATGTATAACATGTTAAAACTACTAAAAACAAAAGAAAATCTTAAAAGTGGTCAAAAGAAAAAGATATTTTGCCTTCAAACGAACAAAAAGACTAACATTTAAATTCTCATCAGAAATGATGGAAACTAGAAGATGATGGATTAGCATCTTTAACAGTGCTTAAAGAAAATAACTGAAAACCTAAAATTTTGTGTTCAAGTCAATATACTCCAAAAGTAAGGAATAAGAAAATCAAAAAGAGAATTTGTTGTCAACAGATCTGTGCCAAAAGTAATAATCAGAACACAAATTGTCAGACTATTGATGTAGACCCGAATATATATGAAATTGCTTCACTCTAGTTTCCTTGGGTCCCCTTTCAAGGCACAAAGATGTGCAAGAAAAACAAAGTTGTTGTTTTAAGCTTATGATCTAAGAGCATTTTTAGTACAGAATCCCCTGACCATACAGAGTGACCAGTTTAAGTTTTTTCTCTCATTTCATCATTTTTCTATCTACTATTTGTAAATGATGCTCTATGTTGGTACTTTTAGTACTCTAATTAGTTTTTTAAAATAATTCATAATTGACAAATTCTAAATACTTCAAGTAGATTCTCAAATTCTGATGTATATATATATTTTTAAATATTTTATTTATTCATGAGAGACAGAGAGAGACAGACAGACAGACAGTGGGAGAAAGAGGTTCCATGCAAGGAGCCCGATGTGGGACTCCCATCTCGGGACTCCGGGATCATGCCCTGGGCTGAAGGCAGGCGCCAAACCGCTGAGCCACCCGGCATCCCTCTGATGTATATTTGGATCACCCGAGGATCTTGTTAAAATGCAAGCAACCTGAATTGGAGCCTGAGATTCTGCATTTCTAATAAATTCCTGAGTGATGCCAATGCTAAGGTACCTGGACCGTGCTTTGAGTAGCAAAGTCTTTAAGTACTTATCTTGGCTTACTTCATCTTTAAATTTATATTTTACTCTTGTTCCATTTCTTAGTTTTGTACTCCTACAAATTAAACATTATTATTTACATACTATTTATTTAGATTAACTCATTATTTCTTTGCTTACTACTTCTTCTTGTATTTCATTTTACTTCTTTTAGAATTTCTGTGGTGAAGATAAGTTGGTAATAACCCCCAAGTTTCATTATACAAAACTATATTTTCTCCTCCTTGTTGAAAAACAATTTTACTGGGCAAAGCATTCCAAGATACTGCATTGTATTCTGATCTCCATATATACTAACATGAAATGAGTCATCTCTCTATTGATATTCTGGTGATCTTTCTCTATACTTAATTTAAGGACTAATTTTCTTTCATGTTCATTATCTCACTATGATATAGTTTTGTGTGAAGTTATTTTTTATTTATTCTTTTTGGAATATACTAGACTTCTTGGATCTGGGAATTGGTGTTCTTCAATGGGTCTGGAAAATTCTCAAACATAATGTCATTAAATATTGGCTTATTCTCATTCTTGCTTCTTTTATAATTACAATTGGACATTTGTTGGCTCTATGCACTCTATACTCTGGCTCCTAATTTCTCTTTCATATTTTCTCTCTCTGTGTCTTTCTGAGTTGAATTTTTAACATTTTAAGGTCTGTATTCTAGGTCACTAATTCTTTTCAACTTTAATCTATTTAGTTGATCCATTTTATTTTTTAAATTTTGAGTATAGATTTTCATTTCTAATATTTTATTTGCATCTTTAAAAGTATTGCTATATTTAAAAATATCAATTATCTTTTGTATTTTTTATTTCTTCAAAGTAATATAGTTGTTACGTATTCTCTGGGAATTACATATATGATACGTTAAGGAATTGATTCTCCAGAATTTAATTCAAGGTGCCTTGTCTCTTTGTGCTTTTCTTTTTTTCCAGTGAGTTGTTCATTTTCTTTGGAACTTTATCTGTGGGAATTCTTTGAGGCCTGTGTTGAATTAGTATTCTTCCAGAAATGATGTGTGTTTGCTTCTGCCAGTTTCCTGGGGGCACCATTGACCTAGGACCACTTTAAATTAAATTGTCCGTTTGAGATTTTTCAGACCTCACAGGTGGTGTAAATTTGGATGGCAAACTTGTGAAGGATCTGTTGTGGTTATAAAATCTCGTGGGTTTTTTTTTTTTTTCCCCTCTACTGGTGCCAATGCAGAGATTGGAAAGTTTTCTTGATCTATTTTTGGCAGTGAATTTGTTTCTCATTCAACCTTCTACAAAGGGTATAGCCAATTGGGACTTTAGCCCATTGGGACTCTAGCTTTATGCAGAGGTCTCCTAACAGACTACCCACCTGGGAGCAACTCCTCACCATTTTATCCTACCCTCTCAACCCTATGTACTTTGTATGATGGCATCCCAACATGTCTAGGATAAAAGAATTCTTTATGTCCTAGAAGTTGAACAAGTTTTTCTTCCTCTTTCTTTCAGGGTCTTGTGCAGCCAATGTGGGCAGGCGAGGGAGGCCAATTACATGTTGAAAGCACTTAGTTACATTCTACCCATTGCACGATCTTATAATACTACTTTGTGCTTCTGTCTCAAGCTCATCATGGGAAGAATATAACATAACAAAATTCATTTCAGTGTGTTCTGAACTAGATTAAAACTGCCAGTAAAATGGGATGTTATCTTAAGTTTGTTTTGTCACAACCTTCCTGCATAGTTCATGCCTTCTTTTTTGCACATAGTAGGTTCTCATTGAACGTCCAATGAGGTATTCAACTAATAACATTAATACTAACCTTATGATTAATCTGTCTGTGAAAATAAATCAACGGAAATCTTGAATTCAGCTAATAATTGGTAAGTCGTAGCTTGATTATTTCTGCATTTGGGTGCCTTCAATTAATTCTGGAGAAACCAAATTCAGTTACATGACTGGGTATTTGAGAATGTTATTCTTCCCAGAATCAATCCTCCCTCTGATTTCTAGTCTCAGCCATCTACATGGACAGTGGATGGAATCAAAAGTAGATAATCAAGTGGAAGAGATTTAAGATGTATGTTTTGAGACTGTTCCCAGACCTGTCCCTGTGGTTGAGACCCACAGATATTGTTTATACCCAAATCATAATGGGGGAATGATGGAGGTCCTCCTCAGGGCATGAGATGAAGCCCAGTGAAGGGGCTGTGGTCAGTTCCAGTGTGATTCTTCACCATTCCAAGGTCAGTCCTGTCAGGCTCTCCATAAGTCATGAGTTAGTCATGCACTTGGGACCTAGGCAGCACTCCAGCCTCCCTCTCTGAGAAGCCCTCTGGCTCAGGCCATCTGTCACTTTTCTCCAGCAGACAATCAATGGGTCTGCTTACTCTTCTCAAGCTTAATTTCAGGCCCCAATGGATGACTTGAACCCTGTATTGACCCACCATATTTCCTGAACTTCTCCCTCTTTCCTCTATCCTGATATCTTTTACAACTGCCAAATTTCTCAGGGTTAGCCTTAAAATAAAAATTCTAGATTTAAAGAAACAACAGTTTGGAGTACTTGTAGATAATGTCTATGGTGTTACAATTCATGTTATTTCAGAAGGAAGGGAGGGAATGAACACTCAAAAACTACTTCTACATTGTTTCTTTTTATTGGCTACCATCTCTAAAATCTGATTTATTCATGGTCACTCCACTAATCTATTTAATATCCTCAGGGATGATGCTGTTCTCCTCTTTCCAGCCTTCCTGGGAGATGAATCTCTCTTTTTTTTTTTTTTCCTAATTTTTATTTCTTATTGAATCTGAGAAGCTTCTTCACTCAGTCCAAACCACTGTACCCCATTCTTTTTCACTGCATACTAGTAAAATGAGAAAAGTGTTTCTTCTGGCCAGTGAAGTGTTCCAATGGCTCCTTGGATGACAGGCTCCAGTACAGAAATCAATTCCTGGCAGTTTATTGTGAAGGCCCTGGGTCTCTGTCCTGCTTCCTGACCCCCAAGTTTTGTTCAAACCCAGCATGGTAAAATGGAATCTACTAACCTAGGTTTGGGAGCCTGTGATCTAGGTTTGATTTCCTATTCTGCCATTAATTCAAGAGTGTGGGCTTGATCAGTTCATTTATTTATTAATTTTGTTAGTTTTCTTAATCTGTGAAGTGTGTAAATTAGTACCTACCTTATATAGTGGTTGTGAGCGTTAACAATAATTATCTAAAGGTGGCTACCTGGGTGGCTCAGTGGTTGAGCATCTGCCTTTGGCTCAGGTCATGACCCAGGGTCCTGAGATCAAGTCACACATCAGGCTCCCTGCAGGGAGCCTGCTTCTCCTTCTGCCTATATCTCTGCCTCTCTCTCTCTCTTTCTGTATCTCTCATGAATAAATAAATAAAATCTTTAAAAAAAAAAAAGACTAATTGTCTAAATCAGACCAGTGTCATACAAATGGGAAGGACTCAATAAATGTTAGCTGTTATTTTATTGTTTATTCACTCAATAAATATGAACTGAGTGATTGCAATTGTGGCAATGGTAATACCTCATGATTATAGTAACTTGGAGTTGCCCCAGAGCCCCGGCTAAAGTACTCATTGCTCCAAAGGGAGGGTGGATTTCTAATGGAGTCAAATGCCTTGAAGTTCAGAGCTAAGTGACCATGAAGCTTCTCTTGTTTAAAATACCATGACCCCCCCACCGCAACCCTCAGACCCAGTAAGGAATTCCTGCATAGTTAGTCTCCCTCATGCATGGCTTCTGAGGTTCTTAGGCCAGTGTGTCTGGGAAAGTTTCAGGCTGGAAGCATCAAGGAGTATTAATGTGCAGATGTAGGATCTGTCAAGAATACGAGCTGTGGTGCAACAAAAACCACCTGCGTGGCTTGTGATGTTTTTGAAACAGAGTGCCGGAAAGAAGGGGCCCAGGGCCAAGAAAGGAAAACGGAGCTGTAGATTTGTGTGCAGCTCAGAGCACAGGCCTGAGAGCAAGAGGAGGAGGAACGCTGCTGCTGTGCTGCCACTGCCCCACCCCCAGCACTGATGTTGGTGTCACGTTTTTATGACTGATGGGCCATGTCAGACTAAGGCATGCTGGATTTACTTCTGTGCATGCAGAGAAGGGAATAGAAAAGGTCAGTGTCTCTCTTAACACTCAGATAATGGGCTATCCCAACAAGGGACTCCCTCATACCCCTTACATCAGAACATAATAGGAAGTTTCCAAATAATAACACAAAACCGTCCCATGGGTTGCCAGGACCTAGGCTGCATGCCCCTCAGGCCTGGGGAGCAGTAAATCTGGAAGGAAAGCAGTTACCTTCCCAATGAGAAAGCTAGCGTCAGCAGTCCCCCATTACTCTTCTGGGCTTGCCAAAAACCCAGCAAGGATGCTGCCATGCGTGGAGAGCAGAGCCACTGCCAACAGGCAGCCATGTGCCTACCAGTGCCTTCGTTTCTGTGGGCTAGAAAACGCACAGCTGACTGATTGGCTGGGCTGTCCTCTTTCCCGGACTGACAAGGAACCTTTGCCAGAGCGGGCCTCATGGCTCCACTGATTGTTTTCCAGAGCCATGAGTTAAAACTGGATTTTCTGTTCCTAATTTATGCCATGAGAGCCTTGACTACAACTTAATTGGGAGCTCCAGAATGGTGGAGAAATAGCTACTGAGGTACGCAGTGCTGGCAGAAAGCTGGAGTAAGAAACCGCAGTCCAAAAGGCTTCAGAAAAGTGATTTGCTGAATGGAGGGGGATCCGAACAAAAGCATTTCCCACCAAGTGGCACAGAAAGAAGTCCAGTGATGTCAGGAGCACGGAGATATTGTGGACATTATCCAGGCTGAGGGGGAACAACTCCCAGACCAGCTTTCCCACCTACAGTGCTATCAACATGCACTCACCCAACACTCCCCCACTTCCTTCACATCTCTCCCTGCGTCTGCAAAGCTCTAGGAGCCCCCAGTGTTCTGTCCACAGCAAGGGCAACCCCACCTGACTTCAGCATCGGCTGATGAAAACCCATATGGGTGGGAGAGAAGGAGCAGGGTCAGAGGCAAAGACAACACCTGGATGAGAAGACAAAACTCCAAAGCCTGTGATTGGAGTGATGAGCTGAAGTTAGCCTGAGAGTAAGAACATTGATGGAGAAACACATTTAAAATGTGGGATTTTTTTCCCACCCTCTGAAATGAGCAGTTAACAAATATAGAACTCCTTAAAGAATATATAAAATGCTGCTGTGAAGAAAAACTATTTGTTGGCTTAAGTGGAATATTTGTTTGTATTGAGAGTTGTAGAACTAACCCTAGGAATTTTTTCCCCCTGGAATGTACTAATTTTAAGAGATATTGATCATAAAAAAATTTCCTCATATCTTATAGAAATTCTGTAAAGTAATCAAAGTTGAGATTTTGCCTGTTTTTCAGAGGGAGAAATTGGAATACCCAAGACCAAACAGGATCAGCAGAGCTGAATTCTCACTCCAATTTTCTGAATTCCAAATTTAGTGATATTTCCTGTTGAGCTTACTTTCATTTTATTTACCTTAGTGCCAAAGTCCAAGCTTTCCTAAGATAAAATATAATAAAATGCTTATTTTATTGTACTTTATTTTTTATTTTTAAGTGATCTGTACACCCAATATGGGGCTTGAACTCTTGACCCTAAAATCAAGAGTTGGATGCTATATTGAATGAGTCAGCCAGGTGCACCTAAAATTTTTTTTTGCACACAAAATATTGTCTATGTGTATGTATGTATCTGTGTGCATATGCACTTGTGTATTTAGGATACACTTAACATGACTTGGCCTTTAGTCAACTTACATATAATCAGGAAGACCTATAGCATCACTTTTGAGTAAAAAGGAACTTAAATAGATTTGTAAATATCTAATCTGCTTGAAAGAAAATAGAATTAAAAAGAATATCTGACAGAGGTGAGGTGATATTCTGTTGTAATGTTGATTTCCATTTCCCTGATCATCAGTGATGTTGAGCATCTTTTCATGTGTGTGTTGGCCATCTTTTTGTCTTCTTTGGAAAAATGTCTATTCATGCTTTCTACCCATTTTTAATTGTATTATTTGGGTTTTTTAAAGATTTTATTTATTCATTCATGAGAGACACAGAGAGAGAGAGAGGCAGAGACAGAAGCAGGCTCCATGCAGGGAGCCTGATGTGGGACTTGATCCCAGGACCTCAGGATCATGCCCTGGATTGAAGGCAGGCACTAAACCACTGAGCCACCCAGGGATTGCCAAGATTATTTGTTTTTGTTTTTGTATTTTTTTATGTTGAGTTGTATAATTCCTTTTGATAAAGGATACTAACCCTTTATCAGATCTATCATTTCCAAATATCTTCTCCCATTCCATAGGTTGCCTTTTAGTTTTGTTGATTGTTTTCTTTCACTGTGCAGAAGCTTTTTATTTTTATTTTTATTTTTTTATTTTTTATTTTTATTTTATTTTATTTTTTTAATTTTTATTCATTTATGATAGTCACAGAGAGAGAGAGAGGCAGAGACACAGGCAGAGGGAGAAACAGGCTCCATGCACCGGGAGCCCGACGTGGAACTCGATCCCGGGTCTCCAGGATCAGGCCCTGGGCCAAAGGCAGGCGCCCAACCGCTGCGCCACCCAGGGATCCCAGAAGCTTTTTATTTTGACAAAAGTCTAAAACCAACAGCACAAGAAACAACAGGTATTGCTGAGGATGTGGCGAAAGAGCAACCCTCTTGCACTGCTGGTGGGAATGGAAACTGGTGCAGCCACTCTGGAAAACAGTATAGAGGTTCCTCAAAAAGTTAAAAATAGGACTACCCTATGATCCAGCAATTGCACCATTTTGGTTATTCACCCAAAGAATAGAAAAATGCTAATTCAGAGGGATACATATACCCTGATGTTTATAGCAGCATTATCTACAATAGCCAAATTATGGAAACAGCCCAAGTGTCCATTGACTGATGAGTGGATAAAGAAGAAGTGGATATATATATATATAAGCTTTTTTTCATATATATATATATGAAAAAAGCAAATGGTAGTTTAATAGGCATTTATTGAAAATCTTCTGGGTATGTTTCAAACAGCATGTTAAACTCTGGAATTGTGGAGGTATTTACTTATCCCTTTCTCTGGTTGGTTTCCATCTGGATTCTTTCCATCCAGATGTGTTTGTATGTTATCAACTTCTATTAGGATAATAGCCTCAGTTATAGTGAGCTAACAAACAACCCCCCATGTCTCAACAGCTTATCACAAGGAAGTTTGTTTTGTCATCACACAAAGTTCACTTAAAGGTCCAGATAATTCTACAAAAGCTGTCCTCTGTATGGCAACTCCATGTTCCAAAATATCCCAATCTTTACTGTACTAATTTGTGACTTCCACATTTGGAAGCTGGAAAACAAATCCATTGATATTTCAGGTTTTCTCTTTTACAAGCAACATACATCAATTCTCACAGCATCTTGGCCACTGTCACATGGCTCCACTTAAATGTGAAGGCATTTATGAAGTAAAGTCTGCCTTCTATCCAGAAGCAAGAAGATTAAAAGATATCTAGGAGAGCCTACAACACTAAATATATATATACTTGAGACCCTGAGCAAGAGGCTGTAGGCAATCACAAACAATACCAAATAGTAAGAATCAAATGAAGAGCAAACAGAGCTGGAACAATTTGTAGACTTAAGTGGCCTGAGGTGCTCAGGGAGGTAGAGCTAAGTTGAGTTTTGACACTTGAAGAGAAATTAGAGAGATAAAGGGGAGCTCCTAATAGGAAGGAGACACAGAGTGGTTCTCCTAGAGAGGAACAAAGCAGGTGAGCTATACTCAGGCCCATCCCTGAGTGAGTGACTTAGCATGTACTGTGTTTTGAATAGTGCTAAATTTTGCAAAGTAAGAGAAAATAAAATTATTCAAGTAAATTAAGTTGAGAAGTGAGAGTAAGCCAGGTAGTATCAAAAATCCTACCTGAGATGGATCTGTGTAAGATTTTAGTGCACATGGATTTTCCTGTGAATATCTTGAATCACCATCTCTAGGGCATTGATGCCTTCTTGAAAAATGCTCCCAGTGAGCCAGAAGGGATGCCAGGTGCCTACATCCATCAAGCTGTTTGGTCTACACTTAGAGAATCTCTGCTTCCTTTCCTTAAAAATTTTAAGCCAGATTTATTGGAGTATAAGTCATATCCAATAAAATCAACCTTTTTTTTCTGAGTAGAGTCCTATAATTTTTAATAAATGCATATAACTATGTAACCATCAGCATAATAAAGATAGTAAATGACCACATTTTGCTCTTCTGAAAAAGTTATCCCTTGTTCTTCTGTAGTCTATATATTTTCTCTATACCCAGCCCCTGGCTACTAGTTCTCTGTTGTATGTCCTTATAATTTTGCCTTTCCTAAAATATCATATAAATGAAACCATATATTGTGCAGCTTTTTTTTTTCAAACATGGCTTCTTTCATTTAGCACGCTGCATTTGTGATTCATCCACATTGTTGCATCCATTAGTAATTCATTTTGTTTTATTGCTGAATACTATTCCATTCCATGGATGTTCCAGTTTGTTTATCCATTCACCAGTTGAAGGATATTTGGGTTGTTTCCAGTTTTTGGCAATTATGAATAAAGCTGCAATAAACTTTCCCATCTAGATTTTTATGTGAACATATATTTTCATTTCTCTTGGGTAAATACCTAGGAGTGGGATCGCTAGGTCAAATGGTAAGTGTATGTTTAACTTTATAAGAAATGGCCAAATTGTCTTCTAGTGTATCTCACCGCACCCCCCCCCCCCCCGCCCTTTGCTGCTTGCTTTCATGATGCACTAGGAAAGTTTTTAAAGGTAATAATGAGACTTAATCCTCATGTATTCACAGATTTCTCAACTTACAAAGCACTTTCCATCCATTGTTTTATGTGTTCCTTGTAGCATCCAGAGTAGGAATAATGCCAAATTTAGAGTCACATGACCTAGGCTATTCCAAACTTAGATAAATCCTTTAACTTTTAGGGCCTCAATTCCTTTATTTGAATAATGGGAATGATCATGAGATATGATAGGCATAACTGTGAATTAGATCATGGATTTTAATGTAAGTCTTCTTTTCTAGCTCTGCTTCTTAATCTGTGTTATTGGAAAGTTGTTTAAGCCACATGAGCTTCATGTAAAATTGGATTAATAATGACTTCATGGAGCTATCTAAATTATTACAATAGATATATGCCAGTCACTTAGTTGTAAATGTAAAACTCACTGTAAATGAAGTGCTTCATAAATAACAGTTATTGTTATTATTGACAGTATTATTACTAAGGAGATAGTATGCTTGAAATTTGCAAATTGCAAAGGATTGTGTGAAAGTGAGCCATTTAGCAATGAATAAAATTAGGATTCAAGATATTCATTGTTAGTGACACTCTCAGTCACAACATTTCTAATGTGCTTGAACTTAAAACCCAGACTTCTTTAGCTTACCATGTGGCCTCCAAAGTTTTTCAAAGAATGGTTAAAATAATTTCTTCTGAGAATAGGACCTGCAAAACTATAGCACCATCCCTTATCTTTGCTCTCCATGGTCTCAGAATGCATTCATTAACGTAGATCTGATGACCATAGAGGGAGAGAACTCACTCTTAACTCTAGAAGGAAACTGTCTAGGGACCACCTGGCCTAAAACATTTTGGGGAGTCATTATTAGAACCCTGCACTTCAAGATGTATGGGATTCCTTTTTTTTTTTTTTTTTTTTTTTTGATGTATGGGATTCCTTTGATGTTGCCAATGCCTGTGGGAACTGATGCATTATAGTTATCAAGGTCACCTGAGGGATTCTTTTTCTTTTTTTTAAAGTAGGTTCCACGCACAAGTGTTGGAGCCCACTGTGGGGCTTGAACTCAACCCTGAGATCAAGATTTGAACTGGGATCAAGATTCAGATATTTAAAGGCCTAAACCACCCGGGTGCCCCTGGGGGATCCTTTTGGAATTGAATTGACGGAGGTCTTATGAGGTACACGGATATTTTTATGTGCTTTCCTAGAAGTGACTCTAAATGTGTGCACACATTCAGCTGGTGTGCTAGCCAGCTGGTGTGCTAGCCTCAGACACTTCTGGCTGGTTGCTACATGGTTAATTAAAATAATTGGGATAAGTTACACAAATCATTACTTGGGCATATATCTTATATGGTTCTGTTTATTTTTAACTCTTCATTCTGAAATAACTTCGTGCTAAAAATAGTACTATAAACTTCTGTATACTGGGGAATCCCTGGGTGGCTCAGTGGTTTAGTGCCTGCCTTCGGCCCAGGGTGTGAACTTGGAAACCTGGGATCGAGTCCCGCATCAGACTCCCTGCAAGGAGCCTGCTTCTCCCTCTGCCCCCCTCTCCCCACTCTGTCTCTCATGAATAAATAAATAAAATCTTTAAAAACGAACAAACTTCTGTATACCAAGATTCACTACTGTTTTTTAAAGGTTTATTTATTTTACAGAGAGAGAGAGAGAGAGAGAGAAAGAGAAAGCAGGGAGGAGGAACAGAGAAAAGAGGAAAGAGAATCCCAAGCAGGTTCTGCACTGAGTGTGGAACTCAAACTGGGGCTTGATCTGAAGACCCTGAGATCATAACTGAGCTGAAACCAAGAGTTGGACACCTAACTGACTGTTCCACCCAGGCATTCCCACCAATTTTTAACATTTTGTCATGTTGTTTTATCACAATCTTCAGTCTATATGTGTGTGTATGTGTATGCATATTTTGTAATTGTTCTCTTTTTTAAAAAGATTTGATTTTTAAGTAATCTGTGTACCCAGTGTGGGGCTGGAACTCACAACCCCAAGATCAAGAGTCATATTGCTCTACTGACTCAGCCAGCCTATGTAACCAATGTACATTACCAATTTCAGGAAATATATCATTGACAAAAAAGTTTTATTGGCCCTGCATTGCATATTCCAACTTTGTCCAATCATGCCCTTAATAACATTTTCTCCTCCATTTACAGGATAAATGCAGGGTCCCATAGTACATTTGGTTGTCATAGCTCTTTAGTATTCTTTAATCTGTAACCGTTCCTCGGCCTTGCTAAGATTTTCATGTGATTGACATTTTTGAAGACTACAGGATAATCCTTTTATAGAATGTTCCATAATCAGGATTTGTCTCATCTTTCCTCATGATTACATTTTGGTTATACATCCCTCGTGGGAATAGTACAAAAGTGAGGTTGTGTCCTTCTCAGAATAGCACATCCAGAAACCACAATGTTTGTCTGCTCATTTGCCTGGTAGAGATGTTTGTTGTTCTGGTTCCTTCCTTACAATTATGATGTCTCCTTGCAATTAATAAGCTTTCTCTCTCTTAGATTTAGCACACATTAGTGATTCTTGCCCAAATAAATATTTACTATGATGATTATACCACTTCATTCATATTTAGCAATTGGCATTTTATGATAAGGAAAAGTCCCATTTAATTTTCTATCTATCTATCTGTCTATCTATCTATCTATCTATCTATCTATCTATCTATCTATCTATCATCTCTTTTAACCCATGGGTTATAGTCCATTACTGTTCTTATTTATTTTGATGCTGGTAAAAGCCTCTTCAGTCTGGCTCCTGTGTCTTTTTGACATTGCCCCAGGATTCTTTTCAGAAAAATCTTTGCTTTATGGTACACTAAGGTATTCACTGAATCTGGTACTTTTATTGTTCCAGTCCTAGAATCTGCCATTTTTTCAATGATTCCCCCTTTCCTTCTATCAAGATATAATATTGAGAAACCAAGATCTTGGGATGCCTAGGTGGCTCAGTGGTTGAGAATCTGCCTTTGGCTCAGGGCATGATCTCGGAGTCCTGGGATTAAGTAGCACATCAAGCTCCCCACGGGGAGCCTGCTTCTCCCTCTGCCTATGTCTCTGCCTCTCTCTCTCTCTCTGTGTCTCATGAATAAATAAATAAAATATTTTTTAAAAAAGAGAGAGAGAGAGAAACCAAGATCTGGATGGCAGGTGTGCCCATTGTTACTGGGGTACCACTGCTTCTAAACACTTTAAACAGACAGAGCTAGGAGGAAACATTATATGCACATATTTCTTTAGAAATCACTAATTTATACCAGTACCTCCAATTTTCAATCCAATTCCCATGATTCTTCCTTGCCTTCCCCCTTTTTGTATTTCTACCTGCCTTCTTCCACAGTGAGAACCTAGGTTTCCAATTATGTCAACACATTTACTCAATTCTACAATGCATAAAAATTAGTTTTAAAATTGTTAGACTCAAAAAATGGAAAAAAAAAAGAAGCCCTACTCAGAAAAGTTCAAGGTTTGTTTGCAGTTTCACTTCCTCTAGAGTGAAGTTATGTATTTATAGCACTGCATTCTAAGGTCACTAGCATTAGTTCTATTTTTTTTCCTTTAACGATTACTTTATTCATTTTTAATACAATAGATTTGTTTCTTTTTGCATTTAGTTTGCAGTTTTCCCCACCATCTTTGTGAATTTCATTTTTGAATATATAGAGCATTTCTAGGCTTCCAAAATTTAAACTTTACAAGTTATATACTCAGAGGAGTGTTACTCCTTCATTCCTGATGCTCCTCTGGCAGGTAAACGATTTTGTTGTTTATGTTAATTGCTGCATCTTTCCTTATGCAAAAATAATCATATTTTTATGTATTTTCTTATTTCTCTTTCTTTTTTACACAGAAGATACCATGATATATACTCTTTTCACTATTTTTTTTAAACAAAGACTCACTAGAGCAAAAGATCAAATCCAAATCGTTCTGCTTTGTTCTTGCTGTGGATTTATAACACTTTCATATAGTGGCTAAGTAGTGCAAAGAATATGCCTCTGAAGTACCTGAAGGCTTAACATAGAACTGGAAGCCTCTGGAGATTGTTTGATAGATATGTAATTGACAAGCTTATTAAAGGGGGTGAAGTGAAATAAAACTGAGTGCATAATGGACCGTTTAACAACTTTTCTGTGGCTCCTGTCACTTTCAGACTGAAATCTAACCTTCACACCTGGACCTTTAGAATGTACCAGGCCTTTAGAATGTATCTCCAATGCCTTTTCTTTTCTTTTTTTTTTTTTAAGATTTTTTATTTATTTATTCATAGAGACAGAGAGAGAGGCAGAGACACAGGCAGAGGGAGAAGCAGGCATCATACAGAGAACCCGATGTGGGACCTGATCCAGGGTCTCCAGGATCACGCCCTGGGCTGCAGGCAGTGCCAAACCGCTGCGCCACCGGGGCTGCCCTCCAATTCCTTTTCTTATGCAGCTGCCACCCTGAAATCCCTGGGCTCCAATTCCTTTTCTTATGCAGCTGCCACCCTGAAATCCCTGGTCATCATTCTAAAACACCCTTTCAGACTTTGAAGAGTTTAAAATTCCATTTGAATTGCTCAGAATTCATTCTCTTTCTACTTTGTATGCTTTGTCAATAGTTAGCCATCTCTCCTTATCTACCTTACTTGTTACCTTCTCAAAGAAGTCCTCATTAAACTACTCTGGCAAACTTATCATTTCTATCACAAAACTTGGTACTTGTTGGGCAGCCCGGGTGGCTCGGCGGTTTAGCGCCGCCTTCAGCCCAGCGACCCAGGATCGAGTCCCATGTCAGGCTCCCTGCATGGAGCCTGCTTCTCCCTCTGCCTATGTCTCTGCCTCTCTCTCTCTCTCTCTCTCTCTGTCTCTCACTAATAAATAAATAAAATCATATATATATATATATGTGTGTGTATATATATATTATAAAGTCAAATACATATATTACTTGTTGACCTGTATTGTATTACTTGATTTACTTAGAGTCTTCTTTAGGAGATTTTGAGTTCCTTGAGACTTAGGACCTTTGTTTATCCCCTATGATTAGCACAGTGCCTACTGAAAATATTTTTAACTAATTCACTAAAATGATAAGATCCTTTCGTTGCCTGGATATCAATCTATTTTGCATGTCAGATGAAGGGCCCACGTGAAATTGTCTCTAAAAAATCCATATGACCCTAATACCTTGAGATGCTAAAAGGCAATGTAAATTTTTTTTTTTTTTTGGCTCCTTAACCAAATTCATTACTGACAGGAAGGGGGCGCCATTTAACAGCTTGTGGAGAAAAAGTTAGCTTTTCTAACTTCTTTTATAGAAAGGGATGATGGTATTACAATTCTAAATGAAATTGAAATATATTTCATATTCCTCTTGAGATGTCACTTTACTTAACTTTTGACATTTGGATTGAGAATGAAGCCGAGGATAGCTTACCTAAGTTCCATTGTAAATGTACGCATGATATTAATTATTCTTATATGTTCTAGGTGGATTTATGTAAGATAAGAATGTTGATAAGGAAAAAGAATAGTGGTTGTCAATCCTTATGTTCTTAAAATTTATTAATATGTATTATGTATGTGAACATCAAAGTGCGTACAACATACAGATTACAGTACAACATATGGAATTGGGGGAGGGATTTCTTTGAATAAAAACGGACACGACAGTGTATGTTATAATTAGGCTGTTTCTATCAGGATAAACAGCAACAGCAGAACAAGCATTTCTGTTTCTTGTGTCCCTAACAGTAGATGCTTTGTATTAAGGTTGTGCCCACATTTCAGGGAACTTCATGCCCGAAACAACTCAGAACCTAGAGTATGTGGAGGTCCTGTGGGATCACACATAGCTTTGAGGTCTGGATGATTAGAATGCCCAAGCTGTCTCATTTAAAGGATGGAGAGTCTTGGTATAAGCCTTTCCATGATGCCTGCTCCTACTTTCTAGGTGCCTGTTTCTATCTCAGTTGCTTTAACTGCCTGGGCCCAGCCCTCCAAGACATAAATAGAATTTGTTATTGTAAGAGGCAACCTCAAGCCACTCTCTAGTGCAGTTACATAAATAAGACCCGGGCTGGCTTGGAAGGGGTGTAAATCTCTGGCTAAAATGAGAGAAGAGGGAGCCATTCACTTTAAACCACAGTTAGCTTGCTGACTGAGTTTCTAAATAAACTTTTATCTCTTAAGACTGATTACTAGTGATGGTTATAAAAATGAGCGTGAGAATGTGGCCAAGGAAGTGACCACACCTTTCCAGATTTCTGAGGCTGTCTTCAGTGGGCATTTTCCTGGGAGCAAGGTAGAGGCAGCTCTGGGGCCTGAGTGTAGCTCAGCTTTCTTACAGACCAAAAGGGGGAGCATTCCCAACCACTTGGCTTTGCTCATATACCCCACCCATCTTTTGCCAATTACAGAACAGAGCTGAACAGGAGAGATGAGTGAAAAGATAGGTTTTAAGCCAGCAGTTTCCTGCTGCATAGGGCATGCAAAGTCATCCTGCTTTTGCCTTCATTGTGTTGCTCAGAAACAGTCCAGGAAGTCAAAGGAAAAAGCCTCATCTTTGAGTGAACGCCTTGTGGGTGCTGCGCCAGGAGTTAGACCACTTGCACTGCCTGCACACTTTGGAACATTTTGCAAGCCAGAAAACATTGCTTGACGATTGCAGTTGTCATTTCTCTTAGAAGAATGACGAAGGAAGCTTTTCTTTGAGGTGTCACCTTCATCTAGCATTCTGGTTTGTTTTCACTTGATTTAGAGTTGTATTATTCTTTAGGAAGGATTTTTTTTTTTCTGCTGCCAATATACACAATGCAAAATAGCAAAAACGTGTTTTGTATTTAAGCTTATTTGATTTTTCTCTCATAATTAAACTAAACTTTTCTGCATTAAGTTAGACCTTTTCAGTGATTATGTATTACTACTTTTCTCCTACATTTTAGAATCTGCACATCTTAAAGCAGTTTTCAGCACTTTCAAGGAATTTGGTTCAGTTTATTTTGGGATGACTTGTATTTTTTTTCTCCTTCTGAAATAGATAT